>NC_081308.1:60126698-61376698 GCF_030435805.1 Mustela lutreola | reverse complement strand
TATCCACATGTGAAAGAAAATAGCTCCAATGTGAGGTAGAACACAATCCATGCTAGAAGACACACACACAGTATGCTAGGGATTTGAAGGGGGGCGGGGAACAGTATTGGAAATGAACTTGGAAGAATGGCAAAGCTCTAAACAGGCTAAGATGGGGGTGGGGAGTCCCAGAGTCCCAGAGACCACAGCAGTCAGCTTTACAGCTCAGCAGCTGTTACTGACTTCTGAGACAACATGCCGGCTTAGAAGGCATTCTTCCTGAACAATTAGGTGCGTATAGTGGACAGGATTTCCTGTTTTCTTCCCTTTCCTCATTTTACATTGTGGGGTACCTGGGTCAGAGCCCAGGGCTTGGGAAACACCTGCTTTATCCACTCACCCCTCACCTGGGCTGCTATCCTACAGTGCCAGTTCAGCCTAACACAGGCAGAAGGACCAGCAGCCTTAGAAACAGAAGGGGGTTCTAGCAAGGCCTCCCCACACCACTTTTCACTTTCTTTTTATTTTATTTTATTTTTTTTTTTTTAATTTATTTATTTGACAGAGAGAGATTACAAGTAGGCAGAGAGGCAGGCAGAGAGAGAGAGGAGGAAGCAGGCTCCCTGCCGAGCAGAGAGCCCGATGCGGGACTCGATCCCAGGACCCTGAGATCATGACCTGAGCTGAAGGCAGCGGCTTAACCCACTGAGCCACCCAGGCGCCCAACTTTCTTTTTTTTTTAAACTGGGGTCCAGTATCAAACTATCAGGTGATCAGATTGATAACTTTTTTTTTTTTTTTTTTTGAGAATGAAAGTCAAACACCTTTTCAGTTAGAGGTCACATAACCACAGTGTGTAGGCCATTGAGGGCCTTCGAACCCCACCCTCTCCAATCTCCTCATTTTAATGTCGAAGAAGACTTACCCAAGGTCACAGAATTTGTTAGTAGTCAAATCATCATGCCTGGTTATACTTTAGCCTCTACTGACAAATGACCATTGCTGTGAGCTGGGCCACCTAGGAGCTCTTCGGCAGACATGAGGAACAAGCGCATCTAACCTTTGAAGAGCTGAGGTCTATCCGGTACATCTGACCCTTCCGTCACTCCAGTGGAAGAAGTTGCCCTCTGGCCTGCACACTGCTTCCCTGAAGTGGGGGGGGTGGGGCTCTAGAGCCATGTTTCAACATCCACCCTCCCCATCCCAGAGGCCCAGGGGCTCATTCCCGAGGCTTCAAATCCTGTTTTCTTAATCTCAAATCAGACTTCTGGGCTGCAGAAAACATCTCTCCCTTCCCTTACCCTCCTGCCTGGGATAGGCATGGTGGTCATTTTATAATCCTAATAACTATGATTTGCATATTGCCTGGGAGCCTCATAGAACACTATTACACCTACTACCACACTTAGTTCCTATAACAACCCAGGAGATGGGTATTTCGATCCTCATTTTAAAACCAAGGCTCAGAGAAGTCACTACACAGCTAATAAGTGACAGAGTCAGAATCCAACCCAGAGCTGTCTGGATTCTCCAGAAACTGAGTTCTTTCCACCATTTTAAGACTATATTTTTTTACTTGTTCCTTGACAAGGACGAATGGGCCGATGGGTAGATGGAAAGATGAAGCAAACAGTTCTTGAACACACGCTGTCTGTGGCTTGCTTTGTATTGGGCATGAAGATACAGAGAGAGGCGAAATGAAGTTTCCACTTTCAGGAAGCCCACCATTCCAGTGAGTGCTTCTCAAACTTTTGCACCCAAATACCAAATGGTTGAACTGAAAAAGACCCATTCTGCACCTGGCCCCAAGGAGATGGAGAAGCCCATGTAGTCATCCACAGGTGCAAAGTTCCTTTGAAGGCTCCACTTTTAGCTCACAAATTCATGTGAATTTTGCATGCTATTCCATAAAATATATCTATGCTTGTTTTAATATAAAAATAATGCTCCCTCCAACCTGGATCTTTTAAGGAGAATGAGCCATTCCAAGCAGATGGTCTTGGACTCATCTTCCATGAAGAGGCTCTGCTTACCCCTGGCCCAAGGGGACATATAGTCCCCTTTGAGAAGCAAGAGACAGGAGTAAAGTTTTGTGTTTTAAAGCAGCGGTTACTCTGCAAAACTAAGATTTTTGGTAAAGATGCTGTGTGTGTGTGCACATAGATGCGTATAACATGTGGTTGTGTGTGCTTGTGGAAGCTCCAGAGGTGACCAGCACTGTTTCTTTGTAGGACCGTGTTCCTTTGGCATCCAGATGCCACACTTTTACCCTGCTGACTACCTGTGAACTAATCATGTTCCTAGATGCAAACACCAGAACTGGAAAGGACCTAAGGGGTTCTGGAAGGCATTTTCCTTTTCTTTTTTCTTTTTTTAAATTTTTTTTACATTCAATTAATTAACATATAATGCATAATTAGTTTAAGAGGTAGAGGTCAGTGATTCATCAGTTGCATATAACACCCAGTGCTCATTACATCACATGCCCTCCTTAATGTCCATCACCCAATGAACCCATCCCCCCACTCCAGCAACCTTCAGTTTGTTTCCTATGGTTAAGAGTCTCTTCTGGTTTGTCTCCCTTTCTGATTTCATCTTGTTTTAATATATACAATGGACTATTACTCAGCTGTCAAAAATGAACTCTTGCCATTTGCAACAACATGGATGGAACTAGTGGGTATTAGGCTAAGCAAAATAAGTCAGTCTGAGAAAGACAATTTTCAGATGATCTCACTCATGTGTGGAATTTAAGAATCAAAACAGAGGAGCATGGAGGAAGGGTGGGAGGTTTTTTTCTAAAAGACTTTTTGCATTGGCTCTTTTGGTAATTGCGCTTGGGAAACAAGATAGAACCCGCCTCCCAGAGACAAAGCTGAGAGGGGAGAAAGCCAGGCAAACTTAACAGTGGTTCATGTGGAGCGATGAAGCAATGATCCTGGGAGATATATGGGGACTGATAAAGTGCTTCCCTCCTTTTGCTGGCTTTAAGACAAGAGGCACTTACTTTGTAAAGCCTGAATATTATTCTGCTGCTTGTAGGTTGTGTAATTAATTTATGTCTTCTGTTTCTTGGTTTATAAAGGAAGGTTCTGAGTGAGAGCCTACTTTGATGATACTCAGATAAACAAGAAAAGAGGCTTAGACCTTCTTCTGGGCCATAGGTTAAAGAGAGCAGGGGGATCTCTGTGGACCAGATGTGGTGATAACAGCAGTAAGATCAAAGTACAACAGTTCCAAGTGCTGGATAGGGGAGAAGGGTTGGAGATTCTGAACAGGCTGCCCCTCCTCTCTTTAAGAGTCTCCTTTTGGCCTTTTTCTCTTTCCAAACCTTGAAGGGCTTTGTGCTTTGTTTTTAATAAGGAGGCTGTTCCCTTCTCTTATGGAATGTATTCTCTGAAATATCCTGTTCCAGGGGCACATGGACACAGAGTTGGAAGCTCCTGTTCTCAGGAGCCCCACTTCCTATGTTTTCATTTTTCTTCTCAAATTGTAAACCAAACCAGCTCTTCCTGTTTCTGGGTTTGGGATGTTGGAAGGTCACACAGCAGGGTCCCTCTAGCAAACAGGTCAGAAGGGGCCTCTGAAAATTGTCCCTAAGCTGCCCTGACATGGGAGGAGCACTGTTTGAATGGAATTTGGTCCTATGGAAAGAGGAGGAGAATAGCATCCAGACTGCCCAGTGGGCACAGCTCGTTTTTTGATGGCAGTTTGCTTTCCTGTGCCTTTGCCCTTACCCCAGGCCAACAAAAGCCTGGGAACCATAGAGTTTTCACCAGCTGAGCTGCTGATCTTCAAGCACTGGCTACTGTCAATCAGAAACAAGTTTAGGGCATAGTCATCAGGATTGTGAGAAATCATTTTAGGGGTTGGAGCTATTTACTATGGGGAAAGACAGATTCAGGGGAAGATGTTATAGATGAGTGGGAATGAGTTATAGATGAGTGGGAATGGGAACTTGGCTTCTAGTCTCAGTTTTACCACTGATGAGTTGTCTTTTGTCATGCAAATCCCCGCCTTCTCTGGGCTTTAAGCTCCCCAACCACAGTGAAGACACTGGACTGTATGAACTACAGAGTCACTTCCATCTAAGACTTTGAGAAATTCTATGCCAGTAGATTGGTCATAGGGAAGAAAAAACAACTTCTGTGAGACTCCAAGGGGTGAAAATGGGACAGCTGGGTGAAAGTTGTAAGGCAGATTCTGGTTCTACATAAATAAGAACTTTCCACTAAGGACAGAACAAAAAGGGATACTTGACCATAGCTGGAGAGTTTGGTCCAAGCCCAAGTGGATGCATAGCAGGAATGGTATAAAAGGGAGGCTATTAGCAGTTAAGCACTGGGCTAGAGCAGTGGTCTCCAACATCTAATTTTATGTGGTCAACTCCAGTCTCCAAATGAAATCCTCATGAAATCCCCAAAAGGTAAAATATACTTGGTTAAATGAAGTACCCTCAACTCTCTCCTCCTTTCACATACCCCATTGACTCTCTGGGAACTCTAGAGTCCCTCAGTATTTGGTTTGAAACAACTGGTTAATAAGGTCCTTAAGTGCCCTTCCTGCATTGATATGTAAGGCAACCTCAAAGTTTCCAGGTTTTGGTAGAGATGTGTTTTACATGAATCTGCACCATTAGCTGGAACTACAGGAACCTCAGGGCCTCATCTCCAGACAATTTGTCATCTGGAGACAGCGGGGTCTGTTTGTCAATTTATAATATCTAATGCAGAGCTGAAATGACAGAGAAGAAAGTCTGCTGAGAAGAACTCATTAGCCTGATTACCAGCAGTTCTTTTGCTGCCATCAAAAATAAAAGACAGTCCTTGCCAGATTCATTGCTTGTGTTAAGCCCCATGCTCAGTTCTGGGACTACAGGGGTCAGTCAGATATACCTCTCATACACTCATGGTCTGTAGGAGGTATAGGAAAGAAAGGAGTCAAATGAGGAACAACATAAGGTGTTATAATAGAGATGTAGAACTGACGGAAAGGGAGTCTAGAGGATGGCTTAACAGGCCAAGTGTTTTTCTGTGTTTGTGTGTGGGGGTGCTATCAAAGACACTTCCAGTGAAGAGTCCAATATGAGAACTCATTGTATGTATAGGAAATAAGGAGTTGCCCCATGGAGCTCAGAAATGTGAGGATGTGGCAGGAGATGAAAGAAAGATAGGTTGTTTAAGTTGTGAAAGCTCTTGAATGCCACTGCAAAGAATTTGGACTTTGACCAAAGGTAAGGAACAATGAAAAGTTTTTGAGCGTAACCAAATTGTTCTCTTAAAGGGTGAACTCTGGCAGCAGTATGGGAAATGGACTGGAAGGGAAAGCATGGTGGCTGGGAGACCAGTTAAGAAGCCATAGCAACCTTCCATGCCAGAGCTACTAAGGCCTGAGATGGAGGGCTATCCTAGTGTGGGTGGAAAAAAAAGAGGCAGAAGTAGGAAACATCACAAAGAAGTGGATGACAACAAATGAGAGAGATGGAGGAGTCCAGATGATTCCCATGATTCTTGCTTGACTGGGTGGATGATGATGGTGCATTAATCAAGAAAGGGAGTCCTGTAGAAGGAGAAGGTTTCCAGGAGAATGATCATGAATAATGATGCTGATTTTTGAGTCTTAAGAATTAATGGGATGTTCTGGTAGAAGTGCCCAATAACACTTCCCAGGTCTTTTCCAGACCTGTCACTCCTCCTGCAATTCTCATTCCCTTCCTAGCCCCTGGGTATTTATCCCATGCCATCCAGCCCTTGCTCTTATATTCTGGATTGGTCCAGGCTATAAAAATGTCCCACTAGGCTGTGCTTCAGGACATTTGCCTGACCTATGTCTGTAAACCTTGGCCTGACTTTCTGTTTTGCACTTCTGAAAACAAGTGTTGGGAACCTGGGCTTCTCAGCCCCTTTTGACCCAGAAGGAAGCTGTTACACTCCTCCACAGGTCTGTAAATCCTTCCCCCAATCCCAAAGAACATCTTGAAATTGCCCTTTCTACTGACCCTATCTCAACCTCTCCCTCCTTTCACTCTGACTCTGGCAGTGGTCAAGGATGACACAGAAACAGAGTACAAAGGACTTTGGGACCTTCTATTTCAACCTTTTTATTTTTCAGACAAGAAATTTGCGGCCCAGAGAAAAGAAACGACTAAGTCAAAGTCACAGAGAGAGCTAATGTCAGACCTGGGACTAGATCTTGGAATTCTCAACTCACAGTCCAGTATTTTTGCATTGGCTGAATTCATTATAGGTCATGGTTGTAAGGTTTCCTGTTTCAAATGATAATAAATTCCAGATATCCCCTAACTAAGTAGATCTTTATACTATTCAAAGTTGCTGGATAAGCTGTTTGTCAAATGCTAAATAAGTTATACCCTGCAAATTTTCTTCATGAAATAGCAAATGTCAAATGGCCAAGTCTGTCAAGAGTTTGTTACAAGAATGATTTGGTCATTTTCAAAAGAAAGAAAGTTAATTGAAACATTATTATTGATTTTCTTTGGCTCAGTATTTCAGTCTCCTGCCCTCCTGAGACTTGGAAGTGATACTAACTAGCAGCTTAAATAAATGCACTTAAATTAATGTATCTGTTTATATTTTTTCCCCTTTTAACTGGTTTCCCTGCTCCTTCAGAGCCCGAGGGAGGGGTCTGGGGCAACTGATACACAGAATCTAGTGCTAAGGCCAAGCCTGCAGCCAGCGGGGTTGGGGAAGCAGACTCTTGTTACAGGCCAACTATTACCCACCAGGTCACCTCAGTCACTTCTGCAGGAGCCTGGAGAGGAGCCCTGAATGGCTTCAGGCAACAAAAGGGACTTTGCACACTGGGAGCAAGGGACCTGAGGGAGGATTTGGCACAGAGGTAGTAGAAGCTCAGCTCAGCAGCTTCTCACCTCTGCAAGCTGTTGGGAGTCAATGGGTAAGCAGAAGTATGGGGTACCAGTGAAAAAGTCATTGAATTTCAGAGCAGCAAGATACCTTTGAGATCATTAGACCAAATTATTCATTTTATAGTTGGGGACACTAAGGCCCAGAGAGGGAATGAGACAGGCCCAAGGTCACACAGCTAGCAAACAGCAGAGCCAAAACTGGACCTAGAGCTCCTGGTTCCCTAGTCAAATGGCCTCACTTCAGCACCTGTGAGGCCATTTAGAATTATAGATTTTGTTTGGAGGTAGGGAGCTCCTTTTGGCCTCCAGAACCTTTTTCTATCTCAGGAGCAATTCATGCTTGCATAACATGATACAAGGACTTGGAAGGAGTATGAAGTGTTTTAGGAAGCCCAAGAGCATTAGTGAGTCTTGGAGTGGGCCCTGAAGGCCTGAACCTCCTTCTGACCTGCTGGTTGTGTTACGGCTACCTCTGTGTTTTCCAATGCACAGGATGATTTGGAGTGATACATTTTGAATCATGATAGATATAGACTGAATTCAACATGTATTAAGAAAGATGTAACTAGTACTGCAAACACTAATTTCATAGATATTATGGCTTTGAGTAAGGTTATTGTTTAAAATCTGATTGATATAAAGAAAAAATTAAGTATGAACTGGCACAGGATGAAGTGATGGCAAAAATTGTGAAGTTGATTCACAAATACGTAAAATCTGGGAAACATTGTGCTGGTGGATTCCTTGACAGCTATCAAAGGTCCTTCAGCTCATCCTCTTGGGCTTGGGCAGCACTACATATGTTAAAGCCAGTTGGACATTCCTAATAGTTTCCTGTGAAGACAGTGCCAAAGGTTTCCTCTGTCAGTAAGACCACCAGGACAAAAGCAATAGCATGTCAGAGAAACCTTCAATTGGCTGATCTTAATATGAAGAAGATGACACGTAAATCATATTCAATTGTCAACTTTGAGTTGGCTTTTTCTTTTCTACAGTGTCCCTAGTTGGTCCTCTCTTCAATCATATCTGTTCAACTCCTGTGGAACTTGTCAGAATGGCATACGAGAACACAATAGTTTTCATGTGCAGATGGAACATTGAGGGTCAGAGAGGGGAAGGTTCTTAAGATAATTCAGCCACGATTGGAACAGTCAAGACTGGATCCCAGACCTTCTGGCATCCATATTCGTGCTTCTTCCACTACTGCCCCACATTTCCCCTCCACAGTTCCTTCTCCACTGCCTTTTCCACACATTCCCTTCATCAGGAACCCCCCCCCCCCCAACCCCGCCCCGCCACCCGACCCCAAATCAGGCAGCCACCTCTGGGGACGTCCTGTCTAGCAAACTCACTTGAGACCTTTAAACTCCTCAAGGGTCCAAGAAGCTGGTAACATTTGCCACCTCCAAGAGGACTGCTGGATGGTTGGGGGACAGGGGTGGAAAGAATTTTTATTTTCCTATCTCTTGAAGTTTGAGGTATATGAAGGTATTACATACTCCAAAAATAAATGAATAAAAATCCCAAGAGTTCTCTTCCTTCCCTGAGCCAGATCGCAGAAATAATAACATTTGTTCAGCATTTTGACCTCTTAACGCACTATCTTGTATGATGCATACAAGAGCTTCATGCACTAAGTTCCATTGTATAGATGAACTATAAAATGGACACTGGTCCAGAGATAGGGAGTTCCTTATTTGGGCTCACACAGTGAACTGGTAATGAAATTTGGACTAAAATCTAGGTCCTTTGATTCCCAGTGCCTTGTTGCTTCTGTTGCCACATCCACATAAAGTCATAATTTGTGCCAGACGGTCCTTGGATTGACTTTGCCCTTCAATAGTCATTTTCAAACTTTAACCTAAAGAAGTAGGACAAAAACTAGTACTAGCTAAGCTTTGCAGGTGGCAAGTTCTTCTGCCTGGGCCCACCCCCTAAAAGACACTCTTCTTTTTCCTCAGGAAGCCACAGGCTCTCAGCCACCTGGTGCCCACCCTTCCAGGATTCAGCCCGGTTGACTGAGCTTGGCACAGACATTCTAACTTGGCAGCAGCAAGTGTATTCATCTGAGAGGGTCATTATTTCAGGGTCTTAGGGTCTTCCTTTTAGCTTCTGCAGCTGGTGTATCTGCAATGGAGAAGTTTATTCTTCTCCCAGGATGGACAGCTCACAGATCTTGTGTACCCAGAAGTTGCTTTTGCAAAGCAGGAACTGTGCTCTGCAAGAAATGCTGGAATGATGATGGGGGAGGAGGTGGGGAGTGGAAGAGCAGATGTAGGCTCTGTGCTGATCACTGCAGGGATCCTACTTCAAAATAGGTCCTCTCTCATCTGCTGTCATGGCAATGCAAACAAACACCTCGCCCTGACAACTCTTCTTTTTTTCTAGCAGCCACTACCCAAGAACTCAAGATCTTAAGGTGGGAAGATATTTGGAAGGTCACTAGATCCCCTTTCTGCTTTCAGGTAAAACTGTGCCCAAACTGGATCCAACTGCTTGGGGAGGTCTTCAGGAGCAAGAGATCAGGTCGCTTCTAAAGTCTCCCTAAGGCGCCTCACACAGGCCCTTAGCATGCCACTTGTTCATTGATGCCTTCTGTTTCTGTGACCCTCAGCCCTAACTTCCACCTAGAAACGATGCTCAGTCAAGTCCTGAGCTCATCCTGAAAAACTGTACGCAGTGGGAATGGCTGAGGTTGGGCTAGAGCTCCGAGGATGGCCTAAATGACCTCAGCAAAGCTCAGCCAATACCCAGAGTTCAGACTCTGGCAGCAAATTCATTCCTGGCCAGGATCCTTCTTTCTCTTCCTCCCCAAACCAGGTATCCCTTCCAGACAACTGTGTCCTCCTCAATGAATGGGAGTTGTTCCCAGAACACCACTAACTTGCCCACACCCAAGTAGGACACCAGCGACAAAAGGCAAATATCTAGTCGGGCTCAAAGAAACTTGTTAGAAAAAGGCTATGTATATTCCCTCCATCCTAACTAAACCTCCTAGAAGCCTTTAAGATAAAGCAAGTGTTGGGAATATCACAGACATTGAATTCTAAATGTCGTGTTTCTTTCCTTTATCTTCCACTTACTTATTCCTTTTCCCAACATACCTCCCACCCCTAATATACATCCTGGTCGGAAGTAGGCACCTGGGAACAAGGGAAGCATATGGATGGGTACACTTGGTGATATATCTTTAGGAAAATCCTCCCTGGCTCCCTGACTAGAGAAAACCCTCCGTCTGAGAAATAAAGAAGTTCTGCAAGCTTACTCCCTTCCAAAAGGAAAAACTGAAAGAGGTCAGAAAATGCCCACTGGAGGGAGACAGAGGATGTATCCAGATTTTTGCATCTAGTCCATTGTTCAGGAACAAGATCAGCCAGGCCATGAGTACCACTGAGAAGCTCTGCCCCATCACATGACACTTGTGACCCCCACCTCACACACTTACCAGTATTCTTCCTCCTCTGCAGCAATGGGAAGCACTGCAAAGGAAACAGAGAAGTCAATACATTGCAGAGACCTACTCAGTGTCAGAACTGGAAGGAATCTTTGAAATCAGCAAGTTCAATCTACTCATTTTACAGAAAGATACACTGAGTCTTACAGAAAAGGAGAATGAAGTACAATGGGAAGCCAAGTAGAGCCTAAAAGCCCAGACTTTTGACTGCCTGATCCATAATATTTTGTCCCACTCCACTGACTCCCCTGGTTCACTTCACTCTCATGGATTGAGGAGTTTCCCTAAGTCAGGAGAGTGGAGACAGTCTGCGGCAGCTCACAAGGCTGTTCCAAGACCCAACAGTAAGGATTATCAAAGAATCAGTTAACAGTTGCTTTGCACATACCATCCTTGGTTAGAAACATGGTATGTTGGTGGGAAGAGCAGTATTTAGAATTGGAAAGCTCAAGTTCAGGACTACCTTATTATGTAATATTAGACATGCCTTCTTGAATCTCAGTTTCTGCATCCCTAAGACTACAATGGTAATAATCCCAACCTCATAAGCTTTGTGAGAAATCAGTTTACATGAAAGCACTTTATAAAATAAAACACACTTTAAAGTCATTCATTCAATAAATATTTATAGAGCACCAGTACCCTGTAGAGCACTACCCACTATGCTAAAGCTGTAGCAATCATCTAGACAGATAAGGTCCCTGTTCTCATAGAGCAGGGACAAACAATGAATAGGCAAACAAAAAAACAAATAAGGAATTTTCAGACATCACTTAGAACCAAGAAGGTGAAACTAAAAAAACAGGATGAGGTAGGAAGTGATAGGGTAAAAAAAAGGGGGGAGTAATAGGGATAATTGCTTTAGAAAAGGTGGACAGAGAGGGTGTGTCGGAAGAGCTGAATTTTTTTGTTTGTTTTTAGTTTCATCCCAGTTAGTTAACATATTAGTTTTATGTGTACAATATAGTGATTCACCAATGCCATATATCACCTTTGCTCATCTCCACAAGTGCCCTCTTTCATTCCCATCATCACCCCTATCTGCCTCCCCTCTGGTAAGCATCAGGGTGTTCTCTATCATTATAAAGAGTCTCTTTGTCTCTCTTTTTTCCCCCTTCGCTTATTGTTTTGTTTCTTAAATTCTACATATGAGTAAAATCACATGGTATTTGTCCTTCTCTAACTGACTTATTTCATTTAGCATAATACTCTCTGGCTTCATCTGTGTCATTGCAAATGGCAAAATTTCATTCTTATTTATGGCTGAGTAATATTCATGTGTGTGTGTGTGTACACACACACACCATGTATATACACACACACACACCATATCTTCTTTATCCATTCATAAGTCAATGGATACTTGGTCTGCTTCCATAATTTGGCTACTGTTAATAATATTGCTATAAACGTAGTGGTGCATGTATCCCTTTGAATTAGTGTTTTTGTATTCTTTGGGTAAATACTGAGCAGTGTAATTGCTAGATCATAGGGCAGTTCTGTTTTTACTTTTAGAGAAACCTCCTTACTGTTTTCCAGAGTGGCTGCACCAGTTTACATTCCCACCAACAGTGTGTGAAGTTTCTTTTTTCTCCACATCCTCGCCAACACCAGTGGTTTCTTTTGTTGTTCATTTGAGCCATTCTGTCAGGTGCGAGGTGATATCTCAGTGTAGTTTTGATTAGCATTTCCCTGATGATAAATGATGATGAACATCTTTTCATGTGTCTGTTGGCTGTCTGTATGTCTTCTTTGGATAAATGGCTGTTCAATGCTTCTGCCCATATTTTAATTAGGTTATATGTTTTTTGGTTGTTGAGTTTCATAAGTTCTTTATATTTTTTTTGGATACTAACCCTTTATCAGATACATCATTTGCAAATATCTTCTCCCATTCTGTAGGTTGCCTTTTAGTTTTTTTTTTAAGATTTTATTTATTTATTTGACAGACAGAGATCACAAGCAGGCAGAGAGGCAGGCAGTGGGGGGTCGGGGGAGAAGGCTCACCACTAAGTAGAAATCCCGGTGCAGGGCTCCATCGCAGGATCCTGGGATCATGACCTGAGCCGAAGGCAGAGGCTTTAACCCACTGAGCCACCCAGGTGCCCCTGTCTTTTAATTTTTGTTCATTGTTTCCTTTGCTGTGCAGAAATCTTTTGTCTTGATGAAGTCCCAGTAGTTTATTTTTGCTTTTGTTTCTCTTGCCTCAGGAGACATCTACAAAGTTCCTATGGCCAGTGTCAAAGAGGCTACTTCCTGTGCTCTCTTCTAGGATTTTGACAGTTTCAGGTCTCACATTTAGGTCTTAACCCATTCTGAATTTATTTTTGTATATGGTGTAAGAATGTGGTCCAGTTTCATTCTTTTGCATGTTGGTATGCTGTTCTCCCAAAACCATTTGTTGAAGAGACTTTTTCCCATTGGATAGTCTTACTGTTTTGTCAAAGATTAATTGATCATATAGTGGTGGGTTTATTTCTGGGTTTTCTATTTTGTTCTATTGATTTATGTGTCTATTTTTGTGACTGTATCATAATGTTTTGGTTACTGCAGCTTTATAATATAACTTGAAGTCTGGACTTTTGATGCCTCCAACTGGGCTTTTCTTTTTGAAGATTACTTTGACTATTTGGGGTCTTTGTGGTTCTATACAAATTTTAGGATTATTTGTTCTGGTTACATGAAAAATGCTAGTGGTGTTTTGATAAGGATTGCATTAAATGCGTAGATTGCTTTGGGTATTTTGGACATTTTAAAAACATTTGTTCTTCCAATCCATAAGCACAAGATGTCTTTCCATGTCCTTGTGTCATCTTCCATTTCTTTCATCAATGTTTTGTAGCTGTCAGAGTATAGTTATTTACCCCTTTAGTTAAGTTTATTTCTAGGTATCTCTCTCTTTATGTTGGTTGGGTACAACTGTACAATGGATTTTTTTTCTTAATTTCTTCCTCTGCTGCCTCATTATTGGTATATAGAAAGACAACGGATTTCTGTACATTGACTTTGTATCCTGAGTGACTTTACTAAATTCATGTATTAGCTCCTGCCGTTTTGGGGTGGAATCTTTCAGATTTTCTATATAGAGTATCATGCCATGTGCAAATAGTGAAAGTTTTACTTGTTCCTTACTGATATGGATGCCTTTCATTTCTTTTTGTTGTCTGACTGCTGTGGTTAGGTCTTTCAGTATTATGTTGAATACATGAGGGAATGGACATCCTTGTCTTGTTCCTGATCTTAGGGAGAGAATTCTCAGCTTTTGCCCATTAAGGATGCTGTTAACTGTGGGTTTTTCATAGGCGGCCTTTATTATGTTGAGGTTTGTGCCCTCTAGCCCTCCTTTTTTGAAGGCTTTTATCATGAATGGTTGTTATACTTTGTCAAATGCTTCTTTTGCATCTATTGAAATGATCACATGGTTCTTATCCTTTATTTTATTGATGTGATGTATCACAGTGATTGATTTGTAAATATGGAACCACCCTTGCAACCCAAGGAATAAATCCTACTTAATTATGATGAATGATTTTTTAAAAATATATTGTTGGATTTGGTTTGGTAGTTTTTGTTGAGAATTTTTGCATCCGTGTTCATCAGGGATATTGGCCTGTAGTTCTCTTTTTTAGTGGAGTCTTTATCTGGTTTTGGTATCTTGGTATCATCAGGGTAATGCTGGCCTCATAGAATGAATTTGGAAATTTTCCTTCTTTTTTAATTTTTTGGAATAGTTCAAGAAGAATAGGTATTAACACTTCTTTAAATGTTGGTAGAATTGTCCTGTGAAGCTATCTGGTTCTGGACTTTGGTTTCTTGACAGTTTTTTGATGACTGATTCAATTTCTTTGCTGGTTATTGGTCTGCTCAAATTTTCTATTTTTTCCTGCTCCAGTTTTGGTAGTTTATATGTTTCCAGGAATTTATCCATTTCTTCTAGTTTTTCCAATTTGTTGGCATATAGTTTTTCATAATATTCTCTTAGAATTATTTGTATTTCCATGGCTTTGTTTATTATGTCTTCTCTCTCATTTGTGATTTTATTTATTTGAATCTTTTCTCCTTTTTTTCTTTATAAGTCTGGATAGGCATTTATCAATTTTATTGATTTTTTTCAAAGAACTGGCTTCTGTTTTCATTGATCTGTTCTACTGTGGTTTTTTGTTGCTGTTTTTTAGTTTCTGTATCATTTATTTCTGCTGTAGTCTTTTTTATTTCCTTTCTTATGCTGATTTTAGGTTTTGTTTGTTTTTCTTTTTCCAGCTTCTTTAGGTGTATGGTTAGGTTATTTATTTGGGGTTTTTTCTATTTCTTAAGGTAGGCCCATATTGCTATATACTTTCCTCTGAGAACTACTTTTGATGCATCCCAAAAGCTTTGGACCTTTGTGTTTTCAATTCCATTTGTTTCCATATACTTTTATTTCTTCCTTTATTGTTTAGTAGCATGTTATTTAATCTGCATGTATTTGTGGTCTTTCCAGAGATTTTCTTGTGGTTGACTTTTAGTTTCATAGCTTTATGGTCAGAAAAGATGTATGGCATGACTTTGATCTTCTTGAACTTTTTGATGACTGTTTTGTGGCCTAATGTGTGATCTGTTTTGGAGAATGATCCATGTGCACTTTAAAGGATATGCATTCTGTTGTTTTAGCATGGAAAGTTCTGCATATATCTGTTAAATCCATCGGTTCCAGTGTGTCATTCAAAGCCATTGTTTTCTTGTTCATTTTCTGTTTAGATGATTTGTCCATTGATGTAAGTGGGGTGTTCAAGGCCCCTATTATTATTGTATTATTACTGATAAGTTCCCTTATGTTTGTTTTTAACTGTTTTATGTATTTTGGTGGTCCTACGGTGGGTGCATAAATGTTTACAATTGTTACAGCTTCTTGTCAGACTGTCCCCTTTATTATTATACAGAGGTTCTGAAATTTGAACAGAGGCTTGCATGATAAGACAAAGCCAGTCTTGTGACAATCTTGGTGCAGAATATTCCAGGCAGAGGTTGAAGAGAGAGGCAAGGGATTTGAGGGCCAGGGTGATAACTGGGACTTTGATTTAAATTGCATTATGAAGCCATTGGAAGGTGTAGAGGAGAATGACAATATCTGATTTTCACTTTAAAAAGATCATTCTCTGGCTGCTGTGTGTGGAATGCATTGTGGAGCTAGAGTGGAAGCAGGGAGAACTTTTAGGAGGCTTTTGCAGTAGTTCAGGAAATGTTGGGATGTTAATTTGAAAGAAGAGATGCAGCCAATCAAAAGCTTATCAGGAAAGGAGTTGTCATAGTTATTTGTCATCTCTCCTATCCCCTGAAGAGTGATTGCCACACCAGGTGCAGACCCTTGACTACAATGATTGCTAGTCTTAGGAGATCAGTCTCAGCCCTACATCACTTTAAAATGGATAAAGTTCAGCTCCACCTTGGTAGACCACAAAATAATCTGGTGAATCTTCAACCTACAATTGGCCACAGGAGATGAGAGGGATGGATGGTGTTCCCCAGTATTAATTGACAAGGACCTTGAGGGATGCTAGTATGAGTGAGTTAAATAATAGAATGAGATAGGTGGAAAAAGAGGGGAAAGACCAATCAAGAGGGACAGATACAGTATTCCCCTACAAGCTATGAGACCTATGATTAAGTAAGTTAATGTAATTCTCAGTGGTGGACAAAAGGGGAGTAAAAGAAAAGGATAAAGGAGTGGGAGAGAAGGAAGAAGCAGTCCCCTGTGAGGTCCTAAATGTGACCATTCTGAGAAATTAGGAGATGAACTGATAGGTGGAGCAGACTGTTACTCTGCAGTCCTGTTCTATGCACTTTCAATTCCCTCTTCTCCCACCCTATCTCCCAACCCATCATGGGTATGACAGAATTAAAGATAGTTCAGGTGCTAGTTAGGCTTCAATTTTACACAGGAATTTACAGGTTACAAATAAGTGACTTGGTCATCACACACATTCCACAAGGTAAGTTTTTTATTATTATTATTCTCATGTAACACATGAGGAAAATGAGGTCCAGAGAAGTGAAATGACTTATCCAAATGTCAGAACCAAGTTTATACCTTAGGCCTATGGAGCTCCCAATTTTATTGTATGCTATTTTTTTTCTCTGTGGGGACCCAGATAACCCAGACTGGGCTAGAACTATGAGTTCCACTCTGCTTTGGATCCTGATCTTAGTGGCTGAGAATTTTACAGGGAAAGGTGAGGCATAAACTTCTACATCAGAGTGTTCTGCTACAGAGTGTAGGCTCTTTTTGTTTCCTGTTGTAGAACATATTCCCCGTCCTTGGGGCTGTTCTGAACCCGGGAACCTAGCAGTTACAGAGATAGCCACTCTGGAAAAGGACCAGGATTAATAGTGACAGTGTTCCAATCACTCATTCATTCATTCCTTCATTCACTCCCTACAGGCTTTGTCAGGGCCAGCCCCTGTGCTAGGTTTTCAGGGATTCAGACAAATTGGGCACATTCCCTGCCCTTGAGCAAATCACAACCAAGTGGGTGGGAGGGGAAGCCACATGCACAAATCATCACAGTTCCATGTAAGTGCTATTGGAAAGCATGAAACCTTGTGGATATCAGCAAACAGAGTGCTGGGAATGCAGATGCATTGTCAAGAGGGCCTTCATGAAGGAAGCAATATTTGGAACAGGTGTTAAAAGATGAATAGTTGGCACAAAACAAACTGAGGGTTGCTGGGGGGAGGGGGTTTGGGAGAAGGGGGTGGGATTATGGGCATTGGGGAGGGTATGTGCTTTGGTGAGTGCTGTGAAGTGTGTAAACCTGGTGATTCACAGACCTGTACCCCTGGGGATAAAAATATATGTTTATAAAAAATAAAAAATTATATAAAAAAAAAAGATGAATAGTTGGGATACCTGGGTGACTCAGTTGGTTGGGGTTCTGCCTTCGGCTCAGGTCATGATCCCAGGGTCCTGGGATCGAGCCCCATGTTGGGCTCCCTGCTCTGCGGGAAACCTGTTTCTCCTTCTCCCACTCCCCCTGCTTGTGTTCCCTCTCTCGCTGTCTCTGTCAAATAAATTAATAAAATCTTTTTTTAAAAAAGATGAATAGTTGTTTATGAGGCAGGCAAGAGGGCAAAGAGCACAGCAGGTAGAAAGAAAAGCATAGAAAAGGCAAGGAGGTATAAAAGCATGTGATTTGTGCAAGTGTATAGTCTGGCTGGAGAGCAGAGTAAGAAATGAGTCTAGAATAGTGGGTAGGGACCAGATTATGGACCTTGTAGGTCATGTGAAGGAGCTTGAACCTTATCCAGAGCCCACTGGGGAGCCATTGAAGGGGCTTAAAGAGAAGAGTACCATAGTCAGATTTATATGGGTGAAAATAGATTGGGAATGGGACTGGGGGAGGTTAGACAAAACTAGAGACAGAGAGGCCAGAGCAGATTGCAGCAATGGCCTTTGGGACAAAAAAGGAGAGGACAAATATATGAACTATTTACATGGTAAAACCAAAGTCAATGACAGGATGTGGAAATATAAAAATGGAGTCAAAGATGAATCCAAAGTTTCTGACCTATGCAACTGTGTGGATAACAGGGCTATTAACTGAGGTCAGGAAGGGAGGAAAAGACATGGTTGGGGGTAGGGGACAGGGGAATTTCCTTTTATAATGAATCACGGTTTTGAACTTGTTGGATTTGAGGGGTCTGTGGAGAATCTGCTCAGAGCTCTCCAGAAGGCACTGTGGTAGACCCACAGATGCAAAGTCCCACAGAAGCAGATGTAGTCCCTGCCTTTCAAGGAGCTTGCAGTCTAGTGGGTAATAAAAAGACAAATCAGGAGTTTTTGAAACTGGAAATCACGTTGAAAGTGTGAAAAAGAGAGAACATGAGCTAAAAAGGGGATGGGAACAGAAAGCTTGCTGCTGGGTGAGAAGGTGGGAGGTCTGAGTGGGGTGGTTTGGAGACAAGTTGCAAAGGCAGACCTTGTCCAAACCTGAGGAGTCCTCAGCCATAAGCAGCAGAAATGGACCTCACTCTCTCCAGCAACTTCTCTGCTGGGCCTGCAAGTCCTGTGACCAGCCCTTGCCCTGCTATCTGAGGGCAAGCCTGGAGACTATTCAAACCTTATTTGCCTGGTTTCTCTGCTCCCCCTCATCCCCTGGCCAACTCTGTGCCTCAGGCCCAAGCTTGGGGCCAGTCATGAGAGCACGTTCTTCACATTCCAGCCTCCCCCAGCCCTATCAGCTAGGCCACACAGAACCCTATTCACAGCCTGCCCCTCCTGGCCTCCAGAGTGGGCCCTCACCACCTCCGCTCAGCCCCAGCTGGTGTTTTGCCAACACAGACTGTGGCCACTGTGGGAAGCAGGGTTTTCTGATTCCTCAGAGCTGACATCTCTGCATCTTAGGGTTTCTCTGCTAGGATGGGGTGCAGTGGATCTGGCCAGTGGTATGTGTCTGAGTATGTATGTATGTCCTATACACTCAGTCAAGTCCCTCTAGGCTAGGCCCAGAATAGGGGCTGTGTGGAGCTGGACACAGGGGTGGGTAAGACAAAGGCTGGGTCCTTAGAGGAGCCCGGAGTCCAGTATGGAGACATCTGGGTAATGAAGGGCATTGTGTGGGCAGAGTCTGGAATCATCCTGCCACCAGGTCCTAAATTGGAGCATTGGTGTCATGATACCACTTTTAAACCCCATCCTGGAGGCCTGGGGACATGTGCTCCTGTTCATGGTGTGATGTCTGTTGATAAAGGGTGCTACAGCCCTCAGGGATGCCAATCTCTTTCCTGGAAAGAGGAAAGGAGACCTAATTTAGAATAAGACTGACCCACACAGGCATTCTAGGCCTGACCATGTGCCTTCGACCAATTCTTTGCTGGTCCTCCAATTCTTTGTTGCCTATAATGATAGGTGAGTCCTTCATAATTCTCATCCTCCCATCACAGGGAGGAGGGCAAGGGACAATCCCAGCAGGGAAGGGGCAATAGAAGACATAATTTCTAGATCTTTGTAGAACAGAGTCTGGGACAGCCTTGTGAGGAATCCCCAGAGGGTCTACTTCCTTTATGCCCTCTCTGAGGGTACAAAGTGTCCTATGCTTGCTAGGAGTGTGGCCCTAGAAAGCCTGACTGTCCTTTCCTAGCCACCAGAACTATGGTGGTCTCATATCTACTCACCTCACCAACCCCCCCAAGAAAGTATCTGATCTGTAGCCTCAGGAATGCTGATTTGTGTATCATTTTATAACTCCTCTCATGACAGCAATTCTTGCTGCCTTGAACTCTTTTCACCTTAATTCCTTCCTGCCAGTTGTGGAAGGGCCTCCTTTCCTTCTCTCTCACTCCCCATTTCTCACCTGGTCAGCAGGGCTGTTCCAGGACCAGCTCTTTGCCTTTGGGGCTCTTTCTGTCCTTCTGTCCTTCCTTCCTGTCCTTCTGCCTCCACAGTAGGCGAGAGAGAGCCAGGGAGGAGAGTGAGTTCACAGCTGCAACCCCCAGGGGTTCTCTGGATAATCTCAGGAATGTCATATATCTAAGGCTTGACTTTCCCACCAGCCAACAGAGACCCTTCTTCCTGTCCAGAGCTTGAGAGTCCTTCCAGGAGAGGGGCCTTGGATGGAGTGAGTGCAGGGAAAGACTGAAGAGGAGGAGAGACACAGTAGTTCCAGGGTGAAGCAAAGCCTTTTTTACAGACTCTACATCTAGTTCAACAAGGGATCGGAGTAGGGGTGGGGAGAAGAGAAGAAGGGAGTCACCTAAATAGCCCATTTCCTGAGCCTTGGGGAAGTAACATCAGGTTTCCTACTATCTTCACTTCTAGAGGATGTTCCTGAATCCAGGCTCTCCTCAAGCAGGTAAATCTTATTTTTTCAGACGAGGAAACTCAGAGCACAAACCATAGGTCCAGTATCACCTAGAACATCCAATCAACTATCTTCAAATTTAATTCAGATTTACTGAGCTCCTACTGTATGGCAGGCCCTTCCATATATGTAATCATTGTAATTAATTTTGAAGTAAAGAATATGCTCCCCATGTGGTACTTGAGGAAGCAGGGGCTTGGAGAGGGGAAGTAGATGCTGACCTGGGCTAGAAGATTAGTGTCCCATTTCCAGCAGCTACTGGATTATATTATATTATAATATTATATTAATATTATACCATATTCTTCTCCCAAGCTCCAAGGATGACCCAGCCCAGGGCAGAGAAGAGTCCAGGGAAAGTCAGCCCACACCAATTTTCAGGACATCAAACCCCATTCCCCAAGTCCAGGGCTTCCTTTCTTCTGCCCGTTGGCAACACAAACCTTGGAAATGCCAGTTGAAGTGGACTCCAAGGTCCCAGGTTGCAGCAGCAGCAGCAGCAGCTTGAGGGGTGGGCCAGAGAGCTGGGGTCAAGGAACTCCACTCCTCCACCCCTCTGTGAAACCTCGATCCCACATCCCAGCATAGGCCACTCGGGCTGATGCTCCCTCTTATTGATCCTAGTAACTTGGAAATGCAGGCCAGGCCATGGCTCCCAGAGTTTGCCAAGCCTCCAGCTGTTCTCAGGCCCTGCTGGCTGCTGGGAGGACCAACTTCCAGGGCAGGCTCATTTTCCTGAGCCTGGGCTCCCTGCCCCTTCCCCAGGGACCTTGAATAGACATCACTGACATTTGGAGGGCAGTTTTGCTTTCCATTTTGCTTGGAAGTTGAAAGAACTATATATGAAAAATGATGAGACTGAAAGAGCTGGAAAAACTCACAGAGATAAACCAGTCTAACATAGTCACTTGATAGGTGCAGAAACTGAGCAGAGATTACATAAACATGGTGGATAAGAACATGGACTTTGGGCCTGGATTACATGGGTTTAAAATCCCAATAATGGTTGTGTGACCTTGGGTTAGTTGTCCTAAGTTTTTTTCTGTGTTTCAGTAAAATGAGGATGATGCAATAACTGCCTTGTAGTTATTGTGATGATAAACTTAGTTAATATATGGAACATATATTAATATTAATATATAATATATCATAATTAATATATTATATTATATTATATGGAACAGTGTCTACCATGTCTACCACATAATGTGTTCTCTGTAAATGTAAATAATATTATAATTAATATATTAATTAATATATTAATATTATATTAATATTGTACCATATTCTTCTCCCAAGCTTCAAGGGTGACCCAGCCCAGGGCAGAGAAGAGTCCAGGGAAAGTCAGCCCACACCAATTTTCAGGACGTCAAACCCCATTCCCCAAGTCCAGGGCTTCCTTTCTCTGTAAATGTTAGCTAATAACTTTCTGTAGTACTTTGGAGGGGAAAAAAAACCAAACCTGGCATTGCCAATCTGCAACCTCTTCCAGTTACTTCTGTCTTCACCAGCCATATTGTCAGATATGTCTTCCACTCCCACCAGCCCCCAACTCATACTCCTTTTGGTGCCAATGAAACTAAAGGTAAAGTAAGAATTAGTGTCCAAGACATAAGTCAAAGTCAAAGCTTTGCTTCCCATTCCATCTCAATTCCCCAGTGCCCACCTCCATCTCTCCCAGTTCTCAGAAAAATATTGTCCAATCTCTTGATGACTTGATCAAACAGTATCAATTCTGCTGAAATGAGCAACTGGGAGAGAGGAACCAGGGTTAAGAGTTCAGATCAGGCAAGTTCTGGAGGTCTCTATCTCCATCTCCAGTCTGGGCCCACTTTTAAGATGGTTCTGGCTATGCTGTTGCAGGAAGTACCTGGGACTCCAGCTTAGCCATTGTTTTGCCTTGAAGACTAGATGGGAATTGTCATGCACTGGTGCTAGATAGACTAAAATTGTGAAGTGAACAGTTTAATACCTTGGCATTTTCTGGACTTAATCAGTCATTCCCACCAACAGGATACTTGGGGATTGTGAGTATGAAAAACACTCATTTTATATCCACTAGACAGTAAGTTCCATGAGGTTAGAGACCCAAAGCTGTTTTGTTAACGCTTGTCTATCTCTTCAGGGCCTGACACAGTGTCTGGCACATAGTAGGCCCTGAATAAATATTGCTTGGTAATGAGTGAAGGAATGAATTCCTCAAGACTGTACCCAGTTCAAGGAAACTTCCCATTTTCTTCAAGATAACAATAAATAAACATGTCAATAGGTCTTGCCGTCATTATTTCATGTGATCCTCACTACAACCTCATGAGGTTAAGAGTTATAATTTTCCCCAGTGTACAAATAATAAAAATGGTTAATGCTCACTAACTGGGTGTCAGGTGCTTTATATATGTTAACTCAGTTAAGCCTCATAACAACTTTATGAAGTGGGCACTATTATCACCTCTATTTCACAGAGCAGGAAACTGAAGCTCAAAATGGTGAAGTGCTTTTCTCAAAGTCACACAGCTCACACAGCTAGCAAGTTGTGGCTCAGAGAGTGAAGGGCTTGACTCCATGTTTTGTTATTGTAGAGACCCTGGCTTTTTTACTGCATTAAGAGCACTCTCAGTAAAGTCGAACTCCCCACCCAAATTTGACCCCTGCTCTCATTTTGACCCCTGCTCCTATAACTGTCCACACCCAATTTCTATATCCAGGGCAAGCCCCCTGGCTCTGTGCCTCCTCTTTCTTGGGTCTCCAAACTTACTCCTTCTTGAAGAATCCTCCCTACTCTTCAGATTCTGATCCAATTGTGCACCTGCTATGTGTTGGGCTTGTATACACATTATTTCATTGGCAATTCCACTAAGTCTGATCCACTGAGGAGAGACGGCTTGCCCAAGACCACTCAGCTTAGATATGGCAGAGCTGGGCATTACATCCAAGCCAGTCTGACTCCATGTCCAGTGTTCTTTCCGCACATCTGCTTTCTGTTCTGAGTCAGAATTCTCCTCCCAGAAAGCTTTCTAGATCACCCAGAAACCAACTCAAAACTCTCTTTAAGTCCATGTGTGCCAATAATGTTAGCACACCTCTTCTTTTACTTCAGACTATTGATTTGTGTCTCACAAATATGTGACATATGCCAGCAACTTGGCGATTTACCATTAGCCACACAGGGGCAAACCATAGTGTGGATTTTTCACCTATGTCAGGAGCCAGTACCTACCACTCAAGTTGACTAAACTGTGGAACTGCAAAGAGAGATCCTGAGGGTGAAGACTCCTTCTATGGGGTATAAGGCCTTGCCCTGCAGTTGTTAAGTGGCTTTCCCATGACCTGAGAGTATGTCATAATTCTTGTCTTTGAATCCAGTAATTGGAAGGTGACTATATGTACAAGTCTCAGATGTACAGGTACATCTGAGAGGTACATCTGAGGTACATCTGAGGTAGATGTACCTACCCCCCCCACACACACACACTGGTTAAGGAACCCGTGACAGTGTCTTCAGATGAAATAGGCTGTTTGAGGGGTGCCTGGGTGGTGCAGTCAGTTAAGCATCTGGCTCTTGGTTTCTGCTCAGGTCATGATCTTGGAGTTGTGAGATTAAGCCCCAAGTCAGGCTTCATGCTCAGTGGGGAGTCTGCTTTGGATTCTCTTTCTCTCTTTCTCACTATCTCCCTTGCTCTGCCCCTTTTCTCTCTCTCAAATAAATAAACAACCCTTAGAAAAAAGAAACAGCCTATTTGAAGAAGTGGTTAGCTCTACATCACTGGAGGCATGCAACAATATCTGGCCATCCTTTTGGCAAGATGTGCTAGGACTCCTACATGGGATATGGGACTGCCATCCAGAAGCATTTAAGAGTTTCTATACATTCATATCCTCTCCTGAATTCTCTACACTCCTTCCTGCCTCTCCCACAATGAGTACACAGTACATGTGGCAAATTGGTCTCCCTTGGGACAATAAGGACAAAGGCTTGGAAAAGCAGAGACATCCTGGAGGCTGAGAGTACAACAGCTGAATCACCCAGTTCCCATCACACTTTCACACCATATTCTGCCAGGCTGATTCTGCACAAAGACTGGGGAGTTGTGAATTGGCCTGGGGACAGAAAAAGCCCCAGGGTGAAGAAGCACACGAGTATGTGTGTTCCTGTGAGTGTATGTAGGTACATAAATATGAGCAGGTGGAGGGAGTGTGAAAGCACTCACTCATATAAAAAGGTACCTAAGAGTCTGGTGTAAGAACAGCTACATACAAGTCTCTTGTACACTCTGGCAGTGCACTCACAGGACAGGGTGCTTGAGAATATGTCCTTGGGTGAATCAGAAGAGCCCTTGTGCACCTATGCACTCATATGCATGACTAAGTATGTGAGTAAAGTGATTGGGGAAAAATGGTGTTGCTTGTTGGACCATGACTGAACGGCTAAACTCTCCAAGGCTTCCCAGTTTACAAAGGACTTTTCTGTCCATAATTTGCTTTGCTTCCTGGGTGAGATATGGGTATTACCATGTATGCTTATGTGTATATGTATATGTGATATGTGTGTAAAAGTCCCACCTGGTATTGCCCTTAGGTTCTACTGCAGACAAGTTGTGTTTGGATTTTGCCGCAGTGGAAGGAAGGAGATTATGGTCTATTACATAGACCATGTGTGGACCCAGCCGTGTCCTGGCTGCCCCCCTTCCCTGTGACCTTGAGCATGTATCTTTCCATTTTGTGTCTCATCTGTAGTTTAGAGGGAGGGAATGGGGAGGAACAGGTGACTTCTGGGGATCTTTCCATCTCTGGTATTTTATGACTATCTGTTCTAAGAGAAAAGAATTGAGATACAGCAGGAAGAATTGACCCTCTCAAAGTCACCTACGGGTAGGTCGTGGCTGAGATGGAGCTCCAGTCAGATTCTCCACCTTCCAGGTCAGTGCCCTCCAAGAAAAGATATGCCCACCTGATACAAAGAGAGTTCCATGAGATCTTAACCCTGGAGTTTCCAAATAGAGAATAATCCTTGTTCTTTGCCTCAGTGCCCCCGGTGTACAGTTTGGAAATATGCTTCCAACAAGTCATGTGTTGACCACCTTCTCCATACTAAGCACTTTAAAGACACAACCTCCCCAAATCCTCATGGCATCTCTGTAAGGCAGGCACTGATTTGTATCATTTTTTTAAGATAAGGAAACAGATGCTCAGAGAGGACTTCCTCAAAGGCACAAAGCTATTGTGTGTGTGTGTGTATCAGGGGGATGTAATTCAAACCTAAGTTTCTCTGCTTCCACCCCCATTCACACCTCTTCAGCTGATGGAGAGAACCACATGGTATGGGAAGATAGGGGGCTCGGTTTCTCTGTTAGGACCAAAAGAAGTTTGAATGAGACAATACAAAAGATCCCTCTCAGCATGGCCAGCTTGGCTATAGTTATGCCCCTTTCTGCAGTCAGGTCTCCCATAGTCAGGTGTCTGCTCGCAAGGAACCTGCCTCAGAAAGTGAGGGTGGCTCAGCACAGCCCATGCCCCTGACCAGGCTTAGAAGCCCAAAAGGCCTGCCTATCTGACTGGGACCTCAAAGCAGTAGCATTGGCAAAGCAGCATGTAGGTGGGTGTGGCAGGCTGCCTCTTAACCCTGAGATATAACATCTGCCACAGCCCTGTGTGTGGGCATGCGTGCACATGTACCTCTGTGCCATGTGCACACTTTTGTACATCTACGTGATTTTGCGTACATGTCTAGGTCTGTGTGTGTCTGCATGCTTATGCAAGGGAGGGTGTCTCTTTGTGTACCTGTGTACCTGTCTCTGTATGTGTATGCAGGCATATGTGCATGAGTTTATGTAATTGGGGATGTGCACTGTGCGTGAACATGTATGTGTATGTGTTTGTCTTGCTATGCATGTGTGTGCACACTTGAATGGTGTGTCTATGCACATGAGTGTGTAATTATAAACACATACACATGGGTACATCCTGTGTTTGTGGGCATGCATGAATGAGTGAGTGTGTGTGTGTGTGTGTGTGTGTGTGTGTGTATGCTATTGTCTGGGACAGGGATAGAGGTCTCAAGCCTTTTGGGGGACTCTTCTGTCCTAACGATTTCTAAGAGGCTGACATGGGCAGGGAGTGTTAGCTGGGAGTCTGAAAGACTGAGGTAATGACTGCAAAGTGATTTCAATCCCTACCATGCACCCAGAATGGTTAGCTGGAGTAGAGGACAGTGGTACCAATCAGGTGTCAAATCTCACAGACATTTTTGCTCCCCCCGCCACCTTCTCTTTACCATTATACATCTCCCATCCTCTCCTCCCCACCCAGCCTCATTGCCATCACACCCACCTTCCTGTCCTCGGCATCATCACTTGGGCCTTTCCACACCGGAGTGGAAGACTGCTGGAATGCATTTCTTTTCTTTCTTTTTTTTTTTTTAAGATTTTATTTATTTATTTGACAGATAGAGATCACAAGTAGGCAGAGAGGCAGGCAGAGAGAGAGAGAGGGAGAAGCAGGCTCCCTGACGAGCAGAGAGCCCGATGTGGGGCTCAATCCCAGGACCCTGGGATCATGACCTGAGCCGAAGGCAGAGGCTTTAACCCACTGAGCCACCCAGGCACCCCTGGGGTGCATTTCTTAAAAGTGTCCATTGAATTATATCCCTACTTTACTGAAATCCTCCCAATCCCGTAAGACAACAGTCTCTGGACTTCAGAATTTCATAGATGAGAAAGACAATTTTTAAATAAACAGATAAGGGAACAGACTGCTGCAAACTTTTTATTTGCTCATATTTTAAAATATCTTGCTCTTGAATCCCACCCCATCAGAAGGACATAATAATCTCTAAATAAAGAACAGTCTTTTGAATTGAATTAATTTAGCTTTCTGAAAATTGTACATTATTCCCACTTTTCTTCCATTTCACCGCAGATGGGTGAAAATCTCATTTAGGACCCCCGACTAGGTGAAGACCACAGCCTCATGGATCAATTGCAAACCCTACAGGAGGCAGCCCCATTCCCCCTCTCTAACTTCTCTCCCTTTAGACCCTGTACTTGAGGGATGCCATGAAACCAGCCCTCCCCTAAACTCACCACCATCTGACTGCCTCCAGACTCTTGCTCACAAATGTCCCTCTGCCAGGCATGCCTGGAATGCCCTTCCCCGATTTTTGGACTGACAAAGTCTTCTCCTTCAAGCCACAGGCTCAGCCCAAATGTGACCTCTGGCGAAACCTTTCCAAATCCCTTCTGGTGGAAGTGATTTTTCCTTCCAAGGGTCCTAGCCTTCCCTCAGTCAGGCTAGTTAGTTAAAAGTTTCCCTCCTGAATTAAATTGTGGGAAGCTACACAGTCTCAAGAGAGGTATGGACTTAGGAGTTCAGATCCTAACTCTGTCAGGCATAGCTGAGTGATCTTCCTTAATCTTTTACAGTGTCCCTTCTGCATCTATAAGAACAGGAAAACAATGGTTTTGGTAAAGATTACCACCACAGTTAATGAACTGAAAGTGCCTCTGTCCGATATATAGCAGATACTAAATAAATATCAGTTCCTAGGATCTTGAGAGCAGAAATTATGCCCTGCAAATCCCTGTGGGTCCTGTTGTGCTCATTTATTCCTCATGCCCAGGATACAGTAGGCACTCAACAAATATTTACTGACCAACTATCCAGCATAGTGTCTAGCACTACTGGTGCTTGATAAAGATCTGTCATTTTTCTTACCTCATCTTTGAGGACAGAAGCCATGTCCCTTTTTGTCTTCATGGAACTCCTATGGTGCCTAACATAGAGCTTGATATATGTTGATGGAAATGAATAATAATAATCATAATAATAGTAATTGTTACTCATATGGATGCTATATGCAAGGCATCATGCTAGGAACTTAACACGCATTATCTCTTTTATTTGCAAACATTTCATATATAAACAATAATACCAACCTCATCACCTTACAGAGGTTGGTACCACTACTGGCTTCATTTTAAAGCTGAGGAAACTGAGGCTCAAAGGAATTAAGAATATTGCCTTTGTGGCAAGGCCTGGGAAGCAATGGAGGCAGGTTTTATGATAGTCAGCTAGTCGACTTACTTTCATGGGAAAACAGCAGATATTTACAGAGCTGGTTAAAGTGACAGAAGCAAGATTTGAATCAATTCTTTCCAGCTCCAAGCTAGTCTCAGAAGCCCAGCTGCCTTCCCGCTGGGACTCAGTGGTCCCCAGCTGCCTCCTTCCTCTCTGAGCAGCAGAGCGGGCTGGGTCTGTGCAATCACTTACCTTCACTTCCCTGAAGCAAGCCCAGAAAACATCCAGCAGAGGCATGGTGGGGTGCAGGGAGCTGGCCTGATGGGCACAGGCCTTTTTCTCTCTAGGGACTAGACTGGAGAGGATGCTTGCCTTCGTGAGAATCAGCCCCGGCCCTGCGCTCCATCTACTGCACCAGTGCACCAGCAAGAAGGAGAGAGAAACAGAGCAGCGCTGCTGGCCTGAGCTCTGCTTGCCTCCTCTTCAGGCGCCTCCCAGAGGGCCCCAGGGAGGGAAGGTGGGAGGGAAGGAGGGAGAGAGAGGCTAGCTAAGGAGGAGGGACCAGGAGGCGGGTCACTGATTCAAACTCAGCACCGTTAACCGGTTGGCTGGGAGTGGAGAGCAATGCCAGTCAAAATTCATTGAACATAACAGTCTGCAAGCTTGGAGTAGTCTGTCCTGCCTGCTGGCTCCCCCGTCACTCTGCCACCTGCACTCTGGCATGCATGCCTTCTTGCCTCCTGCTGAATGACACACCAGCTCTCCCTGGGGGTCTCTGTGTACAACCAAAACCACACAGGGGCTGTGGAAAGAGTGCCAGGAAAAGAGCCCAGGGAGGCCAACAGTCAACCCAAGCAGAACCTAGGCAACTGTGAAGACAGCTGGTTGAAGCGGAAAAGCTATGAGCCTGGGAAACTTTTTCAGCCATGAGACTCTGGGCCTTTGGTCCCTGGGTCATTCTCATTCTCCAACCCCCACTCTCAAGTTAAGAATCGTGAATCACTCTGGCACCATGGGATGGCACTTTCCTTTTTGGACCTCAGTTTTCCCAGCTGTGCAGTGAGAGGCAGGGTCACAGTTGTCTAAGTCTCAGGTCTTTAGTATGACTCCCGTTGGGGGTTAGGTACTGGGCAAGTCTAGAAGAAACTGCATTCTGGACAATAATTACAGCTCCTCTTAGACCTCCTGTGCTGCCTGTAAGAAGTCAGGTAGTGTTCCAAAGAGAATCTGAGTCCACAAAGGCCATTTCATTGATCTACCTGCCTCAGGCCATCGTAACTCTCTCCTACCTTGGATCACCCAGGTGTATGCCCTTTTCTGAACATCTGAGGAAATGATAGCTTTCCTCCTTCATCTATTTCCATGCTCAGAAACCTGAGCACTCCAGGCTGAACAGATCCAGAAGTTCAGCTTGGAATCTGAATTTGAACCTCCTGGAAACACTGAAGTCAGTTCTTTCAACAAAAATAAAGTTGGCACCAGGCAGTTCTAGGGGCTTTATGGACAGGAAGCCATTAAGAAGCAGTGATTCTCCCCTCCCCCAAGCTCAGCAGGCAGGGTGCTGTGGCTGGCAGCCAGAAGGCTCCTAGGAACTCCATGGCAAAGAGCCAGGCATGAATCTCTGGGGGCATGTGTCATCACAAGGCCCAGAATAACTAACTCCCCCTGACCTCACTTCCCTTTCAGAGACCCCAGCTGTTCGGGCAAAAGACCAAATCCTGGGAATCTCTGAGGACGCCACTGCTTCTTTGAGGACTTTCTTCATTAGCGGTTTGGTCCAGAGGTTTGTCCCAGGAGTCTGTGAGAATCTTTCCAGCTCTGCTTACAATGTACTCTGTGGCCCTCTGTTTCCCCATTTGTCTCCTGGGGGGGTTACAATAACTGATCTCTCATCTTCTCTCTAGCTCTGGCCTCTGTGGTGCCTCAAATGTCTGCTCTGTTGGGCCCTGTCAGGATGACAGTCAGCCATAGACAAGACAACTGGCTCCTTCCCGCTCACCTCCCATTGGACACAGTCTTATAAGGTAAAGCCCCTTGCACAGGGTGGGAGAGTAACATGAAGACCCAGAGCAGAGTACTGTTCCCTCTTCTGAGAATATGCCCTCTTCCCCTACAGCCAGGGACCTGAGGATGGAGAACCATGAACCAACTTTTGGAGAAGAGGCTGAATGGCAGGAGAACAGACCTCCAAGGATGGCGACATGACTCTTGCTCCCTGAAGTCTATCTCCTTCTTTAGATTCAGGCTACTGGGAGGAAGGGGCTTTGGACATTTACTGTAGAGGCAATAGTGCACAAAACAGTGACCTGAGAGGCCAGGAGTTTGGTTTCAGTTCTGGGTTTCTCACACCAGTTTAGCTTTGAGGATATTAGAAAACAGTGTTAAGCCCATGAACTCTGGAGGTAGACTGCCTGGATTCAAACTGCAGCTTTGTTACTTTCTAACCTGGTGACGTCGGGCTTGCTATGGCCTTAGTTTTCCCAGTTGTAAAATGGGGAATAATAGCAGCACCTATCTACTTGGGAGGTTTAAGTTAAATGAGTTAAAGCATTTAGTATAGATTTAGTATCATGCCTGGCATAAAGTAAATTCTCAATAGATGTTATTTGTTATTATTGAAGAATCTATGGCTTTGGGATCAGACAGACTTAGATCTGAGTGCTGGTTCTGTTACCTTCTAGCAGGGTTCGCTTAGGAAACACACTTCACTTCTCAAAGCCTGGTGCCTCATCCGTGAACTGTGGGTTCACTGTTTACATAAGGGGGCTACTGCCAGGTATCAATGAGATAATACCTATTTATACTTAGCACACTCAGCACATAGTAGGTGTTCAATAGCTATTAGTTCCCTTGCTCTCTCTCTTCCTCTCCTGGATGTTCCTGACTCTCCCTGCTTCATCCAAACCTGAGTTCAGATTCACGCCCAGCTACTTTTTGACTGTGTACCCATCTAAGGCAAGCCACTTTGTCTCCAGGACTGTTTCCCTGGCTGTAACATGAGAATGAGGATAAAAATATTTACTCACCTCCCAGCTTTGGAATGGGAGACATGAAGAACCTGACATGTACTGGTTTCTCTCAGTTAACATGAATCCTCCCTCCTCTCTTTCTTCCTTCTGCCTCCTGCACTCCATAAGGAGTCTGAATCTATGGGTGCCTCCCTTGCCTCACACCCAATACCTCCCAAGATCAGTATAGCAGACATGAAGCCTGCTTTCTTTGATGGTGGTTAGGGGGTGGTCATTGGGAGGATGTCAGGGAAGGTGTTTGGAGTTATAGAAAGTGCAGCATTTAGGGCAGGGAGACAAGCAGGTGGTGGGGGGAGTTATCTATCACATTAACATTCACCAGGCTAGCTGCTCTATTTCCTTACCCAGGAAGTGGCACTGCCTGTGATAGGGTGTCTTGTTTAAGGCCAGGATCACCAGTCTAAGCGAAGGAACCCAGGTAAAGGAGAAGAAAATCTTGGTATCGTTGAGACCTGTGAGTTAGGAAGAATGGGTTTCCTCTCAAGGTAATTGTGTCCATCCTTCTGCCAGATATTGAGCAGATCACAACTGGAACCACTGGAAGGACAAGGCTGTACCAAATGAAGACAGGAAGTCAGAGACATACCGGAACAGCCATTCTCAAACTTGCTCTCCAGACACTTTTCCACTATTAAAAGTTATTAAAGACCAGAAATTTTATTTATGTGGGCTCTATCTATGTATATGTACCATACTAGAAATTAAAACTGAGACATTTAAAGAATATTTGTTGATTGATTTATTCATTTAAAAAACATACTTAAGGGACACCTGGATGGCTCTGTCGGATGAGCATCTGCCTTCGGCTCAGGTCATGATCCCGGGGTCCTGGGATCAAGTCCCACAATGGGTGTCCTTGCTCAGTGGGGAGCATGCTTCTCACTCTGCCTGCCACTCTCCCTGCTTGTGAGCACTCTCTCTCTCTCTCTCTGACAAATAAATAAAATCCTTAAAAAATTTTTAAAAAACATATTTAGAATTTAGACATGTTAACATAAATGACATATGTTAGAACATGTCTGTATTTTACTTCATTTCATTTTAATTTAACTCCAGTTAGTTAACATTGAGTGCTATATTAGTTTCAAGTGTATAATACAGTGACTCAACAATTCCATACATCACCATGTGCTCATCACAAATGTGCTCCTTAATCCCCATTACCTACTAAACCTATCCCCCCATACCCTTCCCTCTGGTAAGGATCAGTTTTTTCTCTATAGTTAAGAGTCTGTTTCTTGGTTTGTCTATCTCTCTCTTCATTTTGCCCTTTTGTTCATTTGTTCATTTCTTAAATTCCACATATGAGTGAAATCATTTGGCATTTTTCTTTCTCTGACTGACTTGTTTTGCTTAGCATTATGCTATAGGTCTCCCCATGTCCTTATATATAGCAATATTTCATTATTTTTAATGGCTGAAAAATATTCCATTATATGTGTGTGTATATATATATATATATATATATACACATATATATGTATATACTTACAAACACACACACACACACACACACACACACACACATCCCTTCTTCCTTATCCATTCATCAATTTTTTTTAATTTTTAAATTTTTTATAAACATATATTTTTATCCCCAGGGGTATAGGTCCATGAATCGCCAGGTCCACACACCCCACAGCACCCCCCCCCAATGTCCATAACCCCACCCCCCTTCCCCCAAGGCCCCTCTCCCCAGCAACCCTCAGTTTATTTTGTGAGATTAAGAGTCACTTATGTTTTGTCTCCCTCCCAATCCCATCTTGTTTCATTGATTCTTCTCGTACCCACTTAAGCCCCCATGTTGCATCACCACTTCCTCATATCAGGGAGATCATATGATAGTTGCCTTTCCCTGCTTGACTTATTTCACTCAGCATGATACGCTGTAGTTCCATCCATGTTGTCGCAAATGGCAAGATTTCATTTCTTTTGATGCCTGCATAGTATTCCATTGTGTATATATACCACATCTTCTTGATCCATTCATCTGTTGATGGACATCTAGGTTCTTTCCATAGTTTGGCTATTGTGGACATTGCTGCTGTAAACATTCGGGTGCACGTGCACCTTCGGATCACTACGTTCATGTCCTCTGCCCATTTCTTATTTATTTATTTATTTATTTTTTATTTTTTATTTTTTATAAACATATATTTTTATCCCCAGGGGTACAGGTCTGTGAATCGCCAGGTTTACACACTTCACAGCACTCACCAAAGCACATACCCTCCCCAATGTCCATAATCCCACCCCCTTCTCCCAACCTCCCTCCCCCCAGCAACCCTCAGTTTGTTTTGTGAGATTAAGAGTCACTTATGGTTCATCTCCCTCCCAATTCCATCTTGTTTCATTGATTCTTCTTCTACCCACTTAAGCCCCCATGTTGCATCACCACTTCCTCATATCAGGGAGATCATATGATAGCTGTCTTTCTCCGCTTGACTTATTTCACTAAGCATGATACGCTCTAGTTCCATCCATGTTGTCGCAAATGGCAAGATTTCATTTCTTTTGATGGCTGCATAGTATTCCATTGTGTATTTATACCACATCTTCTTTATCCATTCATCTGTTGATGGACATCTAGGTTCTTTCCATAGTTTGGCTATTGTGGACATGGCTGCTATAAATGTTCGGGTGCACATGGCCCTTTGGATCACTATGTTTGTATCTTTAGGATAAATACCCAGTAGTGCAATTGCTGGGTCATAGGGCAGTTCTATTTTCAACATTTTGAGGAACCTCCATGCTGTTTTCCAGAGTGGCTGCACCAGCTTGCATTCCCACCAACAGTGTAGGAGGGTTCCCCTTTCTCCGCATCCTCGCCAGCATCTGTCATTTCCGAACTTGTTTATTTTAGCCATTCTGACTGGTGTGAGGTGATACCTCACTGTGGTTTTGATTTGTATTTCCCTGATGCCCAGTGATATGGAGCACTTTTTCATGTGTCTGTTGGCCATCTGGATGTCTTCTTTGCAGAAATGTCTGTTCATGTCCTCTGCCCATTTCTTGATTGGATTCTTTGTTCTTTGGGTGTTGAGTTTCCTAAGTTCTTTATAGATTTTGGACACTAGTCCTTTATCTGATATGTCGTTTGCAAATATCTTCTCCCATTCTGTCAGTTGTCTTTTGATTTTATTAACTGTTTCCTTTGCTGTGCAAAAGCTTTTGTTCTTGATGAAATCCCAATAGTTTATTTTTGCCCTTGCTTCCCTTGCCTTTGGCGATGTTCCTAGGAAGATGTTGCTGTGGCTGAGGTCGAAGAGGTTGCTGCCTGTGTTCTCCTCAAGGATTTTGATGGATTCCTTTCTCACATTGAGGTCCTTCATCCATTTTGAGTCTATTTTCATGTGTGGTGTAAGGAAATGGTCCAATTTTATTTTTCTGAATGTGGCTGTCCAATTTTCCCAACACCATTTACTGAAGAGGCTGTCTTTTTTCCATTGGACATTCTTTCCTGCTTTGTCAAAGATTAGTTGATCATAGAGTTGAGGGTTTATTTCTGGGCTCTCTATAATGTTCCATTGATCTATATGTCTGTTTTTGTGCCAGTACCATGCTGTCTTGATGATGACAGCTTTGTAATAGAGCATGAAGTCCGGAATTGTGATGCCACCAACGTTGGCTTTCTTTTTCAATATCCCTTTGGCTATTCGAGGTCTTTTCTGGTTCCATATAAATTTTAGAATTATTTGTTCCATTTCTTTGAAAAAGATGGGTGGTACTTTGATAGGAATTGCATTAAATGTGTAGATTGCTTTAGGTAGCATAGACATTTTCACAATATTTATTCTTCCAATCCAGGAGCATGGACCATGTTTCCATTTCTTTGTGTCTTCCTCAATTTCTTTCATGAGTACCTTATAGTTTTCTGAGTATAGATTCTTAGCCTCTTTGGTTAGGTTTATTCCTATGTATCTTACGGTTTGGGGTGCAATTGTAAATGGGATTGACTCCTTAATTTCTCTTTCTTCTGTCTTGTTGTTGGCGTAGAGAAATGCAACTGATTTCTGTGCATTGATTTTATATCCTGACACTTTACGGAACTCCTACACAAGTTCTAGCACTTTTGGAGTGGAGTCTTTTGGGTTTTCCACATATAGTATCATATCATCTGCGAAGAGTGATAATTTGACTTCTTCTTTGCCGATTTGGATGCCTTTAATTTCCTTTTGTTGTCTGATTGCTGAGGCTAGGACTTCTAGTACTATGTTGAATAGCAGTGGTGATAATGGACATCCCTGCCGTGTTCATGACCTTAGCGGAAAAGCTTTCCGTTTTTGTCCATTGAGAATGATATTGGGTGGGTTTTTCATAGATGGCTTTGATGATATTGAGGTATGTGCCCTCTGTCCCTACACTTTGAAGAGTTTTGATCAGGAAGGGATGCTGTACTTTGTCAAATGCTTTTTCAGCATCTATTGAGAGTATCATAGGGTTCTTGTTCTTTCTTTTATTGATGTGTTGTATCACATTGACTGATTTGCGGATGTTGAACCAACCTTGCAGCCCTGGAATAAATCCCACTTGGTTGTGGTGAATAATCCTTTTAATGTACTGTTGAATCCTATTGGCTAATACTGTGGTGAGAATTTTTGCATCTGTGTTCATCAAGGATATTGGTCTATAGCTCTCTTTTTTGATGGGATCCTTGTCTGGTTTTGGGATCAAGGTGATGCTGGCCTCATAAAATGAGTTTGGAAGTTTTCCCTCCATTTCTATTTTTTGGAACAGTTTCAGGAGAATAGGAATTAGTTCTTCTTTAAATATTTGGTAGAATTCCCCCAGGAAGTCATCTGGCCCTGGGCTTTTGTTTGTTTGGAGATTTCTAATGACTATTTCAATCTCCTTACTGGTTATGTGTCTGTTCAGGCTTTCTATTTTTCCTGGTTCAGTTGTGGTAGTTTATATGTTTCTAGGAATGCATACATTTCTTCCAGATTGTCAAATTTGTTGGCGTAGAGTTGCTCATAGTATGTTCTTATAATAGTTTGTATTTCTTTGGTGCTAGTTGTGATCTCTCCTCTTTCATTCATGATTTTATTTATTTGGGTCCTTTCTCTTTTCTTTTTGATAAGTTTGGCCAGGGGTTGATCAATTTTATTAATTCTTTCAAAGAACCAGCTCCTAGTTTTGTTGATTTGTTCTATTTTTTGTTTGTTTGTTTCTATTTCATTGATTTCTGCTCTGATCTTTATGATTTCTCTTCTCCTGCTGGGCTTAGGGTTTCCTTCTTGTTCTTTCTCCAGCTCCTTTAGGTATAGGGTTATGTTGTGTAACTGAGACCTTTCTTATTTCTTGAGAAAGGCTTATAACGCTATATATTTTCCTCTCAGGACTGCCTTTGTTGTATCCCACAGATTTTGAACCGTTGTATTTACATTATCATTTGTTTCCATGATTTTTTTCAATTCTTCTTTAATTTCCCGGTTGACCCACTCATTCTTTAGAAGGATGCTGTTTAGTCTCCATGTATTTGGGTTCTTTCCAAACTTCCTCTTTTGGTTGAGTTCTAGCTTCAGAGCATTGTGGTCTGAAAATATGCAGGGAATGATCCCAATCTTTTGATACCGGCTGAGTCCTGATTTAGGACCGAGGATGTGATCTATTCTGGAGAATGTTCCATGTGCACTAGAGAAGAATGTGTATTCTGTTGCTTTGGGGTGAAATGTTCTGAATATATCTGTGATGTCCATCTGGTCCAGTGTGTCGTTTAAGTCCTTTATTTCCTTGCTGATCTTTTGCTTGGATGATCTGTGAGGGGAGTGTTAAAGTCCCCTACTATTATTGTATTATTGTTGATGTTTTTCTTTGATTTTGTTATTATCCATTCATCAATTAACAGACATTTGAGCTGCTTCCACATCTTGATTATTATAAATAATGCTGCTATGAACATGGGTTCAGGTATCTCTTTGAATTAGTGTTTTTGTATTCTTTGGGTAAATATCCAGGGGTGTGATTGCTTATCATAGGGTAGTTCTATTTTTCACCCTTTAAGGAACCTCCATACTGTTTTCTCCAGAGTGGCTACACCACTTTGCATTCCCATTAACAGTACAAGAGTGTTCCTCTTTCTCCACATCCTCACCAATACCTGTTGTTTCTTGCATCGTTTGCCCATTCTGACAGGTGTGAGGTGATATCTCATTGTAGTTTTGATTTGCATTTCTCTGATCATGAGTGATCTTGAGCATTGTTTCATGTGACTTTTGGCCATCTGGATGTCCTCTTTGGGAAATGTCTATTCATTTCTTTTGCCCATTTTAATTGGATTATTTGTTTTCTGGGTGTTGATTTGTATAGGTTCCTTATATATTTTGGATACTAACATTTTATTATTGGATATGCCATTTGCAAGTATCTTCTTTCATTCTTCAGGTTGCCTAAAAGTTCTGATGATTGTTTTCTTTGCTGTGCAATTTATTTTTGCTTTTATTCCCCTTGCTCAAGAGACATATCTAAAAAAAATAATGCTGCTTTGGCTGATGTCAGAAACCTTACTGCCTATGCTCTCTCTAGGATTTTTATGTTTTCAGTTCTCACATTTAGGTCTTTAACCGACTTTGAATATATTTTTATATATGGTGTAAGAAAGCTATCTAGCTTCATTCTTTTGCAGGTTGCTGTCCAGTTTTCCCAACACCATTTGTTGAAGAGACTATCTTTTTCCCACTGGATATTCTTTCCTGTTCTGTTGAAGATTAATTGATCATAGAATTGTAGGTCTATTTCTGGGTTTTTAAAATTATGTTCTATTGATCTATGATTCTGTTTTTTATGCTAGAACCATACTGTTTTAATTACTACAGCTTTGTAATATGACTTGAAGTCCAGGATTATAATGTCTCCTGCTCTGCTCTTCTTTTTCATGATTGCTTTGGTTACTCAGGGTCTTTTGTGGTTCCATAGAAGTTTTAGGATTGTTTGTTCTAGCGCTGTGAAAAATGTTGTTGGTACTTTGATAAGGACTACATTCAGTATGTAGATTGCCTTAGGTAGTATAGACATTTTAAACATATTTGTTCCTGCAAATCATGAGCATGGAATGCTGTTCCATTTCTTTGTCATCTTCAATGTCTTTCATTAGTGTTTTATAATTACCACAGATTTTTCAGCTCTTTAGTTAGGTTTATTCCCAGCTATCTTATTGTTTTTGGTATAACTGTAAATGGGATTGAATCCTTAATTACTCTTTCTGCTTCTTCATTATAGGTGTATGGAAATGCAACAGATTTCTGTATATAATTTTGTATCCTGTGATGTTACTGAATTTGTGTATCAGTTCTAGTAATTTTTTGATGAAGTTTTTTGGGTTTTCTAAATATAGTATCATGTCATCTGCAAATAGTGAGTTTCACTTCTTCCTTGTTAATTTGGATGCCTTTTATTTCTTTTTTATTGTATGCTTGCTGTGACTAGAACTTCCAGTACTCTATTGAATAAATGTGGTAAGAGTAGACATCCTTGTTTTGTTCCTGACCTGATGTTAGGTGTGGGTTTTTCATAGATGGCCTTTATTATGTTGTAGTATGTGCCCTCTAAACCTACTTTTTAAAGAGTTTTTATCGTGAATGGATATTGTACTTTATCAAGTGCTTTTTCTGCATATATTGAAGTGATCATACAGTTTTTATCCTTTCTTTCATTAATGTGATGTATCACATTGATTGATTTACAAATATTGAAGGATGCTTGCAACCTAGGAATAAATCCCACTCAATTCTGGTGAATATTTTTTAATGTGCTGTTGGATTAAGTTGGTGGTATTCTGTTGAGGACTTTTGAATCTATGTTCATCAGAAATATTGGCCTATCATCCCTTTTATTGTGGTGTCTTTATCTGGTTTTGGCGTCATGGTAATGTTGGCCTCATCAAATGAGTTTCTCCTCCTTTTTTAGTTTTTGGAATAATTTGAGAAGTATAGGTATTAGCTATTCTCTAAATGTTTGGTAGAACTGGCCTGTGAAGCCATCTGGTCCTGGACTTTGGTTCGTTGGGAGATTTTTGATTACTGATTCAATTTCTTTGCTGGTTATCAGTCTGTTCAAGTTTTCTATTTCTTCTGGTTTGGGATTTGGTAGTTATATTTTCTGGGAATTTATCCATTTCTTCCAGGTTGTCCAATTTGTTAGCATATGTTTTTCATAATATTCTCTTAAAATCATTTGTATTTCCATGGTTTTGGTTGTTATTTCTCCTCTCTCATTTATGATTTTCTTTATTAGCATCATTTCTCTTTTCTTTTTGGTATGTCTGGTTAGAGATTTATCAATTTTCTTAATTTTTTTCAAAAAACCAACTCTGGTTTCATTGATCTGTTCCGCTGTTTTGTTTGTTTTTTAGTGTCTATATCGTTTCTGCTCTAACCTTTACTATTTCCTTCCTTCTGCAGGCTGTAGGCTTCATTTGTTGTTGTTTTTCTCCTTTAGGTGTAAGGTTAGGTTTTTTATTTAAGATTTTTTTCTTGCTTCTTGAGGTCCACATGTATTGTTATATACTTCCCTCTTAGGACCACTTTTGCTACATCCCAGAGGTTTTGGACAATTGTATTTTCATTTCCATTTCCATTTATTTCTATGTTTTTTTAAATTTATTCCTATATTTCCTGGTTGATGTATTCATTGTTTAGTAGCATGTTATTTAACCTGCATTTATCTGTGGTCTTTCCATATTTTTTCTTTTGATTGACTCCTAGTTTCATAGCGTTATGGTCAGAAAAGATGCATGGTATGACTTTAGTCTTTTCTGTTTGTTGAGGCCTTCTTTGTGGCCTAATATGTGATCTATATGGGAGAATGTTTCACGTGTACTTGAAAAGAATGTGTATTCTGCTGTTTTAGGATGAAATGTTCTGAATATATTTGTTAAGCTCATGTTCCAGTGTGTCATTTAAATCCTTTGCTTCCTTCTTGATTTTCTATTTAGATGATTTGTCCATTGGTTTGAGTGGCATCTTAAAGTCCCCTACAGTTATTGTTCTGTTATCAATTAGTTCTTTTATGTTTTTTATTAATCATTTTTATATATTTGGGTGCTTCGATATTGGGTACATAAATATTTAGAGTTGTTGTATCTTCTTGTTGGATTGTCCCCTTTACTATCTAATATACTGCTCTTCTTTGTCTTTTGCCACCATTTTTGTTTTAAAGTCTAGTTTATCTGAGATAAGTATTGCTACTCCAGTATTCTTTTGATATCCATTTGCATGATAAAGTTTCACCATCCCCCACTTTCCATCTTCAGGTTTCTTTTTGTCTAAAATGAGTCTCTTGTAGGTTTAAAGAAAAAATCTATTCTGCCACCCTATGACTTTTGATTGGAGCATTTAGTCAATTTATTCATATATTTGTATTTAGTGCCATTTTATTACTTGTTCTGTTGTTGTTTCTAGATGTTTTCTCTGATCTTTTCTTGTCTTTCTTTCTTTAATGTTTTGGTGATTTTCTTTAGTGATATATTTGGATTTCTTTCTCTTTATTCATTTCATGTTTATTAGTGGTTTTTGATATATGGTTATCATTAGGTTAGTATTTAACCTCTTCTGCAAATAGTGGTCTATTAAGTTAATGGTCATTTAAGTTTGAATACATTCTTTATGCCTCTCCTCCCCATGTTTTAGGTATATGTTATTATATTTTGTTTTTTTATGAGTTCCTTGACTGTTATTTTACAGAAATATTTATTTTACTGCTTTTGTGTTTCCTGCCTTTATACTCTCTCTTCTTAGCACTTAAAGTGCCCCTTTTAATATTTCTTGCAGGGCCGTTTTAGTGGTAATAAACTCCTTTAGTTTTTGTTTGGGAAACTCTATATCTCCTATTCTAAATGATAGCCTTGCTGGATAGCGTATTCCTGGCTGCAATTTTTTTTCTTTTCAGCACTTTGAATATATCATGCCACTCTCGTCTATGTTGGAAAGTTTCTGCTGAAAAATCCCCTGCTAGCTTTCTGGGGTTTCTCTTATAAGTTAATGACTTATTTTGTCTTGCTGCTTTTACGACTGTCTTTATCACTGTATTTTGCCAATTTAATGGCAATATGTCTTTATGTGGATCTACTTTTTGTTGGTTTTGATGGAAATTCTCCATGCCTTCTGGATCTGGATGTCTGTTTCCTTCCCCAAATTAGGGAAATTTTCAACTATTATTTCCTCAAATAAATTTTCTTCCCTCTTTTCTCTCTCTGGGACTCTGGGACTCTTATAATATAAATATTACTATAGTTGATGGAGCCACTGAGTTCCCTCAGTCTATTCTTGTGTTCTACAATTCTTTCTCTCTTTTGTTCAGCTCCATTGATTTCTGTTACTGTGTCTCCCAGGTCATTAATTTGTTCCTTTATTTCTTCCCACCTGCTATTCAGTCCATGGAGCATGTTTCTAATCTCCTTAATTGCACTCTTTATCTTTGATTCTTTTTAATTCTTTTATTTCTTTGGTAAGGGTCTCCACTCTTCAATTCTTTTCTCAACTCCTGTGTGTATCCTTATGATTGCTGCTTTATATGTCCATTAGGCATTTTTTTATATATCTGTTTCACTTAGATCTCTGGCTGTGGCCTTATCTTGTTCTTTCATTTAGGATAAATTCCTCCATATTCACGTTTTGTCTAAGTCTCTGCCTTCTCTGTTTTAGAAAAGCCTGTTGTGCCTCCTTCTCCTGAAAGTACTGTCCTGAGAAGGAAAGGTCATGTAGTGCCCAGGGCTTGATGCTTCAGTAAGTGCATCCAGTGTGGCTATGTGTGCTCTGCTGTTGTGTTTTGGATACTCCATGATACTCTTGGATACTGAGGCCAAGAGGCTCTCCTTGCCTACAATGAGCAGTGTTTGGTCCCTGGCCTGAATGTGGTTGAGTTTTAACAAGGTGTGCTCAGGTCTGCTTGTGAAATGAGACCTGTGACCATCTCCACTGGAAGTATGTCCTCCAAAACTCTGTTTTGGGGAGATGTGGTATGACTAAGGGTTTGTGTTGGTCTTCTCTGGTAGGGACCACCTCACTGAAACTGAATCAAGTTTGACTCAGAGGGGGAGACCTGCTAGAGTGCAGGGAGGGGTGGAGATTAGTGCAAGCAAGTTAGGCAGCCATTGTCCACACTGAGCTGCTTCCTGCAGGTGGGTCTGTGTTTATGTTGAGAGGCGGGGAATGGAACTGTTGCCAGCCAGCTCCTTTGTTCCTGGAGTGGTGTCCTGTGAATGCTGACTCTCATGAACTCCCTCTGAGAAGAGCAAATGCTCTCCCCACTGTGTACCCCAGGCAGTCTTCAGATCACTGTTTCCACACTGTCTGTCCTGGTTTGTTTGCCTGCCTTCTCTCCAAGAGCAGCACAATGATTTCTATCCAAGTCAAGCCCACTGACTTTTTAAAGCTCCAGGCTTTAAGCCCCGCTAGCTGCAAGAACTTACAAGATTCAGCCACTCTCCTTTTTCAAACCAGTGGCTATGAGGAAATGTTCTCTTTGTGGGATACCCTGTGTGCACCACTTTCTCAATTGCCCTTCTCCACCACCTCCCGCTACTCTGTAGTATCCAGGATCCATTTTTCCCCTAAAGCACATCTCCACAGTTCCTGCCTTCTTAGGTGTGGTTTCTTCTCTCTCTCTAGTTGTGGAGTTTGTTCTGTCAGTCTTCAGGTCGATTTTTGGAGTAATTTAGGATGATTTGTCAGCTATCTAGCTGTATTCATGGGATGAGGCAAGCCTAGGGTCCTCCTACTCCACCACAAACTTCCTCCCTATCTCTAGAACATGCTTTTAATATAGTTTATAAATAACAACAATATTTTCTATAGATAAAATAAATTTACTGAGAAGAGGGATATGGTTTCACATTTTTGATACTATCTTTAACGTCTGCCTTAATAGAAGAGAATTGCATTCTCGTAGATGCTTCTGCATTCAGTCTGCTGTAATATGCTGTTTTGGTTGAAGTATATGAAAAGAATACTTCCTTCCACAGCTATGTAGTTTGAAAAGGGAGACCTCACTGAACCTTGGAAATGGTGTCAGGTATCCATAGGGATTCTGGGGCCACACTTTGAGATACACTGTATTATGAGATCTTGATTAGACCTCATTACAGGATCCGAGAACATGTGAGCTGGAGGAGTCTTACAGATCAGCCAGTTTGAACCTGTCATTGTGCAGAAAGGGAATATGAGAGCCATATAAGGAAAGAGATTACCCAAGTATACACAGCAAGTCAGTGGCAGAGCTCAGACTTGGACCCAGGTCACCTCCTGCTTAGGAAAGTTCTTTTCCCAACACCTCTGAATAAATATAGCTTTATAATTCCAAGGGTAGTACAATGGAGAGTACCCTAGTCTGACTTATAGAGAGGTTTGGGTTCTAGTACCAGATCTGTCATTGATGCCACAGTCAGACCTTTCTAGAGCACTCAAAGATCATAGCATAGATAAGAACATAGCAACAATTATAAAGTAGTGAGCCCCCATCACTAGACATAAACAAAGGAAAATTTAGCTCAACTAACTTCCCACGTTCTTATTGGCCTCAAGAGCCTACCGGAGGTGACTATAAATGGTACTTGCACCAAAGTTCAGGCAGTGTTCCTGTGGCAGAGCCTGATCAGTCACTTTTCCAGGTTGAACTAGGAATGTGATAGGCACCTACTATATATCAAGCAATATACTCAGTATCTTCTAACAAAAGTCATTGTGATTTCAGATGATAATAATATATACCACTGCACTAGAAAACCACCTACCTTACTTCCTTTTGTTTTAAGTTCTACCTGTTTATTTTATGCTCATTTCAATAAATGCCATAGAATCAATGAACCCTCAAATACTGTATTTGTTGGGGTCGGCAATGGTGAGGAATCAGAAAAGTGAACCTGAACAGAACATGGCATTTATCTCATCTTTTTCCCCCTTGAGAATTCCAAGTATTTGCCAATATTCCAATCAATTATTTTCAGTGTAACAAAGGGAGAGAGCAAAGCCCAATGGAAATAAAGTTTCTTGGCAATTCATAGGAAGGTAAGGATAGAGTGAAAGGCACAAGTCTAGATTTTCATTTCCAATAATTAACTGTACACTGGAAGAGACAAACTAGAAATTTGTCTCTTCTAGTAGTACTATAGAAGAGACAAACTGTAACAATCTCTATTCCCACAGAGGAATATGATATTATATACAGCTCCTCAAGGGCAGAAACTTTCTCCTGAGGGAACATGGTTTTCTAATGTACATGTATTTTCAATGCAAAGCTGTTCACATTGGTGTCTAGCATTGTCAGTAGGCACAGGATCTTATATCCAGGACTTCTACTTTTATTCGTGTATTCATGTATTCATTTATTCATTGAGAAGACTCTACTGATAACTACTCTGAGCTATACCTTGAGGTTACAGAGATGATGATTTATAACAATAGCTAACATACACTGAGCAGTTTCTGTATACTAGCTCTCTTTTAAGTGCTCTCAAAGCTTCATCTCATTTAGTTTTCACAGCAACACTATGTAGAAATTACTCCTAAAATTCCCATTTACAGATGAAGAAACTGAGTACCAAAAAGATTTAAAAAAATCTTGCCCAAGTTCATACAGTTGGTAAGTGTCAGAGCTGAAATTCAAGAAAAACCCATTTGACTCCAGAGCTTATGTGTTTACACATTACTCTGTACTCAAATATGGTCCCTGCTGTGACGGCAGGCTGATCTATGATCCACAGGAGAGTTAAGACAAGTAGATAAAGAACTCACATTCAAGATAGAGCATGAGGATGCAGAAGTAGAGAGACAAGAAGGCTAGATGAAGATCAGCTCAAAAAACAAGAAAGCTTAAGAGAGGATGCGGCATTAATGTTGAAGAATGGGCAGGGTTTGGGGGAAATAATGGGATGAGTATTCCAGACAGAGAGAACAGCATAAGCAAAGGCCTAGAAGAAAAAATTCAGAAATTATATCTGGCACATATGACAAAGTTCATTCAGGTGGTCTGTGGTGTAGGACACTTAGAGTTGCCCGATTGAGTGAGTTTGAGTACAGGATGTTCAGTTAAATTAAATTTAAATTTCAGATAAACAATGAATAATCTTTTCAGTATAAGTATGTCTGAAATTAAAATTTAACTAGCATCCTGAATATTATATAGCAACCATAAGGGTGCATAAATGAAATGCTAGAATGAGAAAAGATAAATTAAAACTGATCATGGAGGGCCTTCGACATCAGGTTAGGTTGTTGCCATATGACCTGGAAAATATGCCTCTCTGAGCCTCAGTTCCCCCATCTGTAATGTGAGTGCACTGGATTAGACCAGTGCTTCCTGAACCTAGCTGCACATCTATATTTAAAAATATAGATTGTCAGGCCCCTCTTTGGATATTATGTGTCAGAACCTTAAGGGGGAGGGCCTGGATCTGTGGTGATTCTGATGAATATCTCAGTTTGGAAACCAATGGGCCAGGTGGTTCTAAGGGTCCTTCTACCTCTCATGTTCTTTGTGACCAACCCAAGAATTGATTATACTGGAGAAGCAGGATATACCTTTATGCTTTTAAATCCCTAAGCCCTGGCTGTCCCTCAGGTTTCCTCACCAGGGAGGCCTACCACAAAAGACTTCAGAATTCCCCTTCTATTCTCCCTGTGGCAGAAGACTCCCATTTCAAATGCCCACACTATGAGGAGTTCTGGCAGATGGGAAGGAGCCAATCATTTCTTTGCTGAAAAATGACCCTTGCCTTGGCAGGAATTTCTTACTGCCCAAGGCAGGGAACCAGGGATGGCTGGAAGATGAGATGTAGACTGGAGCTCTCTGCGTCACAGGACCATCAGTGTAGGCAGCCAGAGACTGAGGCAGGGCAAAAGGTGATGCCCAGAAAAGGCATTAAATGACCCTTGGAGAAGTGAAACTCTGGGGTGGGAAATATTGACTTTCTAGCTCAGGAACACAGTGTCCCTGCACACTGCCACAGTGGCTCTGCCCATAAGAGGTCAGCTCAGCACCTCCTAGCTCCTGTTGCCCCTACCTCAACCAGCCTGTAGGCTGAGAGTTAGAAGAAGGGCAGGGAACATGATCCCTAAGGACCAAGCTCAGTGACCTAGCCAGGCCCAGCAGCCTACAAATTGGGCCACTCTACTCTGCCTTTCTGGGGAAGCCTTGGACTCCTTTCTTTTTTTTTTTCCAAGTATGGTTAACATACAGTGTTACATTTGTTTCACGTATACAATATGATTTAAAAATCTATGCATTTCATCAAGATAAATGTACTCTTAATTTCCTTCATCTATTTTACTTATTCCCCTTCCCACCTCCCCTCTGGGAGCCACCAGCTATTCTCTATATTTAGGAGTCTGCTGTTTTGTTTTTCTCTTATTTTCTTTGTTTATTCATTTGTTTTATTTCTTAAATTCCACATATGAGTGAAATCATATGGTACTTTTCTTTCTCTATTTTACTTAACATTATACCTTCCAGGTCCATCCATGTCATTGTAGATGGCAAGATCTCATTCATCTTTATGGCTGAGTAATGAAGTAATATATATATATATATATATATATATATATATATATATATATATGAAGTACTATATATGAAGATTATAAATATATGAAGAAAAAATATATATATATCCATTCATCCATCCATTCATCCATCAATGGACACCTGGGTTGTTTCCATATCTTAACTACTGCAATAAACATAGGAGTGCATATATCTTTTTGAACTGATGTTTCTGTTTTCTTTGGGTAAATACCCAGTAGTGGAATTACTGGATCATATGGTAATTTTATTTTTAACTTGCATTTAATTTTCTGAGGAACTCCCATACTTCTTTTCACTGTGGCTGCACCAACAATTTGCACTCTCACCAACAGTGCAAAAAAGATTCCTTTTCCTCCACAACATTAGCAACATTTGTTATTTCCTGTCTTTGATTTTAGCCATTCTGACAGGTGTGAAGTAATATCTCATTATGGTTTTATTTTGCTTTTCTCTGATGATTAGTGATGTTGAGCATCTTTTCATGAGCCTGTTGGCCTGTTGACCATCTGTATGTCTTCTTTGGGAAAATGTCCATTCATGTCTTCTTCCCATTTTGATAAGATTATTTGGGGGGGTTTGGTGTTGATTAGTATAAATTCTTTATATATTTTGGATACTAACCTTTTATCAGATATTTATTTGCAAATATCTTCTCCCATTCAGTAGGTTGCCTTCTTGTTTTGTTAATGATTTTCTTCACTGTGCAGAAGCTTTTTATCTTGGTGTAGTCCCAATAGTTTTTGGTTTTGCTTTCCCTGTCTCAGGAGACATATGTAGCAAAAATATTACGATAGCCAACTTTGAAGAAATTATTGTCTATGTTTTCTTCTAGGAATTTGATGATTTCAGGTCTCCCATTTTGGTCTTTCATCCATTTAATCCATTTTGTATGTGGTCTAAGAAAGTGGTACAGTTTCATTCTTTTGCATGTAGCTGTCCCGTTCTGCCAGCACTGTTTGTTGAAGAGACTGTCTTTTCCCCATTGTATATTCTTGCTTCCTTTGTCATAGAATAATTTGACCATATAAGTATGGGTTTATTTCTGTTCCATTGATCTATGTCTTATTTTTTTCATCAGCATCATACTGTTTTGATTACTACAACTTTCTAGTGTATTTTCAAATCTGGAATTGTTATACCTCTAGCTTTGTTCTCTTTCACAAGATTGTTTTGGCTATTTGGAGTCTTCTGTGGTTCCATATAAATTTAGTACTGTTTTCTCTACTTCTGTGAAATATGTTGTTGGTACTTTGATAGGAACTGCATTAAATCTGTAAGTTCCTTGGGTAGCATAGACATTTTAACAATATTGGTTCTTCTAATCCGTGATCATGGAGTATTTTTCTATTTGTTAGTGCGGTCTTCAAATTCTTTCATCAGCATTTTATAGTTTTCAGAGTATAGGTGTTTTGCCTTCTTGCTTAAGTTTACCTAGGTATTTTATTATTTTTGGTCTTGGGTTCCATTCTGAAGGTTAATGGCCCCTAAGGGCCACAGCTGGCTTGGCAGGGCCTCACAAGAAGTGATAATAACTGAGGGCTGAATCCCATGAGGATCTGATTATCAGCAGAATTATTGGTCATTATCAGTCCAGCACATGAATAATTTTCTGCATGAAGTGGTGGCTCCAAATGTTCTGGCATAATGACTGCTGCCTTGGTTCTCATGAGTCAGATAAAGCCTGGCCCAGTTAATGCAGCAAGCAAGGGAGGAGAACAAAGTCTAGTCCAAACAGCAGACATGTCTCCTTGGACCACAGGATGGCCCATGGGCTTGTCTCAGGAACTCAGGGAGACCCTTGGGTAGTAGCATCTGATACTTGAGAACTTCTTTAACAGACTTAATAGGTGCAAATTCCTTGTCATGGGCTCATGGACTCAGTTTGCTGAAGCAAACCTGGATGCCCTGACAGAAGACAAGACCTGGACAGGCAGTGTGAAATAGGCCTTCCTACTGCTGCAGTAAGGCAGGAAGAACAGGCTCTCTGGAGAGCTGGGTAACAGTTGGAAATGGGACATCTATGGGGGCAGTGGAGGTCTTCAGTCTCATTCAGACTTTCTCAGCAGAAAACATGGCAACTGATAACAAGTCTGGGGGTAGATGATGCCAAACACCCTAGGGGGCAACTGGGATGTTACAGGTGGAGGGTGTCTGTCTACACACAGCAGGATTCCAGCAGAGGAAAAGTCTCAGATTTCAGTCTGTGAGGGGACCAGCAAAGGCAAGGTAGGGTTCAGTTTTCAAATCATCAAGGATGGAACTGGGGATCAGAACTGGGGTGGGCAAAGTGGAGACTTTGTCATATTATCAGTAAGAGCCCAGTGACTCCAACTAGGGCACAGGTTCAGAACCAAGCCATAGCAAGGCTCTGATGTTTGAAGCTGATAGGTGAGACTAGGGTTGCCCAGTAACAGGATGGCTGCCAAGGATTCTGCTGGGCCTACAGCTGGGATCAAAAATCTCAACTATAGGAGATGGATACCAACAGTGGCTGGGTCTCAGGAAACCTTTGGATAATAGACCTCCATAGTGCTAAGTCCAGCCCAGAAGCATCTGTCTCCTTGTGCTTGATATCATTCATTTTGCATAGCATGACTCAGATCCTAACTTAGTGGCAAGAAGATTTCCCAAGAGGCCCAAACTCATCAAAAGCAAGCCCTCAGCTGGGAAAGTGTGGCCTTCTTGGTGACTTGGTAAACTATGAAACTTGGGACAAACCACTACGGAGCTTCTGCGCCTCCATTTCCCCATCTACCATCAATCTGTAAGGCTGGAGGAAGAAAAGTACATAGAATATATGGAACAAAAAATAAGGCAAAATAAAAGAAATGATAACAATAATGAGGATGGTGAAATAAAATAAATAATAGAACAAGAAGAAAGTAAAATAATGCTTTCTAGCAAAATAACGACAATCATGGCTAACATGTATCAAGTACTTATTCTGTGCCAGATACCCCTCCAGGGTCGGCTTTAGCTCAAGCGGTTACTTCGCGTGCAGTCTTCCCAGATACCCCTCCAAATACTTTTCACGGATTACTTCATTTAACTCTCACAGTAACTCTATCTGGTAGGTAGAGATGAGGAAACGGAGGTGGTTAGGAGATGTTTGCCAGAATTCATATACTTGGTAAGTGGTAGAACCAGCTTCCTAATCTTGGCAGGCTGGCCTCTCAGCCTGTATAAATAACTCTCACACTCATCAGCCTTCCACAAAAAGGGGAATAATGAAAAACAACTCCCAGCCACCCCTGCTAGCCCATCCACAGTTGGTAGGAGTGCCTTCAACAGTGGGTATGGAAATAGTTATCCATATTCTTACTCAGTTCCCTGGACCACTGAGGGGATGCTATCTGGCCAGGCCCAGGGGCTTAGCTTATGGCTAATGCCAGAGCTTTCCTTCTTATAAGGCAAATGACCATTTTCAAGACTCTAGTGGTTATCATTGGTCCTGACCACCAAGTTCAGTGTCCCACTTCTAGTGCCCTAGCCACCAAACCAACAGAGTGCTTTTAGAGCAAAACACTGTGCAGCAGTTATGACTCCATGGGAATAGAGAGAGCACTGTCCTGAGAGTCAAGAGAAAGAAGCACATGGTATCTTGTTCTCTGTGAAACGGGGACCAGCTGTGTGATTTGGGACAAAGCTGTTCCTTTTGTGGAGCTTGATTTCCCCATTTATAGATTTCATTTATTAATTAAACAAATATTTACTTGGGGGTCATCATATTGCCAAACACTCTTCTAACCACTGGAACTTCAACAGTGAATGAGATGACTATAGTCCCTGCCTTCCTGAAGTTTACCTTCTAGTGAGGAAGATAAATAATAAATAAACAAGTATATATGCAATAAAGGTAAGATAAAATGCCAGGTAGTGATAAGGGCAATACAATATAGCAAAGGAAGAAGATGAAAAATGAAGGGTTAGAGGAAGTGCTATTTTATCTAGGGTGGCCAGGAAAGCAGGGCCTTCAGACCTGGAGATAATGGCCCTTCCCTCTAAGGACTATTGTTGATTGTTGAGGTTCAAAATACAAAGTGGTCAATGACTGTGAAAGTATTTTGGAAATTGTAAAAATGCCCAAATGGGAGGAGTTATTCCTACTACTATCTTCAGTGACAGGAGGGTCTATTTATTACTTTTTGCTTTTAGTCATAACAGAGAACCATTCTCTCAGCTTCTATCTCATGGATGTTTCCTTTCCCTCTCCCAGTCCTGTGCTTGTTCATTCTAAGATCCTACTGAAGCTCTCCAGCATATAAAGGACATTTCCCAGGAAAGAAGGCAAATCAGATACCAGGGGCCTGAGGTGTGCTTCCCATGGCAAGGGAAGTGGCTCTTCTGAAGTCCTGTGGCTTCCACCTCAGCAAGGTCAGAGAGCCAGGGTGTGAGAGGGAGGACAGTGGGGAAAGAACCTTTCCCCAGATAGCCAGTGTGACTCCTGGGAGTAGAGTAAAAGAACAGCTTGGAGTTATGAATGCTCAGATGTCTTGTGATCTCCCTTGCCTTAGACTGCGTGAAAAGGTAGTGGCCACATGCTGGCAGGGCTCTTCACAACAACACAGCCCAGAAGTTCTCAAATGGAGGATGTGTAAGTAGAATCAGCAGGGAATCTGTAGCCAAAGACAGAACCACGGTTCCTACCTCCTGGAGATTCTGCTTCAGTAGATTTGGAGTGAGGTCTTGGGATACTTGTGTTTTGAAAAAAGCTCTTCAGATTATGCTGGTCAGCAAGTCTTGTCACGAACTAACACTCTAGTTTAACCTGCCATATAATAGGGAGACTGAGGACCAGAGGGTAAAATGTGTCTGCCTGAAGTCACACAGCAGGTCAAAGCACCAGGGCTGTAACTGGAGCCTCAATGTCTCTGTGCTAATCCAGGCTTCCTTTCACTGTCCTATTCCGTATCCTCACCTTCCAGCCCACGTATCACCAACCGTTGCCAAAAGTCCTGGATTCTGTCACATCCTACCTGACTCAGGCCAGGGCTCAGTGCATGTGGTGGACTGGTTCTTCCCACGGGCAATGGAAGTCCCCTCACTAGCCATTAGGAACAGAAGTTCAAGGTTACCATTGTCTTTCCTCTCTCCTTCCTGCTGCCCTAGTTTCTGGACCCAGGAGCACTAGTGCTGACCCCTGGTGGCAAGGCCAAGCAATAGATGGAGAGGCTACTTTTCTCATAAATTTCTCATAAATTCTGGAACTCTCTAGCACTGAGCCCCTCAGCTTTCAGAAGCAGGTGAATCTGGGCCTCATTTGATAAATCAGTCAGTCACCAATCTTTTTGAGCATCAGCCATATGGGTTTACCCAAAATAAATAAGACACAATCCAGCCCTCAAAGAGCTTGCAATCAATCTAGTCTCAGAAACAGAACAGACATTTGTATTCGAAGGGAAGAAGCCCTAGGTTTAGAGGCAATAGATGTAATCCCAGCTCAGTCCCTTATATATGAGTAATCTTGGGCAAATCTCTGCATGTCTCCATGTTTCAGTTTCCCCTTATGAGAAATCTGGATAATTTCTGTCCTGTCCACCTGCTAAAAATATTTTTAAAATCAAACGAAATGGTGGGTGTAAAAGTATTGGAGATCTGTAAAGTGCCATGCAAATAGAGGGAGATACTTACCTTTAGCCTGAACAGCTAAGCTGGCAATGGCATAGGTTAACTGAGACAAGGACAGCGTTGTACTTTTCAACATATTTATACTTATTTTCACAAAAATGAGACTATGAAAGCAGCTCGACTTTAACATGAACTTCTATTAAGTTAAACACTTAAATCAAATGTAAAACTCACATATGATTTTAAAGTATACAAATGGATACAATTCCATTATGCATGAGGATTTTTTTTTTTTTTGTAAATTGGAAAATACTATGGAAATGTGTCATTACTATTAAGTGTAGATTTCATCACATTTCCTTCTAGAATCCTTTAATTTGAAATTAGGCAGTCCAGTATGGCCTAATTGTCTGGCAATTAAGGTCATTTTGGCATCAAAGATGAGTGCATCTGTCACAGTGGTAGGACGAGATGGGTCACAGTGGTAAGATGATGTGGGTTCCTTGGGCTCAGCTGAGGTCCACAGAGAAGGAGACCAAGCTACAGTAGGTGGGCCATAGTGGGGAGAGGTACTGATTGCTTCCCCACTGAGAAAGAAGAGCTCAGGAAGAGAGGGAGTTGATCTGGAAACATCAAAAATATAAGCCATTCAGTCTCCTTCCTTAGCATTTGGAGTATAAAGACCAAGGGGTACAGGAATTAGGATAGGACTATGAGGCTTAAGAGATACTACATGGCCTCCTGTGTCCATGTTTGTGTTCAGACTTGGCTCCATTGGGAAAAAAGAAAATATAGAGGGAAGCATGTGAAATCTCAGGAGCTGAAAGATTTCAGGGGCCCCTCACTAATCTCTCATGCTCAGTTGCTTTGCCTGCTCAGCAATTTTCCCTCTTCTGTGAAATGTTCTACTCTCCATTTTTTAATGGAACCTGTTATATTCTTAGATACCCAGTACTACCATTCCCTTCTAAAACATACTTCCTGATAATAGCTTATTGACCCAGAGATGAATCTAGGGATGGTTGGCTTACTTAATTATGGATTAGCAAATTCTACCATTTAGCTTTTCAAACTGGAGCTTGGGAAAGGGCTTGTCACTCTGATTATACAAGGCACAGAGGCCATGCTATCATGTGAAGAAAGCCAGGCTGCATTTGGAGATAATGAAGATTATATGTAGAGATAAACTTATTACTGAGATACAGTGGATTCAAGTCTTGGCAGTGTGCAAAGACTTGATTCCAGTTGTTCCTGAGGTCCAGCTGTATCCCTGCTTCTCCTGAGGTTTGGTTGTTCAACCTTGCATTACATTTTTTTGCCTATGCTACTTTTAATTGAATTGTTTGGGACAGTTTCTAACAAAGTAAGTCTTAAAAATTTTCTATCCTTGGTTTTTCTTTTCTTTTCTTTTGAAGATTTTATTTATTTATTTATTTATTTATTTATTTGATAGAGAGAGACACAGTGAGAGAGAGAACACAAGCAGGAGAAGAGGGAGAAGCAGGCTTCCTGCCAAGCAGCGAGCCCATTGCGGGGCACGCAATCCCAGGACCCTGGGATCATGGCCCAAGCCAAAGGCAGATGCTCAATGACTGAGCCACTCAGGTGTTCCTATCTTTGGTTTTTCATCTTCAAATCTTTCACAAAAGGCCTTGAAAGAGAAACAAAGGAAACTTACTTTTTATTCATTTTTTAATTTGACATCTCCACTGAATTTGACTATTGATTGTTTTCTCTTTCTTTTACTTCTATTTCTTTCTTTTTCTTTTTTTTTCTTTCTCTTTCTTGAAACACTTTTCTTCCATTGAAGACGTGCATTTTCATTATTCTCCTCTTTGTTTCTGGTTCATCCTTCCCCATGTCCTTCAGGGAGACCTCCTTTTCTGCCTATTCCCTAACTACTGCTTTTCTCTAAAGTTCTATCCTAGGATCACTCTACTCTTCCTGTATAATCTCACTTAATTCCAAGGTTTCACCATTTCCTTCCTGATGATTCCCAATATTTGTCTTTAGGTCAGACCGATCCCTGAGCTTCAGACCCATACATCTAATTGCCTATTCAACACATCTGCCTGAATCTGTCACAGGCACCTCAAATGCAACACATCTAACATTGAACTCATAATTTAGCCCTTTCCTATATTCCTCACCTTAATGAATAGCTTCCCTATATACTCAGTAACATAAGCCAGAAACCTGGGAATCCTCCAAGCTTTCTCTCTCTCTTATTCTAATATCCAATTACCATGTTTCATCAGTTCTGTCTGTTAAAAATCTCTCTTAGTTTGTTATTTATTTTTCCTTTCCTCAGTGTTAAATGGTAAAAGTTATTTGTAGCAAATTAGAAATTAGAAGTGGCCCAAAATATGCCACTTCTTATTGACAAAACTGTAACAGTTTGTAATTAGCTACCTGAGTTATTATCATGATTGTCCGACAAATATACTACACACACTTAACTCTTGAATCTTCTCAGCCTCCCCATCTCTACTATCCTTGACCTAGGCCAGGCCTCAGCTTCTATTTGGGGGCATTCAAAGTACTCTGTAAAAGTATATCAAGCCACCATGAGGCGAGAGGGAGAGCATCAAAAACTAGGGTTCTAGACCCCATTTCTGCTTCAACCAGAGCAGTGCTGATTGCTTGCTTGATTGATTCCTTGATAGATGTACTGGGGTCCAGGAAAATTTCACTGAAATAAAGTGTTCCAACTACCAAAAGAAAGAGAAAGACAGAGGGAGAAAAGGAAAGAAGTGTGGGAGGAAGGGAGGATGGGGGGAGGGAAAAGAAAGAAAATGAAAACCATTGAATTAAATATTTCAATAGCTTCCTAATTGGTCTACTCATCTCTAGTTTCCACCCTTCCCATTTGCTTTCCAATAAATGCCTGTGAATTTTGGTTTATGAAATAATATTTTAAACATTTTAAAAGATTTATTTATTTGAGAAAAAGTGTGAGAGGGTGGGGCAGAGGAAGAGAGAATTTTCAAAGAGACTCCACACTGAACACAGCCTGATGCAGGGCTCGATCCCAGGACCCTGAGATCATGACCTGAGCTGAAATCAAGACTCAACCACTTAACTGAATAAACCATTCAATTACCCCTAAACATCTTTAAAACATAAATACTACATGAATATAGGTTTGTAGTAAAAAATCAAAATAATAAAAATGTCTATAACCATAGTCTTTCAGCCTTGGCACCACTGACATTTTGGACTGGATTCTTCTTTGTTGTGGGAGTTGTCCTATGCTTTGTAGAATGTTTACCAACATTCTTGGCCTCTGTCCACTAATTCCCCATGGCACTTTCCTACCCATGACTACAAAAAAAAGTGGAGACACTGTCACATATCCCCTGCAGGCAAAATCTTCCCCTGTTGAGAACCACTGCTAAAGAGTAAAATGTGCATATTCCCCTTCATTTCTGCCAATCCCACTCCCCTCTTCAGAGATAATTATTAGTATCAGTTGACATCTATCATTCCAGATTCTTTCTATGTACTTATACAGCAATGTTATCTTCCAAAATGCAGATTTGATTATATTACTCTTCTGATCCAATTTATCTCAAATGGTCTGTAGGAGAAAATGGAAAATTCTTAGGCATATGAGGCCTTCAGAACCTGGATTCTTCAGGCTCTGTTCCCACCATTCCTTCCTTGTGGTAGAGCATCTTGTTGTAAAGGCTAAAAATGCAATATACTCACTTTCCTCGCCTCCTTGCACTGAGAACAAGGGCAGAGGACTGGAAGAGACATCTGATGGAGACCTTCAGTGAAAGGTTTTGCTGCCTAATAAAGGGACACATGAAGATTGAAGTGGTCCTCTTGTTCTTCACTGGATGTGGTTTCGTTTGCATGTGACATGATAACCATCTTACAATCCAGAAGACATTGAAAAAACAAGGATGGTAAAGCAGAAGGATAAGAAAGCCTCTGGCACCTTGCTGACAATATTGAACCACTGAACCTGCCTGGGAACCAACTTCTTTTGGACTTTTTGTCATGTGACATAATAAACTAATATATTGTCCCTGTGTTAATGATACTTTTAGTTGAATATCCACTTAGCTGCAGTTGAAAGCATCCTAACTAATATACACCATATTCAACAATTGATAGTTGCCTTAATACACCAGTATATGCCTTTGTACATGTTGGTTCCTCTGCCTGGAGTTCAGCCACTACCATATCTGCATGACAAATACTCATATGCCAAGTCCCATTGTAAGTGTCACTTTTTTCTCTATGAAGTCTTTCTCACCATCAACCTATACCCAGAACATCCCTCCTTCATGAGTATATTTCATCTTGCTCACATTTTATTATAAAATCTATCACACTAAATTGCTATTTTTTAATGTGTCTATCTTTCCCATTAGATGTGAGTCCTTTGAGGGATGAGGCTATATCCAATTCACTTCTGAATGAATGTGCTCATCACAAGGCTTGGTAAAGAGAAGGGACTCAGTAAATGCTTATTGAGTGAATTGATTATTAGATGGATTCATGAATCAATGAGGACATGAATGAACTAACCAAGCCAGCTGGGCAAGTGAGATGGTAATGAGTTTATTCCTCTCAATTCCCTGCTTCAGCCCATGCTGGTTGGGACCTTCAAAAATTAGGGAAGAAGAGGGTTCCATGGGTAGGAAATTTCCTTATATAACCTCGGTCCTTTTATGCTGCTGCTCTGCCACCACTTCCTTGGCCAGAGTAGGGCCCTGTGCTCTTTCTTACTACCAGGCTCTGACTTAGAATTAAAGTAGAAAAACAAAGTATGCAGTCAGCCCATTGTCCCAGAGATGAGTAATCATCTCCAGAGGATGTGATCCCAAAGTGGTTATCTACCCACTTGTTCTTTGAAGTGTCTAGGGACATGTTAGAAATAGAGTCTTAGGACCCAACCCTTTCTGATTCTTTTTGAATCAGAATCTGCACTTAACAAGATCCACAGATGATTCCTATGCTTACTTAAGTTTGAGAAGCACTGCAGTCTATCTCTCCATGGAAGTAACATGGTATTTGTTCAATATAAGCAAGTGGGACTTTTGTTCACCAACGTCTCAATAAAATGCCATTCCATAACTTGTCTTCATCACAATCTTAAATGTCTTTTTGACTTGTCTGTTCAAAATGTTCTTTATAGCTCACCTATGGTGGTGGTTTGCCATGCTCCAATGGAGCATTATCAGTTGCTCCATTAGGAATTGTCTAATAGCTATAGTACCAGAAGAAGCACACATTTGGTGGAGCACATCCTAAGAAATTTTCCAATAAAAAGTGTGTGAGCTTAATTTTATAAGTCTTAAGGAGTCTGAATATGTCTTTTATTCTACAGTCATACTTAATGAATAGCTTTGCTAGGTATAGAATTATTGGTATGAAACATTGTCTCTCATAATTACTTCAAGGTATTGCTTCATTGTCTTCTATTTTTTTTCCATTTTTTCCTTTTCATTGTCTTCTAGAATGCAGAATTTTTTATAAGAATATTAAGGTTATTCTGGTTCTTAATCCTTTGCATGTGACCTGTGGGTGATTTATACTCTGAAAGCTTTTAGGATCTCCTCTTTCTCCTTAATGTTTTGAAATTTTGTCATATGAGGCATCCAATAAAATTAGTAATTAATAACAGAGGGACTTTAGGAAATTCACAAATATATGTAAATTAAACAACTCAGTTCTAAATAACCAATGGGCCAAAGAATAAATCATAACAGAAATGAGAAAAAAACTTTGATATGCGTGAAAACAAAAACATAAAACACAAAACCTATGGGACATCTTCTCTGGGGTTTCTTTTAAAAGAAAACTAGTCCTGTTCAAGAGCACTTTACCCTCACAAGTTAATCACCTCTCCAAAAGCCCACATCCCAACACCATCACGTCAGGGGTTAGGCTTCAATATGTGCATGTTGGGAAACACAAATATTCAGTTCACAGCATAGGAGGAAGCTAAAGCAATGTTTAGAGGGAAATTTATAGATATAAGCCTATATATTTTTTAAAAGAATTCAAATCATTAATCTAAATTTCCACCTTAGGAAGCTAGTAATAGAAAAACAAACTAACCCCTAGTAACCAGAGGGAAAGAAATAATAAAGATTAGATGGAAAATAAATGAAATGGTGAACAGAAAAAAAATAGAGAAAATCAAAGAAAACAAGAGATAGAGCTTAGAGAACACCAAAAATTTTGGCATACATTTGACCTAGCAGAAAAGGGGTGGGGAAGAAAAAACTGAAATGATCAGAATTAGAAATTAAAAGGGGGATATTACCACCAGTTTTAAGGGAAAAAAGGATTATAAGGAAATGCTATAAATAGTTCTATGCCAAAAATAACATATGAAATAGACAAATTTCTAAAAACACACAAAACTACCAAAACAACTGAAGAAGAAATAGAAAATCTGAATAGGCCTAGAACAAGCAAAGTGATTGTATTAGTAATTTAAAAAAAACAAATGAAAATCACAGGGCCAAAATGATTTCACTGATTACTTTTATGAAATATTTATTAAGAAATTAACACCAATCATTAAAATATGTTTCCAGTAAATAAAAGATGTAGGAATGCTTCCCAATTCATACTATGAGGACAGTATTACCTGGATACCCAAGCCAGAAAAAGACATTATAGGAAAATAAATTACAGATCAATATCTCTTATGAATATAGACATAGAAATCTTCAACACAGCACACTAGCAAACTAACAACATATAAAAAGGATTTTTAAGCATGAATAGGAGGTATTTATGTGAGAAATGCAAGGTTGGTTTACCATATAAAAACCAATCAATGGCACCATGGCAATAGAATAAAGAACAAAAACCTCATAATCTTCTTTAAAAATAAAGTATTTGACCTCAACAAATTAGGATTAGAGGGGAGCTTTCTCAATCTGATAAAGGAAATCTCTGAAAATCTTATAGATAACATCATGCTTAAAGGGAAAGACAATTTTCTACCTAAAAGCAGGATTAAAACAAGATATCTGTGTTTAGCATTTCTTTCTTTTTTCTTTTTTTTAAGATTTTATTTATTTATTTGAGAGAGAGATAGAGAGTAAGCAAGAGTGAGTGACTGAGAGCGGAACATAAGCCAGCAGAGGGGCAGAGGGAGAGGGAGGAGCAAACTCCCCACTGAGTAGGGAGCCTGATGTGGGACTCGATCCCAGTACCCTGGGATCCTGATCTGAGCTGAAGGTAGATGTTTAACTGAGTGAGCCAACCAGTTACCCCTGCTTTTGTTATTTCTATTTAACACTGTAATGGCAGTATTAATCAGAGAAATTAGGGAAGAAAAAGAAATTACAAGTATCCAGTTTGGAAAGAAAGAGTAAAACAATCTCTAGTTGCACAGAACATGATCTTTTATATATAAAACCATAAAAATCTATTTGAACTAATAAATGAGTTCAGCAAGGTTGTACAAGATCAACACACAAAATCAACTGTATTTCCATGTAGTAGCAATGTGCAATCTCAAAACTAAATTAAGAAAACAATTCAATTTACATCACTCTTGAAAAACAAATACTTGGGAATACATTTTATTTCTTTTTTTTCACCAAAACAATTCTCATGATGCCCAAACGTTCAATGTTTTTATTGAAGTATAATTGATTGATATAAATTATATTAGTCTCAGGTTGCAATATAATGATTTGATATTTGTACATATTTTAAAATAAGTCTAGTTAACATAAATCACAATACGAGCTCACTGAATGTTATTTTATGTGATGGGAACATTTGAATTTACTCTCAGCAACTTTCACATATGTGTTACTGTATTAATTAAATATCAACAGTCAACAGGCTGTACTCTTCATTGTCAAGACATTTATTTTTTAACTGGATTTTTGTACATATTTTTAAATTTTTTATTTTTTATAAACATATATTTTTATCCCCAGGGGTACAGGTCTGTGAATCACCAGGTTTACACACTTCACAGCACTCACCAAAGCACATACCCTCCCCAATGTCCATAATCCCACCCCCTTCTCCAAAACCCCCTCTGCAAAGCAACCCTCAGTTTGTTTTGTGAGATTAAGAGTCACTTATGAGATTAAGAGTCATGTGAAGTGTGTAAACCTGATGATTCACAGACCTGTACACCTGGGGATCAAAATATATGTTTATAAAAAATCAAAAAATTAAAAGCAAACAACAACAAAAAAAAGAGTCACTTATGGTTTGTCTCCCTCCCAATCCTATCTTGTTTCATTGATTCTTCTCCTACCCACTTAAGGCCCCATGTTGCATCACCACTTCCTCATATCAGGGAGATCATATAATAGTTGTTTTTCTCTGCTTGACTTATTTGGCTAAGCATGATACACTCTAGTTCCATCCATGTTGTCGCAAATGGCAAGATTTCATTTCTTTTGATGGCTGCATAGTATTCCATTGTGTATATATACCACATCTTCTTGATCCATTCATCTGTTAATGGACATCTAGGTTCTTTCCATAGTTTGGCTCTTGTGGACATTGCTGCTATAAACATACGGGTGCACGTGGCCCTTTGGATCACTACGTTTGTATCATTAGGATAAATACCAGGTAGTGCAATTGCTCGGTCATAGGGCAGTTCTATTTTCAACATTTTGAGGAACCTCCATGCTGTTTTCCAGAGTGGCTGCACCAGCTTGCATTCCCACCAACAGTGTAGGAGGGTTCCCCTTTCTCCGCATCCTTGCCAGCATCTGTCATTTCCTGACTTGTTGATTTTAGCCATTCTGACTGGTGTGAGGTGATATCTCATTGTGGTTTTGATTTGTATTTCCCTGATGCCCAGTGATATGGAGCACTTTTTCATGTGTCTGTTGGCCATCTGGATGTCTTCTTTGCAGAAATGTCTGTTCATGTCTGTTCATGTCCTCTGCCCATTTCTTGATTGGATTATTTGTTCTTTGGGTGTTGAGTTTGCTAAGTTCTTTATAGATTTTGGACACTAGTCCTTTATCTGATATGTCGTTTGCAAATATCTTCTCCCATTCTGTCAGTTGTCTTTTGATTTTGTTAACTGTTTCCTTTGTTGTGCTAAAGCTTTTGATCTTGATGAAATCCCAATAGTTCATTTTTGCCCTTGCTTCCCTTGCCTTTGGCATTGTTCCTAGGAAGATGTTGCTGCGGCTGAGGTCGAAGAGGTTGCTGCCTGTGTTCTCCTCAAGGATTTTGATGGATTCCTTTCGCACCTTGAGGTCCTTCATCCATTTTGAGTCTATTTTCGTGTGTGGTGTAAGGAAATGGTCCAATTTCATTTTTCTGCATGTGGCTGTCCAATTTCCCCAGCACCATTTATTGAAGAGGCTGTCTTTTTTCCATTGGACATTCTTTCCTGCTTTGTTGAAGATTAGTTGACTGTAGAGTTGAGGGTCTATTTCTGGGCTCTCTATTCTGTTCCATTGATCTATGTGTCTCTTTTTGTGCCAATACCATGCTGTCTTGATGATGACAGCTTTGTAATAGAGCTTGAATTCCGGAATTGTGATGCCACCAACGTTGGCTTTCTTTTTCAATATCCCTTTGGCTATTCGAGGTCTTTTCTGGTTCCATATAAATTTTAGAATTATTTGTTCCATTTCTTTGAAAAAGATGGGTGGTACTTTGATAGGAATTGCATTAAATGTGTAGATTGCTTTAGGTAGCATAGACATTTTCACAATATTTATTCTTCTAATCCAGGAGCATGGACCATGTTTCCATTTCTTTGTGTCTTCCTCAATTTCTTTCATAAGTACTTTATAGTTTTCTGAGTATAGATTCTGTGCCTCTTTGGTTAGGTTTATTCCTAGGTATCTTATGGTTTGGGGTGCAATTGTAAAAGGGATTGACTCCTTAATTTCTCTTTCTTCTGTCTTGTTGTTGGCGTAGAGAAATGCAACTGATTTCTGTGCATTGATTTTATATCCTGACACTTTACGGAACTCCTACACAAGTTCTAGCACTTTTAGAGTGGAGTCTTTTGGGTTTTCCACATATAGTATCATATCATCTGCGAAGAGTGATAATTTGACTTCTTCTTTGCCGATTTGGATGCCTTTAATTTCCTTTTGTTGTCTGATTGCTGAGGCTAGGACCTCTATACTATGTAGAATAGCAGTGGTGATATGGACATCCCTGCCGTGTTCCTGACCTTAGCGGAAAAGCTTTCCGTTTTTCTCCATTGAGAATGATATTTGCGGTGGGTTTTTCATAGATGGCTTTGATGATATTGAGGTATGTGCCCTCCATCCCTACACTTTGAAGAGTTTTGATCAGGAAGGGATGCTGTACTTTGTTAAATGCTTTTTCAGCATCTATTGAGAGTATCATATGGTTCTTGTTCTTTTTATATTGATGTGTTGTATCACATTGACTGATTTGCGGATGTTGAACCAACTTTGCAGCCCCGGAATAAATCCCACTTGGTTGTGGTGAATAATCCTTTTAATGTACTGTTGAATCCTATTGGCTAGTATTTTCTTGAGTATTTTCGCATCTGTGTTCATCAAGGATATTGGTCTATAGCTCTCTATTTTGATGGGATCCTTGTCTGGTTTTGGGATCAAGGTGATGCTGGCCTCATAAAATGAGTTTGGAAGTTTTCCTTCCAATCCTATTTTTTGGAACAGTTTCAGGAGAATAGGAATTAGTTCTTCTTTAAATGTTTGGTAGAATTCCCCCGGGAAGCCGTCTGCCCCTGGGCTTTTGTTTGTTTGGAGATTTTTAATGACTGTTTCAATCTCCTTACTGGTTATGGGTCTGTTCAGGCTTTCTATTTTTTCCTGGTTCAGTTGTGGTAGTTTATATGTTTCTAGGAATGCATCCATTTCTTCCAGATTGTCAAATTTATTGGCGTAGAGTTGCTCATAGTATGTTCTTATAATAGTTTGTGTTTCTTTGGTATTAGTTGTGATCTCTCCCCTTTCATTCATGATTTTATTTATTTGGGTCCTTTCTTTTTTCTTTTTGATAATTCGGGCCAGGGGTTTACCAATTTTATTAATTCTTTCAAAGAACCAGCTCCTAGTTTCGTTGATTTGTTCTATTGTTTTTTTGGTTTCTATTTCATTGATTTCTGCTCTGATCTTTATGATTTCTCTTCTCCTCCTGGGCTTAGGGTTTCTTTATTGTTCTTTCTCCAGCTCCTTTAGGTGTAGGGTTAGGTTGTGTACCTGAGACCTTTCTTGTTTCTTGAGAAAGGCTTGTACCGCTATATATTTACCTCTCAGGACTGCCTTTGTTGTGTCCCACAGATTTTTATCCGTTGTATTTTCATTATCATTTGTTTCCATGATTTTTTTCAATTCTTCTTTAATTTCCTGGTTGACCCATTCATTCCTTAGAAGGATGCTGTTTAGTCTCCATGTACTTGGGTTCTTTTCAAAATTCCTTTTGTGGTTGAGTTCTAGCTTTAGAGCATTGTGGTCTGAAAATATGCAGGGAATGATCCCAATCTTTTGATACCGGTTGAGTCCTGATTTAGGACCGAGGATGTGATCTATTCTGGAGAATGTTCCATGTGCACTAGAGAATAATGTGTATTCTGTTGCTTTGGGATGAAATGTTCTGAATATATCTGTGATGTCCATCTGGTCCAGTGTGTTGTTTAAGGCCTTTATTTCCTTGCTGATCTTTTGCTTGGATGATCTGTCCATTTCAGTGAGGGGAGTGTTAAAGTTCCCTACTATTATTGTATTATTGTTGATGTGTTTCTTTGATTTTGTTATTAATTGGTTTATATCGTTGGCTCCTCCCACGTTGGGGGCATAGATATTTAAAATTGTTAAATCTTCTTGTTGGACAGACCCTTTGAGTATGATATAGTGTCCTTCCTCATCTCTTATTATAGTCTTTGGCTTACAATCTAATGGATCTCATATAAAGATTGCCTCTCCTGCTTTCTTCTGATGTCCATTAGCATGGTAAATTCTTTTCCACCCCCTCACTTTAAATCTGGAGGTGTCTTCGGGCTTAAAATGAGTTTCTTGGAGGCAACATATAGATGGGCTTTGTTTTTTTATCCATTCTGATACCCTGTGTCTTTTGACAGGGGCATTTAGCCCATTAACATTCAGGGTAACTATTGAGAGATATGAATTTAGTGCCATTGTATTGCCTGTAAGGTGACTGTTACTGTATATGGTCTCTGTTCCTTTCTGATCTACCACTTGTAGGCTCTCTCTTTGCTTAGAGGACCTCTTTCAATATTTCCTGTAGAGCTGGTTTGGTGTTTGCAAATTCTTTCAGTTTTTGTTTGTCCTGGAAGTTTTTAATCTCTCCTTCTATTTTCAATGAGAGCCTAGCTGGATAGAGTATTCTTGGCTGCATGTTTTTCTCGTTTAGTGCTCTGAAAATATATGTCAGCTCTTTCTGGCCTGCCAGGTCTCTGTGGATAAGTCAGCTGCCAATCTAATATATTTACTATTGTATGTTACAGACTTCTTTTCCCAGGCTGCTTTCAGGATTTTCTCTTTGTCACTGAGACTTGTAAATTTTACTATTAGGTGACGGGGTGTGGGCCTATTCTTATTGATTTTGAGGGGCGTTCTCTGAACCTCCTGAATTTTGATGCTCGTTCCCTTTGCCATATTGGGGAAATTCTCCCCAATATTTCTCTCCAGTATACCTTCTGCTCCCCTCTCTCTTTCTTCTTCTTCTGGAATCCCAATTATTCTAATATTGTTCCGTCTTATGGTGTCACTTATCTCTCGAATTCTCCCCTCGTGGTCCAGTAGCTGTTTGTCCCTCTTTTGCTCAGCTTTTTTATTCTCTGTCATTTGGTCTTCTAGATCACTAATTCTTTCTTCTGCCTCATTTATCCTAGCAGTGAGAGCCTCTATTTTGATTGCACCTCATTAATAGCTTTTTTGATTTCAACTTGGTTAGATTTTAGTTATTTTATTTCTCCAGAAAGGGCTTTTATATCTCTCGAGAGGGTTTCTCGAATATCTTCCATGCCTTTTTCGAGCCCGGCTAGAACCTTGAGAATTGTCATTCTGAACTCTAGATCTGACATATTACCAATGTCTGTATTGATTAGGTCCCTAGCCTTCGGTACTGCCTCTTGTTTTGTTTTGTTTTGTTTTGATTTTTGTGGTGAATTTTTCCGTCTTGTCATTTTGTCCAGTTAAGAGTATATGAAGGAGTAAGTAAAATACTAAAAGGGTGGGAACAACCCCAGGAAAATATGCTTAAACCAAATCAGAAGAGATCTTAAATCGTGAGGGGGGAGAAAGGGGATTAAAAAGAGTTTCAAAAAGGAAGAAAGAAAAAAAACGGAAAAAAAAAGAAAAGAATTTTAAAAAAGAAAACAAATAAGAAAAATATAAAAAAGAAAAAATATATATATTAGATAAACTAGTTAAAAAACGTTAAAAAAGAAAAGAGTAAAAGTTAAAAAAATTTTACTAGAAGGTGAGAAAAACAAATGAAAAAGAAAAAAATTAAATTAACTGCAAGACTAAAAAAAATCACAGGGAGAAAGCCATGAGTTCCGTGCTTTGCTTTCTCCTCCTCTGGAATTCTGACGCTCTCCTTGGTATTGAAACCGCACTCCTTGGTAGGTGAACTTGGTCTTGGCTGGATTTCTTGTTGATCTTCTGCGAGAGGGGCCTGGTGTAGTAATTCTCAAGTGTCTTTGCCCCAGGTGGAAATGCGGAATTGCTGAGTAATCCGCTTGGGTTTGCTTTCAGGAGCTTTTGTTCCCTGAGCGCTTTCCATAGAGTTCCGGAGAATGGGAATACAAATGGCGGCCTCCTGGTCTCCGGCCCAGAGGAGCCGAGAGCCCAGGGCCCCACTCCTCAGTGCGTCCTCAGAGAAAGTGCCCAGTAACTCCCGTCTGCCTGACCTCCGGCCGCGCTCCGAGCTCACCGAGCCTGTGGCTGGTTCAAGGTAACCCCGAGCTGCGAGCTTACTGTCGGCTCTGTCTCTGTAGCCGGTTTTCCCGTTCCAATACCCGCAAGTTCTGCGACACTCAGACACCCCCGATACTTCTGTGACCCTGCAGGACCTGAGGCCACACTGGCCCCACGTGGGCTTTGTCCCGGTTTAGCCTCTGGAGAGATGTCCCTCAGTGGAACAGACTTTTAAAAGTCCTGATTTTGTGCTCCGTTGCTCTGCCGCTTGCCGGGAGCCGGCCCCTCCCCCCGGGTTCTATCTTCCCGTCGCTTTGGACTCACGTCTCCCCCAGTCCTACCTTTCAGAAAGTGGTTGTTTTTCTGTTTCCAGAATTGCTGTTCTTCTTCTCTTCGATCTGCCGATGGATTTGCAGGTGTTTGCAATCTTTAGATAAGCTATTTAGCTGATCTCCTGCTAGCTGAAGTAGTCTCAGCCTGCTACTTCTCTGCCATCTTGACTCCTCCTCCTCTCTCTCTCTCTCTCTCTCTTTTTTTTTTTTTTTTTTTTTTTTTTTTGGGGGGGGCATTAGGTTATGGCCCTTTCAGCTACTCTACTGTGTTATGTTATATAAAGAGCAGTGGACTGGAAATGAAAACTGTTTTATTCTGGCTTCTTTTAACAGTGTTGGGTAAGTAGCCTTCCCTCTCCGGCCCTCAGCTTTTCATTTTGTAAAATAAGAAAATAGAATTAATTATCTCTAAAATTCCTTTCATCTCCAATGTTCTGTGCCTGATATGACTCTACAAATAAGAAACCAATACTCAGTGCCTCCATCTCCTAGTAACAGGAAACATCAAAAAAAATTTTAAAGAATGGCTTTTGTATCCAGTTATCTATTGCCACTATAATGCTGCATACCAAACCATTCAAAATTCAATAGATTAAAACAATAAGCATTCATCTTCTCCTTGAGTCTGCAGATTGGCAACTTAGGTTGGGTACAGCTGCGAAGTTCTTCTAGTCTTAGAGGGCTCACTCATTTGTCTGACAGTCATTTGGTAGTGGGCTAATCTAGAATAGCTATGGCTAGGATGACTAGGCTATGTTCCAGCAGGCGAACTCAGGCATGTTCTCTCAGGATACGGCCATGAAATGAGAGACAAATAAAAAACACATAGAGCCTCAGGTATTCTGGATCAGAAATTGCACACCATTACTTTTGCCAGATTTTATTAGGCAAAGCAAGCTATGAAGACCACCTAGAAAGAAGGGGTAGAGAACAGGTTCTGCCTTTTATTGAGCGGAACTCCAAAGTCACATGGCAAAGAGTAGGGATTCAGAGAGGGGTAAAACACTGGGCCACTAGTGCAATCAACTTACTATATTCTTCTAGCCAAATATATTTTCTCAATTAACTAACTCAACATGTTTCTTGAACACCTGCTTTGTGCAAGGCACTCATTCTTAGGTTGTTGGAGTATAAAACTTTCTGTAAGGGTAGCAGAGCACAGGAGGAAGAGCATAGGCTTTTGAGTAAAAACGAGAGCTGTGTTCATGTTCCGCCTTTGCTGCTTACCAAATCCAAACTGCTTCCTCCTCTAAAAATGAAGGAAACTACCTCAAAAGGCTCATGTAAGATTAAGGTAGCATGTAGAGGGGCGCCTGGGTGGCTCAGTGGGTTAAGCCGCTGCCTTCGGCTCAGGTCATGATCTCAGGGTCCTGGGATCGAGTCCCGCATCGGGCTTTCTGCTGAGCAGAGAGCCTGCTTTCCTCTCTCTCTCTCTCTGCCTGCCTCTCTGCCTACTTGTGCTCTCTCTCTGTCAAATAAATAAAATAAAAATCTTTAAAAAGTAGCATGTAGAAATCCACAGCACATAAATAAGATTCATTCCCTCCTCCTCATCTTTGATTCTTTTTCAGTCCTGCTCTTTAGCAACTATACCTGTCAATAAGACTGAAACAGTACATTCTCTCAACATGAATCGCATCTGCAGACTCAAATTTACATTTCTAGCTATGATTTTTACTATACTTAAAACTCATATTTCCAGTTGTTTTTAGGATATGGCCACTTTGATAGCAAACTCAGCAACTCTCCTCAGAACACACCATTCTTCCAGACCCATGGTTAGAAATATATTGGCACTCCTTTCTTCTCTCTACCCTACTTGCAATCCAATTTTTCGATATGTCCTCATTTATTCCTTTATAAGTAACTTTCTTTGAGATAGTCCCCTGCTCCAGAACTTTTGAAAACATCCTATTTCCTACCACAGTACTCACTAATCCTATCACAACTACTCACAATTTCCTACTTTTCAATACTTACCCTCAATGACTTGGTCTCATCTTATCCATCAACTTTATTTCCCAAAGTTAGTTGAATTCATTTCAGTATGCAAGCTATCATTAGAAAAGGGTCAATATTTACATGAAGATCAACTTTCCAATTGTGTTCTTGAGACTGGCTTTATCACCCAAGGCATACTACTTCACTTATTTGAGCCTACCTCCTTAGCTATAAGCTTAGAAGTTTTATCTGCCTTGTAAAGTGAAATATATAAAGGCAGCTAGAAAATTTTCACAACACATTCTGATATGTACAGGACAGTGACACACTTGCACATGTGTAGATACATGGCTTTAGACTTGGCTGCTACCTCTCATCTTTCTTAAATATTCCCTACCATCTGGAATGTCCCCCTCTCCTCTTGGATGATACAAATTCTCCCAATATTTCAAAGACTTTCTCCTATATTCACTGACCATTCTAAGGTTTTATGTGGTACCAAAAATAAGAATCACAATGCATTTCAACTATGAGTGTGCACGGATGGTGAGGAATTTGGTTTTTCCAAGTAGATCATAAACTTAAGGCAGAAACCAGTATTGTCCCCAGAAGATGGGTGAAATCCCAGTTTCCCACCATATTATTAAGCTACCTGATTGATGTGGCTTAGTTTAAGTGGGTAGGTATGATTTTAATTTGGCAAGGAACTAATATAGAAGACTATGGAGTCATAAAACCTGAGTTTGAACCCTGGCTGCACCACTCACTGCAACTCTGGACAATTTATTTAACCTCCCCAAATTCCCAGGTTTCAAAACTTTTAAATAAGGTTAATAACAAAACTTTAAAAGGCGGCTGTGATTAGAAGATACTGTTATAAAGCAGCTAACATAATAACCTGGTGTATATTACTTGCTCAGTAAATGTGATTTAAAATTACTGCCTGTCCAATCCTACACAGCATTCAGTACTGTCTGATGACAATATATTACCTCTGAAAACAGTATGTAGCAAATATCTCTGTGTCTTTCCCCTCAAGAATGGACATGTACAAAATCTCCTTTTCCAGTGTTTTTATTTGCACGTTTAACATTCACAAATCATCTTACAGATTTACTCTTTCCATAGGTTCATTATTTACAGGAAAGATCAGGATTAAAATGGAGTATTGAAGAGAACCAAGAAATTACCAGCAGTGATGGCACAGAGCACAAAGGCTCTGAAGTAAACAGAACAGAGTGAACAAGAGTAGCATGTGGTTACTTCCTACCAGTTGGAACCACTGACCTCATTAAAGCAAAGCCCTTACTCTGTTATTTTCCCCACCTAGTTTAAACCAATTAAAAAAGATTTTTTCTCACACTACTGCTCTCCGAGGTCTTAGAAATATAACTGGTATTATAAGTGACTAGATGCATCCCCTGACTATAAGCACCTGAATAAACAGGTTAAATTTTGATGCACTAATCTTCCCTCTGGGAGAATTAAAATGAAAGAGGCAGAAGTTGGTTGACTCTTAAGACTTTGGGAAAAAGAAGAGGAGCGTGCATGCGTGCATGTGTCAGGTGGGGGAAAGGAGACAAAAGGGGCTGAAGGTGGGGGAAGGCAGGAAACCTAACTCTTTCCAATATACAACTGCTCTTGTGTTTTTCTCAGATGCTAATATAGTGTTCTATTACTCAGGGGGGATAAAAAGAATGAGAGTTATCTATCTCCAGTCAGTTGTAGGGTGTAATGGCTAATGACAGGGAGCATACCCATACCCTGGGAAAAGGGTATATTCATTTCATGTACATAACAATGCAGTTCAAAACTGTGTCCTACTATGCTCCCATTTAGTGTTTTCCTATTTTAAATCAATTTACTGTGTGACCTTGGGCAATTTACTTAACCTTTCTGTGACTCAATTTTCTACTTATAAAATGAGAATTGTAGCACTTTTTGTTACGGAGTAGAGGAGATACATAAAAAGCACTTAAGAATAGTGCCTGGCCAAATCAATAGAGACAGAAAGCAGACTGGTGGTTGCCAGAGGCTGGGGAGAAGGGGAAAAGAAGTAATGCTACTGGATATGGGATTTTACTGGGAGGTGATGAAAATGTTCTAAAATGAGCTAGTGGTGATAATACACAATTATGTGAATATACTGGAAAAAATCACTTAATTGTACATCACTTTAAAAGGATGAATTTTATGGTAAAGTATATCTCAACAAAGCTGTTATAAAAATTCTTAAAAAAATAGAATATTGCCTGGCACAATGTAAGTGCCCAATAAATATTAGCCATTATTAGTAGTAATATTATTGTCATTATTATTACTTAGCCATCTTATGGCCTGAGTAAATCCCTAGAAATTCTTTATTTTCAATAAAAGCCCACAGAATCTAGAAAAGTATTTATAATTTACATACATGAATTAACATTCACAGATTTATCTCTATCCAAACTGTCTCAGAAATTAACAGTCTAATTAAGAATAACAATTTCAGTATCTTACTCTGGAATAAAACAGCTCATGCAATGGATGTCTGATCATATCATTATAGCATGTAGATAAATTCCAATGACTTGACGTCACCCAAGGATTTGAAATGACAGGAGATTTTCATTTTCATCTTTAGGAAGTCCAGGTAGAGTAAGTAGTTTGATTATAAGAAGTATACAATTAAATCTTTAACTACAGGCTTGCTAGCCTTCTAATCACATCTGGGAAATACTTTATAAAAAGACAAATACAGTAAACAGTAAAATGCTGACTGGTCCTATGTCCTGTGACAAGCCCACCTTGCCCAACAACAGAAAAATCCATCACAATAAAAAGATCCTATTCAACTCATGTAATAAGACTCCCAAGAGGCAAAAGACTTGACAATTAATGGTTGACATTTAAGACTACACTGCACATTCAAATACGTTTGCATCAGTTGAGTTTTTATAATCTGAAGAGCAATTATATCCAGTCTTCACCTTTCTATTGCTAAAGAATGTTACAACAGAGGCTCAGTCTCAGAAGTAGGGTCAGCAAATGACAACCCAAGTCAGTGATGCACCACATTCGGCAAGGATGCAGTATATTTGGGTAATGATGCTCATACACTTGAGTTTCAACTAAAGCATGAAACTTCCCAATTCCTAGAACAGGATTTCCTTTGTTAAAATCCCTTTCTCTTCTAGTCCTTCTTTCTATAATTAGCCATGTGCCTTTGCAGCAAACCAGGGAAAGCTGTGTTGAGGGTTATAACTTCCAGATAATCAGGTCTTCTGCCACAGAGAGCAATGCACTTTTTTTGCATATATTAAGAAAATAATCATTTATATCATAAAACTGACCATTCATTTTCAGAAAGATAATCTCCATTTTACCCATCTTCATTTAAATCAAATAAAACCATTCCTTAAATCACCCAAGAGCAAGAGATTAACACACAGAACAAACTGCCTTAACACCCAATATAACCCCCTCCCCACCATAAAACTGCCACCCCTGTTGTAACCTTAAACATTTCTGATCAAAATATTTAGCCTGAGTAAAATTCGGTAGGCAATTCCCTTTTGAAAAACATGATCATTTCTTTAATTTTACATTATAACCACTGGGACAGATAATGAAATAACTTTGGAAAAGAGAAGTTTTTAGTAAAGGTTGGGAAATTTCAGACGATGGAAATTTCAGACGATGATAACTTAAGGACCAATTTCAAAATCAAAGCCAGTTTCAAAATATTGTCTTTACCAATTCAAGACTGAAAAATTGGCTTTGTGCTCAGCAGGTTTATTTTAAAATTTAGAAGAGAAATTAAAATGAATACAAATATATAATAACCAAAACGTCTGGAGAAGGCTGGTATTGAGAGGACCAACTTTGAAATGCTCAGTAATTTAGTGATAACTCCAAGAACCCATTTGTCCTAGTAGTATTCTTGGTTAATCTGGGAATGGACAAAATACGTTTTTAAAATTATATATCCATGTGTAGATAGTCTTTAGATTAAAAAAATGAATAAATATTTAGATTCCATGATAAAGAAAAACCATGGAATAAATTCCTATCTTTAACAATGAATGTTTTCAGCCTGACTCCTAATCTTTTGTCTATTAAGAGTTCTTCAATGTGCAATTTATAGATGGCAGCAGTTCATATTACCCTAAAGGAATATGTTTAGCTTCGAATCAGCCTTTCCAGACACTCTGCTCCCTGAAAAGCCTTCACACTTGTGTGTATAAATAGCTGAGAATACAAGTAGGTGCACATGTGCAAAAAAAAGTACTCGTCTAAAGAAAAGCTAAGCAGCTTTACAAATATAGTCTAAAACCAAGAATATAAATTGCTATTCCCCAACACAAAAAGCACAACTAATGAAAAAACTGCTAAGCCCACTATGAAGAGGTGGCAGCTGTAAACCCATGGCATCCAACGTCATGCTCTAAGCATCTAGCTGTTCTGTGAACCAGCCATCAGAACGCTAAATCCGTCCATGTGCATGGGGTTAAATGCAGGCTTCTGATTTAGCTTTACTTTCTAGTTAAAGTCCAGACTACACAGAATAACGAGGGCTTCCTTAGAGCTATGCTGTGTCCAAAATGCCTCAATCTACCCTGAAGAACAAGTGCCCAAATGATAATATGCATTAAGGGCCTACTGATCTAAAATTCTTGAGGTCTCCCACTTGGATAAGTTCAAGCACTGGTCCACCAAGAGCTTCAATGACAGGAAAATTACATATTGACTACGAACAGCTTGCATATTCAGAGCTAGGGAGCAAGATTTAAAAACTAGAGTGTCAATGAGGTACTGTTAATAAGCATGGTGGAAAGGGAACCATACAGAACAACTAAAGAAGCTGATTCTTTACCTGTCCTTCGCTTTTTTAGAAAGCAACAAGTGCAGAATTTTCTCCAGTCAAAATCTGAATACTGGTTAATGCATGTTTTCTCCTCTGCAATTATGAAGCCCCTTCCCAACCTCTGTCATTGCCTTTTTAAGCCTAAGAAAGAAATAAAACAAAATGGATAGACTACCCATTCCTATGTATGAAAAGAGAGGCATATTCTAATAGTCATAAGGCAATGTGTTTAAGATCCGCACCTGAACTGGTATTCTCAAAACTGAAAATACAGCAGTTAATTCCACTCAACTTGCAGGATGCATTCATGTGCTTCCCAAATCATTGGCTGTCACTTGAATGGACCACAGTGACCCTATCACGCCTTAAGGCAGCACTATACTGCATATACTACATATTTTAAAGAAATAACATCAAGAGGCAAAGGACAGCCTTTCAAACATCAGTTCCTTATAAGCAGTGATGGTGCTTTATGGCTCCCTTTTAATATCCTCACATACCAAATACCTCCAAAATTACACAAAAGAGGGCCAGAGGGAAAGCTCCATGGTGAATTGCATCTTTCAGATGAGCTTTCAATTCACTGGTTTTTAATTTCCATTTCCTGATTTACTGAGGAGTGAATGTGAGAATCATCCAACTGATGACAAAATAGAACAAGAAAACAGGATAAATGGCCAGGGCTTTGCGGTTTGGAGGCTGGCTATCGGCAAGAAAAGCTGTAGAGGCTAAACAAAACAAACAAAACAAAATGGAATCTTTAATATAAGATTGTCACAGCCACTAACATTTACTATACTTTAATGTGCTTGGCCTAGTCTGGAACACAGAATTACACAAAAAGTTCAGTTATATTTGTGACCTTTGGGGAAAAACGCATTCTGCGGCATAGTTTTTCCAGACAGTTGAGAGCTACTTGTTTCCAATACTAAACTCTGAAAGTTGTCAACCATTTCACATGAAAATCTTTCTAAAAGGGGCTTCCTAACCTTTTCTGAGAAGTTACTGACCTGTGATGAATACACTGAGAAAAATGTCTAAGGCGAGTTGCTCCTATGGCAAATGGCCTCATACTGCTATGCTTCTTGAGTAATTGTTATCATTATTCAGTTATTGGCTCTTTTAGATGTTATTCTTGTCCACCCAGGAAATGAGACTCAACCTTTCACACATCTGATCATCCGTTGCAGGCAATCTTTCCTGAGCAACCATCACATATCCTCCCATTGCAGGCAGAACTGCCCACGTACATCCTCTGTGTCCCCACCATACCCTGCACACACTTCCATCTCCCACCTGGGACACCTATTGCCCTTAAGTGTTTACATGTCTGGCTGCTCCACTATGTTATGAACTCTGAGGATAGAGACTGTGCCTAGCACAATGCCTGACACACAGTTTGTGCTCAAGAACTATCTGCTGAATTAGAAAATGGAATGCTTATAGGAGCCTCTCTCTCTTCTAAGATTCTACTTCCTGAACAGCTATAAGCCTGGACACCAGATATTCACAACTACAAGTATGGTAAGTTATCAGACGCTAAGTGAGGGAATGAGGGGGTTCTCCATGGGTAAAGCACTCGAGCTTAACACACAGTCTTTATAATATTAATTCTGGCATTCTCAGACTGTATTTTTGGATTACTTCTTGGATTTTAACCATGTTCCAGAGCAAATGTGTATGTTAATGCACTTAAAAATATTAGGCAGTCTGTCTATCCCATGAAGTAAGAAGCCAGTGAGCAGTTCTAGTTGAAGGTAGAATTTTAGGAATGCAAAAACAATGAGCACATAGCATTCACTGCCACCACTATAGGCTCTTCCTAATTTTTGGCAGAATTTTCTACTGAAGCAGAAATGTACTACATGATAATACTCATAACAACCTATACTGGGAGGTAGTATAATACAGTTCTAAACAGGTGTGTCACCTGCTTGGGTTTGAAACATAATTCCCCTATTCACTAGTTATGTGTCCTAGGGCAAGTGTTTTAACCTCACTGGGTCTGTTCCTCATATGTAAAAAAAGGGACTAAGAATACTACTTTTTATTTGAGTTATAAGGGTTAAGTGAGATAATACATATAAAGCACTCACAACAGTGCTTGGCCTAGAATAAGCAATCTGTAAATGCTGGCTACTATTCTTATCATGATTAATTTGTTAGGAAAAGGCCCAAGTCATTTCTCAAGTCACCTATGCCTCCTATATGTTAGGATCTGAGCTAGATCTAGTATAATCTCCTTTCCTGACCCTATCAATTATTTAAGAATAAAAAAGAAAGAATATGACCCTCTGTATCTCACAAGGCCAGATATCCAACTCTGATAAGATGTTGCCTACTTGGAGAAGAGGGTTCTGTGGATGATACTGGCAAGAATCCTATCACTCTCATATGACTCAGGAGTTACACTGCACCTCATCTGGTTGTCATCTCTAACTCATGTTTTTGTATGCTTTGCTACTGTAGAGATAAGTACATTCTTACCTACTATAGACCAGGCAAACATCACGATCACCACAAAAAAACGGACCATGAAGTTTATAGGTCCTGGCTCGGCCAAAAGCACCAACCGGCAAACCAGCATTGCCACCGTCAAGGGAAGTATACAGTAACCCAGCACACAGAGGCTCTGAAAAAAAGATCTAAAAAATAACATACATCTTTAAAGATCATAAATATAGTTGATCTGTATCATGATATGGCTTATTTCACAGGTTTCTATATACGTAGATTGTTACCTTCCTTCAAATATGTAATACCTATACCCTAAGATTCATTCTATAAGGAGGCTTCTGTATTAAGCATAAGCTTTAATTTTTCTCTCCCTCTACTCTTTCTCCCTTCCTCTCAAACTCCTTGAGAGTCAACCACCTAAGGTACCAGATGATCTACTCTAATTCCTAGAGATTTCCTTCTCCCGATGAACTTCTAAGATAGTGGTTCTTAATCTTTTCTAGTTTAAAGACCTAGTTGAGAATTTGTTGGAAGCTATGGACCATCTCCTCCACAAAATGGACATAATCTTCTAACACAAAAAAAGTCTCCACATGATTTCAGGAGCTGGAGAGAGCATCTGAAGCTTATCACAGGACCCTAGATAATTTAAGGTAAGTTAAACTAGGTGATCTCTTTTCGGTGGGTTTAAGAGAATTTCTCTTTAGCCCTCATTTATTTTCATTTTTCTTTAAAAAAATACCTAACTAGCCAGACTTCCTTAAAAGTCTAAGATATGCTATCTGGCAAGGCAAAAAGTACATTTTAATAATACTCACATGTTTCCTCCAAGAAGTTTTGAGTTGAGGGTGATGGTAACTGCACCAAACCAGACAATGACAAACACTTCTGCAAACTGGGGTCCTCCATCCTTTTCACTATCTATAGAGCTTCTTTGAAGCATTCTGTGAGAAGGAAATGGCATGAGAATTGCTTCATCTTTTATTTACGGCAATAAAGTTAAAGCAAACTTTGAATCAGAGAGCTGTCCTAAACCTCACCTGAAGATCTATAATATATAGGTTGTACGAAAGCAAGACGTCAGAAATATTTGGTATGGCTCCCTTATTTCCAATTCCAAATGCCTCAGGACTGCATGGGTCACCACATCTGGCCTTGCTGGGATGTGTAAATGGATTACTGAAGACGTTTTTGGTTAAGCAGAGGTTAAAAACTGAAGGGTCAAATGTGGCTCACAGACATGGAGTTATTAGTCCATACAAGATTTAAAATGGGTTTCAATTCAAGTGATAATATTTTAAAATTGGGAGGTTTCACTTAAAAATACATATTTCTGGATTTTCTTAAAAAACCTGAAGAATTTCTAACAGTGGGCCTACGTTCCTACATGGCAACAACTGGGAGCAGTTGACTGACATAGCAGCAGGTCCCTTCACAAGGGGCTTCAGGTCACCAAATCATGTACACATTCAGGTTACTTCTCTACCCCTTAGATACATTTGCATTTATAATCCTTCAGTTAAGGCTTTAGTTCTGACATTTATTTATTATTTTTTAAAATTTTATTTATATGAGAGAGAACAGAGCAAAAGAGAAAAAAAATGAGCTGGGGTGGGGCAGAGGGAGAGGGAGAAACAGGCTACCTGCTGAGCAAGGAGCACGACTGGGGACTAGATGCCAGGACCCAGGGATCATAAGCTGAGCCCAAGGCAGACACTTAACTGATTGAGGCACCCAGGCACCCCTAGTTCTGACATTTCAGAATGGAAAGAGTCTATAAACCTATCTAGTTTATTTTTTTGAATCAAAACACAGATTATTACTAAAAGACTTCACTTTAAAATGGGGTAGTTCAAAAAAAATGGGGTAGTTCAGCAGGCACTGATATATCTTCTCTTTGTCTAAGAATTCTACAAACTTTTGAATTGTGGACTAGAACACTTGGACTGAATGTTATTTTTTTCCAGTAACACCAAACTCACAACCTCTTTTAGTAAGTCTTGCCCTGCTATGCTGCTTGCCAGGGCAGGCTTCCGTATTCTATACCTGTATGTACTCCATTCTGAGTCCTAACAATCCGATGCAAGGAATGCTGGCACTGATCACTTGTTGTCTGGAATCTCTACTGCTTTCGCCTGGTATGAAGAGAGAACATTAATGGGCCTCGAAGGCAGGAGATCCAGAAAGTGATCCAAGTTTTGTCATTAGGTATGCTAACTAGAGTACATCACTGGATGTCTTGAGATTCCAGTTTTCCTCTCTGCAAATAAATTGGGCTAAACTACATAATCTCTAATGTTAATCTTTTAAAACTTAAAAAGCATATGTTCAGTCATTCTAATATAAACCTGTCCATCAACGCACTGGAGTATTGCCCTTGATGTGGTTATTAAAGGCGTAAGAAACAGCACTCTACATTACTGCCTAAATTACCAGATGTTTAATTCTCATTGAAAAATGGGCTGAGAGGGGTGCCTGGGTGGTTCAGTGGGTTAAGCCTCTACCTTCAGCTCAGGTCATGATCTCAGGGTCCTGGGATTGAGCCTTGCATCAGACTTTCTGCTCAGCAGGGAGCCTGCTTCCCTCTCTCTCTCTCTGCCTGCCTCTCTGCTTACTTGTGATCTCTCCCTCTGTCAAATAAATAAATAAAATCTTTTTAAAAAATGGGCAGAGAAGCCATTAAGAAATTTGTTCAGTTTAGAATCATAAAAAGTCAAGCCTAGAAGGGATCCTCAGCCATCTCCTTTTATAGATATGGAAAAGGAGACCCAGAGGGGTTAGGTGGGCAGAGATGTAAAATAATCACAGAGGAAGACAGTGGGCAGTCAAGGAAACCTAAGGTTGAATCCCAAGTCTACCACTGATTGTGTGATCTCGGTTCAGTCCCCATTCTCTTTGAACCTAAGCTTGTTTGTCAAAAAAAGAAAATAATATTCTTGCTATGAGGATAAAATAAAGAGAAGGTATTTAAAAGTTTTCTGTAAATAGGAAAAAAAATAATTATACACATTTTGGTTCTAAGTAGTCCAAAATTGCTCTGGTGATAGCACAGTCAGGATGAGAACCCAGAAGTGAATCCTAATGCAGTATTTTTTCCACACTACCAATGGTTATATTCCCCTCTCCAATGGAACTATGCTCTCCTGTCCTCTCCCTTTATGTCAATGTGTATGGAAAGCCTAACACTTTAAAGTATGATCTTTCTTTGAACTTGAACACTTCTACTCTTCCTAATTTATTCTCATTCTCATTCATATTATTAAGATTTAAGAAGAATTAGGTTTACAAATAAACAGTACTTAAACCTACAAATATTTAATTCACTTAGTTTACTGATGGAGAGGTGCATGAGAGTAAACAAATGTCATTTCAAGAGAAATGGCTAAACAGGCTAAGAAGTTATTGGTAAAGAGAGAGGAGAATAATTTTCACATCTTTAATTATATCACTCTTTGAATTGATCTGGAAAACTACTTGACTTTTTAGACTGAAATCATAAGGAGTACAATATATCATAGATATCCTAAATAAAATATTCAAAATTTCCTTCAATTTTGAAACTCCACACAAGAAAGTATAGTCTATCTCAAATTGCAGAGGAAGGAAATGTAAGTACTTACAATGCAAGTGTCACACAAAGGATCAAAGGGCCCCACAGATCCCCTACAAGGCAAGAAAAAAACCAGAAGACTGTTAAACAACTATGTAGTATTTTCTATCTTTATTCCAATTATCTACCTCTCCCACTCTTGGAATTCAGACATCAAGGCTCTTTCTGTCTGCCCAAGCCTACCCAACCTCTCCTACCCCTCTACCTGCCCTCCCTGCCCCCTGATTCTGAATGCCCTTCTTCATATATCCTTTCAATTTTGTTGACTTCATAGACCACAAATCACCCCTCTTCCACCTATTAAGCCACATTCCAACATGCTATAAAGACCAATGGGCCAGAGGTCAAAAGACTTAGGTGCCCCATCCTCAGAAAGACTAGAGCCAAGTCACTCCATCAAACTGAGACTACATTAGTATAATCAAGTTCACCTCAAGAATATGAGAAATGAAGCGGAGAAGGAAGTGACTTCCCCACATATATATGTAATAGTTAGGTATGGAAGTGGGACCAGAACCTCAGTCTTCTGAGTCCTACTCCAAAGTTCTTTCCACTCTGCCACACTGCTTCCCTTTCAAAATTATTACACTGAACTAGTATGGAACTGCTGTTTGTATAGGTGAGAAAACAAGTCTATATTGGTAATTTCATAAGGTCAAACCTTAGCAAATAACAGGCAACTTTTAGAAAAGTATAAAAGGCTCTGCCAACATCAGGTCTAAGCACAGTGGTTCTCAATTAATAGCTGTTAGGTAAATTCATCATCCAACAGTTCAGTAACATACAGCTTACAAAAAAATTAACCTTCCCCAACAAAAATGAAAAAAGATACATATACCATTTCTAACTTTCACTTCTTACGTACATAACTTTAAAGAAGTATGCATATGTACATATTTACATTTTTTTCCCACATTATATAAGTAATTTTGACACCACTGTGGAAAGTTTGGAAAAGGTATAAAGAAAAATCATAATCCTACCACTCTGATAAAATACTGTTTTTCTTGTTAAATTTTTGAACTTATCAACTAAAAAAGTAAATTCAAGTACAACTGATACTAATACACATTTAAAAAAATACACTTAAGGGGCGCCTGGGTGGCTCAGTGGTTTGGGCTGCTGCCTTCTGCTCGGGTCTTGATCTCAGGGTCCTGGGATCGAGCCCCGCATCGGGCTCCCTGCTATGCGGGAAGCCTGCTTCCCTCTCTCTCTCTCTCTGCCTACCTCTCTGCCTACTTGTGATCTCTGTCTGTCAAATAAATAAATAAAATCTTTAAAAAAAATACACTTAAGTTTTTCTTAATTCATAAAAAGTCTGAAATAGTTAAAACTATTTTTTTATTTTAGTAGAATATTAGTAGAATATATATATATATTCTACTAAAATAAGAAAAATATATATATATATATATCTCACAAAATTTGCCATTTTAGTCACTTCTAAGTGTACAAGCTTTGGGTACATTCACTGTTTTACAAACCTTGTATCATCCATCTCCAGAACTTTTTCATCTTCCTAAACTAAAACTCCAACCCTATTTCCCACTTAACCTCCAGCAATCATCATTTTACTTTGTATCAGTTCAACTACTCTAGGAACCTACTAGAAGTGAAAAACAATATGTCCTTTTGTGACTGGCTTATTTTACTTAGCGCAATGTCTTCATAGCTCATCCATGTTGTAGCATGGATCAGAATTTTACTCCTTTTTAAAACTGAGTCATAGTCCGTTAGTATATGGTATATGTCATGGTGTGTATACCACAACTTATCTATCCATCCATTCACCTTTTGGCTATTGTGAATAAGGCTGCTATGAACATGGCTGTGCAAATATCTGCTTGAGTTCCTGCTTTCAATTTTGGGGTATATACCTAGAAGTGGAATAAGTGGATCATACAGTAATTCTATGCTTAATTTTCTGAGGAACCATCATGCCATTTTGCACAGCAGCTGCACCATTTCACATTCCCATTAGCAATGCAAAAGGGTTCTAATTTCTCCACATCCTCACCAATAATTGTTATTTCTATTTCTTTGATAATGGCTATCCTATTGGGTGTGGAGTGATACAGCATTGTGGGTTTTTTTAAGTCATGATTTTTTTCCTTAACACTTTGCCAAGGGCTATGCTAACAGGGCAGGGCAGAAGTACAAATTTGGGCCATGACTAACTTACCCTTTGTGCCAGCCTATCTGTCTATCCCCACAAGGTCTGGAAATGGACTTTAACACATGACATAGCTAATCATCATCACTAATAAGCAAAATAACACACTGGTTCTGCATTGCCACTAAAGCAAACTTGTTTTGGACTGAGCCACATCAGCAGTTGAAAGGGTATCCTTACACCTGGGCGAGTAGTGGTAGAATGGAAAGAAAATGAACTTGAAAACTGGGTTCTAGTCCTGCCTGTGTCATCCTAACCAGACTCTTAGCTTCTCTGAGACTCATTTTCTTCATCTGTAAAACAGGACCAATAATTCCTACTTCACAGGGTTGTTGTTAAGGATTAAAAAAGATTGTGTGTGTGTGTGTGTGTGTGTGTGTGTGCACGCGCGCGTGCAGGAGGGCATGGCACTAGAGTTAACAGTTACCATTTATGGTGCAACTATCAAATGTCACATGCTGTGAGAGGTGGTTGATATGTATTACCTCTAAGCCTCACCAGCAGATATACATTATTATCTCCTCTTTAACAGAGAAAGAAACTTGAGCCTCAGAAAAGTTAACTGTCTTATTCAAGATCACACAGGTAGTAATGGAACCATGATTCAAACCCAGATCTGTCCATGCTCTTTCCACTACATACCAGTAGTAACAAATCATGTCAGCTCTAACCCACCGTGTACTATGTTAAGAAAGATTCTGATGCTGCATCCATGTGCCACACGTTGGCATCCCTACATTATAGCTGAACTGCTGCCCAAATAGAAGGTGCACTCATGTACATCATTGTCACTATTCTCAAACAACTGATTCAATTTTTCTGATAAAGGGTATTATGAAAGCAAATATAAAAGGTCTAATGATTTTAATAATAAATTCTAAATAGACCATAATTTATTGCAAAAACTGTTTTGATAGTCCTCTTGGTCAAAAAAACATAGTCATCAGACTAAGTAATAGTTCTGCAAATAGAAATGTCAATAAAGATACTATTAATTTGTTAATCCTGGGCTGTTATTCTAATTTAATATTGAAACATTTTGCCTTTCCCTTGGAGATTGTCAGCTCAGGTCGAATAAAGTCCCTATGTGCTTATAGCTTCCAAAACTGTTTGTTTTTTCCAATGGCAGATAGAGATATACCGTCTATAGAGAGAGGCAAGATGGCAGAGGAGTAGCAGACTGAAACAACATCACATCCCAGGAGTTCAGCTATATAGGTCCAATTATTCCGAACACCTAAAAACTCAACAGGAGATAGAAGAGAAGAAGAGCAGCAATTCTAGGAACAGAAAATTGACTAATTTCTGAAAGGTGGGACATGCAGAGAAGGAAATCCGATGTGACAGGGAAGGTAGGCCATGAGAGGAAGGTCCAGCTCCTGGAAAGCAGTGCAGCAGTGGAGCACAAAATCAGAATATTTAGAAGTCTGCTCCACTGATGGAAATCACTCCAGAGGCTAAGTAGGGGTGGAGCCCTCATGGGACAGTGTGCTCTCAGGTCCCACGGGGTCACAGAAAGATTGAGGGTGTCTGAGTGTGACACAGCTGCCAGGTATTGGAGCGGGGAAGCCAATTACAGAGCCAAAAGAGTGAGCTTTCAGATCAGGATTACCTTAAACCATGATCCAAGACACAGTCGGGCTACAGCTCTTTGAGCAGGGCAACACAAGTGGCAGAGCCAGGGAGACTACCTTCCTGCTCTGGGAGGAGCAGCTCGGCAGGAATCTGTTGGGTTTGGAGACTCCAAAAGGGGCCATGCACCAGAGAAAGAAATGCTCGTCACAGACCGGGTGAGCTCGGAGTGTGGCCGGAGACCAGGGAGACAGGAGCGACTGACTGCCTATCTCTGAGGGCACACTGAGGAGTGGGGCCCCAAGCTCTCAGCTCCACCAGGCCAGAGACTGGGAGGCCACCGTTTTCATCCCTGTCCTCCAGAGCTCTGTGGAAAGCGATCAGGGAACAAAAGCTACTGAGAGTGAACCCGAGCAGATTACTTAGGCCAGTCCCTGGCAAGGAGGTGCAATTACACCTCGGGCAAAGACATTTGAGAATCACTGCAACAGGCTCTTCCCCCATAAGATTAGCAAGAACATCCAGGCAAGACCAAGCTCACAGGTGGCTCAAGGAGAACAGCAGAACTCCAGAGCTAGGGGAAAGCAACACAGAGAATTCACGGCTTTTCCCCCATGATCCATTCCTTTTGCAAAGTTAATTTCTTTTATTTTTTTTCTTATTCTATTTTTTAACTTCTCCTCTTTCCTCTTTTAGCGTTTTTTTAACTAGTTTATCTTAACAATAGCTTTCTAAAAACGATCTTTATAAACCCTCAATATTATAGTTGTTTTTTATCCCTTCACTGTATTTAACCTTCCTTTTTGTATACACATAGGTTTTTTCTTTATTCTAAAAAATTTGGGGACACAATTTCTTCTAATAGATCAAAATATACCCTAATCTAGCACATGGCTTTGTTCTAGTCTCCAGCATGAGCACATTCCTTCCTCTTTTTTTTCTTTTTCCAACCAACTTATCTTATCAATTCCTTTTTTAGAATTTTTTTTTAAATTTTCATCTTTACAGTCACATGCCATCCCTTCATTGTGTTTACCCTTATATTTATGTACCCTTACATATATAACTTTTTCTTTCTTTAAAATTTTGGGAGGTAGTTTCTTCTAAGATACCAAAATCAAGTGAGTGGCTCTGTTCTATTCACCAGTCATTCATATATATATATATATATATATATATATATATATATATATAATTTGTTTTTATTTTAAATTTTTATCTTTTTCCCCCTTTCTTCTCCTGCCAGTTTTAGGATCTCTTCTGATTTGGTTAGCATGCATTTTTCTGGGGTCTCTGCCACACTTTTAGTGTTTTATTCACTTGTTCATATATTCTTATCTGGAAAAAATGAAAAGGCAGAAAAACTCACCACTAAAAAAAGAACAAGAGGCAGTACCAATGACTAGGGACCTAATTAATATGGACATTGGTAATAAGTCAGAACTAGAGTTCAGAACAACGATTCTCAAGGTGATAGCCGGACTCAAAAAAGGCATGGAAGATATTAGAAAAACCCTGCCTGGAGAAATAAAAGCCCTTTCTGGAGAAATAAAATAACTAAAATCTTACAACACTGAAATCAAAAAAGCTATTAATGAGGTGCAATAAAAAAATGGAGGCTCCTACTGCTAGGATGAATGAGGCAGAAGAGAGAATTAGTGATATAGAAGACCAAATGACAGAAAATAAAGAAGCTGAGCAAAAGAGAGACAAACAACTACTGGACCACAAGGGGAGAATGAGAGAGATAAGTGATACCATAAGAAGAAACAACATTAGAATAATTGGGATTCCAGAAGAAGAAGAAAGAGAGAGGGGAGCAGAAGGTATATTGGAGCAAATTATTGGAGTGAATTTCCCTAATAGGGCAAAGGGAATAAGCATCAAAATCCAGGAGGTGCAGAGAACCTTCCTCAAAATCAATTAAGAATAGGTCCACACCCCATCATCTAATAGTAAAATTTATAAGTCTTAGTGACAAAGAGAAAATCCTGAAAGCAGGATTAAAGATTTAAAAAAAAAATTTAAAGATTTTAAGTCAAACACTATACAGAGATAAGGAAGGACACTATATCATACTCAAAGTGTCTGTCCAACAAGAAGATCTAACAATATTAAATATCTATGCCCCTACCATAGGAGCAGCCAACTATATAAACCAATTAATAACAAAATCAAAGAAATATATCGACAATAATACAATAATAGTAGGCAACTTTAACAACCCCCTCACTGAAATAGATGGATCATCCAAGGAAAAGAGCAACAAGGAAATAAAGGGATTAAATGATACAATGAACCAGATGGACATCAAAGATATCTTCAGAACATTCCATCCCAAAGCAACAGAATATACATTCTTCTCTAGTGCACATGGAACATTCTGCAGAATAGATCGCATCCTGGGTCACAAATCAGGTCTCAACTGGTACCAAAAGATTGGGATCATTCCCTGCATATTTTCAGATCACAATGGCCTGAAGATAGAACTCAATCATGAAAGCAAAGTTGGAAAGAACTGAAATACATGGAGGCTAAAGAGCATTCTACTAAGGAATGAATGGTTTAACCAGGAAATTAAAGAAGAATTGAAAAAATTCATGGAAATAAATGATAACAAAAACACAACCGTACAAAATCTGTGGGACACAGCAAAGGCAGTCCTGAGAAGAAAATATATAGCAATACAAGCCTTTCTCAAGAAACAAGAAAAGTCTGAAGTACACAACCTAATCCTATACCTAAAGGAGCTGTAGAAAGAATAGCAAAGAAAGCCTAAACCAGCAGGAGAAGAGAAATAATAAATATCAGAGCAGAAATCAATGAAATAGAAACCAAAAGAACAGTAGAACAAATCAACGAAACTAGGAGCTAGTTCTTTGAAAGAATTAGTAAGATTGATAAACCCTGGCCAGACTTAACAAAAAGAAAAGAGAAAGGACCTAAATAAATAAAATCATGAATGAAAGAGGAGAGATCACAATCAACACCAAAAAACTACAAACACTTAGAAGAACATATTATGAGCAACTATACACCAGCAAATTTGACAATCTGGAAGAAATGGATGCATTCCTAGAGACCTATAAACTGCCAAAACTGAACCAGGAAGAAATAGAAAACCTGAGCAGACCCATAACCAGTAAGGAGATTAAAGAAGTCATCAAAAATCTCCCAACAAATAAGAGCCCAGGGCCAGATGGTTTCCCAGGAGAATTCTACCAAACATTTAAAGAAATATTAATACCTAATCTCCTAAAACTGTTCTAAAAATAGGAATGGAAGGAAAACTTCCAAACTCATTTTTTGAGGGCAGCATCACCTTGACCCCAAAACCAGACAAGGATCCCATTAAAAGGAGAATTGCAGACCAAAATCCTTGATGGACACAGATGCGAAAATTCTCACGAAAATACTAGCCAATAGGATCCAACAGTACATTCAAAGGATTATTCACCATGACCGAGTGGGACTTATTCCAGTGCTGCAAGGTTGGTTCAACAGCCACAAGTCAATCAATTTGATAAAATACATTAATAAAAGAAAGAACAAGAACCATATCATACTCTCAATAGATGCTGAAAAAACATTTAACAAAGTACAGCATCCCTTCCTGATCAAAACTCTTCAAAGTGTAGGGATAGAGGGCACATACCTCAATATTTATCAAGCCATCTATGAAAAACCCACCGCAAATAACATTCTCAATGGAGAAAAACTGAGAGCTTTTCCGCTAAGGTCAGGAACATGGCAGGAATATCCATTATCACCACTGCTGTTCAACAGAGTACTAGAAGTCCTAGCCTCAGCAATCAGACAACAACAACAACAAAAATTAAAGGCATCCAAATCGGCAAAGAAGAAGTCAAATCATCACTCTTTGCAGATGATATGATACTATATGTGGAAAACCCAAAAGGCTCCACTCCAAAACTGCTAGAACTTGTACAGAAATTCAGTAAAGTGTCAGGATATAAAATCAATGCTCAGAAATCAGTTGCGTTTCTATACACCAACAGCAAGACAGAAGAAAGAGAAACTAAGGAGTCAATCCCATTTACAATTGCACCCAAAACCATAAGATACGTAGGAATAAACCTAACCAAAGAGGCAAAGAATCTATACTCAGAATACTATAGTGTACTCATGAAAGAAATTGAGGAAGACACAAAGAAATGGAAAAACGTTCCATGCTCATGAATTGGAAGAACAAATACTGTGACAATGTTTATGCTACCTAAAGCAATCTACACATATAATGCAATCCCTATCAAAATACCATCAACTTTTTCAAAGAAATGGAACAAATAATCCTAAAATTTACATGGAACCAGAAAAGACCTCAAATAGCCAAAGGAATATAGAAAAAGAAAACCAAAGTTGGTGACATCACAATTCCAGACTTCAAGCCTCTATTACAAAGCTGTCATCATCAAGAGAGTATGGTACTGGCACAAAAACAGACACATAGATCAATGGAACAGAACAGAGAGCCCAGAAATAGATCCTCAACTCTATGGTCAACTAATCTTCAACAAAGCAGGAAAGAATGTCCAATGGAAAAGAGACAGTCTCTTCAACAAATGGTGTTGGGAAAATTGGGCAGCCACAAGCAGAAAAATGAAATTGGACCATTTCCTTACACCACACACGAAAACAGACTCAAAATGGATGAAGGACCTCAATGTGAGAAAGGAATCCATCAAAATCCTTGAGGAGAACACAGGCAGCAACCTCTTCGACCTCAGCCGCAGCAACTTCATCCTAGAGACATTGCCGAAGGCAAGGGAAGCAAGGGCAAAGATGAATTCTTGGGACTTCATCAAGGTCAAAAGGTTTTGCACAGCAAAGAAACAGTTAACAAAACCAAAAGAAAACGGACAGAATGGGAGAAGATATTTGCAAACGACATATCAGATAAAGGGCTAGTATCCAAAATCTATAAAGAACTTATCAAACTCAACACCCAAAGAACAAATAGCCTAATCAAGAAATGGGCAGTGGACATGAATAGACATTTCTGCAAAGAAGACATCCAGATGGCCAACAGACACATGGAAAAATGCTCACCATCACTCGGCATCAGGGAAATACAAATCAAAACCACAATGAGATACCACCTCACACCAGTCAGAATGGGTAAAATTAACCATTCAGGAAATGACAGATGCTGGCGAGGATGGGGAGAAAGGGGAACCCTCCTATATTGTTGGTTGGAATGCAATCTGGTACAACCACTATGGAAAACAGCATGGAGGTTACTCAAAAAATTAGAAATAAAGCTACCCTATGACCCAGTAATCGCACTACTGGGTATTTACCCTAAAAATACAAATGTAGTGATTTTGAAAGGGCATGTGCACATGAATGTTCATAGCAGCAGTGTCCACAATAGCCATATTATGGAAAGAACCTAGATGTCCATCAACAGATGAATGGATAAAGATGTGGTATATATGCACAATGGAATACTATGCAGCCATCAAAAGAAATGAAATCTTGCCATTTGCAACAATGTGAATGGAGTTAGAGGGTATTATGCTGAGCGAAGTAAGTCAATCAGAGAAAGGCAATTATCATGTGATCTCTTTGATATGAGGAATTTGAGAGGCAGAATGGGGGGGATTTGTGGTTAGGGAAAGGAAAACGAAACAAGATGGGATTGGGAGGGAGACAAAACATAAGAGACTCTAAATCTCATGAAACAAACTGAGGGTTGCTAGGGGGGCAGGAGGTATGGAGAAGGTGGCTGGGTTATGGACATTAGGGAGGGTATGTGATTTGGTGTGTACTGTGAAGTGTGCAAGCCTGATGATTCACAGACCTGTTCCCCTGGGACAAATAATACATTATACTTTAATAAAAATAATTAATAAAACAAAAACAAAAGCAAACAAAAAAAGATATACTGTCTATATTTATTGAAGATGATACATTACACAAAATCTTCCAATCTCTGAAATTCAATTCTAAATGTTTAAATTCTTCCAAAACGTTCATTTACATATTCTTTTATATATTTTTCATTTTGCAAAATGCCAGTTTTCTTATCACAGAAATGTAGCCACATAACGTATTTGATAAGGTACATTGAAAAACAGCAAATCCTCAAAAAACTATATACTTACAATCTCTCAACAGAGTATTACTTTTCCTTGGGTACAAAACATGCATGAATTTTTTCCCAACAGCTTTTAGATCACGCATCTGAAAGACATAAGCAACTTGTAGTGTCCTGACCAAGTTACGAAGTAGTCCCCTCACTTAATTTGCTCAAATTTATTTTAACCTCCTAGGTTCACTGAATTTGGGAACTACAATGTCAGTTTAACACCTTCACTATACAAACAGAAAGGTAATGTATTTCTACTAACTTTTAAAAAATTTACTTAAATTCAATTAATTAATATAAAATGCATAATCATTTCAGAGTTAGAGGTCAGTGATTCATCAGTCTTATATACTACTCAGTGCTCTATTAACTTTTTAATTAAGTCCTTAAGCCAACATTTAACTCTTTACCACATACACCTGTTCTGTTTTGATTTTTAAAGCTCTGTAAAGGAGAAACACAGCTGTACCAATATGTTACTTAAAGAAACTAAAATAATGTAACTATTAAAATCTACTCTGCAACACATGGCATCTGACTTTCAGTTCATAACTGATGAAGTCCTAAGGGCCAATGAGCCTGCTCCCTAACAACCATATTATACAGAATAAAACAAATTAATTTCCAACATTCCCAATTTAACTGGTAAATGAATCCTAGAAGCAAGATTTTTAAAGATCAAGACAGCTGAGGCGCACCTGGGTGGCTCAGGTAATGATCTTACAGTCCTGGGATCAAGCCCCCTGTTGGGCTTCCTGCTCAGCAGGGTGTCTGCTTCTCCTTCTCACTCTCCCTCTCCCCCACCCTGTTCAATCTCCTCTCTCTTTCAAAAAATAAATAAATAAAACTTTTAAAAAATCTAGACATTTGTAAAAGAGTACAGCAATATAAATATAACCTGTCAAATATAGTTGAGATAATTCTGTCCTAATTTTTTCACCTATCAATTTATTCATGTAATTAATAGTTCTTTATGAATATATTAACAAATGTTTAGTATTCCATCCCATAGATATAACACAATTTACTTAACTGAAATCCCTTCTGTTGTTCAATTTACCCTTATTATAAGGAATGCTGTAATAAACATCTTTGTATATTAATATTCTTCTGTATTTTGAAAAATATATTTTTTTAAATTCCATATACCCTATGTGGAGCAGAATGACCAGCTTAAAAATATTCGAACATTGTAAGATTCTTAATACTCATTACAGCCAAATTGCTCTCCAAAAAGGCTGTACGAGTTATTCTCTAGGGGAAAATCTTAAATTTCAATAAATAAGATATACTGAAAATCAGTGAGCCAAACCAAAAAATCCTATAGTTACTTAGTCCCATGATACTGAACAGAAGTTCTCTCAGCTAGGCTAACTTACAATGGTATTCTGAACAGATTCATTTAATGTGGAGCTGTCAAATTCCCGAATATGAGATCTCATAGGAATGGTGATTTCTCCTTCCACAGGGATGTCTTGTGAGATCGATATATCAGAAAGGCCTGCAAACTGAGAAGAGTTGGGGAAAAAAATTAAAGTCTGTAATCAACTGCAGCATTTTTCAAAGACATCATTTCCTAGTGAGTAGAGACTATGTCTTTTCATGGGGTGTTACACAGTTTTTAAAGTAAGGTATTAGTTTACCAGACATTACGCAATGTGTTCAACTAAAATTCTCAAATGGTTTTTTCTTTTAACTTAAATAAGGAGATGGCACATGATAGAAAAAATTACAAAGTAAACGGCATAGACACTTTCTTGCTCTCAAATATTTGCTTTCTTTCAAGCATGAAACCTTCACATGGCACAAGTTAGCAAGATTGCAAAGTTATCTGAAAACAACCTTTTGGGAATTGCATCTTCACACAGCCACAATTCTGTAGCTCTTTTGCTCTGTGGTAGGCTCTGGTGGCCTCTGCCGGCTACAAAGTAGCATGAAGTGAAGCCTAACGGGAAACTGGGAAGAACAAGGAAATATCAAAATAAATTCTCATCTCTACTCTTTCTAGCAGGTTACCTAGCAAACCAGATCAAGTAACATTTCCCAAGTGAATTGTGAGATTGCAAGCTCATAAACTCTTATGTTCAAATGCCAAATTTTATTAGTATAACTAAAACTCTGAAATCTTCAAGTCCCTAAGAAAATAATCCCTTCTCACATGGATATTGTCCCAACAGGCACAATATTTAAAGGGTAGCAGTTGCAGGTAAATAAAGTACAAGACAGTACACTGAAATTTTAGGGAGAATAAAGTTGCTCAAAGAACTTATGAAAAATAACTTCTCAAACACACTTTTAATAAGAAATGCAAATTAAAGCTACTTGTAATAAATGTTTTTCCCTGTTAAGACTGACAAAAATACAACAGTATGACAACATACTCTGGGAATGAAGTATTCACACACATCTGGTGGGAATGAAAAATAATACTACAGTCTACGAAGATGAATCTGGCAATGTCTAGCAAAATTTATACATGGATCACTCATTGACTAAGCAATGCCACTTTTAGGAGTCTAAAGACAAAGGGCAAAAACACATATACTCAAAGCTACTTATTAACACTACTTATAAAAGCAAAAACCCGAGAATAACCCATATGCCCACTAATAGAGGATTACTTGAATAAAGTATGGGATATGGACATAACAGAGCTCTATGCAGCTGTAAAAGAAATGGGAGTATCTTCAAAGTACTATTTATGGAGTGTTAAATAAAAAAGGAATGTGGAGAAAAGTTTGTAAAATATGCTACCATTTATCTAAGAAAGGAGAGAATACAAATACACACTCTCACACCTGAACGTTATTTTTAAGACTTTATTTATTTGACAAAGAAAGAGCATGAGGAGCAGAGGGAGAGGAAGAAGCAAACTCCCTGTGGAGCAAGGAGCTTGTTGTGGGACTCGATCGCCAGACCCTAGGATCATGACCTGAGCCAAAGGCGGATGCTTCACCAACTGAGCCACCCAGGCATCCCGAATGTTATCTTTTAAATGTAAGAAATGTGAAAGAAATAAATCATGCAGTGTAATGTAAGTCATATGATTTTTAAAAAAAGAGGTCTCCTATTAAAGAAAGGGAGGGATAAGGTAGAGGAGACAGGGAAAGAGGCTAGGCTTTTTCAAATACAAGTTGTTCCATGTATATGACTTGAAATCATATAAATAGTTCACATAACTATGAAACAAAATTAAAACTTAAAAGAAGTCCTTAAAACTAAAAGAAAAATAAAATAAATGAACCTATGGTATGAGGAATTAAATATTCACAACCACACAGAGAGCAACTATTTCAAGTGGCTTTAAAACACTATAATTTGACTTGTGATTAGGATGTGGAGAGCTGGAAAGAATAATGTTCCCCCTACCCTGCCAACAGAATGAGAAAAAGTTAGATGAACTACAAAATCACAACTTTTCTTGAACCCATCAAAGAGTTAAGGTTGTAGGGCAACCAAGCAGCCTGCATAAAATTCAAGGAAAGAAAGGTGCTTCCAGAGGGGAGGAGTCAAGATGGCGGAGAAGTAGCAGGCTGAGACGACATCAGGTAGCAGGAGATCAGCTAGATAGCTTACCAAATCATTCCAAACACCTACAAATCCAAGAGGAGATCGAAGAGAAGAAGAGCAACAATTCTAGAAAAAGAAAATCGACTATATTTGAAAGGTAGAATGGGCAGAGAAGTGAATCCAAAGTAACAGGAAGATAGACCATAGGGTGGAGGGGCCAGATCCTGGCAAGTGGCGGAGCAACAGAGCAAAAAATCCGGACTTTTAAAAAAAGTCTGCTCCACTGAGGGACATCACTCCAGAGGCTAAACTGGGGTGAAGCCCACACAGGGACAGTGTGCCCTCTGCTCCCAGAGGGTCACAGAAGGATCGGGGGTGTCTAAGTCTCTCAGAGCTCACAGGTATTAGAGCAGGGAAGCCAGCTACAGAGACGAAGCTGAGGAGTGAGCTCTCAACTCGGGGTTACCTCGAACCCAATCCGTGGCACAGGCCACTGCTCTGTGAGTGGGGTCCCCACAAGATCCGGGGAGACCCCCCCCTGGAAGAGCTCAGGCAGCTGCAGTTCAGAGACCCCAGGCAGAGCTGTGTGCCAGGGACAGAGATGCTTGGTCACAGGCTGGGTGAGCTTGGAGTGCAGCCAGAGGACAGGGAGACAGGAGTAATTGAGCGCTTTTCTCTGAGGATGCACTGAGGAGTGGGGCCCTGAGCTCTTGGCTCCTCCAGGCCGGAGACTGGGAGATGCCCATTTTCATTCCCATCCTCCTGAACATTCAGGGAACAAAAGCTCCTGAAAGCGAACCCGAGCAGCTTACTTAACCTGGCCCCTGGAAAGGGTGGTGCAATTCAGCCTTGGGCAAAGACACCTGAGAATCACTACAACAGGCCCCTCCCCCAGAGGATCAACAAGAAATCCAGCCAGGACCAAGTTCACTTACCAAGGAGAACAGCAGAATTCCAGAGGAGGAGAAAGTAAAGCATGGAATTCATGGCTTTCTCCCCATGATTCTTTAGTCTTGCAAACTTAATATTTTTTAATTGTTTTTTTCTGCTGCTAATTTTTTTTAACTGTTACCCTTTCCTCTTTTAATGTTTTTTAAACTAGTTTATCTTAACAACACCTTTCATTAAAAAAATAATTTTTTGAACCTTCATAATTATAGTCATCTTTTATCCTTCATTGTATCTAACTTTATTTTTGTATACACATAGCGTTTTTTCTTCTAAAAAATTTGGGGCACAACTTCTTCTAATAGATCAAAATACACCCTAAATCTAGCACCGGGCTTGTTCTAGTCTCCAGTCCAAGAAAATTCTCTCCACTTTCTTTTTCTTTATTCTCCCAACCTACTTACGTTATCAACTCCTTTTTCAGAAATACAAAAAAAAAGGTTTTTTTTCATCTTTATAGTCATATTCCATCCCTTCATTATGTTTGCCCTTATATACATTTTTCATTTTTAAAATTTTGAGAGGCAGTTTCTTCTGAGAGACCAAAATACTCCCAAAATTAAATGGGTGACCCTGTTTTAGTCACCAGTATTTTATATATATATATATATATATATATATATATATATATATACACACTATTTTTTATATTGTTTCTTTACTTGTTTTCCTTTTTAATTTTTTTTTCCTGAACTTCTTTTTACCCCCCTTTCTCCCCCCCAACAATTTGGGGTCTCTTCTGATTTGGTTAAAGCACATTTTCATAGGGTCTTTGCCACCCTTTTAGTATTTTATCTGCTCCTTCATATATTATCTGGACAGAATGACAAGGCAGAAAAACTCACCACAAAAAAAAGAACAAGAGGCAGTACCAATGGCTAGGGACCTAATTAATATGGACATTGGTAATATGTCAGATCTAGAGTTCAAAATGATGATTCTCAAGGTTCTAGCTGGGCTTGAAAAAGGTATGGAAGATATCAGAGGAACCCTACCGGAGAAATAAAAGCCCTTTCTGGAGAAATAAAAGAACTAAAATCTAACCAAATTGAAATCAAAGAAGCTATTAATGAGGTATAATTAAAAAATGAAGGCTCTTACTGCTAGGAGAAATGAGGCAGAAGAAAGAATTAGTGATATAGAAGACCAAATGACAGAGAATAAAGAAGCTGAGCAAAAGAGAGACAAACAGCTACTGGACCACGAGGAGAGAATTCAAGAGAAAAGTGATACCATAAGACAAAACAACATCAGAATAATTGGGATTCCAGAAGAAGAGAGGGGGAGCAGAAGGTATATTGGAGAGAATTATTGTAGAGAATTTCCCTAATACAGCAAAGGGAACAAGCATCAAAATCCAGGAGATGCAGAGAACATCCCTCAAAATCAGTAAGAATAGGTCCACATCCCGTCATCTAATAGTAAAATTTACAAGTCTTAGCGACAAAGAAAAAATCCTGAAAGCAGCCTGGGACAAGAAGTCTGTAACATACAATGGTAAAAATATTAGATTGGCAGCAGACTTATCCACAGAGACCTCGCAGGCCAGAAAGAACTGGCATGATATATTCAGAGCACTAAATGAGAAAAACATGAAGCCAAGAATACTCTATCCAGCTAGGCTACCATTGAAAATAGAAGGAGAGATAAAAAGCTTCCAGGACAAACAAAAACTGAAAGAATTTGCAAACACCATACCAGCTCTAAAGGAAATATTGAAAGGGGTCCTCTAAGCAAAGAGAGAGCCTAGAAGTAATAGATCAGAAAGGAACAGAGACAATATACAGTAATCGTCACCTTACAGGCAACAATGGCAATAAATTCACATCTCTCAATAGTTACCTTGAATGTAAATGGGCTAAATGCCCCATCAAAAGACATAGGGTATCAGAATGGATAACAAAAACAAAACCCATCAATATGCTGCCCACAAGAAACTCATTTTAGACCCAAAGACACTTCCAGATTTAAAGTGAGGGGGTGGAAAACAATTTACCATGCTAATGGACATGAAAAGAAAGCTGGGGTGGCAATCCTTATATCAGATCAGTTAGATTTTAAGCCAAAGACTATAAGAGAGGAGGCAGGACACTATATCATACTCAAAGGGTTTGTCCAACAAAAAGATCTAACAATTTTAAATATCTATGCCACTACCATGGGAGCAGCCAACTATATAAACCAATTAATAAAATCAAAGAAACACATTGACAATAATACAATAATAGTAGGGGACTTTAACAATCCCCTCACTGAAATGGACAGATCATCCAAGGAAAAGAGCAACAAGGAAATAAAGGCCTTAAATGACACTGAACCAGATGGACATCACAGATAACTTCAGCACATTCCATCCCAAAGCAACAGAATACACATTCTTCTCTAGTGCACATGGAACATTCTGCAGAATGGATGACATCCTGGGTCACAAATCAGGTCTCAACGGGTACCAAAAGATTGGGATCATTCCCTGCATATTTTCAGTCCACAATGCTCTGAAGCTAGAACTCAATCACAAGAGGAAATTTGGAAAGAATCCAAATACACGGAGACTAAACAGCATCCTTCCAAAGAATGAAAGGTTCAATCAGGAAATTAAAGAGGAATTGAAAAAATTCATGGAAACAAATGATAATGAAAAGACAATGTTTCAAAATCTGTGAGACACAGCAAAGACAGTCCTGAGAGGAAAATATATAGCAATACAAACATTTCTCAACAAATAAGAAAGGTCTCAAATACACAACCTAACCCAATACCTAAAGGAGCTAGAGAAAGAACAACAAAGAAAGTCTAAGCCCAGCAGAAGAAGAGAAATAGTAAAGATCAGAGCAGAAATCAATGAAATAGAAACCAAAAAAACACAACAGAATAAGTCAACAAAACTAGGAGATGGTTCTTTGAAAGAATTAAAAACTGATAAACCCCTGGTCAGACTTATCGAAAAGAGAAGAGAAAGGACCCAAATAAATAAACAAATAGCCTCATCAAGAAATTGGCAGTGGACATGAATAGACATTTCTGCAAAGAAGACATCCAGATGGCCAACAGACACATGAAAAAGTAGTCCACATCACTTGGCATCAGGGAAATACAAATCAAAACCACAATGAGATACCACCTCACACCAGTCAGAATGGCTAAAATTAACCATTCAGGAAATGACAGATGCTGGCGAGGATGGGGAGAAAGGGGAACCCTCCTACACTGTTGGCTGGTGCAACCACTCTGGAAAACAGCATGGAGGTTCCTCAAAAAGTTGAAAATAGAGCTACCTTATTACCCAGCAATTGCACTACTGGGTATTTACCCTAAAGGTATAAATGTAGTGATCTGAAGGGGCACGTGCACCCGAATGTTTATAGCAGCAATGTTCACAATAACCAAACTATGGAAAGTATCTAGATGTCCATCAACAGATGAATGGATAAAGAAGATGTTGTATATATATACAGTGGAATACTATGCAGCCATCAAAAGAAATGAAATCTGGGGCACCTGGGTGGCTCAGTGGGTTAAAGCCTCTGCCTTCAGCTCAGGTCATGATCCCAGGGTCCTGGGATCAAGCCCCGCATCGGGCTCTCTGCTCAGCAGGGAGCCTGCTTTCTCCTCTGTCTCTCTGCCTGCTTCTCTGACTACTTGTGATCTCTGTCAAATAAATAAATAAAGTCTTAAGAAAAAAAAAAAGAAATGAAATCTTGCCATTTGTGACGACGTGGATGGAACGAGAGGGTATTATCCTTAGCAAAATAAGTCAATCAGAGAAAGACAACTATCATATGATCTCCTTGACATGAGAAAGTGGAGATGCAACGTGGAGGGTCTGGGGGTTAGGAAAAGAATAAGTGAAACAAGATGGGATTGGGAGGGAGACAAACCATAAGAGACTCTTAATTTCACAAAACAAACTGAGGGTGGCCGGGAGGAGGGAGGTAGGGAGAGGGTGGTGGCGTTATGGACATTGGAGAGGGTATGTGCTATGGTGAGTGCTATGAAGTGTGTAAACCTGGCGATTGAACGACCTATTCTCCTGGGGCTAATAATACATTATTTGTTTATAAAAAAATTTAAAAAATTAAATTTAAAAAAAGGTGCTTTCAGGAAAACATAGGACATGGGAACTACTTTGCACACTGTAGCACAACACAGAGAATGACGCTGTGCACCACACAGATGTTTAAGAATTCTGCTAAAAGTGAAAATGAACTGCTAAAGGCCAAGCATGGACTTGTACGACGGCACAGAGGCCCTGGAAGCATCAGACACAAGGGAATTTCACACCCACCTAAAGAGTCTTCTCCACAGACTTCCACTAGGTCTAGGTTTTGGCGAAGGGAGCAGCTGCCAATTCTGAGAAAAGCAAAGAGCCCTGCTTGGACCCTTCTCCCCTACAGAACAAGATCCTTAGAGCAACTGGGGGAACTCTGCTATCTCCAGGGAACAGGTGAAGACCCACTGCAACTGGCGAAAGAGAAAAGACAAATCTCTCTACTCCTGGGGGAGGGATAGGAAAACAGCCTGAGGCCAGACCACTACAGTCTCCTTCGACTGGGGGAGAAACACAATCACTGACAAAGTCCCACTCAGGAGACACAGGGATACAGGGACTACCTAAGACAAAGCCTGGACCAAGACAGCAAGGAGTCCCTCCTCCCAGGCAATAAGTAGGGCATCAAAACAAACAGCAGTCTACTGCTAGGGGAGGGGCTAGAGGTCGAAGGAAGAACCACTATCTTATGCAAGGGCAAAGGGAAAATATAGAAAGCTTAGAATAGGGGCGCCTGGGTGGCTCAGTGGGTTAAATCCTCTGCCTTCAGCTCGGGTCATGATCCCTGGGTCCTGGGATCAAGCCCCACATCGGGCTCTCTGCTCGGCGGGGAGCCTGCATCCTCTCCTCTCTCTGCCTGCCTCTCTGCCTAATTGTGATCTCTATCTGTCAAATAAATAAATAAAATCTTTAAAAAAAAGAAAGCTTAGAATAGAACAGGAATATTAGGTAAAACACTGGGATGATCTAGCACCCACCCCATGGACCATGTAATAGAAAAAGAATTTGAAGCTGGTGACACATTGAAGGTTCCCATAGCAAGGAAAAAACCCAAGCACAGTTCACCCCCTGACCAGACTGATCTAATCCCCACAGTAAAAACATAGCAGAAAAGATGTGCCACTTCCAGGCAGTCTCTACTCTTCTATACATGATGGCCAGCATTCAATAAAAAAAAATTACCCCCCTACAATGAAGAAACAACCCACTATGATGAGACACAGCTATCAATAAAACCAGACAGACTCTGAGATGACCCAGATTTTAGAATTATCAGAATAAAATCAAGAGGACTATGATTAATATGTTAAAGGCTCTAGTAGAAAGGGCATATGCACAAATGATGATGAATTTCTGCAGAGTTGGAAACTGTAAAAGTCAAATGGTAATCCCAGAAATAAATGAACATAGTAACAGATGAAGAATGCCTCTGACAGCTTTATTTGCAGATTCAACACAGCCAGAGAAAAAAATCAGTGATAGGTCAGTCAAAATTATCCAGACTACAACAAAAAGAGAAATTTTTATAGAGAAAAAAATATACCAAATCACTGTTGTATACCTGAAACTTACACAGTGTTATTATGTCAATCATTATCTCAATTAAACTAGAAAAACAAACAAAATCGAAAACAGAATAAGCATCTAAGAGCTGTGGGTCAATATTAAATGATTTTATATATAAATAAAAAATTGAAATCCCAGAAGAGAGAAAATGTGTCTGAAGAAGTATTTGGAAAGATAATGACTGAATATTTCCCAAAAATAATGACAAACATCAAATGACAGATTCAAGCCCAGAGAACACCACTCAAGATAAATACCTAAAGACAAAACAAAACAAAAAATCCACAAACTTGGACACAATCAAACTACTGAAAACCAAAAATAAAGAAAATCCTGAAGGCAGCCAGAGGAAAAAAGACACTGCATTCAGAGGAACAAAGATAAATAACAGACATTTCACCCAAAACTACCCAAGCTAGAAAAAAATGAAAGCACCTTTAGAATGCTACAAAAAAACTGTCAATCCAGAATTCCGAACCCAGGAAAAACAGCTATCAAAACGAAGGCAAAGTACTTTTAAAGCAAAAGCTGAGACACACACTACAAGAAATGTTAAAGAAAGATCGTCAGGAATGGGATATCAGAAGGAAACTTGGATTTACACCGGAAAAGAAGATCTCTAGAAATGGTTAAAATGAAGATAAATATAAAAAATATTTTTTCTTGTTTTAAATTATTCTAAAAGATGATGGCCTAGAGCAAGGGCCACAAAACTTTTTCTGTAAAGGGCCTCAGAAGTAAGTGTTTCAGGCTCTGAGAGCTATGTAGATTGTGTGGCAACTACTCAACTCTGCTGCTGAGGCATGAAAGCAGTCCAAGACAAGACATAAACAATTAATAAAACCTTATTTATAAAAATAGGTAGTGGGACAGATTTTTAAATCATAAAAATATGACATTTAGAAGGTAACTGGAAATTTGAACACTGATAAGATATTTGATATTAGGGAATTACTAACTTTTTCGATGTACTAATGGCATTGTGGTTATGTTCTTTAAAAACAGACTCCTTTCCTTCTAGAGAAACATGTTGAATATTTACTAAAGTAATGATGCCTGATATGTTCTTCAAAATAATAGAAGGGAAATGGATAGGGCTACAGAAGAAAGAAGATTGGCCATAAATTAAGTATTGAAGGTTAGGACATGAGGGCATATTTTACCACTGTACTTTTATATCTCTGAAACTTCTTAATAGTTGAAAAGTAAACATTGCTAATTTTAGGGGCCATCTGAGTTTTCATTCTTGCCCCTCCTCCATCCGAAATGAACCTGAATACAATCCAGCTCCTGTGTCTTATTAGAGTTCACAGGAACTATGTGGATAGAGGAACATAGTAAAAATACCATGAGGATACAATCAGCCAAATACAGAAAAGTGGAGAGGACTACAAGACAAATGACTGAATTTTAAAAAATAAATTAAATTAAAAACAGAAGAACATTTAAATATTAAGAGAGATTTATTATCCAAAAGCAATTTGTTGACTTTGTTTGGATCCAGATTTGGGCAAACTATAAAAACATATGTTTTTAGAAAATTGTGAGATGATGAGCAAGGGTTAGATGATACTGAGAAATTATGAGTTTTGTTATTGTGATAACAAAGAAAACGTCCTTCCCTGTTAGAGAAACACACTGACGTATTCACAGGTGAAGTGATATGTCTGGGATTTGCTTTTAAACACTCAGAAAAGGGGTGCCTGAGTGGCTCAGTCATTAAGTGTCTGCCTTCAGCTCAGGTCGTAATCCCAGGGTCCTAGGATCGAGGCCGGCATCAGGCTCCCTGCTCAGTGGGAAGGCTGTTTCTCCCTCTTCCTCTCCCCTGGCTTGTGTTCCCTCTCTTATTATCTCTGTCAAATAAATAAATAAACAAACACTCAGAAAAGATCATGAAAGACAATAAAAAGACCATTAAAGATCAAATAAAACTAAGGAAAAATAACAACTCAAGGCAATGTAAGACCCTGGATAAGATCCTGGAACATTAGTAGAAAATCTGGTATAATTCAAATAAAATCTGTGATTTAGTTAATAGTATTGTGCGAATGTTAATTTCTGATCTGATCACTGTCTACTATGATCACTGTATACTATGGTTATGTACAACGTTAACATTGGAGGAAATGGGATCAGGGCTATCTAGGAACTCTCTGTTGCAATTTTTCTGTATGTATAAAATTAGTTAAAAATAAACAGGTTAGAAATCATACTCCAAAGAAAAAGGAAGCTTTGTGCATTGTTGGTGGGAATACAAACTGGTGCAGCCACAATGGAAAACAGTATGGATGTTCCTCAGAATGTTAAAAATAGAATTACCATAGGATCCAGGAATTCCACTACTGGGTATTTACTCAAAAAACAAAAATAATTGGTGATGCAACATGGGGGCTTAAGGGGGTAGGAGAAGAATAAATGGAACAAGATGGGATTGGGAGGGAGACAAACCATAAGTGACTCTTAATCTCACAAAACAAACTGAAGGTTGCTGGGGGGAGGGAGGTTGGGAGAAGGGGGGTGGGGTTATGGACTTTGGGAAGGGTATGTGCTTTGATGAGTGCTGTGAAGTGTGTAAATCTGGCGATTCACAGACCTGTACCCCTGGGGATAAAAATATATTACAAGTTTATAAAAAATTACAAATTTAAAAAAAAAAAACACTAATTTGAGAACTATGTTTACTGCAGCATTTATTTACAATAGCCTAGATATGGAAGCATACCAACTATCCTTTGATAGATGAATGGATAAAGATGTGGTGTCTATGTACAATGGAATATCATTCAGCCATAAAAAAGAATGAGATCTTGTCATTTGCAGCAACATGGATGGATCTAAAGGATAAGTATTGCCAAATAAAAAAAGTCAGAGAAAGACAAGTACCGAATGATTTCACTCATACACGGAATTTAAGAAACAACAACAAAAAAAAAAATGAACAAAGCAGGGGGGGAAGACCAAAGAAACAGACAGACTCTTAAACATAGAGAACAAACTTGTGGTTGCAAGATGGGGGGGGCTGGTTGCAGGGATGGGTGAAAATGATAAAGGGGATTAACAGTACATTTATTGTGATGAGTACTGAAATGTGTACAGAATTGCTGAATTATTATATTGTACACCTGAGACTATTATAACACTGTACATTAATTATACTTGAACTTAAAAAATAAATTTAAAAAAAGATTAAGCAAAAAAAAAAAAATCATACCCCAGAAAAAAAATGTTGGGGAAATGAAATAAAAATGGCAGAATTTTGAAAGGTACCACTCTTTATTTTATTTACATACTTAAAAGCTTCTGTAATAGGATTTTTAAATACATCACTTTCTTGTTTTTGCTATTCTCTCAAATTACTCTCCTTCCTCTCCTCTTCCCTGATCAAACTGCTCTGCACTCACCCACTCCCTTAATCCTTTGTAATTTGGCACTTCGCCTTCCCACAACTTTACTTTCCCCACGGATCTGGAACAGTGACCTCATAACCAAGAAGTACAAGGATCCTTTCACCCTCTGAATATTCTTCAGCACTTAATATGTCAATCACTCTTTTGAAGCTGTATTGTCTCACTACTATGACACTGATCTTTCAGGCTCCAGGACTGGTGCTCTGAGTTTTTATGCTGTCTGCAACTGCTAGGGAAGGCAAAGCAGTATAGAAGGAATGAGCTTCAAAGCCTAATTCAGCTCTGCCCTCACTTGGAGACGACACCATCATAAGATTTAGGCAAGACCAGCATTTCACCTAGCCCGTGGTCAGCCCTCGATATATGACATTTGAAGAGTACTGGTTAAGAGTGCTGTAGGAAGCCATCCAGCTCTATCACCAACTACCTATGTGACACTGAGCAGGTTTCTTGACCTCTCCATACCTCAGTTCCTCATCTATAAAACTGAGAGAATAGTATCATCATCACAGGATTGTTGTGGGAAGAAATGTGTTACTATGCATAAAGTACTCAGTAGGAGGCTCACAGCGGGGTTACATACATGTTAGCTCTAGCTCAAGATGCCCAGGGGGTTAATTCCAGTTTTGTCACTTGTATAACGAAGAATTTGGCTGGCCTTTGTCTCCTGTTCCTGGAAGGTAGCCTCTAAACCCTTGGAATTTCCTAAATGATAGTGTTAATTTTGTTACTCATGGTGGGCCCTAACAGTTTAGCTAACAGGTGAGTCATGGTAGGCCCCTAGACACTTTATGCTAATGAGATGACTCAGCATGGGGGCAAACCATTCCAGACAGACAAAACACAAGTTTAGAGGGTTGAACCTTTGACTCCAGTGACATAAACCTGGCCTCCAGGGACGGGAGGAGTCAATAATCTAGTCAATCATGCTTACAGAAAGAAACACTAATAAAGACTCTCGATACATGAGTGCACTTTCCTGATTGGCAATATTCTGCCTATTGCCACAGACTGATGTATCAGTGTGTACAAGGTCCTGACTCCACAGGGAGAAGACAAGGAAGCTTTGTGTTAGAGACCTTCCTAGGCCTCACCATATGTATCTCCCCCTTTTGCTGGTTTGGATTGTATCCTTTTGCTATAATGAAACTATAATTTTAAGCAGAGTGCTATCCTGAATTCTATGAACCATTCTAGTGAAGTATGGAGCTCAAGGGGATCATGGGAACCCCTGAATTTACAGCCAGTAGATCAGAAGTAAGGGTGGTCCTGGGAACATCCAAACCTGTGGCTGGTGTCTGAAGTAAGGGCAGTCTTGTGGAAGACTGTGCCCTTATCCTGTGAACTTTGGCCTAACTCCAAGTAATTGCTTTTGTAAGTCACTGCAGTCATTATAGTGCCATGTGGTTCCTATCATATCCCTCATCCCAACATTTCCTCAGTAACTCTTTTCAGAAGAATTAGTGATGTGGTTCAGAGAGCTGAGCCAGGATCTGTGGACTTCAAGCCCCACATATAACAAACAGGGCTTCTAGGCCCTCAGCTAGTGGACCTTGCTCTCTGATTAGCCTCTCAGTGCAGATGAAAGGTGACTTGGAGCCAATGTCCCTTCCCTTCTCCTTGTGCAGGTAGGCTCTTGCACATGTACGCACATGTGTGCACAGAAACCCATGTGTACACTTCGCTGTCTGGCCTGGACCAATGAGGGGACAGATAGAGGCAGGGCCAAAAAGATATAGTAAAAGCAGGGACTGCAGCCTTAAGAGAGCAGCTGAGTCCAAATAGGTTATACTACTGACCAAAATTCTAGAGAAGAGAGTCAGTAAGTGGGGAGGGGGGCATCAAGCAGAAACCAGCTCAGACCAAGAGGCTTGGCTTCAAGAAGTGGGGAGGGGTGACTGCTGGTGTGCTATTCAGCCAGCCCCTTTACCTGAGACCAACATCCTTCCAGACCTCAGGCTAAAGCCATTATTACAGCTCTTTTTCCTGCTCTCCAAACAGACAAAGATAGGCATTACCAAAGACTATCTTCTCAACTCTATGCAAATGACTCCTAATTAAACCTAGTCCTGACTTCTGAGCCCTGAAGTCCAGGTTTTAAAACTGCCTATTGGAAGGCCTGCCGATAACTCAAACCAAACACGTCCAAAAGTGAATTAGTGAACATTTAGGGTCCTCATCCTCCTCTTATGTATTTCTGTGCAGGGGCATCAGTATGCTCCCATTTGTCTATAGCCTTGCTTTTCACAATGTGGTATGGAAGCAGTAGCAGCAGCAGTATCACCTGGAAGCTTGTCAGAAATGCAGAATCTTAGGTCTCATTTCAGATCTACCAAATCAGAATCTGCAACTTCACAAGATTCCCCAGATGACTGCTAGGCACATTATAGTTCAAAAAGCTCTGATCCAAGACACAGCCTCCCTAGCACACCAAACCCTCAAGGAACCTGCTATCTCCAGTACTCATGACTCCACCACTGCTATAGTGCAGGTAGCAATCACTTGTTCTAGAACTACTGGTTTCGCTGGTCTAGATTCCAAACATTCCTCATGGTAACTCTCTCTCAATTATGTTGTCAAATTCATGATTTTAAACCCTTCCCTCCTCAAAAATTCCCAGTTTCCTCATTGCCTATTAAACCTCCAAGTTTACTAGTCAAGAAGAAATAACACTTATTGTATAATCATTACATGCCAGGCACTCTACCAAGTGTTTTTCATCTCTTAATTCATTTAATCCACCTAACAACCCTATGAGCTAATTATTACTGTATATTCATTCTATAGATGGGGAAACTGAGGCATGGAGAGGTTAAATGACAGAGCTGAGAATCAAACTTAGATAATCTGACCTCAGTGCACAAATTCTTAACCACTGTTTCATGGTGCCTCCCTAATCAGTAGCTTTATTTTTTTAAGGCTTACCTCCTAAGACTTCCCTGTACTTTATAAAGTGATCTACCTGTTGTTCTATAAATACATTAACACTTCCCAACTTCTGTACCCTCACCCTTGATGGTTGTGTAGTCTTAATGGAAATAATCTGGGCTTCAGAAGCAGACCTAGTTTCAAATTTTAGGCCTGGTCATTAACTAGCTCTAAGACCCTAGGAAAATCATCAAACCTCTCTGAGTCTCCTGTCCTCATCTGCAAGTAAAACACAGTTTAAAAACCACCTAAGTGAAATGGTTGCTGTGAAGTTTAGAAAAAATGCTGAGGATGTCTAGTACAATCCTGGCACACAGCAGGTGCTCGATCATTGACAGCTCTTACACTCACCTGAAATTTCTAATCCTACCCACCCTTTGACACCCTTTCAAATATTACTTCTACTGCATAGCTTGCTTTGTCACCCAAAGTGGACATAATAGCAACTCCCTTTAAATTTTGTTAATATTTTATGTGTAACTCTTTCTGATTTACTACCTTATTTTACCATTGTACATTTGTCATAGTAGACTGTAGGCACCATAAGGGCAAACCATTTGTATGCCCTAAAACAGCTAGCATAATGCACTGCATTGTGGGAGTTTAATAAACATTACTGAATAGAATTGGATTGGACATTAAGTAATGAATGACCAGAACCACTAAAATTAATCGGGGGGAAACATCATAAAAAAAGAGGTGTAACAGGAACTAAAAACAGCTAAGCACTTGTAACTATGTCACTATACACTGTGTGTATAATAGCTCATTAGTAATCTCATTAATTCTGTGATGAGTTACCATCCCATTTTCCAAATGAGAAAACGGGTTGAGAGTGACTTCCTCAAGGCCACAATTGTTCCATGACAACTTGGACCCACTCACTCTCTTTCATTGCTGCATTCCCAGTGCCTAAAGGAATGCCTGGAACATAGATGCTCAATAAATAACTTGTTGAGTGAATGAAGAGATGAAAAAATAGTGCTAGTAAGTAGAACCAGGACTAGAAGCAATTTCACCTGACTCCCAGTTCAGTCCTCTCTTGTTAATTTGCCAATTTAAAAGAGGAAAAGGATGTACCATTTATTAAATAACTGTGAAGAAACTGAACACCATTTGGGAAGAGGGATTTTAGAGCAGAACATTGAATAATTACACTCCTCAGTTCATGACACTGTGTTTGACACTTGAAATTATATCATTTCACTTTCCTAAAAACTCTTTTCGGCATTTTTATATCCATTTTATGGATGAAGAAACACTCCCCATGAAATGACTTGCCCTAACTCTCATAAGAGGCAGAGCGGGTGATTCTAGCCCAGATAATTTTAACTCCAAAACCTGTGTCCGTAAGTAATACTCGCCCAGGCTTTGGGCTTGTACTTGCAATGGAATTCGTACCCAGTGTAGAAACAAGAGACAGGAGCGAGATAGCATCATGAAGAGCACTGCGAGGAGCTGCAACACGGAGAACAGGGATTAAATCAAGACTACTGAGGTCATTGAACAAATCAATAATAAAGTTATAAGGTCCTATGGGAAGCAGTCTCATTAATCCAAGAATGCTGTTATTCCAACAACAACTAGTGACAGAACTTGATAACATGAAGGGCAGCAGAAAAAAAAAAAGATAATTAAGAAATCACCTAAAGCTCGGCATTCACACAATGTACGGGAGGAGGACAAGCCCTGAGAGTATGGGACAAGAAAGTGAATAGGAGTTTCACAAGAAGGCGTGAAAGGAACGAGGAGGGTAAAGAGGTTAGCCCTAAGAGCAGGTGCAATGTTGAGACTGGTTCTAGCATGGGGTATAGGACGGGCCTACCGGGAGGAAGGAGTTCCAGCCTTCTCCGGCCAGGAAGCCCATCATCCAACTTCCTTAAGAGCACTCTGCCTCACCCTCAGTCCCTTTTGCCTCAGAACCCAAGCTCACCAGGGGCCTGGGCGATGTTGTCCCCGGGTCTCCTGAAGACTCGGCCGCTTTCGCCATCTTGGCCCTCCTTCTCCCGGGTCGCTCCCACAGGCCTTTGCGGAACCTGAGACGTGTAAGCCATGGCTGGTCAGCGCGTCATCGCGCGGCGTTCGCGTCACCGAAAGGCGCCCGACAGCGGCTGCCAGTGCGGTCACGTTGCTGTCTCCGTCCTCCTGGTGTCCGGGAGAGGGGCGAGTTGTTGCGCCTCGCTTCGCTTCTTAGGGACCACAGGTCCCGTTAGACGTGCCCCCCTTTTCATACTCAACCCCGATCCTGGGATCGCTCCACGTCTGCGTTTTCTTTTAATCCAACGCACCCGCGCATCCGTTTGTCGCTCTCAGGGCGGGTCCGCAGAGCTAGCACTTCACGGAAAAACCTGCGCCTCCACAGGCCGCAGAACAATTTGGCAGTTTCCTGCTCCTGAATAAAGCGATCAACTCCTCCCTCCGCCGTCGCTCCTGCTTCTCTGATTCTTGGCGCATTCCCTTCATCCCCCACTCACCCCGCTACCAGCCTTTTTCCACTTCTCAGTTTTTATAAACTATACAAGATTACTTTTATTTCTCCCTCACCCCCTTTGAGGAGGGGTGAAGCTAGCTTCTCTGTATACGTTGGCCAAAATGTTAATCTCACTACAACTTCTAAAATTGCTAAGTGATTTGGAGCAAGTACTAAAAATGTTTAATGTCTAAAAGAGGATGATTATTGTAGGAATAACAAAACCAAACCAAAAACAAACAAACAAAAACTCGGCGTGTCCCAACCTCTTTTCCCTACCTAATTCTGGGTCTTTCTCACTCCACTTTACCTCGGCGCCAGGTTAAAATGCGATCAGGACATACAGTCATTTTTGATGCAAGAAGGATTCAGGATATCTTGAGTGTCCTTTGGTGGTGTGAATATCGGGTTTCCCCCGCTTTTAACAGGGTAGGGATGGGTGTGCAATAAAGTGCTTTATGTTTTTGTATAGGCAATCTAGAAAGAAATCAAGCCTTAAATTTAAGAAGGAAGAATGTGGAATATGGTGGGACGAAATTCTCAAATAAATGGTTGGGGTGTGTGTGTATAGGGGACTTGTTGTGTGGTTTTCTTTGGTTTAAATATTCTCATAATTCTTCAGATCCAGCACATTTTCAGTACTTCCTCAGGTACTGATGGGAGCGATCTTAAAATTGAGACAGTAGAAATGAAACATTTCCTGAAACATTTTTTTATAAAGATTTCACTTATTTGATGTAGAGCCGAGAGAGCAGGAGTAGCAGGGCAGAGCGAGAGGAAGAAGCAGGCTCCCCGCTGAGCAGGGAGCCCAAGTGGGGCTGATCCCAAGACAGGGTCATCTTGACCTGAGCTAAAGGCATATGCTTAATGACTGAGGGGCTCAGGCTGTCCCTGAAACATTTTTTTCCCCCCAAGAGAATATTATGTACAATTCCCCAGTCCCAGCTTGGCCACCCACTGTATCCCTCCCACTTCCACCCAGTCCAGATTTTTGGTACTTGTTATTGGGTTACCAAGTCCTTTCCGGCTTTCCTGAGGCTGTTGATAATCTCTTGTTTCCTTGCCAACCTCCAAAATTAGTTATCTCTCCCTAACCCCAAGCTCCAACTTCCGCCACCTACCCTCATCTCTTGACCTCTTTGCTACTGGTTTCAGGATGGCCTTGATGCTGGGTTAAGAAAAGGACAGACCAGAAAACAATTGTTGAGGCAGTCAGTGTTCAGGTTACCTAGGCATTATTTCAGTCTAAAATGTCAGTTTTCTTCATTTAACTAATAGGGTACAGGTTAAATATGAGGTAATACGCTATGAAGGAAAAAAACTCAGAAAGGTTTTAGAGGAAGATGATGGCATAGGGACAAGCTCCTAAAATAGGAATTATTTTATATTTTTAGATGCAAATATATCTTACAAAATTGCCAAACTCGGTATTCTTTTTTTTTAGTTTATTTATTTGACAGACAGAGATCACAAGTAGGCAGAGAGGAGGAAGCAGGCTTCCCGCTGAGCAGTGAGCCAATGCGGGACTCAATCCCAGGACCCTGGGATCATGACCTGAGCGGAAGGCAGAGGCTTTAACACACTGAGCCACCCAGGTGCCCCAAATCGTGGATATTTTCAATAGACCAGTTTACATTTGATTTTTTTTTTAAGAGGGAGTTTTCTTTTTTTTTTTTTTTAATTTTATTTCATTTATTTGACAGAGAGAGATGACAAGCAGGCAGAGAGGCAGGCAGAGAGAGAGGAGGAAGCAGGCTCCTTGCTGAGCAGAGAACCCGATGTGGGGCTCGATCCCAGGACCCTGAGATCATGACCCGAGCCGAAGGCAGCGGCTTAACCCACTGAGCCACCCAGGCACCCCGTACATTTGATTTTTTAATTCATAAAATTACATTCACACCCTTAGCATGAGTCCAAATTGTAATTTTGTACCAAAGAAATATTTTGATAATTTATTTTTAATACTTGTACATTTGTCCATATTATTCAAGTTGTTTCATACTTTCCCCAAAATTTTGCTATGAAAATATCCAAATATATAGAAAAGTTGAAAGAATAGTGCAGCTTGCCCCCATATACACACTGCCTAGATTTCTACAATTCACACTTTGCTATTTCTGCCTCATTACATCTCTAACTACTCATCCAACAATTCTTCCACAGGCCTATGACAGAAAGTGAGATATAGCATAGCATAGACAAGTGCTTATCGGTTCAACCTGGCAGAATGGAGGGCTGAGAGGATGTGAGACAGGGCATGAGAGGAAGATGCCTAGTCTAAACACAAGATGATGGACATCTGAAAAATAGTGGTGGCGGCAGTAGGAATGCCAAGGGAGAATTTTGCTTTCACTTTCCTTTTTTCTTTATTTTTATATTTGCATTTATAAAAAGAGGCAACTTAGTGAAGCGAATAAGAACGCAAACTCTGGAACCAGAACACTTGGGTAGGAAGCTCAACTCCACCTTTTACTTATTTACTTTTTACTTGACTTTTGTCAAGTTACTAAAACTCTTCGTGCCTCAGACTCAGCATCTATAAAATGGAGAAAAGAACAATAGCTGCCTTATAGAGTCTTAAGGACTATGAGTTAAACCGTAGTTATTTTTTTTAAGATTTTATTTATTTACTTCAGAGAGAGAGCATGAGAGGGGAGAGGGTCAGAGGGAGAAGCAGACTCCCTGCTGATCAGGGAGCCGGATGAGGGACTCAATCTCAGGACTCCAGGATCATGACCTGAGTTGAAGGCAGTCGCTTAACCAACTGAGTCAGCCAGGCACCCTAAACAGTAGTTATTAATACTTAAAACAGAAATATATGTTTATTGAAAAGAATCAAAATACATAAGTATATAAAACACAAAGTGTCCTGTATCTGTTAGGATGCTTTTGTTTTCAAGTGAAAGAAAATCAAGCCGCAGACAATGAGGCATTGGACATGGATGGAATATTGAGGTAGGAAGTCTTGGGCTCAGGCAGTTGGAAGGTGACACAAAACTATTCTGTCAGCAATGTCATGTCAAGGGGTTGAAGGAAACTGAAGAGTGGAATACAAAGCAGGTAAACTGAGTAGTACGTGTTAGTATCTAGCTAGCCAAGGAAGAGTATTCCTCCCCTTACCCCCTTTGGTTATTCCTTCCACCTCTTTTTCTTATCCTTCACTATCTTGCTTATTAGCAGCAATGTCCTCCTCTTTTGTAGCTAGGAAGAAGGAGGATACGGGACTGCTGTGAGAGAATTTCTTGGCTCAGTGGACAAAAAGAACTAAAAATGGTCAATGTTTGTTCTGGATAAGTTCATCTGAAAAGTGTACTTTTTGAAAATGAACAAAACCTTTGCAATTAGATTTTCATTAAAATTACACACAGAGCAAAGAGAAATGTGTCTGCTGGGCCACACATTTCTTTTTCCCACCCTTTACCAACATCTCTTTTTCAAAAATGGAGGTTGTAAATAAGGAAAGGAGGAGGAAGGATGGGAAAGGAAAGAACAATTTAAGGAGTGTGGAACAGCTTTGCTTCCCTTTCTTTAAGTAACCTGCAATATGAAAACACCATTTGGAGGACAAGAACTCATCCTTTTTATGGTTGTGTAACATTTCACTACATATATCTCAAAGAACACTTAGGTCACTTCAATATCTTGGCTACTAAATAATGCTGCAATAAGCATAGAGGTGCATATATCATTTCAAATTAGTGTTTTCGTTTGCTTTTGGTAAATACCCAGTAGTGCAATAACTGGATCGTATGGTATTCCTATGTTTAATTTATTGAGGAACTTCCACAAGTCTTACCAGAGTGGCTGCACTAATTTACATTCCTACCAACAGTGCATGAAGATTCCTTCTTTTCCATATCCTTGCCAACACTTGTCTTTTTGATACTAGCCATTCTGACAGGTGTGAGGTAATATCTCATTATGGTTTTAATTTGCATTTTTCTGATGAATAATGATATGAAACATCTTTTCATATATCTCTTGGCCAACTCTATGTCCTCTTTACAAAAATGTTTATTTGGGGCGCCTGGGTGGCTCAGTGGGTTAAAGCCTCTGCCTTCGGCTCAGGTCATGATCCCAGAGTCCTGGGATCAAGCCCCACATCGGGCTCTCTGCTCAGCAGGGAGACTACTTTCTCCTCTCTCTCTGCCTGCCTCTCTGCCTACTTGTGATTTCTGTCTGTCAAATAAATAAATAAAATCTTTTAAAAAATGTTTATTCAAGTGTCTTTCATTTTTAAATCAGATTATTTGTGAGGTTTTCTGGTGTTGAGTTGAATAAATTTTTATATATTTTGAATATTAAGCCTTTATTGAATTCATCATTTGCAAATATCATGTCCCATTCAGTAGGTTACCTTTTTGTTTTTTTGGTTTCCTTTGCTGTGAAAAGCCTTTTATTTTGATGTATTCCCAACAGTCTATTTTTAGTTTTGTTTTCCTTGCCTTAGGAAACATGCTTAGAAAAATGTGGCTATAACTGATGTTAGAGAAATTACTTCCTGTGTTCTCTTCTAGGACTTTTATGGCTTCATGTCTCACATTTAGGTTTTTAATGATTTGTAGTTTATTTGTATGTATGGTGTAAGTAAGTAGTCCAGTTTAATTCTTTGCATGTCATTGTTCAGCTTTCCTATTGGATATTTTTGCCTACTTGGTTGCAGATTGAAAATCTAAGCATAGATTTATTTCTGAGCTCTCTAGTCTGTTCCATTGATCTATGTGTTTATTTTTGTGCCAGTACAATACTGTTTTGATTACCATAGCTTTGTAGTACATCTTGAAATCTAGGGCTACAGTACCTCCAACTTTGTTCTTTTTCAAGATTGCTTTGTGGTTCCATACAAATTTTAGGATTATTTATGGGGTGCTCAGTGGGTTAAGCCTCTGACTTCGGCTCAGGTCATGATCCCAGGGTCCTGGGATTGAGCCCCGGGTCGGGCTCTCTGCTCAGCAGGGAGCCTGTTCTCCCCCATCCTTTCTCTGCCTGCCTCTCTGCCTACTTGTGATTTCTGTCTGTCCAAAAAAAAAAAAAATCTTAAAAAACAAATTTTAGGGTTATTTATTCCAGTTCTGTAAAAGATATTCTTGGTATTTTGGTAGGGATTGCATTAAACCTGTAGATTGCCTTGGATAGTATGGACATTTTAACAATAGTAATTCTTCCAATCCATGAGCATAGAGTTCTTTTCATTTGTTTGTGTCATCTTCAATTTCATTCATGGATGCTTTCTAGTTTTCAGAGTATAAGTCTTTCACCTCCCTGGTTAGGTTTATTCCTAGTTATTTTCTTCTGTTTGGTGCATTATGAGTGGCATTGTTTTAATTTCCCTTTCTGCTACTTCATTATTAAGTGCATAGAGATGCTATCAATTTCTGGGTATTAGTTTTGTATCCTGCAACTTTACTGAATTTATTTATTACTTTTAATAAGTTTTTGGTGAAATATTTAGGGTTTTCTATTTATTGTATCATGTCATCTGCAAATAATGACAGTTTCCTTAGCCATATGGATGACTTATTTCTTTTTCTCGTCTAATTACTGTGTCTGGGACTTCCAGTACTATGTTCAATAAGATTGCTGGGAGTGAATATCCCTTATATCTTATATCTTAGAGGAAAATGTCTCAGTTTTTCACCATTGAATATGGTGTTAATTGTTTTTCATATGTGGTCATTATGATACTGAGGTATTTTCCCTCTAAACCCACATTGTTGAGTTTTTTCCCCCCCATGAATAAATGTTGAGTTTTGTCAAATACTTTTTCTGCATCTATTGAGATGATCATATGATTTTTATCCTTCGTTTTGTTGATGTGATGTATCATAATGATTGATTTGCAGGTATTGAATGATCCTTGCATCTTTAGAATAAATTCTATTTGTGGTTTTTTGGTTTTGGTATCAGGGTAATGCTGACCTTGCAGAACGTATTTGGAGATTTCCTTCCCTTTCTCTGTTTTGGAATAATTTGAGAATAAGTATTAACTCTTTTTTAATTAACATATAATGCATTATTTGTTTCAGGGATACAGGTCTGTGAATCATCAGTCTTACACAATTCACAGCACCCACCATAGTACATACCCTCCCCAATGTCCATCACTCAACCACCCTACCCCTCCCCTCCCCTCCACCCCCCAGCAACCCTCAGTTTGTTTCCTGAGATTAAGAGTCTCTTATGGTTTGTCTCCCTCCCTGGTCCCATCTTGTTTCATTTTTATCTCCTCCCTACCCCCCCACAACCCCCCGCCCTGCCTCTCAAATTCCTCATATCAGAGAGATCATATAATAATTGCCTTTCTCTCATTGACTTATTTCGCCTAGCATAATACCCTCTAGTTCCATCCATGTCATTGCAAATAGCAAGATTTGGGGGTTTTTTGATGGCTGCATAGTATTACATTGTATATGTGGTACTAACTCTTTTTTAAATGTTTGGGAGCATTCACCTGTGAGTCCATCTGGTCCTGGACTTTTAAGTTTTTGGTTGTGTTTTTATTACTGATTCAGTTTAGTTATTACTAATTGGTCTGTTCAGATTTTATATTTCTTCCTGATTCATGTTTCTAGGAATTTATCCATTTATTATAGGTTGTCCAATATACTGGACAATAGTTTTTTGTGGTATTCTTTTATAATTCTTCATTTGTCTATAGTGTCTGTTTTTACTTCTTCTCTTACTTTTCTGATTTTATTTATTTGGGTCCTTTATATTTTTTTTCTTGATGAGTCTACCTAAGGATTTATCAATTTTATCTATCTTTTCAAAGAAGTAACTCCTGGTTTCATTGATTTTTTTTTCGATTTTTTGGACTCTATGTGATTTATTTCTGCTCTGATTTTTATTATTTCTTTTCTTCTACTCCCCTTGGGCCTTTTTTGTTCTTTTTTCGTTCCTTTTGGTGGAAAATAAGATTGTTTATCTGAGATTTTTCTTGTTTCTTGAGGTAGACCTGAATCCCTATTTATTTTCCTCTTCAGAACTGATTTCATCCCATTCCAAAGATTTAGAACATTTGCATTTTCATTTCATTTTTATCATGTATTTTTAAAAATTTCTTCTTTAATTTCTGCATTGACATATTGGTTTTTTTTTTAATTAACTTGTTGCTTTATGTCCACGTGTTTGTGTTTTTTCCAGTTTTTTCTTGTGATTGATTTATAGTTTCATATCACTTTGGTTGAAAATGATGCACGGTATAATTTCAGTCCCCTTAAATTTATTGAAACTTGTTTTGTCACCTAATATATGATCTATTATAGAGAATGTTCCATATGCACTTGAGTTTTTGGATACAATGTTCTATATAAATCTGTTACGTCCATCTGGCATAATGTGTCATTCAAAGATACTGTTCATTTGTTGACTACCTCAATATCCATTGATGTAAGTGGAATGTTAAAGTGCCCTACTATTACTTTATTATCATTCATGTCTCTGTATGTCCATTAGAATTGCTTTATGTATTCAGATGTTCCTCTTGTTGGATTAATCTCTTTATCTTTATGTAATGCCCTTCTTTGTCTCTTGTTATAGTTTTTTTAATTGTTAATTTTATGTATTTTTTTTTTTATTTATTTATTTATTTATTTATTTTTTATTTTTTATTTTTTATAAACATATATTTTTTATATACATATATTTTTATCCCCAGGTCTGTGAAATTTTATGTATTTTATGTACATACGTAGGTAACATGTGGTTTTGAGTGATGGGATGACAGATCATTTTTTTTTACTTGGAAGCCAACTAAATCCTATTTTAATCCCATGAATATTGTGAATTTTAAATATTTGGAAAATTTAAAATATTCTTTTTGTTTACTTTTTCACTTTGTTTTCTAACAGACATTTTTAAAAGTGATTTCTAAGAAATATTTTATTTATTTACTTATTTGAGAGAGAGAGAGTAAGCACATAAGCAGGGGATTTGGGGGGGGGGAAGGAGAGATAGAAAAGAACTCCCTGTTGAGCTGTGAGCCTAATGTGGGGCTCCATCCCAGAATCCCAAGATCACATCTTGAGCCCAAATCAGAGACTTAACAGACTGAGCCCCCCAGGCACCCCTAAAAGTGATTTTTTAAAAAAAGAATTTTTTTTTGTTTTTATCTTGAAATGATTATAGACTTGCAGAAAATTTCGAAGTACAAAAGTCCCAGGTAACTCTGACCCCAGAATGACATCTTATATACTTGTAGTATAATGTCAAAACCAGAAAATTGACATCAGCGAACTACACTACCAAGAACTAGAGAACTAGACTACAGACTTTTGTAAATTTTCACCTTTTTACAACCTACATTTGTGTGTGTGTGTGTGTGTGTGGTTCATTAAAGTCTTCATTTTAAAGTGTATTTTCTCTGATTTAGTATTGGTGCCCAGTTTTAAAAAAAAAGGCATTTTAACTAGTCAGAGAATCTGTTCTCTAAATCAGAGGTTGAAAAATGCTATTTGTAAAAGAACAGACGGTAAATGTTTTTGACCTGTTTGAACTGCTACAACAAAATATCACAGACTGGGTTCCTTATAAAAAATAGAAATATATTTTTCACAGTTCTGGTTTCTGGAAGTACAAGATCTAAGCACTAGCACCAAGGCCCTTTTTATGGTTCATAGCTGGCACATTTTCACTACGTCCTTATATAGTGGAATGAGCTAGAGGGTTCTGTGGGTTCTCTTTCCTAAAACTGCTAGTCCTATTCATGAGGGCTCTACCCTCATGACCTAATAACCTCCTCAAAACTCCACCTACTAATACCATCACCTTTGGGGTTAGAATCTCAACATATGAATCAGAGAGAGGGGATACAAACTTATAGACCATAGCCCACAAAAAACATTTTTTACTTAAGCAGCAGCAAAAAAACAGGCTGCAGGCTGGATTTTGTTTGCAGGCTCTAGTTTGCCAATTCCTACTTCAGATCTAGTTACTTATTTACAAGATATACAGAAGGCAGAAGGACATGTTCAATGCTACTGTAGGGATGCAATCAACAAAATCTGAACTGAGGGAAACTCTAATCTACAAACAACCTGTTTGTGGTGTATCCTCAGAAGCTCAACATCTCTTCAGTCTCAACTTTGAAAATAAATTGCAAAAGCAAAAGTCAGTTGCTGTGTGTGAATTTTACTTGGATCCTGATTCGAAAAAGCAAACAGGTTAAAAAAAAAAAAACACCATTTGAGACAATCTGGATAATTTCAATACTGACATTTTTGATGAGATCAAGGAATGGTTTTATTTTGTTTTGTTTATTTTTGGTCTGATAACAGCTTGTCTGTATCTGCCAAAAATTCTATTGGGATTTCAGTTGGAATTACAGTTAACCTATACATCAACTTGGGGAAGACTGACATTTTTAACAATATTGAGACTTCAAACACATGAATATAGAATATATCTGGGTTTTTTTACATTGTTGATTTCTTTCATCATTATTTTGTAGTTTTCAGCAAAATATGTACATATTTTTGTTAAATTTATACATAAGCATTTCATTTCCAGCATTATTGTAAATGGTATTTTTAAACTATCAAATTCTACCTGTTCATTGCCAGTATTTGTATTGAATTTTTATCCTGCCATCTTGCTAAACTCATTTAGTAGTTTTAGGAGATTTTTGCAGATTTATTGAGATTTCTGGGAGAACAATCATGTCATCTGTGAATAGGACAATTTTATTTCTTCCTTTCTAATCTAAATGTCTCATTTCTTTTTCTTGTCTTTTGTACATGATAGGACTTCCAGTATGACACTAAATGGAAGTGGTGAGAGAGTACATCTTGCTTTGCTTTTAAATATGACATTAGAGTAGATTTTTCACCAATGCTTTGTATTAGATTACGAAAGTTCCTGTCTATTTCTGGTTTGCTGAAAGTTATTATTGGAAATGGGTGTTGTTTTGTTCAATACTTCTTCCATATTGATTGTAGAAAATGCATACCATATAACATGATCATATGGCTTTTCTTACTTGGTTTGTTAAAATGGTGAATTACATTGATTGATTTCTCAAATGTTGAACCGGTCTTGCTATCCTAAGATGAAACCTTCTTAGTGTTATTGTATTATCCATTTTATATATCATTGGACTTAATGTTAGTGTTTTGTGAAGATTTTGTTGAAGAAAGTATTTCAATCTGCAGTTTTCTTTTAATATCTTTGCTTTAGTATTAAAGGAATGTTGGGCTCATAAAATGAGACAGGGAGTGTGCAATATCCTATTTACTGTAAGAAAGTGTTTAGAATTTGTATAATTTCTTTGTCAATATTTGGTAGAATTCATCAGTGAAACTATTTGGGCCTCAATTTTCTTTTTTGGAAGTTGTTTTTAAAGATTTTTTTAAAAAATTTCTTATTTATTTAATTGAGAGAGAACCAGTGCAAGTGAGAGAAAGAGAGCAGAAGCAGAGGGAGAGAAAGAAGTATCAGGAAGCCTGATGTGGGGGTCCATCCCAGGGAAGGGGAATCATGACCTGAGCTGAAGGTGGGCACTTAACTTATTGAGCCACCCAGGTGTCCCAAGATTTCTTTTCTTTTCCATTTTTTTTTGGTGGCTGATAGAAGTTTTTGTTGTTGTTGTTTGTTTTGTCTTTTCTTTAGATTTTATTTATTTATTTTACAGACAGAGATCAGAAGTAGGCAGAGAGGCAGGCAGAGAGAGGGGGGAAGCAGGCTCCTTGCTGAGCAGAGAGCCCAATGTGGGCTCGATCCCAGGACCCTGAGATCATGACCAGAGCTGAAGGCAGAGGCTTTAACCCACTGAGCCACTCAGGCACCCCTTGTCTTTTTTTTTTTTTTTTTAACTTAAATTCAATTTCTTTAATAGACATAGGACTACAGGACTATATAGGCTATTTCTTCTTGAGTGATTTATGATAGTTGATCTCTTCTAAGGAATTGGTTCCTTTTATCTAAGTTGTTAAATTATGGGCATAGGGTTCTTTGTAGTAATTTTCTTATTATCCTTTTAATGTCTTTGCAATCAGTAGAGATCTCTTTCATTTCTGATTTTGGTAATTTGTGTCTTTTTTCCCTTATTCAGATTTGCTGGAGGTTTGTCAATTTTATTGATCTTTTGAAAGAACCATCTATTGGTTTTATTTATTTCCAATATTATTTTTCCAGTTTTAACTTCATTCATTTCTCCTCCAATTTATACTATTTCCTTCATTCTGCTTGCTTTAGGTTCAATTCTCTTCTGCTCTTTTTTCTCCAATTTTATAATTTAGAGACTTAAGTTACCCACTTAAGGTCTTCTTTCCTTTCTAATATAAGAATTTAATACTATAATTTTCTAAGCACTGTGATAGCTGCATCCTACAAAAAATGGTATGTTTTATTTTCATTTTCATTTAGTTCAAAATATTTTAAATTTCCCCAATTCTTCCTTTTGATGTACCAGATATTTAGAAGTGTGTTGTTTAATTTATAAATATTTGAGAATTTCTCAAGATATTTTTTATTAATCTCTTATTTAATTACATTATAATTTGAGAACACATTTTGCATGATTTATATCCTTTTAAAATGTAATGTTTGTTTTATGACTTAGAATATGGTCTATGTTGGTGATTGTTTCAAGTGTACTTGGAAGGAATGTCTGTTCTGCTGCTGTTGAGTGGAGTGCTCTATAAATATTTGTTAGGTCAAGTCGACTGATTGTGTTGTTTGTGTAATCTATGTTTAACATTTTCTGCCTACTTGTTCTATCAATTACTAAGAAAGGAGTGTTAAAGTCTTCAATTTTACTTGTGAATTTATCTACTACTCCTTTCAGATTAATCAGTTTTGCCTCATATATTTTGAAGGTGCATGCACATTTAGGATTTTTAGGCTTTTGGAGAACTGACACTTTCACCATTATGTAATATCTTTCTTTATTCCTGATAGTATTCCTGGTTCTAAAGTCTAGTTTCTCTGAGGTTAGTAGAGGTACTCCATCTTTCTTTTGGTTGGTGTTTGCATGTTATTTTTTTGCTATCTTCTTACTTTTAATAGAATAGATTTTTATATTTAAAGTAACTTTCTTTTACTGTTGCTAGGACTTCTAGTACTATGTTGAACAACAGTGGCAAGAGTGAGCATCCTTGTTCCTGATCTCAGAGGGAAGGCTGTCAGCTTTTCCCCATTGAGAATGATATCCACTGTGGGTTTTTCATAGATAGATATTATGAAGTTGAGGAATGTTCCCTCTATCCCTATACTTTGAAGCGTTTTAATCAGGAATGGATGCTGTATCCTGTCAAATGCTTTTTCTGTATCAATTGAGAGGACCACGTGGTTCTTCTTTCTTCTCTTACTGATTTGTTCTATCACATTGATTGATTTGCAAATGTTGAACCACCTTTGCATCCCAGGGATAAATCCCACCTGGTCATGGTGGATAATCTTTTTAATGTACTGTTGGATCCTATTAGCTAGGATCTTGTTGAGAATCTTGGCATCCATATTCATCAGGGATATTGGCCTGAAGTTCTCCTGTTGGATGGGGTCTTTGCCTGGATTGGAGATCAGGGTAATGCTGGATTCTTATAAAGAGTCTGGAATTTTTTTTCTGTTTCTTTTTTTTGAAAAAGCTTCAGAGGAATAGGTATTATTTCTTCTTTGAATGTTTGGTAGAATTCCCCAGGGAGTCTGTCAGGTCCTGGGCTCTTGTTTTTTGGGAGGTTTTTGATCACTGCTTCAATCTTGTTACTAGATATTGGTGTATTCAGATTGTCAATTTCTTCCTGCTTCAGTCTTGGAAATTTATAGGTTTCCAGGAATGCATCCATTTCTTCTAGGTTACTTAACTGATTGGCATAAAGCTGTTGATACTAATTTCTGATGATTGTTTCTATTTCCTTGGTGTTAGTCATGATCTTTCCCTTTCATTCATAATTTTATCAATTTGGGTCCTCTCTCTTTTCTTTCGGATTAATTTGGCCAGTGGTTTATTGATCTTATTGATTCTTTCAAAGAACCAAGCTTCTAGTTTTGTTGATGTGTTCTACTGTATCTCTAATTTCTATCTCATTGATCTCTGTTCTAATCTTGATTAATATCCTAGCTAACAGGATCCAACATTATATATATATATATATATATATATATATATATATATACACACAGTCCCAGTTTTATTTAGATACAACTTAAAAATATTATAAATTATAATATATAATACAAAACACAAAATTTATCATACTCTAGATACTAAAGTAAAACTAGTTTTCAACTAGTTTGATTCACTCACATACCTTGGGTGGATTTTTGTACTAAATTGTTCTTTATGTGTGCATAATCTCCTACTGAATGAATGTATATCATTTATATATCTAGTTCTATACGGCCATATCAGAGGTTTCCTGTTTGGCTGCTACAAAAAAATGCTGTAGTATACATACTTGTCCACATCTTTGCATTCCTTCATGATGAAATATATAGCACAAACTCCTAAAAATAAAACTATTGGGTCAAGGGAATATGCATTTAAATTTTGATATATGTTGCCAAAGTGCCTTCCAAAGTGTTTACACCAGTTTACATTTCCATAATCAGTCTATGATGGTTCCTGTTTTTCTTCATCAGCATCAGTTTTTAGAAAACTTTTAAATCTTGTCCAGTTTGATGAAAATAATATCACCAGCACATATGCAGTCTAGCATAGAAATTAATAATGAAATCCTGGGGTCCCAGCAGCTAGATTTGATTCCCAGCTCAACAACTTCCAAGTTGTGTGACTTAGGTTGAATTACTTCATCTTTTTAAGTTTCAGTTTCCTCATCTAGGGAATGGGAATGATATTCCTAGGTACCTTGGACACAGTAAGTGTTAGTATTTATTTACCTTTCAGTATTTAACATTATTAACTTAAAATTCAAAGTTTTTTTAAAGGATAGAAAGTAGAGTAACTTAGTGGTCTAATCAGGCTTTTTGAAGGTTGAAATGTGAATTCACCCACAATTCATTTTTAGTATAATTCTGCAACCAGTTTCCTTCCTGTGGTAATGTTGGTTTAACAATGGGAAAGAGAAAGTGTGATTGACATGTACTGGCTCCTGCCACCTTTCCAGAGCATTGTCACTGTACTGTTCCCTTCTTTAGACAACTGTGTTTATGTTCATGGTGTGATGTTTCCATTTATAAAGTTACTAGTATAAAATTACTGCAAATTTGTAGGAAAGGGCCAATTATATTGCTCTAGAATTATTAAAATGCTTTATTTTATATCTTAATATTTTACTATAATTACATATCCATTTGCAGTCAGTGATATGTAAATTTTTACATTTGTCTACTACTTGTTTTACTGATGAAAAAAAGGAAGAGATTTAAAATTTGGAAAGAACTGTATGTTTTATCTTGTGTTGTTTTACTGTAAGAGAAACTAAAATAACTTGCTAGCCTCAATTGCCTGAAGGCTTCCTCATGTCTTATTACCCTCAGAGCCAGAAACCTGTTGGAAAATACCTTAGTTGTTTTATTTTTCTCAAGTTATTTTAGTAATTCTGTTAAAAAGTAGGTAATGTGCTATGTGATATGAGTAAAAATGACTGCATATAAAATGTTAAACAAATGCTACTGTTATTGAATCACATGTATTTAATTTTTAGCTTAGAGTATAAGATGTCAGAAAGTCTAACTATTGCCAAATGAGGAGTGAAAAACTTTCACTCATGTTATTATTCAAAACCACTGTTGTTTGAGGAATATCATGTCTAAACCAGTTTTTAATAGATAAAACTCTATCAATGACTGGATGACAGGACTGTGGACCCCCTCCAACAAAATCACATGTTGGTACTTGTTTAAAATTGAGATTTCCCAAATACTTACCTAGGTCTCCTCTCTCCCCCATTTTATTTTATTCCTTGTTACTTTCAGGCCTCAGTCCATATCATTTGACCTCAACCCATACCCAAATCCATATTATACTGTCAGACTCTGGGAGAGGGATTCAGGAAAGTCTTCATTTTCAACAAACACCCTGGGTGATTCTTATATGACTCAAAGTTCAAGAAAAATTAGTTGAACAACATGACTTAGGTTCCACTATATAGTAAGAGACTTTAAAAATTGTTGGAAAGTTTCTGGACCCTCAGTACCTCACACTACCTTCTTTTTTTTTAAAGATTTTATTAATTTATTTGACACAGAGGGAGAGAGAGAGAGAGCACAAGTAGGCAGAACAGCAGGCAGAGAGAGAAGGGGAAGCAGGCTCCCTTCTGAGCAGAGATCCTGATGTGGGGCTTGATCCCAGGCCCCTGAGATCATGACCCAAGCAGAGGACAGAGGCTTAACCCACTGAGCCACCCAGGTGCCCCATCATCACACTACCTTCTAAGATGTTAAAAAATGGGGTAGGCCAGTAGGCTGTACTGAAATCGTAGGTATTGATATCTTTCCAGGAGGTTTTTAAAAAATATTTTATTTGTCTATTTTAGAGAGAGAGAGAGAGCATGCATGTGTGTGAGTAGTGAGGGGCAGAAGGAGAATCTGAATCAGACTTCGCACTAAGCTGGTCTTGATCTCATGACAGCAAGATCATGACCTGAGAGGAAACCAAGAGTCAGGTGCTTAACAGAATGAGCCACCCAGGTGACCCTTTCTGGGATTTTAAATTTAAACAGCCATGCCTTCATCTCCCTTAGAATATCTCTCAGAATTGAAATAGGCTCAGTTTGGATTTTCTTTTTTTGGAACTGTGGTTAGTTAAGAATCAAAATGGACACAGAAAATGGCCACAAGGAGACCCTCCTCAGATCTTTATCAATAGACAGTTTTGATGTAGTTCTGCTGATATGAAAGTGTAATGAAAATGCTAAATTCTAGGAACAAAGAATTTTGGTGGATGGTAAATCATATGGATTAAATAGATTACAATTTTAAAGCTATAAGTTGATTTTTTTTTTCACCAAGAAACATCATAAGGGGAGACTTGAGGGGGGAAGTTAAGTGGAGAGTTGGACATCTGGATAACTATGGAAAAAGATTTTCCCTTCCTTCTACCATTTGCCACTTATAGCTACTAAAATCTTGGCCTAGGCTAAGGAAAGAAACTAGGCCAAGTCTTGTCAAAACAGGGAGGGAATGGGTCAGAGCCAAGGCTGGGACTTGGGAATGGTGCCAACAATAGTATAGGATTTAGGCTAGGCTAGAACTAGGAGCAAGGCTAGCCACGTGGTGGGGCTGGGAAGCTGATATGCACTTTGTCTTATGTTCCAGGCAGTTCAAGTCTGGAAAATCTAGAAGGCTGGGCATATATAACGTGGAAGTCAGATTTGTCAGCTTCTGCCTTCAAAGAATTCACCATAAAAACTTCGTTAATATTAAACCTAGGATAATTTCAAATTATTTGCTGCAATGACCAACAAATGACCTTGAATTATTTTTTTCCGTGTCACAGTACTAAGTACACACAGACACATAAACAGGAGGGAATGGAGATTAGATATTGATTTATTAGACTGGAAGGCATTATAAGGCAATGGCAAAAAAATGGTTTCAGATTCATACATGGATTTAAATCTCTGGTACATCATTTAATTTCTTGGCCAAGTAGCTTGACTCCTCTGAGTTTTAATTTCCTCATATGTAAAATGAAGTTAACAATAGAACCTTTCTCACTGAGTTGTCACGCAAAGTAAATGAGAACACTTGCTTCAAGTGCCTGGCATAAGAGAAGTGATCAGCCTGTGCTGCCCCCTAGCCCTCCAATTCTTACTCTTACTTCCCCTCTAGTTTCTCTTCTTGTTACTGACACAACCCAGTTAATTTCTGTTATCTTTTCTGTGTTTTTGTGAATGAAGGACTATAATATTTTAGGACAAACACCTTTACGATTTTTTAAAAGATTTTATTTATTTATTTGACAGACAGAGATCACGAGTAGGCAGAGAGGCAGGCAGAGAGGCAGAGGGGGAAGCAGGCTCCCTGCTGAGCAGAGAACCTTATGTGGGGCTTGATCCCAGGGCTCTGGGATCATGATCTGAGCTGAAAGCAGAGGCTTTAGCCCACTGTGCCACCCAGGTGCCCCATCTTTATGATTTTTTATAAGAAGCAGAAGGATTATAAAATATTATTTTGTATCTTTAGGATAAAACTCTCTTAAAACACATCACATAAGTTACTAAAGCTCAAAATGTCATTTGGAAAAATTACTTTTTTTTCCGGGTTCCCAGAGCATTAAAAAAAAACCCCTCCTTATATTTATATTTTTTCACATGTGGATAAGAACAAATGATTAGCAAATGATTAATGAGCATTGTATTGAAATATTTTAATGAAGCCAATTGTGGTCCCAGATGGAAGAGGTGAAACAGAAGTTGGCATATTAAGTTAATATTGGATATTCATTTGATTTTTCTCAGGGAGGTATACTGCCTTTTCTATAAATCTATGACTTATGGTTTCTTTATTTTCCCACTACTTATATCTTTCAAACTGTGAAAACAATTTTAAATTTATAAGAGGCTGATCTGTTTCACTGAGTTAAAAGTTTATGGCTCTGATTCCAACATGAAGGACAGACAGACACATCAAGTTGACAAGCTCCTATCCTGGAGGATCTGAACTGAACAGTGTGGAGACTTATAGCTGTCCTGAAACTCTACCATAAAGGAATCCACTAAAATGATTGACTCCTGGGGATTTCAGGTTCTGGTTCTTAAAATCTGAAAGGGAGTCTTGGCCTTGTTACGCTGCAGACTCTGAGTGTCCTGAAAGTTAAGGAAGTACATTTAAAGAAAGCACACCAGACCACAAATCAGGATATAGTTTCTGTATTTGTTGAAGTATAAATTTCTCTGAGCATGTTTTTGTTTCTGTTTTCCTATAATGATAAAGAACAGGGATCAAGTTGGGTTGTTATATAAATAGCAATGTTTTTCTAAGACTATCATTGTAAGCAATCTGACTCTCTGCCTCTGAGGCTGTCCATCGACCAAGAAAAATGAAAAAAGCTTTGGGCTCAACCAATATTTATTGAGGAGTTATTATATGCCATATACTTCCATATATATTATCTATAGTTAATCCTTAGGAAAACTTTTGAAGAAGATATTATTCCAAGGAGAGTTCATATGACTTACTCAAGGTCACAGGTGGAGCTGGACCATATTTCAGTTCTGTATTACCTATATTGTTCCAGCTCTGTGTTCTTCCCACAACATCACAGCTAAAATAGAGAGATTACTTAGGAGAGAGATACTGTCCTGTATTAAGACTGTAGAGGTGATGTTACCTTTACATACAAGAAATAGGGGAAATGAGATTTGTCTCCCCAAACATTTTTTTTCTAAACTTTATTTTTAGATCAATTTTAAGGTGACAGCAAAACTGAGAGGGAGGTACAGAGGTTTCCCATATACCCTCCATCCCCCACATGCATAGCTTCCCTTGTTATTAACATCTCTTACCAGAGTGGCACATCTGTTACATTTAATGAACCTACATTGACACATCATGATTATCCAAAGTCCACAGTTTACATTAGTGTTCACTCTTGGTACAAATATATAATGATATGTATCCACCATCATAGCATCATACACAATATTTTCACTGCCCTAAAAATTCTGCTTTACTCTACCTATTCATTTATCTCCCTCCTTTACATAACCTTCAGCACAACCTGTCTTTTAACTGTCTTCACAGTTTTGCCTTTACCAGAATATCATAATGTTGGCATCATACAGTAGGTAGCCTTTTCAGATTGGTTTATTTCCCTAATAGGCATTTACATTTCCTCCATGTCTTTTCTTATCTGGATGGCTCCTTTCTTTTTTTTTTTCTATGATTTTATTTATTTATTTGAGAGAGGGAGAGAGACAGAGTGAGAGAGAGAGCATGAGAGGGGAGAGGGTTAGAGGGAGAAACAGACTTCTCACTGAGCAGGCACCCCAATGTGGGACTCGAGCCCAGGACTCCAGGATCATGACCTGAGCCAAAGGCAGTTAGTGATGGTTCCTTTCTTATTAGAACTAAATGATATTATATTGTATGGATGTACCACAGCATATTTATACATTTACCTACAGAAAGACTCTTAGTTCCTTCCAGGTCTTGGTGATTATGAATAAAGATGAAAGGGGACCAGTTTCCAAATCCTCAACTTTCTTTAGTCCTACTTCCTTAAAAAAAACTATCTGCCTTCTCTCACCTTTTCTCTGCCTTTCCTCCTTCTCTTTCTAAGTCTCTAAAAATGAAAGCCTACCTTTCAAAGGTCAAAAATCTTACTAAGGTACATTGATTCAGGGTGTAAAAACCCTTGGTGCTAAGTAAAGTGCAATTTCAAAAATCGATGCCCAGAAATTTTCTTTAAGTCAAGGTCCTGTGCTACCCCTTTCCCATCCATCTCACTAAGAGCTGAATTTCCAATAAAGTTTATGTTTTATGTTTAATAATAATAAATACCATAGGATTTCACTCATATATGGCATTTAAGAAACGAAACAACCAAGTAAAAGGGAAAAAAAAGAAAGAGAGGCAAACCAAGAAACGGACTCTTTATTATAGAGAACAAACTGTTGGTTACCAGAGGGGAGGTGGGTGGGGGGATGGGTTAAATAGGTGATGGGCATCAAGGAGGACACTTGCTGTGATGAGCACAGGTGATGTACAGAAGTGCCGAATCACCATACAGTACACTTGAAACTGATATTATACTGTATGTTAACTAACTGGAATTTACACAAAAGCTTAAAAAAAGAAAAACCTCTGAATGACCACACTTAGACTTACCCAGTCAAACTGGATCATTTATTGACTCAAATCTTTGATCCATGGAACAAGATAACTTAGGGATAGCAGCATAATCCTATTACATGGTTCATATTGATAGGATGTTTTATGATCTTGATGCTGGATCTCAGGTTACCCTAATTGTGTAATGGCTATTTGAGGTATGTTGTTACAAAGATTATGAGATCTGAGAAAAAGTAATGATCACAATGTATAAGAGTTTTATGTGTTTTTTATCTATTGTGTATGCATAACAATTGTGATTGTAACTGAGTCTAGAAGACTTTTTATACTTGGAGGCTATGATCACAAAGAAATAAAAATAGTTCAATTTCTATTTATGGATAAAACTTTGTTGCAGAGAAATTCAATATGGTGATCAATAGGAGACTTTCAAGTATAAAAATATATTATGAAGGAATACAATTCTTTGGGGAGAATGCAAGTATATTCGATTTCAAGGAGAAGAGAAGAAAGAAACAATGCAAATTTTCTGAAGGTTAAAAGAAAGTTTACACTTTTGTGTTTAATGTTGAGAGTGGGCATCAAATTGCTTTGGTATTTAGAATCCAGTGAAAATCTTTAAAAGCACAACATAAAGGTTTTATTCTAAGTTGTCAATATGTATAGTATACTGGATATTATACCTTTTGCAACTATTTAAACTTGATGAAAAATTTCGTTGTCAACCTAAAAATATGTGCGGGAGTACATAACTTCTCAAAATTCTTCTAGGGGTTATGTGAATAAAAGTTTGAAGATCCAAATCTTATAGTGCTTTTGTGAGGGTGAAGTATAATGTGTGCAAAGCATCTAGGATAATGCTCAATTAATGCAGCTATTATTTGAGGACTGAGTTCTAATTTTAGTCCTTTTCTTCTCTGGTATTTGATCCAGGGCATTTTGATCCAGGCACTTTGGCCTCATTGTCTAGATAAAGGATAAAACAGATGGCTGTAAAAACACTTTAAGTATAAGAAGTTAGACAAGCAAGAGCGTACCTAACATCAATAATGTCAGTGGTAATATTCATAGTGATGAAAACAGGTATAGACTCTGTAAGTCAAGGCATATAGCAGATATGCAATAAATGCTTGTCAAATTAGTGAATGAATGCTATACAGAACCTTGCTAGAATGAAAGAACATATGCCTGTTTATTGGACACCTTCCCTAGTACCTGCAATAGTGTTTTAAAAGTCCAATTTGGACATTTTCTCATAAATATAAAATGAGTAGGCAATAAAGTCCTTCCCTGGGATGTGGCTACTTATTAATTTTCTGAAGGCATTTCTTCATTGGACTCTTTACCATACTGCATTATAGTATAGTGTGTAAGAGCAGTGGGTTCTAAAGAACCAGCTAGGTTAGGCTCAAGTTCCAACACTGCCACTTAACTAGCTGTGTGTCTTTGGGCAAGTCATTTAACTTCTCTTCAAGTGGGGTATCTTTACCTGGGTATAATAAGGATACCAATCTCATAGGGTTATTTTGAGTATGGAAAATCATGTGTACATGGGCAAAAGGATCCATTTTTATTTTGGAGAAGTGTTTAGATTACATTGCCCTGTGAAGAAAGCCAAGAAAAGCCAGAATTGAAGGGGGCTGTAAATAGAGTAATAATGGCTAACCCACCTGTATGGGGGTCTTATTTCTGCTATTAAAAAAAAAGTCACCAGAAACTTGGTGACTTAAAACAACATAAATTTATTGTCTTAGAGTTCTTGAAGTCAGAAATGGGTTTATAGAATTACAGGTTGTGTGGAAAGTGGAGCAATGTTGCCTCGGAATATGTCCATGTCCTAATCCCTGGAACCTGTATATATATTACTTTATGTGACCAAAAAAAAAAAAAAATCACAGATGTGATTAAGTTAAGGATCTTGAGATGGGGAGATTATCCTAAGTTATTTGGTGGGTTCTTTTAAGTGAAAGAGGGCAGGAGAGTCAGTGTCAGAGCAATGCAGTGGGAGGAAGACTTGATTAGGCATTGCTGGATTTGAAGATGAGGGAAGGGGGCTATGAGTCAAGGGATGTGGATAGCTTTTAGAAGCTGGAAAAGGAAAGGAAGTGGATTCTCGCCCTTGATCCTCCAGAAAAGAACACAGCCCTCTGACATCTTAGTTTTGACTCAGTGAGGTCCATTTCTGATTTCTGACTTCAAGAACTCTAAGACAATTAATTTATGTTGTTTTAAGTCACCAAGTTTCTGGTGACTTTTTTTTTAATAGCAGAAATATGACCCCCATACAGGTGGGTTAGCCATTATTACTCTATTTACAGCCCCCTTCAATTCTGGCTTTTCTTGGCTTTCTTCACAGGGCAATGTAATCTAAACACTTCTCCAAAATAAAAATGGATCCTTTTGCCCATGTACACATGATTTTCCAACGCAAAGCTGCTCTTAATCTCAAGGCGTCCAACTGTAAAGAGTAGCCACAGTTCTCCCACCTTGACAATGAACAAGAGGTCTCTCAACTAAGCCGCAAGACAATTTATAACATCCTGTTCTTAGGTTTTCCACTTACACATGGAAAATCATGTGCTTTAATGAACAGCCTTCGGGATGAGTGGAATCACAAAATCCATGCTCTGAGGTCCTTTTCAGAAAAAAGTGAACTCCTAATTATGGCCTCCCTTCCTTTGGCAGGGAGTTCTGAGCCTAACATTGCGATCCTCGCGTAGGAGCCAACCCTTGAGGTTGTTCAGGTCGAGGGCCCAGGAGAATTAGAACACTAGGATAGGGAGAAATGGGCAAGGGAAGGGGAAAGGAAGTTGCTCTCACAGAGGGATGCTGGAAAGAGTGTAAGGGAAAACAAAAACAAAAACACAGTCAAGTAATGGGAAGTGAGAGATGGCCTCCCGCAACCGACGCCTCCCGGCTTCTCTCGCTCGTTTTGGAAACTTTCCCTCTTTAGGCTCCAGGGCAGTGCACCTGCCTCTCTTGGCTGGGCCGCAGGAGCGAGCCTGGGGCAGGGTGGGAAAGTCTTGCCTGGAAAGCCTCCGCCCTGGCGGGGTGGTGGGGAGACTGCAGGGAGGAGTCAAGGGGCGAGAAACGGAAAGACTACATCTCCCAGGCCGCCACGCTTCCCAGCTGGAGTCCTAGGGCTCCGAGTGCTCTCCAGTTTCCGTAGGGAAGCGCCAGGCTACCGCAGCTTTTGTGCGTAGCGATATCGCCCTCCCCTTCCCTCTCGGGTGTCTAGTGAGGAAGGCTACGTTTCAACTACCGCCAGGGCTTAACCCCTCCGACGCCTAACAGGACAGCAGGCCGGCTCCCTTGGACCAAGAAGAACTCTTAGGAGCAAGAACAGTTTGGTAACGCAATCCCAGGGTGCGTGGAAGACAGTTGAAGAAGGAGCCCGAGTGTTGGGGATCGGCGCAAAGGTTCGCTAGGGCGGGGCGGGAGCTCTGGCTTTAAGAAGGGGGAGGGGATAGTGCAATCAGGGTTGCCCGCGGAGTTCAGCAAAGGAAATCTTCAGTTAGCTCGGGAACGAGGAGCGGGGAGAGGAAGCTTCCAGTCCCAGCGTCCACCCCAGCCTCCACCCTGGGCGGGCTAAAGTGTCACGTTTGCAGTTGCTCAGGAAGGATCCCACTGGTCTCCGGAGGCAGGCTGGGCTGCCTGTCTGGGGAGGCAATGCCTTGGGGGCATGCTGCTTGCTAGGCAGAACCCCTCCAGGATCGGACTGCATTAGTTAGGTCTCTGTGTCACCTGAAGCAATTGCCGGCTGCCTGCTTCCGGTGGAGACCAGCCAGTTCTACCCAGGAATCTCAAAAGAACAGGTACCTGTCCTTCAAAGGGAGGGAGGCTATGAGTTTCCCAGGCGGGTCCCGCACTCAGTTCCCCCCATCTCCTTTCCCCTACTGTCCCGCTGATGCTCTTGGTCTTTGTGTGTTTCCTCGCTCCTTTCAGCCCTCGCCATCAGAACCATGGGGCATCCCCCGCTGGAGTTCAGCGACTGTTACCTGGACAGCCCCGATTTCCGTGAGAGGCTCAAGTGTTATGAGCAGGAGCTGGAGAGAACCAATAAATTCATTAAGGACGTGATCAAAGATGGCAACGCGCTTATCAGCGCAATGAGAAGTAAGTGGGAGGCTTTGGTGGATGAGCTGGTGGCTCTGGCCTTTAAGCTCTTCCACACCACAGGGGGAAGGGAGGTTTCAAAGTGCTTTCCAGTTCAGTTCTCTGAGGCGAGTGGGTTTCCGAACACTTCGGAAGTGGGGTCAGTGGAAGGCGGTGGCTGTAATTAGAAGGCCTTGACCTTACAAGACGATCAGTACCTGTGCCAGGGACCTTCTTGCTCTGCAACTATCATTACTTGGAGGATTGTTGTTCTGAAGGGACAATTTGCCTGTACTGTTGGACGTGTTTAGTACTCATGTGTACTGTATATCTCTCTATATATTTGGGTAAGGGTAAGGAGATTTTCAAGCTGACCAAGGAACTGCCCTAGCACCTTCTAAATAAGAGAGATTAGAAGCTGGCAGAACAAGTAATGGTTTTGTCCTGGCCTATGGTTGCTAACGAATGAGAGTTGAGGTAGTGAAAGAAAATTCCCTGTATCAACCTGTTTTCTAAGGAAAGTTCCTTCGCCCCAGATTTATTTTTTTTCTTTTAAGGTACTGAGCTATGGGGGTGCCTGGATGGCTCATCTGGCTCAGGTTGTGATCCTGCGGTCCTGGGATCACATTGGATTCCCTGCTCAGTGGGAAGCCTGCTTCTCCTTCTCCCAATCCTCCTGCTTGTGTTCCCTCTCTCACTGCGTGTCTCTCTATGAAATAAATAAATAGAATCTTAAAAAAAAAAAAAAAGGTACCACAGGGGCGCCTGGGTGGCTCAGTGGGTTAAGCCGCTGCCTTCGGCTCAGGTCATGATCTCAGGGTCCTGGGATTGAGCCCCATGTTGGGCTCTCTGCTCAGCAGGGAGCCTGCTTCCTCCTCTCTCTCTGCCTGCCTGCCTCTCCGTCTACTTGTGATTTCTCTCTGTCAAATAAATAAATAAAATCTTTAAAAAAAAAGTTACCACAAACACAAATTTAAAAAGAAAATAAGGGGGAGGGAGGCAGGGAGAAGGTGGTGGGGTTATGGACACGGGGAGGATATGGGCTATGGTGAGTGCTGTGAAGTGTGTAAACCTGACGATTCACAGACCTGTACCCCTGGGGCCAATAATACATTATATGTTAATTTCAAAAAAAAAATAAAAAAGAAAGAAAGAAAATAAGGCATTGAGCTGTGGTTTTGGTCAGAGTCAGTCTGAGCTCAGAATTTTGGATGGCCTCACATGCCACTGAATTCTCCTTGGGGGTGAAACAAAGACCTGCCTAGTACCTGGCACAAGGGACCCAGTCCCCAGAGAGCATACTTCAGGGCTAGGCTTAAGGACCACTGGTCTGAAGGAACCTCATCTAGCTTGGCTTTGCCAGTGGTCACAACTGATGTCTGTGGGACCCTACCCCCCCTTCCCCACTGTGTGGAGTTTTTATTTCTGCTAGTTGGCAGAAGGCTTGGAGTAAGAGAAAGAATAATAAACATTCCCAACAAGAGCGCAGGCGAGCCAGCCCTTTGCGCCAAAGTATATATACCCAGAAGAATGGAGGCTAGCATTTGGGTGGAGTGATAATTTTTTCTCTTCTTGGCTGCAAAATGGTTTCAAAAAAGAAAGTCACTGCTCAGAGTTACTGGTAAATGTGTCCTGTCAGCTTATGACTTTGTTCTGAACGCATTTATCCCTGAAAAACTGTGTCTAAGTCCTGTGCAAGGACCTTCTTAAGGCAGATGGAGTCAAAGAAGAGTGGGGAGAAAGGCTTGATATTTTTGTGCAGCTCTTTTGATTTGCTCCTGGCAGGCCTTTGCTTTCACTGCCAGTGTTGTCTGCCCACTTTGGTCAGAATATATAAGTGGCCCACGTCCCTGCTGGTTATTTGATGGAGTCTGATTATTTAATTTTTTTGTCATATTGTTGTCCAAAGAAGAGCACACTCTCGGCAGCAACTGAAAGATGGGGTATTGGAAATGCTGGTTCTTAGAGGCATATAGGCCTTTGGGGTGTGTTGTCACCTAATAGAATTCACTGAGGGGTTAAAGATAAGACACAAGACTAGTTAGACAGATTGAGGGTTCATTGAAAGGAAAAGGGGAGAATGTTTGGATTTTTTTAAAAAAATTTACTTATTATGATAAGCTGCTTGGTATATGTAGCTCCTCATGAACCCCAGAAAGGGGTGTGAAGTGTATGGTAAGCTGAAACTGTGCTAAAAAGTGACCAGCTACAGAGAGATTAAGATTTTTAAGAGACAATAAACAATTCAATAACACATTTGAGGAAGAGTAGATTTTTTAAAATTTTTTTTAAAAGATTTTTATTTATTTATTTGATAGAGAGAGATCACAAGTAGGCAGAGAGGCAGGCAGAGAGAGGGGGAAGCAGACTCCCCGCTGAGCAGAGAGCCCGATGTGGGGCTCGATCCCAGGACCCTGAGATCATGACCTGAGCTGAAGGCAGAGGCTTAAACCACTGAGCCACCCAGGCGCCCCAGGAAGAGTAGATTTTTGTATGCTAAGGGCAAATAGTGGTTCTGACTCTTTCCTTCTCTGGAACGGAAACTGGTAAGAATCAGCAGTTTTTAAGGCCTAAACCTTTGCAGATGGGTGGAAGATCCAAGAAAATATTTTGGCCCATGGGGCTTCTTGATATTCAGGGTGGTTTTCTGTTTCCGAATATACATAGAAAGCCAAAATAGGGCAGGGTGGAAATAAAACCCAGCAGCTAACCCACACTCCATTTCTTTCCTTTAAGTTGCGTGATTCTAAAAACATGATTAGGTAGAAGCATAGGCGGGATGTTTCCCACTGTCTTGATCACAGTAATGTTAATCCTCCCACTCCACTTCCTTACACTGCTAGCTTTTTGAGAATGAGTGGGGAAGCAAAACAAAGGTAAGCTTTTCTTTGTGTGAAGGAAACAGGAAAAAGAGAAGGCTGGAACTGGAGTTAGAAGACGTGACTTTTCCATCTTGGGATAAGATGGCATAGATTACTGACTTCATCTGTGAAATGGGGTTGATTACACCCACCTCACAGGGTTGTTGCGAGACTCAAAGGAGTTAATGGATTATGAAACTGCTTTGTAAATGGAAACAGTCAAACATAGAAAGTTGTTGATAATGCATCTTTAGGTTAATAATGTATCTGATGGTGAGTGTATGTTTCTCAGTAGGTTTCTGAAGGGCAATGAATAAGCAGAAGTCATTGGAAACATATTTTTTACTGTCATCTTATTGGAAAATGTCACTCTATACATTGACATGTCTCAGCAATTAATTTTGTCTTCATGTGTGGGGATTCATTTTGGCATTTGGAGCCTGGCATGAAAGGCTGATTGTCAGAAACAATGATTGACACCTTTCCCTTTGACTTACTCTGTTGACTAGAAAATCAAATGGCTAGTGTTTCTAGGAACCAATGAAACTTGGTGCATTGTGTTGCAAAAACTAGGTGCAGTTTTTTTTTTTTTTTTTAAGTTGTGAGCCTAGGTGGAACTGGATTTCTGCATTTATCCTGTTTGTGTCTGATTTTGTACAGAGCTCCAGATAAGGTTTAAGTCAACTTTGTGTGATGATTTATTCATTAAACATGGGTCCCTTTTGAACATTTAGGTTTACTTACATCTGTCCTCAGAGGTAAATGATGTTATTAACAATACTCAACATGTCTCTCTCCTAGGGAAGTGGTTGATTACCCCCCTTTAAATGTGATCTATTTATAATTGTTGGAGTACAATATGATGGTTATAACTTAAACTAATGGAAGATAAAAATACTGTGACTCTGAAAGGTGAACATATTGCTTGCTTTTCTGTTTGTCCTTTGGCTTTCTGTTGGCAGTTTTGGTCCCTGATGTTGTTTGAATATTTTCTAAGCACTCAGGCTAGGAATTATTCAGAACAATTGATGTGGCTCCTGCTTATATCACAAGGCAACATGATACATCTAATAAATGTTATATATAGTTCAGTGAACACATACCATTCATTCAGGAAATGCCTCTGCACATACTGTATTCAGGCTGCCATGCTCAGGGCTGTCACAAATGTGACAGTCTTTGTAACAATGGTTCCTGCCCTCAGAGTTTCTAGACTAGTGGGAGAGAAAAGACATGGGTAGAGATGATTATCAGGTAGAGATCACTATCACTATCCCTATCAAATGTGGGTAGAGGTCACTATCAGTGGATGTGGATCCAAGCCATACGAATGGAACAGGTGGATATCGTGGCACATGAAGACCAGCAGGAGAGCTCATTTCTTGGTGAGAGGGCAAGGAAAAGGAAAGAAGGAAGTGGCATTGGAATTTGTCTGAATTCATACTTATTGCATGTTTAACTGTTCACAGTGCCAGGCATTGAAATATTATAACAGCCTTATGAGGTAAGGATGATTATTCCCATTATATAGATGAAGAAACTGAAGTTCAGAGGTGCTAAATAACTTTCTCAACAAATAAGGGCAAGAGTCTGATTTAGAACCCAGACCTGAGTCTGAAGGCCTTGCTTACTTTACTGTGTTGCACTGTATTCAGGATGAGGTATTTCATGTAGTAGAAATGACCCAGAGGATGTAAAGGGACAGCAGATAATTCAAGTCATCTGCAATGGATAGGTCGCAGGAAGGGCGTTTTGGGGAGATGAAGTTGGAATGGCAGGCTGAGGCCTTACTGTGCAGGGACCTGTTAAGTACTTCAGATTTTTCTTGATAGAGAGAGGGAGTATTAAAAATGTTTTTGGTAGGAGAGAAGCATGATTTGAGTTGTGCTTCGGGAAGATTCATCTGATAGTGATGTGTGAGGGGTGAGCAATTCCACACAAATATTTGTGACTTTTCAGAAGTTATTTGGCAGCTTTAAATTCCCTTTTTTAAAAGATTCATTTATTTATTTGAGAGAGGGAAGAGGGGCAGGGGAGAGACAGTCTTAGGCAGACTCCATGCTGAGCGGAGAGCCCAACATGGGGCTCGATCTCATGATCCTGAGATCACAACCTGAGTTAAAACCAAGAGTCCTTCACTTAACTGGACTGTACCACGCAGGTGCCCCTAAATTCTCTTTGATATAGCTCAAGGGTCAGCAGCAGATCTCTTCTGTAAAGGGCCATGTTTTAGGCTTTGCAGGCCATACAGTCTTGGTGGCAATTATTTAACTGCCGTTGTTGTGAAAAAGCAATCATAGATAATATATACATGGAATGAAAGTGGTTGTGCTCTAATACAACTTTATTTGTTGACATGGAAATATGAATTTCACTTAATTTTCACAAGTCATGAAATATTATTCTTTTGAATTTTCAACTGTTTGAAAATATAAAAACCATGTCATCTCAGCTAAGGGACAGAGGCATACAAAATAGGCAGCAGGTTGGGTTTGTCTGACTGGTAGCAGTTGGCAGACTTTTGATACAACTAGTTAACCTAAAAAAAAAGCTCAATGGAATTTTATTTGTAAGGCAATTAAAATAGCTAATGGTAGCATTTCCATCAACTAGGTTTACTCTGGTGTGCTGTTAACTATGCCTGATCCAGATTTGGGGATCACAGCCTCAAGTCCTGTCAGGGGCCAAGGAGAAAATGGAAAAGTTTAAAGCTGTTGGAAATGAGTTAATAGGGCTGGAATGATTGGGGTAAAATATAGCAGCCTCACCACATTCAAACGGCCTTTACTTTCTTCTTTTTTAAAAAAACGTGCTAACTAAGTAAAATACATTCACAGCCTATTTTTAATCAGGTTGCAACTCCTGAGCTAGATGATCTAACTCTATTAGTCTAGGAATCTTTGATGCTAATGTGCTAGGGAAATGAAAGGCAGTAGTCTCCAGATAGAGATTTCTCCTGGGAAGCACTACTAGGCACTGTTGGCATATGAGTGAAGGCAGAATGAAAGTATAATGGAAAAAACCCTAGACATGAAGATTAGATACTTGGATATGGTTCTATTACTAATGGGATCTGTGACCTTCATAAATCATTTTGCTGGGGCCCCAGGTCTGCGGCTTTATAAAGGTAGGGTTGGGCAGTAAATCTGTAAGCTCACTTTCAGCTCTAACATTCCATGCCTTTTTTTTGTATTGTATATTGTAGTTTAATCATTTGGGAAAGGAATGACTAACCCAATTATAGGAACTTATTTTATGCCTATGTAAATGTTCACATTATTTTAGTGTACATGTCAGTATTTAAATAGAAACATTTAAACAAAAATTTTAGTCTTTCAAAAACCAAGGATAACATACTTTTTGTATGTTTGTATATATAAAGCAGATTTCAGAAAAAAATAATTATATCACAAATCTACACATATACATGAATAGTCACACATACATAGGCTGTCTGGGACTAATTAAGACTTATGTTTTATAAGAATTCAAAAAAGGGGTGTCTGGCTGGCTTAGTCAGTAGAGCATGTGGTTCTTGATCTCAAGGTCATGAGTTTGAGCCCCATGTTAGGTGTACAGACTACTTACAAAAATAAACAACAACATTAAAAAACTAAAAATATCAAAGATGCATTCTATTCTAAAAATGTACATGAAGTTGATAAAGTAGAAATCATGTAATTTGTATAGTTTTTATAACCTAGTCTTAAATTCTTTAAAAATGCCACTTTCTTATATTCTGTACTTACATTCTATACTTTATAGACCAGAGTTTTAGATGTTTACATTAAGGTGACCTTTTGGAGTATCTGTTTACCTCTTGCTTTGGCAACTGGGGCACCTATATGGTGAATGCTTTCCTGGAAGAATGGATTGATTACCTTTGTGAGGCAAATTTGATCTTGAATATCCTCAGTGGGGAGTCATCTCCAGCTTGACACAGAGAGAAACTGGTTGCTAGTTCCAGCTCTGTCACTAGCTTGCTGTATGATATTGAATAAGTATTTAGCTTTGTGAGCCTGAGTTTTCCCATTTGTAAAATTAGAGTTTTGGTCAGTAAGCCTTAGTGTTCCTCCTGGCTTTATCATTCTCTTTTTTCTGGGCTGCAGCTGTCTTGCTCATAGTCAAGCAGCCTAAATTGATTCTGTTATGAACTTTAGAGCCCATCACCTTTACTCTGGAAGAGCAGGCAAGGGGAATATCAAACTGATAAGTCCAGCATAACTAGATGACTTGAATCATGCTAACTTATCTGATTATCTTCTTGATGAATGTTTCCTGAAAGGTGTCACCCTGGTGGCTTTTCATTTTGTCCTGAATAGCTCTGTAGTGAGAGAACCCAAAACTTATAATTCCTTTGGGGTGGGTATAGTGCCATGCTGTGCAGGGAAGAGTTGGTGATGTAATATACATTCTCAGTAGATATCCTGTCATTATCTTGGTGATATTTAATTAGTGCCTTAGAACACATGGGGTTATTTTAAATACTCTCTGAAGTCAGATCAATGTAATGAGTATGTTATATGGTACTGTTATCAGTAGGTGTTAACCAGTGTCAAATAGAATTTGGTGGAGGCATTATTGCCATGTTCATTGAAGGCCCTCAGAACACCAGATTCCAAAGTCTAAAGCAGTTGGACGAGTAGTGATGTAGGGACTTGGAAGGAGAAGTGAAACAAGCTTTAATAGTGATGAAGGAAATAGTGATGAAGGAAAGTTGCTTTTCAGCTTAATTTTTATAGCCACTTGTTAAAGCATAGCCACAGACTCATTTATTCTGGCATCTGTTTCTCTAATCATTTACTATAGGAATTTTCTAAAGCCCGTGAAGATCTAGAAGGAAATATGGTTTTCCAGGGGTGTACCCTGGAAATCTTAAGCTGATATTTTTTTTTTTTTTTTTTTTGGCTAGTGGGATAGAGCGCCCTCATGATGCTTGACTGGACTTGCATCAAGTACTAGAGCCTTGCACAATGTAAAGGCATTTCAATTTAATTCAACATGGATTTGCTAAGCACTTGTATGTGTCAGGTACTATCTTGGAAATTGGGGGAATAATGGTGAATAAGGCCGCTACGGGCCCTCCATCTTGGAGCATAAAACATAAAACATCTGATTGCTCACTTAAATAGTTTAGGGGCACCTGGGTGGCTCAGTGGGTTAAAGCCTCTGCCTTCGGGTCATGATACCAGGGTCCTGGGATGGAGCCCCGCATCGGGCTCTCTGCTCAGCAGAGAGCCTGCTTCCCTCTCTCTGCCTGCCTCTCTGCCTATCTCTGTCTTTGAAATAAATAAATAAAATCTTTAAAAAAATAAATAGTTTAATTACAATTAATTACAAAATAGCAATGAAAATTTCAGGGTATGATGTATATTCTATCTGATGTTACGAGGAGGGGTGTTGTGGGGGAGAAAAGACCATGGGGATGTAATTTCCCATAGTAAAAAGAATGAACTGAAAAAGGAAAAGTTCCTAAGTCATAGCTACCTGTCTTACTACCCTTGGTAGTTAATGGTCCTGGCTAATGGTAGTTAACAGATACATCAAGTGAGTGGAAATTTTCTCAGAAACAGACAGAGTATAGTACATCTCATGGAGTTTTCAGGGAAGATCTGAAGTACCTACTATCTCCTTTTATGAGTATATTACAATTTTTTTGATTGGTAACACATGAACATGGTACAAAATTCAAAATGTACAAAAGGCTAAACCTTCTGCCTCCTCTTATGTCCCATTTCCCCAGTTCTCCACCCTAGCAGCAACAACGGGTAGCTGTTTGTTTATTCTTTACCCCATTGCTTCTTTTAACTTCTGTTTCCTCAGGAATGTGTTTCATTGTAGGAAAATTTCCAGCCATACTGGGGCAAGAGAACCTTAAATTTGTGTTTGGAGGGAATTAAATACCTCAGAAAATTGACTCTGTGAAAGCAAAGAGGACACTGGAAAAAATTGCCAAAATTAACTTTTCAGAACTCTGGAAATTAACCAAAAGGCTTGCAACAATCGAAAGAGTGTTTACTGATGAAAAGATGTTGAACCTTTGTAGCAGCAGAGTTTGTGGCATTTTAACTTAAACTGCCTCATTTTCCCTTCTCCATAGTTTCAGGGTAACCTTGAAAATCCACAGCCTTATAACCACATTAGCTGTGGAAGCCAGTCCTTTTAACATCTGGGGGGTGGGGGGAAGACTGTGTTGGTAGCTCCTCAGGAACTCACATACCCAGAGTCTTGTCACTATTTAACCTGTCTCAAAGCTACCTAGAAAATCCCATTAATAGGGCTTCTCTTTACTTCACCTGACTTAGGGCTAGCTCAGTGAGAAAAATTCTATCCCTAGGGTGTTTAACATTACAGCTGCCTGAGACTGCAGTACCTGTAGGGCAAGCAAGAGCCTAGGCAAAAACATGAAAGGAAGAAATGGGGAAATGAGATACCTACTGGAGGTTTTGGTAAACTCTGACATATTCCTGAAGATCTAGAAGGCTACATGCATGTTCTTTTCTAGGCTGTTTGTGTGCCTAGAAAAGACCTCAGGGGGCTCTAATTTTTCCCCTATGCTTGAACTTGAGGCAAAGTTGTAAACTACCTGGCTGAGTGTTGAGGGAATGTCCCAACATACACACAGAGCTCCTTGGCAAAATGTGGCAGTCTTAGTGGTTCAAGTCATTTAAGAAGATATCTGAAGTCACTAGCTGGCCACTAAGCTAACCAAGCAGAGAGTCAGTGGCAAGGAATACAAGGAATACAAGCATTACAGACATAGTCCAAGAAAGACACTAAACAAAGCAACAGCAACAACAATAATAACAACAACAATAGCAACAAAACCTGGGGGTCAAGATCTGATTTCCAGAGGTACCACATTATATTGTTTAAAATGCCCAATTTTCAAAAAAGTTAATCAGGCATGCCAAAAAAATTATGGCCTCTATTCAGGGAAAAAAGCAGTCAGTAGAGACTGTTCCTGATGTGGCCTAAATGTTGGAATTTAGATAAAAAATTAAAATCAGCTAATATAATCAAAGAAATAAAGGAAACCATGTCTAAAGATTTAAAGGAATGCATGAGAACAATGTATTAACAGACACTGCAAAGAAATAAAAATGGTAAAGAAGAACAAGAGAAATTCTGGAATTGAAAAGTAAAATAGCTGAAGTGAAAAATTCAGTAGCAGATTTGAGCTAGCAGAAGAAAGAGCAAAGAACTTGAACATAAATCAATTGAGATTACCTGGTCTCAGCAAAAACAGAGAAAAAAATTAAGAAAAATGAACAGAGCCCCCCAAACTGTGGGACATAATGGAAACTGTGGAACACCAATAACATACACATTATGGAAATCTCAGGAGAAGATAGATCGAAAGGAGCATAAAGAATATTTGAAAAAATAATGGCCCCAAACTTCCCAAATTTGATGAACAACACTAATCTCCAGGTTCAGGAAGCTCAAAAAAACTCTGCATAGGAGAAACTCAAGGAGAGCCATACCTAGATATGTTATAGTTAAACAGCTGGAAACCAAAGACAGAATCTTGAAAGAAGCAAGAGAAAAATAACCGGGTTCCTTATAAGATTAAAAGCAAACCTATCAAGAACCATGGAGACCAGGAGCCAGCCCTGGTGAAATTCGAAGTGCTGAAAGAAAAATAATATCAACCAAGAATTCTGTATTCATGAAAACCATCCTTCCTCCTTCAAAAACAAGGGAGAAATTAAGACATTCTCAGGTAAACAAAACCAAAAACTGAGAATTTGTCACTAGGAGATCTGCCCTATGAGAAATACTAATGGGAATCCTTCAGGATGAAATGAAAGAATGATGAATGGTAACTTAAATCGTACAAAATATAAAGAGTATCAGTGCATGTAACTATATATGAAGGTATAAAAGACAGTCTGTCTTTTAGTAACTCCTTTTTTCATACCCTATTTAAATGACAACTGCATAATGCAATATTTACAAAGCTGTGTTAATGAGCTTATAATACATAAAGATGCAATACATATGGCAATACAGCACAAAGTGGTATGGGGGGAAGGAAATAATTATACTGGCACCATGTTTCTTTTTTTTTTTTTTTTTTTTTTTTTAAAGATTTTATTTATTTATTTGTCATAGAGAGAGAAGCGAGAGAAAGCACAGGCAGACAGAGTGGCAGGCAGAGGCAGAGGGAGAAGCAGGCTCCCCACCAAGCAAGGAGCCCGATGTGGGACTCGATCCCAGGACGCTGGGATCATGACCCGAGCCGAAGGCAGCCGCTTAACCAACTGAGCCACCCAGGCGTCCCAGGCACCATGTTTCTATATGCTTTCTAAATTAAGTTAAAATTAATCTGAACTTGATTGTTTTAAATTAAGATGGTAATTGTAATCCTGAGGTCAGCCACTAATAAAATAACTTAAAAAAATACTGAAAGAAACAAGGGAATTAAAATAGTACAGTAGACAATATTTAACAAGGAAGAAGGTAGTAATGGAGGAAGAGAAGAAACAAGATATATAGAAAATAAATTGTAAACATAAATCCTGCCTATCTATAATTAGGTGTGAATGGAATACACACTGCAGTAGAAAGGCAGGAATTAGTAAAATGGGTAAATTGATTAAAACATGTACTGTCGGGTGCCTGGGTGGCTCAGTGGGTTAAGCCGCTGCCTTCGGCTCAGGTCATGATCTCGGGGTCCTGGGATCGAGTCCCACATCGGGTTCTCTGCTCAGCAGGGAGCCTGCTTCCCTCTCTCTCTCTCTGCCTGCCTCTCTGCCTCTCTGTCTACTTGTGATCTCTCTCTGTGAAATAAATAAATAAAATCTTTAAAAAAAAAAAAAAACAAACATGTACTGTCTTTAAGAGTTACATTTTGGGGGCACATGGGTGACTCAGTGGGTTAAGCCACTGCCTTCAGCTCAGGTCATGATCTCAGGATCCTGGGATTGAGCCCTGCATTGGGCTCTCTGCTCATCAGGAAGCCTGCTTCTCCTGCTCTCTCTGCCTGCCTCTCTGCCTACTTGGGCTCTCTCTGTCAAATAAATAAATAAAATCTTAAAAAAGAGTTACATTTTGGATTCAGAGACACAGATGGTTGAGAATAAAAGGATGGAAAAATATTCCAAGCAAATAGTAACCAGAGAGAGTGGTGGTGGCTATACTAATATCAGACAACATAGATTTTTTTTAAAAAGATTTTATTTACCTGAGAGAGAGAGAGAGCAAGCAGAGGGAGAGGGGCGAGCAGATTATGTACTGAATGTGGAACCCAAAGTGGGGTCCAGTCTCAGGATGCGGAGATAATGACCCGAGCTAAAACCACGTCAGATGTTTAACTGACTGAGCCACACAGGTGCCCCCAGACAACATAGATTTCAAGACAAAGTACTTTTGACATACAAAGAAAAATATTTTATAATGGTAAACACAGTTCATATATCAGGAAGATATAAAATTATAAACATATGCACCTGACAACAGAGCTCCACAATACATGAAATGACAGTGGCCAAACTGAAGAGAGAAATAGATAACTCTGAAGATAGTAGTTGGAGACTTCAGTATTCTACTTCCAATAAAGTCTAGATTAACTAGACAGAGATTAACAAGGAAATAGAAGACTTGAATGGTACTATAAACCAACTAGACCTCTTTCAGACATTTGTAGAACACTACATGACAAAGGCAGATACACATTCTTCTCAAGTGCACATGGGACATTTTTCAGGATAAACCTTCTGCTAGGCCACAAAACATGTGTACGTATATTTGTTCACATGAAGTATATTCTCTAGCTATAGATGAATGAAATTATTAATAACAAAAGGACATTTAGGCAGTTCACAAATATGTGGAAATTAATATCACAATCACAATGTGTGACTAATATCACACATTGGGCCAAAGAAATCATAATGGCAATTAGAAAATACTTTGGAATGAATAAAAGTGAAAACACAACACGCTAGAAATTAGGGGATGCAGGAAAATTGGTGCTTAGAGGAAAATTTATAGCTTTAAACACCTACATTAGAAAAGAAGAAAGACCACAATTCAGTAATCTAACCTTCCACATTAAGTTACTAGAAGAAGAATACACTAATCCCAAAGAAAGTAGAAGGCATGAAAAGACGAATATAAAGTGGAATTAAATGAAATAATGAGACAATTAAAAAAATCATAAGTTGATTTTTAAAAAGACCAACACCATTGAGGAATCATTAGCTAGACTGACAAAGAGAAAAGATAGAAGGTTTGACTTATTAAAGGCAGGAATGAAGGAGGGGACACTACCAACCCTACAAAAAAATAAAAAAAATTAAAGGGAATACTATAAATAACTTTATGCCAATAAATTATGTAATTTAGATGAGATGGTCAAATTTCCAGGAAGACACAGACTACCAAAAATTGACTTCACAATAAATGGAAAATCTGTAGAGACCTATAACAAGTAAAGACATTGAATTAGTAATCAAAATACTATCCACAAAGAAAAGCCCAGGCCTAGCTCATTTCACTGGTAAAGTCTTCCAAACATTTAAGTAAAAATTAATACCCATCTTTTGCAAACTCTTTTAAAAAGAGAGAGAACACTTCTTAACATATTCTCTGAGACCAGTAGTAGCCTGATCGTAAAACCAGATATCACAAGAAAATAAAATTATAGACCAAATTCCCTTAATAATATAGACACGAATGTCCTCAACAAAATGCTAGGAAACCAAATCCAGCAACACGTGAAAAGGATTATATACTATAATCAAGTGGAATTTATTTCAGGAATCCAAAGATAGTTTAACATCTGAAAATCAATCAGTGTAATAATGTAATATACCAAATAATTGTAATAAGAGAAAAAAATATAATAGGTACAGATATATTTTCTTAAAGACTTCTATTTATTTATTGGAGCGAGAAAACCAGTGAGAGAGATCATGAGAACATGAACTGGGGGAAGGGCAGAGGGAGAGGGAGAAGCAGACTCCCTGCTGAGCAGGGAGCCCAATGCAGAGCTCCCTGAGCTGAAGGCAGATGCTTAACCAACTGAGCCACCCAGGCACCTTGATATGATACAGCTATTTTAAAAACCTTATGATGTTGAAAACATTAAACAAACTAGTTATAACAGGTTAGTGGTTGTCTAGGGCTGGGGGAGAGGGTGGGGATGTATTATGACTGTTAATAGGCAAAGGATTTCTGTTTGGGGTTGTGAAATTTTCTATTAGATTGTGATGATAGTTGTACAACTCTGTGACTATACTAAACCCCACTTAATTGAATACTTTAATGAGTGAGTTTTATGATATATGAGTTACATCTTAAGGATATTTTTTCCCACATTGTGCATGTGAAACAGAGGTGCTTGGCTTATAGTCCTACATTTTCTTTTGGTTCTTTTTTTTTTTTTTTTAAGATTTTATTTATTTATTTGACAGAGGGAGATCACAAGTAGGCAGAGGCAGGCAGAGAGAGAGAGAGGAGGAAGCAGGCTCCCTGCCGAGCAGAGAGCCTGATGCGGGACTCGATCCCGGGACGCGAGATCATGACCCGAGCCGAAGGCAGCGGCTTAACCCACTGAGCCACCCAGGTGCCCCTTTCTTTTGGTTCTTATAGAATAACAGACCTGGAAGGTTTTTTAGAAAACTTTATATCCACTCTGTTGAGTTTATGTCTAGGGAAAAGGAAGCCAAGGGAGAGAACTGACTCCTTCAGGGACCTGGAGTTGGCATCCAAATGGGAACCAGAGTCAGATTTTCCATTCTAAAGTTCTTTTTGTACTGTACTTTAAAGCAGGTATCTTGCATTAAAACTGCCTGGATATTTTTTACTGGGGTTGGGGGTACTTTTCTTTGAAATGACCCAGTTGGCAGTAAAGAACTGAACCCGAAGTGAATTTCCTTTCATTCCCTTCCCCCATCCTACCATCATGGCTGGGATTAAAGGTTTCCCTGTTAAGCAGACTAGCCTCAATTTAATTATGATGTGATTGTGTTTTCTGTCTTTTGTCATAGAAGAATGGCTGTACCTTCTGATGGTGTGATGCCTGTCTTCTTTGTTTCCTTCCCTAAGAGCCTACACCAGCTGGTTTGGCAGATCTAGAGGCCTCCCCTTTTCTCTGCTCATTTGTTGATGTTTTTGGCAAAAGCAGCTGCTTTTTTTATAGTGGGTAGTATATAATTGGGAAATATGTGGCATTACTAAAGGGTGACAAAGTCCTCCCTTCATATGATTTTTATTGTAAGGCAGCATGACGTTTCTTCTAAGTGACAAGCAGTAGGCCCCACAGTATAGTACCATATTAGGAACTTAAAGGCAGTTCTTTGCAAAAGGTTTTCATTAAGGATTTCCCAGAAATAGGATGGCCACGTTTCAGCTTCCAATTCTCTTTCCAGAGCCAGGCTGTTGTCGAAAAGTCTTTCCGTGTGATTGGAAAAATATGTATTATGCATGTGGCAGTTGACAGCTGGGGACTAATCCCTAGTTCATCCACCCTGAATTTCTTAGGTGGGGGGAGCCAGCCATCAAGGTGTTTTATTACTGCCCCTTACAACTTTTGTTTAGAGCAGGGAAAAAAAAAACTCCAAAGGGAGTTGTAAAGAGAATGTCCTTACCACCATTGTCACCATGCTGAATTTCTCTTGCTTTTAACACTGGAGATAGTGATATCTCTCTGTATTTGGTTTGTCTGGAGAGAATTGTCTTCTAGAATCCATACCCATGCCCAGTGTTTTAGGATTTATGGGAATGATATTTCTGTTATGGCACTAAATAGGAAAGCAGAAGGTAATCAGTGTGCTAATTGTTTAAGACCTCTGCCAGGGATTGTATGGTTGTACTAGGAGAAAGGAAGAGGAGGGAAAGCTGGGGCTTAATGGCATTTTGTTTGCTTTTCCTTTGTGAAAAGCAGTTGCTGTTCATTTCCTTTTCTTTTTGACTAATGCACACTATCTTGCTGGAAATGGACGCATAGTGTTCCAAGGGCCCTTCAGAGAACATTTAACTCTTTCATATTTCAGATGAGGAAGCAGACTTAAGAGGGCATGTTCCTTTCCAAGATCATGGAGCCAGTTGGTCAGAGAATCAGAACTGGCACACAGTAACCAGTTCCCATTCCTGGGCTCTGTGCAGTATCACCGTGCCTCACAAAACAGTCTCTACTCTTCACAGCCTCTTCGCTGGGCCTGTGATTATTTTTCAGAATCACTTTCAGATTGTGAAAGAAAAGACTTGCTTTCTCTTTAGTGCCTCTTGCCAAGAAGGTACCTTCAGTGTTGGTCTGAAGACAGCCATGCATTTCAGAGATCTGAAATGCAGGAATGGAGTAGGGGAAGGAAGGTTCAGGAAGGCTAAAGTTACTGCTGTACTTTTTCTAGTTGGTGCTTTCCTAGCTTGATGAAGCAGAAGATCAAGAGAACAATCTCTCATAATAGAATTCTCCTCCAGATATGTGGAATTTAGAGAATCCAGTCGTGAATGAGGAAGAAGTAATTCTACTACAGATTGGGTTGTTTCAGGTATGGTGAAGTTTGTGCTGGGCAATGACAAGACTGAGATCTGTGGATGTGATCTTACTCAGGTTGACCGATTACCTGGATGTGGATATAGATATAGGCCTAAACTGTGAGTATAGATATGGGTATAAATCAACATTTGCAGAGTACTTTATAGCATACAAGGCACTTTTAAAAAAGGTTTTATTTATTTATTTGACACAGAGAGAGAGAGAGAGAGAGAGAGAGAGAACACAAGCAGGGGGAGTGGGAGGGGGAGAAGCAGGCTTCTCGTTGAGCTGGGAGCCCAATGCGGGGCTTGATCCCAGGACCCTGAGATCACAACCTGAGCCAAAGGCAGCCATTTAACTGAGTGAGCCACTAGGCGCCCCTACAAGGCACTTTTACATATATTATGTAGCTTAATCTGGGAAGGTAAATGTTTTTATCTTCATTTTATAGATGAGGAAACTAAGGCTTAGAGAGCTGAAGTATTTTCCCACTGCTAGTCAGTCATAGGGCTAAGCCTTAGATTTTCTGAGTCATCTGTTTGCTGTTCCACTTTGCTTTTATTCCCTTTAATGATGATAGAGAATCTAAGTGCTATTGAGAGGAATGGATAGTTTAGAAAGAACCAATGTGAAGAAGAGATATGTCGCCTTCTGTAGAGAAACAGGAGTGGCCACCAGAATGCGTGTACAGGGAAGTGGCCATTAAGAAGCTGGAGAAGAGCAGTAAAGAAGTGGATAGCTGGCAGGATTGATGGCTCAGAGCTTGTGGTAGAGTTTCTGGCATCATCAACCAACTGTGTGCTCTTCTAGGAAGGCTGCTGTGAAGAAGACAGTCTGGACCAGGGTAGAGGTCTTTAAAGGAGAATTCTCTAAAGCCAATGCTGGTGGTTAAAAAGAATTGAAGACGCCTCATACTGATGATGGACGAGGGGAAGGCCCTGGGCAACATTCGTTACGGATTTGGGATGTAAAATGAAGCTTAAAATAGGGAATTAGTTAATAAAGAAGAAAGGTGGATATTTTAATAGGGCCACTTAGTTTACTCTTCTAGAGGTTTCATGAGTGGTGCAGATATTATCTAGTCCAAGTTATGTGAATGTTGACTTTCCAGGCTAATACAGATCTTGTTCAAAAACAGTTTTTCATCCTGAGATGGAGTTGTGTGTTTGCCCTGATAGCATACATAACAACACTTCATAAAAATATTGGAAATAAAACATCTTTCTTAGTATTTTTCAGTTTGCCTGTTTTACCTATGATTTCAATTTGATCTTTACAGCAACTGGAAGAGCTAATCAGGCAGGGTATTATTAGCATTCCTCTTTATACAGGTGAAGTGACCAAGGGCAAATAACTGTCTCCCAGTTTTATAGATGAGGAAGTTGAAATTCAGAGGAGTTATTTGCTCAGAGTTATTCAGCTAATGTGTGGCAAATTGGGGTCCAAACCCTGATTTTCTGGCTCTTGAGGGCTTCAGATTTTATTCTGTATTCCCATGGATTCTCTGTAGAATGGGGTCAGTGGTTCTGCCTTATGGGGTGGGTTTGGGAAGTCCATGTCTCTGGGCTTTCTTGTATGGTCTCTTGCTAGGGGGTGGGGGGGGGATACCAGATTCTCCCTGATATGTGTCCCAGCTTTGGCCTGGCTTTGTACGCAGCCCTCTTCTGCTCCTTTTTTTTTTTTTTTTTTTTTTTTAAAGATTTTATTTATTTGACAGAGAGAGAGAAATTAGAAGCAGGCAGAGAGAGAGCGGGAAGCAGGCTCCCTGCTGAGCAGAGAGCCTGATGTGGGCCTCGATCCCAGGACCCTGAGATCATAACCTGAGCCAAAGGCAGAGGCTTAACCCACTGAGCCACCCAGGCTCCTTGAGCCTGCTCTTCCAACACCATTTCCATGTGTATCTCACTATCTGTCAAATTCTTACTGTTCACTCTTTTGTGTTGCCCATTGCCAGCTGTCATCTCCTGCCTTCTGGATCATAGGAAACCCTCTCAGAAACCTTACCTTACTGTGCCTTGTTTGTATGCCTCACCACCTCTTTCTGTTCTGATGACTTGCCTACCACCCTCCAAATTGGGATTTAAAGTCTTTGGGCCCCTCCCTCAAGCCATGTGTTAGGCAGCCCCCATTCAAAGGAGATCATAAAGATCCCAGGGTGTGCCGGTGATATTTAGGACCAATCCTTTGCCTCTTTCTTACCCCCCGTGCCTTTAATCAGTTTCTGCTTCCATGGTAATATGACAATAATCGGCGTGTTTCCTGGGCAAAGCCCATTATAAAGATTTCCTTTGCAGCAGGCCATTTTGCCCTGAACCGTGTCTGGCATGATTACCAAAGTTATTGCTGTTGTTTGGTCATGTCTAACAAGTCCAGCAGGATCTGGCTGATTAAAGCACTGAACCAGTCACTGGGCAAGGAGGCACTTGCTGGGCAGGTCTTTTTTCTAGGGAGAATTCTTTTATCTCAGTAGCAGTCTCATCCTGAAGGAGTTAGTATTCCTCTTTAGGGCTGGCTTTCCCAAAGTATGGCCCTCCGGGAGCTTCTGGGTGTTTGTGAAGGCTATTGGACAATTGTGGCTTTAATGTTTCTTACGGGGTGCTGTCTGAATTTCTGCACCAGACAAGAGTTAATAATGTGATGTTTATTTATTTTTTAAAAGATTTTATTTATTTAATTGACAGACACACACAGCGAGGGAAGGAACACAAGCAGGGGGTGTGGGAGAAGCAGGCCTCCCGCTGAGAGGGGAGAAAGATGTAGGGTTCAATCCCAGGACCCTGGGATCACATCCTGAACTGAAGGCAGACGCCTAATGACTGAGCCACGCAGGAGCCCCATTAACGTGATGTTTAATTAAAGGAAAAAAGTATCATTCTACTGGCATGTCAGAAGTCACTCTGGTCTCTCTATTGGATTAGAAAAGACTTTTGTTTTCTAATGGTGACAAGTAAAAATAGGTGGAATGGATACTCATAGGCATCGTATGCTTCCAAGTGTTTTGTAGGCTCTGACTTTAAGAATAAGTGATTGAGGGAAAACTTCTAGCCTTGTGCCTTTGCTCTTTGCTCCTTCTTAGAAGTCCTGGGCTGAAGGGAGAGAGGATAAGGAATTACTTGATTTCTCAGAGAGGTCTCCTTGCTCTGTTTACATAAAAGCAAGGGTCAGCATACTGTGGCTCATGGACCAAATCTTACCCACTGCCTATTTTAATAAATAATATCTATTTTTGTTAATTACATTTTATTGGCACAGAGCCATACCCACTTGTTTATATATTGCCTAAGGCTTCTTTTGTGCTAAAATGGCAGAGACAATATAGCCCTCGGTAACTAAAATAGTCTGTGTAACATTTGGCTATTGTTGGGTAGGGTAAGACATGAGTTCTTTGAAAATTCCTTGGACCTTTTAGTTTTTGTCCAGCTTCATCTGGGTTTGTGTAGAGAGATGTATAAGGAAGTGGTTTTAGAAAGAGCCTCCTTCCTAATACACAATGAAGGCTTAGAATCCATATGGTGCTGCTAGGTGTTTTTGTTTGTATGTTTGTTTGAATAGGTAAAAGCCGCCATCGTTAGTGATACATTCCTAACGCCTAGCCCAGGGCCTGACTCAATCTCAGTTCTAGTCTCAAGAAACTATCATCCAGGGTTTTTGCTTTCCCCAGTTACCAGTCAGAAGCACATTGCTTCTCCAGTACAGAAATTGATCATCTTTCAGTGTTTGGCCACGAACCCCTGTTTTCTCCTATTAGAGACCATCATTAGTCTCTATTCCCCTGAATAGTTTGTATGTATTTGTTGATTTTGAAATTTGAACTGGTATATTAAGCCCTCAGGTGTAATCTGTGGCTTTGATAGAAGGGAAATGCATGATTTCTGATATATTATTTGTCATAGAATAACAGGAATCTTTTCTCCACCTTGATTGATTTGGGAACTTCCAATTTATTAAAGGGGCCAGATAGCAGTTACCTTGGTAGTTAACAATGAAGGTGACAGGACAGGAACCATAAAAGTCACAACTGAGCATGCTGCTCAGTCAGGCTTTCTCCAACTGGTCAAATATCATTTCAGAGGTTCAAAGAAATGGACTTTTATGAACACAAGTACCTCTCAGCGTTCCTGGTTTTTATTTATTCCTTGTGATTAATTGGTATGATTTTGGCATTTTGGTATGATTTCATATAAATTTTAACAGCATGGCAATTGCTAGATGTGATTTCATGTTACTTGTGGTACTGCTACTGTAATGGAACAGTCTGGCTTCTAAAACCTAGTTTTAGAGAATAACCACAAGATCCCCTATATAAGTAAGGTTTTCAGAATTACAGTGTTAGAAGAGGTCTGGAAGGTAATGGAGTCAACAACAGCTCTTTTTTCCAGGTACCTAACTCAGCCAAAACAGATGAGAGAAGAAAAGGAATGGATTTAGATTGTTGCCTTAGTGATGTTTTCCATCATTAACTTCTGTCCTTTTGGGAGTACTGGGTACCAGTTTGTTAGGGAAAATATAACTTTTGGATCCCAGGGCTTTAATTAACTTCTATTTTTTTCCCAGCCATACCTAAAGGACACTTGGGACTGAAGTAGTTAAAGATATGCTTTTGGTTGAGGTTATATTACTGAGCTTAGGTTTCAACATATTCTCTGTCTAGGAAATAGAGTTTATTAGCAAAGAATGACACAGTGAGGCTTAGCAGAGTAGCTTGATGTTTTGGGAATAAACACTGGCCTTCTAGGCACATAGACCTGGGTTAAAATTCCATATTTGCCTTTGATTAGTTGTGTGGCATGGCAAACTATCAGCCTCTTAAAGTCTCAGTTTTCTCAACCATAAATGGAGATTGTAATACCAACCTTGGTCATTGAGTGTATTAATGAAATAAGATACTTAAAAGTAACATGCTTTTAATAAATGTTAAGATCTGCTAAGTATTTTTTAAAAACATATTTGTGGCAATGCTTGTGCCATAAATAAAGTTAGATTGTAGTAATAAACAACTTGGTTGGAGTTTGGATATGGTCCATTAATTGAGAATTCAGGAATACGTTTTACAAAGAGAAGAACAAAGGAACATGAGTCATAGTGCTTTCTATCAGCCCCAATGATAGTAGAGTAGGGACTGATCAGAAAGCCTTCTGATATAGCATATAAAAGCAATTTCACTCACGAGGAAGGTACCGTGCGCCTGATCTTGGGCTTCTTTTCTATAGTAATCATTTGAGAAAGATTTGCATTGCTATTTACAGTGCTGTTGGATGTCGTATTTTTGTTACAGTTTACTGGCACTGAGAAAGGGAACGTACTTTAGGTCTGGTCAAAATGCCTAACATAGTGCCTGGCCCTCAGGATTCTCTAAGTATTCTATTTGAATGAATAATGAGAGCCATTTTACAACAGGTAAATTGAGGCAAAGAACAGTTAAGTGGCTTATGCAAGGATTAACATAGAAATTGTGGCCTTGTCCCTACTGGGACCTATTCTCACGGATCCTTCCCTTTCCAGTCTCTTCCCTCTTGCCCCATGCATATTTCCTTTCCCCTCACCAGCTGTTGATTAGCTCCTACCTAAATTAGGAAGAGTGGGTTAAAAATGCAGTGAAAAAAAAATGCAGTGAGAATGTTATATGGCAATTCAAAGTACAGTGTTTTATCTAGAATTTCATAGTTGTGAAATTGCAACAAATAGGGAGGACCCTTTTTTGTCTATATAATCAAAGAAGAGGTTGAACAAAGGGGCCTATGTGAAAGTATGGAGAAGGATGGGTGTCATGGCATGGATTTTATAGGTGTTGACTTTGAAGAAAAGTATGGTAACAGTGATATGTGAATATCAGTATAAAGGGTATATCTCATTCTACAGCTTTGAATCCTTGGATCTGACTACATTCCTCAGGGACATGGCATTGATTAAAGTGAGTTATTCTGATAGAGCCACAGGGTAGGGCTAATGTACATTAATAAAACTGTGTATAGAAATCCTCTTTCTGAATATACAGACATCCTCTGTCTCTAGAAAGCTGGCCCCTTTTTGAACTCCTCACTGTGCCCCAATTGTTGCAGAAGTAATTTGGAAACCCCAGCAGAAATACATAAACAGGGTCTGTTACACAGTGGGCCTAAACAAGTTGGAGAGGTATAATTTCACATTCGATGGCAGTGTGTTTTTGTCTTTTCCTCTTTCTTTGCTTCCCGTCTGCTTTTGAGTAACTGCAGCGGCTCTTTTCTTCCTTTTTTTTTTTTTTTTCCTTTTTGAAGACTTTTTAAAAAATTGAAATATAGTGGACACACAATGTTACATCAGTTTGGGTTGTACAACATAGTGATTCAGCTTCTCTATATGTTATGCTGTGTTCATTACAACCGTAGCTATCATTTGTCACCATACAATGTTATAACAATTTAATTGATTAGATTCCCTATCCTGTACCTTCCATCGCCATACTTATTGATTCCATAGCTAGACGTCTCTATCTTCCACTCCCCTTCATCCATTTTGACCAAACTCTTCCCTTCTCCCCTCTGGCAACTGTTACTTTGCTCTCCATATTTGTAAGTCTGATTCCGCTTTTTAAAAAATTTGTTTCCCTTTTTAGATTCCACATATGAGTGAAATCATACAGTATTTGTCTTTCTATGACTAATTTCTTTCACTTAGCATAATACCCTCCAGGTCTAGCCACGTTGCTGCAAAGTGCATGAGCTCATCCTTTTTTGTGGCTATGTAATATTCCATCACAAATATATACCACATTTTCTTTATCCATTCATCCATTGATGGATCTTTAGATTATATCCATATATTGGCTGTTGTATGCTGCAGAGTTGTAATGCTGTTGTACGTAGTTGTATGCATGTCGTATGTATGTTGTAATGCTGCAGAGAACACATGGGTGCTGTTGTATGTATGTTGTATGTACGTTGTAATGCTGCAAAGAACACGTGCGTACATATGTCTTTTTGAATTAGTGTTTTCATTTTCTTCTGATATATACCCAGAAATGGAATTGCTGGATAAAATGGCAGTTCTGTTTTTAGCTTCTTGAGGAGCCTCCATTCGTTTTCCATAGTGGCTATACAAAATTATGTTTCTACCAGCAGTGTATTCCTTTTTTCCCACATCCTTGCCAACACTTGTTATTTCTCATCTTTTTGATACTAGTCACTCTGACAGGTATAAAGTGATATGTCACTGTGGCTTTGATTTGTATTTCCTTGATGGATAGGGATGTTTAAAATCTTTTTCATGTGCCACTTGGCTGTCTGAGGTCTTGGAAAAATCTCTATTGATGTCCTTTTATTTTTATTTATATATTTGTAAAAGATTTATTTATTTGTTAGATTATTTATTTATTTAGAGAGAGTGAGAGTTGGGGGGAGTAGGGGCATGAGGAGAGGGAAAAAGAGTCTGAAGCAAGACTCCCCATTGAGCATGGAGCCTGACATTGGGCTCAAGCTCATGACCCTGAGATCATGACCTGAGCCGAAATTAAGAGTTGGATGCTTAACTGACTGAGCCACCTAAGTGCTCTAACTAAGATTCTCTATTTTTAAATAATTTTTTTTTTTTTTTGCTGTTGAGTTATATGAATTCATTTTATGTTCTGGATATTAACCCCTTATCAGATATATCATTTGCAAATATCTTCTTGCATTCAGTAGGTTGCTTTTATTATTTGTTTGCTTTGTTTTGTTGGGATGTTTTCCTTTGCTGTGCAAAAGCTTTTTGTTTTTTATGTAGTCCTAATAGTTTCTTTTTGCTTTTGTTTCCTTCGCCTTAGGGCTGCTGTATCTAGAAAGATATTGCCAGGGCTGATGTCAGGGAAATCACTGCTTGGGTTCTTTTTGAGGATTTTTATGGTTTTGGGTTTCACATTTGGGCCTTTAATCAATCCATTGTGAGTTTATTTTTGTGGGTGGTGTTAAAAGATGGTCCAGTTTCATTGTTTAACCTATAGCTGTTCTGTTTTCCTAGCACCATTTATTGAAGAGATGGTCTTTTCCCCATTGTTTATTCTTGGCTCCTTTGTCATAGATTAATTGACCCGAGGATCATGGTTTCTTTCTGGGTTCTGTATTCTGTTCTGTTGATCTATGTGTCTGTTTTTGTGCCGGTACCATACTGTGTTGATGACTACAGCTTTGTAATAAAACCTAAAGTCTAGAATTGTTTTTCTTTTTCAAGATTGCTTTGGCTAGTTGCGGTCTTTAAGGTTCTATGCAGATTTTAGTATTTTTTTCCAATTCTGTGAAAAATGTTACTATTTTGATGGGATTGCTTTAAATCTGTAGATTGCTTTCAGTAGTATGGAAATTTTAATAACATCTATTCTTCTAATCCACAAGTGTGGGATATCTTTCCATTTGTTTGTGTCATGTCAATTTCTTTTATCAGTGTTTTACAGTTTTTAGATTGCAGGCATTTGACTTCTTTGGTTAAGGTTTTGTTTAGGTATTTTATTCCTTCTGGGATAATTGTAAATGGTACCATTTTCTTAATTTCTCTTTCTGCTACTTTGTTATTAGTATGCAGAAATGCTACAGATTTCTGGGTATTAATTTTTTATCCTGCAACTCTACTGGATTCATTTATTACTTTTAGTAGTTTTTTGGTGGAGTCTTTAGGGTTTTCTACATATAGTATCTTGTCTGCAAACAGTGAAAATTTTATTTCTTTCTTGCCAGTTTGGGTGCTTTTTTATTTCTTTTTCTTATCTGATTGCTATGGCTAGCGCTTCCAGTACTGTGTTAATGTTAAGTGGGGAGAGTGGACATCCTTGTCTTATTCCTGATCTCTTAGGGGTAAAGCTCTTACTTTTTTCACCATTGAGTATGATGTTAGCTGTAGACTTTTCTCATATGTCTTTTATTATGTTGAGGTATGTTCCCTTTACACCTAGTTTGTTGAGAGAGTTTATCATGAATGGATGTTGTACTTTGTACAATGCTCTTTCTGCATTTACTGGGATGATCATATGACTTTTATCCTTTCTCTCATTGATATGGTGTATCATGTGTACTGATTTTGTGAATATGGAACCACCCTTGTATCCCCAGAATAAATCCAACTTGATGATGTTGAATGATTTTCCTAATGCATTGTTGGATTTGGTTTGTAAGTATTTTTGAAGATTATTTACATCTGTATCCATCAGAGGTATTAACCTATAGTTTTCTCTTTTTGTAGTGCATTTATCTGGTTTTGTTATAAAGGTAATGCTGGCCTTGTAGAATGTATTTGGAAGCTTTTCTTCTTCTTCTCTTTTTTGGAATAGTTTGTGAAAAATTGGAATTAACCATTCTCGACATGATTGGTCAAATTCACCTGTGAAGCTATGTGGTCCTAGACTCTTGTTTGTTGGGAGGTGTTTGATAATTGATTCAGTTTCATTGCTAGTAGTTCATCTGTTCAACTTCTTTATTTCTTCCTGATTCAGTTTTGGAAGGTTATATGTTTCTAAGCATTTACCCATTTCTTCTAGGTTATCCAATTTGTTGGTATGTAATTTTTCATGGTATTCTCTTATAACCCTTTGTGTTTCTGTGGTATTGGTTGTTATTTCTTCTCCTTAATTTCTGATTTTATTTATTTGAGTCCTCTCTCTCTCTCTCTCTCTCTCTTTTTTTTTTTTTTGATGAGCCTGGCTAAACATTAATCAGTTGTGTTCATCTTTTCAAAGAACCAGTGCCTGGTTTCACTGATCTGTTCTATTGTTTTTTAGTCTCCTTCATTTAATTCTGCTCTAATATTTTTCATTTCCTTCTTTTACTGGCTTTGGGCTTTCTCTGTTCTAATATGACTCTAATTTTTCTTTAAACTGATTCTTTGGAATTTCAAGATGATGCCTACTTAAGTTTTGGTTTTTTAGATTTGCTAAAAAACAAAAACAAAACCCCCCCACAAAACCCCACATATTAACATCTCTTTACCTTGTGTGACTCTGCCAGTTTCTATTTTCAGCTATCAGTCCTCCTCTTGTCAAATAAAGTAATTGTAATTATTCTATTAGCATTTCATTTTAAAACAAATCAGTTGCTTGGTGAACATGTTGTCCTCTCTTTCTGGATCATATTCTGGTCTCATATGACATTCTGAACATTGTCCTAAGGATTCCAGGGCAGTGCTGAAGCCTAGGGAGGAGATTTTAGTCTGCAAGGTGTATAATTGCCTGCCCAGTGATAATCACTGTTTTGTTGGGCTTGTAATTTTTGGAAACAGTCCATACCTCATCCCTTTCAGGATTGTAGCTGATAAGATATTATTCAGAGTTGCGATACTTATGGAGATGCTTTGGTGTGTTCATGTCAATGTGGTCTAGTACCATGAAGACTGGCCTAGCATTCTCAGAACCAGGAGTCAAGTCCTAAATCTTTGCTACCCAGATACTAAGTACAGTTTATCTTTTAGAGCCGTAGTTTCTATATATGTGAGATGGAATCAAGAGCATCTGCCCGCCCTACCCCAGGGGTGCCGAGGGGGGTCAGATGGTTAAGCATCTATCTTTGGGTCAGGACATGATCCCTGGGTTCTGGGATCAAGCCCTGCCTGCATAGCAGGGAGTCTGCTTCTTCTCCCTCTACTCTTCCCCACCTCCTGCTCATGCTCTCTCCCCACGCCCTGCTCATATTCTCTCTCTCAAATAAATAAATAAAATCTTTAAAAAAAAAAAAAACACCTTCCCTGTTTACCCCTTAAGATTATTCTGAGAATCAAGTGAAATTATAGAAGTTAGATTACTTTTTCATTAAGTGCTGTACACTGGTGGGAAATGTTGATTGATTAAATATTATAGGGTGTATCAAATAATTTTGCTTTCCTGATTTATTTATAAGCCATTGGACCAGGTGCTAATTAGAGTAACTAAACTAACATGCATAAAGCTGCTCTTACTGCCTCATTGTAGTAGTAGCACTATATATTTGAAGGTTAGTTTTCTAATCTCAATATCCAGAATAAAACCAGGAGTCTAAAGGCTGGCCCCAAATGGTCTTAAATAGCTAAAGTGGTTTTCACTGGACATTCTACTCCCTGAAAGAGCATGTAGTTTCCTACCCCTCAGAAATTTAGAGGCAAAAACTAAGGATGTGAAGGTGAAGTAGGAGGGGGTCTAGAAACAGAACTTTGATATGAAGAATAAGTAACCAAATTTAATTGAATTAAGGTTAGGGAGGAAACTTAAAATATCTGAAAAACAGGTACAAAGTCTACAAAACATTTTGTTTGGGTCTATTTTGTGGAGAGATAAACAGCTCTATGTACCTGAATATTTGTTAACTATATGACAATCTCAGTTTGATTGATGGTATCATGATAATGAATTTGAGTCATCCAAAATCTCTTTGGAAAGAAGTATTAAATGATAGCTTTCTATTATAATGGTTAAAATGAAGAAAATCTGTGCTTAAAGGGTTAAGTCTTATTCAAATTGAAAATTAACTTCTTTAATGATGTATTATCTAATAATGCTGAATAAATAGGACACTACTAGGTTAATATTTTAGTGATCATTATATTATAAAATAATTTTTTACTTTTTACAATTGGATACTTTAGTATTATTACAGTTAATTTATAGGTATAGGTAATTTATAGGTATAGGACCTTAACAAGGCACTCTTATGCCAGATTTGTGGCATCATCTGGAGAGGAACACATGGTTCTTATCTTTTCTGGTATGTTGCCACCCTCTATAAATAAAGGACTTCCCTATAGGCATTGTCTCATTTTACAAACTGCACAGTGATCCATTGCGATACATATTGTTACTCCCATTTTCCAGATGAGGATGCTGAGGCTTAAGGTAGGATCCATGCAATCTGTTCATAAAAGTGGTAGAACAGGGGGACAAGATGGCGGGGGAGTAGGAGGAGGCACCTTTTTCAGCCTGTACCCCAAAGTGAGCTGATTGCCTACCAAAGAACTCCATTCACCCATGAAATCAGCCTGAGATCAGAATTATACATGTCTGGATCTCTACAGGGGCAGAAGATGCCAGTGGGCAGGTAAAGCGGTAAGGGAATGGCGGACTGATATCGGAAGATAAACAAAAGGGGGTGGGAGCCACCAGAGGCCACCGGTTGGAAAGTAATAGCCCTAATACCAGCCAGAGTGCCCTGCATCTGGGGACCAGCATTAACTTGGAGACTGGTTGAAAGCACTCCAAAAGAGCAAAGGATCGCCCGCGGGGCGGGGGGGGGGGCGGAGGAGATTGTGGGCATCAGGGCGGCTAGGGATAGGGGCTTAAGTCCCCGGTCCCAGGACAGCCTCCCTGATGCTGAACCAGAGAGAGTGCTGCGGAGAAACCAGGTCTTGGTCCCTAAGCCACCAGCACGCCGGAGAATGCCTGGGGTCTGGCTCCTGTGAGGGGATGGGAGCCATGCTGGGTGGCAGAACACGTGAGCCCTGCTACAAAGCCTGAGATATGCACACCCCTCCCTCATGCTCCCTTGAGAGAGTCACAAAGGCCCCGCCGGCGCTCTTTGACCCGCGCCATTGTTTCAGAGCCTAAGCCACGCGCCCCAAACTCTCTCCCCTGACAGAGGTGCACAAAAGCCCAGCTTGGGGCTTTCGGACCTGCGCCCCCTTCTCAGTGCCTGAGACGTGCGTGACCCATAGCCTACCCTGAAAGAGGTGCGCACAAGCCGGGCACTCTTAGACCCAGCAAGACCAGGCACTCCCAGCCCGGGCCAGCGGGAAAATCTCAGTGTGTGATTGCTGCTTGGAACCTCTCTAGCGGTCGGGAGCTTCCAGACAGCCACCACTGCCTTGGCTTTGGGTACAAGCAAAAGATCCTGCGTCCCCAGGGTCTGCAACTTGGAACCTGCTCTGCTAGCGGCCAAGGGGGAACTTATTTAGCCTCTGCACCCAGACTGAGGCCTTTCTCTGAGAGGGAGATCAGGGTGCGGTTTGTTTTCCTCTAAAACTACAAAAACCATCAAAAGCGGTCAAGGTGAGAGAAAAAAAAAGTGAACAAACATAAAAACCGCCAGAGAACAAAAGCCTGAAAAAAACCAGTTTCCTCAGAGCCCACGCCCTTGAGGGGGGTGGGAGGACTTAACTCAGGAAACATCATTGACTGACAACCCACGTGGCAGGCCCCTCCCCCAGAAAACAAACCAAAAAAGAAAAAAAAAAAAGAGGAAAAAAAAAAGGACTACAAGAGAACAACCACTACTTCATAGGAAAACTTTTATTGTTCAATTCCCACTATTCTGGTTCATTTTTTTTTTTTTACACATAGGTAATTATTTTAACCTATTTACCATCACAGTGAACTGTACAGTACATCAAATTCCATAATACCCTTCTAACCTGAACTTTTTGATACATACACCTATGTTTTTCTTTTACATTTTTGTTTTTTGAATTCCTTTTTAAAAATTTTAGTTTAGTCTAGTTTATTCCTTTTTATTTTTATCCTCTAATATTCATATAGAGTTAAACTTCAAAGTAATCCCCTTCCCCCAATCAATACTACCCCTATAGGTAAACCAATTTTTAATCCCCTTTATCTTAGGAAAGTTGAGTCCTTTAACAAAGATATCAAGATACATCCAGGAAGAATCAAAACAACCTTCCTCGCACACACTGAGAATTTATAAGAACTCTCCCATCTTCTTTCACCAGTGTTACTGTGTTTTTGTGTTTGTCATATAAATCTTACACTTGGGGTTCTTTTTGACGACGTTCTTCATTTGCATATATATATTTTTCTCTTGTCATATACTTGTATCAGTCTTTTTGTTTGTCTCTTTTTGTTTGTCTACTTCATAAATCTTATCTTGGGGCCCATCTGGACTGAACATTCTCTTTCATCTTCCCTTTCTTTCCTGTATCTCTCTCTCTCTCTTTTTTTTTCTTTTCTTTTTTATTTCCTTTTCCTTTTTCTTTTCTTTTGTCTCTCTTTTGGGTGCGGAATCCTCATTGCTAAGAAGTGTTCCAGGGTGCACCTTGACTGCACCACAGTTGATACATCCAGCTACATCTGTTCAGTCATCTCCCACCAAAATGACTAGGAGGAGGAATGCCCAACAGAAGAAAAATACAGAGGGTGGACCGCCTGCAACAGAGCTAACGGCTATCAACATAGACAATATGTCAGAAAGAGAATTCAGGCTAACAATTATCCAGGTAATAGCTAGGTTGGAGAAAGCCATGGATGACCAAGTGGAATTGATTAGGGCCTAACTGAAAGATACCAGACAGGATGTTCACAATGTTAGGGCAGAGCTTAAAGCTACCAGGGAGGAGGTTCACAATGCTCTCAATGAGTTCCAATCTAATCTAAACTCTCTTAAAGCTAGGGTAACTGAGACAGAAGATAGAATTAGTGATCTGGAAGACAAACAGATAGAGAGAAAGGATCAGGAGGAAGCCTGGAACAAACAGCTTAGAAACCACGAAAACAGAATCAGGGAAATAAAGGATGCCATGCAGCATTCCAACGTCAGAATTATTGGAATCCTTGAAGGGGAGGAGAAAGAAAGAAGTCTAGAAGATATAGTGGAACAAGTCCTTCATGAAAATTTTTGCAATTTCGTGAATGGAACCAGCATTCATGTACTAGAGGTTGAACGGTTTCCACCCAAGATTATACATTCCAAAACAACATCACGACACCTGATAGTCAAATTGAGGAATTAAAATTGTAGGTATAATCTCTTGAAAGCCGCCAGGGCAAAGAGGCTCCTTACTTACAGAGGGAAGCCCATCAGAATAACGTCAGACCTGTCCACAGAGACCTGGCAAGCCAGAAAAGGCTAGCAAGATATATTCAGGGAAATAAATGAGAAGAACATGCAGCCAAGAATACTTTATCCAGCAAGACTGACATTCAAAATGGATGGAGAGATAAAGAGTTTCCAAGACCGGCAAGGCTTAAAAGACTATGCAACCACCAAGCCGACACTGCAGGAAATATTAAGAGGGGTTCTATAAAAGAGGAAAAAACCTAAGAATAGCATTGGACAGAAATATAGAGACAGTCTACAGAAAGAAAGACTTCAAAGGTAACTCGATGTCAATAAAAAACGTATCTATCAATAATCACTCTCAATGTGAATGGCCTAAATGCGCCCATAAAACGGCACAGGGTTGCAGATTGGATAAAACGACAGGACCCATCCATATGTTGTCTACAAGAGACCCATTTTGAACCTAAAGATACACCCAGACTGAAAGTGAAGGGATGGAGAAGCATCTTTCATGCCAATGGGCCTCAAAAGAAGGCTGGGGTAATGATTCTCATATCAGATATGGATATGAATACACTAATCGTAGGAGATCTTAACACGCCTCTCTCAGAAATAGATCATCGAAGCAGAAAATCAATAAAGAAACAAGAGCATTGAATGACACATTGGACCAGATGGACCTCATAGATATATACAGAACATTCCACCCTAAAACAACAGAATACTCATTCTTCTCAAGTGCACACGGAACCTTCTCCACAATAGACCACATACTGGGTCCCAAATCAGGACTCAACTGATACCAAAAGACTGAGATTATTCCCTGCATATTCTCAGATCACAATGCTTTGAAACTGGAGCTCAATCACAAGGAAAAGTTCAGAAGGAACTCAAAAACCTGGAAGCTAAAGACCACCTTGCTTAAGAATGCTAGGATCAACCAGGAGATCAAAGAAGAACTGAAACAATTCATGGAAACCAATGAGAATGAAGACACTTCAGTCCAAAACCTATGGGATACAGCAAAGGCAGTCCTAAGAGGGAAATACATAGCCTTCCAAGCCTCCCTCAAAAAAAATAGAAAAATCCAGAATACACCAGCTGTCTCTACACCTTAAAGAACTGGAGAACCAACAGCAAATCAAACCAACTCCACACATAAGAAGGGAAATCATTAAGATTAGAGCTGAGATCAATGAGGTAGAAACCAGAGATACAGTAGAACGTATCAATGAAACTAGAAGCTGGTTTTTTTTTTTGAAAGAATCAATAAGATCGATAAACCATTGGCCACACTAATCCAAAAGAAAAGAGAGAAAGCCCAAATTCATAAAATTATGAATGAAAAGGGAGAGATCACAACAAACACCAAGGAAGTAGAAACAATCATCAGATGTTATTATCAACAGTTATATGCCAATAAGCTTAGCAACGTAGATGAAATGGATGCATCCTGGAAAACTATAAACTCCCAAAATTGAACCAGGAAGAAATCGACAACCTGAATAGACCGATGTCGAGTAACGAGATTGAAGCAGTGATCAAAAAACTCCCAAAAAACAAGAAACCGGGACCTGACAGATTCCCTGGGGAATTCTACCAAACTTTCAAAGAAGAAATAACACCTATTCTCCTGAAGCTGTTTCAAAAAATTGAAGCAGAAGGAAAACTTCCTGACTCTTTCTATGAAGCCAGCATTACCGTGATTCCCAAACCAGGCAAAGATCCTACCAAAAAGGAGAATTTCAGACCAATATCACTGATGAATATGGATGCTAAGATTCTCAACAAGATCCTAGCCAACAGGATCCAACAGCACATTAAAAAGATTATCCACCATGACCAGGTGGGATTCATCCCTGGGCTACAAGGATGGTTCAACATTTGCAAATCAATCAATGTGATAGAACAAATTAATATGAGAAGAGAGAAGAACCACATGGTCCTCTCAATTGATGCAGAAAAAGCATTTGACAAAATCCAGCATCTGTTCCTGATTAAAATGCTTCAAAGTACAGGGATAGAGGGAACATTCCTGAACCTCATCAAATCTATCTATGAAAGACCCACAGCAAATATCATCCTCAATGGGAAAAAGCTTGCAGCCTTCCCGTTGATCAGGAACAAGACAAGGATGCCCAATTGCACCACTCTTGTTCAACATAGTATTAGAAGTCCTAGCAACAGCAATCAGACAACAAAGAGAAATAAAAGATATCCAAATTGGCAATGAGGAAGTCAAACTCTCTATTCGCAGATGACATGATTCTTTATATGGAAAACCCAAAACACTCCACCCCCAAACTACTAGAACTCATACAGCAATTCAGCAACATGGCAGGATACAAAGTCAATGTGCAGAAATCAGTGGCTTTCTTATACACTAACAATGAAAATATAGAAAGGGAAATCAGAGAATCGATTCCATTTACTATAGCACCAAGAACCATAAGATACCTGGGAATAAACCTAACCAAAGAGGTAAAGGATCTGCACTTGAGGAACTACAGAACACTCATGAAAGAAATTGAAGAAGACACAAAAAGATGGAAGACCATTCCATGCTCTTGGATCGGAAGAATAAACATTGTTAAAATGTCTATACTGCCTAGAGCAATCTATACTTTTAATGCCATTCCGATCAAAATTCCACCGTATTCTTCAAAGAGCTGGAGCAAATAATCCAAAAATTTGTATGGAATCAGAAGAGACCCCGAATCGCTAAGGAAATTTTGAAAAACAAAAATATAGCTGGGGCATCACATTACCTGATCTCAAGCTTTATTACAAAGCTGTGATCACCAAGACAGCATGGTGCTGGCATAAAAACAGACAGATAGACTAGTGGAACAGAGTAGAGAGCCCGATATGGGCGCTCAACTCTATGGCCAATTAATCTTCGACAAAACAGGAAAAAATAAACAGTGGAAAAAAGACAGTCTCTTCAATAAATGGTGCTGGGAAAACTGGACAGCTATAAGTAGAAGAATGAAACTCGATCATTCTCTTACACCATTCACAAAGATAAACTTGAAATGAATAAAAGACCTCAAGGTGAGACAGGAATCCATCAGAATCCTAGAGGAAAACATAAGCAGTAATCTCTTCGATATCAGCCACAGCAACTTCTTTCAAGATATGTCTCCAAAGGAAAAGGAAACAAAAGCGAAAATAAACTTTTGGGAGTTCATCAAAATCAAAAGCTTCTGCACAGCAAAGGAAACAATCAACAAAACAAAGATGCAACCCACGGAATGGGAGAAGATATTTGCAAAGGACAGTATAGACAAAAGGTTGATTGTATAATGAACTCCTCAAACTCAATATACATGAAACAGGCAAACATATCAAACAATGGGCAGAAGATATGAACAGACACTTTTCCAAGACATACAAATTGCTATCAGACACATGAAAAAATGCCCATAATCACTAGCCCTCAGGGAGATTCAAATTAAAACCACATTGAGATATGACCTTACACCAGTTAGAATGGCCAAAATTAACAAAACAGGAAACAACATGTGTTGGAGAGGATGTGGAGAAAGGGGAACCCATTTCCACTTTTGGTGGGAATGCAAGTTGGTGCAGCCTCTTTGGAGAACAGTGTGGACATTCCTCAAGAAATTAAAAATAGAACTTCCCTATGACCTTGCCATTGCACTCCTGGATATTTACCCCAAAGGTACAGATGTCGTGAAAAGAAGGGCCATCTGTACCCCAATGTTCATAGCAGCAATGGCCACGGTCGCCCAACTATGGAAAGAACCAAGATGCCGTTCAATGGACGAATGGATAAGGAAGATATGGTCCGTATACACTATGGAGTATTGTGCCTCCATCAGAAAGGATGAATACCCAACTTTTGTAGCAACATGGACGGGACTGGAAGAGATTATACTGAGTGAAATAAGTCAAGCAGAGAGAGTCAACTATCATATGGTTTCACTTATTTGTGGAGCATAACAAATATCATGGAGGACAAGGGGTGTTAGAGAGGAGAAGGGAGTTGGGGTAAATTGGAAGGGGAGGTGAATCATGAGAGACTATGGACTCTGAAAAACAATCTGAGTGGTTTGAAGTGGCGGGGAGGTGGGAGGTTGGGGTACCAGGTGGTGGGTATTATAGAAGGCACGGATTGCATGGAACAATGGGTGTGGTGAAAAAATAATGAATACTGTTTTTCTGAAAATAAATTAATTAATAAAACAAAGTGGTAGAACACTGGGTTTACATCTTTAGACTGTAAAGCTTTTTTTTTTTTTTCCAAGTCTTCCACATAGTCAGCATCATTATGCTCTGCACTTTGGAACATTTCTGGAAAGTAAGTAGGGCATATAGTTATCATTGCTTCCATTTTACCATCTGAAGAAATTGAATTGAAAGGTGCCAAGTAACTTCCCCAAGGGTCACATGATGCCTAGAACAAAAATGGGAATACGGCCACCCTCTTTCCTTTGAACTCACCTCAGGTTGCTTGCACCCTCTGTGAAACCTCACCTACTACCCAGAACTGTTGAAGATAGAGATCACTTATTTAGTAGTCGCTTCTGCTTTCAACAAGGCAAGGACTTGGGCATCTTCCAGCATTCCTGTTGGCATCTAGGAAATCCTAGTCATGTATAGGTATGATGTCAGTTGTATTACAGGAATGTGGCTGTGCCAGAATAGAAGAAAAATAAAATAATTTCAGGGACTGTAATGAGTGAAATTGGGGGATAGATGATGAGCAAGAAATGTGGTACCTTTATGTAGGACTTTATTATTTCAAAATAATATATATTACTTTAATGACTCTATTTGCATTTCATACAAATTATTTGAAATAGGGTTGTTGTCATTAACTGTGGATAACAGATAAAGAAGCAAAATAACTTAATTATACAAAATTACCCTGTGGTAAAGTTGAGACTTGAATCCAGGTCATCTTACTCTGTATTCAGTATCTCATTTCTTCCTTTATTACCTCCCTGCTTCTGCCTTCCCACCAGAGGTCCTCTGATGTGATTGTGTTACTTCTGTTTTAGAATTTTTCCTGAGACTGTGTGGTACCGCTGTTCCCTTTGCTCAAGAAATGTCCCACCTATCAAACAGTATATCTGGTATAGTACCTGACTTCCTAGAGTTCAGAATGCTGCCCCACTTGAGACTCATCACTGCTCCTTTGCCTTGTGCTTTTGAACTCGGGGTCAAACACAAGGAAGCAGCCAACTGTAACAGCTCTGTGAATCTATGTGGCAATAGGTCAGTGATAGGGAATTTTTCTTTTTAGAGTTGAACGACATAGTTAGTCTTGGATTTAGTTGCTGAGCACTGAACCCTACCCCTTAGGTTTCTGCTGATTTAAAGCAGGAATTATTTCAAAATCAACACTTCCAAAAATAATACATGCTTGCACACATGTGAAAATGTTGCTCATCTGTAGGGAAGGGAGACACTTCTAAAATATATAAGGCATACAATTTTTATATTTCAGTTGTAGAAAACATTACCCTTCTCTCTAAGAATGCTTCTTACCACAGGTTGTGTCTCCCTGATTTGAGTAATGTGGTTTTTAATTTATTTGGTGTCTTTTTCTTCTTCCATAAGGATCATTTTGGATATTCTCTTTTGCTAAAGTGAAAGGCATTTGATACTGGTTCTGTATCTGGGCTCTGAGGTTAGTGGTGTGACAGCATGTAAAACCAATCTCCCTAAGCTGCCATAGATTGCTAAGTAAACAGTGTCCTGGAGTCTGCAGACTTGAAACATTTGGTGTCTGTGTTCCTCTTCCTATTCAGCACACAGGGACAGTTGGCAGCAGGGACTGTATCTTAATTCTCTGTCTTTGGCTTTGTTTCTTTATCATCTTCCCATCTTACCTGCTTATGATTTAGTGCTGGCTTGTTCAAGTTCCGTCTTTAAAGACACTATCGTTCTTTCTAGGCAGGCTATCAAAACATTGTTGAATATTTACTTCAACTACTCCTATATAATTACAACTCTACATTAGGAGTTTTGTGGGAACATGCCCCCCCCCATTTATTTATTTTTCATCTCTACTGAAGTACAATTAATATACAGTGTTATAGTAGTTTTAAATATACAACATAGTGAATGATTCAACCCTTGTATACATTACTCAGTGCTCATCACAATAAGTGTATACTTCAACCCCTTTATCTATTTCACCCATCCTCCCACATATCTCTCCTCTGGCAACCACCAGTTTGTTCTCTGTATTGAAGAGTCTGTTGTTGGTTTTTTTTTTTTGTCTTTTTTCTTTGTTCATTAGTTTTATTTCTTAAATTCCACATTTTTCTGAAATCAGAAGTTATTTGTCTTTCTCTGAGTAATTTCACTAAGCATTATATCCTTTAGGTCCATCTGACATCCCCTTCCCACAATTTTATATTTTAATGTGTGAGTATGTACTAATGTATGTTTTTCTCAGGGAGCAAGTCCATAGTGTTCAATAAATGTTCAAAGACTGAAAACTGCTGGCCATATGTGGGACCTGTCTTGGCCCTTTTCATTATGAAAATATGTTGCAAACCTGATCTTGTAAGCACTCATCTGAATATCTACCAGGGCTTATTTCTTTGTCTCCTAGTTCTTGGTGTAGCACTACCTACTCTTATTGAACTGTTTGAAGAGAACATATAGCTAACTTAATAACATATAGCTAACTTAATAATAAGATAACATAAGGTATGCAGCGGGATTTATTTATACCTGGGGTTTAATGATTTTATTTACTTTGTCTCTGTTTTGAGTCAAAACCCAGCTAAGCATTTTCCCCACATCCTGCTGACTTCCTTATTTTGGTTCCTGGTATCCCCAGCTTGCCAGCTGGCCAGACTTGAAACCTCAAAGATAGCTTTTCTTTTCTTTTTTTTTTTTCCTCCCTTGGCTCTCACATCTACTAAATGGCCAAATCTGGTAGGTTTATCTCTGGCAGTGTCTTTTGCATTTAACTTTCCCTTTCCCTTGCTCTTCTTGGTACATCTCAAACCTTTACAACTTTTTACCTGAGCAAAAACTGGTCCTCAACTCTTTTTTTTTTTTTTTTTTTTTACCCACTTTAGTTTGTCCTATACTGATTCCAGATGAACTGTTCTAAGTCAAAGCACCCATCATGCCACTTCCTGTTCAGAAACATTAAGTGGCTTCTCATACTGTGAACTTCCTTAAAAAAAAAAAAAAAAAAAAGAATGTTTGGTCTGACCAAAACAAAGGTTTTCCAGATTAGCCACCTAGGTGTCCTCTCCAGCCTCATTTCCTGCTACATTCATTTGTATCCATTGTTTTCAAGCTAAATTGGACTCCACACTGTTTTCCAAACCTGTACTCAAGCTCTGTACCACCTTAGTCCTTTTTGCCCTAGCCATTCTTTTGCTTTGTTGTAATCTTTCCATCTTACAAGGCCTGTGTCAAATCTCACCTTCTTCTTCCCAGATCCTTTAAACTGAATGTAATTTCTTCCTTATTTGAACTTTCATGGGCTTATCTATATCTCATGAGGCTCGTATGGTTCTTGATATTGTAGATATTTAGGTGCTCATCTTTACTGCTTCATTGGATATTGTCCTTGAAAGACAACCTTGGTTTCTTAATAATCTTTATATTACTGAATAATATGAGTCCTGGAGCTTTGCATGTATCTGGCTTTCCACTATTATTTGTGAAACTGAATAGAGTTCTCTTTAGTTATCTTTATTGTTTCAGTAGTATATCTGACATTTTTGAGGCCAGGCTCATATGCCACCTTCTCAGTTAGAACTAGCACTACCCCACTGATACCTGTTGTTTATACTGTATTTACAGCCATCTATCTTGTTATTAAGTTAGCTATATTTGTGAATATATCCCCTCCTTTCCTGGGAGAAGGATTGGTTCTGATTCATCTTTGTATATCTCATGACATTAAGCATATTGGCTAGCTCATAGAAAGATATTCAGTGACTATTAGTTGAATTGAGTAACTGTAATTATTCTAAAGTTTATGTTTTTTCAGCTTCTTTTCAAGAAAGCTATTCTTATGATCAATCAGCCATATTCATAGAGTGATTAGTATACAGAACAACTTTTCTCCCAATTGCTTGAGACCTACTCTAAGAACCTTTCTTTGTCAAAGTCATGAATGGTGAAGTTCCAGTGTCAACTAGGAAGTAGAGGCTATATGAACACATCTGGGGTTGATGTTGTGTGTAAGAGTAGAAGATTATGACTTTAAAAAATTCTGTGAGTGTAATACTAACAATCAGTGATAAGATATATCAGTGAGAATGGTTCTATCTCATGCTACAGTACCAAATAACCTATAGAAAAATCAATGGCTTATAGTAACAAAGGTTGATTTCTTTTTTTTTTTAAAGATTTTATTTATTTATTTGACAGAGAGAGATCACAAGTAGGCAGAGAGGCAGTCAGAGAGAGAGAGAGAGGAGAAAGCAGGCTCCCTGCTGAGCAGAGCGCCCAATGTGGGACTCGATCCCAGGACCCTGAGATCATGACCTGAGCTGAAGGCAGCGGCTTAACCCACTGAGCCACCCAGGCGCCCCAAAGGTTGATTTCTTTATCATGATACATATCCATGGAAGTTTGTCTGGGTGCCCTGTTTATCATAGATACACATGGACTGAGGCTGATGGAGCTCCATTTTTTTTTGTTTTGTTTTGCTTGTTTCAATTTTTTAAATTTAAATTTCAGTTAATATATAATGTAACATGGTTTTGGCAGTAGAATTTAGTAATTCATTGCTAACATATAACGACACCCAGTGCTCATTACAAAAAGTGCCCTCCTTAATACCCGTCACCTATTTAGCCCATCCCCTATCCACCTCCTGTCCAGCAATCCTCAGTTTGTTCTCTGTAGTTAAAAGTCTCATTGTTTGCCTCCCTCTCCTTTTTTTCCCTCTTCCCCCATGGTCATCTGTTTTGTCTCTTAAATTCCACATATGAGTGAAATCATATGGTATTTTTCTTTCTCTGACTGACTCATTTCACTTAGCAGAATATTCTTTAGCTCCATCCATGTTGTTGAAAATGGCAAGATTTCATTCTTTTTGATGTCTGAGTAAGATTCCATTATGTACCACATCTTTATCGTCAATGGGTGTTAGGGCTCTTTCCATAATTTGGCTATTGTTGATGATGCTGCCATAAACATTCCTTTGAATCAGTACTTTTGTGTTCTTTGGGTAAATACCCAGTAGTGCAATTGCTGTATCATAGGGTAGTTCTATTTTTAACTTTCTGAGGAACCTCCATATTGGTTTGGAGAATGGTTGCACCAGTTGGCATTCCTACTAACGGTGCAAGAGGGTTTCCCTTGCCAACACCTGTTGCCATCCTTGCCAACACCTGTTGTTTCCTGTGTTGTTAATTTTAGCCATTCTGACAGGTGTGAATGGTCTCTCATCGTGGTTTTGATTTGTATTTCCCTGATGATGAGTGATGTATAGCATCTTTTCGTGTGTCTGGAGCTCCGTTTCATAAATGCTTTTCATAATCTCTAGGGCAGGGGGAAAATGGGGGTTTCCTCCATGGCTCTTAGAGCTTCTACTTGAAATGATACACATCACTTCTGCTCAGATTATACTGGCCAGAGTAAGTCACCTAGTCAAAACTGCCTTTAGAGAAGTTGGGAAAGTGCACTCCTAACAGCTGCCTTGAGGTAGGAATCAGCAATATTTGGTGTACAACACTAATATTGACCATACATAGTAAAGGCTTCATGAAAATAATATAAAAACTTAACCTAGGATGCTTAGGGAGGGCATGGAAGAAGGATAAGGAAGTGTTCAGCTCAATCAGAATATAAGTCCTTCAGAGGTACTTACTGAGCACCTTTTGTATACAAGGCATTTGTATAGGGTGATGAATAAGACTAATATGGTCTCTGCTTTCAGGGAACTAACATTCCGGAGGCAGGCAAAAAAAATCAGTAAGCAGACTAATCTTGTGGTAAAAATTGTGATGGGACTACACAAAGGTTGAGAGAATTAACAGAGGGAGACTTTCTTTTGGTAGTGAGGTCAGAAAAGGCTTCTTAGAAGAGGTAGTATTTAATTTGTAACTGAATGATAAGAAGGCATCAATCACACAAAGGGATTAGGAGAACTTTGCAGGTAGAGGGAACAATGCGTGCAAAGACTCTGAGGTTGCAAAGGGCTTCCTTTCCTCTCCTTCAAAATACTGAAAGAAGAGCAATGTGGTTAGAAGGTATTGAGTAGTTGCCTGTTCACTCAGAGCCTGTTGGGCAGGTAGGGATCGAAAGTCTAAACCCATTAGAGAGTTTAAAACAGGAAGGTTCAAGTGATGTAATTTATATTTTCAGTTTACTCTAGTTATACCATGAACAATGAATTCAGAATGGGCAAGAGTGGACAAGGGGAGACTGGTTAGGTTGTAGGTACAGTGGGTACATGTGAAATGATGATGGCTTAGACTGGAGGGAGACAGAGCAAAGCATATTAGAGAGATTCTTAGGAGTTTAAATCAATGGGTTTGGTGATGGATTAGATATGCAAAATGAGAGAGAGGGAAATATCACAGATATCTGGTTTCTAGATGGATATTGGGGCCAGTCTCTGAGATGCGGGATCCTAAAGAGGACCAGTTCTTTGGGAAGATTTGGCATTAGATTACATATATATTGAGGAGCCTTCATGACACACAGTCCAGGCATACTGCCTGTAGGTTAGGGCTGGCTCTCCAATCCTGTGTAAATGTGCTCCTCATTTGAGGCAAGGGAACCAGGGCAAGTGACTTCTTTATAAGCCTGATAGCCCTGTGTGGCTTCCTTTTCACCATTAAATGCATCCTCACTGCAGGAATGGAACACATAGAAGGAGCTGGAGAACATTTTAGCAGGTCTGAAAATTTCAAGTGAAAAATGTGTTGGCTTGAAATCTTTGGCGACCATTCCATAAGGTTATTATAGCTGCAGCTGTAATCAATTAATGGAGCAGTAGATGCAAATCCAAAACTTCCAAAGATCATTCTAGTATTTGGGCACTATGGAAGAGGGTGATTTTTAGTTGGACCTTTCTCTTATTGGACAGAGGATAACTTGAGGAAAATGCACACAGATGCAGTCATAAGCAACTATAAAAGTGTCTCGTAAAAATACTAGCTAATAAAAGCCAGTAAATGGAGGTACAGAGAAAAGGCAAGAGGCAACATAAGATTGAAGTCAGCTCCAGTTTCTTTGCAGTCCTTGTGTCCCAACCTGCTAATTTTCCTGTTAATATTCTGGTCTGGAATAGCTGGCCTCTTAGCTGTTCTTCGACTCACTTCCCAAACCTAAGCAAGATGATGAAATTACCTTTTTATGAATGTTAGAGGATGGAAATAGCCTGATTTGGGAAGAAAAAGTAGCAAGCAAGAGCAGTGCCACAGGCAAGATGGTGCTAAAAACAAAAAAACAAAAACAAAACTCACACAACTGAGGGAATTAAGTGTTAGCTAGTTAACCTAGTAGATAAAAAAAAAGCCAAAAGAAACAGGCTGTGTTGAGGCAGCAGTGTGGAAATGGATTAAGCTACCTGAGAAACTGCAGGCTTGTAGTGAAGTTTAATTGGCTTCACTGATAAAAGGCCTGAGGCAAGGTGAGGGATGGAAAGCCTATTTTGTAAACTAGCTGAAAATCTTATAGCAAATTCATATGATCCCCAGTTAACAGCAAATTTTAAGTTAGAGGTTAAAGAAAAAGAGGAAAAAGTTGTTAACTTTCCTATGATTTATCTAAATGGAGCTTCCATTACAGGCTTAGAGAAATCTGAGTGAACTGTACTGGAGGCTGTTTACATAACTTTTGTTCAAGAGCCCTGGGACTGCTCCCAAGGCGAGAGCTGCTCACAATGGGGACATAATTTTCATTAGCCACCCAGAGAAGATTAACAGCAGGATCCAGTTATTTGCAGTTTCCTCAAGCCCCACAGTCCAGATAGAATCACGTGCTTCTGGGAGCAAGTTCCCTTAAGAAGGCAGGGAATGATGGGTAAACTTATAGCCAGTTACTACTGACCAGGGGCTCAACCTGCAAGACAAGCATTCAGAGTTAGTAACTCCCTGGTAGTCCTTCCTATAAATGCTTAAGGGATAGACATGGGGGAGAGGCATGTGGATTCTCTCAGCCCTCACATTCTTTTGTTTTTTTGTTTTTAATTTTTTTCTTTCCAAGTTTTTACTTAAATTCCAGTTTGGTTAGCATACAGTGTAATATTAGTTTTAGGCATACAATATAGTGATTCAGCACTTCCATACAACACTGGGTGCTCATCACATCCAGTGCTCTCCTTAATCTAGCCTTCACATTCTTGATGCTTACTGCCTGTACAGGGAAATCCTCCCTTGTTATGTCTCAGGGAGGAATGGTTTGAAGATCTTAACAGCCAGCTTCCACCTTCAGTAATCTATTGATCTGAATCTTTGCTGTGTATTCAAAGGATTCCAGATTCCTCTGGAATCCCTAAATTGTTTTCTTTCTTTTTTTTTTTTTTTTAAAGATTTTATTTATTTGACAGACAGAGATCATAAGTAGGCAGAGAGGCAGGCAGAGAGAAAGGCGCGGGGGGCCAGGGGTGGGGGAAGCAGGCCCCCTGCTAAGCAAAGACCTTGATGCAGGGCTCCATCCCAGGACCCTGAGATCATGACCTGAGCCAAAGGCAGAGGCTTTAACCCACTGAGCCACCCAGGCACCCCCCCAAAATTGTTTTCATGTAAAGTAGTAACAATTAGAATATATAATGAAATAAAAGACCTATTTTATTTTATTTTATTTTATTTTAAATTCCAGTAAACTTAACCTAGTGTTATATTAGTTTCAGGTGTGCAATATAGTGATTTATCAATTCTATACATTACTCGATGCTTATCAAGGTAAGTATACTCTTAATCCCCTTTGTCTTTTTCACCTATCACCCCACCTATCTGTCCTCTGGCAACTACCAGGTTTTCTCGATCCTCAAGTATCTGTTAGGGGGGATCACTTACCGTGATGAGCACTGAGTGATGTACTGAACTGTTGAATTGCTCTATTGTACACCTGAAACTAAAATGACACTATGTTAACTATTATGGAATTAAAATAAAAAGACTTTTTTTGTTTGTCTCTTTTCTTTGTTCATTTGTTTTGTTTCCTGAATTCCACATGTGAGTGAAATCATATGGTCTTTGTCTGTGTCTGAATGACTTAATTTCACTTAGCATTGTGCCCTCTAGGTATACCCATGTTGTTATAAGTGGCAAGATTTCATTCTATCTTAAGGCTAAATAATATTCATATGTGTGTGTGTGTATGTGTATATATATATGTATACACAATATGTATCCATATATTGGATATAGAATGGAATCTTCATTATTCATTTAAAGATGGATAGCCACATGGGTTGATTCTATGTCTTGGTTATTGTAAATAATGCTGCAAGAAACATAAGGGGGTTTGAATTAGTGTTTTCGTTTTCCCCACTAGTGGAATTATTGGGTTATATGGTAGTTCTATGTTAAATATTTGAGGAATCTCCATATTTTTTTTTCTCCATACTATTTTCTACAGTGGGTTCACCAAATTGCATTCCCACCAAGAGTGCACGAGGGTTGCTTTTCACCCACATCCTTGCCAACACTTACAGATTTTTATGTTTTTGATTTTAGACATTCTGACAGATGCAAAATGATATCTCACTGTGGTTTAATTTGCATTTCCCTGATGATTAATGTGATGCTGAAGACCTTTTCATGTACCTATTGGTCATCTGTATGTCTTCTTTGGAAAAATGTCTGTTCTGGTCTACTGCACAATATTTAATAAGATTATTTTTTTGTTTTTTTGTTTGTTTTGGCTTGCATAAACTTTTTATATATTTTAGGTATAAATCCCTTATTAGATATATCATTTGCAAATACCTTCTTGCATTCAGTAGGCTGCTTTTCTTGTTTTGTTGATGTGGTTTTCTTTGCTGTGCAAAAGCTTTTTGTTTTTCTTATAGTCCTAATAGTTTCTTTTTGCTTTTGTTTCCTTTGCTTTAGGGCATGTATCTAGAAAAATATTGCCAGGGCTGATGTCAAGGAAATCACTGCCTGGGTTCTTTTCAGGATTTTTATGGTTTTAGGTTTCACAGTTAGGTCTTTAATCCATTGTGAGTTTATTTTTGTGGATGATGGTGTTAAAAGATGGTCCAATTTCATTGCTTAACCTGTGGTTGTTTCATTTTCCCAGCACCATTTATTGAAGAAACAGTCTTTTCCCCATTGTTTATTCTTGGCTCTGTTGTCATAGATTAATTGACCCCAGGATCATTGTTTTTTTTTGGGCTCTGTATTCTGTTCTGTTGATCTATGTGTCTGTTTTGGTGTCAGTACCATACTGTGTTGATGACTATAGCTTTGTAATATAACCTGAAGTCTGAAATTGTGATGTTTCAGCCTTGTTTTTCTTTTTCAAAATTGCTTTGGCTAGTTGGGGCCTTCTGTGGTTCCATAGAAATTTCAGTATTATTTGTTCTAGTTCTGTGAAAAATGGTGTTGGTACTTGGTAACAATTGCATTAAATCTGTAGTAGGTTTTGGCTTTGTTTGTTCTTTTACTAGCTCATTTGTATTTAAAGTTTGGTTGTTAAAAAAAAAATTAAAAAAAAAATTTGGTTGTTTATTTTGGATTTTTCTTGCTTCTTGAGGTAGGCTTGTATAATATTCCCTCTTAAACAGCTTTTGCTGTAACCAAAAGATTTTGGAATGTTGTGTTTTCATTTTCAGTTGTCTCCATGTATTTTTTGATTTCTTCTTTGATTTCTTGGTTGATCCATTCATTGTTCATTAGCATGCTATTTAGCCTCCATGTATTTGTCTTCTTTCCAGATTTTTTTTTAGTGATTGTTTTTTAGTTGCTTATCATTGTGGTCAGAAAGGATACATGAAATAATTTCAGTCTTTTCATTTACTGACGCTTGTTTTGTGTCCTAACATGTAACCTGTTCTGGAGAATATTCCATGTACACTTGAAATGAATGTGTATTTTGATGTTTTTAGATTAAATGTTCTGAATATATTTGTTAGGTCCATCTCATTTGAAGCCACTTGTGGATTTTCTGTCTGGATGATCTGTCCATTGATATAAGTGGGGTGTTAAAGTCTCCTACTATTGTTATATTACCATCAATTTTTTCCTTTATGTCTGTGAATAGTTGCTTGAGGTATTTAGGTGCTCCCATGATGGGTGCATAAATATTTACAGTTGTATTCGCTTATGGGATTATTCCCTTTTTCATTATGTAGCTACCTTCTTTGTCACTGTTACAGTCTGTTTTGAAGTCTACTTTGTCTGATACAAGTATTGCTACCTGAGCTTTCCTCTTGCTTCCATTTGAATGGTAAATACTTTTCCATCCTTTTACCCTTTCAGTTTTCATGTGTGTTTAGGTCTGAAGTGAATCTCTTGTAGGCAGCATATAGATGGGTCTTCCTTTTTCATCTATTCAGTCACCTTGTTTCTTTTTCTTTAATATTTTATTTATTTACTTGACAGAGATCACAAGTAGGCAGAGAAGCAGGCAGAGAGATAGGAGGAAGCCGGCTCCCTGCTGAGCAGAGAGCCCGATGCGGGGCTCGATCCCAGGACCCTGGGATCATGACCCGAGTCAAAGGCAAAGGCTTTAACCCACTGAGGGACCCATGTGCCCCCACCTTGTTTCTTTTAATTAGAGCTTTTAGTCCATTTAAATTAAAAGTAATTATCAATAGGTGCTGTTCTTCTCTGTTCCTTTCTTCTCTTGCTCTCTTCCCTTGTGGTTTCCTTAGTAATATGCTTGAATTCCTTTCTCTCTATTTTAGAGTATCCATTGCTTATTTTTGAATCATGGTTACCATTAGGTTCCTATATAACATTTTATGCATATAGTGGTCTATATTAAGTTGATGGTCACTTAAATTTGAACCCATTCCCAAAGCACTAAATTTTTAGTCCCAAAACCTATTATGTGTATGATGTCATACTTTACATCCTTTTAGTTTGTGAATCCCTTGATTGATTTTTATAGATAGAATTGATTTTATTGCTTTTGTGCTTTAACCTCTGTACTGGTTTTATAAGTGATTAATCTGCCACATTTATTATGTTTGTATGCAACTGTATAATTTTTTTCCTTTCCTAATTTTCTTACTCCTGATTATGGTCTTCTCTTTCCACTTAAAGAATTATTTTTAATGTTTTTCATAAGGCTGGGTCAGTGTTGACAAACTCCCTTAGCTTTTGTTTATCTGGGAAACTCTGTGTGATCTTCTCTTCTAAATTATAGCCTTGGAAGAAAGATGATACTTGGTTTTTTTGAAGTGAAAAAACACAGTTTTTTTTTCCTTCCAGGACTTGGAATATATATCATGCCACGATTCTGGTTTGCCAAGTTTCTGCTGTAAAATCTGCTGATAGCCTGATGGGATTTTCCTTGTATGTAACTGTTTTCTTTTTTCTTTTTTCTTTTAAAATCCTATATGTATCACTAGGGTGCCTAGGTGGCTCAGTCAGTTAAGCGTCTGCCTCTGGCTCAGGTTATGATCTTAGGGTGCTGGGATCCAGCCCCACATCAGGCTTCCTGCTCAGCAAGGAGTCTACTTCTCCCTTTCCCTTTGCTCCTCCCCCTGCTCATATTCTCTCTCATGCAAATAAATAAAAATATTCATTTTTTTAATTTAATTTTTTCAGTGCTCCAAGACTCATTGTTTCTGCACCACACCCAGTGCTTTATGCAATACATGCCTTCCTTAATACCCACTACCATGCTCACTCATCCCCCCCACCCCCCTCCAAAAACCTCAGTTGGTTTCTCAGAGTCCACAGTCTCTCATGGTTCATCTCTGCCTCCGATTTCCCCCAATTCACTTTTCTTTTTCTTCTCCTAATGTCCTCCATGTTATTCCCTATGCTCCACAAGTAAGTGAAACCATATGATAATTGACTTTCTCTGTTTGACTTATTTCATCTCTTCGTATCACTACTTTTTGCCACTTTAATTATTATGTGTCTTGGTGTATCTCCTTGGGTTCATTATTCTGGAGTTTCTCTGTGCATCCTGGTTCTGGATGTCTATTTCCCTTGCTAGATTAAGGTTGTTTTCAGCTATTATTTCTTCAAATAAATTTTCTACGCCCTTTTCTCTCTTGTCTTCTAGGATACCTGTAAGTGAATGTTACTCTTTGATGATGTCACTGAGTTCCCCTATCCTATTCTCATATATTTTATTGCTCTTTTTATTTCATTTGCTGTTCAGACTTTATTGCTTTCCATTACTATCTTCCAGTTTGTTGACCTATTCTCTTTTTTTCCTAATCTATTGATTCCCTCTAATACATTTTTAAAAAGATTTTATTTATTTATTTGATGGACAGAGATCACAAGTAGGCAGAGAGGCAGGCAGAGAGGTGGGGGGTAGCAGGCTCCCCGCTGAGCAGAGAGCCCTATGTGGGGCTCAATCCCAGGACCCAGAGATCATGACCTGAGCCAAAGGCAGAGGCTTTACCCACTGAGCCACCCAGGCTCCCCATATTTTTTTGAAAGATTTATTTATTTGAGAGACAGAGACAGACAGACAGAGAGAGAGAGAGAGAGAGAGAGTAGGGGATGAGGGGCAGAGGGAGAGGGAGAGAGAATTTTAAGCAGATGTCCCACTGAGCATGTAGCCCAATGCGGGGCTCAAACTCATGACCCTGAGATCAAGGCCTAAGCTGAAACCAAAAGTTGGACACTTAACCAACTGTGCCACTTAGGTGCTTTGATTCTCTCTAATATATTTTTAATTGTAGTTATTGAGTTCTTCATCTCTAATTGGTTCTTTTAAAAATTTCTATCCCTTTGTTGAAGGTCTTACTGAGATTTTCTACTCTTTCGTCAAGTCTAAAGAGTGTCTTTCTGACCCTTCCTTTAAATTCTTAATCAGGCATTTGCTTATCTCCATTAAATTTAGTTCTTTTTCTGTTCTTTTACTTGGGACATATTTCTCCACCTCTCATTTTGTCCAACTCTCTATATTTGTTTTTATGTATTGGGAAAATCAGCTAAATCTCTTGATATTGAAAGTAGTGGACTTATGAAGAAGAGATCCTGCAGTGCACTGTTGTGCAATGCCCTCTGTTTACCAGAACCAGGCACTTCAGGGTTGTCTCTTATATGTATTGTGTGTGCCCTCCTGTTGTGGCTGATCTGTGTTTGCCTTCAGTCCAGTTGGCTTTAATCACCTACTTTGCCTATTGTGGGTAGAGTTTGGTCCCTGTGCAACTGACATGGGCTTATAGTTGGGCAGTATCAGCAGTCAGACCAGATGTCTATTCTCATTCCATTTGCTGAGGCTACAATATCACTGAACTGCAGGGCACTCTCCCTGATATGCTTTTGTTGGTAGATGGGTCTTGCAGTTCAACTTGATGTCTGTTCCTAGTCCATTTGTTGGATATAATAGCACTGAGTTACAGGATGCTCTTCTTGCCTTGCCCCTCAAGATAATTTTGTTGGTGCATGAGGCTAGCAGTCAGACCAGATGCTTGTGCCTGGTCTGTCTGCTGGAGCCACAGTGACCTTGAACTACAGGGCTCTGTCTCTGTGCTGTGCCCTGAGAGGTTTCTGTTGGTGGGTAGGACCAGAAGTCAGATCAGATATCTGCCCCTAGTTCATCTGCTGTATGTGGTTATCTTCCCCTTTCTCTAAAGCACTTTGGAGTGATTTTAGTCCCTGCTGGGGCTGCTTACAGGATGAGACATGGCAGGAACCACTTTAGAGGGACTCTTGCTGAGTGTGGTGAATTGGATGGGGTGGATCTCCAGGAGAACCTGGAGGTGGGGCAGGGGGTGTTAGCAAGTTTAGGTGATGGGTGTTAGTGCTCGTTCCTGCAAGTGTCCAGCTATCTAGGCTGGTAGAGTGGGTGGTAAGAAATGGTACCTGCTAGTTCTTTTGTTCTTGAAGTATCCTAAAGATCCCTGCCCTTCTAAACATGTTTGAGATTAGTAAGTGAATCCCCTCCCGCATACCCCAGGCACTTTTCAAACTGTTGCTTCTATGCCATATCTCAGCAGGGTTGTATGTTATGCTAGCTCCTTAAGGGCTGGGACTGTTTCATATCACCCTCTAGCTTTCACAGAGCTAAGCCTGCTGATTTTTATTTTATTATTATTTTTTAAAGATTTCATTTATTTGACAGAGATCATGAGTAGGCAGAGAGGCAGGCAGAGAGAGGGGGAAGCAGGCTCTCTACTGAGCAGAGAGCCCGATGTGGGGCTCGATCCCAGGATTCTGGGATCATGACCTGAGCCGAAGGCAGAGGCTTTAACCCACTGAGCCACCCAGGCACCCCTATTTTATTTTTTTTTAAAGATATTATTTATTTACTTGACAGAAAGAGACATGAAGAGAGGAAATACAAGCAGGGGTAGGGGCAGATGGAGAAGCAGGCCTCCCACTGAGCAGGGAGCCCAATGCAGGGCTCTATCCCAGGACTCTGGGATCAGGACCTGAGCTGGAAGCAGAGGCTTAATGACTGAGCCACCCAGGCACCGCAAGCCTGCTGATTTTTAAAGTATTGGGTTTTAAGTCCCACAGATTATAAAAAAATACTCCTGAAGTTAAGCCCCAGTGGTTTTCAATGCCAAATGTTATTGGGACTTGTCTCTCCACTGCAGATACCCCTTGTCTGGTGTGACTGGTGTGGGGTCTGTTCCTCTCCCTTTTCTGTGCTTCTGGTATCCCTCCCATTTGTAGTTACTATCACTGGGAGTTCTGGGAGTTTGGTTCTTGACTGCATGTCCTCCCCTCTTATCCTTCTTGATGTGGCCCCCTTTCTGTGATTAACTGGAGAAAGTCTGTTCTGCCAGTCTTTGGGTCATTTTCTGGGTTAGTTGCAGTGATGTGGCTATTATTTAGGTATGTTCATGGGATGAGGCAAGCATCAAATCCTCCTGGTCTGCCATCTTCCAAGAAGTCTCCCAAAAGACCACATTTAAATAGTAATAGAAAAAAGAAAATATCTAAAAGGAGACTTAATAAACAACACTTAAGTTCTACATGAATGAAAAAATAAATATTACTGAGGAATATTAAAGAATATTTAGACTAATAGAAAGGCATGGCATATTCTTAAGTGGAAAAATAATATAAAATACTAATTTACTTAAGACTTAAGTAAATAGTAGGATAAATTAGACAGTCCAAGTAAAGATACATTTTTTTTTGTTAAGCTGGATGTAAAATTTGTATGTGAAAACAAGCAATCATGAAAAACCAGAGAAATTTGGAAAAGGGGAATAGTTAAGGGAGATTAGTTTTATAAGAGATTTAAAATGATGTCTTTAAGGTACAGTACTTAAAGCAGTGTGGTACTGCTACATGACTTTATGGACAAATCAATGAAACAGACTAGAAAGTCTAGGAATAGATTGAAATGAGATAGAAATTTAACATCTGATAAAGATGGCATTTCAGGGCACCTGGGTGGCCCAGTGGGTTAAAGCCTCTGCCTTCGGCTCAGGTCATGATCCCAGGGTCCTGGGATCGAGCCTCGCATCAGGCTCTCTGCTCGGCAGGGAAAATGAGTAGCATCCGTACCTCAAAGTTAACCACAGTTAGATAAAAGATTTAAAGATTTAAATGTAAAAATTTAAATGCAAAATATTGGACCATAAAACTAATAGGAAATATGGAAGTATTTAAAAATTAAGTTTGGGGTGAATATTTCTATAATGTGATCAAAATGAAACAATAAGAGGAAAAGATGCATGAAATTCATACCTCTGTATGGAAAAACAGCATCCTGGTAAAGTCAAATGAGTTACACTATACATTACTGCAGTAGAGATTGGTAGGAAGTTTAGAAGTTTAAATCAAAATGAAAAACTACATACTTTAACCCAGGAATTCTAATTCTTTGGGTTTATTCTACTGATATATCCAGTATATCCATACATCTACAGAGCAGATCTATGTTGCCACTGGAACAAGTGACCACAAATTTAGTGGTCTAAAACAACACAGCTTTATTCTCTTATAGTTCTGGGGGTGCTAAGTCTAAAATCAGTTTCACTGGGCAAATCAAAGCATGAATAGGGCTGATTCTTTTTGGAAGCTCTGAGGGGAAAATTTGTTTTCTTGCCTTTTTCATCTTCTCATTTTTTTGGTTTGTGGGCCTCCTTCCACTTTTAATGTATATCTCTCCTGATGTGGAGAAAGGGGAACACTTTTACACTGGTGGTGGGAATGCAAGTTGGTGCAGCCACTTTGGAAAACAGTATGGAGATTTCTCAGAAAGTTAAAAATAGAGCTACCTTAAGACCCAGCAATTGCACTACTAGATATTTACCCCAAAGATAGAGATGTAGTGAGAAGAAGGGCCACATGCACCCCAATGTTCCTAGCAGCAGTGTCCCCAGTAGCCAAACTGTGAAAGGAGCTGAAATGCCCTTCAACAGATGAATGGATAAAGAAGATGTGATCCATATACACAATGGAATAGTACCCAGCCATCAGAAAGGATGAATACCCACCCTTTGCATCAACATGGAAGGAACTGGAGGGGATTATGCTAAGTGACATAAGTCAAAGAGAGAAAGACAATTACATGTTTTTACTCATATGTGGAACATAAGGAATAGCACGGAGGACATTTGGAGAAGGAAGGGAAAAATTAAGGGAGAAAATCAGAGGGGAAGATGAACCATGAGAGACTGTGGACTCCAGGAGGCAAACTGAGGGCTTTAGAGGGTTGGAGATTATGGGGGATGGGTTAGCCCGGTGATGGGTATTAAGGAGGGCCCTATTGCTGTGAGCACTGGGTGTTATATGTAAACAATGAGTCATGGAACACTACATCAAAAACTACTGATGTACTGTATGCTGACCAATATAACATAATTAAAAAAAAAGTATAGGTCTCCAGTCTTTGCTTCTGTTGTCACATAGCTGTCCATTCCCCCTAATTCCTGCCTCTCTCTTTTAAGGATCCCTGTCATTATATTGGGCCTATTCAGACAGTTGGTCATAATCACCCCATCTCAAAATCCTTAATCATATCCACAAAGTCCTTTTTCCAGTAAGGTAATATATTAGCAGGTTCTGGGGTTTTAGACATGAATGTCTTTGAGGGACCATTTGTTAGCCTGCCATGGATATTGAATATTCTCTGTCTGGAAGAAGAAACTACTAATGATAATTGCCACTATGGAGAGGAACCTGGGGCTCAGGGTCAAGAGCATGACAAAGACAATTTACTATATGCCCCTTCGAACTTTCTGTGTTTGTATGTCTGTATTGTCTCTTTAAAAAAGGTGACATATGTCCATTTTAGAAATTGCAAAAGGGTAAAACTTAATCTAACCATCCAGACTCAACAATGTTAATATTTTTTCTATATTTCCTTCTATTTTTTTAAGTTCAAAGTTATGTCTCTGGTAGACAGAATAAAGGACTCTCATAGATACCCAAGCCCTATTCCACAGAACCTGTGAATATACAATGCCACACATAGCAAAAGAAACTTTATAGATGTGATTAAGCATTGTGAGATAGGGAGATAATCCTGGATTATATAGGTTGTGTAATGCATCTAGGAGCCAAAGAATGTGCACACCCTTTATCAGCCAAAAAAGGGGAGGACTGAACTCTTGGACTTCTGAGCTCTGGAACCGTAAGAAAAATGTATGTCCTTCTAAAATACTGAATTTGTGGTAATTTGTTACATTGGCATTAGGAAACCAATGCAAGGTCTTTAAATAAGCATTTCCCCACATGCTTTAACTCTTTTTATGAACACTATAGTGGCCCTTTAATATTGTCATTTGTTTATTTATTTGCCTTATTTTCTAGACTGTAAGTTGTATAAGGGCAGGGACCATTTATGTATTTTTTCCATAGCTTTATTGAGATGTTATTGACATATTGACATTTCAGATGTCCAGAATGGTGATTTGATACATGTATATATTGTATAATAATTGTCACAATATTAGTTAGCACCTCTATCTCCTCATATATTTACCTTTTTTTGGTATGTGGTGATAACATTTTAACAACATTCTTAACAACTTGCAAGTATATAATAGTATATAATATAGTACTGTTATAGTCACCATGCTGTACACTGTATCTTCAGAACTTATGCATCTTAAAACTGGAAGTTCGTAGCCTTTAACCAAAATCTACTCATTTCCTCCAACCCCCAACACCTGGCTACCACCACTCTGCTCTTTGATTCAGCTTTTTTAGATTAATGAAAGCATATAGCTTTTGTCTTTCTGTGTCTGACTTATTTCACTTAGCACAGTGCCCTCAAGGTTCATCCATATTGTAAAAGGCTGGATTCCCTTCTTTTTAAAGGCTGAATAATATTTCATTTATTAATATTCTATATAGAAGTATATGAATACATACCACATTTATATTTATACCACATTTTCTTTATCCATGCAACACTTAGGTTGTTTCCATGTCTTGGCTATTGTGAATGCAACAAACCTGGGGGTACAGATACCTCTTTTAGGTAGTGATTTCATTTCCTTTCAATATATCCCCAGAATTGAGATGCTAGATCTATGTTAGCTCTACTTTTAATTTTCTGAGGAACCTCCGTACTGTTTTCTATCTTGGCTCCACCAATTTACATTCCCACCAACAGCTCACAAGTTTTCCCTTTTCTCCACATCATTTTCAACACTTATAGTTTTTCTTTTTTACAATAGCCATCTTAAAAGGTATGAGGTGATATTTTATTGTGGTTTTCATTTACACTGCCCTGATGATCAGTGATATTGAGCACATTTTTCATGAACATTTTGGGCATTTTTATATCTTTTTTTGTAAAATGTCTATTTGGATTCTTTGCCTATGTTTTAATCAGATTATATATATATATATATATATATATATATATATATGCTATTGAGTTATTTGAATTCCTTATATATTTTGGATATTAACTTATCAAATGTATGGATTGCAAAATTTTCTCACATTCTACAGTTGTCTCTTCACTCTTGATTGTCACCTTTGCCGTGCAGAAGCTCTTTACTTTCATGCACTTATATTTGTCTATTTTGCATTTGTGGCTTGTACTTTTGGTTTCACATCCAAAAAAATTGTTGCTAAGATAAACGTGAAAAAGCTTTTCTTCTATGTTTTCTTCTAGTAATTTTATAGTTATGGGTCTTATATTTAAGTGTTTAATCCAGTTTGAATTAATTTCTGTGAATGGTGTAAGATAGGGGTCCAATTTTATGCCTTCGATATGTATATCCAGTTTTTCCAAAACCACTTATTGAAGAGACTGTTGTTTTCCTATTGAGTGTTCTTGGCTCCCTTGTTCAAATATTAGTTGACCATATACATGTGTGGATTGATTATGGGCTCTCAGTTCTGTTTCATTGGTCTATGTGTCTGTTTTTGTGCCATTACCATATTATTTTGATTACTATAGATATGTAATAAAGTTTGAAATTAGGTATTGTGATGCCTTCAGCTTTGTTCTTCTGTGTCAGGATTGCTTTGGCTATTGGTCTTTTATTATTTCATATGAATTTTAGGGTTGCTTTTTCTTTTTTTAAAAAAGATTTTATTTATTTATTTGACAGACAAAGATCACAAGTAGGTTGAGAGGCAGGCAGAGAGAGAGAGAGAGAGGAGGAAGCAGGCTCCCTGCTGAGCAGAAAGCCCAATGCGGGACTCGATCCCAGGACCCAGAGATCATGACCTAAGCCGAAGGCAGAGGCTTAATCCATTGAGCCACCCAGGCGCCCCAGGATTGCTTTTTCTGTATTTGTAAAAATGCCATTAGACTTTTGATAGGGATTGCATTGCCAAATGTCTTTGGGTAGGTAGTATGGACATTTTAGCAATATTAATTCTTCCAATTCCATGAACATGAGCTATCTTTCCATTGTTTTGTATGTTCACCAATTTTTATCAATGTATATGATTTTCAGTGTACAGATCTTTTATCTTTCTAGTTAAATTTATTCCTAAGTATTTTATTATTTTTTATACAATTGTAAATGGGATTTTTTAAATTTCTTTTTCAGATTATTTATTATTAGTGTATGGAAACAGCTGATTTTTGTATAGTGGTGAGCATAGCCATTTTCTGTTTGTGTCTTGATTACAATTATATTTCCAATGTCTTTTCTACAGTGGCCCTTTAATAACTATTTATTTAGTAAACTAATGAATATGCCATAATTTATCTTCCTAATATTTCATTTAGCTATTAAGCTTGTTTCCAATGATTTGATTTTTCAAAAGTAGCTCTTGTCATACATAGCTGATAATAATAATATAATTATCTCTGAAGTGCTTTACATACATTATCTCAATTTAATCCTTATCAAAATCTCATGAGGGGTAGATGTTGTTATTGTCACCCTTGTCTAAGATCACATAGTTTGTTAGTGGCAGAAACCCAGATCTGTCAGACTCTAGATCTAATACTCTTTTTTTTAAAAAAAATATTTATTTTCTTGGCAGAGAGAGAGAATACAAGGAGGGGAGCAGCAGGCAAAAGGAGAGGGATAAGCAGGCTCCCCGCTGAGCAGGGAGCAGGACCCTGGGATTATGACTTGAGCCAAAGGCAGATGCTTAACCAACTGAACCACCAAAGCACCCCCCAGATCTAATACTCTTAACTACTACATTCTACAGCCTGCTCAAAAACTGGCTCTTACTGTATATGCTGATTTTGATAACTTGTTTTTTTATTTTTACCAAACCACACATCATAAACATCTTTCCATATTATTATAGATTTTTACTGTCATTTAAACATATTGCTCAATATTTCTTTTTTTTTTTTTTTTAAAGATTTCATTTATCTATTTGACAGAGATCACAAGCAGGCAGAGTGGCAGGCAGAGAGAGAGGGGGAAGCAGGCTCCCTGCTGAGCAGAGAACCCGATGTGGGGCTCCATCCCAGGACCCTGGGATCATGACCTGAGCGGAAGGCAGAGGCTTTCAATCCACTGAGCCACCCAGGGACCCCTGCTCAATATTTCATTATGTATATCTACTATAATTTATAGGACCAAGATCATATTAGTACTTTCTTTGTAACCGTAATTGAATTTGTTTCCAGTTTTAATATGGAAAATTTTAAATAGACACAAAAGTCAAGAGGAATATAAAGAACACCTGTGTAGCCATCATACAACTTTATAAATTATTAACATATGGTCTGTCTTTTTAAATCTATAATCCTCACCTGATACCTTACAACTGAGCCTGGATTTCATTGAAGCCAATTTTCAGACAGACAAATTTATCTGTAAATACTTTAGTATTAAACACAATTTTTGTACTATTCAGTTGTAGCAACAATACCCTAGTAGCTTAGTAATTCAAATTAGTGTAGAAATTAGTATTCAGAGACAACCTGGAAAATGAGTAGAACAGATGACCTCAGTTGGGTTGGGAAAAGCACAGTTGGGCATTCATGATCAGTGATCTGCCAGTGATAATTGAATGTGCCCCAAGAGAGCAAAAAGTCCAAATCTATGATTCATAGTCTTGGCTGACCACTGGAATAACTCCAGGTACTTGAAAAATACTAATGACAAGACTACTTCCAGAGATTTTGATGTTATTAGTCTAGGTAGGATAAGTGTGGGACACTGAAGTTTTATTTTATTATGGTAAAATATACACAATGTAAAATTTATCATTTCAACTATACTTAAGTATACAGTTCAGTGGCATTTTAATAATTTTATGCAACCATCACCCCTGTACATTTCTAGAACAGTTTAATTATATCAAACAAAAACCCTATACCCACTGAATAATAATTCTGTTACTCTAGCCCCTCAGCCCCTTGCAGTCATCATTTTACTTTTTTTCCATGAGTTTGCTTATTCTGGGTACCTAATATAGAGTGGAACTATATAGTATCTGCCCTTTTGTGTCAGGCTTATTTTACTTAGCATGATAGTTTCAAGATTTATTCACGTTGTAGCATGTATCAGATTTTCATTCATTTTTTCCCATTTCTTTTTAAGGTTGAATAATATTCCATTATTTGTATTACTACATTTTGTATTTCTGTTGTTTCTGCCTTTTGGCTATTGTGAATAGTGCGGTTATGAATGTTCGTGTGCAGTTATCTACTTGAGTCAATTCTTTTGGGTATAAACCCAGAGATAGAAATGTTGGAGCAGGGGCACCTGCGTGACTCAGTGGGTTAAACCTCTGCCTTCGGCTCAGGACATGATCCCAGGATCCTGGGATCGAGCCCCACATCTGCTCAGCAGGGAGCCTGCTTCCTCCCTCTCTCTCTGCCTGACTCTCTGCCTACTTGTGATCTCTGTCTGTCAAATAAATAAATAAAATCTTTAAAAAAAAGAAATGTTGGGGCATATGGTAATTCTGTTTAATTTTTTGTGGTGCTGCCATACTGTTTACTGCAGTGGCTGTACCACTTTATTTTCCCACCAGCAATGTACAAGGATTCCAGTTTCTCCACATCACCACAGTGCTTGTTTTTGTTTTTGTTGTTGTTGCTGTTGTTGTTTTGTCTTTTTAGTAATTGATATCTTAATAGGTATGAGGTGGTATCTCATTGTGGTTTTGTTTTTATTTCTTTATTTTTTTAAAGGTTTTATTTTATTTGAGAGAGTGAGTGGGAGGAGAAAAGGAGCAGGGGGAAGGGCAGAGGGAGAGGAAGAAGCAGACTTTGCTGAGCAGGGAGCCAGATGTGGGGCTCAATCCTGGGACTCTGCGATCATGACCTCAGCCAAAGGCAGATGCTCAACTGACTGAGTCACCCAGGTGACTTTGATTTGCATTTCTTTAAATGGCTAGTGATATTGAAACTCATTTCATGTGATTATTGTCTGTTTCTATATCATTTTCTGAGAAATAACTTTTCAAGTCCCATGTCCAATTTGAATTGTACTGTCTTTTGTTGTTAAGTTGTAAGAATTCTTTATATATTCTGGCTATTAATCACTTAACAGATGAATGATTTGCAAACAGTTTCTTTCATTCCATGGGTTGTTTTTTCAATCTTCTGTTAGTATCTTTTAATGAACAAACATTTTTAATTTTGATAAAGTCCATTTTTGTTTATTTTTTTCTTTTGTTACTTATACTTTTGGTGTCATACCCAAGAAATCATTGCAAAATCAAATGCTATAAAGATTCTCCCCTATGTTTTCCTCTTAAGAGTTTTACATGTTTACTTCTTACATTTAAGTCTTTGACCCATGTGAAGTTAATTTTTCTATGTATCATAAGATAAGGGGCTATGTTCATTCTTTGTATGTGTACAGTTTACCCAGCACCACATGTTGAAAGTCTTCTTTCCCCATTGAATGGTGTTGATATCACTATTGGAAATCAATTGGCCATATATGCAAGGATTTATTTCTCGATTTCTATTCTATTCCATTGGTTTATATGTCTGTTCTTATGTCAGTTCCATATGGTATTTTTTAAAAGATTTTATTTATTTATTGGAGAGAGAGAACATGATCAGGGGGAGGGACAGAGGGAAAGAGAGAAGCATACCTCCCACTGAGCAGGGAGCCCAACATGGAGCTCCATCCTGGGACTCCAGGATCGTGGCCTGAGCCGAAGGCAGATGCTTAACTGACTGAGGCGCTCAGACACTCCTTCATAAGGTTATTATTATTATTATTATTATTATTATTATCGAACCTTTGTTCGATAAGTTTTGAAATAAAGAGGTATGGGTTCTCTAACTTTGTTTTTCCTTTTCAAAATTGCTTTGGCCATTCATGGTCCCTTGAGATTGTGTATGAATTTTAGGGTGAATTTTGTATTTCTGTAAAAAATACTGTTGGGATTTTGACAGGGCTTGTACTGATTCTGTAGATTGCTTTAGGTAGGATTGTCATCTTAGCAATATTGTCTTCCAATTTATGAATACAAGACGTCTTTCCTTGTATTGTGTCTTCTTTCTTTCATTGATGTTTTGGAGTTTTCACTGTAGAAGGCTTTCACCTTTTTGATTAGGTTTATTTCTAAGTATTTTATTCTTTTTGATGCTGTTGTGAATAGAATTGTGTTTTTTAAAAATTTCCTTTTTGTATTGTTTATCACTCCTGTTTAAAAAGCATGAATTTTTTATTTCTTAGCTTTTTGATTTTAGCCATTCTGACAGGTATAAGGTGATATTTCGTGGTTTTGATTTGCAATTTCCTTGATGATGAGTGACATTGAGCATCTTTCATTGTGTCTTTTGGCCTGTGTATATCTTTGGAAGAAGGTCTATTTAGGTCCTCTACCAATTTTTTTACTGGATTGTTTGTATTCTTTTTTATGTTGAGTTACCTAAGTTCTTAACTATTTTAGATATTAACCCCTTATCAGATAGATCATTTGAAAATATCTTCTTCCACTCAGTATGTTGCATTTTTGTTTTATTGATGGTTTCCTTCATTGTACAAAACTTTTTCTTTCAATGTAATCATAGTTTCCTTTTGCTTTTGTTTCTCTTCACTTAAGAGACATATCTGGGAAAATGAGTGATGACCTCTGTCAGAGAAATTACTGCCTGTATTCTCTCCTAGGGTTTTATGGTTTCAGGTCTTACATTTAGGTCTTTAATCCAATTGGAATCTATCTATCTATCTATTTATTTATTTTTAAAGATTTTATTTATTTATTTATTTGACAGAGAGAAATCACAAGTAGATGGAGAGGCAGACAGAGAGAGACAGAGGGAAGCAGACTCCCCGCTGAGCAGAGAGCCTGATGCGGGACTTGATCCCAGCACCCTGAGATCATGACCCGAGCCGAAGGCAGCGGCTTAAACCACTGAGCCACCCAGGCGCCCCAGAATTTATTTTTGTGTATGGTGTTAGAAAGGGGTCATTTCATTCTTTTACATGTAGCTGTCCAGTTTTCTCAACACCATTTATTGAAGAGACTGTCTTTTCCCATTGTATATTCATCTTGTGTATTCTTCCCTGCTTTGTCATAGATTAATTGACACATAATGATGGATTTATTTCTGGGGTCTCTGTTGTGTTTCACTGATTACTATGTCTATTTTTGTGTCAGTACCACACCAAAAAAAGGAAAAGGAAACTACAAGCCAACATCTCTGATGAGCATAGAGGCAAAAATACTCATCAAAATATTAGCAAATTGCACTCAAGAATATGTTGAAATAATCATTCACCATAATCAAGTAGCATATATTCTGGGGGTGAAAGGGTGTTTCCATATTCACAATTCAATCAATGTGATACACCACTTCAAAAAAACAAAAGATAAAAATTATATGATCATTTCAACAGATAGAGAAAAAACATTTGACAAAATTTAATATCTATTTATAATAAAAATTCTCAACAAAGTCTTCAGAGTCAACCTCAACAATATATGAAAAACCCACAGGCAGTATCATACTCCATGATGAAAAACAGAGATTTTCCCCTAAGGTCGTGAACAAGACAAAAATGTTCACACTCATATTTTTATTCAACATATTACTGGAAGTCCTAATCGCAGGAATCACAGAAGAAAAAGAAATGAGGCACCTATACTGCTAAGGAAGAAGTTAAACTTTTGCTAGTTGTGTATGGCATGATACTATACATAGAATATCCTAAAGACTCCACCAGACACTACTAAAAGTAAAAGATGAATCCAGTAAGGTTGCAGAATATAAAAGTAATATCCAGAAATTGGTAGCATTTCTATACACAATAACATAGCAAGAAGTGAATTACAAAGAAAAATTCCATTTACAATTGCACCAAAAAGAATAAGATACCTAGGAGTAAATTAAACTAAGGAGGTAAAAAGTATATACTTGGGAACCTGTAAAGCATTGATGAAAGAAATTGAAGACAGCACAAACAAATAGAAAGATTTCCTGTCCAGTGGATTGGAAGAATATATTATTAAAATGTCCAAATTATCCAAAGCAATCTATGGATTTGATGCAATCCTTGCCAAAATATCAGCAATGTTACTCACTAGAACTAGGGCAAATAATACTAAAATTCATACGGAATCACAAAAGACCTCAAATAAGCAAAGCAATCTGGAGAAGGAAAAAGAGTGCTGAAGGTATGTCAATTCTAGATTTTAAGAAATACCACAGAGAGAGGAAGATGGCAGGAGAATAAGGAGGATCCTGGGCTCATCTCCTTCCACAAATAAAACTAGATGAATATGAAATAATCTGAAATACCCTAGAAATTGACCTGATTGACCTGAAGACTGACAGAACGCAACTAAATGGAGAGAAGGGGCCATACAGAACAAGATAGGAAGTGTGGAGTCATGGTTTAGGGAAGAAATGGATTGTAGGTGCTGTGGAGGGAAAGGAGCCATGGTCTCAGGATCACCCACAGGAATGCACAGGGAAAAGATTTCCTCAACGTCATTGGCTTGGAAAATGAGGGGCTGAATTTTGTGAGTTCTTGCAAGGGGCTTAAAGCCTGAAGGTTTGAAGATCAGCAGTCTTGGCTGGGAAGGATTCTGGAGGGCACTGCACTGTTCCTGGAGAGAAGTCAGACAAATAATTTGTGGAGAGGACCCCATGGAAGCAGCAGTCTGAAGAAATTCTAGGTCACGTAGTAGGAGATCATTCACTGTTCTTGGAGCACTTGCCTGATGGGCAGCATTCATGAAGATGCCTCTGTGGGAACAAAGGAGCTATCTGGTGGCATTTTCCTCCTCTGCTTCTCAGCATAAGCACAGAGCCAGCTGCTGGAAGCAGCATAGTGTAGATACTGGCTCCTTAACTTGCGTACTCCAAGCTCTGTTCTCCTGTGCTCTGGCAGGGCTGTCCTTCTCAGTTCAGTTTGCATTAGTCCCAGTGTAGCAGAGCCATGCCACAGAAAACCAGCACCAACCCTTGTCCACACCACATCTCTGGAGCAGAGAGTTCTGTAGGGCCTCAGTTCTGGTGGAGTTGGTGTCAGGTTTCATTTCACAAGTAGATCAGAGCACACCTGGTTAAAAGTAGTCACATTCTGACCAAGCACTAAGTACCACTCACCGCAGGCAAGGAGTACCTTTGCAGATTGACTGGTCTGAATGATACAATAGGCAAAACACAACAGAAGAGCACACACAGCACACTCCAGAGACACTCCCTGAAGCACCAGGTCCTGGACACTATATGACCTCTTCTTCGTAAAGCCATTACTCTCAGGAGTAGTTAACATAATGGGCTGTTCTAACATCCCGAAGAAGACAGAGACTTAAACAAAATGTCAAGTTGGAAGAATTCATCCCAAATGAAACAAGATAAGGTCAGTGCTAGAGATCTATGTGAAATAAATATAACATGCCTGATGGAGAATTGAAAGCAAAAATCATAGGGGTACTAACTGGGCTTGCAAAGGTAATGGAAGACTTCAAGGAGACCCTTACCACAGAGATAAAAGAGTTAAAAAACAATCAAATGAAAAATACAATAACAAAGATTCAAAACAGGCTGATTCAGTGAACACAAGGATGGAAGGAACAGAGTAATGAATAAGTGATATAAAAGATAAAATAATGAAAAATAATGAAGCTGAAAAATAAAGAGAGAAAGAATTATGGAACATTGGAATAGACTTAGGGAAATCAGTGACTCCATCAAATATAGTAACATTCATGTTATAGGAGTTCCAGAAGAGGAAGAGAAAGAAAAGGGGGCAGAATACATATTTGAAGAAATAATAGCTGAAAATTTCCCTAATCTGGGGAAGGAAAGAGACATCCAGATCCAGGAGGCACAAAGAACACCCATCAAAATCCACAAAAGTAGGCCAACACCAAGACATATTATAATTAAATTCATGAAATATAGTGATAGAGAATGAGTCTTAGAAGAAGCAAGACAAAAGAAGACAGTAACATACAAAGGAAACCTCATAATGTGATCAGTCCATTTCTTAATAAAAACTGTGAAGTAGAAGGGAGTGGCATTAATATTAATAATACATTAATAATTAATACTATTGATAAATAATTGACAGTACATTAATATTAGAAAATAATATGTTAATAACCAATATGAAATTAATGTATAATTGATAATACATTAATATTGATTGATGATACATTAATATTGATTGATGATACATTAATATAAATATAAACATTAGTGCATCAATAATATATTAATTGATAATGATACATTAATATTAATGGATAATAATACCTTAATAATACATTAATATTAGTATTAATAATACACTTACATCAACTGACTGAGCCCCCAGGTGCCCAAGACCACTTACATCAAAGATAGGTCATGTAAACAGAAAATTAACAGGGAAACAATGACTTTAAATGACAAACTGGACCAAACGGACTTATCAGAAATATTTAGAACATTCCATCCTAAAACAGCAGAATGCACATTCTTTTCAAGTGTACATGGATCACTGTCCAGAATAGATCACATATTACATCACATATTCCACCTCAACAAATAGAAAAATTCTGAAAGTATCTTTTCTCACTACAATGCTATGAAACTAGAAGTTAACTACAAGAAAAAAAATTTGGACAGACCACAAGTACATGGAGGTTAAACAGTATGTTACTAAACAATGGGTCAACCAGGAAGTCAAATAAGAAATAAGAAAATATCCATATGTTGTCTACGAGAAACTCATTTTAGACCAAAGGTAACTCCATATTGAAAGTGAGGGGGTGGAGAACCATTTATAATGCTAATGGACACCAAAAGAAACCTGGGGTAGCAATCCTTTTATCAGACAAATTAGATTTTAAACCAGATTCTATAGTAAGGGATGAAAAGAGACACTATGTCATACTTAAAGGGTCTATCCAACAAGAAGATCTAACAATTATAAATATTTATGCTCCTAATGTGGGATTAGCCAATTACATAAACCAATTAATAATAAAATTAAAGGAATATATTGATAATAATGCAATAATAGTAGCAGAATTTAACATGCAGCTCACAGCAATGGAGAGATCATCTAAGCAGAAGATAAACAATGAAACAAGGTCTGTGAATGACACACTGGACCAGATAGACTTCACAAATATATACAGAGCATTCTATCCTAAAGCAGCAGAATACATATTTTTCTTGAGTGCACATGGAGCATTCTTCAGAAGAGATCATATACTGGGTCACAAATCAGGTTTCAACCAGTACCAAAGGACTGGGATTATTCCCTGCATATTTTCAGACCACAGTGCTTTGAAACTTGAACTAATCATGAGGGGAAATTTGGAAGGAGCTCAAATACTTAGAGGGTAAAAAGCATCCTACTGAAGAATGAATGTGTAAATAAGGAAATTAAAGAAAAATTTTAAAAATTCGTAGAAACACATGAAAATGAAAACACAACTGTTCCAAACATTTGGGATACAACAAAGGCAGTCGAAGAGGGAAGGTCATAGCAATACAAGCCTTTCTCAAGAAACCAGGAAAGTCTCAAATACACAAGCTAACCTTATAAAAGAGCTAAAAGAGCTGGAGAAAGAACAGCAAATAAAGGCTAAACCAAGGAGAATAAAAATAAAGAAATCAATGAAATAGAAAACAAAAGAACGATAGAACAGATCAACGAAACTAGAAACTGGTTCCTTGAAAGAATTGATAAGATTGATAAACCCCTAGCCAGACTTATCAAAAAGAACAGAGAAAGGACCCAAATTAATAAAATCATGTATGAAAGAGGAGTGATCACCACCAACACCAAGGAAAAAGAAACAATTTTAAGAACATATTATGAGCAAATGTATGTAAACAAATTAGGCAATCTGGAAAAAATGAATGCATTCCTAGAAACATATAAACTACCAAAACTGAAACAAGAATAAATAGAAAACCAGAATAGACCCATAACCGCCAAGGAAATTGAAGCAGTAATCAAAAGTCTCTCAACAAACAAGAGTCCATGACTGGACAAATTCTCAGGGGAATTCTAGTGAATATTTAAAGAACTAAAACCTATTCTTCTAAAGTTTTTTCAGAAAATAGAAATGAAAGGAAAATTTCCAAACTTGTTCTATGAGGCCAACATTACCATGATCCCAAAACCAGACAAAGACCCCACCAAAAAGGAGAATTACAGACTACTTTCTATGATGAACATGGATGCCAAAATTCTCACCCAGATACTAGTCAGTGGGATCCAACAGTACATTAAAGGATTATTCATCATGCCTATGTGGGATTTATTCCTGGGCTTCAAGGGTGGTTCAACATTTGCAAATGAATCAATGTGAAACATCACATTAATAAAAGAAAGAACAAGAACCATATAATCCTCTCAATTGATGCAGATAAAGCATTTGACAAAATGCAGCATCCTTTCTTGATTAAAACTCTTCACAGTGTGGGGATACAGAGAACATGCCTTAATATAAAAACCATCTATGAAAAGCCCATAGTGAATATCATTCTCAATGGGGAAAAACTGAGAAATTTTTCCCTAAGATTAGGAACATGACAGGGATGCCCAGTCTCACCATCTTTGTTTAATATAGTACTAGAAATCCTAGTTTCAGCAGTCAGACATCAGAAATACATAAAGGGCATTCACACTGGCAAAGAAGAAATCATACTCTCACTTTTCACAGATGACTTGATACTTTATGTGGAAAACCCAAAAGACTCCACCCCAAAATTGTTAGAACTCATATAGGAATCCAACATTGTGGCAGGATATAAAACCGATGCACAGAAATCAGTTGCATTTCTATATACTAGCAATGAGACAGATGGAAAAGAAATAAAAGAATTGATCCCATTTACAAATGCACCAAAAACCATAAGATACTTTGGAGTAAACCTAACCAAAGATGTAGAGGATCTGTACTCTAAAAACTACAGAACACTCATGAAAGAAATTGAGGAAGACACAAAGAAATGGGAAACCATTCTATGCTCATGGATTATAAGAATAAATATTGTTAAAATGTCTATGCTTTCCAGAGCATTCTACACATTCAGTGTAATCCCTATCAAAATATCATCTTCATTTTCTACAGAGCTGGGACAAATAATCCTATAATCTGTATGGAACCAGAAAAAGCTCCAAATAGCCAGAAGAGTGTTAAAAAAGAAAATCAAAACAGGTGGCATCACTATGCCGGACTTCAAACTATATTACAAAGCTGTAATCATCAAGACAGCATAGTACTGGCACAAAAACAGACACGTAGATCCATAGAACAGAATAGAGAAATGGACCCTCAACATTATGGCCAACTAATCTTCATCAAGTCAGGAAAGAATATCCAATAGAAAAAGGATTGTTTCAAAATGGTTTTGGGAAAATTGGACAGGCACATGTAGAAGGATGAAATTGGACCATTGTCTTCTACCATACACAAAGATAAACTCAAAAGGATGAAAGACCTATATGTGAGACAGGAATCCATTAAAAACTTAGAGGAGAAGAAAGGCAACACCCCTTTGTTCCCAGCCACAGCAAGTTCTTGCTAGATATGTCTCCAAAGGCAAGGGAAACAAAAGGAAAAATGGACTTTAAAATTTTCTGCACAACAAAGGAAACAATCAACAAAACTAAAGGGCAAACTTCAGAATGGGAGAACATATTTGCAAATGACATATCAGACAAAGGGCAAGTATCTAAGATCTATAAAGAACTTATAAAACTCAACAACCATAAAACAAATAACCCAGTTAAGAAATGAGCAAAAAACATGAACAGACATTTCTCCAAAGAAGATATACAAAGGGCCAACAGACACATGAAAAAATGCTTTCTGTCACTTGGCATCAGGGAAATACAAATCAAAACCACAATGAGGGGCGCCTGGGTGGCTCAGTGGGTTAAAGCCTCTGCCTTCGGCTCGGGTCATGATCCCAGGGACCTGGGATCAAGCCCCGCATCGGGCTCTCTGCTCAGTGGGGAGCCTGCTTCCTCCTCTCTCTCTGTCTGCCTCTCTGCCTACTTGTGATCTCTGTCTGTCAAATAAATAAATAAAATATTTTAAAAGACCACCACAATGAGATACCACTTCACATCAGTCAGAATGGCTAAATTTAACAAGATAGGAAACAACAAATGTTGGGGAGGATATGGAGAAAGGGGAACCTTCTTACACTGTTGGTGGGAATGCACACTGTTACAGCCATTCTGGAAAAGAGTATGGAGGTTCCTCAAGAAGTTAAAAATAGAGATACCCTACAACCCAGCAATTTCACTGACAGGTATTTACTCCAAAGAACTAAATGTAGTGATTCAAAGAGGCACATACATCCCAATGTTTATAGCAGCAATATGCACAATATCTAAAATTATGGAAAGAGCCAAGATGTCCATTGACGGATGGATAAAGAAGATGTCACACACACACACACACACACACACACACACACACACACACTAGAATATTACTCAGCCATCAGAATGGCTGAATACTTAGCATTTACATTGCTTTGGTTGGAACTGGAGGATATTATGCTGAGTAAAATAAGTCAGTCGGAGAAAGACAATTATATGGTTTCACTCATGTGGAATAGGTACAGAGAATCATAGAGGAGGGAAAACTGAATTTGAATTCATTATAGAGGGACACAAACCATGAGAGACTTTTAACTAGGGTTGCTGGAGGGGAGGTGGGTCGGGGGATGGTTTAATTGGGGATGGGTATTAGGGAGGGCACACCGTATGTTGTGCACTCGGTGTTTTAAGCACTTGGTGGATTACTAAGCTCTGCATCTGGAGCTGGTGATATATGTTGTCTAATTCAATTTAAATAGAAAATAAAGATGATTTGTACACACACAAAAATAAGAAAATAACAGACTCTTAACTATGGAGAACAAAGTGATGGTTGCTGAAGCGGAGGTGTGCAGGGGAATAGGTTAAATGGGAGATGGGTATTAAGGAGGACATTTGCTCTGATGTGTACTGAGTGTTGTAAGTGATGAAACTAAACTGTACTCCTGAAACTAATGTTACACTCTATGTTAACTAATTGGAGTTGAAATAATACGTGAAATTAAAAAAAAAAAAAGTACATGGAACGAAATGAACATGAAAACACAGTGGTCCAAAACTTAGGGATGCAACAAAACTGTCCTAAAAGGGACATATACAACACTACAAGCTTACCTTAAGAAGCAAGACAAATCTCAGGTAAACAACCTAACATTATACCTAAAGGAGCTAGAAAAGAAAAAAACAAGGCCTAACACAAGCAAAAGGAAGCAAATAATAAATAGTAAAGCAGAAATAAATAATTCATAAACTTAAAAAATACCCAATAGAACATATCAATGAAACCAGGAGCATTTCTTTGCGAAAATTAAGCAAACCTGAAAACCTCTTCCCAGACTTATCAAAAAGAAGAGAGAGAGGACCCAAATAAATAATATCACAAATGAGCATGGTGAAATAGCAATGAACATGACAGAAATAAAATAATTCTATGAGAATATTATGGAAAGCTGTATGTCAAGAAATTGGACAACCTGAAGAAATGGATAAACTCCTAGAAATATATAAACTACCAAAACTGAAACAGGAAGAAAACAAAAACTTGAACAGACTGATAATCAACAAGAAATATTGAATCAGTAAGCAACAGTCTTCCACCAAAGGAAAATCCAGGACCAGATGTCTTCACTAATAAATTTTACCAAAGGCATAGGATTTTTTTTAGCAAAGATACAATATTTTTTTTTTTACTAAGGATATAATATTTTTTTTTTACCAAAGATATATCTTTTACGAAAGATATAATATTTTTACCAAAGATATAATATATCTTTTACCAAAGGTATAATTTTACCAAAGATATATTCTTGTCCAACTATTCGAAAACTAAAAAAGGAAGGAAAACTTCCAAATTCATTCTATCTGGCCAGCATTAATGTGATACCAAAATCAAATGAAGTCTCCACTAAAAAAGGGGAATGCTGACCAATATACCTGATGAACATGGATGCAAAAATTCTGAATAGAATAAAAGCAAACCTAATTCAACAATACATTGGAAAGGCATCATTTACCACCATCATGTGGGATTTATTCTTGGGTTGCAAGGAAAGTTCAGTATTTGCAAGTGAATCAATGTGATAGGTTATATCAATAAACGAAAAGATTAGAACCACATTATCATTTCAATAGATGCAGAAAAAACATTGTTCCAAGTACAACATCCATTCATGACGACATCCCTCAACAAAGGTGGTTTGGAGGCATCCTACCTCAAAATAGTAAAAGCCAGCTACAAAAAACCAATCATCGTATATGGGGGAAAACTAAGATCTTTCCCTCCACAGTCAAGGAACAAGACAAGGATGTTCACTCTCACCACTAATATTTAACATAATAATGCAACTTCCAGTCACATCAGTCAGCTAACAAAAAGAAATAAATGGCATCCAATTTGGCAAGGAAGAAGTAAAACTTTCATGATTTCCAGGTGACATGATACTCTCTATATAAAACTCTGAGACCACCAAAAACCTGCTAGAATTGATAAACAGATACTGTTAAGTTGCAGGATTCAAAATCAACCTATAGAAATGTGTTGCATAGGGACGCCTGGGTGGCTCAGTGGGTTAAAGCCTCTGCCTTTGGCTCAGGTCATGATCTCAAGTTCCTGGGATCGAGCCCTGCTTCAGGCTCTCTGCTCAGTGGGGAACCTGCTTCCTCCTCTCTCTCTTTGTCTCTCTCTGCCTGCCTCTCTGTCTACTTGTGATCTGTCTGCCAAATAAATAAATAAAAATCTTTAAAAAAAAAGAAATCTGTTACATTTCTAAACACCAGTAACGAAGCAGCAGAAAGAGAAATTAAGGAATCAGTTACATTTACAGTTGCACCCAAAACAATAAGATAGCTAGGAATAAACTTAACCAAAGAGATGAAAGACCTATACTCTGAAAACTATAAAACACTGAGGAAAGAAATTCAAGATGACATGAAGAAATGGAAAAACATTCCATGCTCCTGGATTGGAACAACAAATATTGTTAAAATGAATACTACCTGAGGTAACGCACACTTTTAATATAATTTCTATCAAAATATCAATAGCATTTCTCACAGAACTAGAACCAATGATTCTCAAATTTTTATGGAATCACAAAATACCTTAAATAGGGATAGCAGCCTTGAGAGAGAGAAACAAAGCTGGTTGCCTCACAATTCTGGACTTCAAATTACATTATGAAGCTATAGTAATCAAAACATTATGTTACTGGCAAAAAGAAACACATTAGATGAATGGAATAGAAGAGAATATCCAGAAATTAACCCGCAATCATAAGGTCAATAATTTTTGACAAAGCAGGAAAGACTTGTCTAATGAAAAAAGACAGTCCCAACAACAAATGGTGTTGGGAAAACTGGACAACATGCAAAAGAGTGAAACTGACCACTTCATCACACCATATGATAAAATAAATTTAAATTGGATTAGAAGGCTAAATGTGAGACCAGAAACCAAAAAATCTAGAGGAGTACATAGGCAGTAACCTGTTTTGCTTTGGCTGTAGGAGCTTCTATCTAGGTATGTCTCCTGAGGCAAAGGAAAAAGAAGCAAAAATAAACTATTGGGTCTAATGAATATAAAACCCTTCTGCACAGTGAAGGAAACAATATAACTAAAGGGCAGCTCCTGAATTGGAGAAGGTATCTGCAAATGACATATCCAATAAAGGGTTAGTGTCCAAAATATATAAAGAACTTATAAAAAACTCGACAGCCCCAAACCAAATAATCCAATTAAAAATGGTCAGAAGATAGGAATAGATATTTTTTTACCAAATGGTCAGAAGATAGGAATAGATATTTTTCCAAAGAAGACATACAGATGGCTAACGGACACATGAAAAGATGCTCAACATCACTGATTATCAGGGAAATACAAATCCAAATTACAACGAAGTATCACCTCACACCTCTCAGAATGGCTAAAATCAAGTACACAAGAACAACAGGTGTTGGAAAGGATGTGGAGACAAGAGAACCCTTTTGTACCTTTGGTTGGAATGTAAATTGGTGCAATCACTGTGGCAAACAACATGGGATTTCCTCAAAAAGTTAAAAATAGTAGTACCCTATAATCCAACAATTGCACTACTAGTTATTTATGTAAAACACACAAAAATACTAATTCAAAGGGAAATATGCACCCCCAATGTTTATAGCAGCATTATCAAGTATAGCCAAATTATGGAAAGAGCCCAAATGGCTGATGACTGATGAATTCATATGGAAGATGTGGTGTACATATACATAATGGAATATCACTCAGCTGTAGGAAAGTATGAAATCTTGCCTTTTGCAAATTTGTGGATATAGCTAGAACGTGTAATACCAAGCGAAATAAATCAGTCAGAGAAAGATAAATACTATATGATTTCATTCATAAGTGGAATATAAGAAACAAAACAAGGAAGGAAAAGGGAAGAAAAGAGAGAGAGGAGCAATACAAGAAGCCGATTCTTTTTTTTGTTTTGTTTTGTTTTTATTTGTTTGACAGACAGAGATCACAAGTAGGCAGAGAGAGAGGAAGGGAAGCAGGCTCCCCAGTGAGCAGAGAGCCCGATGCGGAGCTTGATCCCAGGACCTTGAGATCATGACCTGAGCTGAAGGCAGCAGCTTTAACCCACTGAGCCACCCAGGTGCCCCAAGAAGCCGATTCTTAACTATAGAGAATAACCGAACAGTTACAGAGGGAAGGTGGGGGGTGGGAGCTGAGTAAAATAGGTGGTAAGGATTAAAGAGTGCTCTAGCTGAGGTGAACACCAGGTGTTGTATGAAAGTGTTAAATCACTATATTGTACAATTGGAGCTAATATTGCTCTGTATGGTAAGTAACTGGAATTAAAATAAATCATTTAAAAAATAGAGTAAAGAAATATAGTACAGGGACGCCTGGGTGGCTCAGTTGGTTGGACGACTGCCTTCGGCTCAGGTCATGATCCTGGAGTCCCGGGATCGAGTCCCGCATCAGACTCCCAGCTCCATGGGGAGTCTGCTTCTCTCTCTGACCTTCTCCTCGTTCATGCTCTCTCTCACTGTCTCTCTCTCAAGTAAATAAATAAAATCTTTAAAAAAAAAAAAAAAAGAAATATAGTACAAAGCTGTAGTAATCAAAACAGTATGGTATTGGTAGCATCTTCCAATTTTCTGCCTCCCTTTAGTTTATTCTAAATGTTGGTATACTATTGCTGTTGTTACCTGATTTATCTTCCTTAAAAACAAGTATCTCCACACACTTAAACATTTGTTGAATGGATGAATCTTTTTCACTCTTTACTTGCACTTGACTCCTCCCTGTGTACAAGAATTAATATCAAACTTCTTAACAAAGCATGCTCATTTTATAGTCTGACAGCCACCCATCTCTTCAAGCTTCCTTTCCTAGCTTCCCCCCCCATACATACACTCCATTCTAGCCACCAAACTACTTAGTTTTTCCTGAATGTTGTTGTTATTCTTATGCCCCATATCCTTGCTTACAACTCCATTCTCAACCTTTATTGTCCCCTTTATCTTTCATACACATTGCACATTTTCTCAGTCTAGAAAATGTATGCATTTTTCAAGTTCCTCCTCAAATTTATTCTCTTCTATGAAGCTTTCTGCATCTCATGCAAGTATAGTCACATGACTCCCTGTTTTATTTTTCCAGGTCCTCTGATTTATACTTTTATTGTTACATTCATGACATTGTATTATAATTATTTAATGTCTTTATCCCTCATATGAGCTCTTCCAGGTCAGGGACTGTCTTTTTTGTCTCCATCACCCATAGCACCTGTTTTGTGAAGTAAGTGCTCACTTAAAGTGTGTTCAAAAATAATTCATTTATTAATTCTGCACATATTTATTGAACATCTCCTGTATGCCATGAGATGTTCTAGGTGTTGCAGATTCAGTAGTGAAAGAGACCAAGTTTTTTCTCTTATGGAGCTTGAATTTTAATGAGGAAAAACATAAAGTGTAGTAAATAATTAAATAAGGTATTTCATTTTTCAAAAGTTTTTTAATTCTAGTATGTTAGCATATAGTGTTATATCAGTTTCAGGCATATAATACAATTACATACATCACCCAGTGCTCATCAGGATGGGTGCTCTCCTTAATCCCTGTCACCCATTTCATTCAGCCCCCTAATCCTTCCCTTCTGGTAACCATCAGTTTGTTCTCTATAATAAGATATTTTTTCTTCCTTCCTTCCTTCCTTTCCTTTCCTTTTCCTTTTCCTACCTTTCTTTCTTTCTATTTATATAATATTTCTTGATAATTATTAGTTCTATGAAAAAATACAAGATAATAGGATAGAGAATATCATATGTATTATATTTTTAAGAGTTGCTTGTAGCTTCTATAGGTTTAATGAAATAGGACTAAAAGTGGAAGCAGGAAGATCATTTAAAATGCTATTACAAAAATCTGGGTAAAAGGTGATGGTGGCCTGGACTAAAGTAGTGGTGGAGGTGGTGGAAAGTGCATAGTGATTCAGGATGTTTAGAAAATGGAACCGATGGGGCCTGTGGGTGGCTCAGTTGGTTAAGTGTCTAATTCTTGATCTCAGCATAGGTCTTGATCTTAGGCCCTAAAATGGGCTGCACGCTGGGCATGGGGCCCACTTAAGTAATGGTGACTCTAATTTCTTTTTTACTATTACTTGCCAATGAATTGGTTGAGAGATATAGAAGGGAAGGGAGAGGGAGGGGAAGGGAGGAAAGGAGAGAGATCAAGGATGAGTCACAAGTATTCTTGGCTTGATAACCTGGATGGTGTGTGTGTATGTGTGTGTGTGTGAGAGAGAGAGAGAGAGAGAGAACAAGAGTGAGTGCGAGAGAGAAGATAGGGTTTTATTTGAACATAAAAGATTTGAGAAGCCTATTTGAAATGAATAAAATAAGGGTAGTTTATGTGAGTCTAGAATTTTTATCAGCTGGATAGCATAAGCAAAACTTCATTCCCCATGCTTATTTCTTTGATTTGTGAGAGCAGAGGTGAGAGAAGGAATCATTTTTGGCAGTTGAAAATTGGTTTCCTTAGGCATTAAAATTGCTAGAGGTTTTTTAATATTTCACCTTTTGCAAGTATTAGATGGAGACAAACTATTTACTTCTCCCTTTCCTTATTCAATTTTCAAAAAAAAAAAAACTGATCCACATAACTGGCCCTTTAGAAGGGACATATTGGTCTTTGAAAGTTAATAACAGTTGTGGATAGATTGGCTAGAAGTCAACTGGTGGGTGGCAAGGAAAATAACTGATTAGTCAGAGGCAAATACAGATATTAGTTCCCCAGTATAGATGAGAATTTTGGGGGAGCGAAATATTCTTAGAAGATGCTACTAAACAGTAAGGGTGATTGTTCAGAATTGGGTTTGGCTTATTTTGAGACATTAGACCCTAGAGTTTGGATACCAGCCCAGTGAGGCCAGTGGCAAAAACTGCTAGCACAGATTCAGGATTTTTAAATTTCTGAAACTCCAGGCTGTATTCTAGGAGACTACTGCCAAGGTGGGGTTTGCTTTAGAGATCTGCTTTTTCTGCCACAGAAAATAACTCCTTTTTGAAATACATCCTTGAAAGGATTTATTTGCTATAATCTCTTGGTTGGTTTCAGGAAGCGGTTAAATTTGGCTTTGATGAGTAATGGGTATGGATGGAGTTATTATAGTTTGTGTCCAGAAAAATCAGAAAAGCTATTTTTTTTTCTCAAACCTATTTTCTCAAAAGATCCTATTTGACTGTTGGCCCTTCTTCTGTTGATTTGCTAGAGGCTTTTATGTTTTCCCTCTGCCTGCTGGTTTTGTATCAGTGAGTTAATTATCAGTTTATAACAGCTCATGCTTAAAACCCTGGAGTTCGAATTTTTATTCCAGTTGATTTACCAGATTGGTAAGTAACAGACACAATGTAGCTTACTGTTTCTGATCCATATGGCAGATCACATCATACAGATTTGTGGGAAGAATTTCAGAGCAGGAATTAAAAATGGTAAATTACATTAATAAGTAAAACCTCTTCAACTCCACCCCCTTGACTCTTGGGGTTGCAGCTGATAACCAACCACTCATGTTTTTTTATTGGCCTAAAACACGTGGATCCAGCAAAGTAAACATTTTGCTGTTCTATGAACACTTTTCCAACCCCTTTTCTTACTTGTTCCTTAGTTTCACTTGGATTTAAAATGTGAACAACAAAGTCTAATGGAATTTATTGTTTGTGTTTTTTTAAACAAAGGGTTGTTAAGGAACATCTGGTTACAGTTAATAGTTCTCTGTGTGTGTGTGTGTGTGTCTAATGTGTCTTTATTGTAAGGCTCATTGCCAGATTCAGATATGTTCCTGAAGAGATTTTGTTAATTACATGTTTTAGAGCATGAAATGCAGAGTAATTTTTTTTCTCCTCATCTACTGAGAAAAATATGATTGAAGTTTCCCCACCATTCAGTCTTGATAAGACAAACACAGTATTGCAGTATTCTTTCTTACATTTGCCTATGGCAAAGGATTTTAGAGGTTGACAAGATCTAATTGTTTTGTCCATTTATTTCTGGGAAAGGGAGATAAATATGCTCTTGAGGTTTTAGACAGGATAGTTCTTCGCTGTGTTTGTTTGTTTTGGGCATTGCTAGCTGTCCAGTATCTTAGCTCTCCTTCATTATGTTGGAATAAATTCCAGTAGTTCTAAGTTATTGTGCCAACCAAAATCACCTCCACACATTTCCAAGTGTCCCTGGCTGTAGTATTGCCTTGAGATTGAGAACTACTGATGTATTTTAAAGTCCTTAGATTTTAGAGGGGGAGACTGAGGACTGGAGAGACCTATTAAAGGTTATACTACTAGTGACAAAACTGGACGAAAATTTAGTTCCCCTGAAATTCACCTGGTGTCCTTTCTTGCCACATATTTTGAAGGTCTCATTTAATTACCTTTAGGCTGATGTCTTTCATGCTTTTAGGGAGTTTTGACTGGTGGGAAGGTAGTCTCAGGCATACATATATTCAGAAGGTTGTAGAATCTGGAATTTAATTAATGAATAATATGCTTCAGTTTTTACTTATACAAGAAAGTTAGCTCATGTCTGCTGTGTGACAACTTAAAAAAAAATGGTACCTCTCATGAGCCTCTACTTTTTACATAATATAAATGGGAAGAGGTGGTGATGTGAAGAAAATTACTTAAGGATCTGGAAAGGGGTCTTTTTTTTTAAAGTTGAATGCAATGAAGTATTTGCTACCCATTCTCTCCTTTCCTCTCCATAGCTGCTTCCCAGTATTCGCTAGGAATCAGGTATGATCACCAGCTGCTTTATTTTTTCTTCAGTCACTCTTCCCCCATAAGTTATAGATGACATATAAACTTCTCGTTTTCTGTTTAATTAGCCTGTGTCAGTGTGTGGACTCATCAGGTACCTGGCAAATGTTCCTGCTTGGGGAAATGATTCTGAACATATTCCCAGGTCAAGTGGTAGCATCTTGCTTCGTCTTGCCTTTTTTACCAGTGACAATGAGATAAATAAATAAAAACAGAACTGTCTTCTCTGCCATGAAGTTTCTGCTTGAGGTTACTAAATGGGAGTAGATCTCTTGTGGATAAGAGAAAGAATTGAAAGAATACATTGGAGCTTTTGGAGGATCCCTGAGGACTTGTCCTCTTCTGTACAGCCCATTGTTTTCCATTTATTTTTCCCTTGTTTTCAATGTTGACCTTCCCTTTAGAGGATTTTTCTTCAACTGCCCGTTTAATTCCATTTTGATCATGCCAAAATGTTTTCCAAATAGACTTAGGCAGTCTGCAGTCAGTCTGCAGTTGGTCTGAGATGAGAAGTGATGTTTTTCTACCCCTTTATCTCTGATTTCATTCCGTAGCATTTTTTTTTTTTTAAAGCTGAAGGATTTTTCTTTTTAAAGATTTTATTCATTCATTTGACAGAGAGAGATCACAAGTAGGCAGAGGCAGGCAGAGAGAGAGAGGAAGGGAAGCAGGCTCCCTGCTGAGCAGAGAGCCCAAAGTGGGACTCGATCCCAGGACCGTGAGATCATGACCTGAGCTGAAGGCAGCGGCCTAACCCATCGAGCCACCCAGGTGCCCCCCGTAGCATTTTTAATATAATCTCTAGGCTTAGCATGGTGACCCTCACCCCTCCTTGTAGGTGGGCTACAACTATAAAGGTCTTGCCTATCATCAGAAAATAAAGTAAACCTCATGTATTCTACAGGTTTTGGGCAGATAATGTTAATAATTTGCTTTTAGGCCAAGATCCCCTTATGTTCTTCCTCCTGTTCCAATTAATGAATAGATCCAAGGCCTCTTTTATTTTTGGGGTTATTTTTAAAATGCCTTTATTGAGATATAGTTAACATACCATACAGTTCACCCATTCATATTGTGCCATTCACTGGTTTTTAGTACATTCATAGTTGTACAACCATTACCACAGTCAATTTTAGAATATTTTTATCGCTCCAAAAAGAAACCTTGTACCCATTACAAAGGCTTACTATTAAGCCTAAGTCAATATCAGTCATAATGGCTAATGTTCGTTGAGCGTGTATTCTGTGCACTGGGCTGAATATTTGCATGTATTATCTTGTTAATACTTGTCACAACCCTATAAAGTATGGACTGATGCTATCCCCATTTTACAAATGAGGAAACTGAGGCATGGAGACATTTTAAAACTTGTTCAGAATCAAACAGGTTTTAAGTGGTGAAGCCTGGATTCAAAGGCAGACTATTTGACTCCATAGCATTTTCTAAGTTTTTAATTATAGTTTGTAAAAATACAGTGTTATATTAGGTTCAGATGTACAATATGCTAATTCCATATTTCCATACATCACTCTGTGCTCATCACAAGTGCCTCCTTAATTCCCATTGCCTATTTAACCCATCTCCCAGTAACCACCAGTTTGTTCTCTATAGTTAACAGTCTGTTCTTGGTTTGTTTCTCTCTGTGTCTCCATCTCTTTTTTCCCTTTGCTTATTTGTTTTGTACCTTAAATTTCACCTGTGAGTGAAATCATATGGTATTGGTCTTTCTCTGATTGACTAATTTTGCTTGGCATTATACTGTCAGCTCCATCCATGTCATTGCAAAAGGCAAAAATTTCATTCCTTTTTATGGCTGAATAATATTCCATTGTATGTATATTCCACATCTTCTTTATCCATTCATCAACCAATGGACACCTTTCCTGTTTCCATAACTTGGCTATTGTAAGTAATGTTGCCATAAATATATCAATGCATTTATCCCTTTGAATTGGTATTTTTATGGTCCTAGGGTAGATAATCAGCAGTGCAATTGTTGGATTATAGGATAGCTCTATTTTTAACTTTTTGAGGAAACCCCATACTGTTTTCCAGAGTGACTGCAGCAGTTTGCATACCCATGAGCAGTGCAAGAGGATTCCTCTTTTTCCACATCCTCACCAACACCTGTTATTTCTTGTGATCTTGATTTTAGCCATTCTGACAGGTGTGAGGTGATATCTCATTGTGATTTTGATTTGCATTACCCTGATGGTGATTGATGCTGAGCATAATATAAAATGGGAAGAGGTGGTGATGTGAAGAAAATTACTGTGGGTGAGCATCTTTTCATCTGTCTATTGGCCATCTATATGTCTTCTCTGGAAAAATATCTATTTGTGACTTCTGTCCATTTTTAAAGTGGATTGCTTTTTGAGTGTTGTGTTTTATAAGCTTTTTATATATTTTGGATATGAGCCCTTTATTGTATATATCATTTACAAATATCGTCTCCCAGTTTGTAAGTTGCCTTTCAGTTTTGTTGGTTCTGTGCTGTGCAGAAGCTTTTTTTTTGAGTACTCCCAATAGTTTATTTTTGCTTTTATTTACCTTGCCTCAGGAGACCTATCTAGAAAAACGTTGTTATAGCCAATGTTAGGGAAAAAATCCTTATAGGATTTTTATGATTTTAGGTGTTAAATTTAGGTCTCTGATCCATTTTGAATTTATTTTTGTGTATCATGTAAGAGAGTGGCTCAGTTTCATTCTTTTGCATGTGGCTGTCCAGTTTTCCCAGCACCATTTGTTCAGGAGACTCTTTTTTCCCACTGGGTATTCTTTCCTGCTTTGTGGAAAATTAACTGACCATATAATTGTGGATTTATTTCTGTATTTTCTATTCTGTTCTATTGGTCTATATGTCTGTTTTTGTATATGTATGATGCTGTTTTGATTACTGCAGCTTTGTAATATAACTTGACATCCAGAATTGTGATGTCTCCAGCCTTGCCTTTCTTTGTCGATTGCTTTGGTTATTTGGGGTCTTTTGTGAGTCCATACAAATTTTAGGATTGTTTGTTCTAGCTCTGTGAAAAATGCTGTGGGTATTTTGATAGGAATTGCATTAAATGTGTAGATGGCTTTGGTTAGCATAGACATTTTAACAGTGTTTGTTCTTCCAATCCAGAAACATGGAATGTTTTTCCATTTCTTTGTGTCCTCTTGAATTTCTTTCCTCACTGTTTTATAGTTTTCAAAGTACAGGTCTTTCATGTCTTTAGATTTGTTTCTAGGTATCTTATTTTTTGTTGCGTTGTAAATGGGATTGTTTATGCACTTTCTCCTTTTACTGTTTCATTATTTGTGTATAGAAATGTAACATATTTCTATATGTTGATGTTGTATCCTGAAAATCAACTGAATTTGTTAATCGATTGTAGCAGTTTTTTCGTGGAGTCTTTAGCACTTTCTATATATAGTGTCATGTCATGTGCAAATAGTGAAAGTTTTATTTCTTCGTTACCAATTTGGATTCCTTTTATTTCTTTTTGTTGTCTGATTGCTGTGGCTATGACCTTCAGTACTGTTTTGAATGGAAGTATTGAGAGTGGACATCCTTATCCTGACCTTAGGAGAATGGCTCTCAATTTTTCTTATTGAGGATGATGTGCACTGTGTGTTTTTCATAGATGGCCTTTATTATGCTGACATCTGTTCTCTCTAAACCCATTTTGTGGATGGTTTTTTATCATGAATGGATGTTATACCTTGTAAAATGCTTTTTCTCGCATCTATTGAAATGTTCATATGGTTCGTATCCTTTCTCTTATTGTATCATGTTGATTGGTTAGTGAATATTGAAATCTTGCATCCCAGGAATAAATACTGCTTGATCTTTTATGAATGATTCTCTTATGTATTATTGAATTTTGATTGCTAGTATTTTGTTGAGGATTTTTGCATCTGAGTTTATCAGAGATATTAGTCTTTAGTTCCTTTTTTCTTTGTGGTATATTTATCTTTTTTTTTTTTTTTTTTAAACAGGGTAATGCTGACCTTACATAATTAATATGGAAGTTTTCCTTCTATTTTTTGGAATAGTTTGAGGAGACTAGGTATTAATTCTTCTTTAAGTATTTGGTAGAATTTGCCTCTGAAGCCATCTGGCCCTGGACTTTTGTTTGTTGGGAGTTTTTGATTGTTGATCTATTTCTTGCTGATCAGAGGCTTGTTCAAATTTTCTATTTCTTACTGGTTCAATTTTGGTAATTTATATATTTCTAGGAATTTATCCTTTTCCCCCCTAGGTTGTCCACTTTATTGCCATAGAGTTTTTCATAATATTCTCTTAGAATTATTTGTATTTCTGTGCTGTGCTGTTTGTTATTTATCCTTTTTCACTTGTGATTTCTTTTAGTCCTTTCTCTTTTTTTCTTGATAAGCCAGTCTAGTAAATTTTATTGATTTTTTTTTTCAAAGAACCAGCTCTTGGTTTCATTTATGTGTTCTTTTTTTTTTATTAAGTTTCTCTATCATTTATTTTTTCTCTAATATTTATTATTCCTTCCTTCTGGTGGTTTTAGGTTTTGTTTGTTGCTCTTTTTAGTTCCTTTAGGTTTAAGGTTAGGTTGTTTATTTGAGATTATTGTTACTTCTTGAGTTAGAAATTTACCTTTTGGAACCACTTTTGCTGCATCCCAATGGTTTTGAGCCATTGTGTTTTCATTTTCATTTGTTTCAATGTACTTTTTTATTTCTTTTTTTTTAAATTTCCTTGTTGACCTATTCATCGTTTAGTAGCATGTTATTTAACCTCCATATATTTGTAGTCTTTCCATAAATTTTCTTGTGGTTGACTTCTAGTTTCATGGCATTGTGGTTAGAAGAGCTTCTTGGTGTGACTTCCATTTTCTTGAATTTGTTGAGGCTTGTTTTGTGGGCTAATATGTGATCTCTTCTGGAGAATGATCTGTGTGCATTTAAAAAGACTGTATTCTGCTGTTTTAGGATGGAGTATTCTGAGTATCTATTAAATCTATGTGTTCCAGTGTGTCATTCAGTCATTGTTTCCTTTTATTTTCTGATTAGATGGTTGGTCTATTGATGTAAGTGGGGAAGTAAAGTCCCCTACTGCTACTGTATTATTATAGATTTTTTTTAATTCATCTATTTGTTATCAACTCTTTATGTGTTTAGGTGCTCCCATTTGGTGTGCATAAATATTTACCATTGTTACAATTGTTATATCTTCTTGTTGGATTGTCCCCTTTATTATTGTATATGTCCTATGTCTCTTGCTGCAATCTTTGTTTTAATGTCTATTTTGTTGGATATTAAGTATTGTTATTCTGGTTTTCTCTGACATTCATTTGCATTATAGATGTTTCTCCATCCCCTCAATTTCAATCTGAAGGTATCTAGGTCTAAAATGGTTGTCTTTTAGGCAACATATAGATGGATCTTTTTTGTAATTATCCATTCTGCCACCCTTAATGTCTTTTGATTGGAGCATTTAGTCTATTTACTCTGCAAGTTATTATTGATAGATTATGTATGTGTTACTATTTTATTACTTGTTTTTTAGTTGTTTCTGAAGATTTTCTCTGAATCTGTTTTGCCTTTCTCTCTTCCATGGTTTGTTGGTTTTCATTTGTGACAAATTTGCATTTCTTCCTCTTTATTCCTTGCATATTTATTAGTGGTTTTTGATTTGTGATTACCATGAAATTTATATAGCATCTTCTTATAGCGGTCTATAGTAAGGTGATAGTCCTTTAAGTATGAATTCCTTCTTTGCTCCTCTCCTCCCCACATTTTAGGTATATGGTGTCTTATTTTACATCTTTTATTTTGTAAAATAACTGATTTTTTACATAAATATTCACTTTTACAGCTTTTGTGTTTACTACATTTTGACTACTTTTTATTTTTCTGTTTCACACAAAGTGGCCCTTTAATATTTCTTTCAGGTTTTGAATAATGTTCACGAACACCTTTAGTTTTTGTTTTTCTGGAAAACTCCTTATCTCTCTTATTTTGAATGATAGCCTTGCTGGATACAGTATTCTTGGCTACAGATTTTTCCCATTGTGTTTTGTTGATATTGTTGGAAATGTGCCATGTCTCCTGGATCTGGATATTTGTTTCTCTCCCCAGATTAGGGATATTTTCAGCTATTTCTTCAAATAAATTTTTTGCCCTCTTTTCTCTGTCTTATTCTTCTAGGACTCCTATAATATGAATATTAATTATATTTACTGGAGTCACTGAGTTCTCTAACTCTATTCTTGTTTTACATAATTTTTTCTCTTTTTTGTTGAGCTTGGCCACTTTTCATTACTCTGTTTTCTAGGTCAATAATTCATTTTTCTGCTTTCAGCCTACTGTTCATTGCATCAAACATGTTTCTAATCTCCTTTTTTTGTACTCTTTATCTCTGATTTTTTCTTTTTTATCTCCATGTTAAGAGTCTCTTTGATGTCTTCCATTCTTTCTTAATTACTGCGAGTAGCCTCATGATCATTGCTTTAATTACTCCATTAGGCAAGTTACTTATATCTGTTTTGCTTAGATCTCCAGTCATGATCTTGTTCTATTTTTTCATTTGGGATGGATTTCTCTGTCTTCTCTTCTTGTCTCTCCCTGTTCCTGTTTCTGTTTGTTGGGAAAGTCAGCTATATCTCCTGTTTTGGAGGGTAAAGGTATTATGAAGAAGCGGTCTTGTTTCATTGTTCCATGTAATGTCCCCTGTTCCTCAGGGTTTGGCAGTTCTAGGAATGTCGCCAATGTGTGCTCTGTGTGTACTGCATTTGTGTCTTGGCTGCTTTATTCTTATGGCCACTTGTCTCCAGAGGCTCTCTTTGTATGTTATGGGCAGTATTTGGTCCCTGGCCTGAATCTGGCAAGTTGTATTACGTATGCTATGGTCTGCTTGTCACATGAGACCTGTTGCCACTCTGCAAAACTCCTGGGTCAGCAGACATGGTCTGAGGTGTGGTTTGGGCTGGTCTTCTGGGGGAGGGATTTGCCATGTGAAATGTGACTGGGACATGATCTGAGGTTGGTTTGGGCTGGTCTTCTGGGGGAGGGGCTTGCCATGTCAAATGTGACTGGGAAGGGCTATTTCACCACAGTGTGGGTGGGTGGGGCTTTGTGTAAGCAAGCTAGGTAGCCAGTGTCAGTCCTGTGCTGGTTCCCATAGGTTGCTCTCTGCTTATGCTCAGAGATGGTAGAGGGAAATGGCATCTGTCGGTTTCTTTGTTCCTGGAGAGATCTCTCCATGAATGCTGTGTCTCTGGGATAGGATTCAAAATGAGCAAATACCCTCCACAGAATGTGCCCATGTGTTCTTCAGATCCCTGTTTCAGTGCTGAATGTTTATGGGTTGTTTGCCTTCCTTCATTCCAAAGTAGCACAATACCTTTCAGGCTATATTTGTGCCGAGCCCATTGCCCTTTAAACTTCCAGGCTTGAAGCCTTGCTGGTTGCAAGAACTCATGAAATTCAGCCCCTCTCACCTTATAAACCAGTTGCTATGGGAATTCATTTTTCCCATGTTAGGCTATCCTGTTAGTTGGTCTGTCTTTCACCCTTCTCTGTGTTGCAGCTACCTTCCCACTGCAGTGGCCATCTTTTTATCTCCCAGTCCCTATCTTTGTACTCCCTATTTTCTTTGATGTGGCCTATTCACTACCTTTACTTGTGGAGAGTTTGTTCTGCCAGTCTTTGGGTTGATTTCTGGGCTATTTAATGTGATTTGATAGTTATGTAGTTGTGTTCATGGGATGAGTGAGCCTAGGGTTCTTGTGCAGTGCCACCATCTTTCTCTCTTCTTCCTTGACTCCATATCTTTTAACAGATCATCACCCTGTCACACTTTGGTCATGTGATAGGATCAAGCACAGTCTTCCCTACTTTTTGTCAATGTGAACCATGATTTGAGGTGTTCTATCATAAACTGGTGAGTGAACACAAAATAACAGTTGCCAGAGAGAAGGGGGGTGGGAGGATGAACAAAATGGGTGAAGAGTGGTGGGAGATAAGAGACTTCCATTAATAGAATGAATAAGTCATGGGAGTAAAAGGCACAGTATAAGGAATATAGTCAGTGATAAATGTAATAACATTGTATGGTGAGATGTTGTAGTTACACTTGTGGTGAACATAGCATAAATGTTTAAACTTGTGAAATCATCATGTTGTAGATGTGAAACTAATGTGACATTGTGTGTCAACTAACCCAAATAAAATAAAAATAATAGGAAGTAATTCAGTATTTATTGATTACTTGCTATATATCAGGTACTGGTACAGAAGCAAAGTGGCATGTAGAGAGGGCTGAAACAGAGATCATTTCCTTAAGAGGTTTCCAATCTAGTTAGTTGCTGGTTTATAATGTAGCACCACACTTTAGAGGTGCCATATGCTTGCCACAGTTAGTTGATACTGTTAAGCCTAGTGGAAGGTGAGATTAATGTGGGTTGGTGTGATTAAAGATTTCCAGAAAGAAGTAGGCTTTACCTAAATGTAGATGGGAATAACATCAAAGGCATAGGGTTGGAAAGGCCTGGAAACATATTGGGAGGATCTTGAGATAGGTTGGAGATTGGAAGATGGTGAAGGAGACTACTGTGCAAGTCAGACTGTGAAGGGCCCTTCATATCAGACAAAAGAGTACATTCATTCATTCATTTGACTGATGTTTATTAAGTGATTGCTATGCACTAGCACTTGTGTAGATATTCAGGTAGAACAGTAGGTAGAAGACAAAGATTCCCGTCCTCAAAGAAAGTTAAATTCTGTTTGAGGAAGTAGATGACAAATAAATCAGTTATATAATCAGATTGTGTGATCAATTAAATAGGGGGTAGAGTATGTCAGGTGCAGGAGGTAGTGGCTGTAAATTTATAGTTTTAACTTTTCATTTAGATTGCAGAGAGCTGTTAACAAACTTCTCGTATTATGTTTTGGCTGAGCATTTATCTTTGGGATTGCCTAAGAGAAATGATTTAGAGGTGAGAAGTTAGGTTTGGAGAAGTATAGGCAGGTGGGAAGGTCAAGGACAAGTCAGAGCTGGGTCTAGCTTGTTAATTCTGAGTCTAGTTGCTGTGGTATTGTGGAAAAATCACAGGATTTGAATCCGTATGGTTTGGACTCTGCCAGTAACCTTAGGTCACTTCAATTCTCTAAGCTTTGTTTCCTCTTCTATAGAAATATAAAACTAACTGTTCTGGATTACTTGGCATAATATGAATAAAAATTTATTAGTTGTGTATTACTGTATGAGGTGAAGAGTTATTATGGACAATGCCTGTGAAAATTGCATTTTCATTCTTTTCAGTCCATCTACAGTTCTGATAGTAGCATTTAATTTTTTGTGTCAATGAAGTCATAAATTACAATTTTAAGTCACAAAGTACAATTAATCTAAGACACTGTCCTAGATACTGACCGATAACTGTTTATCCCAGGAAGTTTTCTTTCTTCCTTGTTCAGGGCTGCCTGTATGAAAGAAGAGAAACTTTGTTATGGAGTAGGTAGTGTATTCAGTACTTGCCATATTTCTTCTGCAGCCTTGCCCTGCCTTGCAACCAGCCTTCCCACCACACTGAACCATGTTATCACTGATATGTCTTTGTCTTTTTTCTGTCTCTTTGTCTTTCTGTCTCTATCATTCATTTGTTTGTAGCTAAATTTCCTTCTGCCTGAAGCACCCTTCCCTGCTGTATTTTTTTAAAGATTTTATTTATTTGACAGAGATCACAAGTAGGCAGAGACAGGCAGAGAGAGAGGGGAGAAGCAGGCTCCCTGCTGATGAGAGAGCCTGATGTGGGGCTCAATCCCAAGACCCTGAGATCATGACTCAGGCTGAAGGCAGAGACGTAACCCACTGAGCCACTTCGGTGCCCTCCCTGCCATATTTTTGTAACAATATCTAATTTCACATCCTCAACTCATATATCCTTCTCCTCCAGGAAACATTCACTGATATTTTTCCCACTGTCAGAGTTACTGCACTGAATTGCACTTCTTCCATGTGAGTCACCATCACCAGAATGAGCTCCTCAAAAACAGGATTGTATTTTGTCGCTCCTTGGGTCCCTGGTACTTAGTGCTGGAATTAGTATTAAGCAAGTGCTTGCTGACTGAAGGAACCATAACTATACAGATCCCTATGTGTCATCTAAGAAAATTTTCAACAGTCCTATGTTCATGTATCTTTAATGAACCTAAACATAAACCAAAGACCTAGTGACTGGAGAATGTATTACAGAAAGACTATAGAATATAGTAATAAGGCTTTGTAACAATTATGAGTAGGTAGTTCTAGATCCAGGTTACATTGTAGCTCCTTCTGTTCCTGGAGATGGGGCCTGGAAGTAAGTCCTTTAATTTCTCTGTGACCCACTTTTCTCGTCTATAAAATGAGAACCATAATCATCTCTAACTCCTAGGGCTGTTTTGAGAATTACATGTGTATACACACACACACACACACACACATAGATATGTGTGTATATATATATATATATATATATATATAAATACATGAATTAATATACATATACGACACTCTTAGTACACAGTAAGTACTCTAAGTGTTAGCTTTTCTTACCTAAACCAAATAGAGTAACCCAGCATATTTATGGACAAGGCAATTTGGGAGAAGTCTAGTGATGTCTTTAATTTCAGCATTACTGAAAACAGATATTTCCTGAGTACCTGCTATGATATAAGTACTGAGGCAGAGCTGTATAAAATTTGGTCTACTGCCTTCAGGAGTCTTTCCTTCTTGTTTTGAAAAATTTTCTTGCAGAAAGTCCTTGACATTCTAAGATTTTAGCCACATGTAATATTAGCATTTGTTATAAGAGTTTCTTGAAAAAAATTCAGTTCATCATGTGATTACCCAACAAAGAATTCCTTTTATCTCTGCATATATAGCTACTGGTATATTTCTCAGAGGTGTCTGTAGGCTTTCCTAAGGTCTCAATTTCAAATTCTTTGACCTCAGGCAATCATTGATCTGTTTCTATCTCTATAGTTTTGTCATTTCGAGAATACTCATTTAATGGAATCCTATAGAATGTGAACTTTTGAGACTGGCTTTTTTTTTAACTCAGCATGATGCCCTTGTTATCCATCTAAGTGTTCCATTGTATGGATGTAGTAGTTTGTTTATTCATTCTCCAGTTGAAGGACATTTGGATTATTTGTAGTTTTTGGTGATTACAAATACAGCTGCGTTAAACATTGTCATACAGGTTTTCATGTGAATGCAAGTTTTCATTTCTAGAGGATAAATGCCCAGAAATGGGACTGTAGGCTCATATTTGTACATGTTTAATATTATAAGAAATTGACTAACCCTTTTTCAGAGTGGCTAAACCAATTTATATTCCCACTAGCAATGTATGATAATTCCATTTTCTCTGTATCTTTGCCGGCATTTGGTATTATCACTATATTTTATTGTAGCCATGCTAATAGGTGTGTAGTGATAGCTCATCTGGGCCTTAATTTGCTATTCCTTATTGGTTGATGATGTTGAATATCTTTCCATGTGCTTAATTTCCATCTGTATATTTTGTTTCACTAAGTATCTGCTTAAATATTTTGCTCATTATCTTATTGGGTTGTTTGTTTTCTTATGTTTGGGTTTAATAAATCACTTATATATTATGGATATAAGTTCTTTGTCAGATATGTAATTTACAAATACTTTCTTCTAGTCTGTGGCTTAATTTTTTGAAAGTTTTCTCATTAGGGTCTTCAACAGAACAAAAGTTTTTGGTTTTGGTGAAGCCCGATATATTTAATTCTTATTTATGTATTGTGCTTATGGTGTCCTAGAACATGTCACATAACCCTAGGTTACTAAAATGTTATCTTATGGTTTCTTGTAGAAGTGTCACAAGTTTAGGTTTTAAATATCTGTAGTTTATTTTGAGTTCATTTTTGTATAAGGTGCAAGGTTTAGGTTGAAGTGGTTTGTTTATTTTTGCCTATGGATATCCAGTTGCTCCACAGCATTTGTTCAAAAATCTCTGCCACTTCTTGACTGTGACACCTTGGGAATTTATTTAGCTTCTCATGGCCTCACTTTTCTTTCCTCAAAAATGGGGATAATAATAGGACCTAATGTCTAAGATTGAAATGAGGATTCCAGACTGCATGTGTTAACAGCTAGGAGTAACCATTACCATTACTTACAGAGTTTCAAATTTTGGTATGTTACTTTACGATTTATAAAATTTGATAACATACATTGTCTCTTTTAATCCTTCCTGAGGATGTTGGGGAACATGGATCAGTGTTAAGGTAGGATTCTGGCAGATGGGTTCTGTTGTGATGAAGATTGAAAGTACTTGTAGTGAGGGAGTGACAGCAATTCCCATTGGGAAGAGAAGCTGAGGCCAAGGCCAGTTCAATACAAGTCAAGAGTGTGTGGAGCCAAAAACAAGAAATAAAAAATGAAGTCAAATGTTATGAGAGAGAGAATTCAAGAAATTTTTTCTGAATAGGTAAGGGCAAATAGGGTTCTGGACTTTGAGTGTGTATAGAGCGAAATATTGGGATGCACTCTTACTGAGTTCTGGCCTCTTAGCGTTTTTTAACGTTCTTGGACTTGGCATTTTATTTCAGGATGCTCTTTACTAGCTCTGTGGAGGAGTCTTTTGCCCTCTCTTCTCTAAGTGAATTTAGTCCAAGACCTAGTTTTGCTGTGAGCACTTCTGCTTTGGTGCCAATAGTGTGGTGGTGTGCCAGGTGCCTTCTGGGAAGTCTTTCTAAAACATACTGCTTAATAAAGCTGTAAAGCCTGAAGAACCTTCTCAGGATGCTGATTGTGCCTGTGGTAGGTCTTGGTCTAGAAGCCATTTCAAAAGCTGGATACCACTGCCACTTTGTTGATCCCCACTATGCTCTTTGGGACTGCATACCTTGTTGGCTCCCTAGGAACTCTCCGTAGTCTCCCTGAGAAAGAGCTGAAAGCTTCAGTGTTTTTGTTTTTTGTTTGTTTGCTTGCTTTTTATTTCCTCTTTGGTCTGTGTTCCTCTTTAGTCTGAGATCCCACATGAATTAATCTTTTCTGATAAGTACATGTAGGATATCTTGAAGGAAGTATACTATTCAATGGAAAAATTGTAGTCACAACAAGCCTGACCAGAGATTCCTATCTGGTCAAGTGTGAAGTTTTACCTGGGGTAGTGTCATTGGAAACTGATAGTGCAATTGAAATTGCCTCTGAGCTGTATGAAATAGCAAAACAAATATGTTTTTTTTTTTTTTGCATAGTACTGACGATCATCTTATTGTGATAGTTTATGTGTAAACCTCCAAGATAGTAATGGTACCTAACTTCAGTTCTTTGCAGTTTAGAAAGCCCTGTGATGTACGCTATTGAATTTGACTCTTAAAACAAGGATAAGAGAGGCAGGGCAGGGATTATTACTCATATTTTTTTAAAAAATTTATTTATTTGACAGAGAGAAACCACAAGTAGACGGAGAGGCAGGCAGAGAGAGAGAGGGAAGCAGGCTCCCCGCTGAGCAGAGAGCCCGATGCGGGACTCGATCCCAGGACCCTGAGATCACGACCTGAGCCGAAGGCAGCGGCTTAACCCACTGAGCCACCCAGGCGCCCCGTATTACTCATATTTTATAGATATGCAAGCTATCGGGGACTTGGAACTAGAATGGGCTGGGTTATCACTCTGTGATCAAGAGCATAGTCTCTGGGGGCAGATTGCCTACTTATTTTTGAATTTTTGTGTTTTGGTAAAATATATATAACCTAAAGTTTGTAATTTCGAGCCTTCATAAATGTACACTTCAGTGGCATTATGTTCATAATGTTGTATAACCATTGTCGTCATTTTTAAAATGTTTTCATAACACCAAACAAAAGCTCTATAACCATTAAACAACTCCCCATTAACCCTCCCCTTAGCCTTACTAACCTCTATTCTACTGTCTGAATGAATTTCCCTATTCTAGATATTTCATGTAAATGGAATAATATATTTGTCCTTTTGTAGCTGGCTTATTTCCCTCAGCGTAATGTTTTCAAGGCTCATTCATGTTGTAGCACACATCGCTATGTCATTTCTTCCTATGCCAAGTAATGAATATTCTTTGGTTCATATGTGTATATGATATATATATCACACATTGTTTATCCATCTGTTGATAGGCATTTAGGTTGTTTTCACATGCTGACTACTGTGAATTGTGCTACAATGAACATTTGTGAACAAGTTTTTGTTTGAATACCTGTTTTCATTCTTTTGGGTTATACACCTAGAAGTAGATTTGCTGGGTCATGTGATAATTCTTTTAAAAAATATTTTATTCATTTATTTATTTGAGAGAGAGTCAGTGAAAGAGAGAGAGAGAGAGAGAGAGCATGAGTGGTCAGAAGAGCAGAGGGAAATCTTGCCATTTGCGATGTTGTAGATAGAATTACTGTGTATTATGCTAAGCAAAATCAGTCAGTCAGAGAAAGACAAATACTATATTAGATTTCACTCATATGTGAAATTTAAGAAATGAAACAGATGAACATGATGGAAAGGAAGAAAAAAATAAAATAAAATAGAGAGGCAAGCCATTAAGAGACTCTTAATTATAGTGAACAAACTGAACGTTGCTAGTAGTTGGGAGGATGGGGTAATTGGGTGGTGGGCATTAAGGAGGGCACTTGATATAATGAGCACTAGGTGTTATATGCAACTGATGAATTAGTAAACTCTACCATGAACTTAATAATATACTATGTTAACTAACTTAAATTAAAAGAATAAAAAAAATGTCTATTCAGATTCTCTGCCCATTTTTAAATCAGATAAGATATGTTTCTTGTTTTTGTTTTGTTTTGTTTTGTTTTGCTATTTAGTTGTAGGGGTCCTTTATTTTTTGGATAATAACCCCTTATCAGATATATGATTTGCAAATACTTCCTCCCATTCAGTAGGTTGCCTTTCCATTTTCTTGATGATTTCTTTTGCTCTTCAGAAGTTTTTTAGTCTGATGTAGTCCCACTTGTTTATCTTTGCTTTTGTTTCCCTTGCTTTTGGAGTCAGATCCAAAAATCATTGCCAAGAGTGATGTCAAGGAGTTTACCATCTATATTTTCTTCTAGGGGTTTAATGGTTTCAGGTCTTACATTCAAGTCTTTAATCCATTTTGAGTTAATTTTTGTGTATGGTGTAAGATAGTACTCTCATTCCATTCTTTTCGTGGGGTTGTTTAGCTTTCCCATTACTACTTATCGAGGATACTTTCCTTTCCCCATTGTATATTCTTGCCTTCCTTGTCATAAATTAATCGAACGTATACATGTGGGGTTATTTCTGGGCTCTCTATTCTGTACCATTGCTTTGTGTGTCTGTTTTTATGCCAGTGCCATACTGTTTTGATTACTATTTGTATGGAATAATTTTTTCCATCCCTTATTTCTTTGGATGTATTTCTGTCTTTGGATCTAAAGTGAGTCTGTTGTAGATACCATGTAGTTGGATCCTGTTTCTTAATCCATTCTATGGATTAAATTATATGTGATTATTTAATCCTATGGATTCTGCCTTTTTATTGGAATGTTTAATCTATTTACATTTAAAGTAATTATTTATAGTTAAGAACTTACTTCTGCCATTTTGCTAGTTGTTTTTTGTATGTCCTCCACTATTTTTGTCCCTCATTTCCTCTTACTATCTTCTTTTGTGTTAGTTGAGTTTTTGGAGTGATCCATTTTTATTCCCATCTCATTTCCTTTTATGTTTTTATGTTTTTAATGTTTTATGTTTTTAAAATATTTTATTCATGGACACCTTGGGGATTAAATTTAACATCTTTAATTTATAACAAGCAAGTTTGAATTGATACCAACTTAGCTCCAATAGCATACAAATCTCTGCTTCTTTACAGCTCTGATCCTTCCCTGTGTATTGTTTTCACAAATGACATCTGTATACACTGTGTGTCCAGGAAACATAGATATGTAATTATTTGCATGCATTTGTCTTTTAAATCATGTAGGAAATTAAAAAGTGGTGTTACAAACCAAAAATACAATAATTTATATTTGCATATATAGTTACCTTTATGGGAGATCTTTCTCTCTTCATATGGTTTTGAGTTATTTTCTAGTGTCCTTTTGTTTTAACCTAAAGGAGTCTATTTAGCATGTCTTGTAGGGGAAGTATAGTGTTAAAGAACTCCCTCAGGTTTGTTTATCTGGAAATGCCTTATTTTCTCCCTCATTTTGAAGGACGGTTTTGACCTCCATGGTTTCTGATGGGAAATTGGCTGTTAGTCATAAATGAGGGTCCCTTCTACATAACAAGTCACTTCTCTCTTGCTGCTTTAAAGATCCTACCTTTATCTTTGGCTTTTGGCAGTTTAATTACAATGTGTCTCAGTTGTGAGTCTCTTTGCGTTTGTTCTTGAAGTTTGTTGAGCTTCTTGGATATATAGATTTTTTTTTTTTTAAAGATTTTATTTATTCATTTGACAGACAGAGATCACAAGTAGGCAGAGAGGCGGGCAGAGAGAGAGAGGAGGAAGCAGGCTCCCTGCTGAGCAGAGAGCCTGATGCGGGACTCGATCCCAGGACCCTGAGATCATGACCTGAGCCGAAGGCAGCGGCTTAACCCACTGAGCCACCCAGGCGCCCGATATATAGATTTTTATCTTACATCAAATTTGGTGTGTTTTGGGCTATTCTTCACATATTCTTTATGCCCCTTTTACTCTCTGTTCACTTTCTGGCAGTCCTATAGTGTATATTCTTGTGTGCTTGATGGTATCCCATGGGTCTCTTAGAGTCTCTTCACTCTTTAATATCTATATACTTAATGATAATCTCATTTGTTTATCATATTCCTAATTTTTATTTGCTATTTGTTTTCCTTTAGCCATTTTAGCATATTTAAAAAGTTATTGTTCTGAAATTATTGCCTGATAAATCTTGATATGTGTACATCCTAATGGACAGTTTCTGACTATTTTGTTCCTTTGGAGAATACTTTCCTGTTTCTTCATAAGCTTTGTGATTTTGTTGTTGGAAAGTGAACATTTGAACATTAAAAGGTGGTAACTCTGGAAATTAGATTCTCTCCTTTCCACAGGACTGACTGACTTTCTTTTTTTCTCTCCCCAACCCCCCCACCCTCTTTCTTTCTAACTAGTTTGGCAAAGACTATATCCTTTGTCCTTGTCCTGTGGGGTCACTATTGTCTCTGTTACTTAGCTTGTGTTCAACTTGAATTTTAACACAGATTTTCTTGAATGCTGAAAACTGAAAACAAATATAGAAACCAATAAACAAATACCTCTCCCAGTCTTTCATGATTGGCCCTGTGCTTGAGTTGTCCTTTAAACAATTAGCCAAGCTTGCACCGACTAGGGATTGGCCCAAGGTGAAAGTTTAGGGTCTTCTCAGATATTTTCTATGCATAATGCTCTGGGCATGAATGTGGTTTTGTTTGATTCTTCATATACACAGTTGCTTTTAAATATTCTAATTTTCCAAGGAAACTCCCCCTCAGCTTTTGCTCCCAGGCCTTCATCAGTGTATTGTTTGTTTCAACATAATCTCCAGTCTTAGGTATCAGAAGGTTGTTAGTTCAGCTTTCAGTATTTTCAGTTATTGCCCAACCACTTTCCCAGCTTGAGTTTTGAGTTATGTGAAACAAATACAAGCACCTGACCTCAGTTTTTCAGGTATCTCCCAGACAGGTTCAAACAGGTATGCATGATGATTTGTGAAAAAGATCTGATCTGCATCTTCAAGAACAAAGGGCTAGGGTCACACACCAGGAACCTAGGCTGCCACTATTTTAAGACCACAGATGTCATTACATCAGATATGGGGTGGGTAAAAGGCAAGTTAAAAATCCCACAAAGCTTCCTACTATTGTGAGGTTGCCTTATTTTTGATTCAGCACTTTTTGTTGGGTGTAAACTTTTGACTGTTATCCAGAGTTCTGATGAAGTTGGTTCTGACATTTTCTGCTTGCTTTTTGATGTTCCTGGTTGAGGGAGTGGGGCGAGAGCTTGGAGCTGCCTATCTGCCATTTTGCTAATGTTACTTTCTGACCATACTTTTTTAAAATTTTATTTTAATTCCAGTTATAGAAATTTTATAATTTTTTTCAGAGAATCAGCTCCTGGTTTCATTAATCTCTTCTAGTGTTCTTTTCAGTTTCTATATCATTTTTTTTCTGCTCTAATCTCTATTATTTCTTTCCATCTGCTGGTTTTAGGTCTTTTTTTTTTTCTAGCTCCCTTAGGTATAATGGTGGGTTTTTTATTTGATATTTTTCTTGCTTCTTGAGGTAGGCCTATATTGGTATATACTTCCTTCTTAGAACTGCTTTTGCTGCATCCCAAAAGTTTTTAGCATGTTGTGTTTTCATGTCCATTTGTTTCCATGTACTTTTTAATTTCTTCTTTATTACTTGGTTGACCCATTCATTGTTTAGTAGTATGTTATTTAACCTCCATATATTTTTGGTCTTTCCAGAAATTTTCTTTTGGTTGACTTCTAGTTTCATAACATTGTGCTCAGAAAGATTTCATGGTATGACTTCCATCTTCATGAATTTGTTGAGATTTGTTTTGTGGACTGATATGTCATCTACTCTGGAGAGTGTTCCTTGTGCACTTGAAAAGAATGTGTATTGTGGTGTTTCAGGATTAAATGTTCTGAATATATCTGTTAAAATCCTTCTGGTGCAGTGTGTCATTCAAAGCCATTGTTTCCTTGTTATTATGTTTATATGATCTGTCCATTGATGTAAGTGGGGACTTAAATCCCCACAATTATTGTATCATTATCAACTAGTTCTTTTATATTTGTTATTAACATTTTTATGTACGTGGGTGCTCCTATGTTTGGTGCATAAATAACTACCGTTGTTATACCTCCTTGTGTGTTGTCCCTTTTATTATCGTATGATGTCCTACTTTGTCTCTAATTACAGACTTTTTAAAAAAGGTCTATTTTGTCCAATGTAAGTATTGCTACGCTGACTTTCTTCTGACATCCATTTGCATGATAGATCTTTCTCCATCCCCTCACTTTAAATCTGCAGGTGTCTTTAGGTCTAAACTGAATCTCTTGTAGGCAGCAGATAGATGGGTCTTGTTTTTTAATCCGTTCTGTCACTGTATATATTTTATTTGGAGCATTTAGTCTATTTACATGCAAAGTACTTTTTGACCTATCAAAAATATGGTTATATTGCTATTTTATTACTTGTTTTGTGTTTCTGAATATTTTATCTGATCCTTTCTTCTCTTTCTCTCATTGGTTGGTGGCTTTTTTTTTACTGATATATTTGGATTTCTGTCTCTTTATTCTTTGCATAAGTTAAATGTTTTTTTAAGATTTCATTTATTTATTTTATTTGAGGTGAGGAGGGACAGAGGGGTAGGGAGAGAGAATCTCAAGCAAACTCCGCACTAAGCATGGAGCCTGTTTTGGGGCTCAGTCTCATGACCTGAGCCAGAATCAAGAGTTGTATCCTTAACCAACTGAAGTACCCAGGTGCCCCTATTTTAGTGTTTTTTTGGCTTGTGGTTACCATTAGGTTTTTATATTAACATTTTCTGCATATAGCAGTTGATATTAAGTTGTTGATTGTTTTAAGTTTGAACCTATTCTTTACTACTCTCCTTGTGTTTTTGGTATATGGTTTCATATTTCACATCCTTTTATTTTGTGAATTCCTTGACTTACATTTTACAAAAGTATTCATTTTTACTGCTTTTTTGTTTCCTTCCTTGATACTTTTACTTTTGGTTTTTAATTTTCACTCAAAGAGTCCCCTTTAATGTTTCTTTCAAGTCTGGTTTAATGTTCATGAACTCTTAGTTTTTGATTGTCTAGGAATCATTATCTCTTTTTGCATTCTGAATCATTGCCTTACTGTATAGAGAATTCTTGGCTGCAGATTATTCCCTTACAGTGCTTTGAATATATCATGCCACTCCTTTCTTGTTAGAAAGCTTCTGCTAGAAAATGGCTGATCACCTCTTCTTTTGATTTGCTATTTAAAATTTTTTATCTTATTTTATTTATTTACTTGACAGACAGAGACACAGCAAGAGAGGGAATACAAACAGTGGGAAAGGGAGAAGCAGGCTACCTGCTGAGCAGAGCCCAATGCGGGGGTCAATCCCAGGACACTGGGATCATGACTTGAGCTGAAGGCAGATAGTTAACCACTGAGCCACCCAGGCACCCCTAATATTTCTTTCTTTATCACTGTGTTTTGCTGTTTCAATTACAATATATCTTTGTATAGATCTTATTTTGTTAATTTTGTTTCTCGGTTTCTCCTAAATCTGGGTATCTGTTTCCTTCCCCAGATTAGGGAAATATTAAGCTATTATTTCTGCAAATAATTTTTCTGCCCTTTTCTCTCTTTTCTTTTGGTGCTCCTATAACAGATGTTATTACATTTGATGGAGTCACTGAGTTCTCTACTATGACTATTCTTCTTTTGCATAATTTTTTTCTCTTTTGTTCAGCTTCATTATTTTCATTATTTTCCATGAGTCTGTCTTCTTGGTCTTTAATTCTTTTCTCTGCTTCAGGCAGCCTGCTGTTTATTCCATTAAGCATGTTTCTCATTTGTTTTATTGAGTCCTTTATATGTGTTATGTTATGATTCTCTAGATCTGTGTCCATGGTGCTGTCCTGTTTTTTCATTTGGGAAAAATTCTCTGGTGTTTGGGCTGGTCTTTCTGGGGGAAGAGACCCACTGTGCTGGATGGAGGCAAGTGTGACTGGGAAGGGCAGTTCCACCAGAGCACTGTGGTGCAGGGCATGGTTTAAGCAAGTTAAGTAATGAGTGTCAGCACTGCGCTCATTCCCATAGGTAGCCCTGTGCTTATACTGAGTGATGGGGGGAGTGAAGTGGTGCCTGCCAGTTTCTTTGTTCCTGGTGGGTTCTCTGTGAAAGCTGCCAGTAACCTTCCCACTGTGTCACATTAACTCTTCATATTGCTGTTTCTTTGTTGTGTATTTATGGGCTGTTTACCTTGATTCTCTCCAAGTGCAGTACAATGCCCTCTGTGCTCTCTCTGAGCCAAGGTAACTGATCATTAAAACTCCAGGCTTTAAGCCCCACTCTTTGCAGGAACTCATGAAATTTGGCCCCTTCCATTTTCCAAGCCAATTACTTTGCAGAGTCATGCTTCACTATATGTTTGTCTGTCTCTTGCCCTTTTCCACAACTGTGCCTCCCTCCCCACATCAGTGACCATTTATCTCCCAAATCATGTCACCACACTTCATGCCTTCTTTGATGCAGCCTCTTCTCTACCTTTGGTTGTGGAATTTGTTATTCCAGTCTTTAGGTTGATAGATAGGGTATTTAGGATGATTTGATAGTTATCAAGCTGTATTTGTGGGACAAGATGAGCCTAGGGGCCTCTTATTCCTTTACCATGTTCTAAAAACCTCTTACTGCACTTTTTAAAAAAATATTCTTTTTAAAATAGCCTTTATTTTTTTGAAAATGTCTTTTCAGTGTTCCAGAATTCATTATTTATGCACCATACCCAGTGCTCCGTGCAATACATGCCCTCTATAATACCCACCAACAGGCTCACCCAACCTCCCATCCCCCTCCCCTCCAAAACCCTCAGTTTGTTTCTCAGAGTCCATAGTCTCTCATGGTTCATCTCTCCTCTATTTTCCCCCAACTCCCTTAACCTCTCCAGCTCCTCATGTCCTCCATGTTATTCCTTATGCTCCACAAATAAGCGAAACCATATGATAATTGACTCTCTCTGCTTGACTTACTTCACTCAGCATAATCTCTTCCATTCCCATCCATGTTGATACAAAAGTTGGGTATTCATCCTCTCTGATGGAGGCATATACTGCATAGTGTATATGGACCACATCTTCCTTATCCATTTGTCTGTTGAAGGGCATCTTGGTTCTTTCCACAGTTTGGCGACTGTGGCCATTGCTGCTATGAACATTGGGGGTACAGATGGCCCTTCTTTTCACTATATCGGTATCTTTGGGATAAATACCCAGTAGTGCAGTTGCAGGGTCATACGGAAGCTCTATTTTTACCTTCTTAAGGAATCTCCACACTGTTCTCCAAAGTGGCTGCACCAACTTGCATTCCCACCAACAGCAGAGGAGGGTTCCCCTTTCTCCACATCCTCTCCAACACGTGTTGTTTACTGTCTTGTTAATTTTGGCCATTCTAACTGGTGTAAGGTGGTATCTCAATGTAGTTTTGATTTGAATCTCCCTGATGGCTAGTGATAATGAACATTTTTTTTAATATAATTTTTTATTTTTTATAAACATATATTTTTATCCCCAGGGGTACAGGTCTGTGAATCACCAGGTTTACACACTTCACAGCACTCACCAAAACACATACCCTCCCCAATGTCCATAATACCACTCCTTTCTCCCAAACCCCCTCCACCCAGCAACCCTCAGTTTGTTTTGTGAGATTAAGAGTCACTTATGGTTTGTCTCCCTCCCAATCCCATCTTCTTTCATTTATTCTTCTTGTACCCACTTAAGCCCCCATGTTGCATCACCACTTCCTCATATCAGGGAGATCATATGATAGTTGTCTTTCTCCGCTTGACTTATTTCGCTAAGCATGATACGCTCTAGTTCCATCCATGTTGTCGCAAATGGCAAGATTTCATTTCTTTTGATGGCTGCATAGTATTCCATTGTGTATATATACCACATCTTCTTGATCCATTCATCTGTTGACGGACATCTAGGTTCTTTCCATAGTTTGGCTATTGTGGACATTGCTGCTATAAACATTCAAGTACACGTGCCCCTTTGGATCACTACGTTTGTATCTTTAGGGTAAATACCCAGTAGTGCAATTGCTGGGTCATAGGGCAGTTCTATTTTCAACATTTTGAGGAATCTCCATGCTGTTTTCCAGAGAGGTTGCACCAGCTTGCATTCCCACCAACAGTGTAGGAGGGTTCCCCTTTCTCCGCATCCTCGCCAGCATCTGTCATTTCCTGACTTGTTGATTTTAGCCATTCTGACTGGTGTGAGGTGATATCGCATTGTGGTTTTGATTTGTATTTCCCTGATGCCGAGTGATATGGAGCACTTTTGCATGTGTTTGTTGGCCATCTGGATGTCTTCTTTGCAGAAATGTCTGTTCATGTCCTCTGCCCATTTCGTGATTGGATTATTTGTTCTTTGGGTGTTGAGTTTGCTAAGTTCTTTATAGATTCTGGACACTAGTCCTTTATCTGATATGTCGTTTGCAAATATCTTCTCCCATTCTGTCAGTTGTCTTTTGATTTTGTTAGCTGTTTCCTTTGCTGTGCAAAAGCTTTTGATCTTGATGAAATCCCAATAGTTCAATAATGAACATTTTTTTCATGTGCCTGTTAGCCATTGTATGTCTTCATTGGAGAAGTGACTGTTCATGTCTTCTGCCCATTTTTTAACATGATCATTGTTTTGTGTATGTTGAGTTTGAGGAATTCTTTATAGATCCTGGATATCAGCCCTTCGTCTGTACTGTCATTTGTGAATATCTTCTCCCATTCCATGGGTTGCCTCTTTGTTTTGTTGACTGTTTCCTTTCTTGTGCAGAAGCTGTTGATCTTGATGAAGTCCCAAAAATTCATTTTCACTTTTGTTTCCTTTGCTTTTGGAGACATATCTTGAAAGAAGTTTCTGTGGCCGATGTTGTAGAGGTTGCTGCCTATGTTCTCCTCTATGATTCTGATGGATTCCTACCTCACATTGAGGTCTTTTATCCATTTCGAGTTTATCTTTGTGTATGGTGTAAGAGAGAATGGGTAAGTTTCATTTTTTTACATGTAGCTGTCCAATTTTCCCAGCACCATTTATTGAAGAGACTGTCTTTTTTCCACTGGATATTTTTTCCTGCTTTGTTGAAGATTATTTGACCATAGAGTTGAGGGTCCATATCTGAGCTCTCTACTCTGTTCCACTGGTCTATGGGTCTGTTTTTATGCCAGTACTATGCTATCTTGGTGATCACAGCTTTGTAGTAAAGCTTGAAATCAGGCAACGTGATGCCTTCAGTTTTGTTTTTCTTTTTCAACATTTCCTTAGCAATTCGGGATCTCTTATGATTCCATACAAATTTTAGGATTGTTTTTTCCAGCTCTTTGAAAAATGCTGGTAGAATTTTGATCAGAATGACACTGAAAGTATATATAGCTTGCTCTAGGCAATATAGACATTTTGATAATATACTTTTTAATCCAGATTGTCTACTTTTGAATACTGGCTCTGTCACTTATAACTCTATAACTTTGGACTAGTTATTCAACTTCTCTGTTTTCTCTAAAGAAAAATTCGGTATAATAGAAGTACTTATCTGAGAGAATGGTTATAAGAATTAAAGTTAAAAATCCATGTCAAACTTTTTTCTAAAGATTTTATTTGTTTATTTGAAAGGCATAGATCACAAGTAGGCAGAGAGGCAGGCAGAGAGATAGAGAGAGGAGAGGAAGCAGGCTCCCTGGTGAGCAGAGAGGCTTGATCCTAGGACCCTGAGATCATGACCTGAGCTGAAGGCAGAGGCTTTAACCCACTGAGCCACCCAGGTGCCCCATGTCAAACTTTTAGAACACTGTGTGGCACATGCTCAAATGCTCAATAGTTGTTTCCCATCTTTTAAAATCACACCATAATTTTATGAATCATTAGGAAAGAAAAGAAGTCGATAAAATATGACATGGCATGGATAATAAGGTATACCTTGATTTTAAAAATGTTAAAAATAAAAACACATCTCATAACTGATGAAGTATGTTGGTGGTGTAATGATTGTTGTCATCCTGTCATCATAATCACTGTGATCAGTATCTGGTTCATCCTTCACTTTCAGCAGATAGGGCACCTGAGGCCCAGAAAGTATTAGTGACTTGATCACACATATGTAGGAAGTTATGTTTTAGGAAATCTGGAATCTGTGTTCCCTGATTTTTGTTCCATTTACCAGTCTAGTTATCAGTTAGCTAGCTATCAGTTCACCTTATGAATAATGTCCTTCTAATCTCTCAGTGTAGGTATGTTTGATGTTTGTTAGTGGTGTGAGCAAAGTAAAAAGAAAAGGGGGAAGTAGGGTAGCTTATGTATTTTTTTTTTAAAGATAAATCTGCTGAAAACTAGCAGGTTGAGTCTTTTCTAAAAGCATACCTCAAAATCAGCTGTTATTTTCTAGCCATGAGATCTTGGACAGCTATTTAACCTCCTTCAGCCAAATAGTTTTAGAAATCTCAAAAATGGAAATAATGGCTAATCCATAGAGTTATTTAGAGGGTGAAATGATATCACTTCTAAGTATAGTGATTGGTAGATGATATATATCTACTAATTGGTAGTTTTCTTTTCTACTTCTTAGAGAGAAGTAGACATTTTCCCATCTCAGCTTAAATCTTGTATCTGATTACTTTATCATGTAAAATTAGACTAGCATTATTCTCTTCAGTGAATTTGTGGATGAGGGAAAAAGTCATATCTATGATTGGGCAAAGAGACATTCCTAATGCTGAGTGAGGAAAAGACAGCTGCTTATGGAAAATGAACAAAATGGTCATTACTTCATGTCAACTTGTACATTATGAGATTTTTGCTTTCTGTTGGTTTTTTCTTACATTAACCATGTAATGGCTTTCATACATTAACCATATCCCCATCTACTTGCCACATAGGTCTTTTGCCAGCTTTTTCAGCATGCTCTTTCTTCGTAAGCAATTTGTTAGTATCATCAAGACTAGGTGTTAAGGCTGTGCAAATTGGAAAAATTGTTATTAGGAATAAATATTCTTTGCCATTACTTTAAAATCTGTCTTTCTACCATTTTTAATTATATAGCACAAAAATGAAACATTGCAGTAGATGTTACGGGCGGGGGGAATGTTTTAGCTCTGGCTGAAACACAAACATGTAAAAATAATTATTCCAATGGAAGTTGAAAATCACAGAAATACTACTGCCTTAAGCATCTCATCAAAGACAATTGGCCTTGGGCTAAAGGAACAGGAGATTCTGAAAACCACCCAGTAAGCGAAGTCGCTGCTGACATGACAAGAAGTCCTAGAAAAATAATCCATTGCAGGCTCTTCTTATGAGTGGATATTACAGATTGAGGAAGAATGCATTTTTATTAATTATTGAAAAAACTCAGCTTCCCACACAGAACATGAATTGAATAAGGATGGACATCTTCCAGGCTATTTAACCTTAGAGCTAGAAGGAAACTTTAAACTCTTTTGGTGTTTCAGTGCATACCTATTTAAAAAAGATTGTTATGGAAAATCTCAAGCATACCAAAACCAGAGTCTGGTATAATGAACCCCAGGTATCTATCACTTACCATTTTTTCAATCTTATTTCATCTCTTCCCCCACAAGCCATCAACACGTGCATACACACACACACACACACACACACACACACACACACACAAATTATTTTTTCTGGAGTATTTTAATACAAATCTCAAGAATGTCATTACAACCACAAATATTTCAGTACATATCTCTGATAAGTAATTTTTAAGTATATATAACTGGTACAGATCATTATACTCAATAAAAGGTATCAGTAATTTGTTATATCATCTACTACCCAGTCCAAGTTTATATATTTTTTGATTGCCTCAAACTATATCTTTTTTTTTAAATTAGGGTTAACTTTTCAGAGCAATTTTATTTTATAAAAACATTGAGCTGAAAGGACACAGTTTTCATATGCTCCCTAATTACGCCCCCACCTTTCCCATTTATTAAAATCTTGGATAGTTTACATAAGTGCTTACTCTTTATGTTGTACATGCTCTGGGTTTTAACAAATATATAATGATATTTATCCACTATTAGAGTAGCGTACAGAATAGCTGTTGTATTCTAAACATCTCCTGTATGTCACTTATTCAGCCTTAAGTGTCACCTGCCTACTGAGTCCTTGGCAACCATTGATCTTTCTGCTGTCTCCATAGTTTTGTCTTTTTCAGAATGTCATATAGTTGGAATCATATGGTAGGACCCTTTCCAGATCGGCTACTTTCATTTAGCAATATGCATTTAGAATTCCTCCTTGTTATTTCATGGCTTGATAGTATTTTGTAAATTGCTAGGTAATATTTTATTATCTAGATATACCATAGTTTATCCATTCACCTACTGAATGATATACTGGCTGCTCCCAAGTTTTGGCAATTATGAGTAAAGCTATATAAACGTGTTCAGGCTTTAGTGGAGCATGAGTTTTTAACTCATTTGGGTAAATACCAAGGATGGTGTTTGCCAGATCATATGATAAAACTTATGTTTACTTTTGTGACAAACTGTCAAACTGTATTCTAAAGTGTATGTAGTATTTTCATTAGCAGTAAATGTGTTTTTAAAAAATATTTTATTTATTAGAGAGAGAGAGCACGCAGAAGCAGGGGGAGGGTCAAAGGAAGAAGAGGGAGAAACAGACTCCCTGCTAAGCAGGGAGCCTATTGCAGGGTTTGATCCCAACCCACTGAGCTACCCAGGTACCCCTCTCCTTTACTTTTGAAGTATAATTTTGCATTGCACGTAATTCTAGGTCAGTGGATTTTCTTTTTCACTTCAGCATGATAAATATTTCACTCCACTGTTTTCTTGCTTGCATGGTTTCTTTTCTTTATTTATTTTTGCTTACATGGTTTCAAAGGAGAATTTGGATGTAATTCTTATCTTTGCTCCTCCATAAGTATGGTGTTTTTTTCCTCTGGCTTCTTTCTTTTTTTCTCCCCTTATTTTGATTTTCTGTCATTTGAGGATGATATACCTGAAGGTAGGAATTTTTGGTATTTGCCATGCTTTGTGTTCATTGAGCCTGCTAGATCTGTAGTTTGGTATCTGAAAATAATTGGGGGGAAATTCTCAGTCATTATTGCTTCAAAAATTTCTTTTGTTCTTTTCTTTCCTCTTTTTGTGGTAATTTCATTATGCATATGTCGCACCATTTTTAATTGCCCTACCATTTTTTGATATTCTGTCTTTTAATTATTTTTCCTTTTTGCATTTCAGTTTTCGAAGTTTCTGTTGACTTATCTTTAAGCTTATACTGATCTTTTCTTGGTCTATTCCAATCTATTTATGAGCCCATAAAAGGCTTTCTTCATTTTTATTCTTGATTCCTAGCATTTCCTTTTGATTCCTTTCTGTAGTTTATCTTTTTCTTTATATTATTCATCTATTCTTGCATTTTGTGCACTTTTTTCATTAGAGCCCTTAGCATATTACTCATATTTTTAAAAAAATCTTGATTTAATAATTACAACATTTGTGAAACATCTGAGTCTAGTTTTGAAGCTTGCTGTGTCTCTTGAAATTGTGTTTTTTGTCTTTAAGTATGCTTTCTCTTTTTTTTTGTTGTTAAATGTCAGGCATGATGTACAAAAAAAAAAAAAGGAGTTGTGGTAAATATACCTTTAGTGTGAGACTTTATGTTTATCTGGATAAGACTTGGGTTGTATTGCTGTTAGCTGTTTCTAGAGGTGTCAGAAGCTAAAATTTCCTTTTGTGTCCTTGTTTTTGTCTCCTTTATTGTTTTTGGGCTTCTCTAATGATTTCTTCTTAAATAAGGTTTGAAAGGTACAGTACTTTCAGTTGTATTTTCCTCATGTTATACATAAGCCCTGTTGATGTTTGGCCAAATTTTAGGGGGAGGAGAAGATGGAAGATGAAAGCATTCAGTAGTCATATGCTTAGAATTTAGTGTTTTAGTGATCCTGTGCCCCTGGGCTGTGACCTTTGCAAGTGTTTCTCAGTTTTCTTACCTTACCTTCTCAGGTACTCCTGAGTTTCTCAGTTTTCTTACCTTAGAGAGGAATGCTAGTGGGTCATAGTGTTGGTATTTTCCTTTTATTGCATGAAAAAATAGAGGTCGTTGGAGTTGCGTACTTTCATTCTGTATGTGAATGGCTAAATTTTGCTTGAGTTGGGAATTTTTCTTTCTTCAGATTGGTTAGGCTTTGATAAAACCCTAGTCAGTTAGATTCCCCAAAATAATTTCCCTTGAGTTAAGGTCTTGTTAAGAAGAATAGAACTCTCTAGGTGTATTTCAGAATGGTTATTTCCCCCCTTTTCTTGCTGAAAACATAAGGGTGTTTTTCTCTGATCTTCATTGTGAGAACCTGGTAGTGCTCCTGGTGCAAAAACTCACAGAATTGTTGGGGACTCCCTAAGGCTGCCCCCCCCAACAGAGCTTTTAAATCTCAAGTATGGTCCACACTGATCCTGCAGAAATTTATCAATTATAATTTTATTTTTTTACCCTGGTACTGTCTCCAATGTGGGATGGTACTCCTGAACTACTAGTCTACCAAGGGATGATTTTTTTTTTTTTTGGTATTCACCTGTCTGTCTCCAAATTTGAGGACCCAGTTTGTCCTGTGACCTCAATTATCTGAAGAATATAAGAGGAATTATTGATTTTCAGTTTGTTCATTCTTATTTTTCTTGTGAGAATTATAGTGACATCTTCCACGCTCTTTACATACCTAACTAGAAACCAGAAAGTTGTATCAAACTTTCTTTTTACAGCTTGAGCCACTTGCTTTAAGAGAGTTGTGATGATTTATCTAATATCCAATGATAATAGTAATACCCAAGTAGTTTGTAAATTACAAGCACTTATTATATGCCAAGCACTGTTACAAGTACTTTAGAAAACCTATAAGATTAGTGTGCTAATATCATGCTCATTTTATAGAAGAGGAAGCTGAGGAACAGAGAAGTTAAGTAACTTGCCTATGGCCACAAACCTATTACCTTTCAGAGTAGAGATTTTAACTTAGGCAATCAGGCTTTTTCTCTTCTAGATGATTCTTAGCAAGTGATGAGTATTACTACTGAATTTAGGATGGGTGTAAATGTGCCTTTTTTGGGGCCTCCCTGTAATATGCTCCAGGAAGCTCTTATTTCAGGGGAGATACCTTTTTAATTATCTCTAATATTTTCCTTGTGTGATCTCTTGTGCTTCCTTAAAAAAATAGAAACTACTCATTTTCCATTCCAGTCACTCTGTTTCATAAAAGCCATAGGTCCTATGGATATAAGATCACTGGATGCTTGTGTTTGTTATTAAGCATCAACAAATCCATATGTACCCTAGACTTTATCTGTAGAATAATAGTGTGAACACTATTTTTTAAGTTTATATAAATAATAAATAGAATAAGAGGGTTCCCCTTTCTCCACATCCTCTCCAACATTTGTTATTTCCTGTCTTGTTAATCTTTGCCATTCTAGCTTGTGTAAAGTGGTATCTCAATATGGTTTTGATTTGAATTTCCCTGATGGCTGAGGATGATGAACATTTTTTCATGGGTCCGCTAGCCATTTGCATGTCTTCATTGGAGAAGTGTCTGTTCAGGTCTTCTGCCCATTTTTTTGATGTGATTATCTGTTTTTTGGGTGTTGAGTTTGAGAAGTTCTTTATAGATCTTGGAAACCAGCCCTTTGTCTGTAGTGTCATTTGCGAATATCTTCTCCCATTCTGTGGGTTGCCTCTTTGTTTTGTTGACTGTTCCCTTTGCTGTGCAGAAGCTTTTTATCCTGATCAAGTTCTAAAAGTTCATTTTCACTTTTGTTTCCTTTGCCTTTGGAGATGTGTCTTGAAAGAAGTTCCTGTGGCCGATGTCAAAGAGCTTACTGCCTATCTTCCTCTAGGATTTTGATGGATTCCTGTTTTACATTGAGGTCTTTCATCCATTTTGAGTTTATCTTTATGTATGGTGTAAGAGAATGGTCGAGTTTCATTCTTCTATAGATAGCTGTCTAATTTTCCCAGCAGCATTTATTGAAGAGACTGTCTTTTTTTCACAGTATATTTTTTCCTGCTTTGTCAGATTATTTGACCATAGAGTTGAGGGTCTGTATCTGGGCTCTCTGCTCTGTTCCACTGGTCCATGTGTCTGTTTTTATGTCAGTACCATGCTGTCTTTGTGATCACAGCTTTGTAGTAAAGCTTGATGTCAGGCAAGGTGATGCCCCCAGCTTTGTTTTTTTTTTTTTCAATATTTCCTTAACAATTCGGGGTCTCTTCTGGTTCCATACAAATTTTAGAATTGTTTATTCCAGCACTTTGAAAAACGCTAGTGGTATTTTGATTGGGATGACATTGAAAGTATAGATTGCTCTGGGCAGTATAAACATTTTAACAATGTTTATTCTTCTGATCCATGAGCATGGAATGTTTTTCTATCTCTTTGTGTCTTCTTTATTTTCTTTCATGAATGTTCTGTAGTTCCCTGAGTACAGATCCTTTACCTCTTTGATTAGGCTTATTCCAAGGTATCTTATGGTTTTTGGTGCTATAGTAAATGGAATCGATTCTCTAATTTCCCCTTACGCTGTTGGTAGGAATGCAAGTTGGTGCAACCACTCTGGAAAACAGTGTGGAGATTCCTCAAAAAATTAAAAATAGAGCTACCCTATGACCCTGCAATTGCACTACTGGGTATTTACCCCCAAGATACAGATGTAGTGCAAAGAAGGGCCATCTGTACCCCAACGTCCATAGCAGCAATGTGCACAATCACCGTAGTGTGGAAAAAGTCAAGAGGCCCTTAATAGATGGATGGCTAAAGAAAATGTGGTCTCTATATACAATGGAATATTACTCAGCCATCAGAAAGGATGAATGCCCAACCTTTGTATCAACATAGATGGGACTGGAGAAGATTATGTTGAGTGAAATAAGTCAAGTAGAGAGAGTCAATTATCATATGGTTTCACTTACTTGTGGAACATAAGGAATAACATGGAGGACATTAGGAGAAGGGAAGGAAGAAAATGAAGTGGGAGGAATTGGAGGGGGAGATGAACCATGAGAGACTGTGGACTTTGAGGAGCATGGTTTTGGTGGCCATAGGGGGATAGGTGAGCCTCGTGGTTGGTTATTAAGGAGGGTATGTATTGCATGGAGCACTGGGTGTGGTATATAAGCAATGAGTCTTGGAACACTGGGAAAAAAACTGGGAAAAAAAAAACAAGTAGCAATGCACTGGCATTTTCTTACTTGTTGAATATTATAAATTATAATTGCAATCATGTGAAAAGGTCCAAAATTTGGGGGTGGGCATGCATCAAAAATGTTCTTTTCATTCCTGAACAGGGTAAACATTGCTAAAGAGAGTATGAATGAAATAATAGAGCAAAGATGAATAGAAAACAGAACCTTTGTTGAGAAAGGGAAACCCTATCCCCATTGGCTCTTCCAGGTGAGAAAATGTTTTCCAAACTGACCAGGTCTGCCTTTTTGGGATAATAGGAAAAGAAGACATACATGAGGTGGTGCTACGGATATTAACCTTAGGAGAGTTTGGGATTGGTATTCTTGATTTGAATCACATTTCCAGTGTTTAATAGTTGTTTTATTTGGGACAAGTTACTCACTCTATCTGTCTCAGCTTCCTTATCTGACAATGCAATTCTTAATACGCAAAGTAGATCACAAAATACGTAAGACAGAAAATAAGGTGGCTAGGAACTCAGGTTTTGGTAGCATGAAGCCAAATGGACTGGGATTCAAACCCTGGCTCTGTCACTTAATATTTGTTTGACCTTGAGGAAGTTACTTAACCTCTCTCACTACATTTTCAACTGGAACTAGCAGTGGCTCCTATCACAATATAGTTATGAGTAGTAAAGTAGAAAATCCTTATAGGCCATTTAGTTTAGTGCTTGATATATCATAAGTTTTCAGGAAAATAATGGCTCTAGTCTTGATAATTATTATACTAACACAAATGAAACTTGCCTAACATGTATTTGTAGTTCAGTAAATCTTTAAAGTTCAAAAGAGATGGTAGTTTTTGTATGTGGATATGTGTGTGTGTGTGTGTGTGTGTGTGTAGAGATATGATTTATTTTTATACTTAGATACCTTAGTTACATCTTCCTTTGACTCTGGGCTACTTGTGGCATGAGTTTTAGACTCCTTTTTGCTTTTAACTGTGGACTAAGATTTTATGGTGGAGAGCACCACTTGTTTTCACCAAACTCTCCTTATAGCAGATCCTTTTCTTCTTCCTGGAAAAGAAGAATAATAATACTATATAATAATAATAGTAATAATTATTATTATTATTACCTTCAATTAATCTCCTTGCCAAGGATGATGGCTCTTTGAATAAGCATCCTGAGAACAGTAGTTCTTAAAAAAAAAAGATTTGATTGATTTATTTGAGCTAGAGAGTGAGACAGAGAGCAGGAGTGGGGGAGCAGGTGGAGAGGGAGAAGCAGACTCCCCACTGAACAGGGAGCCTGACCACAGGGCTTGATCCCAGGACCCAGGATCATGACCTGAGCCGAAGGCAGAGGCTTAATCGACTGTGCCACCCAGGTGCCCCTGAGAGCAGTAGTTCTTAACCTTAGTTGTAATAGAAATTATAACAAGGGATTTACAAAACATGTGCCTGGTATCCATAACTAGAAATTCTGATTTAATTGGTCAGGGGTGCATTCAGTGCACAGGAAATTTTAAAGCTCCTAAGTCACTCTAGTATGTAAACAGTGTTGAGAACCTTTGCCCTGAGGCATCCCTTGTCAGAACCTTCAGTGACTCTATTATGTACACAATAAGTATGGACATCTGAGCATGGTTTTCTGGCACCATCACGGACTGGCCTGTCCTGGCCAGCTTTTCTGAGTGTTCTCTTTCATTACATTACTTCCCAATATGATCCTGCTCTTTTAATCTAGAAGACATATTACTCTTTGAAAGTCTATTTTCTTACATTCATTCTTTGGCGCATATATATATATATATATATATATATATATATATATATATTTGCTTGGTATGCCTTCCCCAGTTTTTAGCTGTTGAAATATTGCAGATCTTTAAAGCCCCACTAAAAAAATACATCCTCAAAGAAGCCTCTTGTGATTTAAGCAGTGGAAACTATTCCTCCTTTCTCTGCCTGTACTTTGGAAGCATGCATATTGTACTTATTTTGCAATAACATACAACAGAATAAAATGCATTCTACAGTTGTTTATTTTATGAGGCTTAGAGAGTAAAGAGTAATAATTATTATTTTAGTTATAATAACTCAGTAGACACTGTTATATTCCAGGTATTGTATTAAGTATTTTTATAATATTAGTTTAATCCTCAAGACAATTTTATGAGGTTGGTATAATTATCCTCATTTTGGAGATGAGGAAACTAAGGCCATGACAAGTTAAACAGTTTGCTTTGAGGTTAAAAAGCCTGTGATGAGTAGAGCTGGACCCCAGGCAGGCTATTTCCAGAATCTATGCTCTTAAGTACTACATTTTACTAAAGATGAGTCTAAAGACAGTCTGAAAGATGGTTTAAGCAAAGTCCACTAAGTGACAGTTCAGTCTTTGGCAGAGTGGTAGAGTGGGATTTGTACCCAGGAAGTCTGCATATTTTTATGTCTAGAACTACCTTGTATACTATGGTAGGCACTGATTACATGTGGCTATTGAATAGTTGAATTGTGTCTAGTCTGATTTGAGATGTACTATAAGTGTAAAATATATATTGGATTTCAAAGACTTGGTATTATAAAATAAGACATCTCATTTTTACCTCTATAGATACAGAATACCATCTTTTATATTAATTATATGTTGAAATTATATTTTGGGTAAATTGAGTTAAATAAAATTATTACAATTGATTTATTTCTTTTTAATTTTTTAATGGGACTACTAGAAAATTTAAAATAATTTACGTGTTTACATTTGTGGCACACATCTATTATTGGATGTCATTGATGTAGAAAGTATTTTAATGGAAGAGGTCATTTTAATTCTTATGATAGAATCATAAAGCAACAAGAGAGATGCTTTTATCCTCATTTTAATTTTTTTATAGATGGGGAAGCTGAGGCTTATAAAGATTTATGAATTGACTAAAGTTATGCATCTGGAAGGTGAAGGTCATCTTTCTAATCCTGGATACTAAATACTGTTTTAATTCCATTTTATGTCATATTTCTTCATTATACAACTATTTAGTAGTTTATGGGATATTCTTATTTGAATCTTGTGAACTTGGTTACTGATCACAATTTCAAATGGCTCCCAAGACACTAACAAATTACTGCTATATTTGGTAGTCACAGATATTTTAATCTGCAGGATTACTCTTTCTTGTATCCGTACCATCTTATTAAACTAGATTTTGACTGAGAATGATTTTTTTCAGGTCTATTTTTTAGTTGTGTCCAGTAGTGCAACACTCTCTATTATGAAGTTTCATCCAGGTCTATGCTGTGTAAACTTTATTCCGATGATCAGAACTCATGACTGAGCCTTAGTTTTCTCATATGTAAAATAGGGTGATATCGACTTTCACATAGGTTGGTAGGATGATGATATGGGATGATATAAAGTACCCAGGGCAGTACCTAATACATGATAGGAAATCAGTTAGCAATAGTTCCTTTCATCCCTCCAAATGGATCACCAACAGGAAACCTTTTACAGGCTCCATAAGCCAAGTTTATTATTCTTTCCTAAGGACTACCACAAAAAAACTCTTTTATAGCCCTGATTTCATTCAGGATTATGGTGGTTTCTGCTCTGATTTTCTCCACTTTATGTATTATAGACTTCTCAATGGCCAGAATCACATTTTATTCATCTTATATCACTATAACTTCGGGCACAGTGCTATACCCACAGTAGGTGCTCATGACCAGTCCAGAAGTTAGAAATGGAGCCTATTCTGTAGGGGACATCCCTGTCTGGAAATATAGAGTAGATGCACTTTTCCTATCCCTCCTGCAATGTACAAATAAGAACCTTGGACATTGTATATAAAACAAATACACTACAAGAAGACTAAGTAGAGATAAGTAGAGACAAGTAGACTGGCTAGAAACCTTGACCTGAAGAAATACGTGGTGGTGAATTCCCTGGGTGTTCTTTTGTCTTCATATACCCAGTTTGGGACCTGTAGAAGCTGGTAACCAGATAATGTCAATAGGCAGAAGCAAAAGTCAAAAACAAAAACCCAAGCAACATCTGCTCTCTCTCTCTCTGGGAGCAGCCTAGTTACACAGAAAACTTTTTAAGATCATAATGGTTATTCTGAAGTCAAATACCACAGAATACTGTATGACTACCTCCATTGCTTCCAGCAAAGACCAGCTAAGGAATCTATACCATCCTTGCCTGACTGAAATGAATGAAGTACCTTAACCACTTTTTCCAGCTGGGGTAGTATCAGTGGAAGCACTACTGAGGTTCTGAGGAACCTGAACTCCCACATCTATGTAGCAGTAAGGAGAAACCCTTCTGCTTTTAGGTGTCAGTGAAGGCCAAGATCCTTGATTTTCCCAGGATGTGCCATTTTCCTTCACCTATCAGAGAGGTGTCAGAGGAGGCTCTCTAAAACACAAGATTTAATGAGATCAAGGATCTCATAATAGAGTACCTTAAATGCCCAGAATATAAAAAAATCTTCTGTTACACCAAGTCATTAAATGTTAAACATCGATCTTAAAATTTCTTTGATAAGTAATTGTCAATATGCTTGAAACAAATGAAGAAATAGAAATTCTTAACAAAATATAGACAATAGAAAAAAGAATAAAATGATAATTTGAAATTGAAGAATTACTGAAATTAGAAACTTAGTGGATAAAGCCAACAACAGAATGGAGAGGACAGAAAAGAGAATCCATGAATTTAAAGACAGAACAATAAAACACACGAATTTGAACATAAGAGAGAAAAAATAGATGAAAAAATGAACAGAGCCTAAGGGATTTTTGTGATTATGACAAAATGTCTAATATTTGTGTCATTAGAATGGAGAAAAAAAGGAGATAAAAGGTGGGGCTGAAAAGTGGAATATACACTAGTAAAACCTGAATATTGCCCTGGCATTTGAATATTTGAGTTTCTGGCTGATCAATGTGACTTAATCCCTTCCTCTCTCCCTCCCTCTCTCTCCCTCCCTCCCTTCTCTCCTCTGAGCATAACATTTCAAGGTTCAGCCACATTGTGGAGCCTGTTCTTAAAATTTCTGCATTTAGAGGTGAGACTTTGCTGTATTAGTCAGGGTTCTCCAGAGAAAGAGAAGCAATAAGATTTGTATATGTATAGAAAGGTATTTATTTTAAGGAATTGACTCACATAGTTGTGGAGGTTTGCCAAATTCAAAATCTGTTGGAGGAGGCCAGAAGTTTGGAGATGTAGGAAAGAGTTGCAGTTCTAGTGCAAACGCAATCTGCAGTAGAACTAGTGTCTTAGCGCATTTGGTCTTCTATATAACAAAAATACTATAACTGGGAATCATATAAACCACGGAAATTTGTTTCTCCCAGTTTTGGAGACTGGGAAGACCAAGATTGAGGTACAGGCAGATTCAGTATGCTGTGGTACTGGCAAATCAGGAGGGCCTGATTTGTAGTTCATAGATTGTAACTTTTTGCTGTAACCTTACGTGGCAGACGGGGGCAAATGAGCTCTCTGGGACTTCTTTTATAAGAGCGCAAATCCCATTCATGAAGGCTTTGCCCTCATGACCTAAGCACCCCTCAGAGGTCTTACCTCCTGACACCATTACACCTGGGTATTAGGTTTCAAAATATGAATTTTGGAGGGACAAAAACATTAAATCTATAGCAGTCAGGAAGAGGCAATATTGAAAATAAAGTTCAAACGCAGTCTGTTGGAAAATTCTCTTTTCCTGGGTTGGGGAGGTAAATGTTTTGGTCTGTCCAGGTCTTCCATTGATTGGACGAGGCCTACCCACAATGTGGAGGGCAGTCTGCTTTTCTCAGAGTCTACTGATTTAAATGTAAATCTTATCCAAAAACACCTTCACAAAAAAAAAAAAAAACCAAAAAACAAAAAACAAAAAAAAACCACCTTCACAAAAATATCAAGAAGAATGTTTGACAGAATATCTGGGTACTGTGGCCCAGCCACGTGGAAGTGTAAAATTAACCATTACATTTGATCAGTCTATTTTTATCTGGTAAATAGGTAAACAGACTTAACATTGAGGTTTGTCTTCATTTGAAATGTACAATTTAAAATTAGCACCAGAAATTGCTATATTTTGTATCTCTTTCTGTAACCAACTTCTCTGAGGTAAAACATGACTTTGAAATGATGCAGAAAGAAGAATATTGATCTTGTACAGGCATCGCAAAGCTCAGCTAAAAAACTTTTTTTTTCCCATTGCCTCGAAATAGGGAAGTATTTCATCTTGAAAGCATCTAGGCCTTTCTTCCTGTCATGGATAGCCCACATCCAAATAAATTTGGAAAGAGAGAGATTAAGCCACATTTATCAGCCAGAAACTAACTATCAAATGTGGGGACCATATTCAGGTTTTAGTGGTTTACATGCCATAGCAGACATTGATCTTCCCCATTGGACAGATGTCATGTTTTAGGTTCTTCTGTGTTTTATCCCTGTCTCTATTTTTTTATTTATTTGACAGAGTGATCAAAAATAGGCAGAGAGGCAGGCAGGGAGGTGGTGGGGGGAGCAGGCTCCATTTTGAGCAGAGAGCCCGATGTAGGGCTCGAGCCCAGGACTCTGAGATCATGACCTGAGCTGAAAGCAAGAGGCTTAACTCACTGAGCCACCCAGGCGCCCCTCCCCTATTGGTTTCTTAAATCCATTTTCTTGCAGACTCTAGATTGTAGTTACCAGGCTATCTAACGTAGCTAGAAAGATTTCCCTTTGTCTCTGCATTTCAAGAGGGAGCTTCTGTAGTTAGTCATGTAAAATGTAAAATTCTTCAGGATCTTTCAATAAAAGAGCTCAGTGGAATTTGAAAAAATTGTAGGCTGATTAATATGTAGGGAAACTGTCCTATTCAACAAATTCTTCAGCCTCCATGCTACTGACATATATGAGCACCCTCCTGGGCTCAACAGTTGTGTGTGTGGAGAGAGAGTCTGTTAGTCCCCCATAATGTGCTGAGGATATATGTCCAATGTCATTTGAAGGACCATTTGGCCTAGAGGTATGGAATATTAGGGATAAGGACAACCTTACATAAGGTCCCAAAGACAGTAAGAACTATGGCCAGAATTTGAGCTACAAAGCCAGTGTTCTTTTTACTTCATCATGGCTTTTCAAATACCATTCAACATCTTGTCCAGAGGCATTATTAATGGCTAAAATCATTACAATGCTGTTTTGTCAAAATAGATACTGAGTTTGTATGAATATTTGTGACTTCAAAATGTATATCTGAATCAGAAGCCCCATTCTTTGAAATAATGTACTTTTTTATAACTTTTTGGATTTGAACATATATTTTGAGGAGTCTTCATCACTATGATCTGGGATGTTGAAATGATAATATTGAAAGATCTGACTGCCTATTTTGCTAACTTTTTACAAGATTATGTCTTAGCAAGAAAAAAGGACTTGCTGCATGCTTTGTGGTATAGCTACATTGAGTATATGTTAAAACAATTATGGACATTGCAATGAAGAAGTTATACAGTGAAAATTATTACAGTAGATTGGAATCTTACAAATGATTTCACTAGAGGGGGAATGATAAGGAAATGTCATTTTTTGACATTATTTGAAGATGTCATGCTGTAATATTCTAAAAAGAGTGTAGTTTTAAGTAGGAAATATAAAAACAACATAAATTTACCTTTTACACTTTAAATGGGTGAATTTTATGCCATATGAAATATATCTCAATAAAGGTATTTTAAAAAATTCACTTAATCTCCCCATTACTCTGATTTTATATGTCTTTCTAATGCAGAAACTTTTCTTTCTCTTTGTCAACAATTCTTCTTCCTTATCCCAAAGCACTGAGAAGCTCCTGTGCCCTAGGATGCTGCTGCTTCCTGTAACTAGTTTTAAAACATACTCTTTCTCTCTTTTTTTAAATTTTTTTAAAATTTTTTTTATTTTTTATAAACATATATTTTTATCCCCAAGGGGTACAGGTCTGTGAATCTCTTTTTAATTTGTATTAAAATGTCTCTAATTCTGACATTGAAAAGACTTTATGAAAGGTTTTGTGTTTCAGTTTCATCAAAATCCCCAATGGAACCCAAGTTGCTTTCCATTCTAGGCCTTGTCCTCATCTTTCTGTCCATAAATATTCATATTGTAATTGTAGCCCTGGTGATATTATTCCTTTACACAGAGGTTAAAGCTTATGAGAAATGTGTACATAGCAAGTCAGTGGGCTCTGCTGATAATTTACTTCTTACTAACAGTAATGTGCTTTGGAGAGGGCTTGTTCCCCCACCCCCCATTTCTTTAGTTAATTAATATGAAATAATAATAAAAAAAAAACCTTAAGGATTTTTCTAGGAACAAACTACTAAATCTTCTTAACAGGGAAAACTTGTAGGAATGAGATGAATATTCTATGGGAAATTTTACAAAGTTTAAGACTCTTAAGGGGGTTACACCCACTGGATGCTGTGACTACCCTGAAGTTCTGTGCTAGGCCTAGGAGATAGAGAGATGAAGTAAACACAGTGCCAGCTTAAAGGTGGCACATGGTCTAATGGGAAAGAGGCATATTTACAACTAGCCATACTATGGTCACCCTTTTTAGTGAACCCAAATTTGAAATATATGCTCTTTATTAATAAGAACGTACTTATGTACTTAAGGTAACAACAGGATAGATTATTTTAAATGAGTGCTATTTCTTATTTTCTGAGACACTTAGTGCTAGTAGTAGACAAAGGAATTTTGTAATTTTCTTTTGAGAGTACCCCTGAACTTATAGACAGTGATGAGTAGAGAGGAAATAATGCTTACTGAATTTCTTGCCTCTTTCTTCTCCCTCCCCTGACATTTTCATGTTGTTAAAATCTAGTTGAGGGAATGCCAATAAAAATCACTAATAAATAAGGAAGGTACTAAAAGATATTATGTAAAAGATAAGAAAATATGGCAGAGGCTGTCTTATATTTTACAAACACTTGGCATGTTAAAAAGCTCTTTTTACCATGTAAATATGGTTTGGTTATTCTTTGCTTCATAAAAGCTTTTGTAGGTTGAAATTCAAATATTTTTAAATTTAAACTTCTTTGTGTGATACACAATCCTCTTTATAGTTGGTCTTCTACTTATAAGACTTTTCCAGATTTAATTCCTACTATTCTTAAACATACCTCTACTTGCCAACTCCTAGAGGTTCTTAGAATATTTCTAATTTTTCATATTCATTATATCTTTATCTGCTATTTCCTTTGCCTAGAATTTTCTCATCCCTTCTCACCTGGATAAATGTCTTTTAATTTTTTAGTCACAACCAAATATATATTACTCTTTTTTTACACATTACTCTTTTATGAAGTCTTTCCTAGATCAAAACAGTTGCTCTCTTGTTTGTCTTTGTAGCTCTAGTGCCTGCCATAGTTCCTGACACAAAATAGATACTGAGTAAACATTTTACATGAGGCTTATCCTCTTTCCCACTATAATAGTAATATCCATATATGCTTGCCAAAAAATTTGGAAAATACAGAAGATATAAATAAGAATCATGCACAGTCCCCAGTAACCACTTTTTTTTTGACATGTTTTCTTTCAGTCTTTTTCTCTAAGCATAATTATATTCTTTAGATAGTTTTGAATTTTTTGGTAAATGTTTAATAAGCTCCCTTTATTAATTCCTTTTAATCTCATGTTTTATTATTCCCCTAGTTTGTTCCCCCCTTCTCCAGCATGTTCATGCAGCTGCTATCTTCTCTCTTTTCTCCATATTCTACTTTCATACTTACTGGTTTCCTCCTGAAAATGTAATTATATGGTATTCTGTTAGCTGTGACCACCACCACTAATCTTGTTTCACTAATCTTGTTTTCCTTTAAAGCCTGTTATAAAATCAAAATTCCAAATACATTTTGCATGATTAAATCCATCTGCTTTTCTACCTTGTTCTTTCAACACTGATAGAGATTAAATTTGGGTGTTTAAGCTGGAAGACATCTTGGGAGAGATAGTCCTCATCATTTTCAGATCAACTCATTGTGCCTGGCACGTGATAGGTACTCAGTGAATGTTAGTGTCCTTCCTACTCCCAGCCTCTTATTCCTACTAAGGTCACACACTGGTAATTGACACATTAAGACTGATTCCTAGGTTAATGTATATTCTTGATTGGTTACTTTGTTCAAGTGTTGTTTGGTTGTTGAAGATACCTTTCATCTCCAAAATCTACAGGTCTTTTCTCATCAAAATTCTTGCAAAATTAGTGTTCCTCACATATTAGTTTGACTGACTAAATGACCCAGGGTAGAATGGTTCCTTGCTTTGGGACTTCTCCCAGGCTCACCTGGAGAACTTATTAGAGCTGGGAATATAATTTATAACTTCAGTTCTTAGATTTTGAATTTAGGCCATTAAGACCCTCTGGTTTCTCTGAAGAGAGTTCCTAATTTTGTCATAAGGAAATATAAGTTTAATATGGAGGTTTTGAAAGTTTGTTAATAGCAGTGTTAACTTGGGTTCACAGGATCATAAGACGTTAGAATTGAGAGAGACCTTTGAAGTCATCTAGTACAGCTCCCTATTTTATTGATGAAGGAAATGGAGCTAAGATCACTTAGCTGTAAAATGGCAGACACTACTAGGAGCTCAGGCCTCCTGCCATTTGTATCGAAGACACTAGAGAATGTATGTAGGCAGAAGCCAGAGGGTAGGTAAAGGAGATGGGCTTTGTATATGTTTCTTTCCTGTGATAAATAGCAATGATCATATTTACAAATGTGAAATGGTCCACAAAAATGCATTTGCTTCCTACACCTTAGTCCTGTGTTGTAAATACACAGGAGCAATTGTCTCAGGCTAAAAAATTGGATTGTTTTCCTAGAGAAATTCTCTACAGAGAAATTGAGATGACATTGCCCCATTTTTATGATGAACCTAATTTGGAGTACAGTTGACCCTTGAACAATGTGTGGATTAGGAGCAGTTACCCCTCTCCCCTGTGCAGTAAAAAAACCACATATAACTTTTGAATCCCCCAAAACTTTCTAATAGCCTACTGTTGACTGGAAGCTTTACTGTTAACATAAAATAGTCAACTAACAAATATTTTATGTTTGATGTATTATATACTATATTCTTAAAATAAAGTAAGCTGAAGAAAAGAAAATGTTATTAATAAAATAGGAGAAATACATTTAGAGTACTGTACCGTATTTATGAAAAACAAACCCATATGTACGTGTATCCATGCAGTTCAAACCTGTGTTGTTCAAGGGTCAACTGTGTGATTGTTTGGGAGTTTTAGATTTCCCTCATAAAAATAGTAATATTTTCAGCATGCATACTTTGGGGAAAGCAGCTGGTGTTGGTAGAAAGAGTTCTGGTCTGGGATTAAGTCCTAGTACTGTCCAAATTTACTGTGGACTTTACATAAGACCCTTTTCCTGCTCTCTGGGCCTTGGTTTCCTCTTATGTTAAGATCAGATGTTATGTTGGTTCCTCTCGTGAATCTTCTTGTGTTGATATCCTAGGTTCTAGAGGCATTTTTAGCATTGTGCTGAGGCAGCCACTCCTTCTAGCCATCTGCTGCATTCCAAGAGAGGCCCCTATTCTCTCCCTATTGCCTAATTAGATTGTTTCATGCTACAAACTAATGGGCATGCTGCACTTGTCGTTTCTGAAGATCCCTTTGTTTGGTCTTGAATTTCACAGTTGTTTCTTTGCTAGTTCATTTTGCATCAGACTCTATTGTTCTCCTGTTAATAGAGGTTTATCTTCTTTGTCATTTCTCTCCTCAACTCATCAGTTCTGAACAACCATTCAGTGCTCAGAGGAGTCCACTCTTATTTTATTTTAGCTGGAACACCACCAAATATAACAGTATGTGTATCTCAAGGCCATGCAGTTTGTATCCCTGCTAATAGTCTCCGTACTTTCTTTAAAAGGGGTATTTTTGTTTTACTATCAAAATTTTATTGTAATAATATTGAAAAATTTTTTAGTCATAAGCTTAGCTTTTAATTTTTCTATGTTCTTGTCTAATTTTATCCATATATATTTTTGCATGTTTTTGAAAAAAAATTTTCATTGTAAAAGTAATGTAACTACATAAAATATATTTTAAATTGTTAGAATAGTACAAGGAATTTCTATATAAACTTCATACTCTTAACCTAGGTTCTTCACGGGTTAACATTTCTAACACTTAAAAAAAATTCAATTCCTGTTATAGTTCATGTACCATGCTATATTAATTTCAGGGGTATGACATGGTAATTCAACACTTCTGTATGTTAGCTTGTGCTCATCCTGACGAGTGTATTCCTTAATCCCCATCGCCTAGTTAACTCATCCCCCAATCCACCTCCCCTCTGGTAACCATTAGTATGTTCTGTATAGTAAAGAGTCTTATTTCTTGGTTTCTCTCTCTCTCTTTTTACCTTTGTTTGTTTTGTTTCTTAAATTCCACATATGAGTAAAATCTTACTGTATTTGTCTTTCTCTGAGTGACTTATTTTACTTAGCATTTATACACTTAGCTCCATCCATGTTGTTGCAAATGGCAAGATTTCATTCCTTTCTATGGCTGAATGACATTTCATTGTATATATGCACTACATCTTTATCCATTCATCAGTTGATGGACACTTGGGCTGTTTCCATATCTTGACAATTGTAAATAACACTACTAGAAACATAGGGGTGCATGTATCCCTTTGAATTAGTGTCCTTACATTCTTTGGGTAAATACCTAGTAGTGCAATTCCTAGATCATAGGGTAGTTCTGTTTTTAACTTCTTGAGGAAGCTCCATACTGTTTTCCAGTGACTGCACCAGCTTTCATTCCTACCAATAGTGCATGAATGTTCTTTTTTCTCCACATCCTTGCCAACACCTGTTGTTTCTTGTGTTGGTGATTTTAGCCATTCTCACAGGTATGAAGTGCTATTTCATTATAATTTTGATTTCCATTTCCCTGATGATAAGTGATAATGCGCATCTTTTCATGTGTTTGTTGGTTGTGGCACTGCTTTTGTTGGGCTCCAGCCAATGGCGTATTGGTGGGGGTAGTTCTGCAGAAGAACATGGGGCTTAATGCCTCCTGTTAGCAAGGGTTGCTCAAGTCTGCTGTGGAGGGGACTTGAAGCTGTGGCTTGGCTGGAGAGGGTGTGGCCACAGGAGAATATGGGGCAGGGCATGCTGTTAGCAAGGTAGGTAGGTAGTGCTTTTTGTGCTTCACTCTTTCCTGCAGTGTTGTGTATCTAGGATGGGTGTGTGGGAGGGAAGTGGTGCCTGTCAGCTCTTTTGTTCTTGGAGAAATCTCCGTAAGATTTCTGCCCCTCCAGCACAGCTTTGAAATTAGTAAACAAATCTCCCTCCTCTATACCCTAAGTGTTTTTCAAATCGCTGGTTCTATGCTCTGTCTCCCCAGGGCTGTTTGTTGCGCTGTCTCTTTAGAGATGGAGACTCAATTTACTTTTGCACTCCTGTGCTTCAAGGTCCTGCTTGCTGATTTTTAAAGTTCTAGGTGTTAATCTCCGCTGATCATAAGAACTTGTGAAATTGGGCCCTTTTGGTTTTCAAAGCCAAATGTTAAGGAGATTCATTTTCCCTGTGCAGATTCCCTGTGTCTGGATTACCTGGTGTAAGTGTCTCTTTTTCTCCTTTCTCAATGCTACCTATGGCGTCCCTCCCTCCCTTGGACAGCCCTCTGGGCCGGTTTAGCTCTAGAACACAGGTGTCTACCTTTTCTACCCTCTTAGATATGATCTCTTCTTTATATTTAGCTGTGGAGTCTGCTCTGCCAGTCTTTGGGGTGTTTTCTGGGTTGTTTGCACTGATATGGGTGTTATCTAGTTGTATCCATTGGATGAGGTAAGCTTAGGGTCTTCCTATTTCACCATCTTTCCCAGAAATGAGATTTTTTAATATCCTTTGTAATAGATTGGCAGTCTCTTAAGTAAATGGATTTCCTGAGTCTTGTGAGCTTCTCTAGCAAGTTAAACCCTCTACAGGAATCCTGGGAACTTCTTAACTTCTAATTGACTTCTGAAGTGGAGGGCAGTCTTGTGGGACTGATTCCTTACCCATGGAATCTGATTCTATCTCCAGGTAGTGTCATAATTAAATTCTTATTTGTGTGAATATCTGCCCCCTGTAACATACACATACACATTGAAATGAGGTTCAGAATCTGTTACTATTATAAATGGAATGGTTTTTTAAATTTCATTTTTGGATTGCATTGCTAGTATATAAACACATGATTTGTTTTGCTGAAGTTGTTTATTAGTTCTAATTGATATTTTTACCAATTCCATTTGAATAGTCTGTATTTAAGATCATGTCATCTACAAATATAATTTTTCTTTTTTTTCTCCTGTTTTTAAAGATTTTATTTATTCATTTGAGAGAGAGAGAGAGAGAGAGAACATGAGTAGTGGGGAGAGACACGGGGCTTAATCGCAGGACCTGGAGATCATGACCTGAGCCGAATGCTTAACAATCTGATCATGACCTAAGCAGATGCTTAACAATCTGAGCCACCCAGCTGCCTCAAATATGTTTTTTCTACTTCCTTTCCCATCTGGATACCTTCTATTTCATTTTTACTACTCCTACTCCTACTCCTACTCCTACTCCTTCTCCTTCTCCTTCTCCTTCTCCTTCTCCTTCTCCTTCTCCTTCTTCTTCTCCTTCTTCTTCTTCTTCTTCTTCTCCTACTTCTTCTCCTCTTCCTCCTTCTCCTTCTTCTTCCTTTTCTTCCTCCCCCCCTTTCTCTTCTCCTTCTCCTCCTTTTCCTTCTCTGTCTTCCTCTTCCCTGGCTAGAATCTCTAATATAATGTTGAATAGAGCTGGTTGGAGTGGACATCCTTGTCTCATTCTTGAATTATGGGGAAATTATTCAGTCATCACTACTATGAAGTGGACTGTACGTTTTTCATAGATGCTCTATAACCAGGTTGAAGAAATTTCCTCTATTCCAACCTTATTGAGTGTTTTAATAATGAAAATTGTTGGATCTTTGTCAAATTCTTCATTTCTATCAACTGAGATAACTATATGATTTCTCTCCTTTATTCTATTTTTCAGAGGGGAGTGGGCAAGGGGCGGAGAGATAAGGAGAGAGAATATCTTAAGCAGGCTCCATGACCAGCACAGAACACAACACGGGGCTCTATCTCAGGACCCTGATGAGATCATGACCTGAACTGAAATTGAGAGTTGGGCATTTAACTGACTGAGCTACCCAGGTGCCCCACTCTGATGTCATGCATGACATTGATTTTCATGTCAAACCATCTATGCATTTCTTTTTTTTAAGATTTTATTTATTTATTTGAGAAAGAGAGAGTAAGCCAGAGAGAGAGAACATGAACAGGGGAAGAGGGAGAGGGAGAAGCAGCACGGAGCCTGATGTAGGGCTTGATCGCAGAACCTTGGGATAATTACCTGAGCTGAAGGCAGATACTTAACCTACTGAGCCACCCAGATGCCCCCACCCATGCATTTCTGAAGTAAATCCCCTTGGTCATAATGCATAATTCATTTTATATGTTGCTTTAATATTCCCTTGCTTACACTTGCTTTTCTTTTTTGTTCTTCTCTTTCCAGTATCTTGAGAGGAAAGGTTAATGATTTGACATCTTTCTTCTTCTTCTTTTTTAAAAAAAATATTTTATTTATTTATTTGACAGACGGAGATCACAAGTAGGCAGAGAGGCAGGTGGTGAGAGAGGAGGAAGCAGGCTCCCTGCTGAGCAGAGAGCCCGATATGGGGCTCGATCCCAGGACCCTGAGGTCATGACCTGAGCCAAAGGCAGAGGCTTTAACCCACTGAGCCACCCAGGCACCCCATCTTTCTTCTTTATTAATATAAGTATTTATAGCTATAAATTTTATAGTAAGCACTGCTTTAGCTACATGCCCTATGTTGTGTTGTGTATTCATTTTCATTAATCACTAAGTATTTTCTAATTTCCCTTGTGATTTCTCATTTTACCCATTTTACTACTTAGTAGTGAGTTTATTTTCTGCATACTTGTGAATTTCCCAACTTTATTTCCATTAGTAATTTCTAGTATCATGCCATGTGGTCATAGAACGTACTCTATGATTTCAGTTCTTTCAAATTTATTGGGGATTATTTTATGGATTAGCATATAGTCTATGTGAGAGAATATTCTATGTCCCCTTGAGAAGAATGTGTTTTCTGCTGTTGTTGGATGGAGTGTTCTATAGAGATATGTTAGATCTAATTAATTTGTAGCGTTGTCCAAGTCTCGTATGTACTTATTGATTTTTCTGCCTAGTTCTAACCATTATTGAAAGTAAGATATTGGATTCTCCAACTATTATTGTTGAATTGTTTATTTCTCCTTTCAGTTTTGTCATTGTTTGTGTTACATATACTTTGGGGGCTCTATTGTTAGGTACATATATGTTTATAATGGTTATACAATCCCGATGGATTGGACTTTTTAATCATTATAAAATGTCCTTCATCATTTCTGGTATCATTTTTGCTCTGAAATATATTTTATTTGATGCTTATGTAGCCAGTAAAGCATCCTCATTATGTTTTTCATCTTTTCACTTTTGACTTATTTGTGTCTTGAATATAATATGTATCTTCTATAGACAGTATACTGTTCAATTTTCCTTTTTTTAAAATCCAGTTTGCATTCAGTCTTTTGATTAGGCTGTCAGATCAGTTTACATGTAATGTTTTTATTGATGTAGTGGCTTTATGTCTGCCATTTTACTGTTTTAATGTTTCATACATTTTTTGTTGATATATTCCTTTGCTGCTTTCTTTTCTATTAAATGCTGTCATCATCATTATCATTATAAATATTACATCTGTTAAAAACCCAATAATAGATTGCTACAATAATTACCTTATGAAGCTTTGTCTTTTAACAAGGTTGAGAGAAGAAGGAGAATAGGCATACATTTATAGAGTTTGTTATATTCACCTTCTTGGGTGCAGTTTTTGGTTCTCTTTATTTGCTTTTGTGGATTTAAGTTACAATTTTTTATCATTTCCTTACTCTATTTTAGCTTTGCCTTTACCTTCGTTCTTTGTGATTTTATTATAAAATATGTTTCCTTATGGCACAAAATCCAAAATGCAATTATATACATATTGTTTTACACAATTGTTTTTTTACATCAGAAGAACAAACAAGAAATATGCATTTATACTCTTTTATAATTACATAATTACTTTGCAAGAGATCTGAATTTTTCATGTGAATTTGAATTACTGTCTGTGTTCAGTTTCTTTCAGCCTGAAGAAGTCCTTTAGTATTTTTTATTTGTTGTAACATGAACAGGAATCTTACTTATGCAGTTTAAATCATCTTTGAGGGTGGATCCAGGCAAAGTTGATTAAAAAAATCATACTGTGTTATTTTAATAATAAACCAGGAGCTATAACCACTGGACTAGGGTTTTCTGAGGTCCCTTGTGGTTCTGACATTCTGTGATACTGTAACAGTGATGTTACCCCTGAGATTTTTAACCCATGTTAGACTACATATTCCTGACTTGTCAGTATGGCATAGATCTGTAGATCTTGAAGTGTATTCCCTAGACCAGCAGTATTATTTTTAATAATTTTTAATTATTTTCTGATTGCCATTGCTAGGACTTCTAATATTATGTTGAACAAGAGTGGGGAGTGTGGGCATCCTTGTCGTGTTCCTGATCTCAACGGGAAGGCTTTTTCCCATTGAGGATGATATTCACTGTGGGTTTTTCATAGATAGATTTGATGAAGTTCAGGAATGTTCCCTCTATTGCTATACTTCGAAGTGTTTTAATCAGGAGCAGATGCTGGATTTTGTCAAATGCTTTTTCTGCATCAATTGAGAGGACCATGTGGTTCTTCTCTCTTCTCTTATTGATTTGTTCTGTCACATCGATTGATTTGCGAATGTTGAATCATCCTTGCAACCCTGGTCATAGTGGATAATCTTTTTAATGTATTGTTGGCTCCTGTTAGCTAGGATCTTGTTGAGAATCTTGGCATCCATATTCATCAGGGATATTTGTCTGAAATTGTCATTTTGGATAGGTTCTTTGCCTGGTTTGGGGATCAGGATAATGCTGGGTTCATAGAAAGTGTCTGGAAGTTTTCCTTCTGTTTCTATTTTTTGAAACAGCTACAGGAGAATAGGTGTTATTTCTTCTTTGGAAGTTTGGTAGAATTCCCCAGCGAATCCATCAGATCCTGGGCTCTTGTTTTTTGGGAGGTTTTTGATCACTGCTTCAATCTCCTTACTAGATATTGGTCTATTCAGGATGTCAATTTCTTACTGGTTCAATTTTGGAACTTTATAGTTTTCCAGGAATGCATCCATTTCATCTAGGTTGCTCAAATTATTGGCATATAACTGTTGAAAATAATTCCTGATGATTGTTTCTATTTCCTTGGTGTTAGTTGTGATCTGTTCCTTTTCATTCATAATTTTATTAATTTTGGCCTTCTCTCTTTTCTTTTGGATTAGTTTTGCCAATGGTTTATTGATCTTATTGATTCTTTCAATAAACCAGCTTCTAGTTGCATTGATGCATTCTACTGTATCTCTAGTTTCTATCTCATTGATCTCTGCTCTAATCTTGATTATTTCCCTTCTTGTGTTTGCAGTTGGCTTAATTTGTTGTTAATTCTCCAGTTCTTTAAGGTGTAGAGACAGCTGGTATATTCTGGATTTTTCCATTTTTTTGAGGGAGGCTTGGAAGGCTATGTATTTCCTGCCTAGGACTGCCTTTGCTGTATCCCATAGGTTTTGAAGTGTCTTCATTCTCATTGGTTTCCATGAATTGTTTCAGTTCTTCTTTGATTTCCTGGTTGATCCAAGCATTCTTAAGCAAGGTGTTCTTTAGGTTCCAGGTGTTTGAATTCCTTCCAAACTTTTCCTTGTGTTTGAGTTCCAGTTTCAAAGCATTGTGATCTGAGAATATACAGGGAATAATCTCAATCTTTTGGTATCAGTTGAGCCCCGATTTGTGACCCAGTATGTGGTCTATTCTGGAGAAGGTTCCATGTGCACTTTAGAAGAATTAGTATTCTGTTGTTTTAGGGTGGAATGTTCTGTATATATCTATGAGGTCCATCTGGTGCAATATGTCGATCAATGCACTTGTTTCTTTATTGATTTTCTGCTTGGGTGATCTGTCTATTACTGAGAGTGGCCTGTTAAGATCTCCTACTATTAATGTATTCATATCAATATGACTGTTTATCTTCATTAACAGTTTTCTTATGTAGTTGGCTGCTCCCATATTGAGGGCATAAATATTTAAAATTATTAGATCTTCTTGGTGAATAGTCCCTTTAAAAATTATGTGGTGTCCTTCTGTATCTTTGACTACAGTCTTTAGTTTAAAATCTAATTTATCTGATAGGAGAATCACTACCCCAGCTTTCTTTTGAGCCCCATTGGTATGATAAATTCTTCTCCATCCCTTCCCTTTCAGTCTGGATGTATCTTTAGGTTCAAAATGGGTCTCTTGTAGACAACAAATGGATTGGTCCTTTTGTTTTATCCAATCTGCAACCCTGTGTCGTTATATGGGTGCATTTAGGCCATTCACTTTGAGAGTGATTATTGAGAGATACGTTTTTATTGACATCGTGTTACCTGTGAAGTCTTTGTTTCCATAGATTGTCTCCATATATTTCTGTTCAATGATATTCTTAGGATTTTTCCTCTTTTATAGGACCCCCCTTAATATTTCCTGCAGTGTTGGCTTGGTGGTTGCATACTCTTAAATCTTGCTGGTCTTGGAAACTCTACCTCTCCATCCATTTTCAATGTCAGTCTTGCTGGATACAGTATTCTTGGCTGCATGTTCTTCTCATTTAGTGTCCTGAATACGTCTTGCCAGCCCTTTGTGGCTTGCCAGGCTTCTGTGGACAGGTCTGACGTTATTCTGATGGGCTTTCCTCTCTATGTAAGTAATTTCTTTGCCCTTGCTGCTTTCAAGAGCTCCTGTCTAAAATTGTGATTCATCATTTTCACTATCACTTGTCTTGAGGTCTTTCTAGATTCTATTATCCTGGGGGTAGACCTTTCTGCCTCTAGGACACAAAGGCTGGTTCCATTTGTGAGATTGGGAAAATTTTCATGGAGAATCTGTCCAACTATATCTTCTAGTCTTCTTTCTTTCTCCTGCCCTTCAGGGATTCCAATAATTCTGATGTTGGAATGTTTCATGGTGTCATTTATTTCCCTAATTCTGTTTCCGTGGCTTCTAAGCTGCTTGTTCCAGGCTTCCTCCTGATCCTTTTTTCTCTGTCTGTTTGTCCTCTAGATCACTAATTCTATCTTCTGCCTCAGTTACCCTAGCTTTTAGATAATCAAGATTAGATTGGATCTCATTGAGAACATTGTTAACATCATCCCTGGTGCCTTTCACTTCTGCCCTAATCAATTCCATTTTGTCATCAACGTCTTTCTCCAACCTAGCTATTGCCTGGATAATTGTTAACTTGAATTCCCTTTCCAATATACTGTCTATGTCCATATCCAATAGCTCTGATGCAGAAGACACTGTCTCTGAATTTTTCTTGTGTTGGGCATTCCTCCTCCTAATCATTTTGGTGAGAGATGGCTGAATGTATGTGTAGCTGAGTGTATTGACTGTGGTACAATCAAGGTGTACCCTGGAATGCTTCTGAGCAATCAAGAGTCCCCACCAAAAAGAAAGAAAAAAGAAAAAAAAGAGAGAGAGACAGGAAAAAAAGAAAGATAAAATAAAAGAGAAGGCCCAGCCCAAATGGGCCCCAAGTTAAGATTTATGAAGTATACAAACAAGAACAGACAAACAAAAAGACTGACAAAAGTAGATGACAAGAGAAATAAATAAATAAATACAAAAAAAAAATAAGCTCATCCAAAAGAACCCCAAGTGTAAGATTTATATACTACCAGGACGAAAACAAATACACAGAAACACTGACAGAAGAAAAAGATGGGAGAGTGGTTATATATTTGCAGTGTGGGCGCGGAAGATAATTTTGATTCTTCCTGGATGTATCTTGATATCTTTGTTAAAGGACTCAACTTTCCTGAGTTAAAGGGGGATTAAAAACTGGTTTACCTATAGAGGTAGAATTGATTTGGGAAAGGGGATTACCTTGAAGCTTATCTCTTTATGAATATTAAAAATAAAATAAAATAAAGTAAAATAACTTAAAAAATAGAAAAGCAAAAGAAAAACACAGGTATATATATCAAAAAGTTCAGGTTAAAAGGTTATTATGGCATTTGATGTACCGAACATCTCACTGTGATGGTAAATAGGTTGAAAAGTTATATATATTTAAAAAAAAATAAAAAGAACTGGAATAGTGGGAACGAATTAAATGTAAAAGTTGTATCTATGAAGTAGTGGTGGTTGTCTTCTTGTCTTTTTTTTTTTTTTTTTGATTGGCTTTCTGGGGGTGAGGTCTGCCTGCTTTGGGTTTTCAGGCAATGATGTTCCTAGAGTTAAGTCCTCCTGCCCCCAACATGGGGGTGGGCTCTGAGGAAACGGGTTTTTCAGGCCTTTTATCTCTGGAGGTAGTTTTTGTTCATTTGTTTTCTCTCCCCTTGGCAGCTTTTGATGGTTTTTGGAGGTTTAGAGGAAGGAAAACTGCACCCAGACCTCCCTCTCTGAGAGAAGTCTCAGTCTGTTCCCCTCTGGGTGCTCCAGAGCTCATAAATTCCCCCTTGGCCACTGGCAGAGCACGTTCCCAGTCACGGTCTCTGGCGCACAGGAACACCAGCTTCTACCCACACCCACGAGAAATACTAGCCCTAGCCTTGGCTGTCTGGGCAGCTCCAGACCGCCAGAGAGGTCTCAAGTAGAGAGAGCACACTGAGATTTTCATGCTGGCCTGGGCTGGGAGTGTCCAAGAGAGTGCTGGCTGGCATCTGCATGCATCTCTCTCAGGGGAGGGTGTAGGGCGAGTCTCAGACTCTGGTCACACAGCGCGTGCCTCTGCAGAGTGGAAAAGGCTGTGGTTCTGCCAACTGGCGAGGCTCCCTCACCCTCACAGGCACCACCACCCAGATGCTTTCAGGTGCACTGGCTCAGGGACAAAGATCTGGCTTCTTTGCTGCACTCTCTCTGGCTCAGCGCCAGCTGTGGCTGTCCTGGGTCAGTGGGCTTACGCCCCTGTCCCTAACTACCTGATTCCCACAGTTTCCCCCTATGATCCTTTGCTCTTTTTGAGTGCTTTCAACCAGACTCCAAGTTAATGCTGGTCCCAAGTGCAGGGCACTCTCATATTGGGGCATTACTTTCCAATAGGTCGCTTCTGGTGGCTTCCTCCCCCTTTTGTTTATCTTCCGGTATCAGTCTGATGTTCCCACTCTGCTTTACCTGCCCACTGGCATTGTCTGCCCCCATAGAGATCCAGATGTGTATAATTCTAATCTCAGGCTGATTTCATGGGTGATCAGAGGCTTTTGGTAGGTAGTCAGCTCACTTTAGGGGACAGGTGAAACGGCTCCTCCTCCTACTCCTTGATCTTGTCCTCCCCCAGTCATGTCTCCCATTATGTACAAGTTCTAAGCTAAACTATAACTTGTCCTCAACTAGTGACTTGACAGCACTATTAGATATACATAGGTCATCCAAAATTCACCTGGTAATTGAAGTGGTTATACATTTAAATTGCCTTTATGAAAAGAAAAAAAATAAAACTTTTCTTGTCTCTATGACTACCAGGCAATTAAAACTTGAGGCAAGCCACCTCGAATAAACTTCAGGGTAACGGATATAAGGACTTACTCTACCTTAATGTTAAGATTTCCAAAATTGCTCTTAGGCCTCTAAGAAGAATATTCCTAGGTTATAATGCTTATTTAGCTTTGACAAAATTTATGTACATATCAAGGGGTAGAAGGCAGTTTTACAATTAAATTTTCTCAAGGAAATAAACTAAGAAAAGGGAGAGGGGAAAGGTCTTTCCTTTGTGACAACCAGAAACATCCAATCCTACAATATACCACATATTTATCTGTTCATTTCTCTATTAATTGGCTTGTAAGCTATTTCCAATTTTTCATTATTGCTAATAATATGCCAATAAACATCCTCATATATGCCTTCCTGGAAGATGTGCGAGAGTTTCTGAACATTTTTGAACATTTTTGGCATTACCAGATATTTCCAGATTACACTCCTGAGTGTTTATATCCATTTATACTTCTACCAACAAATATGGGATTCTCCATTTATCCATGTCCTCAATCCTCAATTTTTTACGTGCAATATCAATTGTACGTAAAACATTTTGCCAACCTGATGACTCTGAAATGGAATCTTCATTATTGATTGATTTTTATTTTCCTATTTTTAAAAACTTGAGTATAGTTGACACAAAATGTTACATTAGTTTCAGGTGTATAATGCAATGATTCAATTTAGTATGTGTTATCCTAAGCTCACCACAAATATAGCTACCTACCATCCATCACCCTATAACACTATCACAATAACATTGAATATATTTCTTATGTTACGTCTTTTGTTCCTATGACTTGTTCATTCTGTAACTGGAAGCCTGTATCTCCTACTCCCCTTCACACAATTTTTCTAATGCCCCACCCCTTTTCTCTCAGATAACCATCAGTTTATTATCTGCAGTTGTACTTCTGATTCTGCTTTTTCTTTATATATTCATTCGTGTTTTAGATTCCACATATAATTGTGAAATCATATGGTGTTTGTTTTCTCAGTCTGACTTACTTCATTTAGCATGATACCCTTTAGATCGATCCATGTTGTACCAAATGGCATATCGACCTTTTTAATGGCTGTATAATGTTCCTCTCTGTGTATGTGTGTGTGTGTGCTTATGTATGTATACATCACATCTTCCTTTTCCATTCATGAATCAATGGGCACTTAATTTGATTCCCTATCTCGGCTATTATAAATATAATGCTGTAATACACATAGCGGTGCATATACCTTTTCAAATTAGTGTTTTGGTTTTCTTTGGGTAAATACCCAGTAGGGGAATTTTTAAGGCATTTGGTATTTCTAATATTTCTCACTGTTTTCAATAGTGACTCTACCAGTTTACATTTTCACTGACAGTGTATGGGTGTTCCTTCTTCTTTACATGTTTGCCAGCATTTGTTATTCCTTGTCTTTGATTTCAGCCATTCAAACAGGTGATATCCCAATCTGGTTTTAATTTCCAATTTTCTGATTTTTGGTGATATTGAGCATCTTCTCATGTATCTATTGGACATCTGCATGTGTTCTTTGGAAAATGTCTATTTAGGTCTTCTGCTCATTTTTTTTTAAAGATTTTATTTATTTGACAGAGAGAGAGACCACAAGTAGGCAGAGAGGCAGGAAGAGAGAGGAGGACGCAGGCTCCATGCTGAGCAGAGAGCCTGATGCGGGACTCGATCCCAGGACCCTGGGATCATGACCCGAGCCGAAGGCAGAGGCTTTAACCCACTGAGCCACCCAGGCGCCCCTCTTCTGCTCATTTTTAAGTCAGATTTTTTGTTGATGTTGAGTTGTATAAGTTCTTTATATATTTTGGATTTATAGAAGTTCTTTATATATTTAACCTCTTATTGAATGTATCATTTGCAAATATCTTTTCATATTCAGTAGAATGCCTTTTCATTTTGTTGATGGTTTTCTTCCCTGTGCAAAATTATTTTGATGATGTCCCAGTATTTTTGTTTTGTTTTGCTTTTATTTCTCTTGCCTTAGCAGATACATCTAGAAAAATGTTGCCAGGGCTAATGTGAGAGAAATTACTACTTGTGTTCTCTTATAATATTTTTATGGTTTCAGGTGTCACATTTAGATCTTTAATTCATTTGAGTTTATTTCTTGTATGGTGTTTAAAAGGAGTCCAGTTTTTACTTTTACATGTAGCAGCCCAGTTTTCCCTGCACTATCTATTGAAGACACTGTCTTTTCCCTGTTATATATTCTTGTCTCCTTTGTTATAGATTCATTGACCACATAATCATGGGTTTCTGGGCTCTCTATCCTGTTGCATTGATTTATGTGTCTGTTTTATGTCTCAGTACCATACTTCTTTGATGATTACAACTTTGTAGTATATCTTGAAATCTGGAATTGTAATACCTCTAGCTTTATTTTTCTTTCTTAAGATCGCTTTTATGGTTCTATAGAAATTTTAGGATTATTTGTTACATTTTTCGAACAATGCTGTTGGTATTTTGATATGGAATACATTAAATCTGTAGATTGCTGTATGAACATTTAAAATGTATGAACATTTTAACAATGTTGGTTAAGCATGGAGTATCTTTCCATTTGTTTGTGTCATCTTCTATTTTTTTCATCAACATTTTATAGTTTTCAGTGTACAAGTCTTTTGCCTCTTTGGTTAAATCCATTCCAAGGTAATTTTTTTTGATGCAATTATAAATGGTGTTGTTTTCTTAATTTCCCTTTTTGCTCCTTGTTATTAGTATAACATCATCTGCAAATAGTGCCAGTTTACCTTCTTCTTTACGAATGTGAATGCTTTTAATGTTTTTTTTCTTATCTGATTACTGTGTCTAGGACTTCCAGGACTATGTTGAATAAAAGTGATAAGAGTGGGCATCCTTGTCTTTTTCCTGATATTAGAGGAAAAGCTCTTAGCTTTTCACAATTGAGTACAATGTTAGCTGTGGGTTTTTCACATATAGCCTTTATTAAGAGGAGGTATACTCCCTCTAAACCTGCTTTGTTGAGAGTTTTTATCATGAATGTATATTGTACTTTATCAAATTTTTGTCTGCATTTATTGAGATGATCATATAGTTTTTATCCTTTCCCTTGTTGATGTGATATATCATGTTGATTGATTTGTGAATACTGACCTATCCTTGAATCCCTGGAATAAATTCTACTTGATGTGGTAAATGACATTTTAATTATTTTGTGTTGTAGTATGGACTTCCTTGGCTTCATCTTGTTTGGAACTCCTTGGTCATTTTGGACTTGGATGTTTATTTTTTCTCCCTAGGTTAGGGAATTTTTCAGCTATTACTTATTTAAATAAATTTTCTATCCCCTTTTCTCACTCTTTTTTCTTCAGAGATCCCTATGTTGTGATGTTTGTTCACTTGTGCAGGTGATCCCTTCAAACTATTCCCATTTGTATTTTATTCTTTGTCTCTTTTTGCTGTTTAACTTGGGTAATTTCCCTTGCCCTGTCTTCCAGATTGCTGATATAGTCTGCATGTGCTAATCTATTATTGATTTTCTCTAGTGTATTTTTATTTCAGTTATTATATTCTTCAACTCTGATTTTTTAAATATTCTTTATTTCTTCATTAAAGGTCTCACTGAATTCTTCTGCTCTTCATTCCAGTCTAGTGAGCATCTTTTAAGATCATTACTTTAAATTCTTTATCAAGGATACTATATATCTCTATTTTATGTAGTTATTTTTTGAGCTTTTTTTCTTGTTCCTTCTTTTGGAGAGTATATCTGTCTCTCCATTTTGCTTGACTTTCTATATTTGTTTCTGTGGATTTGGTGGACCAGCTACCTTTCCTAAACTTGAAGGAATGGTTTTGTGTACGATTGTCCTATATAGACTGTGTGGGTATGGTGACTTTTTCCTGGCTGAGTGGAGCTATGGCTGGCAGGAGTTGGGGGTCATGGGGCTTTTTACGTAGTGGATGCCCTGTCAGGACAACTGAAGCTGAAATGGGTACAAGCTGTAGTATCCCAAGGTATTTATCGTGGTGGGGTGTGGGGGTTGTGTTCCTGACTGGTTTAGAGCTGAAGCCAGTACAGGCAAGTGTGCTCCAGGATGCCCCATGTAGGGGAGCCCTGGTGAAATGGCTGGAATCAATGTGATATAAGCTTAGGGTTCCCAGAGCCCTCCACCTGAGGGGCATCCTGGCTGGGTGATTGAATCTGTGGCTGATATCAGTCAAGAGATTCTGGAGCATTCCACACCAAGGCTGCCCTCATAAGCTGTCTGAAACCAAAGTGGTGTGGGCCTGGAGTATTTGTGGTACTTTACATCCATGTCACCCAGGCATGAACCCTGGGGCTGTAGTGAGTACTAACCAGTGGCATTCCAACGTGCATTGCCCCATAACCACCTTCATTGGGTGACTGTGGCTAGAGGCCTGGGGATTCACTGAGGCAGCAGGCCAGTTAGAGTGTCCAGACTGTACACTAGTCTGTGCTTTCAAAGTGGAGGGGTAGTATAGACCATGTCTGTTGGCCCCACCCACCTGGAAAATGTTCTAACACCCAACTATTATTTGGTGGAGTACTAGGGCTGAGGCTTTAATAAAACAATAGTTTTTTTTTTTAAATTAAGTCTTTTTAAAAAATATGAAGTAAAAGGAAAAAAAGGGTAAAAGGGAAAGAAAAAACAAAAAGGAAAGAGAAAAGAAAGAAGAACAAAATGTGAGAATGATGCAGGGAAGACTGTGGAGTGGGAGGATGCTAGACTTGCCTCTTCTCACACATACAACTAGATAACACTCACATCAGAGTAAATAACATAGAAAATGACCTGAAGACTAGCAGAACAAACTCCATAGCTAAAGGTAGAGAAGAGGCCACATCAGAGAGGGTAGAAAGGACAGAGACACAGTTTGGGAGTGGCCATCTGTGGGTTGGAGGGAACCAGTGGTGCAGAAAAGGGCGAGAAATGGACTATCACGCCAGGGAACTTGTATGGGGGAAAACAAAAGTCCCATATTTGGCTTTGAAAGGGAGAGGGGCCAAATTTCATGAGTTCTTACAACCAGTGGGACTTAAAGTTTGGAATTTTAAAAAATCAGTATAGTCTAGGCTCTGGGAGAGCATGGAGGTTGTTAGGAATCTGAGTCCCCACCTTTAAAGAGACAGCATGAGTAACAACCCATGGAGATATAGTGTAGAACCACCAGTTTGAAAACATATGGGGCATATGGGAGGAGGACTTATTTAATCATTTCAGAGCATGTCCCAGAGAAAGGGATATCAAGGATACCCATCCAGGATCAAAGGAGCTTATAGGTACCATTTCCCTCTGCTCCCCCCAGCATAACCACACTGACACTTGCAGGAACCAGTATAATGCTGACATTTGCTTCCTAAGTGGTTTTACCAAGACCTGCCCCCATGTGCTTTGGCTTATCTGCCCTTCCAAGTCATGCTTGCCTCAATCCACAGCACTATAGGTCCACTCTCCCAGAAGACCAGTACAAATGCTACAAAAACCCATTTCTGACCTGCTTATTTTGCATGGATGCAGGTCTGGTGTCAGTGTGGCAGGTCTCACTTGTCAAGAACACCAATGTGTATCTTGTTAAAACATGCTTCACCCTGGCTGGGACAAAATGCTTCCCATAAAAGGTGAAGAGCCTCTGTAGATGACTGCATTGGAGAAGAAAACAGCCAGGACACAGCAGGAGCACATAGGCAACATATATAGTCAACATTTTTTGGCATGACAGGTCCTGGGAAACAGAGGATACTGCATTGCAGGGAACTGCAGGACCTCTTCTTCATAAGGCCATTACCTTTAAGAACAGAAGATGTAACAGACTTTCATAATGCACCAAAACAAACACAGAGAGGTAGATAATATGAGGAGACAGAGGGGTATGTTCTAAACCAAAGGACAGTACAAAATCTATAGCAAGAGACCTAATTGAAATGGATAAAAGTAATATATCTGACAGAGAATTTAAGACATGATTTAAAAAAGGTAAAAAAAAATAATGATCATAAAGATACTCAGTGGATTTGAGAAAAAAAAAATAGAGGACATAAGTGAGGGCCTTAAAAAGAGATGAAAAAAAAAAAACAGATGAAGAACACAATCTTCAGATTTAATGCAATCCCTATGAAAATAACCACAGTTTTTTTTCTACTGAACTAGAGAAAACAATAGTAAAATTTGTATAGAACCACAGAAGACCCAAATAGTCAAAACAATCTTGAAAAAGGAAACCCAAACTGAAGGTATTACAACTCCACACTTCAGGATATATTACACAGTTGTAGTAATCAAAATAGTATGGTACTGGTGGAAAAACAGACATATAGATCAGTGGAAGAGAATAGAGAACCCAGAAATGAACCTACAATTATATGGTCAATTAAACTTCGACAAAGATGGAAAAAAAAGACATTCTCTTGAATAAATGGTGTTGGGAAAACTGGACAGCTACATGCAAAACAATGAAAGTAGACCACTTTCTTACACTGTACACAAAATGAAACAAAATTGATGGAAGACTTAAATGTGAGAGCTGAAACCATAAAAATCCTACAAGAATGCACAGGCATTGATTTCTCTGACATTAGCCGTAGCAACAGTTTTTCTAGATATGTCTTTTGAGGAAAAGGCAATAAAATCCCCCCCAAAATTTTTGGGACTATATCGAAATATAAAGCTTCTGCACAGCAAAATAAATAATCAATTAAAGTAAAAGACAACCTATGGAATGGCAGAAGATATTTGCTAGTGACATATCTGATAAAGGGTTGGTATGGCATGTGATGTGATGAGCACTGGGTGTTGTATACAACTAATGAATCATTGAACATTATCTTAAAAACTAATGATGTACTCTACATTGGCTAATTGAATTTAAATTTAAAAAAAATACAAAATGTATAAAGAATTGTATAATCAACACCCAAATATGTTGGTGTATGTATGAATCAACACCCAAAAAACAAGTAATCCAATTAAAAATGGGCAAAAGACATGAACAGACATTTCTCCAAAGAATAAACTGGCTGGTAAACAGACACATGAAGAGATGCTCAAAATCTGTTACCATCAGGGAAATACAAATCAAAACTATAATGAGATATCACCTCAAACCTGTCAGAATGGCTAAAATCAGGAACACAAAAAACAACAATGTCAAGAAAAAGGACTATTCATGCACTGTTGGTGGAATGGAAGCTGATATAGCCATTGTGGAAGCAGTGTGGAAGCCCTCATAAAGTTAAAAATAGAAGTACCTTTTGATCCACTACTGGTTATGCAAAAATAGTAATTCAAAGGGATATTGATGAATAACTGAATTTTACTCCAGAAACCCATATTGCACTGAGTGCTCATTAACTAAAATTTTTATTAAAAAACAAACAAACTCAAAGGAGTACATTCACTTCTATGTTTATTGCAGCATTATTTATAGTGGCCAAATGATGGAAGCAGTGGAATTTTGCATTGAAAGATGAATGGATAAAGAAGAGGTGATATATATGTACATGTACACACACAAACACACACACATACTGGAATATTATTCAGTCATACAAAGAATGAATTCTTGCCATTTGTAAGGATATGGTTGGATGGAGCTAGTGTGTATTATGCTAAGTGAAATAAGTCAATAAGAGAAAGACAAATAACATGGTTTTGCTCATATGTGGGATTTAAGAAATAAAAGAAATGACCAAAGGAAAATAAAAGACAAATCAAGAAGCAGACTCTGTAGAAAACAAACTAATAGGAGAGGGGAGGTGGGAAGGGGGATGTGTTAAATCAGTGATGTGGATTAAGTAGTTCATTTATGATGAGCACCGGGTGATGTAATAGAATTGTTGAATCACTATATTGTATACCTGACACTAATATAATACTGTATTTTAACAATACTGGAATTAAAATGAAAGCCAATAAAAAAGAAAAAAAGGGGGGGCGCCTGGGTGGCTTACTCTGTTGGGCATCCAACTCTTGATTTCAGCTCAGGTCATGATCTCAGGGTCATGGGATCAAGTCCTGCACTAGGCATGGGGTCTGCTTGGGATTCTCTCTCCCTCTACACACCCCTCCCCACCCCACTCATGCTTTCTTTCTCTCTTAAAAAAATTTAATTAATTAAAAAAATTAAATAGATAATTAAAACAGAAAAAAAAAACCAGAAAGCATTTTTTCTGTGCCCCAGCATAACCAGGGCTGTTGTGGGCTTGTGGATTCTGAATTCACTCAGTCAACAAGCTCACTGTATCCACTGGACTCTCTTTTTATCTGGGCTTTTAATGTGAAAGTGGAGACAGAATTTGTGCTGCTCCCTCCTTGGTCCTTTTAAATTGTGATTTTTTTTTTCTGTGCCTCAGTATGCCCTGGCCTGATGTGGGCTTGTAGACCTGGATCTCACTGAGACATCAAGCTCACTGTGTGGACCAGAACCTCTGGCTTTGATGTCTAGACCCAGTTCTGGTCTGGGCTTTTTATGTTAGAGAAAGAATGTAAATTGTGTAGATCTCCAGTCTCTCTGACTCAGATAGGAATTGGCTGAAGCTCTTCTGGTTTTTGTCAAAGTTCTAGTGTTGTCTCTGATAAAGTAGTTGTTCTTTTAAATGATGCCTTTTCTCTGTGGGCGGGCAAGAGAAAGCTGTTCCTGGTCCCTTAGTATTACCCATCCCTGCTGCCATTCTCAGCATCAGGTTGGGGTTTCCCTTTGTTACTGTGTTTCCCTCTCACTTGGTGTTCTCCTTTGCTGTTCTCTGTGTCTTTTGTTGTACAGATGCTGTTCAGTTGACCCTCAGTTCTTCTGGAGGAATTGTTCTATATATAGGTGTAATTTGTGTGTGTTCCACAGACCTGGTGAGTTCAGGGTCTTCCTACCTCATCATCTTGGACCAGACTTTATATTTTTCAAGCTATTAATTGAGCATTTTATAAAATATTTATTGGCCATTGGTATTTCAATGTGAATTGCTTAGTTTTGTATTATTTGTCCATTTTGTCTTTTGATTTGCTGGTTCTTATTATTGGTTTATAAGTGTTATTTGTATATTCCAGAAGTTAATTCTGTTAAATATGTTACAAAAAACTTCACCCATTCCTTAGTCTTTTCTGTTACAAAAGGCAAATACCGTTCAGTTTCTCTCCCTTTTCATCTTGTTTGTGGTGCCTTTTGTCATAAAGAAGTTTTATTTTTTTAATATTTTTATTTATTTATTTGAGAGACAGAGAGAGCATGAGAGGCGAGAAGGTCAGAGGGAGAAGCAGACTCCCCATGGAGCTGGGAGCCTGATGCGGGACTCAATCCCGGGACTCCGGGACCATGACCTGAGCCAAAGGCGGTTGCTTAACCAACTGAGCCACCCAGGTGCCCAAGAAGTTTTTAACTATTAAATATATTCATACTTTTATTACTTGTACATTTTGTATCTTTAAAAACTGTTATACTAAAGTTAGAAAAATATTTTGTTTTCTTATGTAAGTTTTAAAGATTTGATGTTCACATTTAGGTCATAATGCATCTAGGTTTATCTTATAACAAATCTAGCCTATTGGTAGGGAGAGTTTGACCAACTTGTTATTCATTACTTTCCTTACTATTCTTGGACTGGCACTTTTCTATTGAATGATTAAGTATTTCAAAATTGCATTGAATTTATAGATTGAGAGAATTGGCCCATTATGATAATTCACTTTTTCCCCTGTATGGAAATGGGTGATTGGTATATTGATATGGGGACATTTGTGTCTTTTAACATTGTTTAAAATGTTTTACAAAAAATTCATGAACTTCTTTTCTTAGATTTACTTCAAGGTAGCTTATTCTTTTAGTTGCTATAATAAATCCCTTTAAGCTATATTTTCTAATTATTTTTGATAAAAAGAATTCTATTAATTTTTATATGTTGATTTTATATATAGGAACCTTGATAAATCTCATTAGTTCTAACAATTTGCCTGTAGGTTCGCTTGGGTTGACTGAGTAGTAAATTATGTCACCTCTAATTTTAAGACCTTCTTTTCAGATTTTATACTTCATATTTCTTTTTCTTATCTAACGACAATGGCTGGAATTACCATATGATGTTTGTCAGTAAGAGTTATAGAGGTGTGGTGAATTTGGTCTATACTTTAATGGGAATGCTTCTAAAAATTCACTGTTACATCTAGCATTTGATAGTTTCAGTAGATGGTAATTGTCAGATTAAGGATGCCTCTTTCTCATCTTAGGCTGGTTTTTTTTTTTTTTTTTTTTCCTTTTTGGTAATAATGAATATGAATGAGTGTGGCACTTCTATCAAGTGCTTTTTTGGTATCATCATTTTATAAATGTGGTAAACTGTGGTGCCTGGGAGGCTCAGTGGGTTAAGCCTTTGCCTTCAGCTCAGGTCATGATCTCAGGGTTCTGGGATCAAGGCCGCATCGGCCTCTCTGCTCAGCAGAGAGCCTCCTTCTCTCCCCACCCCCACGCCAGCCTCTCTGCCGACTTGTGATCTCTCTCTCTCTGTCGAATAAATAAATAAAATCTTTAAAAAGACTAAATGTGGTAAATTACACTAATAAGTTTTTAAATATTGGATTATCCTTGAATTCTTAGAATAAACCTTATTTGAACATGATATTTAGTGACTTTTTTTCAGTTTTATTGAAGTATATTTGACATACAGCACTACATAAGTTTAAGATAGCATAATGACTTGATTTACCTATATTACAAAAAGAATACCACAATGAGTTTATATAACATCCATTTCCTTGTATGTATAAGCCCTGTTAACTATAGGCCATTGTGTTGTACATTGCTTCTCAGGTACTTATTTATCTTAAAACTGGAAGTTTTTATCTTTTGACCACCTTCATCTAATTCCCCCAGGCTCCCATTCCATACTCCCTACCTCTAGTAAACAAAAATTTGATTTCTTTTTCTGAGGTGGGTTTTTTTTGTTTTTGTTTTTAGATTCTCCATATAAGTGAGGTCATACAGTATTTGTCTTTCTCTGTTTGACTTACTTCACTTAACATAATGCCCTCAGTGTCTATCCATGTTGTTGTATGTGGCAGGATTTCCTTCTTACAGTGATTTTCCTATGCATTGCTTATACATGAATATTTTGTTTAGGATTTTTGTATCTATCTTCATAAATGAATTTGGTCCATAATTTTCTTTCCATGTACATTTAATAATTCACTCATTCAATACATATTCATTAATTTCATATTGTGTTCCATGTATTGTTTTAATAAATGTGGAGATAGTAATAAATAAAGTAGGTAAAAATCATTGCCTTCATTGAACTTTATGTTCTACTAAGAAGACAGATCATAAACAAGATAATTACATATTATAGTATGTTAAATATTGACAAATGTTAATGATAAAAAATAGGAATGGGGATAGAGTGTATGTATGTGTGTGTGTGTATGGTATATGCAATCTTAGATAAGGATTTATAAGGAAGGCTTTCACTCTAAAGTGACATTTCAGTGAAGATATCAGAGGGAAATTTTAATGGTCCTAAAGTTTGCATGTTTCTGGTTAAGTTCAAGGAGCAGAAAGAAAACCATTGTAGCTAAAACTGGTTTTGCTCTCAGGCCAATAAGTAGTTGGATAGCTTTTTCAGTTTTTAAAAAAATACATATTTTTGAAATAATTATAGAACCACAGGAAATTAGGGTGCCTTGGTAGGTCAATCAGTTAAGTGATCAACTCTTAGGGCTTAGCAGGGAGTCTGCTTGGGACTCTTCTTTCCCTCTGCCCCTCCCCTCTGTTCTCTCTCAAATAAATAAATAAATCTTTTAAAAAAGAATCATAGGGGATTACAAAGGAAGTACAAAAACATTCCTTGTCCTTTTCATTGAGTTTATCACAATGGCTACTTCTTAACTATTATAAAATATCAAAACCAGGAAACTGACATTGGTATGGGGTGTATGTAACATCCTATGCATTTCATTACACTTGTAGATTTGTGTGACTATAATGTCAATCAAGATATATAACTAGCCAATTACCAGAAAGAGCTCCTTTGTGCTACCCCTTTATATTTGTACTTACACACCTTCCTGACACCACCCTTACACCCTGGCAACCAAGAATATGTTTTCCATCTCTATATTTTTGTCATTTTGAGAATGCTATGCAAATGAAATAAAATAGAATATGATTTATTGAGGCTGTTTTTTTTCCCAACTCAGAACAATTTTTTGGAAAATCTCTTAAGTTGTGTCAACAGTTTGCCCCTTTTTGTTGCCAATATCATTCCTTGGTGTGGATATATCATAGTTTGTTTAACCATTCACCTGGTTAAAATATCTAGGTTGTTTTCAGGTTTTGACTACTAATAAAGCTGCAATAAATATTTGTGTAGAGGACTTGGGGCAGGCATATATTTTCATTTCTAAGGGGTAACTGCCCAGAAATACAATTGCTGGGTTTTATGTCGTTTTTAAAGTAGATTTTAAACTGTTTTCCACAATGGTCTTACAGCTTTACATTTGCAACAACATTTGCTTTACATTTGCAGCATTTACATTTGCTTTACATTTGCAGCAACAATGGTGTATGAAATTCAGTTTTTCTGCGTCATTGTCAGCTTTTGATATTGTTACTGTTTTAGCCTTTTTGGTAAGTATATAACAATATCTCACTATTGCCTTAATTTGGACTTCCCAAATAGCTAATGAATTGTTGAATAACATATCTTGTACTGATTTGCAATCCATATATCCTTTTCAGTGAAGTATTTCTTTCTATCTGTTGCCCAGTTTCTGATTGGATTGTTTGTATTTAGTTTTCAATTTTGGGTATTCTTTATATATTCTATATTCTATGAAGCTTTTCTGATATATATGGTTTGTAAATATTTTCTCCTGCAGTCTATAACTTGTCTTTTCATCCTCTTAACAGTGTCCTTTGCAGAGTAAAATTTTAAAATTTTGATGAAATTCCATTTATAAATGTATTTCTTTAATTGATCATGCTTTTAGTATCAGGTCTAAGAACTTTCAGCAAGAACTATGACCTAAAGATTTTCTCCAAGTTTTCTTCTAAAAATTTATTGTTTTAGGTTTAGGGCTATGGTCTATATTGAGTTAATTTTTGTATAGGGTGTGAGGTTTGGATTGAAGTTAATTTTTATGCCTCATGTTTAATGACTCCAGCACTTTATGCTGAAAAAGCTATCCTTCTTTTAATCAATAGTTTTTACACTTTAGATAAAAATCAGTTGGGCAATAGTTTATGTAGATATTATACACTTGAGGAGGTGGAGCATAACTGCCCTCTCTTTGAGTGTGGACTGTATACCGTGTTTTCCTTCCAAAGATACAGTTTGGAATAAAGGAAAGAAACACTAATTTTAGTGTGGACAATCTTGAGAAACACTGCTTCTTCCAGGTAGACAGTGTCAACTTTAGCAATGATAAGTCATGTTGATAGTGTGTGTCAATGATATGATGTGATAAAAATGGCACTTTTGTGTTTTGTTCCCCCAAACATTTAACCCTAGGTTATGAGAGAAGTATCAGAAAATTCTGATTGGAAGATATTTTACAAAATACCTGACTAGTGTGCTTGAAAATTGTCAAGATCATTAATATAAGGAAAGATTGAGTAACTATCACAGCTAAAAGGAACCTAGGGAGATATGACTACTAAATGTAATATATGATCTTCCAGTTATAAAATAGTTAAAGGGAAGTAATGTACAACATAGGGAATGTAGTAAATAATGTTGTAACTACTTTGCATTGTGTTATATGGTAAAGGCTTATTGTGGCGACCATTACATAATATTTATAAATATCAGATCACTGTGTTCTATAGCAGAAACTAATAAAATATTTTATGTCTCTTTTTCTGTTGTCAACCAAGAAAAGACGAAGTGCTGAAATAAAAGCATTTATTTGGGGGGTCTTAGAATTGCAGTTCAGGGAGCACAGATTCAGGTAGCATCACAAATGTGTCCTGTTGAGGAGTAAAAGTCCAGGGTCTTCATTACTAAATTGTGTAGTTATTAGGAAATGCATGGAAACTGTTTTCCAAAGATTATGAATGGAAGATATAATTACATTTTATAACTCATTGTTTTTTTGGGTACCTTGTATCTGTTACTAGGAAAATTTATGTGCAGTGTCAAGTTTTTTTCAAGAATATGGGTGTAGCATCTTGGGTTCAGTCATATGCTTCTGCCCACTTCAAAGGTTCTGTGTCATTCCTATTTCTAAAAAGCAGGATGAAGTTTTTAGTCCTAAAATAAAGTCTCATGTTCAGAGGTTTTAAACAAATTTACATTTCCTGCTTTTGATTGAGATATCTTCTCTGTAGAACATCACAGGTCAACATTTTTCCCCTCATTGCCAGAGTAGTTTTCAATACCTGCTCTGGGTCCCTCCTGTACCTTGGAAGGGAACATTAGTGTTCCTGTTCTGGTATCCTAAGTAAGAAGGTAGATTCATATGGGTTGTCAGCTTTGTGAATTTTAGTAATGCCGAGCATGGTCATGTGGGAAAAAGCATGTGATTGAGCTGGGTAGAGCAGAAAGAATAAGTTTGGATATGCATTTAAGAATCATTAAATTACAGAGTAGTATAAAAAACTTAATGAAATCAGTTTAGTGTATAATGATTAGAAACCACTGAGGTCACATTTAACAAGGAAGGGTAGTAGAGAGAACATTCATGTACTTCACATCTAAAGTATATACTTATCAAGGTCATAAGCTTTGGAAATCTTCAAAACACTGAGCTACCATCATCCTATTTGGTGCATTATTTTTGCAGAAATTTGACAGGCAATAGGTACAAAGTTTTAAAATAATTATATAAAAAAGAATTAAAAGTACAGTTTGTATGATAATTCTAAACCAAGGGCCCAAACCTGAAGGTAACCAGTTAAATAGATTAAGAGACCTGCAGTCTTCACTTTAAATTCAGTGTACCAGTGTGCTTGTGTTCTGATTTTATGCAGTTGCATTTCTACTTTCCCAGAGAAATTTATCCATGTGTAACAGGTGGTATTACTATTAAATACATGTCTACATGCCTCCTTGTTCAGCAAGTAATCAACGGCTAGGTGCACTGGGCATCCTCTTACAAGGAGAACAGTGTTTTATTGAACTTGTGCAAATACATACATTGTCATGGAAAATAAGAATATTTAAAAGAATTTCAGAATTCTGAAGGGATAATGTAGGGAGAGAAAGATAAAAACTTCAGCCTTTGTTGTAAAGATACACTTTACCGAGTCATTCAGTTATAAATAGCTTAAAGGAGAGGAGAAAAAGGGGTCCTTTAAATTGGAGAAACAAAACATTGAAGAAATCTGTTTTCTACTAGAGTTTGAGAAATTCTTACCACTTCAGTGTAACAATCTTTAATTTATCAAAACCTATGTTTTCGCATATTTGTCAAATTATAAATCTCTTTGAAGATAAAGTACTTAACACCATAATTGTCCATAAATGACAAAAGACTTAAAGGAATAGCAATAGTTAGAGATCAGAAGCAAGTTCATTATGATGCAAGCAAGTGGCAAGCAGATTTGTTGATTTCTGTGGCACACCATTTCAAGAAAATAACTAGAATTATCTTTATATCAAGACATATTAGGATTTTAGGAATATTACATTATTTCTAGAAGACTTAGAATATATGCCTACACAAATACATTAAAGAAGTATTACTTTTTGACCATGCTTCCTATGTAAATTAACATATTAGGTAATCATAATTATTGTAACATCTCATTTCTTATAAGAGAGGGAACAAATCTTTTGAGAAGTTCCAGGGACCATCTAAAACTCAGAGTTATGGGGGTGGGGGTTGGGCAAAATGGGTGAAGACATATGAGAGATAGATACAGGCTTCCAGTTATAGAATGAATTAATCATGGGAATAAAAGGCACAACATCAGAAATATAGTCACTGATATTGTAATAGCATTGTATGGAGACAAATGGTGGCTATGCTTGTGGTGAACAAAGCATAATTATGTGTAAACTTGTTGAATTACTATGTACAACTGAAACTAATGTAATATGTGTGTGAAGTATACTCAAATTAAAAAAAAATACAAAAGAGTTTACTAGAATTTGATTTTGGGAAGCCTGTTAAAAGTATCAAAAATTTTTGGTTCTCTTGACCAAATAGGATCACAGATCATTATGAAACAATATTTATCTATGTGACCACTGTGACAATAAAAAATCTCAAAGACAAGGGCACCTGGGTAGCACAGTTGGTTAAGCATCCAACTTTTGGTTTTGGTTCAAGTTGTGATCTCAGAGTCATGAGATTGAGCCCCACTTTGGGCTCCTCATTCAATGTGGACTCTGCTTGAGGTTATCTTTCCATTTCCTTCTGCTTCTCTCATTCATGCTCACATGCTCTCTCTCTCAAAAATAAATAAATAAATCTTTAACAAAAAGTAAAAAAGATTTCAAGGACAAATATAAGGGTTACATAGTGGTACAGGAAATTATTTTGATAAAAGACAGAATCTTTGTTTTTTAAATATATTACTTTGAAAGATAAAGAATGCCATTCACAATATTTATCAAAAGGAACTCAATGCTCCAAGATGCTTTGTCTTTTTAACAAGGCTTTTAATTTGACATTAGTATATTATGGGTATTAAGGCTCAATTTTAAAACCCTTATAACAATTCAGTCTTTAGCTAACTTGATCATATGTATAATTCATTTCTCCAAATTTCTTTTCCATAAACATTTTACAACTTTCTATATCTATTTAGGCTTTGTCCTTTTTCCTGGAACAATTATTTTACATTACAACTCCCTTATCATGTCCTTTGTATCTTTCCTTATCTATAAAATACATTTTATTTTCCTTATTTACTTTTCACATATAGTCACTACCTTTCCCCCTTATTATTTTTAGTAGTTCTGTAAAAAAAAATCTCATTTTTTGACATTTTCAACTTTATTAGTTTAAATGTTTTTTTCTCAATTAAAAAATTGCAAATCTTATCTGGAAAAGAAATGATGTGAGTTATTACAGAATAGTTACAGATTTACTCTTACAGAATAGCATAATTGCTTATGCTTTACATTAAATGCATATAAACTCTTTCCATATTATATAGTCAAAACATACCATACACTTTATGGACCTTATAGTATGAAATTTATTTGCATCTGTAAATTATCCTGACATTGCTCTGCTAGACTGTTAATAACAGAACAGGCAGGAGCAAGAGGATCCCCAAATTATTGCTGAAGAGTGTAACTCTAAGTTGACTAGGAAGCATAAAGGTTTTTAAAAGTGGGACAATTTCTAGGCAATAGAAGTGCAGTGTTTGGGAAGCCATCATCAGAATTCCCAGATAGTTACTACTTGCAAGTAGTTATAAAAAATAGGAAAAGTTCCTTTAAATAAAAATTGCTGCCTGCCTGCATATCTAAAAAAAAGGCAACAAAATATGAGCCTATTCAAGAGTGATACATTTTGGCCTTGAGGAGCTATCACTATGTTTGTACAGGACAGAAAGGGTGATGGTTCTTGTATTGGCCTTTCTAGTTTTCTGCACAGACCCTTTTGATGCTCAGTTTATTGTGGTATGAGTAGTACCCTTAGGGAGAGAAGCAACTGAGGGGGCTGCATAGTACTAGGACCCTAGGCTCCTCTTGTCCCTTGAACAGAACTAGATAACTATCAAATATTTCTGAAAACCCAAGAAGCCAAGTTGAAGACTGACAGAACAAACTCCACAACTAGAAGGAGAGAAGAGACCACATGGAAGAAGGTAGGAAGTGCAGAGATATGTTTTGGGGGAGAAAGGTATTGCAGGTACTGAAGAAGGGAGGGAGACCTGGTTGTAGAGAAAGGCAAGAGAGAGAGGAGCACACAGGGGAATGTATACGAGCCATTGTCTAGGAAAATGAGAGGGGCTGATTTTTCTGAGTTTTTGCTATCAGGGGGCTTCGAAGAGTAGAGTTTTAAAGGTCAGTGGGCTTGGCTGAGATAGAACCTTAAGGCAGTGCACTACTTAGGGCGAGAAGGCAGACAAACAAGCCAGGGGTAGATTGAAAGGAAACAGTGATTTGAGGAATGCCTCAGGCTCACAGTGGTGAGATTATTCACCCTTCTTGGTGCACTTGCCTGAGTGGAAGCATTCACAGGACATATCACCAGTGATAAAGGAGCCAGGCAGGCAACATTTTCCTCCCCTAACCCTCAGCATATATGGAGAGCCACCTGCAAAGGGCAGCTTGGCTTCTGTATTAGCTGCCTAACCTGCTTGTTCCAAGTCCCGTGGCCCTGCACTCTGGCATGACTGCACTTCTCTGTAAAGCTTCCCTCGGTCCCAGCATGGCAAAACTCTCCCCCAGAAGATGAGGACAGGCCCCTGCCCACACCAATTCCCTAAAACCTAGAGTTTTAAAAGTCAGCAGGCTTGGCTGAGATAGAGCCCAGAGGGAACTGTGCTGCTCCTGGAGAGAAGGAAAGAAAACAACACAGAGGCAGACAGTGTGGAATCAGTGATGTGAAAAAAGCCTGGGACACACAGAGGGGAGATTACTAGCTCCTCTTGGAGTGCTACCCTGAGTGGCAATATTGACAGATAGGGCTCTCTCGGGACAAAGGAACTGGTTAGTGCCATTCTCCTCACCCCCACCCCTCACCATAAACACAGAGCCACCCAAATGTGGTAAACAGCACAGCACCCACACTGGCTATCTGACCCACTTACACCAGGGCCTCTGTGCTCTGCTGTAGTGCCTTTTTTGGACAAGATTGCCTCAGGCCCAACATGGTGGGCCTCTCTCCCAGAAGTCCAGCAAGTACTTCTGCTCACACAACATCTCCCAACTAGAGAGTTCTGCAAGGCTTCAGTTCTAGAGGAAGTAGCATCAAGTCTCATTTAATAAGCAGACCACAGTACACCTAGTTAAACTCATAACATTCTGGCCACAGACCAAACACTGCCTACTGCAGACAAGGAGAGCCTCGGTGGATAACTGGCCTGAAGTACAGAGCAGCCAAAACACAACACAGAGTTCATGCAGCACATACCAGAGACAGTTCCTGAAGGTACAGGCCCTGGACAGCATATGACCTCTTCTTCATAAAGCCATTAATCTCAGGAGCAGGAAACAAAACAGGCTTTTCTAACACAAAGAAGATGTCAGAGATTTAGACAAAATGTCAAGAGAGGGAAATTCATCCCAATGAAACAAGATAAAATCATGACCAGAGATCTAATCAAAACAGATACAATCAATGTGAATGAGGGAGAATTTAAAGCAAAAATATTAAAGATATTCACTGGGCTTGAGAAAAGAATAGAAGACTTCAGGAAGGCCCTTGCAGAGATAAAAAAGTTAAATGAAATGAAAAATGCAGTAATTCTGATTCAAATCAGACTGGATGTAATGAAAACAAGAATAGCAGAAGCATAAGGACAAATAAGTGATATAGAAGACAAAATAATAGAAAATAATGAAACTTAAAAAAAGAAAGAGTTACAGAATATGAGAATAGACTTAGGGAAATCAGTGACTACATCAAACATAGTAACATTTGTATTATAGGAGTCCCAGAAGAGAGAGAGAGGAAAGTTGGCAGAAAATTTATTTGAGTAAATAATGGCTGAAAACTTCCCTAATATGGGGAAGGGAACAGATATCTAGATCTAGGAGTCACAGAGAACTCCCAACAAAACCATCAAAAGCAGGCCAATTCCAAGACATACTGCAATTAAATTAGCAAAATACAGTGATGAAGAAAACCCTAAAAGCAGCAAGACAAAAGAAGCCCCTGACTTATAAGGAAAGACAAATAAGGCTAGCTGCACCTCTCTCCACAGAAGCTTGGCAAGCTAGAAGGGAGTGGCATGACATATGCAACTTGCTGAATGGAAAAATATGCAGCCAAGAATATTCTATCCAGCAAGGCTATCATTCAAAATAGAAGGAGAGATAAAGAGTTTCCCAGACAAACAAAGACTAAAGGAGTTCGTGATCAGTAAAGTATCCCTGCAAGAAATATTAAAGAGGACTCTTTGAATGGAAAGACCAAAAGTTACAAAGATAAGAAAGGATCAGAGAAAATCCCCAGAAATAATGACAAAACAAGTAATAAAATGGCACCAAAAACATATCTATCAATAATTACTCTGGGGGCACCTGGGTGGCTCAGTGGGCTAAGCCTCTGCCTGTGGCTCAGGTCATGGTCCCAGGGTCCTGGAATCGAGCCCCACATCAGTCTCTCTGCTCAGCAGGGAGCCTGCTTCCCTCTTCCCCTCTGCCTGCCACTTTGCCTACTTGTGATATCTCTCTCTCTCTGTGTCAAATTAAAAAAAAATAATTACTCTGAATGTAAATGGACTAAATGTACCAATCAAAAGACAGGGTTTCAGAACAGAATAAAAAAAAGTGCATCTACATTCTGCCTACAAGACACTCATCTGAGACCCAAAGACACCTGGATATTGAAAGTGAGTGGATGAAAAATAATTTATCATGCATGTGGACATCAAAGGAAAACCAGAGTAGCAATAATTATTTTGGACAAACTAGATTTTAAACCAAAGACTGAAATAATAGATGAAAAAAGGATACTATATCTTAATAAAAGGGACAATTCAACAAGGAGATATTATAATTGTAAATACTCATATACCCAACATATATAAAACAATAACAATAACAAACATAAAAGAAATAATTGATCATGATACAAAAATAGTTGGGGACTTTAACACTCCACTTACATCAATGGGCAGATTATTTAAGCAGAAAATCATCAAAGTAAAATGGCTTTCAATGACATATTGGACCAGATGGACTTAACATAAATTTAGAACATTCCATCTTAATGCAGCGAATATACTTTTCAAGTGCACATGGTACATTCTTCAAAATAGATCATATACTGGGTCACAAATCAGGCCTCAAGTATAAAGTGATTAAGATCATACCAGGCATATTTTCTGACCACAATTCTATGAAACTAGAAGTCAACCACCAGAAAAGGTTTGGAAGGATCATAAAGCCCCATACTTAGGATCATAAAACCAACATGCTACTAAACAAGGAATTGCTCAACCAGGAAATTAAAGAAGAAATAAAAAATACAGAAAAAATGAAAATGAAAGCACAGTGGTCCAAAATCTTTGGAATGCAACAAAAATAGTCCTCAGATGGGAAGGGATAGCAATACATGCATACCTCAAGAGGCAAATATTTCAAATAAAGAAGCTAACCTTACATTTAGAGGAGGTGTGAAAAACAACAACAACAACAAATGAAGTCTAAAGCCAGCAGAAGGAAAGAAAGAATACAGATTGAAGCAGAAATAAATGATATAAAAACTAAGAAAATCCCAGTGGAAAAGATCAATGAAACCAGGAGCTGGTTCTTTGAAAAAAACTAATAAAATTTATAAATGTCTATCAGACTTAAAAAAGGAAAAAAGAACCCAATAAATAAAAGCAGAAAGGAGAGAGGATAAATAACAACTAACACCACAGGAAAACTATATGGCAAAAAATTGGACAAACTGGAAGAGATGGATAAATTCTTACAAATATATTAACTAACAAAACGAAGGAGGAACAAATAGAAAACTTGAAAAGACTGATAACCAGCAAAAAATTGAATCAGTAATAAAAAAAATCCTAAAAACAAATGTCTAGGACAAGATGGCTTCACCAGTGAATTCTACCAAATGCTTAAGGAAAAAGTAATATCTATACCTAAAAAGCTATTCCAAAAAATAAAAAGGAAAGAAAACGTCCAGGTTCATTCTGTGAGGTCAGTATTATCCATATATTAACACCAGATAAAGAGTCCACTAAAAAGAGAACTCTAAGCCAATATCCATGGTGAATGGGGATGCAAAAATTCTCAATAAATACTAGCAGACAGACTCCAACAATATATTAAAAGAATCATTGACCCTGAGCAAGTGGGATTTTTTCCTGGGTTGCAAGTGTGGTTCAATATTTGCTAAAAATCAATCACTGTGATACACCGCATTAATAAAAGAAAGGTAAAGGACCATATGATCCTTTCAGTACATGCGGAAAAAGCACTACACAAAGTACAACATCCATTCATGATAAAAGCCCTCAAAAAAGTAAGGTTGGAGGGAATATACCACAACATAATAAAGGCCATACATGAAAACTCACAGCTAATATCTCTAGTTGGGAACAACTGAGAGCTTTTTCTCTATTGTCAGGAAAAAGACAGGGATATTCACTCTCACCAGTGTTACTCAGCATAGCACTGGAAGTCCTAACCACAGCAATCAGACAACAAAAAGAAATAAAAGGCATCCAAATCAGCTAGGAAGAGGTAAAATTTTAACTATTTGTGCATGACATAATACTCTATGTGAAAAACCTGAAAGACTCCACCAAGAAACTGCTAGAACTGACACATGAATTCAATAAACTCCCAGGATACAAAATCAGTGTACAAAAATCTGTTGCCTTTTAGGGTGCCTTGGTAGTTCAGTCAGTTAAATGTCAACCTTCGGCTCAGGTCATTATTTCTGGGTCCTGCAGTCGAGCCCTGCATTGAGCTCCCTGCTCAGCAGGGAGTCTGCTTCTGCCCCTCCAACCCTGCTCATGCTCTCTCTCTCTTTCAAAGTAAAAAAATAAAATCTTAAAATAAATCTGTTGCATTTCTAAACACCAATAAGAAAGCAGCAGAAAGAGAAATGAAGGGATCAGTCCCATTTACAACTATACACAAATACATATAGAAGACAAAATAAATGCATTTTATTTGTAACTCTTTTCTTCTTATATATGTTAAGAAGGAAACTGTATAGCAATACATACAAAGTTATATTTATCAAATTAAAACATATGAAGTACAATTTGTATGAAAATATGGTACAAAAGAAAGGGTAGGTAGCAGCTATATTGGAGAAAAGATTTTTATGCAATTGGAATTGGTATTAATCTACCCTACATTGTGTCACTGAAGTATTAATTGTAATTCCCAGGACAACCATTAAGAAAATATCTGAAGGGGCGCCTGGGTGGCTCAGAGGGTTAAAGCCTCTGCCTTCGGCTCAGGTCATGATCCCGGGGTCCTGGGATCGAGCCCCGCATCGGGCTCTCTCCTTGTTGGAGAGCCTGCTTCCTCCTCTCTCTCTCTGCCTGCCTCTCTGCCTACTTGTGATCTCTCTCTGTCGAATAAATAAAATCTTAAAAAAAAAAAATGATTACAACGGTAATCTTAAAAAAAAAAAAAAAAAAGAAAATATCTGAAAATATATAGTAAATTGAACTAATTAAAGAGTATACTGGATAAGCTACTTTATGCAAAGGAGAGAAATAATGGTAGAACAGAGGAACAAAAGCTATGTGAGGCATACAGAACATTAAAGTCATATGTAAATCCTACCTTGTCTGTATTAAAATAAACATGAATATAGTAAAACAAAAACAAAAAAATAATCAAAGCCAGGGAGTGGTAGAATGGATTTAAAAAGTGACCCTTAGCTGTCTATAAAACACTTTCTTCTATCATAGACATGGGTACTTTGAAAGTTACAGGATGGAGAATGATATGCTATGCAATCAGTAACCAAAGGGAGAAGGAATGTTTATAATAATAAAAGACAAAATATACCTTAAGACAAAAATTGGGACTAGAGACAACATATACTAATGATAAAATTGTTAATCCAACAGAAAGAAATCACAATTATAAACAGACATTCATCTATCAACAGAGATATGAGTACATGAAGCAGAAACCCGATAGAAAGGAAAGAAATAGAGAAATCAACAGTAACAGATGGAGATTTTGATATCTCATTTTCAATGATGGATAGAAAAAGTAGGAAAAAACAAGGAAATAAAAGACATTAACAGCATTGTAAACCAATAGACATAACATACATCTATAAAATACTCCACCCAACAACAGAAAAATACACCTTTTTCTCAAATGCACAAGAATGTCCTCAAGAAAACATATGCTAGGCCTCCAAAAATTTAACAGAATTAAAATCCTACAAAATATGGTCTCTCACCACAGTGGAATAAAATTAGAAATCAACAGGAGGGGTGCTTGTGGTTCAGTCAGTTAAGCATCTGCCTTCAACTCAGATCATGATTCCAGGGTCCTGAGATGGAGTCCTTCCCCCTCTTCCCTGTGCAAGATCTCATTCTCTCTCACAATCTCTATCTCAAATAAGTAAAAAACCACACAAACAAAAAATAATTTTAAAAAATCAACAGGAAAGAATTTGGAAATTCACAGATATGTGGAAATTTAACACACTTCTAAATAACCAAGGGATCAAAGAAGAAACCACAAGATAAATTAGAAAATACTATGAGATAAATAGAAACAAAAATACAACATACAAAACTTCTGCAATAAAATTAACACAATTTATACAGGAAGATACATGGTTTCAAGTTACAAAAGGAGAAATATCAGAAATATGTGAGATATCTGAAATCAACAACATACTTTTATATCAGGAGAAACTAGAAAAAGAAGGAATTATTAACACAAGGCAAGCAGAAGGAATGAAATAATAAAAGGGATTAGAAAATAAGATAATAGAAAAATTAATAAAAGCAATGAAACCAAATCATCAAATTTAAAAAGCTTTTAGTTAAAAGGACCAAGAAGAAAAAGGGAAAAGATTCAAATTACTAAAATCAGGAATGAAAGATGAGACATATAAAAAAGCATTATAGAGGAATATTATGAACAATTAGACACCAATAAATTAGACAATGTAGATGAAATGGAAATTCCTAGATACACACAAATTACTTAAACTAACTCAAAAAGAAATAGAAAATGTTTACAGACATATGACAAGAAATGAGAATGAATAAATAATCTAAAAAATTATCCAAACAAAAAATCTCTGGGCAATAAGGCTTCACTGGTAAACATTACAAAAACACATAGAAAAGAATCAATACTAAACCTTCCTAAAATTTTCACAAAATAAATTACATGACAACACTTCTTGACTCATTTTTTGAGTCCAGTATTATCTTGATACCAGAACTAGACAAAGACATCACAACAATAGAATACTAGAAATCAATATCCCTTATAAATAAAAATGCAAAGGGCACCTGGGTGGCTCAGTCACTTAAGCATCTGATTTTAACTCTGGTTGTGATCTCAGGGTCCTGGGATCAAGCGCCGCATTGGGTTTGTGGGTGACTTTAAGTTTCATAGATTTGTGGTCAGAAAACAATACATGGTATGAGTCAGTCTTTTCATATATATTGTGTATTGTTTTGTGAACTAATATGTGATCTGTTCTGGAGAATGGCCCATGGGCACTTGAAAAGAATGTGTATTCTGCTGCTTTAGGTTGGAATGTTCTGAATATTATTTGTTAAATCCATGTGGTCCAGTTCATCATTTAAAGTTGTTTCCTTTTGTTCTCTTCAGATCATCTGTCCATTGATGTAAGTGGGGTGTTAATGTCCCCTACTGTTATTGTATTATTATGATTGCATTCCTTTATGTTTGTTATTAATTATTTTATATATTTGGGTCCTCCCATGTTGGGTGCATAAACATTTACAATTGTTAGATAGTCTTGTTGGACTTTCCCTTTTATGATTATGTAGTGCCCTTCTTTTTTTTTAAGATTTTATTTATTATTTATTTACTTGACAGACAGAGATCACAAGTAGGAGGAGGCAGGCAGAGAGAGAGGAGGAAGCAGACTCCCTGCTGAGGAGAGAGACCAATGTGGGGCTGGATCTGAGGACCCTGGGATCATGACCTGAGCCAGAGGCAGAGGCTTTAACCCACTGAGCCGTCAGGTGCCCCTGTATTGCCCTTCTTTATCTCTTGTTACAGTCTTTGTTGTAATGTCGAATTTGTCCAATATATGTATTGATACAATAGCTTTCTTTTTTTAAAAAATTTTTATTTTAGGGACGCCTGGGTGGCTCAGTTGGTTAAGCAGCTGCCTTCGGCTCAGGTCATGATCCCGGCGTCCTGGGATCGAGTCCTGCATCGGGCTCCTTGCTCCGCAGGGAGCCTGCTTCTCCCTCTGACTCTGCCTTCCACTCTGTCTGCCTGTGCTCACTCTCACTCTCTCTCTCTTACAAATAAATAAATAAAATCTTAAAAAAAAAAAAAAGAATTTTAAAAAAAAATTTTTATTTTAAATTTTTTTATTTTTTATAAACATATAATATATTTTTATCCCCAGGGGTACAGGTCTGTGAATCGCCAGGTTTACACACTTCACAGCACTCACCAAAGCACATACCCTCCCCAATGTCCATAATCCCACCCCCCTTCTACGAACCCCCCTCCCCCTAGCAACCCTCAGTTTGTTTTGTGAGATTAAGAGTCACTTATGGTTTGTCTCCCTCCCAATCCCAATAGCTTTCTTTTGATGTCTATTTGTATGATGAATATTTCTTCATCCCCTTTCTTTTAATCTCCCAGGCATCTTTAGGCCTTAAATGAGTAAGCCACATATAGGGTTTTTTTTTTCCCATTCTGACACCTTTTATCTTTTTTAAACATATTTTATTTATTTATTTGTCAGAGAGAGAGATAGCGAGTGCCCACAGGCAGACAGAGTGGCAGGGGGAGAAGCAGGCTCCTTGCTCAGCAGGCCCATGTGGGCCTCAATCCCAGGATGCTGGGATCATGGCCTGAGCCAAAGGCAGCCGCTTAACCAACTGGGCCACCCAGGCATCCCACCTTATATCTTTTCGTGAAACTTTTGTCTATTTACATTCAGGGTAATTATTGATATGGATTTAGTGATTTTTTTTTTACTTGTTTTGTCATTGTTTATGGAGATTTCTGTGATCCTTTCTTGTCTTTGTCAGTTTTGGCCTCTCATTTCCACTCAAGGAATCCCCGTTAATATTTCTTGCAGGGCTGGTTTAGTGACCATGAAGTTCTTTAGGTTTTGTTTGGGAAATCCTTTAACTCTTCTTTCTGAATGATAGCCTTGCTGGATAGGTATTCTTGGCTACAGATTTTTTTTTTCATTCTGTACATTGAATTTATTATGCCACTATCTTCTGGCTTGCCAAGTTTCTGTTGCTAGGGCAGCAGTTATCCTTATGCATCTTGTCTTGTAAGTTAGGGACGTCCTTTGTCTTGCTGCTTTTAAGAGTTTTTTTTTTCCTTTATTACTATATTTAATTGTAACATATCTTGGTTTTGACCTGCTTTTGTTAATTGTAATGGGTGTTCTCACTGTCTTCTAGATCTGGATGTCTCTTTCCTTCCTAAATTAAGGAACTTTTTACCTATTATTTCCTCAAATAAATATTCTGCCTATCTTTCTCTCTTTTCCTCTTCTGTGACTCCTGTAAAATGAATGTTATTACAGTTGATGGAATCACTAAGTCTATTCTTGTGTTTCATAAATCTCCTTTCAGTCTTTTGTTCATTGCATTAAGCTTCTTTCCAGTCTCAGTTATTGCATTGTTCATTTCTGAATGATTCCTCTTTAACTTTTATATCTTTGGTAAAATTCTCCTAGTTGCCTTCCATTCTTTTTTCAAGTCCAGTGAGTATCCTTATGAATGTTGCTTTAAATTCTCTATCAATTATGTTACTTATATATGCTTTGTTTAGAACTCTGCCCAAGACCTCATCTTATTCTTTCATTTGCAATAAATTCCTCTATCTTATCATTTTGTCTAAGTCATTGTCTTCTCCTGTGTGTTAGAAAAGCCTGTTCTGTTTCCTGTTCTTGAGAGTAATGGCTTTATGAAGAAGTGGTCATGTAGTGTCCTGGGCTTGGCACTTCAGAGTGTGTGCTTCTCTGCTCTGTTGTTATGTTTTGTCTGCTCTATATTTTATGCCAGTCATTAGTAAACCTCTCCTTGCCTGCAGTGGGCAGTATTTAGTCCTTGGCCAGAGTGTGGCAATTTTAACTATGTATGCTGCAGTGCGCTCATGCAAAAAGAGTGGATCCTATTTTATCTAGAACGAAAGCATTTGGAACTCTAGTCAGGAGACATGGTGTTAGTAGGGTTTTCTTCTGGTCTGGGAGAATGGCCTGCACTCTGGGACTGGGTCAAGCTTGATGGAGAAGGGCAGTCCCACCAAAGTGCAGAGATCCAAGAGTTGGTATAAACAAGTTAGGCAACCTGTGTCAGCCCTGAGCTCCTTCCTGCAGGTATCTCTGCATTTATGCTGGAGGGGGAAGGGAAATGGCTCTAGCCAGCTTCTTTGTTCCTGGAGAGGTGTCTCACTGAAGGCTGCCTCTTAGAGAAGCACTCTGAGAAGAGTGAATAATCTTCCCCTTTGTGCCCCAGAGATTTTTGAGATTTTTGTTTCCCTGTTGTCTGCCTCAAGGTTTTTTTTGACTACTTCTCACCAGGAGCAGCCCACTGACCTTTGGGCTCTAATTCTGTCAAGACTGTTGACTTTTAATACTGCATGCTTTAAGGAACTGTTGTGGGTAGGGGATTATGCTGGACTTTGGGGGGGAGGGTCCTGCCATGCTGGGACTGAGACAATCTTGACTGAGCAGGGTAGTCCCGCCAGAGCACAGAGGTGAAAATTGTTGTAATCAAGTCAGGCAACCTGTGTAGGCCCTGTGCTGCTTCCTGCAGATGGCTCTGTGTTTATGGTAAGGGGAGAGGGAATGGAATGGGACCAGTCTGCTCTTTTGTCCCCACAGAAACATCTCTGTGAGCAAGGTCTCTCAGGGAATCACTCACAGTAGAATGAATAATCTCCCCTCTGTGTGTCCCAGATATTTTTCAGATTGCTTTTTCCAGGCTGTCTGCCTCCCCCCCCCCCTTTTTTTTTGCCTGCCCTCACTCCAGCAGCGGTGCAGTTCCCTCCAGTCTCATACCAGCCAACCCTGCCGACATCCAAAACTCCAAACTTTAAGCCCTACTGGTTACAAGAACTCAGGAAACTCAAAACCCCCCACACATTCCCCAATCAATGGCTTTGGGAAAACATTCTCCTTGTGTGTTCCCTTGTGTGCTTCTCTCTCCCCCTTCTCTGTGACCATGGCTCCCTCTCATCTGCAGCACACATGATCCATTTCTCCCTCAAACCATGTCTCCCCACTTCCTACCTTCTTCAGTGTGGTCTTTTCTCTCCCTTTAGTTGTGAAGTTTGTTCTGTTAGTGTTGAGGTTGATTTCTTGGGTATTTAAGATGATTTGATAGTTATTGTATTTTATTCATCAGTCTAGACCAACCTAGGGTCTTTCTGTTCTGACTGCATAGTCCCAAATACTGGTTTATTTATCTTTGATTTTAGCCTGGTAGACTCTCTTTAGTATTTAGTGTAGGGTAGATATACTAGCAACTAATTCAGTTTTTGTTTATCTGGGAATATCTTCACTTTTGAAATTTAATTTTGCTAGATGTACAATATTATTGTTGCAGGGTTTTTGTGTCACAGAGTCGAGGAATGAATCTTCCTGGACACAAAAGGGTGAAGTGAGGTGAAAATTTATTAAGTAAAGTTGAGAATAGAAAGTAAAGAAAAGGAGCTCTGTAGTGTGAGCTCTGTAGTGTGAGAGAGGTCCTGAATGGGTTGCCACTGAGGGCTTTTATGGTCTGTCTTTTATAGAAATCTGACCATATCTTGTCAATAACATGTAAAAACAAACATGATAGATTTGTAAATATCATGGGACTATCCTGTCTATATTTAGAACAAAAGTGGTGGATTTGTTACCTTCCCTTCTCTCTGGTTAATCTCATCTATAACATTTCTTCACATCTGGGATTTCTTTGATACTAGTCATGTAGCTCCCTACCTGTCTTCCACTTCCTAGCCTCGCCTGTCCCTTACTCATTATCTTGATAGTTCCCTCTACCCTGGTATTTTGAGTATGCTACTTTACTGTCTGATCCTTCATGATTCCTGATGAAAAATTCAGCTGGTAATCTTTCTGAGGATTCCTTGTTGATGAAGAGTTTTTTCTTTTGCCTTTTTAAAAGATTTTGTCTCTATCTTTCAGCAGTTGACTGTGATAGTTTTAGGTATGTATGTCTGAGTTTATCTTTCTTTAGGTGTTTATTGAGCTTTTTGGGAATGAAGATGATTTTTAATTTTTATCAAATGTGGCAAATATTCTTTCTTCGTCTCCCTTTCCTATTCTAGGTTCCCATTGTGTGTGTTGTTATGTTTATGGTGCCTTATAGGTCTCTGAGAGTCTGTTGATTTTTCTGCCTTCTTTTTTCTTTCTGTTCTGTAGATTTGGTAGTCTCAGTTGACCTCTATTTAGCTTCACTGATTCTTCTGTCTGCCCAATTCTAATCTTAAGGTTATATAGTAAATTTTCCATGTCTGTTATTGTGTTTTTTTAACTACAGAATTTTTAGTGGATTCTTTAAAAGTATTCTTCAATTCACTATTGATATTCTGTATTTGTTGAGACATTTTTCTCATTTTCTCCTTTAGTTTTTTTAGATATGGTGCTCTTTGATTCTTTGAATATATTTAGAATAGCTCATTTAAAATCTTTGTCTAGTAAACCCAATGTTTGGGCTTCCTCATGGACAGTTTCTCTTGATTACATTTTTTTTTTTTTTTTTTAGTTAGTCAAAGTTTCCTGTTTCTGTGTATCTCCTAATTTCTTATTGAAAAGTATGCATTTAATATTATGTAATGTGACAATTCTTGAAATGAGAACCTCTCTCTTTCCCCATGGTTTATGTGTTGTTGTTTCCTTGTTTTCCTTCTTGAACAAATTCTGTATTAAATTCTATATTTTTATTGTGTTTAACTGCTGAAGTCTTTGGTAGTTTAGCTTAGTGATCACCTACTGATTGGATAAGGATTCCATGAGATACCTTGAGGCAGCAAGTTTCCTAGCCTTTGGTGAAGGGCTGTGTTGGTGTATGTTATGTCAGTTTGCAACTCTGCCTACCATTCTCTCCCTGCTTGTTCAGGGCCTTCAGTTCAGATAGAAGTGAGCGACTGGGTCCATCTCAAACCTTTCATGGACATAGACACAGCCTGGGGTGTGCACACATACCTTCACATGCACATGTCTTTCTAGATTTTTTTAGGGATAGGTTGTTGCTTTGCATAGGTCATGTGCACATGTTATTCTCCAAATTGTCATTCTCTAAATCTTTATGAAGCATTTTGGGTTCCTGGACCCAATTCCAATGTATTTTTGGGAGTGGATTCCCCACACTAACAAGCAATTCTCTGAATACCAGGTAGATGTCCTACTATCATATATCATATCATATCATATCATGATATAATATATCATGATATATCATGTACTACTATCATATATCATATCAATACCAGGTAGATGACACTATCTCCCTGGAAACCAGATTCTACAGGTTAAGTTTTCAGTTGTACAACACTGCACTAATGCTTTCAGATGTCTGTCACAAGTCCAGTTCTTTTGATCAACTGGCTGTAAACTAGAGGTTCCAACAATGCCCTTATTAGGTTTGATTAATTTTCTAGAAAGACTCACAGAACTCAAAGAAATATTTTACTTACTAGAATACAGTTTTATTATAAAGGAATATAACATAAGAACAGCCATATAGAAGGTATATATAAGGCATATTATGGGAGAAGGGTGTGGAGCTTCCATGCCCTGTCTGAGCATACCATTCTCCCCACTTCTCTACATGTTTACTAATCTGGAAGTTTCTTTTGGGTTTTTATGGAGGTTTTGTTACATAGGCATGATTGATCATTCATTGGTGGTTGATTCAACCTCCAGCCTCTCTCCCTCCAGAGGTCAGGGGAGTGAGAATGAGAGTGAGAATGAGAGGTCTAATGCTCTACTCACATGGTTAGTTGTCCTGACAACCAGTCCCCATTTTTAGGTTGGTCTAAAAGTCATGCCATTAACCTAACAAAAGGCAATTTCATGGCTGTCATCACTTAGGAAATTTCAAGGGTTTTGGGAGCTGTGAGCTGGGAATGGTGGATGAAGACAAAATATATATGAGAAATATATTCTAGGCATCTGAATTGATCAAATATATATTTCTTATAAATCACAATTTATATATGCAAGCAAATATTTTGGTCAACCTCTTGATAACTCCAACTTTTACATTTCCTTTGGGCTACTACAATTTTAAAAACTTGAGATGATTATTTTTGACAAATGCCCCCCCCAAGCACTGTTTATACAGAATGAGCTTTAGGTTAAGACAGAGACAAGCCTTAAGAATGGAGCCTTCAGGACCTGTTAAAATGGACAAATAGTGATAGTTCTGTAAGAGTGCAGCCTTGTGAAACTCCAGCCCCATTCTGCCCTCTCTGGTGGCTGCTAGCCTGTTGGTTTTCACAGCTATCATTGTTGTGATACTGTTGATTTTCAGTGCTACAGCAGAGCTGGGGAAAGAGTGATCTGATTGACTATACTTAATGCACAGCAAAGTACACTGGTATTATCAAGATTTAGTCTTTTATCTTGAACAGAGGATCCTTAGATTCTTAAACCTTTAGTTTATTAGAGAATATCATATATATTATATAATCTGTCATATATATTATATAATCTGTTTTTTATAATATATATTACAGAAAAAAGTTGTATCCAGGATTTATAAAGAAGTCTTATACGTCAGGAGCTCAGCAATAAGAAGACAAAAATCCAGTTATAAAACTGGCAAGAATTTTAACAGACCCTTCATGAAAAAAGATAAATACCCAACAAGTAAATGATAAACTACTTAGCACCATTAGTCATCAAGAAAATGCAAACTAAAACTATAGTGAGATACCACCACACAGCCATTGAAATGGTTAAAATTAAAAAGTCAGTTATCAGATTTTTAGTGTAGCTTTATTCACAATAGGCAAGATATGGAAGGAACTCAAGTGTCCATCAATGGACGAATGGATAAAGGAGATGTGGTATATGCATACAATGAAATATTACTCAGCCATAAAAAGGAATGAAATATTGCCATTTATTACAACATGGATGGAGCTAGAGAGGATTATGCTAAGTGAAATAGGTCAGAGAAAGACAAATATCATATGATTTCACTCATAGTGGGGAAAAAAGGAGCAGAAACAGACCCACAAACACAGAGAAGGAACTGGTGGTTGCCAGACTAGAGGTGAGTGGGGGAATGGGCAAAATGAGTGAAAGAGAGTGGGAGGTGCAGGCTTGTAGCTATGGAATGAATAAATCACTGGGATGAAAGGTACGACATAGGGAATATAGTGAGTGGCGTTTTAATAGCATTATATGGTGACAGATGGTAGCTATACTTGTGAGCATAGCATAATGTATAGAGTTATTGAGTCACTATGTTGTAAACATAAAACTAATATAACATTGTATGTCTGCAATACTTTACTAAAAAGATTTTAAGGTAAGTTACCAGATGTTGGAAGATATGTGGATCAATTGAAATTCTCATATATTGTTATAAGAGTACAAAATAGTACATTGACTTTGGAAAACAGTTTGACATTTTCTTTTTTTTTTTAATTTTTTAATTTTTTATAAACATATATTTTTATCCCCAGGGGTACAGGTCTGTGAATCACCAGGTTTACACACTTCACAGCACTCACCAAATCACATGCCCTCCCCAATGTCCATAATCCCACCCCCTTCTCCCAAACCCCCTCCCCCCAGCAACCCTCAGTTTGTTTTGTGAGATTAAGAGTCACTTATGGTTTGTCTCCCTCCCAATCCCATCTTGTTTCATTTATTCTTCTTCTACCCACTTAAGCCTCCATGTTGCATCACCACTTCCTCATATCAGGGAGATCATATGATAGTTGTCTTTCTCTGCTTGACTTATTTCGCTAAGCATGATACGCTCTAGTTCCATCCATGTTGTTGCAAATGGCAAGATTTCATTTCTTTTGATGGCTGCATAGTATTCCATTGTGTATATATACCACATCTTCTTGATCCATTCATCTGTTGATGGACATTTAGGTTCTTTCCATAGTTTGGCTATTGTGGACATTGCTGCTATAAACATTCGGGTGCATGTGCCCCTTTGGATAACTACATTTGTATCTTTAGGGTAAATACCCAATAGTGCAATTGCTGGGTCATAGGGCAGTTCTATTTTCAACATTTTGAGGAACCTCCATGCTGTTTTCCAGAGAGGCTGCACCAGCTTGCATTCCCACCAACAGTGTAGGAGGGTTCCCCTTTCTCCGCATCCTCGCCAGCATCTGTCATTTCCTGACTTGTTGATTTTAGCCATTCTGACTGGTGTGAGGTGATATCTCATTGTGGTTTTGATTTGTATTTCCCTGATGCCGAGTGATATGGAGCACTTTTTCATGTGTCTGTTCGCCATCTGGATGTCTTCTTTGCAGAAATGTCTGTTCATGTCCTCTGCCCATTTCTTGATTGGATTCTTTGTTCTTTGGGTGTTGAGTTTGCTAAGTTCTTTATAGATTCTGGACACTAGTCCTTTATCTGATATGTCGTTTGCAAATATCTTCTCCCATTCTGTCAGTTGTCTTTTGATTTTGTTCACTGTTTCCTTTGCTGTGCAAAAGCTTTTGATCTTGATGAAATCCCAGTAGTTCATTTTTTCCCTTGCTTCCCTTGCCTTTTGCATTGTTCCTATGACATTTTCTTATATGTTGTAAGATACACTTACAACTAATCTTAAAACCCATTTATTGGACCCTTATGTATTTACCCAAGATAAGTAAAAATGTATGTCCTAGAAAGATTTATACATGAATTTTTAAAGTAACATTCTTCACAATAGTGAAAAACTAGAAACAGCACAATGTCCATAAATAGGTGAATGAATGAATAATGGTATATTTATCCAATGGAACCTACTCAGCAACAAAAATAATGAATTACAGATAGATGAATTTCTAAGATATTGTGCAGACCAAAGTAATCTAGATATAAGAGTATATTCCATTATGATTCCATAGAACAGAAGAGTGATAAGTAAATTGGTTTCTGTACAGCATTAATTACCTGCCTAATTAATCCTGTTTATTCTACCGTATTCCCAGAAAACTTCAGTTGCCTAAAATAAACTATCCAGCTACATTCTAGAAGGAGTGAGGGAAAAACATAGAAATCCCATGAATAAGAAGGTGGTGTAGAGAGAATCCTCAAAGATATCTTGAACAATTATGAGATAGAAGCTTGGTGGACAGGGATGCAGAAGTATTAGGGAAGATAAAATAATGAATTTACATGGTCTAGAATGATGTAGTAAATTTTATTTTAATAAGGAAATAAAGGCCTCATACATAACAAGCATTTCTATGTTATCTATTGATTCTTTGGAGTCCAATAGTTACCCAACTCATTTATCTGAAATACATGGCTCATTCCTGACACTTTTCTTAGTACAGAGGCTGAATATATGAGACTTTCTTTTAATGAAGAGCTCCTAATTTATGCTTGTTCATATTTGTGAATGTGATTTGTCTCTGCATTGTCTCGTTTTTTGTTTGTTTATAAGGTAAATATGGTAATACCTACCTTTGTGTATTCAAGAGGAATAAATGAGAGTGCTTTTGGTAAGTCCTTCATAAACTTTTTCAAGCTCTGTGCAAATGTAAAGTAGTGTTTTCAATCAGACCAAAGGTCTGGAGAATAGAAGTTGGTGCAAATAATGAAAATGGAAATTAATGCAGCTCCTTTCTTATCCCATGGCTTCACTTACAAAATAATATAACTGTAAAAAAATCATAATATTTGTGGTTTCTGAGATGTTCAGATAATTCTAAAAGAGGAGTGGTTATTGACTATACCTTGTTTTATCAAGAAAAAAACTGAAAGAATCCAGGTATTTGTGAAAGGGCAATATAAAGAATATTCTTATTTAATTTCCTTGAGTGACACAGAAAGCACATGGGGCTTGTCCTTTTCTGCTGCTGGCCAAGGAGACCAGAGAAAAGTTATTATTTTCCAGCCATGGAGCCAGTTTTGCATTCTCTTTGCTGATGAAATATGAAAAATACATTGGTGTGGACCAGATTTGAAGTAGAAAATGTTACTGCAAAGTGTGGAAATTTGTGAAGGCATGGTAACCTAGTCTGCAGTCCCTATTCTTTGTAAAACATTTCTTCTTCTTCTTTCTCTTCTTTTTAAAAAATATTTATTTATTTATTTGAGAGAGAGAGAGAGAGAGAGAGCAAGTGGGGGGAGGGGCAGAGGGAGAGGGAGAGAGAAATTCTCAAGCAGACTCCATGCTGAGCTTGGAACCTGAAACAGGGCTCAATCCCACTACCCATGAGATCATGACCTGAGATGAAATCATGAGTCAGACACTTTTTTTTTTTTAAAGTCACTGATCCTTTATTTGTCTCCAGTTAATGTATTAAGTATTAGTAAAACGAAAGCTACCATGTATTGAACACCGGTGTACCAGGCGCCGTGCTAACTGACTGAGCCACCGAGGCACTCCTCTCCTCCTTCTCCTCTTTCTCCTGCTTCTCTCTCTGCTACTTCTGCTTCACGTCCTCCTCTCTCTACCTCCTTCTTGCCAATGATGTGTTCAAAGGCTCAAGGCTCTAAATACTGAAAATAAGCTTTTCTGGAAATGGGATGTAAACAAGATGGCAATAAAATTCTAGGCAGGTTAATCTGTTCCAACCAAAGGTCTGAACATGTTTTATTGTGTTTGTGCTTAACCATGTTAGCTTTTTATTGAAAGGAATAGATATTGTCTGTATTGTCTCCCTTTCTGTTGGTCTGAGAGCAAAAACTCTCATAGACCTATGTATCTCATAGATGTAAAGGTGGAGGATGATGAAACTATGGAGTTAAAGAAGAAATAGAAAAAAAAGGAACCAAAAATAACCAAAATTTTGAGCTTTCCTAGAAGATGGTCTAATGGATTACTTTAATTAATGAGAGCAGTGCTCCTTGAACATTAAAGGACATATGAATCCCCTAGGGATTATATGAAACTGCATTTTGTGATTCAGTAAGTCTGGGGTTTGATCTGGGAATGTGTATTTCCATAAAGCTTCCAGGTGATAATGATTCTGCTCTGAGAACCACTGAGAGTAGCAAGGCTGGAGAGTGGCTGGACCTCTTTGTGAAGGAAATATTTTTAAAATTTCACTAGAGATATGTCAAAAGGCTAGCTAAATATTATTTAATTTTGTACCTTCATTAGACTTTCATTTAATAAAATTTAAAATTATTCCCCCAAAATATAAGCATTTGTCTGGCCTTACGACCCTGAAGTTTTTCATTAATTGCTTCCTTACTTCAGGTAAGGTCCCTTGCTGAATACTCTGTGAACAAGTTAAATTTGTTGTCCTGCCTGATCGTAACCTAACCCAGGCTGCCATATGGTTAATGTGTAAAATATCCAAGTTGTGCCTGTGTTGCCATGGAAAAGGCCCTAGAGAAACAGAAAGACTGTCTGGCTTCTACTTTTGACACTGCTGGCTAGCTTAGGGCCCTTGAGTACCACAACTCCAAAATTCAGCTTTTTCCTTTGTAGAATGTTTGTGGGTATTTGTTTGGTGAGCGGTAAGAAAACATTTAGTCCATTGCCCATAATTGGTGCTCAATTAATGCTTAAGGAGACTCTTTAAGGAGTAAAACTAAGTAGTTTTAATTCTTATGGGCTTTGGATAGAAGGAGTCAGAGAGGACAGGAATTGAGATTAAAACATATCTCATAATTTAAAAGAAGGACTTCACTAAACTGCCCTCCTTCCTCTTTAATGGGTTTAGTTCCTCGAATCTTCTACTGAAGTTTTAATATTTTGTTAAACTTTAATTATTTATTTTTTAAATTTTATTTTATTTTTTCAGTGTTCCAAAATTCATTGTTTAACTTTATTAAATGCAAGTTGCTAACTACTGAGAGCACTTCTCTTTGCTTTTGTCCTATCAGCCCTAACAGATATGAGTAAATCAGTTAAAGGACAGTCTTGACAATTTCTTCTGTTTCTCTTACTTTGCAGATTATTCTTCAGCTGTTCAGAAATTTTCTCAGACACTTCAGTCCTTTCAGTTTGATTTTATTGGAGACACTCTGACTGATGATGAGATTAACATTGGTAAGTCTTCAGCTGCATGTGGCCTTGTGCCTCTTGAGGCAGTTCTGAAACCATGAGTCTCCTAGGTTTCTGGATACAGGAAACTTGGACATCTTCATCCTCTGTGGTCTAGTGCCAATCTCATGGGAGGCTGCTTAAGAAGGATAGAGAAACACTGTTTTCCAGTCCCATTCCCCTCTCACACAAAAGCAATAAAAAGATATCCCTTAAGCCTCCACTGAGGTCTTTGACTCAGTCAGTCTGCAAGGGACTTTTTCTTTAAAGAATCTAATACATGAAAATAGATATTTTTGTGAAGGATAAAGTAAAGGTGATTTTTTTTTGAAAAAAATTCCAAAATGATTTAGAGTAACAGTCCTCCAAGGAATAAACTCTAGAATGTTTAAAAGTAGCATTTATATAGGTCCAGCTTTTCCGACAACAGGACATTTGACATAACCTCTTGGGAATTGAATTTAACAACTCACTGTGTGAGTTGTGTGATATTGGACAGATACTTCCTTTTTCTGAGCCTTAGTCTTGTCATCTATAATATGTGGTTAATATTAATATCAAGAGTGTTACTAGGAAGAGATTGAACAGTGGAAGTTAAAGAACTTTGTTTTTGTGTTAGTTACTATGAAGTTAAAGTGTTGTTGGCCAACTCTGGCCCTTGGCCCAAATCTTGCCTGCCACTGTTTTTCGATAAATTAAGGTTTTGTTGGAACACAGCTACATTTATTCATTTAAATATTGTCTAAGGGAAAAATATTGTCTAAGGGTACTTTTGTGGTAGGACAACAAAATTGAATAGAAGTGGCAGAGACTAAAATATTTGCTCTGGTCATTTAAGAAAAAGTTTGGTAACCAGCAAGTTAAAGAATTCATGTAAAGCATTTGCTAGACAAGATCATTGAACCACAGAACTATTGCGAATGCTTTAATGTCACTGAAACAAGTTAGTTAGGCAGTTGTATTTATGAACCCCAGCATTAAAATATAAAAATGTATTATTATTTAATGGTCATTATAGTAAATATGAATCGTATATAAAAGTATAAAATTACCTATGATAGTAAGATATTCCAGTACAGAAACAATGTATTGAATGCTATTGGCATATTATATTTTAACTCTCTTTTGTACATGTATCTCTTTTATGTGTATGCAATTTAGTTCATGCTAAATACATAGTTTTATCTTTTTAACCTAACATTTTATCATAATCATCTTCTGATAGCATTTAAAATTCTTTGTATATTTCATGGTGGCGGGGGCAAGGGAATTGTTTTTATTCACTGCTGTTTCCCCAGTGTGTAGAGGAGTACCTAACATATAGTAGATGCTCAGTACATGTTTGCTGAGTAAAAAAATATAATGGATGCATTCAGATCTTTTTATTATAGGAGCCATACTTTATATAGTATTCAGCTATTTAGCTTATTTCCAGTTTTTCACTATTATAAATAATACATCAGTGAGTACTTTTGTGAGACTAAGATTGATGACTTTTAGTAAATATGGTGGTATAAATAATGAAGCACACATTTGCATTTATATTATTTATTCACTTCATTTTAATTTTATAAATCTATTTTTGTCTAAGGGCATGACTTATTTAAAAATTAATATCATGGGCTTGAGAGTCAGATAGCCCAAATTTGAACTCTAGCTTTGGAAATTATTATCTGTGTAATAATGAACTTATCACCTGGGTAGGTGACTCCCCTTCTAAGTGTAAATTTTTCTCATATGGAAATAGGGATGAGATGATCAATGCCAAGTGTGCACAGTGCCTAAATACATGTTAACTGTTTAATCATTGTTAATATAATATTTGCTTTTTTTGTGCTTTGCAATGGACTGAATGTTTCTGTGTCCTTCTCAAAATTCACACGTTGAAATACTAACCCCTGATATGGTGGTATTAAGAGCTGGAGTCTTTGGGAGGTACTTAGGCCATGAAGGTGGAACCCCTCATGAATGGGATTAGTGTCCTCATAAAAGAGACACCAGAGGGCTCTTTTACCTTCCTTCCATCATGTGAAGATACACAAGAAGTTGTCAGTCTGCAACCTTGAAGAGGGCTCTCACCAGAACCTAACTATGTTGACACCGTGTTCTCAGATTTCCAACCTCCAGAAATGTGAGAGATAAATTTCTCTTGTTTATAAGCCACCCAGTCTATAGTAGTTTGTTATAGCATCCTAAACTTAGTAAGGCAGAAGAAATTGGTACTGAAAAGTTGGGGTGTTGCTGTACCACATACCTAAAAATGAGGTAGCTTTGGAATTAAGTAATGGGAGGAATCTGTAAAAGTTTGGAAGTGCATGCTAAGAAAAGCTTAGATTGCCATGAATGGAATTTTAAAGGCAATTGTGGTGAGAGTTCAGAAAGAAAAGAGGCGAGCCTTAGAGAAAGTTTCCATGAACAACATGTTATTAGACAATGGAGAAAAGCAATCCTTGTTATAAAGTAGGCAAAGAACTTGGCTGAACTGTGTTTATATTCTGGTGTTTTGTGGAAGGTAGTGTTTTCCGACTGAAAAAATTGAATGTTTGGCTGAGGAAATTTCTAAGCAAAGTGTTAAAAGAATGGCTTGGTTCCCCCTGTTTCTACTAAAAACTAAGGGGAGAAAAATGAATTAAAGATGGAATTATTAAACAAAATGGAACAAGAATTTCAAGATGTGGACATTTCTCTTCCTGTCCATATTACAAAAAAATGACAGTGTGTTTGAAAGAGAACACCAAGGGTGTGGTGGACTATAGGAAACAAAAAAATGGGACAAAATGAAGGAAGACTCTTTGACTTCTTAGACCCTGTAAGACCCGACCATACAGCTATTTGGCTATGAACATGCACTATTTTTCAATGACAAGAGAAGAAGGACTCTGAAGCCAATCCAGAGATCATCAGGGTTGCCATTTCTATCAGATGCCTAGAGTCTAGAGGCCCTGTGGCCTCCCACTAGATTTGAAAGGATGAGACCAATGCCTAAGGAGCTGTAGGGGTGGGCCCACTGAGGGTACAACACCTACCTTACCATAAATGTCAACCAGTGCCATTTAGGAAAAAGGTGTGTGAGTTTGAGCATGATGGCTTATAAACAAAATAAAACAATATAAATAAACAAAACAACACCCCCCAGTGATACCATGTTCTTGTGGGTGTTTGTGAGCTCCATGTAAGTTTGCTAGCTGTGACACATTTGCTTCTTAATGTGTGCTTTACAATAACACTTTAACTCAGTTACCATTTGCCTGCCAAGTCCAGTAACTCATAATTATCATCTGGTCATTGCCTTTAGGGATGATGAATCATGAATTGACCTTTATTGATGGGGACTGAAAAAAGATTTTGAGATTTTAAGTGGCCTGACATAGTCATCTTTGTTGGGTATGCCATTTTGAGAACTGGGATTTGTGGTAGTAGTGAGAAGAACAACCAGTGCTCCAACAGTTTAAGGTGATGCTCTTTGTAGGCTTTGAGAAGAAATATTAGCGATCCTACTGGGAGGGCACTGCTAGGAAAGAACAGTTGTGTTGGAAGCTGAGATGGGAGAGTGTGCCATACCCTCTAATTGTCAACACTACTAGCCCAGAGTGGATAGATCTTCTGTTTAACCAGAAAAATTGGTAAAAGTACAGTTATAATAGAATTTTGGGTTGAGATTTAGATTTCATATTATCTGTGAAGAGAACCTTGAAGTGCTTTTCATAATGAATTTTGTTGATGGCTGCAAAATGCAACTCAGTACCATTAACTCCCTTGTAGATACCAGTTGTCTAACAGAGATAGAAGTGATTCCTAGAGGATGTGAGTAAAACCTGAGACTTCTCTGAAGAGTCCCTTCCCTTGATAATCAGCACTAGTAACTAACTTGAGTAGTCTGTATGTAATAGGGACAAGTGAGAGGAAGTGTCTCACTGCCCTGATGACATTTGTCCCTGCTCTAGAGCAAGACATCTATGCCTTCAATTGGCATTGTGTGGCTTTTTCTCTACCTCTATATCTTAGTAACCAAAGGAAATTTCAGGTGTTTAGGTAGTTTTGTGTATACATCAGATTTCTTAGCTATGGTATCTTAGCAATATTACCCAAGCTTATTGGGCCTCTGTTTTCCTCATCTGTAAAGCAGGAAGTATAATCTATTTCACATGGACTGTGGGATATAAACCAGTTAAGTACATATACCAGAGAGTATATGTAAATCATTAGGCTCAGTGTCTGACTTATGATTGGTGCTCAGTATCTCATAGTTGTTACCAGGAAGGTGGTAGAAACTAAGTTTTGGAAAATCTCAGTTTGAAGTTATATTTCTTGAATAACTATGAAGGAAAAGGTAAAATAAAATATTAATATTCCAAGAACATTAGAGAGTATCTAGCTTAGTTATTTCTAATATGTGTCAGAGTGACCTGAAGCTCTTATTGATCCAGAGTTTCAGGACCTCTCTTAGATCAAATGAATCGGAATCTCTGTAATGGAGCCCCAGGCTCTGATTCCTACACAGTCATCAGTGAGCATTTTGGAACCCCATGTCAGTTTTCAGGTTTTTTCAAACTGTTCCTTGGATCCTCAATTTCTCCTATCCACCAAAGCTCAAATGAAGCAGGTTAAGAATTTACTTGAAGAATTGCATTTCCAGGTGAAAAAAAATAAGCTGATACTTTCAGAGTGCTTACCAAGTACCACATCTTGTTTTAAGCACTTTACATAAACTGATGAGAGAGAGGCAGAGACAGGTGAATGCGAGCATGTGTGCACACACACATACACACATACACAGTGAGAGAGGGAAAAAATGAGAATATACTAAGCTGGTTTACTAACCCTCCCACCACAACTCCTGCCAATCCTACAGATAGGGAAACTGATGTCCAGAGTTGGGCTAGTGATTGTTGAAGATAGTGCCAGAACCAAAGTCTCCTAAAGCCCAACTGATTTATTCAACTAATTTTTATTGAGCACCTGCTATGAATCCTGCCATCATGGAAATTCCATTCAGTTAAGTTTTGGGAAGAAATATATGCAAATAACTTCCTATATCATTGCAGTACTAGGAGCAAGAAAGGTGGGTGCTTTCCACATAGGCATCAGAGAACCTCCTTGCTCTTTTCTGAGGAACCCTGCTATGCATTTGTTCATTAGTAAATAGGTGGAAAGTATCCACTAAATGCCATAGACTGGGGACTCAGAGATACAATGAATCTCCCTGTCCTCGAGGATCTCAGTCTGTTAAAGGAGGCAGATGAGTATACAGACAATTGCAAGACAATATAATAAGTACTATGATAGAGGTAGGCACACAGTAGCCCCTATTCCACAGCGGTGTGTGTGTGTGTGTGTGTGTGTATGTGTGTGTGAGATAGGGAGAATAAACAAGGAAGGCTTTTCAGGGAAATGATAACCGAAGTTAGATGCAAGGCTAGGGTGAGGCAAGTGAGGATGCTAGGGCTGAAATTTAAGAAAGCACTTATTCTCAGGTTCATGCAAAGTGCAGGTGGGCACCATTTTGTGAGTGCCTCCCAAATTTTGCAATTTGCCTTTCTCCTGTCCTGGTCCTGATCTGAGTTGGATTTCTAAAGGATGAATGAGAATTAAGAAAAAACAACAGAGAAAACAAATATACAAAAGTACAGTTGAGGGGAGTAAAATTATATCTTTCTTAAAACTGGAAGACACTGAATGTGACAGGAAAAAGTTGAGGGGGAGTCAGAGATAAAGACCGGAGAGGTTGCATAAAGGCTATGCGAGTTTTGGCAGGTGATGGAAATGAGCAAATCAGACTGGATATAGGATGGCAATTGATATTCTGTCTCTGTGGCTTGTAATGAGAGGTAGGACTTGTGACAAACAGAAAAAGACATGCTACATCTAAGAGCAGCATCTTGAATGGGCTCCAGTGATTGTTGCCATCTAAAAATGTACATCTATGTTGACAGTATCTCTTATTTTTTTTTCAGAAAATTATACCCAGATATTTTATGCATAGTATTAATTGTCAGCAGTTAAGTCAAATAAAAACACTATGGACTCTGAGAAACAAAAAACTGAGGGTTTTGGAGGGTAGGGGTGGGTGATGTGTGAGCCTGGTGGTGGGTATTAAAGAGGGCACATATTGCATGGAGCTGGGTGTTGTACATAATCATGAATCTTAGAACATTGCATCAAAAACTAATGATGTATTTTATGGTGACTAACATAACAATAAAAATTAAAAAAAAAAACTAATGATGTATTGTATGGTGACTAACATAACTCAACTGAAAAAAAAAAAAAAAACCCACATTATCCAAACCAAGAAAAACATACCTATTGGCCAAATACAGTGGATGGGTGGATGGGTTTGTGATGTTGATGCCTGGGTTAGACAGTGAGGGGCCTGGAATACCTCATGAAATATTTTGGATTGTACCCTGAAGTTTATGGGGAATAAGACACAGATGGGAAAAGATCAGGAAGGAGACCTAGGCAGATTCCCAAAAGTTTTGACTTAATCCTAAAAATTCTGATGGACCTCACTGGAGAACCTTATACATATATATTTTTTTCTTTTCACGTTTTTATTTAAATTCCAGTTAACATACAGTATTATATTAGTTTCAGGTATAGAATTAAGTCATCCATCACTTATATATAACACCCAGTGCTCATCACAAGTGCTCTCCATAATATCCATCACCTATTTAATCCATACCCCTGCCTACCTCCTCTCCAGCAACTCTCAGTTTCTTCTCTATAGTTAAGAGTCTGTTTCCTTGTTTGCCTCTCTCTTTTCCCCCCATGTTTATCTCCTTTGTTTCTTAAATTCCACATATGAGTGAAATCATAAGCTATTTGTCTTTTTCTGACTGACTTATTTCGCTTAGCATAACACACTCTAGCTGCATCCACATCATTGTAATGTCAAGATTTCATTCTTTTTAGAACCAAGTAATATTCCATTGTATGTGAGTTTGAGTGTGTCTATGTGTGTGTGTGTGAAAAGATAGATATATGTGTGTACAATGTGTATATATGTGTGTACACAAAATACACATATGCATATGTATACACAATATGCACTATATATGTATGTGTGTATCTGCGTATATATACATATATTTGTATATTCTCATATCTGCTTTATCCATTCATCTTCATCAGTCAGTTGACATTTGGCCTCTTATCATAATTTGACTATTGTTGATAATGCTGTTACAAACATCAGGGTACATGTATCCCTTCAAATTAGTATTTTTGTATCTTAGGGTAAATACCTTGTAGTGCAATTGCTGGATCATTGGGTGCTTCTATTTTTAACATTTACATGAACCTCCATACTGTTTCCAGAGTAACTGCATCAGTTTGCATTACCACCAACAGTGTAAGAGGTTACTCTTTCTCTGCATCCTTGCCAACATCTGTTGTTTCCTGTGTTGTTGATTTTAGCCACTCTGAAGGGTGTGAAGTGGTATCTCATTGTAGTTTTAATTTGTATTTCCCTGATGATCAGTGATTTTGAGCATCTTTTCATGTGTCTTCTGGCCATCTGGATGTCTTCTTCGGAAAAATGTCTATTCATGTCTTCTGCCCAATTTTTTAATAATTTTTTATTTTTTATAAACATATATTTTTATCCCCAGGGGTACAGGTCTGTGAATCACCAGGTTTACACACTTCACAGCACTCACCAAAGCACATACCCTCCCCAATGTCCATAATCCCACCCCCTTCTCCCAAACCCCCTCCCCACAGCAACCCTCAGTTTGTTTTGTGAGATTAAGAGTCACTTATGGTTTGTCTCCCTCCCAATCCCATCTTCTTTCATTTATTCTTCTCGTACCCACTTAAGCTCCCATGTTGCATCACCACTTCCTCATATCAGGGAGATCATATGATAGTTGTCTTTCTCCGCTGGACTTATTTCGCTAAGCATGATACGCTCTAGTTCCATCCATGTTGTCGCAAATGGCAAGATTTCATTTCTTTTGATGGCTGCATAGTATTCCATTGTGTATATATACCACATCTTCTTGATCCATTCATCTGTTGATGGACATCTAGGTTCTTTCCATAGTTTGGCTATTGTGGACATTGCTGCTATAAACATTCGAGTACACGTGCCCCTTTGGATCACTACGTTTGTATCTTTAGGGTAAATACCCAATAGTGCAATTGCTGGGTCATAGGGCAGTTCTATTTTCAACATTTTGAGGAACCTCCATGCTGTTTTCCAGAGAGGTTGCACCAGCTTGCATTCCCACCAACAGTGTAGGAGGGTTCCCCTTTCTCCGCATCCTCGCCAGCATCTGTCATTTCCTGACTTGTTGATTTTAGCCATTCTGACTGGTGTGAGGTGATATCTCATTGTGGTTTTGATTTGTATTTCCCTGATGCCGAGTGATATGGAGCACTTTTTCATGTGTCTGTTCGCCATCTGGATGTCTTCTTTGCAGAAATGTCTGTTCATGTCCTCTGCCCATTTCTTGATTGGATTCTTTGTTCTTTGGGTGTTGAGTTTGCTAAGTTCTTTATAGATTCTGGACACTAGTCCTTTATCTGATATGTCATTTGCAAATATCTTCTCCATCTTCTGCCCAATTTTTAATTGGATTATTTGTTTTTAAGCATTTGTCAGATACGTAATTTGCAAGTATCTTCTCCCATTCTGAAGGTTGCCTTTTAGTTTTACTGATGGTTTCCTTTGCTGTGCAGAAGTGTTTTATCTTGATGAGGTCCCACTAGTTTATTTTTGCTTTTGTTCTCTTGCCTCAGGAGACATATCTAGTAAGAAGTTGTTATGGCTGATGTCAAAGGGGTTATTGCTTGTTGTGTTCTCCTTTAGGGTTTTGATGGTTTCCTGTTTCATATTTAGGTCTTTCTTCCAATTTGAATTTATTTTTGTGTATGGTGTAAGGAAGTGGTCCAGTTTCATTCTTTTGCATGTTGCTGTCCAGGTTTCCCAACACCATTTGTTGAAGATACTGTCTTTTTTTCCATTGGATATTCTCCCCTGCTTTGTCAAAGATTAGTAAACCATATGGTGTAGTCTATTTACATTCAGAGTAATTATTGAAGATACGTACTATTTAGTGCTATTTTATTATTTGTTTTGTTGTTTCTGGAGATTTTCTCTATTCCATTCTAATCTTTGTTGCTTTTGGTCTTTCCTTCCTACTCAAAGAATCCCCTTTAATTTTTTTTTATTACGTTCTGGTAGCCAGCATCTAGTACATCATTAGTTTTTGATGTAGTGTTCAATGATTCATTAGTTGCATATAACATCCAGTGTTCATCACAATATGTGCCCTTTAATAATTTTTGCAGGACTGGTTTAGTGGTCATGCACTCCTTTAGGTATTGTTTGTCTGGGAAATTCTTTATCTTTCCTTCTATACTGAATGATAGTCTTGCTACTGGATAGAGTGTTTTTGGCCACAGATTTTACCCATTCAGCACATTGAATATATCATGCCACTCTGTACAGTCTTGTAAAGTTTCTGTGAAGACATCTGCTGCTAACATAGTGGACTTACCTTGTACATTAGGGACTTCCTTTTTCTTGCTGCTTTTAGAAATTTTTCCTCATCACTATGTTTTGCAAGAATTTTTTTTTTCTTTTGAAAATTTAACTGCAATATATCTGGGTGTTAGCCTGCTCTTGTTGATTTTGATGAGGGTTCTGTGTGCCTCCTGGATTTGGATGTCTGTTTCCTTTCCAAGATAAGGGAAGTTTTCAGCTATTATTTCCTTAATAAATTTTCTGCCCTCTTTCTCTCTCTGCTTCTTGAGGGACTCTTATGATATGAATGTTATTATGTTTTATGGAGTCACTTAGTTCCCTAATTACATTCCCATGATGCATCTTTCTTTTTTCTCCATTTTGTTCAGCTTCATTATTTTATCTTTTATATCACTTATTCATTCCTCTGGTGTTTCCATCCTCATGGTCTAGTCAGTTTCAAATCTCAGATATTGCATTTTTAATTTAGAACTGATTTGTTTTTAGTTCTTTTATCTCTGTGGGAAGGGTCTTCCTGATGTCTTCCATGCTTTTACTGAAGCCTAGAAAGTATCCTTATAACTCTTAGTTTAAATTCTGCAGCAGAAATATTACTTATATCTGTTTCAATTAAATCTCTGGCCATAATGTTTTTTTGTTCTTTCTTTTGGGATGTATTCCTCTGTCTTGCATTTTGTTTAGGTCTTTGTCTTCTCTGTGTTAGAAAATCCTATTATCTTTCTTGCTCCTGAGAGAAGTGGCTTTATGAAGATGAGGTTGTATAATGTCCAGGGCCTGGTGCTTCAGGAAGTGTCTCTAGTGTGTGCTGTATGCATTTTGCTGTTGTGTTTTTGCTGCTCTGTCCCTTAGATCAGTCTTCTATAGTGGTTCTCCTTGTTTGCAGTGGGCAGTGTTTGATCCTTGGCCAGAGTATGGCAAATTTTAACTAGGTATGCTCTGTTCTGCTTTTTAAATGAAACCTAATGTTGTTTGCACTAGAACTGAAGTTTTGCAGAACTCAGTGGTCAGTAGACATAGTGCTTTTGAGGATGTGTGTGTTTTTCTTGGGAAGGAGCTTGCTGTGCTGGTCCTTAGACACACTCTCCTGAGAAAAGCAGTACTAGCAGAGTGCAGGGGGGTGGGACTTGGTGTATGCAGGTTAGGCAGCCAGGGTTGGTGTTGTGCTGTTTTTTGAAGTTCATTTATGCCGAGGAGCAGGGTATGGAAATGGTAACAGCCTGTTCCTTGTCTCGAGAGAGTGCTTGCTTAGTGCTGTCAGGGAGTGCTCCCAAAAGAGTGAATTATTTTCCCTCATGTGTCCCCGGTGTTTTTCAAATTGTTTTCAGTGTCTCCATGTTGCTTTCCTACCTGGATGGCACAGTTCACTTTGGGTTCTATCCCAGCCAAGCCAGCTGATTTTTAAGATTTCATACTTTGGGGACTTGGTGTTGTGGGGAGCTGTGCTGGTCTTCTGGGAGAGGGTCTGGCCATGCCAGGACTGATGCAGTTTTAACCCAGAAAGGCAGTCATTGCCAGAGCATGAGGGCATGGGACCTGGAGCAAAGCATGCTAAACAGCCAATCTCTAGGTTAGGCACCTTTAGCAGGTATGTCTGTACCTATGCTGAAGGACAGGGAAGGGGAATGGTGCTAGTTGGGTCTTTTGTTCCTCTAGAAGCAATGCCACCTTTTACAGATGTACTCCAAGAAGAAGGAACAGTTTCTTCCAGTGTGCCTTAAGTGATCTTCAGGTCATACCATCTGACCCAGGTTACCTGCCTGGCATCTGTCTAGGAGTAGGGCAACACCTTCAGGGCTCTATCCCAGCGATACTGTGGAGCTCTAAAACTCCAGTTCTAGAGTACCCCTGTTTGCAAAATCTCACAAAAATCTCAGTTCCTCTTGATTTCCCAGACAGTTGCTTTGGGGAAGTGTTTTCCTTGTGTGGTCCCCTGTGTGCTCCTCTCTCTCTTGTCTTTCTCCGCATTTGGGTCTCCATCCCCTTTGTAGCATCTGAGATCCATTTCTCCCCCAAACCATGTCTCTGCAAAGAGCCTTGTATTTTAACCCTGAGTTTAAGTCTTGTCATCACTAAGCCGGTTGTCCACTGGGTGAACCCTGGTAGCATAGTCCTCTTTAGTGCAACTGGCTTGTTACCTCTTTCCCAGAAGTTGGAAACTATTAAGTTTCAGCAAGTTGTTTATGTCTAGAGAAAGAAAAAAACAGTGTTGTAAAATCTCAGACTACAAATCACATTTCCACTCTAATCGTAACATTTTTGAAGAAACTCCTTTGTGGACCAAGAATATTGACTTAAGGTCAAACTTGCAGGTAGAAAATTTCATCAGCCACTGATTACTACCTTCTGGGAGCAGATAGCTCAGATAAAGTTCAACATTGTCATTCCAACCCCCCAGGCCCCATATGTTTAATCAACATGCATAAAATTCATTACTAAAAACTCACAGGCAATCATAAACCACCTGATTAGAAAGGAATTAATCTCTTGAGGATTTTTCTTGATGTTTTTTCTATAAAACTGGTTGGATCATTTTTTGAGAGGGGTGGCAAAGGTCAGTCAGTTGTTTTACGATCAAGCATCTTACTGCTTCTGATGGCACTTCCTACGAGGCATCTTAAAAGAAGAGAGATACCTAAAGTGAAAAAGAGAAATACTAATATTGAAGTGTGTATTAAAGAAAAGATCTTGGAGTTAAACCCTGAAGTTTCAGTGGTTTCTAAAAGTCAGTTGGGGAAAATCTTTCAACTATTGTGTTATACCACTCCTGGAGTTTCTTGAAGTTCCCAAGCTGGTTGTCAGTTTTCTATGTGACATTGTCCACAGTCTTGGCTACCTTTTTTTAAAAATTTTTTAAAATTTATTTTCAGCATAACATATTCATTATTTTGGCACCACACCCAGTGCTCCATGCAATCTGTGCCCGCTCTAATACCCACCACCTGGTTCCCCCAACCTCCCAATCCCCGCCCCTTCAAAACCCTCAGATATTTCTCAGAGTCCATAGTCTCTCATGGTTCACCTCCTCTTCCAATTTTCCCCAACTCCCTTCTCCTCTCTAACTCCCCATGTCCTCCACGCTATTTGTTATGTTCCACAAATAAGTGAAACCAATATGATACTTGACTCTCTCTGCTTAACTTATTTCACTCAGCATAATCTCTTCCAATCCCGTCCTTGTTGCTACAAAAGTTGGGTATTCATCCTTTCCGATGGAGGCCTAATACTCCATAGTGTATATGGACCACATCTTCCTTATCCATTCGTCCATTGAAGGGCATCTTGGTTCTTTCCACAGTTTGGCGACCGTGGCCATTGCTGCTATGAACATTGGGGTACAGATGGCCCTTCTTTTTACTACATCTGTATATTTGGGGTAAATACCCAGTAGTGCAATGGCAGGGTCATAGGGAAGTTCTATTTTTAATTTCTTGAGGAATGTCCACACTGTTCTCCAAAGAGGCTGCACTAACTTGCATTCCCACCAACAGTGGAAGAGGGTTCCCCTTTCTCCACATCCCCTCCAACACATGTTGTTTCCTGTCTTGCTAATTTTGGCCATTCTAACTGGTGTAAGGTGGTATCTCAATGTGGTTTTAATTTGAATCTCCCTGAGGGCTAGTGATGATGAACATTTTTTCATGTGTCTGATAGCCATTTGTATGTCTTCCTTGGAGAAGTGTCTGTCCATATCTTCTGCGCATTTTTTGATATGATTGTCTGTTTTGTGTGTGTTGAGTTTGAGGGGTTCTTTATAGATCCTGGATATCAACCTTTTGTCTGTACTGTCATTTGCAAATATCTTCTCCCATTCTGTGGGTTGCCTCTTTTGTTTTCTTGACTGTTTCCTTTGCCTTTGCCTTGCAGAAGCTTTTGATTTTGATGAAGTCCCAAAAGTTTATTTTCACTTTTGTTTCCTTTTCCTTTGGAGACATATCTTGAAAGAAGTTGCTGTGGCTGATATCGAAGAGATTACTGCCTATGTTCTCCTCTAGGATTCTGATGGATTCCTGTCTCACATTGAGGTCTTTTATCCATTTTGAGTTTATCTTTGTCTATGGTGTAAGAGAATGGTCGAGTTTCATTCTTCTACATATAGCTGTCTAGTTTTCCCAGCACCATTTATTGAAGAGACTGTCTTTTTTCCACTGTATATTTTTTCCTGTTTTGTCAAAGATTATTTGTTTTCTTATGTAATTGGCTGCTCCCTTATTAGGAGCATAGATATTTGCAATTGTTAGATCATCTTGGTGGATAGTCCCTTTAAGAATGATGTAGTGTCCTTCTGTATCTCTGACTACAGTCTTTAGTTTAAAATCTAATTTATCTGATATGAGAATCGCTACCCCGGCCTTCTTTTGAGGCCCATTGGCATGAAAGATGCTTCTCCATCCCCTCACTTTCAGTATGGGTGTATCTATAGGTTCAAAATGAGTCTCTTGTAGACAGCATATGGATGGGTCCTGTCGTTTTATCCAATCTGCAACCCTGTGCCGTTTTATGGGCGCATTTAGGCCATTCATATTGAGAGTGATTATTTATAGATACGTTTTTATTGACATCATTTTACCTTTGAAGTCTTTCTTTCTGTAGATTGTCTCTATATTTCTGTCAAATGCTATTCTTAGGATTTTTCCTCTTTTATAGTACCCCCCTTAATATTTCTTGCAGTGTTGGCTTGGTGTTTGCATAGTCTTTTAAGCCTTGCTGGTCTTGGAAACTCTTTATCTCTCCATCCATTTTGAATGTCAGTCTTGCTGGATAAAGTATTCTTGGCTGCATGTTCTTTTCATTTAGTGCCCTGTATATATCTTGCCAGCCCTTTCTGGCTTTCCAGGTCTCTGTCGACAGGTCTGACGTTATTCTGATGGGCTTTCCTCAGTAAGTAAGGAGCCTCTTTGTCCTAGTGGCTTTCAAGAGATTATACCTATAATTATGATTCCTCAATTTGACTATCAGGTGCCTTGATGTTTTTTTAGAATCTTATCTTGGGTGGAGACCGTTCGGCTTCTAGTACATGAATGCTGGTTCCATTCGTGAGACTGGGAAAATTTTCATGAAGAACGTGTTCCACTCTATCTTCTAGACTTCTTTCTTTCTCCTCCCCTTCAGGGATTCCAATAATTCTGACATTGGAATGTTTCAGGGCATTATTTATTTCCCTGATTCTGTTTTCATGGTTTCTAAGCTGTTTGTTCCTGGCTTCCTTCTGATCCTTTCTCTCTATCTGTTTGTCCTCCAGATCACTAATTCTATCTTCTGTTTCAGTTACCCTAGCTTTGAGAGAATTTAGATTAGATTGGAACTCATTGAGAGCATTTTGAACCTCTTCCCTGGTAGCTTTTAGCTCAGCCCTAACATTGTGAACATCATCTCTGGTCGCTTTCAGTTCGGCCCTAATCAATTCCATTTGTTCATCCATGGCTTTCTCCGACCTAGCTATTGCCTGGATAATTGTTAGCCTGAATTCTCTTTCCGACATATTGTCTATGTTGATAGCCGTTAGCTCTGTTGCAGAAAGTCCATCCTCTTTATTTTTCTTCTGTTGGGCATTCCTCCTCCTAGTCATTTTGGTGAGAGATGGCTGAACGGATGTAGCTGGATGTATCAACCGTGGTGCAGTCAAGGTGCACCCTGGAACACTTCTGAGCAATCAGGATTCCCCACCCAAAAGAGAGAAAAAAAGAAAGGAAAAAGAAAAAAAAAGAGAGAGAGAGAGACAGGAAAGAAAGGGAAGATAAAAGAGAAGGTTCAGGGGCGCCTGGGTTTCTCAGTGGATTAAAGCCGCTGCCTTCAGCTCAGGTCATGATCTCAGTGTCCTGGGATAGAGCCCCGCATGGGGCCCTCTGCTCAGCGGGGAGCCTGCTTCCCCCTCTGTCTCTGCCTGCCTCTCTGCCTACTTGTGATCTCTCTCTCTGTCAAATAAAATAAATAAAATCTTTAAAAAAAAAAAAAAAGAGAAGGTTCAGCCCAAACGGGCCCCAAGGTAAGATTTATGAAGTATACAAACAAAAACAGACAAACAAAAGGACTGATAAAAGTATATGACAAGAGAAATAAAATTATATCTATATCTATATCTATATATAGATAGATAGATATGCAAATAAAGGAAGAACCTCGTCAAAAAAAAAAAACCCAAGTGTAAGATTTATATACTATCAGGGCAAACACAAAAACACAGAAACAGTGGTGGCAGAAAAAGATGGGAGAGCGGTTATTAATTCTCAGTGTTGTCAAGGAAGGTTCTTTTGATTCTTCCTGGATGTATCTTGATATCTTTGTTAAAGGACTCAACTTTCCTGAGATAAAGGGGGAGTAAAAATTGGTTTACCTATAGGCCTAGTATTGATTGGGGAAATGGGATTACTTTGAAGTTTAACTCTATATGAATATTAGAAAATAAAAATAAAAAAGGAATAAACTAGAGTAAACTAAACTAAAATTAAAAAAAAGAAATTCAAAAAATAGCAAGGCAAAAGAAAAACACAGGTCTATGTATCAAAAAGTTCAGGTTAGAAGGTTATTATGGAATTTTATGTACTGGACAGCTCACTGTGATGGTAAATAGGTTAGAAAATTATCTATATAAAAAAAATGAGCCAGAATTGTGGGAACAAATTAACCATAAAAGTTGTCCTATGAAGGAGTGGTGGTGGTTCTCTTCCACTCTTTTTTTTTCTTTTTTTTCCTGGTTGGTTTTCTGGGGGAGGGACCTGCCACATTGGTTTTCAGTCAGTGATGTTCCCTGAGTTAAGTCCTCCAGTCCGCCTCAAGGGGGTGGGCTCTGAGGAAACCGGTTTTTTTCAGGCTTTTGTTCTCTGTAGGTTTTTATGTTTGTTCACTTTTTTTTTTTTTCCTCTTGCCTTGACCGCTTTTGGTGGTTTTTGGAGGTTTAGAGGAAAGCAAACTGCACCCTGATCTCCCTTTCAGAGAGAAGGCTCAGTCTGTTCTTCTCTGGGTGCTGCAGAGCCCATATAAATTTCCCCTTGGCCTCTGGCAGAGCAGGTTATGAGTCGCGGTCCCTGGGGACACAAGATCTTCTGCTTGTACCCCAAACTATGGCAGCGGTGACTGTCTGGGCAGCTCCAGACTGCCAGAGAGGTTCCAACCAGCAATCACACACTGAGATTTTCCCGCTGGCCTGGGCTGGGAATGCCTGGTCTTTCTGGGTCTAAGAGCGCCCGGCTTGCTGGCACCTCTCTCAGGGGAAGCTGTAGGTTGCACATGTCTCAGGCTCTGAAACAATGGCGCGGGTCTAAGAGCGCTGCCGGGGCCTTTGTGCACCTCTCTCAGGGGATGATGAGGGGCACGTGCATCTTAGGCTCTGTAGCAGGGCTCACGAGTTCTGCCATCTGGCTTGGTTCCCATCCCCTCACAGGAGCCAGACCCCAGGCAATCTTGGGCTTGCTGGCAGGTCAGGGACCAAGACCTGGTTTCTCCGCCGCACTCTCTCTGGCTCAGCTCCAGGGGTGGCTGTCCTGGGTCCGGGGGACTGAAGCCACTGTCCCTAACTGCCCTGATTCCCACAGTTTCCCTCCCTCCACCCCGGGATCCTTTGCTCTTTTGGAGTGCTTTCAACCAGTCCCCAAGTTAATGCTGGTCTCCAGATGCAGGACACTCTTGCTCACATTGGGGCTATTACTTTCAAACAGGTCGCCTCTGGTGGCTCCCTCCCCCTTTTGTTTATCTTCTGATATCAGTCAGATGTTCCCGCTCTGCTTTACCTGCCCACTGGTGTCTTCTGCTCCTGTAGAGATCCAGATGTGTATAATTCTGATCTCAGGCTGATTTCATGGGTGATCGGAGTTCTTTGGTAATCAGCTCACTTTAGGGTACAGGTTGAAAAGGCGCCTCCTCCTACTTCCCCGCCATTTTGTACCCCCCAGTCTTGGCTACCTTTATATATAAGGACATACATAACCTGAACATTTCACCAGACTTCCATAATCCAGACAATGTCTTCTCCAGGGAAAGTCTAGCTCAATGCATGGTCTCCTGTTGTGGCAAGCCCTTCGAGGTTTATACCAAGTTATCAGACTTTATTTCACAAATCTTCTTCAGATCTTGGGGAAAGGGCCAGTTGTGAGGCAACGTGGAATCCTTATAGGAAACTGCACTGTCAGGTTTTAGTTATTCATGAGCCTGAGTCAGATCAGAGGGGAAAAATTGGAATTGTTAGTTTGGAGGATTATAACTAGATATTAAAGAAAATAGAAAGGATTGAAAATTTGGTATTTACAAATAGGGCACAACAACAGGATCCAGTCTGATATACAGATAGGTATGAAAACTGTGGTTTGTTTTGTTTTGTTTTGGGGTTTTTTAAAATTTTTTAACAGAGAAGGGGAGAAAACCAGTGAAATTTCAACCAGGGAAGATAGAATTTGCGTGCTCAAAAATTACCCACAATTAACAAGAGGTCCAAAAGCTCAACTAGCTCAAAGACAAAAAAGAGGGTAAAACCGATAATCCAAAAGGGTGTGCTATGGACAGTGCATTGTTATCCATTAAAACAAAATTTCTCTCTCTTTTTAAAAAAGAAAAAGATTTTTTTGTTTATTTGACACACACACACACACACACACAGATCACAAGTAGGCAGAGAGGCAGGCAAAGAGGCAGGCTGTCTGCTGAGCAGAGATGGTAATTTGTCCTATGGGTCTATTTAAATTTGCTTTGCCAGAAGTTTTCATAAAGACTCTCAGATTGGATTTGTAAAACCTCTTCAGGCTAAGAAGTTGATCTAAGAATTAAATCTACCAGATTTCATCTGTATTACCTGAATTTGGATGAATTTCTTTCTTCACTAGCTCCCCCAAAATATCCCAAAGTGTTTGGGCCTGCCAGGAGGAGATATTCCTACTTATAAGACTGGAAATTGTGTAACCAGGTATCAGCCTGGTTTCCCCAAGAGGGCTCTGTATTCATTGGCTTTATAAAGTCAACCTTTCCTCCTTAGATACCTGGTCACATATATCTGATTTAATGAACATCATTTTCAGATATGTCGTTCCAGGCAAGGCTTTGGTTGCATAACCAATATTTTCAATCCTGTCCTGATGATGAAGCAGTCAGGCTATCATTAAACCTATGCAATAATTATATATTTTTGGAAATAAGAATATTTAATGTGAATTTATTAATCATGGAGAGGTTTTGGAAGAGAGAATAAGATATCATTTAGAAATGTTTCATTTCATATTATAAAAGCATAATCCATTAATTGTTATGACTTATACATAGCTTATGAAATAAGAGAAATGCATTCCTTATATTTCCAAAAATGGAACATTATGTCGTCAGTAGTATTCTGAACAAAACCCTCAGTCATCCTTTATCAGTTTATTTAGTCCTAAGAAATTAATTCTTGTTCCATTTCATTGTGCATTAACAGTCATATTAATTTACCTAATTCTCTATTAGAGTTCTAGAAATCCTGATTCAGTTCACTTGTATAACCTCAGAGTTCTTTATAAAGTGCCATCAGGGGCACCTGGGTGGCTCCATGGGTTAAGCTTCTGCCTTTGGCTCAGGTCATGATCTCGGGGTCCTGGGATCAAGCCCTGTATCGGGCTCTCTGCTCAGCAGGGAGCCTGCTTCTCCTTCTCTCTCTGCCTGCCTCTCTGTCTACTTATGATCTCTCTCTTTCTGTCAAATAAATAAATAAAACTTTTTTAAATAAGTACCATCAGAAGCATGTACACGGAAGTACATGGTACATCCCTTTTCCATGGGGTTCTGAGAAAATTCTACTTTGTTAACAGTAAAGTACTCTGGCTTGTAGCCCATTGCAAGTATTTTCTTGGGTACATCAGTTTAAAATATATATAAAAATTATAGATAAGGAAAGGATTTAAATGACCGTGCCTTACTACTAATCATTTTCAAAAGTGAAAGATCTGATGAGAGTTCATTACAAGAAAAATGATGCAACTAACAAAGACATGTGGTTGTCTCTGTGACATTCAAAACAACGTAAAAGTCAATCTAAGGAAAGATTTTAGAGAAAATATGTATGAACATAATGAATTCTATTTTTCAAGGAGTGGATATTAAATGTAATTTATAAAAATGGATGAATACAATCTTTACAAAGGAAAAGACCTACAGCTATATTGTAATAATGCTGACATAACAATCATATAGTTAGAATATACCAAGAATACATCAAGAATGTCAAGTAAAGAAAATTAATAATCTGGAGTAGGTCCTAAATATCTATATATTGATAAGGTTGCATAGATAAATGATGTGTGTCTCCAGTTGAAACCACTAACAAGACAATGCTAATTTCATATTATAGAAGTAATGTTACAATCAAGTTGGCATTAACAAATAAGTTAAAACTGATAACACTATTGTATTGTCTAATATTAGGCAAGGCAGCCCCAGGACTCTGATAAATAGAAACAAATCATGGACAAGGAGGGCATTGATAATTCTCTAGGTGAAACATGTATATTGAAGCACTTAGTGAATACAAATTTAAACTAGGGAAGGCTAAGCATTTTTTTTTTTTCTGTTTTGACAGTGCTTCCTATGCAACACAGGTGATAAAACTAAAAGCACCAAAGCTGTGCACTGGAGAGTTAAGGATGTGGTGTATTCAGATTACTGCCATTAGGGAGAAACTTAATTAATGACGAACATTTCAAAGAAAGGAAACGTGGAGTAATATAGGGGTGAGTAGACAAGGGAGACATCTGTGAGTCTTATGGGAGTCACAAAGAGAGATGAAAGTGGGTCTTATATTTGAAGGCAGGATGGTCCTTAGCAGGTTAGCTCTTTTGCAGAATACAGAAGGGTGAGTCATGTCTTGACAGTTGCTGCTTTCTTGGAGCCCAGGGCTCAGATAAAGTTTAGCATTTATCTGAAGTTTGACATTTAACTTCTCTATGTTAAGACAGATTACAAATAGCTATCATTTGATGACTGGCTACTATGTGCAAAATGCTTTGTCTGTGTTATCTAATTTTCAGAACATTTCTAAGAGACAGGCTAATGGAGATTAAAAAAAAATTGCCCAGCATAATAGAGCTAATACTTAGCTTGAGTGGGATTTAAAGTCAGTTCTTGATTCTAAAGTTTATAGATACATGTTTTCCACTCAACGAATTACAATAATTTTGATGTGTTTCCTTCCACTCCTTTTCTTTGGTCTAAGCATAATTTTCTGTATATAGTTATGATCATATTTTATGTACACTTTTTATTTACAATTTTTATATTCTTTTTTCATATAATGTTTCACCTTAAGCATTTTGTCATGTTTATAAAATGTGTACTGCTCCTTTTTAATTGCTATAGTAATAGTCCATTAAGTAGATGTACTTAATCATTCTGCAATCATTGAACATTTTATTTGTTAACAGTTATTCAATATCATTAATAATGTTGAATGGCTTTGGACATCAATGTTTCTTCCTCTGTATAGGATTACTTTTTAGATCTGGTTTCCTAGAAATGAATTTACTGGCTAAAAGAGTATAGTTTTAAGCCTTTTGATCCATATTGTCAGCCTTCATTGGAAAGTTACAACCTTTTTGGATGACATGGTATAATAGTGTAAGGAAGTATTGGCCTTGCTAAACCTCAGTTTTCTCATTAATAAAATGGTAATAATGAATAAGACATGAGAAGCATCTAGCATATTGTCTTTCTTTTCTCCCTTAACCTTTTGCTCTTTCTCCCTTGAAATTTTCTAGGGATAGTTATTTTTTTTTCTGGACTATCATTTTAATACTCTGGGGCTGGTAGGCATTATTGAAGAGTATTTTTTGGAGGAGGTCATCGAGAATATGTGACCTCTGCACCCATGAGCTGGATCCTGGCAATTGGAGGCTTATGTCCCCTACCTCTGTCCAAATTGCCTTCTCTGCTTCCCAAGGCTGCCACAAGGATATAGCTTTAAGAAAGTGATGTGGTGGTAAGACCATCTAGATAGTATATGTGATTGAACCAAGTTAAGACCTCTATAAAACCTTTTAAGATCTGGTAAGTGGGTGCAGGTATCTCCTCATCTCATTGTCAGCCAAGACAAACATTGCATGTATGTTTCCTTTGTCTAATTAAACTATCACCTACTAATCTTTCTTCAGTCTCTCCCCAATCTCTGCTTATGAAGACCAATTTCAGATACTCCTGGGAGGCTCCCTAGGAGTTTGCAAACCAACAGTATTTCAGTCAATTTCTTAAGCTATGTCTTGTGGTGAGGAGGGCAGGGGATATTGTTGCCAGCGGTGGTGGTGACACTGGTGGTTATGCAGGTCTGTTTTCTTCTTTTTCTAGCCATTTCTTTCTTTTTTTTTTTTTTTCATTTTGTTATTGAAGTATATTTGGCATAAATATTATATTGAATTCATGTTTACAACATAGTGATTCAACAACTCTATATGTTATGCTATGCTCACCTCAATTATAATGACTACCATAAAAGACTATTACAGTATCATTGATTGTATTTCCTATGCTGTATCTTTATTCCCATGCCTTATTCCTCCTCACCCATTGTGTCCTTACTCTCACCCCTCTCCCCTCAGGCAATAGTTTGCTCTCTTTAATTATGGGTCTGATTCTGCTTTTTTGCTTATTAATTTGTTTTATTTTTTTAGATTGCACATTTAAGTGAAATCATATGGTATTTGTCTTTGTCTTAGCATAATTTAGCACATATTTAGCATAATATCCTCTAGATGATCCTCTAAATCCATCCATGTTGTTGCAAATAGCAAGAGCTCATTCTTTTTTATAGCTGAGTAATATTCTTGTGTGTGTGAGTGTGTGTGTGTGTGTGTATGTGTGTTTATGTTTCACATCTTCTTTATCCATTCACCTAACAGCAGACACTTGGCTTGCTTTCACAACTTGGCTATTGTAAATAATATTGCAATAAACATTGGAGTGCATATATCTTTTCAAATTAGGGGTTTTGTTTTCTTTTGGTAAATACCCAGTAGGGAAATTACTGGAATTTCTATTTTTAATATATTGAAGAACCTCCATCTAGCTTACCATAGTGGTTGAACCAATTTACATTCCCACCAACAATGCATCAGTGTTCCTTTTTCTCCACATCCTTACCAACACTTGTTGTTTCTTGTCTCTTGATTTTAGCCATTCTGACAGGTGTGAAGTGATATCTCATCTCATTGTGGTTTGATTTGTATTTCCCTGATGATTAGTGATGTTGAGCATCTATTCATGTTTGTTTTGGCCATCTGTATGTCTTCTTTGGAAAAATATCTCTTCAGATCATCTGCCCATTTTTTAATCAGATTATTAGTTTTTATGGTGTTCAGTTATGAGTTCTTCATAGATTTTGGATATTAACCCCTTATTGCATATATCATTTGCAAATATCTTCTCCCATTCAGTTGTTTTTGTTTGTTTGTTTGTTGATAGCTTCCTTTGCTATGCAAAGGCTTTTTATTTTGGATTAGTTCCAATAGTTTATTTTTGTCTTTGTTTCCCTTGCCTTAGGAGATGTATCTAGAAAAATGTTGCTATGGCTGATGTCAGAAAAATTGTTGCTTGTGTTTTTTTCTAGGATTTTTATGGTTTCAGGTCTCATATTTAGGTCTTTCATCCATTTGCTTGTTGATACTGAGTTGTGCAGATTCTTTATGTATGTTGGATATAAACCCCTTATCAAATATATCATTTGCAAATACCTTTTCCCATTCAGTAGGTTGCCTTTTGTTGTGTTGATGGCTGTCTGTGCTGTGCAGAAGCTTTTTATTTTGTTGTATTCCCAATAGGTTACTTTTTACTTTTGTTTCCCTTGCCTGAGGGGAGATCTATATCTATATCTATATCTATATGTAGATATATATATTGCTTAAATTGGTGTTTAAGGTTTAATGCTTATGTGTGTTTTTTTTATATCTTTCCATTCCATTTTATTGTTTCTTAACATCTTAATTTAATTTTATTTTTTTCAGTGTTCCAAGATTCATTGTTTATGCACCACACCCAGCGCTCCATGCAATACGTGCCTTCCTTAATACGCACCACCTGGCTCACCCATCTCCCAATCCCCTCCCTTATGTGTGTTTTTAAGGTATTTTTATGGTTTCAGTTTTCATATTTAGGTCTTGAATTCATTTTGGGTTTATTTTTGTGTATGGTGTAATAAAGTTTTTTTTGTATGTAGCTGTACAGTTTTCTCTACACTATTGAAAAGGCTACATTTCCCCATTGTATATTATTGCTTCCTTCCTTGTAGATTAGTTGACCGTATGATTATGGGTTTACTTCTGGCCTGTCTATCCTGTTCCATTGGTCTATGTTCTATTTTGTGTCCATACTATATTGTTCTGGGTACTATAGGTACCTCCAGCTTTGTCCTTCTTTCTCAAGATTTCTTTGTCTATTTGTAGTCTTTTATGGTTCCATATAAGTTTTAAGATTGTTATAGTTCTGTAAAAAATAATATTGGTATTTTGATAGGGGTTGCATTGAATCTGTAGATTGTTTTGGGTAGACTAGGCATTTTATTAGTATTAATTTTTCCAGTGAACAAGAATGGTATATCTTTTCCTTTGTGTCATCTTCAATTTCTCTGATCAATGTCTTAAAGTTTTCAGAGTATAGGTCTTTCACCTCCTTGGTTTATTTTTTTCCTAGGTATGTTATTCTTTTTGGTGCAATTGTAAATGAAATTGTTTTCTTAATTTCTCTTTCTGCAACTCTGTTATATGTATTGAAGAATACAGCTGATTTCTGTATATTAATTCAACTAATTTCTTTATCCTGCAACTTTAATGAAATCATTTATTAGTTCTAATGTAGGGGGAAAATGGAAATGGTGAGTGATGCTAATGAGTTTGTAATTTCTTTTAGGGTTGATAAAAATGATCTGAAATTATATGATGATGGTGGTTGCACAACTTTGAGTATATACTAAAAACCACTGAGTTGGATAGTTTAAAATGGTACATTTTATGGTATGTGAATGATGTCTCAAAAAAGTGTTACCATTTAGCTAACGTTAAATATTGTCAAATTTTTCATTTTTTTTCCCTCATGAATGATGAACCCTGACTAATTTTAAAAATCTACCTGCTGGTAGTAGTAGCTTCCCCCATCTCTTTTTGATAATCTCTTCAGATGGTATTTAGTAACCTAATCTTCAGTTATCTCTACCTGGAGAGTTGTGGGCAGTCAGACAGTAGAAGGACCTTAGATCCTGCAGCAAGACAGGTCAGAATTTGATAGGTAAGATTGTCATTTACATCTTGCATGACCTTGAACAAGTTACTTAGCTTCGGTGAGCCTTCATAGTCTCATGTTCAATTTAAGGATAATTACATGTCCCTAATAAAGTTATTGTGAGTATTAAGCTGTCAACCAAAGGGCTTTGTCTATTTATATTTTGGGAAATTAACCCTTTCCTTTAAACGTTCCAAAATGACATGCATTGCATTTCTTTTAGAGGCACACTGATCTTGCCTGGAAAAATGCTAGAATAAGAAAAAAAAAAAATCTCCCTGACTCCTTCTGTAGTGTTTTATTTTGTTTATTTATTTATTTATTTATTTGGGAATAAGAGAGGATTACAATTCAGGACAAGTAAGTTATGGCAAAACGTAGACAAGTTCAGTAAACATAGAAAAGAAACATTATTTTATGGGAAGGAGAAAGTTAAGAGGGGTTGTAAAAGTCCATTGGAAAAAAAGCAAGACTTTAGGGTAATGACTCTTTCCTTGGCTGAGTTGTAGGGGTAGTTGATATCTGTAGGAGATGCAATGTACATTTTTCCTTGTTGAGGCCTATAATTGATTATTCTTTCCTTCTGGGTAATCTTCCCTTAGGGGCTGTAATTGATGATTGGTCCCTTAATTGACATTGAGTGGTATGCCTTCCCCTTCCAGCCCTTCTAAAGCATCCTGAGTTCAGTTTAGTTAGGTTTTCCTTTATTAATTTTCAAAGTAGTATACAGTATTTGGGGACAGAAGTCAGAGAACATTTCCCTTTTCTTCCTATTTACTCTTCTTGATTAGACTATTTTTTTTTCTGTGTTGAGCTTAAGCTTTTAATTTGCAGTCTTTACAAAGGTGACCTTCCTGTGTGTGTGCAGCAGCTTGATTCTTAGAAGAAAAGAATGTCATTGGTGTCCTGTATTGACCTAGAACTTAGTTTCTTTGGTACTAGGAGTTCTGGATTAGTTGTCCAGTTCTCTTGGGAGGGGAAATCTATTTTTTTTTAAAGATTTTATTTATTTATTTGAGAGAGAGAGAGACAGTGAGAGAGAGCATGAGCGAGGAGAAGGTCAGAGGGAGAAGCAGACTCCCCATGGAGCTGGGAGCCCGATGCGGGACTCGATCCCGGGACTCCGGGATCATGACCTGAGCTGAAGATAGTCGTCCAACCAACTGAGCCACCCAGGCGTCCCAGGGGAAATCTATTTTTGATTAAAAAATATTAATATGAATATATTTATTTTCTAAGCTTTCAGTACGTTTTCTTTAATTCAGATACCATTTGAGAATATACTTCCTGTTTCTAGTGAGAAGTTGTGAACTTTAAAATAATAGTTACCAGAATTTGAAAGGACACTAAAGACTATTTAACTCATCTTTCTTTTTATATGTGAAGACCATGAAGTCCAAGAAGTTACTTGCCCACTCACCTTGCCAGTAGGTGGCAGAACAGGCAGTAGAAGAGTAGAAAGTTGGGAGGGGGAAGAAGGGATTAGGTTTATTGCCTACTGTGTGTTGGCACTTTGGATTTACCTTTTAGTTTTTATAACAGCACTCTCAGATAGATATGCCTCTTTGACAAGTGAGGCAAATGAACTCAGTTAAGTTACTTATCAAAAGTTGTACAGCAAGAAGATGATAAAATGTGGCTGCAAGTCTAATTCTCTCTCTAAGTCATGCTTTTTTTTTATTTCACTAAGCTGTCCCCTAAACTAGAATCCTCTATATCTATCACCCTAATAATAGATGTTCTATCATGTCACATGCCCTTCTTATCTATAATCCCACAAAAACTCTTCAGGAACCTGAGGAAAAACAAAATTAGAATGCAGGGAGTTGGAATTTATTTTAATATTAAGGAAAGAGATTTAAATAAAGACATCCTGAAAGCAAGGAATGGCCTGCCTTAGGAAAAAGTGAGTCCTGTCATTTAGGTGACTTACAGTACTTGGCAAACTAGGGCTTGGGGATTTCCTAGAACAAGGGGCTTCCAGTTTAATAACTGTGACGGTCCTTGGCACAAGACGACAAGTTGGTCATCACTACTCTCACTGGAAGAGTGTTAGCATAGACTGGATAGTTCCTCAAGGTTTGAAGCACTGCATGAAGATAAGACCATCTGAGTTCATTCTGTTACTATAGAACAAGATGTTTACCTAGTTTTTGTTTTTTGGAGCTAATATCCAAATTCTGATAAAATTAGGTCTGAAGGCTGGTAGTTAAATATAATAATAACAACAACACAAAAAAGAAACAAAAGAGTACCTGGGTCTTACTGCTCTCTGTACCACACAATATAGTTTTATTATCGTTATTTTGTCCTGTTCATTCATTTTTGTGTTATTTCAATATAAGAATATACTCTTGGGTAATTAAGTTTTATTTTCTGACTCAGCTTCTGAGTGTTCACCACTGCAATTGTATTGTATCAGTCAAGCTATATGACATTTAACAAGTGAATCTGAGCTTAAGTTGTCTCAATGGGGGGGCAGTGGCAATGGTATCTAAGCTTCCCAGATAATTCTAATATTTAGCCAGTGTCAAGTATCACGACCTTAAATCAAAGAGGGAACAGAACTAACATTTATTGAATCACTATCGTATGTTCTGGGACCTGTACTTGATGTTATCTTGTTTCATCATCAAATAACCCTGTGAGATAGGAATTACTATTTCTAGGCAAGTAAATTTGGTCTCAGGGAATTTGAGTAACTTGTCAAAGGTCATAGCTAGTATGTTGAATGTGCTTTTTAATCAGCCATAGTGCTGATTAAAAACAAGAAAAACAAGAAAAAACACTCAACCTTTATAAAATCTGTTGGCAACTCATTATTCAATTATATCTCCATAATGTCTCTGATGTAACAATTACTAATAGCTTCATTTTTCAGATGGAGAAGTTGAGACATGGAAGGGTTAAATTGAGAAATTTTTCTAGGTTTTTAAGTAGCAGAGCAGAGATTCATACTCAGGTCTCAAGATTTTAGCTCTGCTTTTTTTTTTTTTTTTTTTTAAATACAGCAAACCCATTGCCCCTCACCTAATCATTTTGCTTGTCTATGAAAGGAGTGAAACCCTAGCTACTCCTAAGGATGTCTGTGGTGATGATGTCTGTGAAGATTAAATTAAATTCTAGCTATGAAAGAACTCATGGAAAACCACAGGCCAATATTCCTGATAAATACAGATGTAAAAATTCTCACCAAAACATTAGAAAGCAGAATTCAGAAGCACATTGGAAGAAGCATATATCAGGATCAAGTAGGATTTATCCCTGGGGTGCAAAGATGGTTCAACAAATGAAGATCAATAAATTTTATATATTACATTAATAGAATGAAAGGAAAATCAATGATCATTTCAATTGATGCAGTAAAACCATTTGACAACTCTCAAAAACAAAAGGCCAGGATCAGAATTCACAGGTGAATTCTATCTAATATTTAAAGAAGAACTAAAGCCTTTTTTTCTCAAACTATTCCAAAAAATGCAAGTAGAAGGAAAACTTTATTCTGTGAGGCCAGTATCACCCCATATACCAAAACCAGATAAAGATACCACAAAAAAGAGAACTATAGGCCAATATCTCTCATGAATATAGATGTAAAAATCCTTAACAAAATATGAGCAAGCCAAATCAAACAATATATTAAAAAATCATACACCATGATTAAGTGGGATTTATTTGTGGGATTCAAGGTGGTTCAATATTTGTAAAGCAATCAATGTGATACATCACATCAATAGGAGAAAGGATATCATTTCTATATCATTTCAATAGATATAGAAAAAGCATTTGACAGAGTACAATATCCATTCATGATAAAATCCCTTTGCAAGACAGGTGTAGAGGGAACATACCTCAACATAATAAAGGCCTTATATGAAAACTGTATAACCAATATCATACCTGTTGAAAAACTGAGAACTTTCCCCTTAAGGTCAGGAAGAAGACAAGGATGATCACTCACCACTTTTATTCAATGTGGTATTGAAGTCTTAGCCACAGCAATTAGACAATCTAAAGAAATAAAAGGTATCCAAATTGGTAAGGAAGAAGTAAAAATGTCACTATTTTCAGATGACATTATAATCTATATAGAAGACACTAAAGACTCCACCAAAAAACTACTAAAACTGATAAATTAATTCAGTAAAGCTGCAGGATGCAAAGTAAATGTACAGAAATCTGTTGCATTCCTGTACATTAATAATGAAACAGCAGAAAGAGAAATGAGGGAATCGATCCCATTCACAGTTGCACCATAAACACTACAATATCAAAGAATAAACTTAACTAAGGAGGTGAAAGACCTATACTATGAAAACTATAAAACTAAAGTCCTATACTATGAAAGAAATTGAAGACAATGTAAATAAATGGAAGACCATTTCATGTTGATGTGTTTGAAGAACAAATATTGTTAAAATGTTTATACTACACAAAGCAATCTACAGATTTAATGCAATCCTTATCAAAATACCAACAGTATTTTTCACAGAGCTAGAACAAACAATCTTAAAATTTGTATGGAATCACAAAAAACAATCTTGAAAAAGAAAAACAAAACTGGAGATATTGAAATTTCAGATTTCAATTTATATTACAAAGCTATAGTAATCAGCACAGTATGATACTGGCATAGAAATAGAAACATAGGTCAATGGAACAGAACAGAAAACCCAGAAATTAACCCATTATTATATGGCCAGTTAATCTTTGACAAAAGAGGAAGAATGTCCAATAAAAAAAGACTGTCTTCAACAAATTGTGTTTGGGAAAACTGGACAGCAACATGCAAAAGAATGAAAATGGACTACTTTCTTTCACCATACACAAAAAACAAACTCAAATTGGAGTAAAGACCTAAATGTAGGACCTGAAACCATAAAAACCATTAGAGAGAGCACAGATAGCAATATCTCTTGACATCAGCTGTAGCAACATTTTTCTAGATATGTGCCCTGAGACAAGGTAAATAAAAGCAAAAATAAACTATCAGGACTACACTAAAATAAGTTTCTGCACAAAGAAGGAAATAATCAACAAAACTAAAAGGCAACCCACCAAATGTAAGAGGATATTTGTAAATGGGATATCCAATAAATGGTTAATATCCAAAATATATAAAGAACTACCACAATTCAATGCCCAAAGAACAAATAATCCAATAAAAAATGGGCAGAAGATATGAACAGACATTTTTCCAAAGAAGACATAAACATGGTCAACAAACATATGAAAAGTTGCTCAACATCAGTCATTATCATGAAAATGCAAATCAAAACTAAAATGAAATATCACTTCACTCCTGTCAGAATGACTAAAATAAAAAATACAAGAAAAAAGTGTTTATGAGGTATGGAGAAAGAGGAAACCTTTTGCATTATTGGTGGGAATGCAGCTTGGTACAACCACTGTAGAAAACAATATGGAGGTTCCCCCTCAAATTAAAAATAGAACTACCCTACAATCCAGTAATTGTGCTACTGGATATCTACCTCTAAAATATGAAAACATTAATTCAAAGGGTTATATGCACCTCTATGTTTATAGCAGCATTATTTTCCATAGCCTAATTGTGGAAGCAGCCCAAGTGTCCTTTGATAGATGAATGGGTAAAGAAGATATGGTATGAGTGTGTATTAATATTTTATCTGTATATCTACGTATCTTAGTGTCGCTCTTGGCCCGCAAGAACGACTCGGAGACTCACGTAGCGGCGAACCTTCTTCTTTAATCGCTTTTTTCTTCTTCTCCCCCTTTACCCTCGGCGCATGCGTTTTTATACAGGCAGTGTTAACCAATCAAAATGCAGTGCTCATGCACCTCCCACGAGAGTGGACCTAAATGAACAGCCAATCATATTCAGTCCCTTACGGCTCTTAGAGTAGGCCTCCTGTACTGGCTCCCGACATCTCCCCCTTTTTTATTTATTTATAATGGCTGAGATCGTGCCTGTCTTAGGTTGCCAATCCTCAGCACACATGCTTACCCGTCATCGGGTACTCTCCCTGGTCGAAGAGCCCCTGTCTTAGGTTGCTATGGTGTGGGATCAGTCTTACCCATCTTTGACTACCGATCTAGCATACTTAGCCATATCTGGGGGGAGGTACCAGCTTCAAGAGCCATCATGGCTTGAACCATGAGGTGTTATTGTCGTTGATTGCGACGGCCACGGCCACACACCCAACGTAACATTAGTACGTTAGCTGTGATTAAGAGAACAGCCATGGCACCAAGTCTGGCCCACTATTTGAGGAATGAAACAGATTGCTGTAACATTTTTTTTTCCACTCACTAACAGGTGCAATAGTTACTTTGGTAGAATATATGGATATAATTTGAGCCCGTAATTGCCTAGTTAAATTTGACGGTTCCAGGTACCATTAAGCATATTTCCTAACTGTCTAGAGAGGTTAGCTGCTAAGGATAAGTTGTTATGAGCTATAGGGGTGATACAAAGTCCGGCCATATTATGTATGCATCCTATCGACACAATTGACTCTAGGATATCAAGTTGTTCCTGTACAAAATCAACCCTTTGATTTACAATAAAGATCCCAGCATGCAAATGTCTGTTAATTTGTTCTTGCATAGCCAATGCTTCAGCGACCATTCCTGTGACGTTGTTGAGCGCAGCTGCTGTCTGTACCGAGGTTGTCAACGCTACCACGGCAGCAGTAGCAGCGGCGGCGGATGCTGCGATAGCTGCAATAATGGCTGCTGTTATTCCAAAGTCTCGTTTATGTCGAAGCAGCACCGGCAGGTTGTCGGGGTTCACAAGAGAGACTAGATGACATCATCCACAGGATCCATGGGCTCCATGGCCACCAATCTCGTGAGCCTCTCTGGCACCCAGATGGGTGATGGCGCATCCTGTGGGAAAACACAAAGAGATCCTCGGTGCCATCGAAGCACCGGGTCTGGGCCTTTCCATAGGCCCGTAAGTATATCTTTCCATTTTACCATTGCTTGCATATGCTTTTGTTGCCCCCAGTGTCGCTCTGCTGCAGAGAGACCATCTTGATCTAGCGTTAAAAAATTTAAAATAAAATTTACAAGGTTTGTGAGGTCATTAGGTGTTGAGTAGCTCTCCCCTATTCCCCCTTTTTTTATTTTTTGTAGGGTAGTTTTCCATGTTAGGTGTGCTCGTTCTACAATTCCTTGACCTAGGGGATTATATGGTATGCCAGTGCTGTGTTGGATATTATAGCATGCTAGAAAATTTTTAAAGGTATTTGAGGTATAGGCCGGGACATTATCTGTTTTCAGACTTTTAGGTATTCCCCAGCACGCAAAGCTGCGTAGGCAGTGGCTCATTACATTTTTTACATTTTCACCCCTTAAAGGGGTAGCCATGATGATTCCGGAGCAAGTATCGATGGTAAGGTGTAAGTATTGTTGACCAAACGAGGGCACATGAGTTACATCCATTTGCCAAAGGTGGTTGGGCATAAGGCCTTTAGGGTTTACACCCAAGGAAGGCGTCAGAAGATGAACACAACAGTTGCCACAGCTTTTTACAATGTCACGGGCCTCTGCTCTTGATATATTGAATCTTGTTTTTAGCGTTAATGAATTCACATGCCATTTCCTGTGATAATCTTTTGCTTCTTCTATTGCTCCACAGAATTCAAACCTTGCATTATTATCAGCTATTCTATTTCCAGATGCTACTGGTCCAGGTAGCTCAGAATGAGCCCTTACATGCCCAATATAAAAGGGGGCTGGCCTTGCCAGCACCGTTTCTTGGAGGTTTTTTAGTAGGGAGGCGATAGGTGATTGGCTTGCTGAAAAAATTTCTGTCTCTATCTGCCTAACGGCTAGTACTGCATACTTACTATCTGAATATATATTGATGTTTTGATTGTGAAACCTTTGTAGAACCAGCATTATGATTAATAGTTCTGTTCGCTGTGCCAATTCACCTGGTACTACCGCTGTTATGACTTTTCCCTCAACCACATAAGCGCCTGTTCCTTTCTTACTGGCATCAGTGAATATAGTGATGGCATTGGCCAAGGGCTCTGATTTGCAAATTTTTGGCCAGATAAGATGTGTATCTTTACAGAACTCAATCAATGGATGTGATGGATAATGATTGTCAAACGGTATGGGATAGGATGTCGCCAGGATGGACCACTCATCTATAGTGTTCACAAGGGTGGATAGCTGGCTCTTGTCATAGGGGACTATGCATGAGTCGGGTAGCTTCCCGAGAACTCGTATGCCAGTCTTGATAACTTTGCCTGCCGTTATTGCCACAGCAACGGGATAAGGGGTGATGATTCGGGCAAGACTATTATGTAAATACACCCACTGAAGAGGCCCACCTTGCCATAGTACTCCTGTGGGCGAACCTGGGGATGGTACAACAACTGCATAAATTGGTTTGTCTAGATCGCACCTATCTGCTGTAGTCGAAGCCAATCTTTCCTCAACCAATTGTAGTGCCTTTATAGCCTCGGGCGTGAGCGCCCGTGGAGAGTCTAATTTGGAGTCTCCTGGCAAAATATCAAATAATGGTTTAAATTCTGCATTTGTCAGTTTCAGATAGGGACGAATCCAATTGATGTCCCCCAGGAGTTTTTGGATATCATTTAAGGTCTTTAAATGATCTCTGCGAATTTGAACCTTTTGAGGCTTTACTGTGGAGTCAGTGAGTTGTAGGCCCAGATAGTCCTTTAAATTTGCTGTTTGTATTTTCTCAGGAGCAACAATTAGCCCCCACATCGCTAACTGTTGCTGCAGAAAGGTGAATTCTGAGGTGAGAACCAATGTATTGCTATGACAGATTAGAATATCATCCATATAATGGTAGCAGCAAACATCTGAGAACTTATTCCGTACTGGCAAAAGAGCCTTGCCCACATAGAGCTGACACATAGTGGGACTATTAGCCATACCCTGAGGGAGCACTGTCCATTCATACCGTTGGTCAGGCTCGGAATGATTAACAGCTGGCAAGGTAAAAGCAAACCTCTTCATGTCGTCCAGATGGATCGGGATAGAGAAAAAGCAATCTTTAATATCTATAACAATAGAAGGCCAATCTCTGGGCAGGGCAGTAACAACGGGGAGGCCTAGCTGAACAGGCCCCATTATTTGCATCTGATCATTTATCTGTCTCAGATCATGTAATAATCTCCATTTGCCTGACTTTTTCTTTACCACATATATAGGGGTGTTCCATGGGGATCTTGATTCACGTAAATGCCCTGCCTCAACTTGCTCTCTAACTAATTGTCTAGCAGCCCTAAGTTTTTCTGTAGTTAACGGCCACTGAGGCACCCACCGTGGAGTACTTTCCTTCCAATCTATTTTTATTGCCTCAGTGGCCGCTGGGGAAAACCCTGACCTCCCATGGGTGTTGGGTTAGGGGTCCCTTGTCCCTTGGGCCCAAGACCTCGGCCTGGAACATATCCCATGGCTTTCATCATGTTTCTTGCATTTTCACTATAATGATTCTCAGTAGTTAATACTATATTCATTTGCTCTAACACATCTCGTCCCCAAAGGGTTACAGGGAGAGAACAAACATATGGCTGAAAGACTCCTTTATGACCCTCATCATCTTCCCAATCTAAAGATGCTGCGCTGACATCTGGGCTGTGAGCAATTCCTAGTCCTCTTAATGTTTGATTGGCCTTGACAAGGGGCCATTGTTTTGGCCAATCAGCTAAATTTATAATACTTTTGTCTGCCCCTGTATCTAACAGCCCCCAGAAGGGTTTTCCTCTTATTTTTAAGACTGTCATGGGCCTGTTGCTCATATCCATAGTCAGACACATCAAATCATTTCCTGTTGATCCAAGCCCTCCATCTCTCAACCTTCCTGTAGACTTATATCTGTCATGGTGGCTGGGCAGGGTTAGGAGTTGAGCAATCCTATCCCCAGGGTTGATAATGGTGATGCCTCTTGGAGAGGAAACTAAAATTTTTACTTCCCCTGAAAAATCTGGGTCAATAACCCCTGGGTGGATAACGAGACCTCTAAGAGTGGTGGAACTTCTACCCAGAAGTAATCCCACAGTGCCCTCTGGCGGGCCCCCATGGAAATCCGAGGGCACCGCCTGCACACCCATTTCAGGGGTTAAGACCATTCGGGTGGTGGCACGCAGGTCAAGTCCTGCTGAGCCTGTGGTGGCTCTTCTGGGTCCGTAGGGGGAAACATCTGTCTCGCCTTCTGCGGCAGCGCCATGACCGCCCCGTACATTTGGTTCGGGCCCCGGGGGGAAAGGCCCTGCTTCCCGTTTTTTGAACTCCCCCAATTATTTGGTGGCAGCCGATTTCCGTCCATATCAGTGACTGAGTGGCAATCGCTAGCCCAGTGATTCCCCTTTCTACATCTGGGGCATAGCTGTGGTTTCGGTCCTCCATGACCTTTATTTGGATGCGCCTCTTCCACCTTCACAAATTGGACTGGTTGACTCTGTCTTCCTCCTCGTGCCTGGCTGTTGCGCTGTGGGCAGTCCTTTTTCATATGACCTTCTTGCCCACATAAGAAACACCCTTTGGTCCTAGCCCCATTTGCACCTTGCAACGCTTGTGCAAAAGCAGCAGCCATGACCTGGCCCTGAACTAGAGGTCCTGTGATATCCCTGCAGACCTTGATATACGCTGACAAGTCTTTCGCTTTCCAGGGTCTAATGGCTTCTCGGCACCATTTATTGGCATTTTCAAAAGCCAATTGTTTAACTAGGGGTATAGCCTGGTCTACGTCCCCAAACATCCTACCAGCTGTTTGTATCAACCTGTCCACAAAATCTGCATAGGGCTCATTCGGCCCTTGTAGCACTTTGGATAACTGTCCTTGCAAATCTCCAGCACCCCTTAACGTCTTCCATGCCCTCAAAGCTGCGGTTGCTATCTGGAGATATACCCCTGGCGGATAATTACTTTGTGCCTGTGACCCAAAATATTGTCCCGCACCTGTTAACATGTCTAGGTTCCACTGTGGGTTACCTGCTGCTGCATTTCTTCGCGCCGTGTCCTGGCAATTGTCCTGATTATGAATCTTCCATTCTAAATATTGCCCACCAGATAAAACTGCTCTAGCCAAGTTACTCCAGTCTTCAGGAGTGAGGTAAAGGCTACCTAGCGTTTCAACCAAAGAAACCGTAAAAGCAGCCTGAGGCCCATAGGACATAACTGCTTCCTTCAGCTGCTTTACGAGTTTAAAGTCTAGGGGCTGATGATATCTTTGCTGATGTTGATCTTCCATGACGGGGAAAAACCCTTTTTCTGGCCCTAATACTTCTCTCCAATTCTGTGCGGTGCAGCTCGCACAATAGCAGGCCTTGGTGCAGCAAGGTTTATACGGAGGAGGCCCCTCGTAAGGTGGCGCTGTTGGGGCTGGGCGCGTGGGCAAAAGATCTAAGTTATCTACCACTTCCTTTGTTTGTAACTGCGCCATGGCTCCTTCTTTCACTTTTAATTTCAGCTGCGCCATAACTTCCCCCTCATTTTGAGCTGCGCCATAGCCTTTTTTAGTTCCTCCTCCTTTTTTGCAAGCTCTCTTTTCATTTCTTCCACTCTCTGATCATCAGAGGGACCCCCTCCCGTCACTTTTCTCTTATCACCCGGACGGGCGTTTTCCTCGTCCGAGCTTTCTTCTGAGCTTTCACTTTCAGAACTGGAATCTCTCCAGGATCCTTTGCAAGACTCCTCTTTTACCTGTTCTAAGATCTCTCCTCCCTGTAGAACCGCCTTGCGTATGGGTTCGCAGGACGATAGTAAGCAGACCTTCACTAAGGACCAAACAGTGAGAGTTCCCGGCATAGTGCGCGGGTCACGCCTGAGGTCCTCCCCTAGATATTCCCACTGGGGAATATTAAGCAATCCCTCCTCTAAGAACCACGGAGCGGTTTGACCCACTTCTTTTAGAAATAAGCGAGCCTTCTTATTTTTCAAAGGGGTCCCATTTGCTTTAAGAACGTCAGTTAGCGGCCCCAACATTTTATATGCAGCCATCTCGTTTCCCATCCCGGAAAGCTTTACTCTCGTCCTTATCCTAGGAACTTTCCCTGTCGCTCACTAGACAGAAATAGGTGCACTCCTTACCTGATCGTTGCCGACTCCGTGCGTCTCTCACGATGAGAATCCCGGGTTTCAGCACCACTTGTCGCTCTCGGCCCGCAAGAACGACTCGGAGACTCACGTAGCGGCGAACCTTCTTCTTTAATCGCTTTTTTCTTCTTCTCCCCCTTTACCCTCGGCGCATGCGTTTTTATACAGGCAGTGTTAACCAATCAAAATGCAGTGCTCATGCACCTCCCACGAGAGTGGACCTAAATGAACAGCCAATCATATTCAGTCCCTTACGGCTCTTAGAGTAGGCCTCCTGTACTGGCTCCTGACATCTTAGAGATATATATAATGGGATAAGACAGTCTAGTGCTGGGAAAGCTATTCACATGTGAATATTCACATGTGAAAGAATGATAGTAGATCCTAATCTTACACTGTTCACAAAAGTTAACTTGAAATGGATTAGACTTAAATGTAAGACCTGAAACCATAAAATTCCTAGAAGAAAACATGGGGAAAAATCTTCTTGATTGGGTCTTGACAGTTTTTTTGATATAACACCAAAGGAAAAGCAACAACATTAAAAAAAAAATTAACAAGAGGGATTATATCAAACTAAAATTCTTGTGCACAGCCAAAGAAAAAAATCAACAAAATGAAAAGGAAACCTAAGGAATGGGAGAAAATATTTACAAATCATGTATCTGGTAAGGGTTAATAGCCAACTCTGACAAACTCAATATAAACAACTCTGACAACTCAATAGCAAAACAAACAAAAAAAAGTAAATAAAAATGGGCAAAAGATTTGAATTGATATTTTTCCAAAGAAGATACTGAAATAGCCAAGAGGTACATGAAACTTGATTAACATCAGTAAACGTAAGGGAAATGCAATTAAAGCCACAATGTCCCTCAGTTAGAATGGCTTTCATCAAAAAGAGATGACAAATGCTGGTGAGGATGTGGAGAAAAAGGAACATTTGTACACTGTTGGTAGAAACGCAAATTTGTGCAGCTACTGTGGAAAAAATAGAATGGAGGTCCCTCAAAACATTAAAAATAGAAGGAAGAAAGAATAAAGAAAAGAAAAGTAATATTCAACATGCATTGAACACATTCTCCTATTGGCCTTAGGTTTGATGCCTTCCCCTAGTGTCCACCTTGTAGCACTGATCTCTGCCCACTTCCCTACCAAGTACTCTGATTAATTTGGTTTATTTTTATTCTGTCCTAGCTGAATCCTTCAAGGAATTTGCCGAATTGCTCAACGAAGTAGAAAATGAGAGGATGATGATGGTAGGTCTCTAACACTGGATCTTGAACTGATATGGGAGATTTTTCTGTCCTCATTCATTGGATTAATAGTCTATTGTTTCAGTTTCTGTCTCATGGCTGTTTAGAACAATAAAAATATTTAGGAAATAGATCTGATTATTCTATTTCAAGATTTACCCTGGGAGTTTAGCATTAGGTAGAGAGAAATTAATGTGGAAATTCCATTCCTGTTCATATCAGGGACAAGTGGTTTGAAAGACATTAAACCGAGCTATTGAACATGTAGAAAGAAACTGTGGCCCTTAATTCTTTAAATTATTCATTTATTTATCTGTTTCTCTGCTTTTAGAAAGCTTTATTTATATTTGACATATAATTGTTTTATTTAAATCTGTGTGAAGACTTTTCCTTATATTTAAATTCTATTTCTTAAAATAATTGACATTTTTTAGAGCACTTTTAGTTTTACAAAAACACTGATTGGAATGTATAGAGAGATTTCACATAATCCCTTTCTTCTGTTTTGATTACTGTAGCTTTGTAGTAAGACTTAATGTTACATATAAACTTCAGAATCAGTTTGTCAGTACCCACAAAATAAATTGCTGGGATTTTTATCAGGATTATATTCAATCTATAGAACAAGTTGGGATAAGCTGACATCCTAAGAATATTGTCTTCATATTTATGAACATGGGTTATCTCTCCATTTATTTAACCCTTATTTGACTTCTTTCATCTGTTTTGTAGTTTCCTTACATAGATCTTGTACTTATTTTGTTAGATATATTCTTAAGTATTTCATTTTTTGTGAATTCTATTTTATCAGTTTTAAAAATAATCTTTTTGTGTGGTCCCCAGACAAGCAGCACCAGTGTCACCTGGGAAATTGTTAGAAATGCAGGTCTTTGGCCCCACCCCAGACCTGTTTGGACTAAATCTAGAAGTTAACCTAAATTGGTCAATATTTATTTTTACTAGGGTTGTGAGGGTAATGATGGAACTTTGTAGAGGGCAATGAGAATTCTATCTTCCCTTTCTTAATAGGATGACTTCCTGTGGGCAGTTCAGTTTTGTTAAGCCTATTCAATAGCCAGAGTTCTTTCATCTGTTATTACTCATCCTTTTCAACAGTGTGATACTGGCTTCCAAGAATACTGCTATCATATCAACTAGGCTCCTAGAGAAGTGGGATTGAAGGCAGGACTTGAAGGTAGGGGATGTAGAGACTTGGGTGCTACAATGTCAGTGCCACTAATTGTTAACTTCAAATTAATTATGGTATTTCATTGTCTCTCTTTTTCCGTATGTATAATGAGGAAAATAATTCCCACCTCCTAAGGTTGTTATAAGAACTCCAAATGATATAATGAATATAAAAATGTTCTATGAATAGCAAAAAACACTTATTCAGTGAGTGTTGTTTGTAGTTTACTTTTGTTACTCCCAAGATTCTGCTTATGGAAATTTGACTTGGGGATTTTCTTAGATTAAGAGACTTGCTTCTAAGAATATTAATGAGAGACCAATATGGGTAATTTCCCTGGAGTCTGGTAGATGGTCTCCATAGCTAATCTGTACTCTACTAAATGTTTTCTTCTGCTTGAAGAGTTTGTGGACTACTGCCAATGTTGATCTCAAAGGCATTCAACTGCATTTCATTCATATACCACTAGAAATCTTAACTGTACTTCTCTTTAGCTCTTGTTGTTTCTTGATCTCTTTTATTTATCCAATTACAAAGCTCTAAAATATTAAAGTAGGACTCATCTCTTAAGATAGTTTTTCTCACCCTTCTTGCTGGCTCTTTTCCACAGGATTGACTCATTTTCTTCTGTCTTTCATTATATCATGCCTTTTTGTCCCCACAACTCTTCAATCATGTATTGAGTGTTGGCTCTCCATTTCCCATTTAATTCTAGGAATGCCGTAAAGGTTAGGCTCAATGAGGGCCTTTCACAACATGCCAGGAATTCATTGCTTGACTGCACCTCTCCCTTTTTCTAGAACTGTGGTAAAAAGACTTCTAATCCCAACATGGATAATCTGGGAGGTGTTAAACAGCTTTTTATCCTTTCTATAAGAAGAGACCAAAAGAAGCTTTAGAATAGGAAGTAAGTTCACAGCTCTAGCCTGTAATAATTGCAAATGTCTAGTCATTCCTGTAAATGAACTTAAATTGTGGAAGCAATTATGGAGGAAAGAATTGAGGGGGGGCATTCCAACTATGATGTTCTTAAATAGTATCCTAGGGATATTGTATCAACTCAGAAGATGGCCTTGGAAAGTCTGGATAACAGACTTCCTGTTTGATTAACTTTTGGCTTGACTTTCTGACTCTGAAGGGAATCCTATTAGCAATGTGCAAGTTCTGTCTTTGAGGACTGTTGAGAATGACCTAAAGAGAACCATATTGTTTCAAGCAGTATATCCTCAAAGACTCCTTTTGGTAATTAGTCAACTATCAAAGATTTGTGAACAGTCCTAACGTGCTGGATTGAGTACCAACTCTAATCTGCTAAATGACTATCTAGTGTTAAATGGGATTCATGCAATAGGTACCTGATTAGCTAAACTTACTAATATGTTTAGAGTGTCGCTTATCATGCTGGGGGTTCTACCCTGAGATAGCAGGTAGGAGCTTTTCTGCTAGAGAGCTTATGGAATGGATTCAGTGATCAGAAAGGGGAATAAATATCATGTTTAATTAAAAGTTCTTTTTTGAATAGTTGCTAGACTTCTAAGGGATTTAAGGATAAAATAAAATGAAAAAAACAAAAACAAGCCAAGCTTCAGTGTGATGTTTTCCTATATCTCTAGCTCTGTGTTCTGGCATAAAGTATTATAATAACCAATGAGTGTCAAAGAGAGTAAATGCTCAGAGTATCTATTTGAGTTGTTGGAGACTGGGAGTAATATTATAATCAATGTGATCAAGGGAGTACTATGGTCTCCAATTTCAGTGAATCATGTACTATTTTTCTAGACAGAGACAGGGCCAAACATTCAAAAAGCTTTATGGCTTTATGGACCCCTCATAAGCAGTGGCTGGCACACCCGCTTATAGAAGAAAATTCTCTTTGAAACATAAAAACTGGCAACTGTGCCATCCTTGGGCTGCCTGTGTATGCAAGGGCTCAGCTGAAAGTCCATATGGAAGTTTGAGAGATACTGTTCTCCTGAGAAATGGTATGTTCACTTCGTAGTCAAAGCTAAACTTCCTCAGTGTGTCCCAGGTCATCACTTTTTGTGTCACCTTTGTGAAAGTCGAAAATGTTTTTCTAAGTATCTGTTGCTGCATAACAACCTATTCCAAAATATAGTGGCTTAAACAAACCATTTAATTTCATCTCATTATGTTGTGGGTCAGGAATTCAGGCAGGGGATAGCTGGGTAATTTTTCTGCTTCATGTGGTAGCATACACCTGGGAGGCTGGTTGAAGTGGAGAGTCCAAAGCAGCTTTGCTCACCTATCAGGCGTCTTAGTGGAATGGCTGGAAGGCTGGGCTCAGCTGGACTTTTGACTAGCAAGTGTGTATTTGGCCTCTCTAGGTTAGTAGTCTCAGGGGAGTCTAACTTCTTATAGAGTGTCTCAGGGCTCCCCAGAGTGAGTGTTACAAGATAATCAGGTGGAAGTTGTTGGCCTTTTATGACCTAGTCTGAGAAGTCACATAGTGTCACTTCTGCTATACTCCATTGGTTCAAAGAAGTAATAAACCCACTCATATTAAAGGTGGAGGGGACAGAGACCTCACCTCTCAACAGGGGAAGTGTCACAAATTCCGTGGCCATGTTTTAAAGCTTTTACAAAAGGAGAGAAGTAAAATGACTTTCTGTACTGGATCTATGACACTAGTGACATAATTTGTTTCCAAGTATATACACAAAGTTGATATCATGTAACTCACAGTCCATAGAACTGTAGATTGTGTTGGGTGAGAGAGATGGGTTAGTACTTTAAAATTTAAATTCTGTTAGCCAACATATAGTACATCATTAGTTTCTGATGTCATGTTCAGTGATTCATTAGTTGTGTATAATACCCAATGCTCACCCTATCACATGCCTTCCTCAATTGGGTTAGTACTTTTAATAGAATAATTCTTAGTTTTGATCAAGGAGAATCACTGCTGCCCTTAATTTTGGTACTAGGGGTTCTGGTAGAGCTTTGATTAGATGGGAGTTTGGCCATTTGGTTGAACTCTCTTCATTCCTGGACTTTGACCCAAAGTACCTGCAGGACACAGATTAAAAATATGTACTAATGCCCCAACTTGCCATGCATTTTGGTAGTAGTTTAAAAACTGCTTCTTAATCTGGAGAATATAGGACTGGTCAAAACTGGCTTTCTACTCTTTTTTTCTACCTTTTTTTTTTATGAAGCTATATCTTGTCTTACTGACACTTTGTCTCATTTGACAAGAAAGGCACTACCTCATTTCCCTATCTTATATCAAAATTAATGGAATGGGTCCTAAAATCCAGCCCTTTAGATGTAGTCTCTTAGGTCCTCCATTAATATACAGCTGATTTGTATATTGTTGCCTTGGACAGATGCAATCTTTGAAGAGGATTATATGAACACAAAGCTTTGTATATCTCTGCTTGCCTGCTGAGCAAGGGCTATGGTTTGCAAATGGTGTTTTTATATCTCTAGAACCATATTAATGTCAATATTCTTCATTCTTGAACAGGCTGTTTTTATCCGCTTTGGAGCAAATATAGGTAGTTTGAAGGCCTGATCTGGTGCTCTCTGTGATGCTGTAAGATGCTCTTAAGTTCCGAAGGAAATGTTCTAATTTTATGACATACCCTGGCAGGACCAGAAACAATTTATCCTGGGATTTATCCTGATGCTATTATTGCTAACTCATTTACCTCCCGTAAAATGGTTTGTACTTGGTGCAATTGGTATTTTCATACATTTTCCATTCTCTTTCTCATTTCCACATATACTTCAGGCCCCCTGTATCTGTTTCTGGACATGGCTATAGATATTTATCAATGATCAGACTACTAGTTACAGAGAAATGCCCCCAGTGTTGCTTCTCTCATTTCCTCTCAAAAAAACATTTGATTTTAAGAGACCAATATGGGGAAAAAAGACAGTAACAACAATGAAAAAAACAAAAACAAAAACAAAAACAACGCCAGTTGGTTTGCATCTTGCAGGTTGATGTATTACATGCTAATGCCTTAGTAACAAGGAAACTTGAATCTGATCCTTTCTAATTTGAAAGTTGTTTTATGTGTTCTTTCTCCTTTCCAGGTACACAATGCTAGTGATTTGCTGATTAAACCCCTGGAAAATTTTCGGAAGGAGCAAATAGGCTTCACCAAGGTACATTTTCTCCAAATATATGAGACATTTTTTATAGCTGAGTAGTTTGGGCTACCACTCTTCACTCTTTAGGGATGAGGAGGGTTCATATATATAAGAAAATCTATTCAAAAAAGTGAAAAAAGCTGGAATTGGCACCTGGCTATTTTTAAAATTTATTTTTTATTGTGTTCTGTTAGTCACCATACAATACATCATTAGTTTTTGATAAAGTGTTTCCAGCCAGCTATACAACTATGAACAAGTCTCTTCTCTTTTTGGAGCTTCAGTTTCTCCATCTGTAAAACGAGGAGCTTGATAATAGGCATTATTTAAAGGGCTCTTACTATGTGCTTGCTAAACACTGGGCTACATGCTTTACAGTCATTCTCTAATCACTGCAATTGTGTGAAGTTCTGGTATTTTCCACAGTTTACAAATGAGGCAACTGAGGTTTGGGGAAGATAAAAAAAAACCTGACCAAAGTTATATAGTTAGTGACAGTAGCCAGCATTTAGACATTAGGACTTTTTTAAAATCTTCAAATTCTACATTTTTTCCATTAAGTCATACTGTATAGATATTTACTGTCGAATATGGTACCCATAGCTATATAAATAAAATAAAATTAATAACTCATTTTCTCAATCATCCTAGTCACATTTCAAATGCTTGGTACCCACATGTGGCTAGTAGAGCTACGATGTCGGATTGCACAGATATAGAACATTTCCATCATTGTAGAAATTTCTACTGATCAGCACTGTGCCAGATAATTTCAGATTATTTTCAGCTTGACCACTCATGGATCTGATTCCCCAGTGTCTCATAAAAAGGTATGGAAAACTGTAAATTTATTCTTTTCAGCTAGGTATAGACCTATTTTGTGAACTTCAATATCTATGCAACCTAGATGGTCTTCCAGAACTAAATGTAGCATCTTGACTAAGCATCTTGTCCTAAAAAGGAGTGAGAACACACCATCTGGTTATTATTTGGAATATTGTGACAAGCAGTTTGTGTTTGACCATATCAAGTTCAGAGAGGAAAGTGGAAAGATGAGATTAGTGGATGTGATGTCACTGCTGGATGTCATCAGTCATCTTGACCTGGGCATTATTTGAGTGACATTCAGGCTAAATAAGTTAATCTGGATAGCCCAGCATTTCTAGATTCCACTTGATATATCTGGAATCTCATTAACATAAGTACTTAATTTGGAAAATATATATAATTGAAGGAGAGAAGAACCTTTAAAGTCACAAGTGTGGTATGAAAATAGTTAAGTGACGTGACAGGTATTAAGTAACAATGAATAAAGAGTATGAAGAAGGATAGATAATGTGAAAATCCTCCCACAGTGTACTTTCACTCCTGGATAAGATTTGGAAAAAGGAAAGAATATGCTGCCATGGTTGACCTCATGTCCTCTGAAAGAAAGAAAACAAATTTCTATTATTTCCTATGTTCCAGGCCTGTGCTGAGGATTTTACATATGTTGTCTTCCTTAATTCTTACAGCAAACCTATGAAGTAGGATGTATAATATCCATTATCTCGATGAAGAAACAGACTCAGTTTCAGCCTTTTTTTCTATTTCTTTACCAGAGGGTCAATTTGCACACCTAAAAGGAGAGTGACCAACTCTCCGTGTGAGTGTTGTTTTCAAGAAACTATCTAGAATTATCCTGGTAGTAAAATTTAGGGTAATAGAAAGAGCAGTGAACTAAGGACTAGAAAATGCAGCTTCTGGTCTACGCCTGTGTGTTTTCAAATTATTGCCTATCAGTTCCAACACTTCTCAGTACCTATTTAGTGAACATGGATGGAATTCCTTTAAGCATCTCTCCTTTACAGTGATGAAGCTGCTAAACTTTCTCAGTAGAGGGTGCTGGAGGGATACTGTAGGAAGAAGGGGCTCTCCTGTAGTTTCCAACTGCTGCAAAGTGGGGGTCAGTAGAGGAGTGAGCTATCTGGTGTGGTCTCTGACCCAGCCACACATCTAGAGTACATAGTCGCTCCATGACTTTGAAGCCTCTGCCTGGCCTGGCAATAGATAACTTATCTGCACGTCTCTCAATTTAGGTCTTTCCCTGAACACCTACCCACTCGTTCTGTCCCTCCACCCCCCAGCTTCCCTCTGTAGTTCCCACCCCTTTCCCACCTGCTGAATGAAGGTTTTTAAGGGAGCTGCTGCTGCCTACTTCCTCCACCAGCCCCCATACAATATGCTTGCTCCTTAGGAGGTTCCAATGAGGCAGACTGGTCCTGCAAAGCTTGCTGGTAACCTAAAAGGTCCCCATTCTCTCTCTATTCCTATACCACTGGATGCTGATTGCTCCACACCTGCACTCTGGAGAGTTGCCTCCTACTTACGTAGCAACTCTAGACCACCAGGCCAAACCAATTTAAGCTAACTGCTCTGCTTAAATCACACTGTTTCCAATGAGTTTGTAGCCCTGTCCAAATTTGCCCTTCCTTGGGTGCCTTCCCTCAGCCTCAGAGTACTGTAAAGAATTTCCTTATATATTATAGTTAGTATTTTTTTTTTAGTTTAGTAAGTTAGTAGCTTATTAATTTTGTATAGTGGTTTTTATCTTTTGATTAGGCCTAGACTGATACAACCAGCGCTGCTGTTAGTTGGCTCTGTGACTTAACTGGTAGTGAGTGGTATGTGCCCTTAAAAACATAGATGTATGTTCTCATTTGAACCTTGTAAAGAAGAACTTACTGTCCTTTTTTAACTGATGAGGACACTAAGATTTGGTGAGGTGTGGTGTCTAAAGTCATTCAATCAGGAAGTGGCAGAGCTTGGATTTGAATTCATTTCTCTTGGTTGTAAGTGTGTGTGTAGGGGGCGGGAAACACCTTGGATCCCAGGTTGCAGGTCCAGATGGAGCCACTGCAGGTACATATCTTGGTAATACTCAATGGAAAACTTTAATGGTTAAAGGGTTCCTTGGGGAATACCTGGCTGGCTCTGTTGGTAGAGCATGTGACCCTTGATTTTGGGGTCATGATTTCAAGCCCCATGTTAGACATAGAGATTACTTTTTTAAAAAGTTTTAAAAAAAGGGAGGGATTCCTTGTTACCCGTCCACTTAGCATGGCCTGCTAAGAGGGGCAATGCTAAGTTGATCTCTTCTGTTTTTAGAAGGCAATGTACACCACAACATATACCACAATTGGATGTGCTACTTCAATTTACTACTTCAATATTTAGAGGCAACATACACAACATATACCACAATTAGATGTGCTACTTCAATTTGCCAAGTAATCCAAAAGCTCTGAGCCTAGAGGAAAAATAAAACAAAAGAAAACAAAAAAACCTTTGCAGCAGGGTCCAGTTTCGTCTGCCTGCATGTTCTGAGAAATAACTCCAATTTTATATGCTTCATATCAAGGAATCACCTTTTCTAATAAAGGCAGGCTTACATGTCCAGTATTTCATAATAAATAATTCAATTCTCAGGTAAATATTGTTAGCAGAAATTATTCAAATAATATGAAATGTAGGCCATTATTTTTCCCACAAGAATCCCAAGGGGGAAAAAAGTCCTTATGAGAGATAACACTTCTCTCTTGGCCTCAGTTTTCTCATATGTACTACAAAAACAATGGATAAATAATTCTTATCTAATCTTCTGTGTGAGATTCTAAGGGTAATTAACTAAATGTGCATCTATTCAGTAGTAGAAATTGTCTAGTCAGAATTTACTGTGCTATAAATATAAAATATGTTTTTGAAGGCAGTGTGACAAATGTAAAATATCTTTAGTGTTTTTATTGATCACATGTCAAATGGTATTTTGGATATAGTGGGTAAAATGAGATACACCATTGAAATTAATTTCACCTGTTTCTATTTCCTTTTCTTAATATGATTACTAGAAAGGTAAAAATTATAGATATGGCTTGCATTAAATTTCTATTTGGTAACACTGAACTAAACAAAGGAATTACAGTTGAATTATTTATTTAATAACTGAATGTTTGTACTTCTTGATTCCCTTTATCCATTTTACCCATCCCCCACCCCGCTCCTCTCTGGCAACCTCCAGTTTGTTCTCTGTATTTAAAAGTCTCTTTTTTGGCTGGTTTGTTTTGTCATTTGATCATTTGTTTTGTTTTTTAGATTGCACATATTAGTGAAATCATATGGTATTTGTGTTTGTCTGACTTATTTCCCATAATACCCTCTACGTCCATATATGTTGTCACAAATGGCAAGATCTCATTCTGTTTTTATTGCTGAGTAATATCACTATATTTACCCATTCATTTATCAATGGACACTTGGATTGCTTTCATATCTTGGTTATTGTAAATAATGCTGCTGTAAATATAGGGCTACATATATATTCTTGAATTAGTGCTCTTTTTTTCCTTTGAGTAAACACCCAGTGGTGGAGTAACTGAATCATATGGTATTTCTAATTTTGAATTTTTGACGAAACTCCATACTGTTTTTCACAGTGGCTGTACCAGCTTACATTCCCAGCGGCAGTGCAAGAGGGTTCCCCTTTCTTCCTCTGTATCCTTGCCAACACTTGTTGTTTCCTGTGTTGCTGATTTTAGCCATCTGACAGGTGTGAGGTAGTATCTCATCCTGGTTTTGATTTGCATTTCCCTGGTGATTAGTGAAGTTAAACATCTTTTCTTGTGACTGTTTGCCAACTAGATGTCTTCTTCGGAAAAATGACTCTTCAGATCCTCTATCTATTTTTTATTTGGATATTTGCTTATTGATACTGAGTTGTACAAGTTCTATATATATTTTGAATAATAACTCCTTATAGGTATACCATTTGCAAATATCTTCTCTCATTCACTAGGTTGCCTTTTCATTTTGTTGATAGTTTCCTTTGTTGTGCAAAAGCTATTTATTTTGGTGTCATCCAATATTTTATTTTTTTTTAGTGTTCAGTAATTTGTCATTTGTGCATAACACCCACTTCTCATCATAACATGTGTCCTCTTTAATGCTCATCACCCAATTACCCCATCCCCTCACCACCTCTTCTACAGCAACTGTCAACCTATTTCCTATGGTTAAGAGTCTCCCATGGTTTGTCTCCTTCTCTGATGACTTCCCATCAGTTTTCCCTCCCTTCCCCTATGATTCTCTGTACTATGTCTTACATTCCAAATATGAGTGAAACGATATCAAAATTGTCTTTCTCTTATTGACTTATTTTGCTCAGCATAATACCCTCTGGTTTCATCCATATCAATGTAAATGGTGATGGCTGAGTAATATTCCATTGTACATATATTCCACATCTTCTTTTTTTTTTTCTTTTTTTCTTAAGTTCAATTAGCTAACATTAGTTTTTGGTGTAGTGTTCAATGATTCATTAGTTGTGTATAACACCCAGTGCTCATCAGATCACATGCCCTCCTTAATGTCCATCACCCAGTTACCCCATCTCCCACCCCCTTCCTTCTGCAACCCTCTGTTTCCCAGAGTCCAGAGTCTCTCTTGGTTTATCTCCTTCTCTGATTTCTTCCTATTGAGGTTTCCCTCCTTTCCCTATGGTCTTCTGCCCTATTCCTTATATCCCACATGTTAGGGAAACCATATGATAATTTTCTTTTTCTGCTTGACTTATTTCACTTAGCATAATACCTCCAAGTTCCATCCATGTCGATGCAAATGGTGGGTATTCATCCTTTCTGGTGGCTGAGTAATATTTTTTTGTATTTATGAATCACATCTTCTTTATCCATTCCTCTTTTGAAGGTCATCTCAGCTCCTTCCATAGGTTAGCTATTGTGGACATTGTTGCTATGAACATTGAGGTGCCTGTGGTCTTTCTTTTTACTACATCTATATCTTTGGGGTAGATACCTAGTAGTACAATTGCTGGGTTGTAGGGTAGCTCTATTTTCAACATTTGGGTAACCTCCATACTGTTTTCCAGAGTGGTTATACCAGCTTGCATTCCTAGCAACGGTATAAGAGGGTTCCCCTTTCTCTACGTCCTCACCAACTTTTGTTGTTTCCATTCTTGTTAATTTTAGGCATTCTGACTAGTATGAGGTGGTATTTTATTTTGGTTTTGATTTGTATTTCCCTGATGTCAAGTGATGTGGAAGATTTTTCAGGTGTCTGTTGGCTACTTGTATGTTTTCTTTTGAAAAGTGTCTGTTCATGTCTTCTGCCCATTTTTTGACTGGATTATTTGTTTTTCTTGGGGATTAAGTTTGATAAGTTCTTTATAGACCTTATCCACCAGCCCTTTGTCTGTAGTGTCATTTGCAAGTAATCTTCTCCCTTTCTGTGGGTTGACTTTTAGTTTTGTTGACTGTTTCCTTTGCTGTGCAGAAGCTTTTTATCTTGATGAAGTCCCAGTAGTTCACTTTTGCTTTTGTTTCCCCACACAGAGAGCAGTCGCCCAGCCCTGCACGCATCCATGATGCCCTTCCTGGGGCAAGGTAAATTGTTGCTGGGTCTTTGCCCCTTTCAGGGCCCCACATGGAAAGTGGTCACCCGATAGTGCTGCACACAGTTCAGGATTTATGGCAAACTGAGCCAACAGCCCCCTCTTGGGCTTGTTGACTGCAACCAGTTTCCCCATTCCAATGCTTAGGAACTCTGCGAACTCAGGGACCCCTGTTCTTTCTGTGACCCCTGGGTTCCTGAGACCACACTCACAGTGTCCCAGCTAGCATTCTGCCCTGCGTCACCACCTGAGCATCTTTAAGGAAGGGACATTTCTCACTGGAGCATACTTCCAAAGGTTTCAATTTGGCACTCTGGGGCTATATCAGTTTCCAGTAGCTGGCTTACAGAGGCTCCCTCCCCCCAACATTTATTTCCCCATATATCCCCTCAGGTTCACTTCTCTGTACCTCTTACATTGCAAAAGTGGTCACTTTTCTGTTTGTAGAATTCCAGCAATTCGTTTTTTACATCTTGGGCTGAATTCATGGGTATTCAGAATGGTTTGATAGTTATCTAGCTAAGTTCAAGGGACCAGATGAAAGGAGTTCCCCTATTCTTCTACCATCTTGCCTCCCTCCCCCAGTAGTTTAATTTTGGTTTTGTTTTCCTTGCCCAAGTTGATATATCTAGGAAAATGTTGGCTGATGTCAAAGAGTTTACTGTCTATACTGTCTCTAGGAGATTTTTGGTTTCAGGTCTCATATTTAGGTCCAAGTATTTACTTTTGGTAGAAAGCTTCTGCCATTTCATATGTTCTCTGGATTCAGAATCAACAGGAAGGCAGCGTTTGATGAAAAATCATATACACATAGATATAGAATTAATTAAATTAGCTAACATAAAATTATTCAAATAACACCTAGCATGTAATACATATTAGTGTTTTCTGTTGTTGTTATCATCATCCTCATCATCCTCATCATTATCATTTTTATTGGCTATAAAACAAAGAAAATAGAATACTCTCCATGAAATTGTCCAATTGGTGATGATCTTACGCTGATTAAAAATTCACAAGAAGAGAAATTAATGAGACAGGAAGAGAAAGATAGTGGCAATGAATGTTTCCCACATGATTACTGGTATATGGAGGGGTTTCATGTCACTAGATCTCCAGATTTGTGTCTCTGGCTCTGCAGGATGTGGGAGATGTCTTTTTGTCATAGGAATTTCAAAAAAAGGTCAGGGACAAATAACTGAGAGTGTTGGGAACTAAGAGGGGTCATATTTGGAATAAATTCTTCTTGTTGTTCAAAGAGGATTAGGCTTTTCAAATGACACTGATGATAGTACCTACTGAAATAATAAATGTCTTGGGTGAAATTTGTGGAAAATTTTGGGACATGCATGGTGGTTATTGATGTATAATACTCAAATAATACTCTTCTCTGGCTCCTATAATAAATTTTGAGCTATTGGTTAGGAATTTTGCTAGGTAATGCAAGTTACTCTGTTCACAGAGTCCATTTGCAGACGAATGAACTCTGTTGTCAGTTCCACTTGGCTGACTGAGTCCCAGTGGACAGGCTCTTTCAATAATCAGAATCTCAAAAGGCCATTTTGTAACCGAGATATTTCACAAAGACAACAGTTTCTTTATCTGTTTAGCCTTTCTGTCATGCCTTGGATACCAGCTTTTGTTATATAATAGCTACTAAATGCCTCAGATGGTAGGCTTCCTAAGCATAGAATCATGGGCCAAATGATGTTACAGGTATCCTCTCCATCAGAGGACTTTTTCCCCAGGGGCAATTGTGCTGGTAGGGCTCCTAACTCCCTACTTTAGCCAGAGCGGTTTCTCTTGGATCTGTTTTATATAATGAACTTTTGGGGCAATATTTTTTTTAATAGGACTCTATTAGCTAAAAAATTTGCAAACCACCTCTTTATGCTAAAACTTGATTGGTCTCCCTTTTCCAATTAAATATAAGTCTGTATGTCTTCTAGTCTCTGTATGGTAGTTAGGATACTTAGGCAATTAGGTAGATGTTAGTGTATCATCTGCAATGTAATCAGACTAATTTTACAGCTCTTGAGTTTTGAGAAAAAAGTCTTTATTTTTTCTACTGTAAAAATTGAACTTAAAAGCAACACACACTTACACAAAAATGTAAAATAAAATAATACAATAAGATCTATTAAAAACCTCAACAGTCTTCATTCTTTCCCCACTCCTCAAAGTCACACATTTTTAACCATTTGTATTCTTTTGGTGGTTACTTTCAGATAAAAAATGCTTTTATTGCTGTTTGCATTATCTACTTGAGAAATTATTTATTTTGTCTTGCTAGGAACAGAGGAGATCACTGCTTATGTCTCTCTTTCCCTCCCCTTCTGTTGCTGGGTGGACAGGGGAGACCCCCCAGACCCTGACACCTCCTCCCAGCCTATCTCTGGGTTATTGCCAGAGGCTCTTTGTTTCATTACAAGAAAGAATTCAAGGATGGATCAGACACAGTGGGTGAGTGGTGCAAGTGGAAAAGTTTATTAAAGTGATAGTACACTCGAGATCTGAGAGCTGGTGAGCTCAAGGGAGAGCTGTGCTAACTTTGGGGTCTCTATCTTTTATTAACAGTTATTAACGAAGGGGTAAAATATTTGTTATTTGTGGAGGGGGTTTCTTTGGGAGCCTTTTCTCCCTTACTTGGTCAGGCTCTCAAGCCTTCTTTGTCTAGGGCCCATCTCATGTGATCTGGCTTCCTTTGGCTTTGTGTTTGGAGTACTGCCAATACAGATTTCTAACTTTCTTGATAATGGGCCATGACTACCATTTTACTGGCCGCCAGACATCCTGTTAAAGCCGAACTGTCTATTCTAACACTTTAAATTTTTGTTAACTATAACATCCTTTTACTTCTTCTGTTTCTTATCTCTGTTACTTTAATTTTTTTTTCTCTGTTACTTTAAATAATATACTTAACCCCTGTTTCTTACTTCATCAGCTTTTGACTGTGGCTTTGTAAGACGGAGATATTAACACTTCTGTCTTCCTTTACTACCTTTAAACCCTCAAATCCTGTCAGCCACACCTTCACTATTCACTCATAGGGTTGATCACATTACTATTCTACTCTGGAGCCTTAATAAAATCCTGTCCGTGGTTATTATTAAACTCATTTTATAGTGGGAAATGCAAGTGACAAATCCAGGATTTGAACTCAAGTTTCTCAGATGCAAGTCCATGAATTTTCACATTTCTTATATTGGATTAATATGAATATTAATTTCTGGTGGCTAGGATAGATCAAGGATGATCCCTTTCTTTACCCTTTTCTCCTAATTTCTTGTCTACTAGGCTTAGAGGTTTTTTGTCTACCTGCTCTAGATTCCTATTTGGTTAACTCCTTCTATTCCTCTCACCTCTCTAAAGTCCCGGCACATGAAAATCTTGTGAGTAGTTTCCCATGTGTATATTTTAGCTATTATTTGATTAGCAGAACCCATCTCACCACTATTCCCCTTCTCACCACCTTTCAACTTCCCTGAACCTCCTGCACCAAGGTCAAAGAAGGACAAACCAACCTCAGTCCAGTTCTGTTCATAATGGGTCTTTCATCCTGCAGTGTAGAATGCTGAACTGCCCATTGGAGATGGCAGAAGAAAGACTTAGTCATCCACCATAGACACATGACAGAGAAAGTATTTGTACCCTTTGATTCATATTTTTTGGGGCTTGTCAGAATTGCCCACAGTATTATGTTTTCAGTTCTTTTTCAAGGATGCTCTTGCCAAAGAACAGTCATTGAATCAAGCCTTTGTGTATTCTCTGGTAAGAATAAGGGCCAAATGGCCCAAGACATCTGAATCTCTGGAGAGTTGGAGCTTGTGTGGAAGCTATGATATAGTATGTTCTCACCCAACAGTTGTCAGGCAAGTGGGCATTGACAATAATGTATGAGGTTGCCAGTCTTACTGGTTTTTTTTTTTTTTTTTTTTTTTTTTTTTTTGTGAACAGAGATCATAGAAAGAACTTTAGGAAAAGGGCTTGTTCTGGAGATAGATAATGTTGGAAAAATAAAGAAGATGGAACAGAATGCACCCTGATAGGGTAGGTGAAGCCAAGGGTATTAATCTGCCTTGGATTGCAAATGTGTGGGACAGAGCGAAGGGAAGCAGGAGAAAATAACCTTGAAAAGCTACAAACAGTTTTGAATTTCGGATCCCCTCATCCCTTGTTTGAGTTTCAATGGCCCCATAATGTATTAGCAGGGAGAGTCGAGTACTTAATGTGCTCAAGAGCTAAGCTGTTTGACAGTAGTCCGTAAGTGATTTTCAAGCCAACATCAAATACTTTATATGCTGTATAATAATAATTATCACATACTAGGTACTTGTTCTATATTATCTCAATTAAGCATCATTATCCACTTCCTACAGATGAGGAAGTCAAGACCCATAATGGCCAAATAACTTGTCCAAAGACAGAAAGTTATTAACAGACAAGTTTCAGCTAGATATTTGTAACTCCATAAATTATATTTTTCTATTTTATGTATCTTGAACCCAGCTTTGTGGGGTTGCTATGAAAAAATTTATAAAGATAGATTAATAATGCCTACTGACAATTTAATGGATAAATACATTTTGATAAAATCACAGTATTTTACACTAATAAGAATGAATGAACTAGGCCTGTTGTATAAAACAACATGGTTGAATTTGACAGATATAAGGTCAAGGGGAAAAAAAGCTAGTCACAAAAAGATTGCCTACTGTATGTACATATTTTTATAAAGCTCAGAAACAGGCAAAAATACGTGATGGTGTTAGAAGCCAGGATACTGGTTACCTAAGAGTGAGGGTATAAGTGAGAAACTTAGGCCCAAGAGTAACTTTAAAGGTGGTGGTGATATTTTGGCTTTTTATATGAGTGCTGATTACATAGGTATATTTAGTTTGTGAATATTTATTGAGAATAGTGTATTTTTCAGATTGTATGTTACAATTTTTTTTACTAAGTTTTTCATTTTAATTCCAGTATAGTTAACATACAGTGTTGTATTAGTTTCAGGTGTACAATATAGTGACTCAGCAATTCTATTACAAGTGCACTCCTTACTTCCCATCACCTATTTAACACATCATTCCCTCCGCTCTGATAACCATCAGTTTGTTCTTTATAATTGAGAGTCTGTTTCTTGCTTTTTCATGTTCTCTTTTTCCATTTGTTTGTTTCTTTTGTTTCCTAAATTCCACATATGAGTGAGTGAAATCATATGGTATTTGTCTTTCTCTGACTGACTTACTTCACTTACCATTATATTCTCTAGCTCCATCATTGTTTTTGCAAATGGCAAGATTTCGTTCCTCTTTATGGCTGAATAATATTCGTGTGTGTGTGTGTGTGTACACACCACACCTTCTTTACCCATTCATCAGTTGATGGGCACTTGGGTTTTTTCTATAATTTGTCTATTGTAGATAATGTTCCTATCAACATCAGGGTGCATATATCCCTTTGAATTAGTATTTTTGTATTCTTTGGGTAAATACCTAGTAGCACAATTGCTGGATCATAGTGTAGTTCTATTTTTAACTTTTTGAGGAACCTCCATTCTGTTTTCTAGAGTGGCTTTACCACTTTGGATTTCCACTAACAGTGCAAGAGTGTTGTTCCCCTTTGTTTCTCCGCATTCATGCCAACATCTGTTGTTTCTTGTGTTGTTCATTTTAGCCATTCTGGCAGATGTGAGGCGATACCTCATTGTGGTTTTTATTTGCATTTCCCTGATGATGATTTTGTATCCTGCAACTTTACTGAATTCATTTATTTTCGTATTTTTTGGTGGTATTTTCAGGGTTTTCTATATATAATATCATATCATCAGCAAATAGCAACATTTTTACTTCTTCCTTATCAATTTGAATACCTCTTACAGCTTTTTAGTGTCTAATTGCTGTGGCTAGGACTTCCAGTATTATGCTGAATGAAAGTGATGAGAATGGACATCCTTGTCTTGTTCTTGATCTTAGGGGAAAAGTGCTCAGGTTTTCCCAATTGAGTATGTTTGCTGTAGGGTTTTCATATAAGGCCTTCATTATTTTGAGGTTTGTTTTCTATAGAACTACTTTGTTGAAGTTTTTTTTTTTAAAGTCAAGAATGGATGTTGTATTTTGTCAAATGCTTTTTTATATCTATTGAAATAATCATATTTTTTGTGCTTTCTCTTATTTTTTTTTAAATTTTTTATTTTTTCTAAACATATATTTTTATCCCCAGGGGTACAGGTCTGTGAATCGCCAGGTTTACACACTTCACAGCACTCACCAAAGCACATACCCTCCCCAATGTCAATAACCCACCCTCCTTCTCCCAGCCCCCCTCCCCCCAGCAACCCTCAGTTTGTTTTGTGAGATTAAGAGTCACTTATGGTTTGTCTCCCTCCCAATCCCATCTTGTTTCATTGATTCTTCTCCTACCCACTTAAGCGCCCATGTTGCATCACCACTTCCTCATATCAGGGAGATCATATGATAGTTGTCTTTCTTCGCTTGACTTATTTCGCTATATGCTTTCTCTTATTGATGTGATATCACATTGATTGATTTGCAAATACTGAACCACCCTTGCATCCCAGAATTAAATCACATTGATTATGATGTATAATACTTTAAACTGTATTGTTGGACTTTGTTTACTAGTGTCTTGTTGAGGATTTTTGTTTATATGTTCAACAGAGATACTGGTTTGTAGTTCTCTTTGTTGTGGTGATTTCATCTCGTTTTGGTATCAGAGTATTGCTGGTCTCATAAGTGAATGTGGACATTTTCTTTCCTCTTCTATTTTTTTGGAAGTACCTGAGAAGAATAGGTATTAATTCTTCTTTAAGTGTTTGCTAGAATTCACCTGTGAACTTCTTTGGTCTTTGCCTTTTGTTTTTGATTACTGATTCAATTACATTGGTGGTCATCAGTCTGTTCAAATTTTCTATTTCTCTCTGCTTCAGTTTTGTTGGCTATATGTTTCCTGGAATTTATTTATTTCTTCTAGGTTGTCCAATTTGTTTGCATATAATTTCTCATAACATTCTCTTATAATTGTTTTATTTCTCTGGTAGTGGTAATTATTTCTTCTTTTTCATTTGTGATTTCATTTATTTGGGTCCTTTCTTCTTATCTTTCTTTTTTCATGAGTCTGGGTAGAGGTTTATCAGTTTCTACTGATCTTTTCAAAGAACCAGCTCCTAGTTTCGTTGATTTCATCTTTTTTTTTTTTTTTAAGTTTCTATATAATTTATTTCTGTCCTAATCTTCATTATTTCCTTTATTATCTGGTTTGGGGTTTTGTTTGTTTTTCTTTTTGTAGCTCCTTTAGATATAGGGTTACATTGTTTATTTGAAAATTTTCTTATTCCTGAGATAGGTCCAGTATTGCTATAAACTTCTCTAGTTGTCCACATTGCACTGGAGACTCTGGAGGGCCACCAGAGGGCTATCATGTCCCATATGACTGTGGAGGAAATCTATCAGGACAGGCAGAAATTCTTAGAGCAAGTTTTCAAAATGGCCTCCTCAAACCTGGTCAACATGGGCATCAGTATGGTTAGCTACAACCTGAAGGACATTCGTGATGATCATGACAATTTGTACTCCTCAGGGAATGCCTGAACAGCTCATGTTAAATAAGATGCTTAGATTGGGGAAGTGGATGCCAAAAGAGGTGCTGGGATCTGGGAGGCCAAAGCCAAGCAGCAAAAGGTATCCACTTAGTACCAGAGAGATCAAGATGGCCAAGGCCTAGGGAAATTATGGGCTAAGGAAAGAATTATATGACATTGAGGTCAACACCTGCCAAGCACAAGCTGACCTGGCCTATCAGCTTTAGAACCTCCATCTTCCAAAGAAGTCATCAGAAGACTGTACAGCTGAACTTGACCAATCCAAAAAGACTGACTTACGGTTCCTCAGTGGATGGCCTGCCCAGATTGCCTTAAAGTGAAGCTCAAAGTCAATAAGTAACACCTGTATATCCAGTTTGCTTTCATTGTTTAGACTTCCCTCACTGTGGGAAGACAGCCAAGAGTTGCCTAATACATGGGAGAATCCTGCCACAGGGAAGGCTGAGACTAAAATCACAAACAGCAAAGTGATTTGAACATACATACTCCATAGGGAGAAGAAAGCTTTAAAAAATGTAATGTCCTCAGTGAGATAAGAGAAGAATTTTTTTTTTAGAAGTTGGGTTTTTTTTTCCATTTTATTTTATTTCTTCAGTGTTCCAGCATTCATTGTTTAAGCATCACACCCACTGCTCCATGCAATACGTGCCCTCCATACTACCCACCACCAGGCTCACCCAACTCCCCACCCCGTCCCCTCCAAAACCCTCAGTTTGTTTCTCAGAGTCTACAGTCTCTCGTGCTTTGTCTCCTCCTCCAATTTCCCCCAACTCACTTCTCTGCTCCATCTCCCAATATTCTCCATGTTATTCCTTATGCTCCACAAGTAAGTGAAACCATATGATAATTCACTCTCTCTACTTGACTTACTTCACTCAGCATAATCTCCTCCAGTCCCATCCATGTTGATACAAAAGTTGGATATTCATTCTTTCTGATGGAAGCATAATACACCATTGTATATATGGACCATATCTTCTTTATCCATTTGTCCATTGAACTACATCATGATTCTTTCCATAGTTTGGCAACTTGGCCATTGCTGCTATGAACATTGGGGTGCAGATGGCCCTTCTTTTCACTATAAGTATCTTTGGGATAAATACCTAGTAGTGCGATTGCAGGGTCATAGGGAAGCTCTATTTTTACTTTCTTCAGGAATCTCCACGCTGTTTTCCAACATGGCTGCACCAACTTGCATTCCCACCAATAGCAGAAGAGGGTTCCCCTTTCTCCACATCCTCACCAACACATGTTGTTTACTGTCTTGTTAATTTTGTTTACTCTAACTGGTGTAAGGTGGTATCTCAATGTGGTTTTAATTTGAATCTCCCCAATGGCTAATGAGGATAAACATTTTTTCATGTGTCTGTTAACCATTTATATATCTTCTTTGGAGAAGTGTCTATTCATGTCTTCTGCCCATTTTTTGATGTGATTATCTGTTTTGTGTGTGTTGAGTTTGAGGAATTCTTTATAGATCTTGTATATCAGCCCTTTGTCTGTAGTGTCGTTTGCGAATATCTTCTCCCATTCCATGCGTTCCCACTTTGTTTTTTTGACTGTTTCCTTTGCTGTGCAGAAGCTTTTGATCTTGATGAAGTCCCAAACGTTCATTTTTGCTTTTGTTTCCTTTGCCTTTGGAGACATATCTTGAAAGAAGTTGCTGTGGCCAATGTCAAAGAGGTTAATGCCTATGTTCTCCTCTAGGACTTTGACAGATCCCTGCCTCATGTTGAGGTCTTTTATCCATTTCAATTTTATCTTTGTGTATGGTGTAAGAGAATGGTCAAGTTTCATTTTTTTACATGTAGCTGTCTAATTTTCCCAGCATAATTTATTGAAGAGACTGTCTTTTTTCCAAGGGGTATTTTTTTCCTGCCTTGTTGAAGATTATTTGACCACAGAGTTGCGGGTCCATATCTGGGCTCTCTACTCTGTTCCACTGGTCTGTGTGTCTTTTTTGTGCCAGTACCATGCTGTCTTGGTGATCACAGCTTTGTAGTAAAGCTTGAAATCAGGCAACATGATGCCCCCAGTTTGTTTTTCCTTTTTCAACTTTTCCTTAGCAATGCAGGATCTCTTCTGGTTCCATACAAATTTTAGAATTGTTTGTTTCAGCTCTTTGAAAAATGCCGGTGGAATTTTGAATAGGATGGCACTGAAAGTATAGATTGCTCTGGGCAGTAAAGACATTTTAACAATGTTTATTCTTCTGATCTATGAGCATGGAATGCTTTTCCATCTTTTCGTGTCTCCTTTGAATTCTTTCATGAGTGTTCTGTATTTCCTCGAGTATAGCTCCTTTACCTCTTTGGTTTGGTTTATTCCAAATTATTGGATGGTTTTTGGTGCTATTGTAAATGGAATTGATTCTCTAATTTCTCTTTCTAGGGTTTTATTGTTAGTGTATAAGAAAGCAACTGATCTCTGTGCATTGATTTTGTATCCTGCCACATTACTGAATTGCTGTATGAGTTCTAGTAATTTTTGGGTTGAGTCTTTTGGTTTTCCATATAAAGTATCATGTCATCTGCAAAGAGAGAGAGAGTTTGACTTTTTCTTTGCCAATTTGAATACCTTTTATTTCTTTTTGTTGTCTTACTTCTGTTGCTAGGAGTTCTAGTACTATGTTGAACAATAGTGGTGAGAGTGGGCATCCTTGTTGTGTTCCTGATCTCAAAGGGAAGGCTGTTCTTAAGGGTATTACTTCTAGATTCTAGATTGAATCTAGATTGAAATGGTCCATCAAATGCCCGACACAGTGGGTAACAACAACTACACTGTGAAATTTCACAACGAGAAGAACAAAGAAAGGATCTAAAAGCTTCTAGGGAGAAAGAACAGATCTCAAGGACACTATGAACAATGATTTCAAAATTCTGATGGAAAATAAATTCTAACATAGTAATCTGTTTTTTTTTTTTAAGATTTTATTTATTTATTTGACAGAGAAATTACAAGTAGGCAGAGAGGCAGGCAGAGAGAGGAGGAAGCAGGCTCCCTGCTGAGCAGAGAGCCCGATGCGGGACTCGATCCCAGGACCCTGAGATCATGACCTGAGCCGAAGGCAGCGGCTTAACCCACTGAGCCACCCAGGCGCCCCATAGTAATCTGTTTTAAACCTAATTGTCATTCAAGTAGAAATATAGGGTCTGGAAGATTGGAAGTCAGATGGTGGCAAATAGGAGGACTCTAAGCTCATCTCTTCACTCAAACACAGCTAGATAACTCTCAAGTCATTCTAAGTACCCCAGAAATCTACCCGAAGACTGACAGAACAAACTTCACAATGAAAAGGAGAGAAGCAGCCATACTGAAGGAAGCAGAAAGTGTAGAGACCTGGTTTTGGGGGGGCAACAGATTGCAGGTGCTGCAGAGTAGAGGGAATCGTGGTTGTAGAGAAAGGCAAGATAGAGAGGAGCACAGAGGGGAATGCACAAGGAGGACAATTCCCTAAAGCTACTGGCTGGGAAAATAAGAGTGGCCTATTTTCTTTTCTTTTATTTTCTCTCTCTCTTTTAAGATTTCATTTATTTATTTGAGAGAGAGAGAGAGAGAGAGAGAGAGAGAGAGCATGAATGGGGTAGGGGAGGGAAGGAAAAATGGAGAGGGAGAAACAGACTCCTGTGCAGGGAGCCTGATGTAGAGCTCGATCCCAAGACCCCAAGATCATGACTTGAGCTGAAGGCAGATAGTTAACTGACTGATCCACCCAGATATCCCTAGAGGGGCTCATTTTCATGAGTTCTTGCAAGCAACAGGGCTTAAAGACTGGAATTTTGGAGGTTAGTGGGCTTGGCTGGGCTAGAGCCCTGAGAGCACTGCCCTATTCCAGGAGAGAAGGCAAGCAAAGAACTGTGGGGAAGACTGCATGGAAAGAGGGTTCTGAAGAACTCTTGGGGCACACAGGGAGTAGATTATTTGCTGTTCTTGGAGTGCATCCCTGAGAGGAAAAGTTCAGGGAGACCGCCTCTCCAGGGAGAAGGAATCCATCTGGTGTCATTTCCCTTCCCTGCCCCTCAGCATGAACAAACGCAGAGCTACCTGAGGGAAGCAGCTCAGAGGCTACCTAACTAGCTTACACCGAGTCCCATACCCCTGCACTCTGGTGTGATTGCCCTTCTTCAAGCTCCTCTCTGTCCCAGTGTAGCAGGCCCCTCTCCCAGAAGACCAGCACAGGGCCCTACCCACATTGCCTCTCTAAAGCCTGGAGTTTTATTTATTTATTTATTTGTTTGTTTGTTTGTTTGTTTATTTTAGAAAGAGACTGTATGTGAGCAGTGGTGGAAGGAGGAGTAAAGGGAGAGGGAGTGAGAGAACCTTAACCAGGCTTTCTATCCAGCATGGAGCCTGACATGGGGCATGACATGAGGCTTGATCTCACAACCCTGAGATGACCTAAGCCAAAATCAAGAATCAGATGCTTAGGCACCCCTAAAACCTGGAGTTTTAAAGTCAGGAGGCTTGGCTGTGGTAGAGTACAGAGGGCACTGTGCTGTTCCTAGAATGAAGACATGCTAACAATCCAGAGGCAGGCATAATGGAAACTTATCTGAAAACCACTCTGGACACACAGAGGGTGTTTACTTGAGATATTTTATTTTTATTTCATTTAAATGAACTGAGATATTTTCCCTGATTTAGGTCTTTATTTTTTTCTACTTTCTTCGTACAGTCTTTTTATATTTATGTATGTATGTATGTATTAAAAAAAATTATTGTGGTGTTAGTCACGATAAAATACATCATTAGTTTTGATGCAGTGTTCCAAGATTCATTGTTTATATACAGCACCCAGTGTTCCATGCAATCCATATCCTCCTTAATACCCATCACCAGACTCACCCACCTCCCTACCCCCTATTTTTTAAAAAGATTTTATTCCTTCATTTGAGAAAGAAGGGTACAGATAGAGCACAAGCAGGGAGGGTGGCAGAGGGAGAGGGAGAAGCAGACTCCCTAGTGAGCTGGGAGCCCAACATGGGGCTCAATCCCGGGACGTGGAAATCATGACCTGAGATGAAGGAAGACAACCAATCATCTTAGCCACCCGGGTGACCCAAGGGGAGATTATTTTTAACATTTTGAGGAACCTCCATACTGTTTTCTAGAGTGGCTACGCCAGTTTGCTTTCCCATCAAAATTGTAAGAGGTTCCTCTTTCTCTGCATCCTAGCCAACACCTGTTTTTCCTGGTGTTGCTGATTGTAGCCATTTTGACATCTGTGAAGTGAAATGTCACTGTACTTTTATTTGTATTTCCCTGATTGTAAGTGATGAAAATCTTCCCATGTGTCTTTTGGCCATCTGTATGTCTTCTTTGGAGAAATGTCTGTTCATGTTTTCTGCCCACTTCTTAAGTGGATTGTTTGTTCTTAGGTGTTAAATTTTATAAGTATTTTATATATTTCAGGATTTTTTTTCACATATCAGTAGTGTCTTCCTTTTTGTTGCCTAGTAATATTGCATTGTATGAATATATTCATTAACCAGTTAATGGGCATTTGTATTTTTCCCCCTTGGAGACATTATAAACACTGCTACTCCAAACATTTGAATATGGGTTTCTGTGTGTGTATGTTTTAATTTCTATTGGGTAAATGTTTAAAAGTGGAATTTTTCACTTTTAGAACTACATTGATTATTATAGTTTTTATTTCTCTGTTGTTTGTGTATTCATTATTAGCCCATTTTATTTATCCTGTTGAGAATAGTTAAGGTCACTATTTTAGTTTTTTTTTTCATGTTTTTATTTAAATTCCACTTATTTAACATACAGTATAATGTTAGTTTCTGGTATAGAAATGATTCAACACTTCCATGATTCAACACTTCTACACAGTGCTCATCAAAGCAAATGCACTCCTTAATAACCCTCACTTATTTAACCCACCCTCCCCACCCTGTTCCCCTCTGGTAACCACAAGTTTGTTCTCTATAATGAAAAGTATGTTTGTTGCTTTGCATCACTCTCTCTTTTTACCCCTTTGTTTATTTGTTTGTTTCTTAAACTCTACATATGAAAGAAATCATATGGTATTTGTCTTTCTAAGATGAACTTATTTCACTTAACATAATAATTTAGAGCTCCATCCATGTTATTGCAAATGGCAAGATTTCATTCTTTTTTATGGCAGAATAATATCCCATGGTATACATATACCACATATTTTTTATTCATTCACTAATCAATGGACACTTTGGCTGTTTCCATAATTTCACTATTGTAAGTAGTATTGCTATGAACATCAGGGTGCATGTACCCTTTGAATTAATATTTTTGCATTCTTCTGGATCATAGGGTAGTTCTATTTTTAACTTTTTGATGAGCTTCCATACTGTTTTCCAGAGTGGCTGAACCACTTTGCATTCTCACCTGGAGTGTGATTTTCCCCTTTCTCCACATCCTTGTCTACACCTGTTGTTTCTTGTGTTGTTTATTTTAGCCATTCTAACATGTGTGAGGTGATATCTCATTGTAGTTTTGATTTGTATTTCCCTGATGATCAGTGATGTTGAGCATCTTTTCATGTGTCTGTTAGCCATCTGGATGTCTTCTTTTGGAAATGTCTATTCATGTTTTCTACCCCTTTTTAGGTTGAGTTATTTGTTTTTTGGTGATTTATAAGTTTTACATATTTTGGCTGCTAACCCTTTATCAGATATGCCATTTTCAAATATCTTCTCCCATTCCATAGGTTGCCTTTTAGTTTTAGTGTGCAGAAACTTTTTATTTTGATGAAGTTCCAATAGTTTATTTGTATCAGTTTTCCTTGTCTCAGGAGACATATTTAGTAAGAATTTGCTATGACCCATGTCAAAGATGTTACTGCCTGTGTTCTCTTCCAGGACTTTTATGGTTTCAGGTCTCTCATCTATGTCTTTAATCCATTTTGAATTTATTTTTGTGTTTGGTGCAAAATGTTGGTTCAGGTTTTTTGGGGTTTTTAATGTTTTATGTTTTGTTTTCGGTTTTTTTTTTTTTTTTTTTTTTTTGCTTGTTGTTCTACAGTTTTCTCAGCAACATTTTTGAAGAGACTGTCTTTTTTCTATTGGATATTATTTTCTGCTTCATTGGGGATTAACTGACCATATAGTGGTGGGTACATTTCTGGGTTTTCTATTCTGTTATATTGGTTTATGTGTCGTTTATAAGCCAGTTCCATACTGATTTGATTACTATAGCTTTGTAATATAACTTGAAGTCAGAAATTGTGATACATCCAACTTTGCCTTTCCTTTTCAAGGTTTGGCTATTCAGGGTATTTTGTGATTCCATACTAAGTTTAACATTGTTTGTTCTAGCTTTGTGAAAATGCTGTTGGTATTTTGATAAGGACTGCATTAAATATGTAGATTGCTTTGTGTGGTATAGACATTTAAAACATATTTGTTCTTCCAGTCCATGAGCATGAAATGTTTTTCAATTTCATTTTGTCATCTTCAGTTTCGTTCCTCACTGTTTTCAGAGTACAGGTCTTTCACCTCTTGGTTAGGTTTATTTCTAGGTATTTTATTGTTTTTGATTTAATTTAAGACGGCATTGTTTCTTCAGTTTCTCTTTCTACTGCTTAATTATTGGTATATAGAAATTCAATAGATTTCTGTTGTTGGTTTTTTTATCCTGTGACTTTACTGATTTTTTTTTTTTATCAGTTCTAGCAGTTTTTTGATGGAGTCTTTTGGGTTTTCTATATAGAGTATCATGTCATCTATAAATAGGGACATTTTTACTTCTTTGCTGATCTGGAAGCTTTGTTGTTGTTGTTTGATTGTTGTGACTAGGACATCTAGTTCTATGTGAAATAACAGTGGTGAGAGTAGACATCCCTATCTTGTTTGATTGGAGACCATGTTAGCTGTGGGAGCTTCACATATGGACTTTATTATGAATGAAGTTGTACTTTGTCAGATGCTTTTTCTGTATCTATTGAAATGATCATACCTTCTTATCCTTTCTTTTAGTAATGTAATTATCACATTGATTCATTTACAATTATTGTATCACACTTGCACCCCTGGAATGAAATCCACTTGATTGTTGTGAATGATTCTTTTAATGTATTGTTTGATTCAGTTTGCTAGTATTTTATTCAGAATTATTGTATTTGTACTCACCGGAGATGCTGTCCTATAGTTTTCTTTTTTTGTGGAATCTTTATCTGGTTTTGTTATCAGGGTAATGCTGGCCTCAAATATTGAATTTAAAAGTTTTCCTTCCTTTTCTATTGTTTGGAATAGTTTCAAAGAAACAGGTATTAATTTAGAAGTTTGCTAGAATTCACTTGTGAAGCCATCTGGCCTGGGACTTTTGTTTTTTGGGAGTTTTTTGATTATTGATTCCATTTCTTTGCTTTATTGGTCTGTTCATGTTTTCTATTTCTTCCTGTTTCAGTTTTGGTAGTTTATATGTTTCTAGTAATTTATCCATTTCTTCCAGATTGTACCATTTGTTTGCACACATTTTTTTTCAGTGTTTAAAAAAATTTTAATTTCTTTTCAGCGTAACAGTATTCATTGTTTTTGCACCACAACCAGTGATCCATGCAATCCGTGCCTTCCCTAATACCCACCACCGGGTTCCCCCAACCTCCCAACTCCTGCCCCTTCAAAACCCTCAGCTTGTTTTTCAGAGTCCATAGTCTCTCATGGTCCACCTCCCCTTCCAATTTCCCTCAACTCCCTTCTCCTCTCCATCTCCCCTTGTCCTCCATGTTATTTGTTATGCTCCACAAATAAGTTGCACACAATTTTTCATCATATTGTCTTAAAATTGTTTGCATTTCTGTGGTGTTGGTTGTTATTTATCTTCTCTCATTTGTGATTTTGTTTGAGTATTTTTTCTCTGATTAAACTGGTTCAAGATTTTCAAATTCTGTTGATCTTTCATGGATCCTGCTATTGGTTTCTTTGATCTTTTCTATTGCTTTTTTAGTTTGTATATCTTTATTTCTGCTCTAATTGTTATTATTTCCTTCTTTTCACCAGCTTGAAGTTTTGTGGGGTTTTTTTGTTCTTCTTCTAACTCCTTTAAGTATAAGGCTAGATTGTTTATTTGAGATTTTGCCCGAGTCTTTGGATAGGCCTGTATTACTATAAACTTCCCTCTTATAATGCTTTTGCTGTATCCCAAATATTTTGGATCATTGTGTTTTCATTTTCATTTGTTTCTATGTACTTTTTGATTTCACTGACTTCTGGTTGACCCATTTATTGTTTAGTAGCATATTATTTGACCTCCATATATTTGTATTCTTTCCATCTTTTCTCTTGTGGCTGATTCCAAGTTTCATAGCAGTGTGATCAGAAAGGATGCATGGTAAGACTTTTATCTTTTTGAGTATTCTAAGCCTTGTTTAGCATCCTAATATGTGGACTGTGCTGGAGAATATTCAGTGTGCACCTTGAGAAAAATGTGTATTGTCCTATTTTAGGATGAATGTTCTGAATATATTTGTTAACATCTATCTGTTTCAGTGTGATATTCAAAGCCACTCTTTCCTTATTGATTTTCTGTTTAGATGATCTGTCCATTGATGTGTGTATTGTTTTAAAGTCCTGTACTATTCTTTTATTACTATTGATTTTTTCTTTAAAGTTTTATTGATTACTTTATATATTTGAGTGTTCCCATGTTGAATAAATAAATATTTATAATTTTTATGTCTTCTTTTTGAATTGTCCCTTTATTATATAGTGTTCTTCTTTGTCTCTAATTACAGACTTTGTTGTAAAGTCCATTTCTTGTGATATAGGTATTGCCACTCCAGCTTTCTTTTAACAGCTATTATTATAAATATTTATCCATCCCCTCTCTTTTAATATGCAGGTATATTTAAGTTTGGAATGAGTCTCTTGTTGGCACTGTATGGATGGGTCCTTATTTTTATTTTTATTTTTATTTTTTTGCCGAATGTGTCACAGAATGTCTTTTGACTGGAAAATTTAGTCCATTTATAGTGATAAATATGTATTTATTGCCATTTTGGTGTTCATTATATGGTTGTTTTTATAATTTTTCTCTGATCTTTTCTTGTCTTTTTCTCTTTAATGTTTTGCTGGTTTTATTTAGTGGTAAACTTTTCTCTTTATTCTTTGCATATCTATATGTTTTATTTAGTGGTAAAATTTTCTCTTTATTCTTTGCATATCTATATGTTGTTTTTGATTTGAAGTTACCATTCAGCTTATATATAACATCTTCTGCATAGAGAAGTCTATATTGTTGATGGTCACATTAACATATGTTATATATATACACTAATGTATATAATATTTGATAACTTTATTATAACAAATAACATATATAACATATATGTAACATATATATCCAGTCAAAGAAATCAAGAGCTGGTTCTTTGAAATTATCAACAGAATTGGTAAACTTCTAAACAGAGTCATCAGAAAAAAAAAATAGGACCAAATAAATGAAATCACAAATGAGAGAGGTAAAATTACAACCAACACACTTATAACAAGTAATTTAAAGGTAATATTGTGAAAACCTGTGTGCCAAAAAATTAGACAACCTAGAAGAAATGGATAAATTTCTGGAAACATGTAGCCTACCAAAACTGATACAGGAAGAAATAGAAAATTTCAATAGTCCAGGACCAGATGGCCTCACAAGCAAATTCTAGAGTTAATACCTATTCTGCTCAAAGTATTCCAAAAAATACAAGAAGAAGGAAAACTTTAAAATTCATTCTGTGATGTGAATATAACCCTGATACCAAAATCAGGTGAAGATACCACAAAAAGAAAAGAATTACCAGCCACTTTCTCTGATGAATATAGATACAAAAATCCTCAACAAAATACGGGCAAGCCAAATCCAACAATGCATTAAAAACATCATTCACCACAATCAAGTGAGATTTATTCCTGGGATACAAGAGAGGTCCAATATTTGGAAATCAATGCATGTGATAAATCACATTAATGAATGAAAGCATAAAGTCCATATGATCATTTCCATAGATGCAGAAAAAAAGTATTTGATAAAATATAACATCCATTCATGATAAAAAGCCCTCATTATACCTCATCATCATAAAAGTATATATGAAAAACACAATTGACATCACACTTAATGGGCAAAACTGAGAAATTATCACCTAAGGTCAGGAACAAGACAAAGATGTCAATTCTCTTTTTTTAAGATTTTATTTATTTATTTGACAGAGAGAGAGAGAGAGATCACAAGCAGGCAGAGAAGCAGGCAGAGAGGGAGGGGGAAGCAGGCTCCCTTCTGAGCAGCGGGCCTGATGCAGGGCTCAATCCCAGGACCCTGAGATCATGACCTGACCCGAAGGCAGAGGCTTAACCCACTGAGCCACCCAGGTGCCCCAAAGATGTCAATTCTTATCACATTTATTCTACATAGTACTGGATGTCCTGGACACAGCAAACCGAAAGGAAAAAGAAATTAAAAGCATCCAAATGGGTAAGTAAGACATCAGACTTACACTATTTGCAGCTGACATGATACTAAGTGTAGAAAACCTGAAAGACTCCACCAAAAAACTATGAAAACTAATACATGAACTCAGTCAATTTGCAGGATACAAAATAAATGTACAGAAATCTGTTGCATTTGTATATGTTAATAATGAAGCAGCAGAAAGAGAAATTAAGGAACCAATCCCACTTACAATTGCACCATAAACAATAAGATACCTAAGATTAAATCTAACCAAAGAGGTAAAAAGCCTGTACTCTGAAAACTATGAAGCACTGGTGAAAGAAATTGAAGATGACACAAACAAATGGAAAAATATTCCATGCTCATGGATCAGAAGAATAAATATTGTTAAAGTGTTTATACTACCAAAAGGAATCTACATATTTAATGCAAACCCTAGCAAAATACCACCAGCATTTTTCACAGAACTGGAGCAAGCAATCTTAAAATTTATATAGAACCACCAAACAGCCCAAATAGCTATGCAACCTTGAAAATGACACACAAAATCGAAGATATCACAATTACAGAATAAAAGTTATAATACAAAGCGGTAGTATCCTAAACAGTGTGGTTCTGGCACACATATAGACACAAAGATCCATGGAACAGAAAAAAAAAAAACAGAAATGAAGTCACAGTTATATGGTCAATTAATATTTGGCATAGCAGGAAAAAAAATGTAGTGGATAAATGACAGTCTCTTGAACAAATAGTGTTGGGAAAACTGGTGAGCTACATACACAAGAATAAAACTGGACCACTTATACCATACAGAATAATAAATCAAAAATGGTTGATATCCAGGATCTATAAAGAACTCAAACTCACCACACACCAAACAGATAATCATATCAAAAAATGGGCAGAAGATATGAACAGATACTTCTCCAAGGAAGACATACAAATGGCTATCAGACACATGAAAAAATGGTCATCATCACTAGCCATCACGGAGATTCAAATTAAAGCCACATTGAGATATCACCTTACACCAGTTAGAATGGCCAAAATTAGCAAGACAGGAAACAACATGTGTTGGAGGGGATGTGGAGAAAGGGGAACCCTCTTCCACTGTTGGTGGGAATGCAAGTTGGTGCAGCCTCTTTGGAGAACAGTGTGGAGATTCCTCAAGAAATTAAAAAAAGAGCTTCCCTATGACCCTGAAACTGCACTACTGGGTATTTACCCCAAAGATACAGATGTAGTGAAAAGAAGGGCCTTCTGTACCCCAATGTTCATAGCAGCAATGGCTACGGTTGCCAATCTGTGGAAAGAACCAAGATGCCTTTCTACGGATGAATGGATAAGGAAGATGTGGTCCATATACACTATGGAGTATTATGCCTCCATCAGAAAGGATGAAGACTCAACTTTTGTAGCAACATGGACGTGACTGGCGGAGATTATGCTGAGTGAAATGAGTCAAGCAGAGAGTCAATTATCATATGGTTTCACTTATTTGTGGAGCATAACAAATATCATGGAAGGCAAGGGGAGTTAGGAGAAGGGAGTTGGGGAAATTGGAAGGGGAGGTGAATCATGAGAGACTATGGACTCTGAAAAACAATCTGAGGGGTTTGAAGTGGCGGGGGGTGGGAGGTTGGGGGAACCAGGTGGTGGGTATTAGAGAGGGCACAGATTGCATGGAGCACTGGGTGTGGTGCAAAAACAATGAATACTGTTATGCTGAAAATAAATAAATAAATAAAAGAGACAGTCAGTGCCTTTCCAATTTAAAAAAAAAAAAATGGATTGAAGACCTAAATGTGAGACCTGAAATCATAACAATCCTAGAGGAGCACACAGCAGTAATGGATCTGAAATCAGCCATAGCAACACTCTTCTTTCTTTCTTTTTTAAGTTTTTATTTATTTAATTGATAGACAGAGATGACAAGTAGGCAGAGAAGCAGGCAGAAAGGAAGGAGAAAGCAGGCTCCCCGCTGAGCAGAGAGGCTGATGGGCTTGATCCCAGGACCCTGGGATCATGACCTGAGCCAAAGGCAGAGGATTTAACCCATTGAGCCACCCAGGCACCCCGCAACATTTTTCTAGATATGTGTCTTAAGGAAGGGAAATAAAAGGAAAAATAAAGTATTTGGGATTTCATCAAAAAAGCTTCTTCACACCCAAAGAAACAACCAACAAAACTAACAGGAATCCTACTAATTTGGAGAACATATTTGCAAATTCCTTCTCTGATAAAAGGTCAGTATCCAAAAATACATAAATAACTTATACAACTCAGCACCCCAAAACAAATAATCCAATTAAACAAATGGCCAGAAGACTTAGACATTTCTCCAGAGAAAATCTACAGGTGGCCAAGAGACATGTGAAAAGATGCTCACCAACATTAGTCATCAAGGAAATGCAAAATAAATGTATGATAAGATATCACCTTTTGGTTAGTATGACTAAAATAAAAAGCACAGGAAACCATATATGCTGGTGAGGATAGGTAGAAAAATGAACCTTGTGGACTGTTGGTGGGAAGGCAAACTGGTTTAGCCACTGTGGAAAATAGTATGGAGGTTTCTCAAAAAATTAAACATAGAAATACTATATGATAAAATAATTTAACTACTGGGTCTTCACCCAAAGAAAACAAAAAACACTTCTTCAAATATACATATTTTCTAATGTTTATTGCAATACAATTTGCATTAGTCACCATAAGTTAGTATCCATTGACAAATGAATGCATAAAGATGTGTTATGTATATACAATGGAATATTACTCATCCCTAAAAAGAATGAACTTTTTCCATCAATGAGCCTAGAATATACTGTGATATTAAATTAGCCAGAGAAAGGCAAATACCATGTGATTTCACTTATATGTGAAACCTAAAAAATAATATAAACAAATAAAGAAACCAGAAACCAACCTACATGGTGAGCAAACTGTTCTAGATGGGAGGGGGTAGCAGGAGAGGTAAAATGGGTGATAGGGAATGTGATTGGCTTCCAGTTATAGAATGCAGTCATATGGATGAAGTGTACAGGATAGGAAATATAATCAATGGCTTTGTAATAATGTTGTATGGTGACAGATACTAGCCACATTTGTGGTGAGCATAGCATAATATATAATAGATTCATTGAATCACTGAGTTCTACACCTGAAATTAATGTAACATTATGTTTCAACTGTACTTCAATATAAAAAAAATTCAATATAAAAAATATTCAATATAAAAAATAGGGGAGCTAACATTTGTTCAGCACTTACTATGCATTGCAGTCTATATTGGCATTTAATTCTCACAATACCTGTGAAGACATTATTATCCCTATTTCACAGATGAATAATCCAGGGATCAGAGAGGGTAAGGACTTGTCCAACATTTCACAGGTACAAAATAGTAGAGCCAAGATTATACTCCAGTCTGCCTGGTCTCTCCAATTCCAAAGTCATTCTATTCATCTTGTATGTTTTGGATACAGTTTTGTTCTTTCCTTTTGGCTCTAGCTATTAATAAGGAAAGTTTAAAATTCAATGCCCTATACATAATATGTTTATTTAGAAATTTTTAAAAATAAAAAATTAAAATTAAATCCAATGCCCTGTAACACAGGTAGTTGCAAATTCTTAACTGCTAATTTGCATTAACAAATTGGTTTGTCAATACATTAGATTCCAAGGGCTTTGATGATGATTTTTCTTTTAGTAAGAAATTCAGGAAGAATAGTAAGTAGCCAGGAATAAAGTGACTGAGTCAGTTGGGCTTCTTCTTAACTTGAAGCAAAAAATAATTCCTGGAGAAGCTAAATGGTGGAGTAGTAAGTGTACTCTAGGCTTCTCTCACCCCTTGAACACAGGTAGGTAAATATCAAATAATTCTGAATACCTCAGAAATCAATCTGAGGACTGACAGAATGAACTGCACAAACAGATGGAGAGAGGAGACCACATCGTGGAGGGTAGCCAGTGCAGAGATGTGGTTTGGAGGAGAAACAGATCTTGGATGCTGCAGAGGGGAAGGAGCCCTGATCATGGAGAGAGGCAAGGAGAGAGAGGAGTGCACAGGGGATCACACAAGGAAAATATTTCCCCAAAACCATTAACTTGGAAAGAAAGCAGGGAAGATTTTCATGAGTTTTTCCAACTATTAGGCCTCAAAAACTGGAGTTTTGGAGGTCTGTGGTTTGGATGGTTTAAAGCCCTGAGGGCACTGCAGTGCTCCTGTAGGGAAGGCAGGCAGGTGACCTGGGGGCAAAGGGTACAAACTGTGGAGTACCCAAGACGGACTGGGAAAGACAGTTCCACCTTCCTGGTGTGCATCTGAGAGAGGTAGCATGGCAGGCACCATTTACCTCTCCTGCCCCTTAGCATAGGCACAGAGACACCTGCTGAGGGTAGCTAACTAGGGCACTGCCTCTTTAGTGCTTTTGCTCCAAACCCATTTCTCCTGTACCCTGGTGTGATTGCCCTTCTGGATCAAACCTGCATCAATTCCAGTGTGATGAGACCCTTTCACAGAAGGCCAGTGCACATCCCACCACATCAGTTCCCTAAAGTTTAGAGTTTTAAATATCAGATGGCCTGGCTGGCATAGAACCCAAAGTGCACTGTGCTGGTCCAGGTAGGCAAGCAACCCAAAAACAGTGGGAAAACAGCAATCTGAAAAACACGTACAGCACATGAATTGAAATCATTTGCAGTTTTGGGGGGGCTTCCCTTACAGCAGTGAGCCAGACTCCACTCTGCTGGGACAAAGGAGCTGGTTGGCAACATGTCCCTCTCCTGCCCTGCAGTATAAACTAATGTTAGTAAATAGCACAGTGACAATACAAGCTGCCTAACCTGATTACAACCCCCGCCCCTGCATTCTGCTCGTACTGCTTTTCATAGGCAAGGGAGCCTAAGAACCAGCACAGGGGACACCTTCCCCAGAAGACCAGTGCAAATCCCTGAACATATTATGTCTACTGACAGTAGAGTTCCTCAAAGTTTCAGTTCTAGTGGAAATACCATCAGGTCTTTTCTAACAAGCAGACCAGATCACACCTTGTTAAAACTTGCTGCATTCTGGCCAAGGCCCAAACACAACCCACTGCAGACAAGGAGAAACTCTGTGGAAAATAGTCCTGAGGGATAGAGAAGCCATAACAGAGCAGCAGAGTGCATGTGACATACACCAGAGACACTTCTTGAAGCACCAGGCCCTGGACATTATATGACCTCTTCATCATAAAGCCATTACTCTCAGGAGCAGGAAACATAACAGCCATTCCTAACATATGGAAGAAACCTAGACAAAATGTAAATAGGGAAGGATTCATCCCAAAAGAAAGAATAAGCATAGGTCACAGCCAGGAAATCTAATTGAAACAGATATAAATAGTATGCCTGATTCAGAATTTAAAGCAACAATCATGAAGATACTAGCTGGTTTGAGAAAATCAAAGATGGCATCAGGTATTCTCTTACTGCAGCATTAAAAGAGCATAAAACCAAGATTTTAAAGTGAGTATATGTAATGACCACAAGGGTAGAAGAAGCAGAAGAACAAATAAGTGATATATAAAATAGAATATGGAAAATAATGAAACCGTTTAAAAGAGGGAAACAAAAATCTTGGATCATGAAACTAGATTTAGTGAATGAACTCAGTGATTCAGTGAAACATAATAATATTCATATCATAGGAGTCCCAGAAGAAGAAAAGAGACAAAAAGGGATAGAAGATTAATAAAAAGAAATTATAGCTGAAAACTTCCCTAATCTGGGAAAGGAAATAGACATTGAAATCCAGGAAGCACAGAGAACTCCTATTAAAATAAACAAAAACAGGCCACCAAAAATACTGTAGTTAAAATTGCAAAATATAGAGATAATGAGGAAAAAAAAACCCTAAAAGCAGGAATACAAAAGAAGTCCCTAACTTACAAGGGGATACAAATAAGGTTGGCAGTGGATTTTTCCATGGAAAGTTGGCAGGCCAGAAGATAGTGGCATGATATATTCAACATGCTGATTGGGAAGAATATGCTGCCAAGAGTATTCTATCCAAGGCTATCGTTCAGAATAGGAGAGATAATGTGTTTCCAGACAAATAAAAACTAAAGGAGTTCATGTCCACTAAACCAGCCCTGCAAGAAATATTAAAGGGGAGTCTTGAACTATAGACAGAGCACTGATATCCAAGATCTATAAAGAACTACTCAAACTCAACACTCAAAAAACAGATAGTCATGTCAATAAAATGGGCAGAAGGAATGAACAGACACTTCTCCAATGAAGACATACAAATGGCTATCAGACACATGAGAAAATGTTCATCATCACTAGCCATCAAATTAAAACCACATTGAGATACCACCTCACACCAGGTAGAAGGTTAAAAAGTAACAGGGCAGGAAACAACAAATTTTGGAGAGAATTTGGAGAAAGAGAACCCTCTTCCACTGTTGGTGGGAATGCAAGTTGGTGCAGCCACTTTGGAAAACAGTGTGGAGATTCCTCAAAAAATTAAAAATGGAACCACCCTATGACCTGGCAATTGCACTACTGGGCATTTACCACAAAGATACAGATGTTGTGAAAAGAAGAGCTATCTGCATCCCAATGTTCATAGCAGCAATGGCCACAATAGCCAAACTGTGGAAAGAGCCAAGATGCCCTTCATAAGATGAATGGATAAAGAAGATGTGGTCCATATATACAATGGGATATTACTCAGCCATCAGAAAGAACGAATACCCAACTTTTGAATCAATATGGGTGGGACTGGAGGAGATTATACTGAGTGAAATAAGTCAAGCAGAGAAAGTCAATTATCATATGGTTTCACATACTTGTGGAACATAAGGAATAACATGGAGGACATTAGTTGAAGGAAAGGAAAAGTGAAGGGGGGAAATCAGAGGGGGAGATGAACCATGAGAGACTATGGACTCAGGGAAACAAACTGAGGGCTTCAGAGGGGAGGAGGGTGTGGGGATGGGTGAGCCTGGTGGTGGGTATTAAGGAGGGCATGTATTGCATGGAACAGTGGGTGTTAAACAATGAATCTTGGAACAGTACATCAAAAACTAATGATGTATTGTATAGTGATTAACATAACACAATAAAAAAAAAGGGAGTCTTTGGTAAAATGACTAGAAAGGAACAGATACAATAGAAGGCAATAAGATGGTACTAAATTCATATCTATAAATAATTACTCTGAATGTAAAGGGACTAAATGCTCCAATCAGAAGCCATAGGGTATCAGAATGGATAAAAAAAAAAAAAAAAAAAAAAACAAGACCCATCTATATGCTGTCCAAAAGAGACCCATTTTCAATACCTGCAGATTAAAAGTGAGGACAAGGAGAAACATTTGTCATGCAAATGGATGTCAAAAGGAAGCCAGAGGAGCAGTACTTATATCAGACAAACCAGATTTTGATTCAAAAACTAATAAGAGGCAAGGAAGCACATTATATCAACAAAGGGTCTGCCCAACAAGGGGATCTAATAATTATAACTATTTATGCCCCCAACATGGGAGCACCCAAATATGTAAAACAATAACAAGCATAAAGAAACCCAATCATAATGATACTATAATAGTAGGGAACTTTAACACCCCATGCTCATCAAGGAACAGATCATCTAAGCAGAACATCAAAAAAGATAAAATGGCTTTGAATGATACACTGGACCAGGTGGACTTAACAGATATATTCAGAACATTTCATCCTAAAGCAGTAGAATAAACATTCCTTTCAAGTGCCTATGGGCCATTCACCAGAATGGATCACATACTAGGTCACCAATGGGGCCTCAACAAGTACAAAAAAACTGAGATCATACCATACATATTTTCTGACCACAACACTATGAAACTTGAAGTTAACCACACACACAAAAAAATTGGAAAGACTATAAATAGATGGAGGTTAAATAATATGCTACTAAACATGGAATTTGTCAAACAGATAAGTAAAGAAGAAATTTTAAAAAATGCATGGAAACAAATGAGAATGAAAATAGCACTATCCAAAACTTGTGTGATTCATCAAAAGTGATCATAAGAGGGAAGTATGTAGCAATACAGGCCTACCTCAAGAAAAATCTCCAGTACACCAACCTAACCTTACACCTAAAAGAGCTAGAAAAAGAATAACAAATGAAGCCTAAAGTCAGCAGAAGACGGCAAATAATAGAGACAATATAAATGATACAGAGAAAATCAACAGTATAACAGATCAATTAAACCAGAAGTTAGCTCCTTGGAAAAACTGATAAAAATGACAAAACCCTAGGTAGATTTATTAAGAAGAAGAGAGGACCCAAACAAATAAAATCATGAATGACAAAAGAGAGATCACAACCAACACCACAGAAATATAAACATGTATAAGAGGATATGATGAAAAATTGTGTGCCAATAAATTGACCAGCCTCAATGAAACAGGTAAATTCCTAGAAATGTATAAACTACAAACACTGCAACAAGAAGAAATAGAAAACTTGAAAAGACCAATAACCAGAAAATAAACTATTAATCAAAAACCTCCCCAAAGACAAAAGTACAGGATCAGATGGCTTCTGAGGGGAATTCTACCGAACATTTAAAGAAGAGTTTATACCTATTCTTCTCTCAGTATTCCAAAAAACAGAAATGGAAGGAAAACTTTCAAACTGAATCTATGAGGCCAGCATTACCTTGACTCCAAAACCAGACAGACCCGACTAAAAAAGGGAACTACAGACCAATATCTCTGGTGAGCATGTATGCAAAAATTGTAAACAAAATACTAGCAAACTGTATTCAGCAGTCCATTAAAAGAATCATTTACCACCACCAAGTGGGATTTATATTTGGGGTGCAGGGATGCTTCAGTATTCACAAATTAACATGACACACCACATTAGTAAAAGAAAGGATAAGAACCATATGATCCTCTCAATAGATGCAGAAAAAGCATCTACTAAGTACAACATACATTCATGATAAAATCCTCAATAATATAGGGATATAGGGAACATACCTCAACATGATGAAGGCCATATAAGAAAGAATACAGCTAATATCTTCAGTGGGAAAAACAGAACTTCTTCTCTATGGCCTGGAACAAAATAGGGATGTCTACTATCACCACTGTAATTGCTAGAACAGATAGACGAATATAGTAAAGTCACAGGACACAAAATCAGTGTGTAGAAATAGGTGGCATTTCTATACAACAATAATGAAGCAGCAGGAATAGAAATCAAAGAATTCCTCCCATTTTCAATTGCACACACACACACACACACACACACACACACACACACTAAAAGATAGCCTGTAATAAACCTAACTAAAGAGGTAAAAGATCTGTACTCTCAAAAGTATAAAACACGAAACTAATTGAAGAGAAGACCAAGAAATGGAAATACATTCTATGCCCATGGATTGGAAGAACAAATATTGTTAAATATCTAGACTACTCAAAGTAATCTACACATTTAGTGCAGTCCAAAATAGTCAAAACAGCAACAGCATTTTTCACAGAGCTCGAGCAAACAGCCTAAAAATTTGTATGGAACCACAAGAGACCCTGAATCACCATAGCAATCTCGAAAATTAAAAGCAAAACCAGAGTCATTACAATTCCAGAATTCAAGTTGTACTACAAAGCTGTAGTGATCAAGAGAGTATGGTCCTGGGGAAAAAAACAAAACAAAACAAAACAAACAAACAAACAAACAAACAAAACCCAGTCACATAAATCAATGGAATTGAATAGAAAACCCAGAAATGTACCCACAAGTGTATGGTCAGCTGATCCTCCACAAAGAAGGAAAGCATATCCCATGGAAAAATGGCAATGTCTTTAGCAAATGGTGTTGGGAAAAGTGGACAGCAACATGCAAAAGAATGAAACTGGACCACTTTCTTACACCATTCCGAAAAAGAAATTCAAAATGCATTAAAAACCTAAAATGTGAGGGGCACCTGGGTGGCTCAGTGGGTTAAAGCCCTCTGCCTTCTGCTCAGTTCATGATCCCAGGGTCCTGAGATCGAGCCCCGCATCGGGCTCTCTGCTCAGCGGGAAGTCGGCTTCCCCCCCACCCCCCGCCTGCCTCTGCCTACTTGTGATCTGTCAAATAAATCAATAAAATCTTAAAAAAAAAAAACAACTAAAATGTGAAACCTGAAATCATCAAAATCCTTGAAAGAATATAAATAGTAGCATCTTGACATTGGCCATAGCAACTTCTTACTAGATATGTTTCCTGAAGCAAGGGAAACAAAAGCAAAAATAAGCTATTGGGATTTCATCAAGATAAAAATTTCTGTGCACTGAAGGAAACAACAAAACTAAAAGCCATCTTCGAAATGGAATGATATTTGCAAATGACATAACTGATGAAGGGGTCTTTCCCAAATCTATAAAGAACTTAAAAAAAAAAAACCCAAAATAAGTAATCCAGTTAAAAAGTGATCAGAAGTCATGAATAGACATTTTTCTAAGAAAGACATACAGATGCCTAACAAACATAGGAGAAGATGACATCATCACTCATCATCATGAAAATACAAATCAGAATTACAATGTGATATCACCATTCTCACACCTGTCAATGGCTAAAATTAGGAACACAGGAAACAACAGGCTTTGGTGAGGGTATGAACAAAAAGTAACCTCTTACCCTGTTGGTGAGAATGCAAACTGGTGCACCACTCTTTCTTTTTATTTATTTAAATTCAACTAGGCAACATATAGTACATCATTAGTTTTTGGTGTAGTGCTCAATTGATTGTGTATAACACCCAATGCTCATCACTCTTGAAAGCACTATGGAAGTTCCTAAAAAAGTTAAAAGTAGAACTACCCTACAATCCAGCAATTGCAGTCCTAGGTATATAGGATATAACAATACTGATTTGAAGGGATACATACACCCCAATGTTTATAGCAACATTATTAACAATAGCCAAATTATGGAGAGAGCCCAAATTTCCACTGACTAATAAATGGATAAAGAATATATGGTGTATATATAAAGTGGAATGTTACTGAGCTATATAAAAAAGAATGAAATTTTGCCTTTAGTGATGACATGCATAGAAATAGGGAGTATTATGATAAGGGAAATAAATCAGAGAAAGGCAAACACTATATGTGATATCTGCTAGTGGGAGAGCTAGAATTAGAACCCATATTCATTTTTTAAAAAATATTCATTGTGTTATGTTACGCACCATACAATGCATCATTAGTTTTTGAGATAGTGTTTAAAAATTCATTGTGTACCTATAACACTCAGTGCTCAATGCTAAACATGCCTTCCTTAGTACCCAGCACCAGGCTCACCCATCACCTACCCCTCCCCTCTAAAACCTTTAGTTGTTTCTCAGAGTCCATGGTCTCTCATGGTTCATCACCCCCTATGATTTCCCCCAATTTACTTTTCCTTTCCTTATTCTAATGTCCTCCATGTTATTCCTTATGTTCCACAAGTAAGTGAAACCATATGATAATTGACTTTCTCTGCTTGATTTATTTCACTCAGCATAATCTCCTCCAGTCCCGTCCATGTTGATACAAAAGTTGGGTATTCATCCTTTCTGATGAAGGCACAATATTCCATTGTATATATGGACCATCTCTTTTATATCCATTTGTCTCTTGAAGGGCATCTTGGCTCTTTCCACAGTTTGATGATTGTGGACATTGCTGCTATGAACATTGCGGTACAGATGGCCCTTCTTTTCACCACATCTGTATCTTTGGGGTAAATACCCAGTAGTGCAATTGCAGGGTCATAGGGTTCTCTATTTTTAATTTCATAAGGAATCTCCACACTGTTCTCCAAAGTGGCTGCACCAACTTGCATTCCCACCAACAGTGGAAGAGGGTTCCCTTTCTCCACATCCTCTCCAACAATTGTTGTTTACTGTCTTGTTAATTTTGGCCATTCTGTCTGGTGTGAGGTGGTATCTACTGTGGTTTTGATTTGTATTTCCCTGATGCTGAATGATGCTGAACACTTTTTCATGTGTCTGTTGGCCATCTGGATGTTTTCTTTGCTGAAATGTCTGTTCATGTATTCTGCCCACTTCTTTTTTTTTAACTTTAATTTTTTATTATTTATAAACATTTTTATCCCCAGGGGTACAGGTCTGTGAATCACCAGGTTTACACACTTCACGGCACTCACCAAAGCACATACCCTCCCCAATGTCCATAATCCCACCATCTTCTCCAAAACCCCCTCCCCCCAGCAACCCTCAGTTTGTTTTGTGAGATTAAGAGTCACTTATGGTTTGTCTCCCTCCCATTCCCATCTTGTTTCATTGATTCTTCTCCTACCCACTTAAGCCCCCATGTTGCATCACCACTTCCTCCTATCAAGGAGATCATATGATAGTTGTCTTTCTCTGCTTGACTTATTTCGCTAAGCATGATACGCTCTAGTTCCATCCATGTTGTCGCAAATGGCAAGATTTCATTTCTTTTGATGGCTGCATAGTATTCCATTGTGTATATATACCACATCTTCTTGATCCATTCATCTGTTGATGGACATCTAGGTTCTTTCCATAGTTTGGCTATTGTGGACATTGCTGCTATAAACATTCGGGTGCACGTGCCCCTTTGGATCACTACGTTTGTAACTTTAGGGTAAATACCCAATAATGCAATTGCTGGGTCATAGGGCAGTTCTATTTTCAACATTTTGAGGAACCTCCATGCTGTTTTCCAGAGTGGCTACACCAGCTTGCATTCCCACCAACAGTGTAGGAGGGTTCCCCTTTCTCCGCATCCTCGCCAGCATCTGTCATTTCCTGACTTGTTGATTTTAGCCATTCTGATTGGTGTGAGGTGATATCTCATTGTGGTTTTGATTTGTATTTCTCTGATGCCGAGTGATACGGAGCACTTTTTCATGTGTCTGTTGGCCATCTGGATGTCTTATTTGCAGAAATGTCTGTTCATGTCCTCTGCCCATTTCTTGATTGGATTCTTTGTTCTTTGGGTGTTGAGTTTGCTAAGTTCTTTATAGATTCTGGACACTAGTCCTTTATCTGATATGTCGTTTGAAAATATATTCTCCCATTCTGTCAGTTGTCTTTTGATTTTGTTAACTGTTTCTTTTGCTGTGCAAAATCTTTTGATCTTGATGAAATCCCAATAGTTCATTTTTGCCCTTGCTTCCCTTGCCTTTGGCGTTGTTCCTAGGAAGATGTTGCTGCGGCTGAGGTCGAAGAGGTTGCTGCCTGTGTTCTCCTCAAGGATTTTGATGGATTCCTTTCGCACATTGAGGTCCTTCATCCATTTTGAGTCTATTTTCGTGTGTGGTGTAAGGAAATGGTCCAATTTGATTTTTCTGCATGTGGCTGTCCAGTTTTCCCAGCACCATTTATTGAAGAGGCTGTCTTTTTTCTATTGGACGTTCCTTCCTGCTTTGTCGAAGATTAGTTGACCGTAGAGTTGAGGGTCTATTTCTGGGCTCTCTATTCTGTTCCGTTGATCTATGTGTCTGTTTTTGTGCCAGTACCATGCTGTCTTGATGATGACAGCTTTGTAATAGAGCTTGAATTCCGGAATTGTGATGCCACCAACGTTGGCTTTCTTTTTCAATATCCCTTTGGCTATTCGAGGTCTTTTCTGGTTCCATATAAATTTTAGAATTATTTGTTCCATTTCTTTGAAAAAGATGGATGGTACTTTGATAGGAATTGCATTAAATGTGTAGATTGCTTTAGGTAGCATAGACATTTTCACAATATTTATTCTTCCATTCCAGGAGCATGGAACATTTTTCCATTTCTTTGTGTCTTCCTCAATTTCTTTCATGAGTACTTTATAGTTTTCTGAGTATAGATTCTGTGCCTCTTTGGTTAGTTTTATTCCTAGGTATCTTATGGTTTGGGGTGCAATTGTAAATGGGATTGACTCCTTAATTTCTCTTTCTTCTGTCTTGCTGTTGGTGTAGAGAAATGCAACTGATTTCTGTGCATTGATTTTATATCCTGACACTTTACTGAATTCCTGTACAAGTTCTAGCAGTTTTGGAGTGGAGTCTTTTGGGTTTTCCACATATAGTATCATATCATCTGCGAAGAGTGATAATTTGACTTCTTCTTTGCCGATTTGGATGCCTTTAATTTCCTTTTGTTGTCTGATTGCTGAGGCTAGGACCTCTAGTACTATGTTGAATAGCAGTGGTGATAATGGACATCCCTGCCGTGTTCCTGACCTTAGCGGAAAAGCTTTCAGTTTTTCTCCATTGAGAGTGATATTGGGGTGGGTTTTTCATAGATGGCTTTGATGATATTGAGGTATGTGCCCTCCATCCCTACACTTTGAAGAGTTTTGATCAGGAAGGGATGCTGTACTTTGTCAAATGCTTTTTCAGCATCTATTGAGAGTATCATATGGTTCTTGTTCTTTCTTTTATTGATGTGTTGTATCACATTGACTGATTTGCGGATGTTGAACCAACCTTGCAGCCCTGGAATAAATCCCACTTGGTCGTGGTGAATAATCCTTTTAATGTACTGTTGAATCCTATTGGCTAGTATTTTGTTGAATAGTTTCGCATCTGTGTTCATCAAGGATATTGGTCTATAGCTCTCTTTTTTGATGGGTTCCTTGTCTGGTTTTGGGATCAAGGTGATGCTGGCCTCATAAAATGAGTTTGGAAGTTTACCTTCCATTTCTATTTTTGGGAACAGTTTCAGGAGAATAGGAATTATTTCTTCTTTAAATGTTTGGTAGAATTCCGCCGGGAAGCCGTCTGGCCCTGGGCTTTTGTTTGTTTGGAGATTTTTAAGGACTGTTTCAATCTCCTTACTGGTTATGGGTCTGTTCAGGCTTTCTATTTCTTCCTGGTTCAGTTGTGGTAGTTTATATGTTTCTAGGAATGCATCCATTTCTTCCAGATTGTCAAATTTATTGGCGTAACATTGCTCATAGTATATTCTTATAATAGTTTGTATTTCGTTGGTGTTAGTTGTGATCTCTCCTCTTTCATTCATGATTTTATTTATTTGGGTCCTTTCTCTTTTCTTTTTGATAAGTTGGGCCAGGGGTTCATCAATTTTATTAATTCTTTCAACGAATCAGCTCCTAGATTCGTGGATTTGTTCTATTGTTTTTTTGGTTTCTATTTCACTGATTTCTGCTCTGATCTTTATGATTTCTCTTCTCCTGCTGGGCATAGGGTTTCTTTCTTGTTCTTTCTCCAGCTCCTTTAGGTGTAGGGTTAGGTTGTGTACCTAAGACCTTTCTTGTTTCTTGAGAAAGTCTTGTACCGCTATATATTTTCCTCTCAGGACTGCCTTTGTTGTGTCCCACAGATTTTGAACCGTTGTATTTTCATTATCATTTGTTTCCATGATTTTTTTTCAATTCTTCTTTACTTTTCCGGTTGACCCATTCATTCTTTAGAAGGATGCTGTTTAGTCTCAATGTATTTGGGTTCTTTCCAAACTTCCTTTTGTGGTTGAGTTCTAGCTTTAGAGCATTGTGGTCTGAAAATATGCAGGGAATGATCCCAATCTTTTGATACCGGTTTAGTCCTGATTTAGGACTGAGGATGTGATCTATTCTGGAGAATGTTCCATGTGCACTAGAGAAGAATGTGTATTCTGTTGCTTTGGGATGAAATGTTCTGAATATATCTGTGATGTCCGTCTGGTTCAGTGTCATTTAAGGCCTTTATTTCCTTGTTGCTCTTTTCCTTGGATGATCTGTCCATTTCAGTGAGGGGAGTGTTAAAGTCCCCTACTATTATTGTATTATTGTTGATGTGTTTCTTTGATTTTGTTATTAATTGGTTTATATAGTTGCCTGCTCCCACAATGGGGGCATAGATATTTAAAATTGTTAGATCTTGTTGGACAGACCCTTTGAGTATGATATAGTGTCCTTCCTTATCTCTTATTATAGTCTTTGACTTAAAATCTAATTGATCTGATATAAGGATTGCCACTCCTGCTTTCTTCTGATGTCCATTAGCATGGTAAATTCTTTTCCACCCCCTCACTTTAAATCTGGAGGTGTCTTTGGGCTTAAAATGAGTTTCTTGGAGGCAACATATAGATGGGTTTTGTTTTTTTATCCATTCTGATACCCTGTGTCTTTTGACAGAGGCATTTAGCCCATTAACATTCAGGGTAACTATTGATAGATATGAATTTAGTACCATTGTATTGTCTGTAAGGTGACTGTTACTGTATATGGTCTCTGTTCCTTTCTGATCTTCCACTTGTAGGCTCTCTCTTTGCTTAGCGGACCCCTTTCAGTATTTCCTGTAGAGCTGGTTTGGTGTTTGAAAATTCTTTCAGTTTTTGTTTTTCCTGGAAGCTTTTAATCTCTCCTTCTATTTTCAATGATAGCCTAGCTGGATATAGTATTCTTGGCTGCATGTTTTTCTTATTTAGTGCTCTGAAAATATCATACCAGCTCTTTCTGGCCTTCCAGGTCTTTTTGGATAAGTCAGCTGCCAATGTAATATTTTTACCATTTTATGTTACAGACTTCTTTTCCTGGGCTGCTTTCAGGATTTTCTCTTTGTCACTGAGACTTGTCAATTTTACTACTAGGTGACAGGGTGTGGGCCTATTCTTATTGATTTTGAGGGGCGTTCTCTGAACCTCCTGACTTTTTTTTTTTTTTTTTAATTTTTTATTTTTTATAAACATATATTTTTTATATACATATATTTTTATCCCCAGGTCTGTGAATCACCAGGTTTACACACTTCACAGCACTCACCAAATCACATACCCTCCCCAATGTCCATAATCCCACCCCCTTCTCCCCAACCCCCTCCCCCCGGCAACCCTCAGTTTGTTTTGTGAGATTAAGAGTCACTTATGGTTTGTCTCCCTCCCAATCCCATCTTGTTTCATTTATTCTTCTACCCACTTAAGCCTCCATGTTGCATCACCACTTCCTCATATCAGGGAGATCATATGATAGTTGTCTTTCTCTGCTTGACTTATTTCGCTGAGCATGATACGCTCTAGTTCCATCCATGTTGTTGCAAATGGCAAGATTTCATTTCTTTTGATGGCTGCATAGTATTCCATTGTGTATATATACCACATCTTCTTGATCCATTCATCTGTTGATGGACATCTAGGTTCTTTCCATAGTTTGGCTATTGTGGACATTGCTGCTATAAACATTCGGGTGCATGTGTCCCTTTGGATCACTACATTTGTATCTTTAGGGTAAATACCCAATAGTGCAATTGCTGGGTCATAGGGCAGTTCTATTTTCAACATTTTGAGGAACCTCCATGCTGTTTTCCAGAGTGGCTGCACCAGCTTGCATTCCCACCAACAGTGTAGGAGGGTTCCCCTTTCTCCGCATCCTCGCCAGCATCTGTCATTTCCTGACTTGTTGATTTTAGCCATTCTGACTGGTGTGAGGTGATATCTCATTGTGGTTTTGATTTGTATTTCCCTGATGCCGAGTGATATGGAGCACTTTTTCATGTGTCTGTTCGCCATCTGGATGTCTTCTTTGCAGAAATGTCTGTTCATGTCTTCTGCCCATTTCTTGATTGGATTATTTGTTCTTTGGGTGTTGAGTTTGCTAAGTTCTTTATAGATTCTGGACACTAGTCCTTTATCTGATATGTCGTTTGCAAATATCTTCTCCCATTCTGTCAGTTGTCTTTTGATTTTGTTAACTGTTTCCTTTGCTGTGCAAAAGCTTTTGATCTTGATGAAATCCCAGTAGTTCATTTTTTCCCTTGCTTCCCTTGCCTTTTGCGTTGTTCCTAGGAAGATGTTGCTGCGGCAGAGGTCGAAGAGGTTGCTGCCCGTGTTCTCCTCAAGGATTTTGATGGATTCCTTTCGCACATTGAGGTCCTTCATCCATTTTGAGTCTATTTTTGTGTGTGGTGTAAGGAAATGCTCCAATTTCATTTTTCTGCATGTGGCTGTCCAATTTTCCCAGCACCATTTATTGAAAAGGCTGTCTTTTTTCCATTGGACATTCTTTCCTGCTTTGTCGAAGATTAGTTGACCATAGAGTTGAGGGTCTATTTCTGGGCTCTCTATTCTGTTCCATTCATCTATGTGTCTGTTTTTGTGCCAGTACCATGCTGTCTTGATGATGACAGCTTTGTAATAGAGCTTGAAGTCCGGAATTGTGATGCCACCAACGTTGGCTTTCTTTTTCAATATCCCTTTGGCTATTCGAGGTCTTTTCTGGTTCCATATAAATTTTAGCATTATTTGTTTCATTTCTTTGAAAAAGATGGATGGTACTTTGATAGGAATTGCATTAAATGTGTAGATTGCTTTAGGTAGCATAGACATTTTCACAATATTTATTCTTCCAATCCAGGAGCATGGAACATTTTTCCATTTCTTTGTGTCTTCCTCAATTTCTTTCATGAGTACTTTATAGTTTTCTGAGTATAGATTCTGTGTCTCTTTGGTTAGGTTTATTCCTAGGTATCTTATGGTTTTGGATGCAATTGTAAATGGGATTGACTCCTTAATATCTCTTTCTTCTGTCTTGCTGTTGGTGTAGAGAAATGCAACTGATTTCTGTGCATTGATTTTATATCCTGACACTTTACTGAATTCCTGTATAAGTTCTAGCAGTTTTGGAGTGGAGTCTTTTGGGTTTTCCACATAGAGTATCATATCATCTGCGAAGAGTGATAATTTGACTTCTTCTTTGCCGATTTGGATGCCTTTAATTTCCTTTTGTTGTCTGATTGCTGAGGCTAGGACCTCTAGTACGATGTTGAATAGCAGTGGTGATAATGGACATCCCTGCCGTGTTCCTGACCTTAGCGGAAAAGCTTTCAGTTTTTCTCCATTGAGAATGATATTTGTGGTGGGTTTTTCATAGATGGCTTTGATGATATTGAGGTATGTGCCCTCTATCCCTACACTTTGAAGAGTTTTGATCAGGAAGGGATGTTGTACTTTGTCAAAGGCTTTTTCAGCATCTATTGAGAGTATCATATGATTCTTGTTCTTACTTTTATTGATGTGTTGTATCACATTGACTGATTTGCGGATGTTGAACCAACCTTGCAGCCCTGGAATAAATCCCACTTTGTCGTGGTGAATAATCTTTTTAATGTACTGTTGAATCCTATTGGCTAGTATTTTGTTGAGTATTTTCACATCTGTGTTCATCAAGGATATCGGTCTATAGCTCTCTTTTTTGGTGGGATCCTTGTCTGGTTTTGGGATCAAGGTGATGCTGGCCTCATAAAATGAGTTTGGAAGTTTTCCTTCCATTTCTATTTTTTGGAACAGTTTCAGGAGAATAGGAATTAGTTCTTCTTTAAATGTTTGGTAGAATTCCCCGGGGAAGCCGTCTGGCCCTGGGCTTTTGTTTGTTTGGAGATTTTTAATGACTGTTTCAATCTCCTTACTGGTTATGGGTCTGTTCAGGCTTTCTATTTCTTCATGGTTCAGTTGTGGTAGTTTATATGTTTCTAGGAATGCATCCATTTCTTCCAGATTGTCAAATTTATTGCCGTAGAGTTGCTCATAGTATGTTCTTATAATAGTTTGTATTTCTTTGGTGTTAGTTGTGATCTCTCCTCTTTCATTCATGATTTTATTTATTTGGGTCCTTTCTCTTTTCTTTTTGATAAGTCAGGCCAGGGGTTTATCAATTTTATTAATTCTTTCAAAGAACCAGCTCCTAGTTTCGTTGATTTGTTCTATTGTTTTTTTGGTTTCTATTTCATTGATTTCTGCTCTGATCTTTATGATTTCTCTTCTCCTGCTGGGCTTAGGGTTTCTTTCTTGTTCTTTCTCCAGCTCCTTTAGGTGTAGGGTTAGGTTGTGTACCTGAGACCTTTCTTGTTTCTTGAGAAAGGCTTGTACCGCTATATATTTTCCTCTCAGGACTGCCTTTGTTGTGTCCCACAGATTTTGAACCGTTGTATTTTCATTATCATTTGTTTCCATGATTTTTTTCAATTCTTCTTTAATTTCCCGGTTGACCCATTCATTCTTTAGAAGGATACTGTTTAGTCTCCATGTATTTGGGTTTTTTCCAAACTTCCTTTTGTGGTTGAGTTCTAGCTTTAGAGCATTGTGGTCTGAAAATATGCAGGGAATGATCCCAATCTTTTGATACCGGTTGAGTCCTGATTTAGGACCGAGGATGTGATCTATTCTGGAGAATGTTCCATGTGCACTAGAGAAGAATGTGTATTCTGTTGCTTTGGGATGAAATATTCTGAATATATCTGTGATGTCCATCTGGTCCAGTGTGTCATTTAAGGCCTTTATTTCCTTGCTTATCTTTTGCTTGGATGACCTGTCCATTTCAGTGAGGGGAGTGTTAAAGTCCCCTACTATTATTGTATTATTGTTGATGTGTTTCTTTGATTTTGTTATTAATTGGTTTATATAGTTGGCTGCTCCCACATTGGGGGCATAGATATTTAAAATTGTTAAATCTTCTTGTTGGACAGACCCTTTGAGTATGATATAGTGTCCTTCCTCATCTCTTATTATAGTCTTTGGCTTAAAATCTAATTGATCTGATATAAGGATTGCCACTCCTGCTTTCTTCTGATGTCCATTAGCATGGTAAATTCTTTTCCACCCCCTCACTTTGAATCTGGAGGTGTCTTCGGGCTTAAAATGTGTTTCTTGGAGGCAACATATAGATGGGTTTTGTTTTTTTATCCATTCTGATACCCTGTGTCTTTTGACAGGGGCATTTAGCCCATTCACATTCAGGGTAACTATTGAGAGATATGAATTTAGTGCCATTGTATTGCCTGTAAGGTGACTGTTACTGTATATGGTCTCTGTTCCTTTCTGATCTACCACTTGTAGGCTCTCTCTTTGCTTAGAGGACCCCTTTCAATATTTCCTGTAGAGCTGGTTTGGTATTTGCAAATTCTTTCAGTTGTTGTTTGTCCTGGAAGCTTTTAATCTCTCCTTCTATTTTCAATGATAGCCTAGCTGGATATAGTATTCTTGGCTGCATGTTTTTCTCGTTTAGTGCTCTGAAAATATCATGCCAGCTCTTTCTGGCCTGCCAGGTCTCTGTGGATAAGTCAGCTGCCAATCTAAAATTTTTACCATTGTATGTTACAGACTTCTTTTCCCGGGCTGCTTTCAGGATTTTCTCTTTGTCACTGAGACTTGTAAATTTTACTATTAGGTGACGGGGTGTGGGCCTATTCTTATTGATTTTGAGGGGCATTCTCTGAACCTCCTGAATTTTGATGCTCGTTCCCTTTGCCATATTGGGGAAATTCTCCCCAATAATTCTCTCCAGTATACCTTCTGCTCCCCTCTCACTTTCTTCTTCTTCTGGAATCCCAATTATTCTAATGTTGTTTCGTCTTATGGTGTCACTTATCTCTCGAATTCTCTCCTCGTGGTCCAGTAGCTGCTTGTCCCTCTTTTGCTTAGCTTCTTTATTCTCTGTCATTTGGTCCTCTATATCACTAATTCTTTCTTCTGCCTCATTTATCCTATCAGTGAGAGCCTCCATTTTTGATTGCACCTCATTAATAGCTTTTTTGATTTCAACTTGGTTAGATTTTAGTTCTTTTATTTCTGCAGAAAGGGCTTTTATATCTCTCGAGAGGGTTTCTCTAATATCTTCCATGCCTTTTTCGAGCCCGGCTAGAACCTTGAGAATTGTCATTGTGAACTCCAGATCTGACATATTACCAATGTCTGTATTGATTAGGTGCCTAGCCTTCGGTACTGCCTCTTGCTTTTTTTTGTGTGTGTGTGTTGAAATTTTCCGTCTTGTCATTTTTTCCAGATAAGAGTATATGAAGGAGCAAGGAAAATACTAAAAGGGTGGCAACAACCCCAGGAAAATATGCTTTAACCAAATTAGAAGAGATCCCAAATCGTGAGGGGTGAGAAAGGGGATAAAAAGTCGTTCAAAGAGGAAGAAAGAAAAAAAAAGAAAAAAGAAAAGAATTAAAAAAAGAAAACAAATAAGAAAAATATAAAAAGTAAAAAATATTTATTAGATAAAGTAGTTAAAAAATGTTAAAAAAGAAAAAGTTAAAAGTTAAAAAAAAATTTTACCAGAAGGTGAGAAAAAAAACAAAAAATTAAAAAGAAAATATTTAAATTAACTGCAAGACTAAAAAAAATCACAGGGGAAAAGCCATGAGTTCCGTGCTTTGCGTTCTCCTCCTCTGGAATTCTGCTGCTCTCCTTGGTATTGAAACTGCACTCCTTGGTAGGTGAACTTGGTCTTGGCTGGATTTCTTGTTGATCTTCTGGGGGAGGGGCTTGTTGTAGTGATTCTGAAGTGTCTTTGCCCCAGGCGGAATTGCACCGCCCTTACCAGGGGCCGGGGTGAGTAATCTGTTCGGGTTTGCTTTCAGGAGCTTTTGTTCCCTGAGCACTTTCTGTAGAGTTCTGGAGGACGGGAATACAAATGTCGGCCTCCTGGTCTCTGGCCCGGAGGAGTCAAGAGCCCAGGGCCCCACTCCTCAGTGCGCCCTCAGAGAACAGCAACCAGTTACTCCCGTCTGCCTGACCTCCGGCCGCGTTCCGAGCTCTCCGAGCCTGCGACCTGTTCAAGGTTACACCGAGCTGCGAGCTTACTGTCGGCTCTGTCTCTGTAGCCGGCTTTCCCGTTCCAATACCCGCAAGCTCTGCGACACTCAGACACCCCCGATCCTTCTGTGACCCTGCGGAACCTGAGGCCACGCTGACCCCGCGTGGGCTTCGCCCCGGTTTAGCCTCTGGAGCGATGTCCCTCAGTGGAACAGACTTTTAAAAGTCCTGATTTTGTGCGCCGTTGCTCCGCCACTTGCTGGGAGTCGGCCCCTCCCCCCGGGGTCTATCTTCCCGTTGCTTTGGATTCACTTCTCCGCCGGTCCTACCTTTCAGAAAGTGGTTGTTTTTCTGTTTCCAGAATTGCTGTTCTTCTTCCCTTCGATCTGCCTATGGATTTTCAGGTGTTTGCAATCTTTAGATGAGCTATCTAGTTGATCTCCGGCTAGCTGAAATAGTCTCATCCTGCTACTTCTCTGCTATCTTAACTCCTCCCCCTTAGCTAGATAGTTTTTAAACCATTCCAAATACCTACAAGTCCAACAGGAGATAATAGAGAAGAAGAGAAGCATTTCTAGAAATAGAAAATCGACCACTTTTTCAAAGGTAGGACCTCTGGAGAAGTGAATCCAAAGCAACGGGAAGATAGAACACAGAGGTAGGGGCTAGCTTTGGGAAGCGGTGGAGCAATGAAGCACAAAATCAGAACTTTAAGAGGTTTGCTCTGCTGAGGGACATTGCTCCAGAGGCAAAGCAGGGGTTGAGCCCTCACGGGGACAGCATGGTCTCAGATCCCACGGGGTCACAGAAGGATCGAGGGTGTCTGAGTGTCACAGAGTCCACAGGTATTTGAGTGGGGAAGCTGGCTACAGAGACTGAGCAGAGGAGTAAGCTCCTAGCTCAGGGTTACCTTAAATTGTGATCCGTGGCACAGTTAGACCACAGCTCTTTGTGCAGCGACCCCACAAGTGGCAGATCTGGGGAGATACCCCTGGAAGAGCAGCAGGGATCTTCTGGGTTTGGACTCCAGGTGGGCTGTGTGCCAGAGACAGAAACACTTGGTCACAGGCCGGGTGAGGTTGGAGCGCAGCTCATTGCCAGGGAGACAGGAGTGATTGAGCGCTTTTTTTCCGAGGGCTCACTGAGGAGTGGGGTCCCGAGCTCTCGGCTCCTTTGGGGAAGAGATTGGGAGGCCGCCATGTTCATTCCTGTCCTCCAGAGCTGTATGGAAAGCTTTCAGGTAACAAAAGCTCTTGAGAACGAACCAGAGCAGATTCCTTAGCCTGGCCCCTGGCAAAGGCAGTGCAATTCCACCTTAGATAAAGACACTTGAGAACCACTGCAAAAGGCCCTTCCCCCAGAAGATCATAAGAAATTCAGCCAAGACCAAGCCCACTGATCAAGGAGAAAAACGGAATTCTAGAGGAGAGGAAAGCAAAGCATGGGATTCATGGCTTTTTCCATTTGAATTTTTACACGTGCAAAGTTAAATTTTTTAATTTTTTTTCTCATTCTAATTTTTTAAAAACTTTTGCTCTTTCCTCTTTTTTGTTTTAAATTTTTTTAATTTTTTAAATTTATTTTCAGCATAACAGTATTCATTATTTTTACACCACACCCAGTGCTCTATCCAATCCGTGCCCTCTATAATACCCACCACCTGGTTCCCAACCTCCCACTCCCCCACCACTTCAAACCCCTCAGATTGTTTTTCAAAGTCCATAGTCTCTCATGGTTCATCTCCCCTTCCCATTTAACCCAAGTCCCTTCTCCTCTCTAACTGCCCATGTCCTCCACGCTATTTGTTATGCTCCAGAAATAAGTGAAACCATATGATACTTGACTTTCTCTGCTTGACTTATTTCACTCAGCATAATCTCTTCCAGTCCCGTCCATGTTGCTATAAAAGTTGGGTATTCATCCTTTCTGATGGAGGCTCCACCGTGTATATGGACCAGGCTCTTCAATAAATGGTGTTGGGAAAATTGGGCAGCTATATGTAGAAGAATGAAACTCGACCATTATCTTACAGCATACACAAAGATAAATTCATAATGGATAAAATACCTCAATGTGAGATAGGAATCCATCAGAGTCCTAGAGGAGAACATAGGCAGTAATCTCTTTGATATCAGGCACAGCAATTTCTTTCAACATATGTCTCCAGAGACAAAGGAAACAAAAGCGAAAATAAACTTTTGGGACTTCATCAAAATCAGAAGCATCTGCACAGCAAAGGAAACAGTCAAGAAAACAAAGAGGCAACCCACAGAATGGGAGAAGATATTTGCAAATGACAGTACAGACAAAGGTTGATATCCAGGATCTATAAAGAACTCCTCAAACTCAACACACACAAAACAGATAATCATATCAAAAAATGGGCAGAAGATATGAACAGACACTTCTCCAAGGAAGACATACAAATGGCTATCAGACACATGAAAAAATTGCCATCATCACTAACCCTCAGGGAGATTCAAATTAAAACATGAGATATCACCTTACACCAGTTAGAATGGCCAAAATTAGCAAGACAAGAAACACCATGTGTTGGAGGGGATGTGGAGAAAGGGGAACCCTCTTCCACTGTTGGTGGGAATGCAAATTGGTGCAGCCTCTTTGGAGAACAGTGTGGAGATTCCTCTAGAAATTAAAAATAGAACTTCCTTATGACCCTGCCATTGCTCTTTCCTCTTTTAAAAATTTTAAGGGGGCACCTGGGTGGCTCAGTGGGTTAAAGCCTCTGCCTTTGGCTCAGGTCATGATCCCAGGATCCTGGGATCGAGTCCCACATCGGGCTCTCAGCTCAGCAGGGAGCCTGCTTCCTCCTCTCTCTCTGCCTTACTCTGCCTACTTGTGATCTCTGTCAAATAAATAAATAAAATCTTTAAAAAAAATAAAAATTTTAAGTACTTTATCTTAACAATAAATTTCTTCAGAAATATTTCTTGAGCCTTTATTATTATAGTTAGATTTTATCTTTCATTTTACCTAATTTTATCTTTTGTATACACATAGGGGTTTTTCTTCTAAAAAATTTTGAGGTACAACTCCTTCTAATAGATCAAAATATACCCGAAATCTAGCACAGGGATTGTTCTAGTCTCCAGCCTGAGCAAATTCTCTACATTTTCTTTTTCATCCTTTTGCCAAACAACTTATCTCATCAATTCCTTTTTTAGATTTTTTTTAAATAATCTTTACAGTCATATTCCAACCCTTCATCATGTTTACTCTTATTTTTCTATATATAAATAAGTTTTTCTTTCTTTAAAATTTTGGGAGGTAATTTCTTCTAAGAGATCAAAATACTCCCAAAATCAAGTGGGTGGCTCTGTTCTATTCACCAATCTAATATATGTATTTTCTTTTACTTTTAAACATTTTTTAACTTCTTTTTACCCTTATTCCCCCCCCCACCACCAATTTGTGTTCTCTTCTGATTTGGTTAATGCACATTTTTCTTGGGTCTTTGCCACCCTTTTATTATTTCATTCTCTAAATCATATATTCATATGTGGATAAAATGACAAGGCAAAAAAACTCACCACAAAAAAAAGAAGAGGCAGTACTGGAGCCTAGAGACCTGATCAATACGGACCTTGATAATATGTCAGATTTAGAGTTCAGAATGATGAATCTCTAGGTGCTAGCTGGGCTCACAAAAGGCATGGAAGATATTAGAGAAACACTGTCTGGATTGTGGAAAAATAAAAAACTAAAATCTAACCAAGCTGAAATGAAAAAAGCTATTAATGTGATGCAATAAAGACTGTAGGCTCTTACTGCTAGGATAAATGAGGTAGAAGAGAGAATTAGTGATACAGAAGACCCAAAGACAAAGAATAAAGAAGCGGAACAAAAGAGAGACAAACAACTACTGGACTAGTAGGGGAGAATTTGAGTAATAAGTGATACCAAAAGATGAAATAATATTAGAATAATTGGGATTCCAGAGGAAGAAAGAGAGGGGGGGCAGAAGGTATATTGGAGTGAATTATTGTAGAGAATTTCCCTAAAATTGCAAAGGGAACTAGCATCAAAATCCAGGACGCTCAGAGAGCCCCCCCTCAAAATCAATAAGAATATGTCCACACCCCATCGTCTAACAGTAAAACTTAGAAGTCTTAGTGACAAAGAGAAAATCCTGAATGCGGCCCAGGATATGAAGTCTGAAACATACAATGATAAAAATATTAGATTAGCAGCAGACTTATCCACAGAGACCTGGCAGGCAAGAAAGAGCTGGCATGATATATTCAGAGCATTAAATGAGAAAAACATGTAGTCAAGAATACTATATCCAGCTAAGTGATCATTGAAAATAGAAAGAGAGATAAAAACCTTCCAGGACACACAAAAACTAAAAGAGTTTTTAAAGACAGAATCAGCTATACAGGAATTATTGAAAGGCATCCACTAAGCAAAGAGAGAGCCTAGAAGTAGTAGACCAGAAAGGAACAGAGTATATACAATAACAGTCACCTTACAGGCAACACAATGGCAGTAAATTCATATCTCTCAATACATACCCTGAATTTAAATGAGCTAAATGCCCCAATCAAAAGACACAGGGTATCAGAATGGAAAAAACAAAACAAAACACAAATCCCATCAATATGCTGCCCACAAGAAACTCATTTTAGACCCAAGGACACCTCCAGATTTAAAGTGAGGGGTTGGAAAACAATTTACCATGCTAATGGACATCAAAAGAAAGCTGCAGTGACCATCCTTATATCAGGTCAATTAAATTTTAAGGCAAAGTCTATAATAAGAGATGAGGAATGACACTCTGTCATACTCAAAGTGTCTGTCCAACAAGATGATCTAACAGTTTTACATATCTATGCCCCTAACATGTGAGCAGCTAACTACATAAACCAATTAATAAGAAAATCAAAGAAATACATTGACAACAAACAATAATAGTGAGGGATTTTAACAGCTTCCTCACTGATATGGACAGATCATCCAAGCAAAAGATCAACAAGGAAATAAAGGCCTTAAATGACATACTGGACCAGATGAACATCACAGATATATTTAGACCATTCCATATCAAAGGAACAGAATACACATTCTTCTCTAGTGCACATGGAACATTCTCCAGGATAGATCACATTCTGGGTCACAAATCAGGTCTCAGCTGGTACCAAAGTATTGGGATCATTTACTCCTTATTTAAGGACCACTATTCTCTGAATCTAGAACACAATCACAAGACGAAAATTGGAAAGGACCCAAATACATGGAAACTAAAGAGAATCCTATTAAAGAATGAATGAGTCAACTAGGAAATTAAAGAAGAATTAAAAAAAAATCACGGAAACAAATGATAAAACACAGCTGTTCAAAATCTATGGGACACAGTAAATGCAGCCCTAAGAGGAAAATACATAGTGATCCAAGCATTTTTCAAGAAACAAGAAAGGTCTTGAGTACATGACATAACCCTGCACCTAAAGGAACTTGAGAACAAACAAGAAATAAAGTCTAAACCCAGCAGGAGAAGAGAAATAATAAAGATCAGAGCAGAAATCAATGAAATAGAAACAAGCAAAAAAAAAAAAAAAAAAAAAAAAAAAGAAGAAGAAGAAGAAGAAGAAATCAAGAAAACTAGGAGGTGGTTCTTTGAAAGAATTAACAAGATTGATAAACCGCTGGCCAGACTTATCCAACAGAAAAGAGAAAGGACCCAAATAAATAAAATCATGAATGAAAGAGGAGAAATCATAATCAACACCAAAGAAATAAAAATAGTTATAGGAACATGTTATGAGCAAATATACGCCAGCAAATATGACAATCTGGAAGAAATAGATGCATTCCTAGAGACATATAAACTACCAAAACTGAACCAGGAACAAATAGAAAACCTGAACAGTCCCATAAACAGTAAGGAGATGGAAGCAGTCATCAAACATCTCACAACAATGAGGAGCCCAGGGCCAGATGGCTTTCCAAGGGAATTCTACCAAACATTTAAAGAAGAATTAATTCCAATTCTCCTGAATTGTTAAAAAAAAAAATAGAGATACAAGGAAACCTTCCAAACTCATTTTATGAGGCGAACATGTACCTTCAGACAAAGACTCCATCAAAAAAGAGGATTACAGACCAATATTCCTGATGAACACAGATTTGAAAATTCTCACCAAAATACTAGCCAATATGATCCAACAGTACATTAAAAGAAATACTCACCATGACCAAGTGTGATTTATTCCAGGGCTGCAAGGTTGGTTCAACATCCACAAATTGATCAATGTGATACAATATATTAATAAAAGAAAGAACAAGAACGATATGATACTCTTAATAGATGATGGGAAAGCATTTGTCAAAGTACAGCATCCTTTCTTGATCAAAACTCTTCAAAGCGCAGGGATAGAGGGTACATAAGCCAATATTATCAAAGCCATCTATGAAAAACCATCACAAATATCATTCTCAATGGAGAAAAACTGAGAGATTTTCCACTAAGGTCAGGAACATGGCAGGGATGTCCATTATCCCCACTGCTATTCAACATAGTGCTAGAAGTCCTAGCCTCAGCAATCAGACAACAAAAAGAAATTAAAGACATCCAAATCAGCAACAAAGAAATCAAACTCACACTCCTTGCAGATGATATGATTCTTTATGTGGAATACCCAAAAGACTCCACTTCAAAACTGCTAGAACTCATACAAGAATTCAGTACAGTGTCAGGATATAAAATCAATGCACAGAAACCAGTTGCATTTTTTTTTTAAATAAGGATTTTATTTAGTTATTTGACAGAGATTACAAGTAGGTAGAGAGGCAGGCAGAGGTGGGGGGAGGGGAAGTGGGCTCTCTGCTCAGCAGTGAGCCTGCTGAGCAGAGAGCCCCATGTGGGGCTCGATCCCAGGACCCTGGAATCATGAACTGAGCCAAAGGCAGAGGCTTTAACCCACTGAGCCACCCAGGAGCCCCTCAGTTTTTTTTTCTATACATCAAGAGAAAGGCAAATGAAAGAGAAATTAAGGAGTCAATCTCATTTACAAATCCATCCAAAACCACAAGATATCTAGGGATAAACATAACCAAAGAGGCAAAGAATCTGCACTCAGAAAACTATAAAGTACTTATGAAAGAAATTAAGGAAAACACAAAGAAATGGAAAAATGATCCATGTTCACAGATTGGAAGAACAAGTACTATGAAAATGTCTATGCTACCTAAAGCAATCTACAGCTTTAATGTAATCCCTATCAATATACCATCCATTTTATTTCAAGGAAATGGAACAAATAATACTAAAATTATATGGAACCAGAAAAGACCTTGAATAGCCAGAGGAATGTTGAAAAAGAAAGCCATGTTTGTGGCATCACAATTGCAGACTTCAAGCTCTATTAGAAAGCTGTCATCATCATGATAGTATGGCACTGGCACAGAAACTGACACATAGATCAGTGGAACAGAATAGAGAGCCCAGAAATAGATCTTCAACTCTATGGTCAACTAATCTTCAGCAAAGCAGGAAAGAATGTCCAATGGAATAAAGACTGTCTCATCATCAGTCGGTTTTGGGAAAATTGGACAGCCACATGTCAAAAAGTGAAACTGGACCATTTCCTTACACCACACACGAAAATAGACTCAAAATGAATGAAGGACCAAAATGTGAGAAAGGAATCCATCAAAATCCTTGAGGAGAATACATGCAGCAACCTCTACAACCTCAGCCACAGCAACTTCTTCCTAGAAACATCACCAACAGCAAGGGAAACAAGGGCAAAAATGTACTATTGGGACTTCATCAAGGTCAAAAGCTTTTGCACAGTAAAGGAAGCATTCATCAAACCAAAAGACAACCGACAGAATGGGGAAAGATATTTGCAAATGACATATCAGGTAAAGGGCTAGTATCCAAAATCTACAAAGAACTTACCAAACTCAACAACCAAAGAACAAATAATCCAGTTAAGAACTGGGAAGAGGACATGAACAGACATTTCTGCAAAGAAAACATCCCAATGACCCACAGGCACATGAAAAAGTGTTCTGTATCACTTGGCATCAGGGAAATACAAATCAAAACCACAATGATATACTACCTCACACTAGTCACAATGCCTAAAATTAACAAGTCACGAAATGACAGATGCTGGCAAGATGTGGAGAAAGGGGAATGAAAGAAGAAAATGAAAGATGGTATCAGGGGGGAGACAAACCATAAGAGACTCTTCATCTCACACAACAAACTGCGGGTTGCCGGGGGGAGGGGGTAAGGAGAGGGTGGTTGGTTTATGGATACTGGTTATGGACATATGATCTCGGGGTCCTGGGATCGAGTCCTGCATCGGGCTCTCTGCTCAACGGGAAGCCTGCTTCTTCCTTCCCCGCCCACCACGCCTCTCTCTCTCTCTGCCTGTCTTTCTGCCTACTTGTGATCTCTGTGTGTCAAATAAATAAATAAAGTATTTTTTAAAAAAGAAACTCTTAATCTCACACAACAAACTGCGGGTTGCCGGGGGGAGGGGGTAAGGAGAGGGTGGTTGGTTTATGGATACTGGTTATGGACATATGATCTCGGGGTCCTGGGATCGAGTCCTGCATCGGGCTCTCTGCTCAACGGGAAGCCTGCTTCTTCCTTCCCCGCCCACCACGCCTCTCTCTCTCTCTGCCTGTCTTTCTGCCTACTTGTGATCTCTGTGTGTCAAATAAATAAATAAAGTATTTTTTAAAAAAGAAACTCTTAATCTCACAAAACAAACTGAGGGTTGCCGGGGAGAGGGGGTTAGGGAGAGCGTGGTAGTGTTATGGACATTGGGAAGGTATGTGCTATGGTGAGTGCTGTGAAGCGTGTAAACCTGGTGATTCACAGATCTGTACCCCTGGGCCTAATAATACATTATATGTTAATAAAGAATAAAAAAAATTAAAAAGTCTCTTACGGTTAGTCCTACTCCCCAGTCCCATCTTATTTCATTTTTTCCCTCCCTACCCTACATGACCCCCTGCACTGCCTCTCAAATTCCTCATATCAGAGAAATATTATGATAATTGTTTTTCTCTGAAGGACTTACTTCACTTAGCATAATACCCTCTAGTTCCATCCATGTTATTGCAAATGGCAATATATATATATATATATATATATATATATATATATATATATTTCTATTAAAAAACCCTGAAATCTTGCCATTTGCAATAACATGGATGGAACTAGAGGACAGATATATATATATATATATATATATATATATATATATATATATATATCTCACATCCTCTTTATCCATTCATCTGGGACATCTGGGCTCTTTCCGTACTTTGGCTATTGTGGACATTGCTGCTATAAACATTGGAGTGCATGTGCCCCTTCGGATCACTACATTTTTATCTTTTGCATAAGTACCGAGTAGGGGGATTGCTAGGTCGTAAGGTAGCTCTATTTTAAATTTTTGAAGAAACTCTATACTGTTTTCCAGAGTGGCTGCAGCAGCTTACATTCCCACGAACAGTGTAGAAGTGTTCCCCTTTCTCTGCATCCTTGCCAACATCTATCATTTCCCGACTTGTTAATTTTAGCCATTCTGACTGGTGTGAGGGGGTATCTCACTATGGTTTTGATTTGTATTTCCCTGATGCTGAGGGTTGTGGAGCACTATTTCATGTGTCTCTTGTCTATTTGGATGTCTTCTTTGCAGAAATGGCTTTTGATGTCTTCTGCCCATTTCTTGTTTGGATTATTTGTTCTCTGGGTGTTGAGTTTGATAAGTTCTTTATAGCTTTTGGATACTAGCCCTTTACTTGATATGTCATTTGCAAATATCTTCTTCCATTCTGTTGTTTTTCTTCTCTCTTCTGGTTTTGATTACTGCTTCCTTTACTGTGCAAAAGCTTTTGATCTTGATGAAGTGCCAATAGTACATTTTTGCCCTTGCTTCCCTTGGCTTTGGCGATGTTTCTAGGAAGAATTTGCTGTGGCTGAGGTTGTAGAGGTTGCTGCCTGTATTCTCCTCAAGGATTTTGACGGATTCCTGTCTCATATGGGATTTTATTTCTCCAGAAATGGATTCTCTAGTATCTTCCATGCTTTTTTCAAGGCCTTCTAGCACCTAGATAATTGTCATTCTGAACTCTGGGTCTGATATCTTACTAATGTCTGTATAAATTAGGTCCCTAGATGTTGGTACTGTCTCTTGCTCTCTCTCTCTCTCTTTTTTTTTTTTTTTTTGAGGTGAGTTTTTCCACCATGTCATTTTATCCAGATAAGAATAGATGAATGAGAGAGTCAAAATACTCAAATGGTAGCAACAACTCCAGAAAAATATACAGTAACCAAATCAGAAGAGACCCAGAACTGGTGGGAGAAGAAGGAAGAAAAAATATATATATATACATACATATATGCATATATAAAATATATATATGTGTGTGTGTGACACACTGTGATCACAATATATATATCCATGCATATATATGTATATGTATATATATATGGATATTAGATTGGTCAATCGAGCAGAGCCACACACTTGATTTGGGGTCATATTTTGGTCTGTTATTAGAAACTGCCTCCCAAAATTTCAAAGCAAAAAATATATAAATATAAATAAGTGTAAAGGTGAGGAAGGAATGGAATATGACTGTAAAGATGAAAATTAAAAAGATTCTAAAATAGAAATTGAGAAGATAAGTTGTTTGAAAAAGAAAAAGAAAGAAGAGGAATGTATATGATCAGGCTGGAGACTAGAATAATGCCATGCACTAGATTTAGGGTATATTCTGATCTATTTGACGAAAGTGTATCCCAAAATTTCAAAGGAAGGAAAACCGATATGTATCCAAAAAATTAGGTTAAATAAAATGAAGCAATAAAATGTCTATAACAATGAAAATTGAAAAAGAGTTCTAAAAACTTATTGATGAGATAAAGTAGTTAAGAAATGTTAAAATAGGAAAGAGGAATAATTTTTAAAAAATTAGAATAAGAAAAAAATAAAATAAAAATATTTATCTTTGAATGACTAAAGAATTATGGGAAGAAACACATGCATTCTATTTGGTGTATTTCCATAGCTCTGAGATTTTGCAGTTTTCATTGATTGGTGAGCTTGTTCTTCCCTGGATGTTCTTATTGATATTTTGGGGGAGGGGCCTGTTGCAGTGATTCTCAAATGTCTTTGTCTAAGGAAGAATTGCACCACCCTTGCCAAGGGCCAGACTAATCTGCTCAGTTTTGCTCTCAGTATATTTTGTTCCTTGAACACTTTACACACAGCTTTGGAGTACAGAAATGAAGATGGTGGCCTCCCAATATCTGGCCCAGAGGAGCTGAGAGCTCAGGGTCCCAGTCCTCAATGTGTCCTCAGAGATCAGCAGTTATTCACTCCTGTCTCCCTTGTTTCCAGATGCATTCTGTGCTTACTCAGCTTGTGACTGTGCATTTCTGTCTCTGGAACATGGCTCCTTTTGGAGTCTCTGAACCCTGTAGATTCATACTTCATGCTCCCACGCCTTTCCTCTTAGAGGAGGAAGGAGGGGTGTCTTCCCGCCTCTGCCACTTGTGGGGTCCCTGCTCAAAGAGTATTGGTCCAACTGTGCCTCGCATCACAGTTTAAGGCAACCCAGAGCTGAGAACCAACTCTTTGGCTCTGTCTCTGTAGCTGGCTTCCCCATTCTAATACCTGGGAGCTCTGCCACATCCAGACAACCTGGTCTTTTGGAGACCCCGTGGGTCCTGAGATGACTCTGACCCTACAAGGCCTCCACCCCCCAGCTTAACCTCTAGAGGGACGTCCCTTGGTGGAGCAGACTTCTTTGATTTTGTGCTCTGGTGCTCTAGCACTTACTGAGTTTACTCCTTCCCCCCACAGTTTATCTTCCCATATATCACCTTGGATTCACTTCTCTGCACATCCTACCTTCCAGAAAGCGGTCAGTTTTCTATTCTTAGAATCACTTCTTCTCTTCAATATCCTGTTGGGTTTTTAGGTGTTCAGGATGGTTTGATAACTATCTAGCTGAAGTCCTGGGACTCGATGATATTTAGGTGTCCTACTCCTCTACCATCTTGCTCCTCTAGACTAGAAAATTTTCTATGTATAGTTGAGAGGTATGTGTTTACTGCTTTTCTTAGGTGAGATGTTTAACATGTGTCTGTTAGGTATAGATAATTTATGGTATTGTTTGTTTTGTATTTCCTTATTGATCTTCTGTCTATATATTCTATCCATTATTGAAAGTGGGTATTGATGCCTTCATCTTATGTAAAATAACATAATTTTCCTTCATTTTTTTGAGTTATCAATGCGTTTGTTTCAATTTAAATTAAAGTTAGTTAATATACAGTGTAATGTTAGTTTCACATGTATAATTTAGTGATTTAACAATACCATACATCAGCCAGTGCTCATCAGGAGAAGTGCATTTTTTATTTCCGATCACCTACCTTTATTGTATTATTATCAGTTAGGGCCTTTATATTTTTTATTATCTGTTTTATGTATTGGCATGTTCCCATATTGGATGTAGAAATATTTACAAATGTTGCATATTCTTGTTGTGTTTTCTCACTTATGATTCTATAGTGTCCTTCATCTCTTGCTATACTCTGTTTTAAACTCTATCTTGTCCAATATAACTGTTGCTACTCTGGCTTTCTTTTGACATCCATTTGCATGATAGATGTTTCTCCATCCCTCACTTTCATTCTGTTGGTTTCTTTTGGTCTAAAATGAGTCTCTCGATTGGCAGCACATAGATGGGTCTATTTCTTTCTTTCTTTCTTTTTTTTTTTTTTTAAAGATTTTATTTATTTATTTGACAGAGAGAAATCACAAGTAGGCAGAGAGACAGGCAGAGAGAGAGGAGGAAGCAGGCTCTCCGCTGAGCAGAGAGCCCGATGCGGGACTCGATCCCAGGACTCTGAGACCATGACCTGAGCCGAAGGCAGCGGCCTAACCCACTGAGCCACCCAGGCGCCCCGGGTCTATTTCTTTCAATTCATTCTGTCACCTTGTGTCTTTTGTTTGAGCATTTAATCCATTCACATTCAATGTACTTATTGATAGATAAGCATTTATCACCATTTTATTGTTTTTTACTTGTTTATGAAGATTTTCTGTAATCCTATCTTGTCTTTCCTTTAAGGTTTGCTGGTTTTCTTCAGTGACATATTTGGATTTCTTTCTCTTTACTCCTTGCATATTTATTAGTGGATTTTGATATATAGTTAACATTAAATTTATATATAACCTCTTCTGTATATAGTAGTCTATAGTATATTGATGGCTGTTTAAATTTGAACCCATTCTTTTTTTTTTTCCAAAAAATTTATTTATTTATTTATTCATTTGAGAGAGAGTGAGAGGACAAGGAAGTAAAATATGGGGAAAAAAAAGCACAGGATTCCAAGCAGACTCTACACTGATCATGAGGGGTTTGATTCTACAACCCTGAGATCATGACCTGAGTTGAAACCAAGAGCTGGACAATTAACTGAAGCTCCCAGGCACCCCTGAATCCATTCTTTACTCCTTCCCACATTAGGTATGTGTTGTCTTATTTTATATACTTTTATTTTGTGATTTCCTTGACTGATTTTTACTTGCTTTTATGATTTTTATTTGCTTTTGTGATTCCTACCTTTATGCCATCAGTTTGGGCCTCTCCTTTCCACTCAAAGAGTTCTGTTAATATTTCTTGCAGAGCTGATTTAGTGCATGAATTCCAGTTTTCGTTCATCTCAGAAAGGCTTTCTCTCTCCTGTTCTGAAAGATAGCCTTGCCTGATATAGTGTTTTTAGCTTCAGATTTTTCCCATTCAGCACTTTGAATATATCATTCCACTTCCTTCTAGCTTTCAAATTTTCTGCTAAAAAATCAGATGATAGCCTTATAGGGTTTTCCTTGTAACTTACTTCTTTTGTCTTGCTGTTTTTAAAATTTTTTCTTTATCACTATACCTTGTCAATTTAATTACAATTAATCTGTTTTTGTTGATTTTGATGAAGGTTCTCTGTGTCTCCTAGATCTGGGTATCTGTTTCCTTCCCCAGTTTTGGGACGTTTTCAGCTATTATTTCTTCAAATAAATATTCTGCCCTCTTTTCTACATCTTCTTCTGGAACTCCTGTGATACAAATGTTACTATATTCAATAGAGGCACTCGGTTCCTTAAGTCTATTTTCATATTTTTTAAGTCTATTTTCATTTTTTAAAGTCTATTTTCATTTTATATAATTCTTTTTTCTCTCTTTTGTTCAGCTTAATTTCTTTCCATTACTTTGTCTTCTATGTCATCAATTCCTTCCTCAGCTTCTTCCAGCCTTCTGTACCTTCTATCAGTCATGGTTCTCATTTCATTTATTGAGTCATTTAACTCTCCTAGGTTATTTCTTATCCAGGTTTTAAGGGTCTCACTCATGTCTTCCTCTCTTTTCTCAAGTACTGTTATTATTCTTATGAGCTTTAAATTATCAGGCATGTGACTTATATCTGTTTCACTTAGCTCTCTGGCCATGGCCTGTCCTGTCCATTTATTTTGGATAAATTTCTCTGTCTTCTCGTTTTGTCTATGTCTCTGTGCCTGTTTCTCTGTGTTAGGAAAATCAGTTACATCTTCTGTTTTTGAGGTTAATGGCCTTATGAAGAAGAGTTCTTATTTGTGTCTTGCCATGTCATGTCCCCTGTTCCCCAGGTTCTGGCACTTTCAGTACTGTCCCCAGTGTGTGCTGCATGTGTTCTGTTTTGTCCTATCTGATTTATCTTTTAGGTCAGTTGTCTATCAGGGTTCTCTTTGCCTGTTATGGGCAGTGTTTAGTCCTTAGCCTCAGTGTGGTGCATTTTAACAAGATGTGCCCTGTTATGATTGTGAAATGACACCTATCCCACCTGCTTCCAGAACTGAGGCTCTGCAAAACTCTCATATTGAGATATATGGTATGAGCAGGGGTGTGGGCAACTCTTCCCAGGGAGGGTCCCCACCACACTGGGACTGAGTCAAGGATGACTGAAAAGGGTGGTTCCACTAGAGTGTGGGAGATGGAAGACTTGTAAGCATGTGAAGTAGGAAGGGTTGTTTTTTATGCTGGTTTCTGCTTGTGGCCCTGTGTTTATGTGGAGGTGTTGGAGGATAGAATTGTCACTGGCCAGATTCTTTGTTCCCAGAGGTGTCTCTCCTTGAATTCTGTCTCTCTGGGACATGCTCTGAGATGAATGAGTAATCTCCCAACTCTATGCCTCTGGGTCTTCATATTGTTCCTTCCAGGCTGTTCGTCACCAGATTGTTTGCCTGCATTTTCTCCAAGAGCACTGCAGTGCCTTTGGACTCTATCCCAGCGAAACCTGCTTACCTTTAAAACTCCAGGTTTTAACCCTGCTGGTTGTAAGAACTCAAGAAATTGGCCCCTTTTGTTTTCCAAGCCAATTGCTACAGGAATTCATTTTCCTTGTGAACTCCCCTGTATGCTAGTGTGTCTCTCACCCTTCCCTGTGACTGCAGCAGCCATGATCTGTTTCTCTCCCAAAGGACATCTCCATTCTTCCTACCTTCTTTCATGTGGCCTCTATTTTTTGCTGTGGAGTTTATTCTTCCTGTGTTTAGGTCAATTTCTTGGGTATTTAGGGTGGTTTGATAGTTATCTAGTTCTACAGGAAATTAACATTAATGAAATATATATATGAGCTATAAGTAATACTTAGATTGTCATAAAAATATAACTACTGACTATAAATTAAGAAAAATTTCATTAAAAGTATATTGGGTGTATCAGGAAACGGTTTTGGGTTGGGAGCAAAGGAGATGGTGGTGATGAGACTGAGGAAAGAGTTAAATCCTCATCTTTCTTTGGAAGTTAATAGATAATGCACAAAACTTAAAAATTCATAATAGGAATATAAATTTATTTTGAGATATTAAAAATACAGGAGTAAATACTAGGTAATTAGCTTAGAGACAGAAAGAGGTTATTTCTAGAGAAGAGGAAATAGGAAAATGTGATTGGGGATAGCTGCTTGTCTTAGCCTACTGCATGGAACTAGATGATAATTTGAATTTTAAAAAAATAATAAAAGTCTTAAACATGAATGCTTCTTAAGTGATCACATGGGCATTATGAGTGTAATGCTGCAAGCAAATTTTTGGTTCTGTTTTCTCTATTCAGTCTCTCTTTAGTTATAAATTTCTATTAAATAAGAAATTTTGTTAAATTTAAACCTAGCATTTAGAGTTGGTAGTTGACATACAATAAAGAAACTCACTTCCTGCTTGGGAAAGTTGTATTATCAATGTATAGGGTTCCTTTCCTTCTTCATCTGTCTAACAATTGTCTTAATACAATTAGCTTGATGATGGACAGTGACTGTTGATCAGAGCCTCTGCTATATTTGACTTTGGAGTCAAATTATCCCTGAAATGAAAGTTCTTTTTAACCGATATTGGAATGTCCTGGAAATAGTAGGTTGATGTCACTGATTTTTGACATTAGTGGAATTAAATGTAAGTGAACTCTAGAAGAAATAGAAAATCTTAATAGACTTTTAGAAAGAAAAACTCTGGACTAACTGGACCCACTGGGAATTCTACCTAATGTTTAAAGAGTTAACACTTATCTTTTGCAAACCCTTCCAAAAACAGAAGAGGAGGAATTGCCTCCCAACTCATTCTATAAGGCAAATATTATCCTGATACGGAAACAAATGCATAACAAGAAATCAAAACTACATGCTGGTGGGGTGCCTGGGTGGCTCAGTGGGTTAAGCCTCTGCCTTCAGCTCAGGTCATGATCTCAGGGTCCTGGGATTGAGCCCCACATTGGGCTCTCTGCTCTGCAGGGAGCCTGCTTCCCCCTCTCTCTCTGCCTGCTTCTCTGCCTACTCGTGATATCTCTCTGTCAAATACATAAATAAAGTCTTAAAAAAAAAAAACTACATGCTGGTATGTCTCATGAATAGAGTTGTTCCCCCTTATCTATGAGAGATACATTCTAAGACCCCCCCAAATTGATGCCTGAAACCATGGATAGTACCAAGCCATGTATGTATGTATGTATGTATAGATACCAAATTTTTAGTACCAAGCTGTATGTTTGTATATGTATGTATATATGTATATATCTGCATGTGTGTGTGCATATATATATATATAATTTTTCCTATGCATACATACATATTTATAATATATATAATATATATTTATAAAGTTATAAGTTTTATATAGTTATAAAGTTTATAAGTTATGTACAGTAAGAGATTAACAATAATAGCTAAAATTAAAATAGAACAATACTATAATGAAAGTAGTAAGAATGTGCTTTCTCTTTCTCTCTAAATACTGTTTGTACTCTATTTACCCTTCTTTACCCTTATTTTGATAATGTGACATGATAAAATTCCTGTGTGATCAGATGGAGTGACATGAATGACATAAGCACTGTGACATATTTTTAGGCTATTTTTGACTTTCTGATGTTAAATCAGAAAGAGGATGTTCTTCTTGTAGACTTTGATGGACTTCAGTAACTGAAATGTGGAAATCAAAATTGTGGATACCGGTGTACTACTGTATAGCTGTAAAAGTTCTCAGCAAAATACAGGCCAACCAAATCCAGCAGCATATAAAAATAAGTGTATACCATAACCAAGTGAAATCTGTCCCTTGAATGCATGGTTGGTTTAACATCCAACAAAAATCAATCAATACTGTATAGCATATTAATGGGTTATAGGACAAAAGTACATGAACATCTCAGCACAAAGAAGTCTTTTGACAAAATCCAGCACCCTATTATGATAAAAATATTTTACAAACTAGGAATAGATGGGAGCTTTCTCAACCTGATAATTTGAGAAATATAAAAACCCATTACTAATACCATATACATAATAGTGAAAGACTATAATCTTTCCCTCTAATATCAAGAAATCAAGAGTGTCCACTCTTGGCACTTCTATTTACCATTGTACTGGGGGTTCTACCCAGGATAAATAGCCAAGATTGGAAAGGAAGAAGTAAAACTGTCTCTATTTGCTGATTACCTCATCTTATATATAGAATCCTGTTACACACACACACACACACCCCATTGGAATTAGTTCATGAAGGTTGCAGGAACAAAATCAATATACAAAAATAAATTGTGTTTCTATACACTATTAGTAAATGATCTGAAAATTAAATTTAAAAATTCCCACTTGCAGTAACATCAAAATATTAAAGTACTTACAGATAAATTTTAAAAAATGCAAGTCTTATAAATTGAAAAATACAAAACATTAATGGTATAAATTAACTAAGACAAATAAATAGAAAGATAAATAGAAACACATCTTGTGTTCATGAGTCAGACTTCATATTGCTAAGATAGGATAGTCACAGAATTGATCTACAGATTCGGTGTCATCTTTACTAAAATTCCAGCTGACCATTTTTCATAGCTTGATAAGGTAACCCTAAAATCCAAACAGAAGACTAGATAGAAAAAGACATATTGAAAAAAAGAGTCACAGTCTTTAATTTCAGAACTTGCTACAAAGCTATAGTAATCAAGGCAGTGTGGTGCTGACATGAAGATAGATATATAGATTAATAGAATAGAACTGAGAGTCCAGAAATAAACCTATATATTTAAGGCTAATTGATATTTTCTGAGAATGCCAATACAAATAAATAGGGAATGAATAGTCTTTAGAAGAAATGGTTCTGAGACTACTCACTCTCCATATGCAAAAGAATGAAGTTAGAGCCCTAAAATCACACTGTGTTCAAAAATTAAAACCAAGACACATAGATCAATGGAACAGAATAGAGAACCCAGAAATAGACCCTCAACTCTATGGTCAACTAATTTTCGACAAAGCAGGAAAGAATGTCCAATGGAAAAAAGCCTCTTCAATAAATGGTGCTGGGAAAATTGGACAGCCACATGCAGAAAAGTGAAATTGGACCATTTCCTTACACCACACATGAATATAGACTCAAAATGGATGAAGGACCTCAATGTGCAAAAGGAATCCATCAAAATCCTTGAGGAGAACACAAGCAGCAACCTCTTCGACCTCAGCCGCAGCAACATCTTCCTAGGAACATCGCCAAAGGCAAGGAAGCAAGGGCAAAAATGAACTATTGGGATTTCATCAAGATCAAAAGCTTTTGCACAGCAAAGGAAACAGTTAACAAAATCAAAAGACAACTGACAGACTGGGAGAAGATATTTGCAAACGACATATCAGATAAAGGACTAGTGTCCAAAATCTATAAAGAACTTAGCAAACTCAACACCCAAAGAACAAAGAATCCAATCAAGAAATGGGCAGAGGACATGAACAGACATTTCTGCAAAGAAGACATCCAGATGGCCAAAAGACACATGAAAAAGTGCTCCATATCACTCGGCATCAGGGAAATACAAATCAAAACCACAATGAGATATCACCTCACACCAGTCAGAATGGCTAAAATCAACAAGTCAGGAAATGACAGATGCTGGCGAGGATGTGGAGAAAGGGGAACCATCCTACACTGTTGGCGGGAATGTAAACTGGTGCAGCCTCTCTGGAAAACAGCATGGAGGTTCCTCAAAATGTTGAAAATAGAACTGCCCTATGACCCAGAAATTGCACTACTGGTTATTTACCCTAAAGATACAAACGTAGTGATCCAAAGGGGCACGTGCACCCGAATGTTTATAGCAGCAATGTCCACAATAGCCAAACTATGGAAAGAACCTAGATGTCCATCAACAGATGAATGTATCAAGACGATGTGGTATATATACACAATGGAATACTATGCAGCCATCAAAAGAAATGAAATCTTGCCATTTGCGACAACATGGATGGAACTAGAGCGTATCATGCTTAGTGAAATAAGTCAAGCAGAGAAAGACAACTATCATATGATCTCCCTGATATGAGGAAGTTGTGATGCAACATGGGGGCTTAAGTGGGTAGGAGAAGAATCAATGAAACAAGATGGAATTGGGAGGGAGACAAACCATAAGTGACTCTTAATCTCACAAAACAAACTGAGGGTTGCTGGGGGGAGGGTGGTTGGGAGAAGGGGGTGGGATTATGGACATTGGGGAGGGTATGTGCTTTGGTGAGTGCTGTGAAGTGTGTAAACCTGGTGATTCACAGACCTGTACCCCTGGGGATAAAATATATGTTTATAAAAAATAAAAAATTCAAAAAAAATAAATAAAATATATAAAAAAAATTAAAACCAAAAAATATAAAGTTCTTGGAAGAAAATATAGCTATAAATCTTCATGACCTTTAATCAGGCAGCGTTTTCTGAGATATAACACCAAAAACACAAGAAATTGAAGAAAATAGGCTGATTGGACTTCACAAAATTAAACATGTTCATGCTTCAAAGGACACTACCAATAAAGTACCAAAACAACCCAAAGAATGGGAGAAAATACACCACAGGTGGCATCCAGAGTTATGTAATAAATTCTTGTAACTTGAAAATATAAAGATACAAAGCAAATTTGCAAATGGGGAAAATAATTAAACATTTCTTCGAAGAGTATACATATGTGTGTATGTATACAGGTATACACAAAGGGTCGATAAACACATGAAAAGACATCATTAGACATTTTGAAGTCAAACTACAATAAATGCAAGTTAACACCCACTAGGTTATTTGTAACCAAAAAGGCACATAAGAGTTGGTGAGGATGTGCAGAAATTGGAACTCTCATTCATTGCTGTTAACAATGTAAAATGATACACCTGCTTTGGAAAACCATTTGGCCATTTTTTAGATAGTCAAACACAGAGTTGCCATATCACTCAGCAGTTCCACTATTTATGTATATATGCCCAAAAGAATTGAAAACATGACCACAGAAAATCTTGTACATGAATGTTCACAGCAGCGTTATTCATAATTGCTGAGGAAATGGAAATAACCCAAATGTTCATCAGCTGATAAATTTATAAGGAATACATGGTATATCCATATAATCAAATATTATTCAGTCATAAAAAAGAATGAAGTACTGATACTTGGATGAATCTTGAAAACATGCTAAGTATAAGACGACGCATACATGGTCACATACTGTATGGCTAGAATTATATGAAATCTCTATAATACACAAATCCATAGAGACAAAAATTAAAGTGTGGCTTCTTGAGGTGAGTTTTGGGAGAAGGGAGGAAATGACTGCTAATAGGTATAGGGTTTATCTTAGGTGATGGAAATATTCTGGAATTAGACAGCAGTGATGGTTGCACAACTTTGTAAATACACTAAAAACTCCTGAATTATTCACTTTAAAAGGATGAATTTTATGATATGTGAATTAAATTTCATAGTTTTTATTTTAAAAAAGGAATTGGAGGAGGAAATGACCAACAGAACTTTATCTGTTCTTAGAAAAGTCACAGACATTTTCTGGCCCTAATGCTATCTTCAAGGAATTGCTACTTTGAAAAATTCACCAGCTATAAGAACAGCTTATTTTACCAATGTTTTGTGTGAAAATTTCTATCTCATGTGTTTTGGTATGAGTTTGTGCTAGGGCTATAGACCTGCTTCAGTTTTATTCACAAAGTTTCTTGGTTATTTACAGGCCTCCTGAGTGTAATTCCTTGTATGGTCATCTGGGCTCTATTTGACTATGTGGAAGAAATTAAATAGATCTGTATATTATGTCACCTTGGGCGAGTTAGTTCACTTTTTTAGAACCTTAAGTTCCTTTACAACATCTATTTCTCAGGGTTTTGAAGACTAAGTGAAATAATGGATTAGAAGTACCTACTTCACTGCCTGACCTGATGTGGGCCTCAATTAATGATAGCTTCCTCTCAACTTCTTTATCTTTGGTAAAAAGCACTTTCTTTCCAGGTCAGAGGTCACTGATTTCTGTCCTGGCTTTCTGCCTGGGATCAGATTGCCTCTAGATATAAATCATGGAGGATGTATTTTGTTTTTTGTTTTTTGTTTTCTTTCTTCGTTTTGGCTGTGTGTCTCTTGCAGTAACTGGCACACTGTAGGCGCTCAGTGAATTTGGATTTACTATGATACAGCAGTCTTTTTACATGAATTTCCCAGCATGGTGTTGAGAGGATTGCAGAGTGTCAGCATTACTGTGTAACAGATGAACATTTTTAATGCTCCTCTGGGGCTGTGTGACTTTTGGTTGTGCTGAGGCAGAGAACTTAATTAAATTTCATACTTAATGAGAGTGATGACTGAGTTCTCCATCTTCCATAAAGCTTTTTGACTCTTGCTCTCTAGCTACACTTCCCAGGATTGTTTCCTCATTTTTTATATCATCTTTTAATAGGCAGTAGCAAAAACTTAAACAGTGTGAAAGAACTCATCATTTATAGAGGCGGTCCAAGGTTCCTATTGCCTTGGAAATGTTTTACTTAGTATTAGTCTGTCTAAATGCATTGTATCTTACTTTTATTTTTTTTTAATTTTTTTAAAAGATTTTATTTATTTATTTGTCAGAGAGAGAGCGAGCGCGAGTGAACACGGGCAGACAGAGTGGCAGGCAGAGTCAGAGGGAGAAGCAGGCTCCCTGCGGAGCAAGGAGCCCGATGTGGGACTCATGCCATGACGCCGGGATCATGACCTGAGCCGAAGGCAGCTGCTTAACCAACTGAGCCACCCAGGCGTCCCTGTATCTTACTTTTAAAGGCATATATTTAGTTTATCACTATGTTCCTTCTTTCTCCTTTGAAAAAAATGAATGAGTAGTTAATGCATGTGAAAAAAAAAAAACAAAAATATTGGGAAGAAGAAAAAGTAACAAGTGTACATGCCCATCTTAAGTGTCATTTTCTGAGCAGCAGCTCCCAGAGCTTTCAGCTCTACTAATAGGAATTGCCAGTTGTGTAGGTGGAATGGTTCAGGGTTATATTTGAGGAAACTGAAACTGCTGAGACCAATGCAAATGCAAATTCTCTCTTTCTTTGTTCTTTCCAGAGGCTAGAGAGATTGGAAAGCTGACACATGAAACCTGACAATGCATTCTTTATTCTCAGTTCTGAGTGGAGTGAATTAAAAACTGTAGATATCTTTTTTTAAGGATTTTATTTATTTGACACAGAGAGAGATCTCATGTAGGCAGAAAGAGAAGGGAAACAGGCTCTCTGCTGAGCAGCCCTGCCGATGCAGGGCTCGATCCCAGGACCTGAGATCATGACCTGACTTCAAAGGCAGAGGCTTAACCCACTGAGCCACACAGGTGCCCCCCAAAATAGATAGATATCTTAATGTGTGCTTTCTCTCTCACATCTAGGAACGGAAAAAAAAATTTGAAAAGGATGGTGAGCGGTTTTATTCCTTGCTGGATCGGCACTTACATCTATCATCCAAAAAGAAAGAATCTCAGTTACAAGAGGTATGTTCAAAAAGCTTGTTCCCACCTTCCTTTGCTGGCTGTGCCTTGGTAACATTGGGATCTTCCTATTAAAAAGTTTTCCTCCTGCCCTGCCTCAGCAGGGTTCCATTATAATATTAGTGCTTACAGTTAAAACTTTTGCCTGGGACTCAGGAGACTTGAGTTCTCAAAGCAGCTCCTCCAGTAACTTACCATGTGACATTCTTGTTATTGTTTGTTTTTTGGACCTTAGAATAAATAATTTAATACATAGTGTTTATGAAAGGAATAAAATGCAAGTATGAGAAAATAAAATTTCACCATACAACACTCTTACAATACTATTGACTATATTCCTTATGCTATGCCTTTTATTCCTGTGACTTAGTCACTCCATAACTAGAAGTCTGTATTTTTCACTCCCCCTCACACATTTTGTCCACCCCCTTTCCTTTGGCAACCATCAGTTTTTTTCTCTGTATTTATAGGTCTCATTCTGCTTTTTGTTTGTTTATTCATTTGTATTGCTTCTTAAATTCCACATATCAGTAAAATTATGATTATGAATCTTTCCAGTTTGGCTTATTTCACTTAACATAATACCTTCTAGAGCCATCCATATTTTCACAAACAGCAAGATCTCATCATTTTCTACATCTTCCCTATCCATTCATCTATCAATGAATATTTAGTTTTTTCCCATATCTTAGCTACTGTAAATGCTGCAATAAAGATAGGGGTGCATATACCTTTTTGAATTAGTGTTTTTATCTTCTTTGTATAAATATCCAGTAGTAAAATTTCTGGATCATATCGTAATGCTAATTTTTAATTTTTTGAGGAGCCCCCATACTGTTTTCCACAGTGGCTGCCCCAGTTTGCATTCCTACCAACAGTACTTAAGGGTTCCTTTTTCTTCACATCTTCCCTGACACTTGTTATTTCTTGTCTTTCATGGTGTGACTACAGAACATTTTTTCCTTGGCCTCATGTTCCTGTCAAAGGAGGAGTGGTACTCAGTGATATCCAAAGTTCCTTTCAGTTCTATGTTTCTGATTCCAGTATCTACATGAGGATAAAGTAAAACTAAGGCTGTATTTGAAAGATCAGGAGCAAATCTACATTTTTCCTGAGATATTCCAACATTAGCTTTTTTTAAAAATTGGCTTTCAGTGACTTCAATTCAATTAAGCCACCATTCCAAGTGTGTGCTGGGTGCAACAGGACTACAAAGACAATGAGACATACTTCTTATCCTTCTGCAGCTTCTAATTGGACTGCTAAAATAAGAATACACATGATAGGGGCACCTGGGTGGCTCAGTGGGTTAAAGCCTCTGCCTTCAGCTCAGGTCATGATCCTGGGGTCCTGGGATCGAGCCCCACATCGGGCTCTCTGCTCAGCAGGGAGCCTGCTTCCCCCTCTCTCTCTGCCTGCCTCTCTGCCTACTTGTGATCTCTGTCTGTTAAATAAATAAATAAATAATCTTTTTTTTTTTTTTTTTTTAAAAAAGAATACACGTGATACTTTAACAAGTAGAATTTTTACGGACTGTAACAAAAATGTGCATGCGGTGTCCTTGTAGAGGTGGGAAGGTGTTGAAAGATAAAAAATACTTACATTTGGATGTGGTACCATAGTGGTGCCCATTCAACAAAAGGTAAAGTCTTTGACAGAAATGGAGAAATGGACCTCTCACATGGAGGGAAGTGGTCCCAAGAATAGAAAACATGGAGTATGTTTGGGATATGGTTTGACCAGAATTTTTATTGCTATTGGAGAGTAGTGAGAGACAAGATAGGATCAGGCAAGTTGAGGTCATATTATAGAGTAATAGGCTCAGGAGTTTGTATTGAATTATTTTCGCCCTGGGAGGATCATTGAGAGCTTTTGGTAGTACAAGCAATATGAGTAGAATTCTCTTTTAAGAATCTTAAACTGTCTGAGGTTGTAAGATGAATTAGATCTGAGAGAGAGTGGAAGCAAGAAAACCAGGTCAGCAAACCATTGCTGTGATCTAGAGGAGAGAGCCTAAGTCACACGAGTGGCACTGGAGAAGGAAGGGAAGGAATTAACTGATTAAAACTGTTTTCAGTGGTAGCGTGCCTGGGTGGCTCAGTCAAACACTGGACTTTGATTTCAGCTCACATCATGGTCTTAGGGTCATGGGATTGAGCTCTGTACTGGGCAAGGAGCTTGTTTCAGAATTTCTCTCTTCCTCTCCCTCTGCTCCTCTCCCCATGTGAGTTCTCTTTCTCTCTCTCTTTCTAAAATAAATAAAACATTAAAAAATAAAACTTTTAATGGATAGATCTATGTGTTGAATAATAGGTCCAGTAAAAGTTGGAGATATTTTAGATTCAAGTATAAAAGGAGACACTCAATTGAGTAAAGTCTTTGACATGGCTATGAAAGTTCTTAGAAATTATCTTGTCCAAGGTTATACAGATTGTGATAAAGCTGAAGTTTATCTCCTGATATGTGCTTTGGTGACTCTCCATTAATTATATCATGTCAGGAGCCTCAGTGGTGAATAGAGTTAGTATTGAAAAGGTGAAGGACTACTTTTCTTCTATAAAGTGGAATAGTCTGAGGTCTTCTGTCATTTTCCTTCTGCAGTTTTTTGTTTTCTTCCTTTTGCATCTATTCTTGATTAGGTTCCTAAGCAGAAAGGAGTTAACATAATAGGCCTAAGTCTACTATGATTAGAAAAATCTGACTACAAGATTAGCTCTTGGCTTGTATCTGGGAACTTGGCTTGTGAACAGTTTCTTACACAGGATATAAAATTTTCCCTAAATGGTTAGAGTGACTCACTGTGCCTAGACTGCCTATACAAACAATGTGGTTTATGTTGAACATCTTATTTTCTTCTGGGAGTCTGGAATTTTGGTATATGCTTAGCAGTGGGTGCCTCTGTACAACCCCCAACAAATACCTAGGGCACTGAGTCTAAAGAGCTTCCACAGTAGACAAAATTTCACATGTGTTGTTATAACTTGCTGCTGGAGACATTAATTGTGTCCTGTGTGACTGTTTTAAGGGAGAACCCTTGGAAGCTTTCACCTAGCTTCCTCTAGACTTCATCCCATATATTTTTTCCTTTGGTGATTTTGCTCTATATTCTTTCATTAAAGTAAATATTAGCCATGAGTATGACTCTTAGCTGAGTCCTTTGAGTCCCTCTAGAGAATTACCAAAGGTGGGGATTTGTAACCCTGGACACAGTCCAAACTTTATTCTTTTTGAGGATTTTGCAATGAAAGCTTTCTGGAATGTCCTAGAAGTTTCGTGTTTTATGTAGATGTTCCTGGTGACTTTCCTAAAGAGCAAGAATGTAGCCTTTGTACTTCTTCAACTAAAAATAATCTGGACCCAGTGTCACTTTTTTTTAAAAAAATAAGAAACTTTATTTTTAGAGCAGTTTTAGGTTTACAGAAAAATTGAACATAAGTACAGAGTTCCTATATATCCCTAATTCCCAGCATGCAGTTTCCTCTACTAGTAACATTTGTATTAGTGAGATATATTGAAAAAATTGGTGAGCCAATGTATTGTATATTCTGTGGGTTTTGACAAATATATAATGACATGAATTCACCATTATACTATCATGTAGAATAGCGTCACTGCCAGCAAAATCTGAGAGCACCACCTATTCATTCCTTCATAATCCTTCCCCAACCTGCAGACCCATAGAAACTATTGGTCTTTTTATGGTCTCCATATTTTTGCCTTTTCAAGAATATTTTATTGTTGAAATTATACAGCATGTAGCATTTTCAGATTGGCTTCTTTCATCTGGCACTATGCATTTAAGTTTCTTCTGTGTCGTTTCATGACTTAATAGCTCACTTATTTTTAGTGCTGAATAATATTACATTGTGTGGATTTACCATGGCTTTTTTTAAAAAAGATTTTATTTATTTATTTGACAGAGATCACAAGTAGGCAGAGAGGCAGGCAGAGAGAGAGAGAGAGAGAGAGAGAGAGAGAGAGAAGAGGAAGCAGGCTCCCTGCTGAGCAGAGAGCCCGATGTGGGGCTCAATCCCAGGACCCTGGGAACATGACCTGAGCTGAAGGCAGAGGCTTAACCCACGGAGCCACCCAGGTGCCCCTGCCATGGCTTTTTTTTTTCAATCTTTTCACCTATTGAAGGATATCTTGGCTTTCTCTCAACTTTGTCAATTTTTTTTAAAGATTGTTATTTGAAAGCGAGAGAGCACATATGAGAGAGAGTACAAATGGGAGTGGGGTAAAGGGAGAGGGAGAAGCAGGAGCCCCACTGAGCAGGGAGCCTGAATCAGGGCTTCATTCCTGGACCCTGGAATCAGGACTTGAGCTGAAGGCAGATGCTTAAGTGACTGAGCCACCCAGGTGTCCCTCAGATTTGTCAGTTATTAATGATGCTGCTATCAACATTTGTGAAGAGGTTTTTATGTACATAATTTTTCAAATAATTTTGGAAATTTTCCAAAACCACAATTGCTGAATTGCACGGTAAGAGTAAATTTAGTTTTGTAAGAAGCTGTTGAAATTTCTTTCAAGTGACTGCCATTTTTTATTTCTATCATCAATGAGTGAGAGTTCTTGTTGCTCTTGTTCTCTTTGCCAGCATTTGGTGTTTGTGTTTTGGAATTTAGTCATTCTAATAGGTCTGCACTGTTACCTCTTTGCGATTATAATTTTCATTTCCTGGGCAATTTTCTTGGGTCCCTTCCCTCTTCAGGAGCTTTGTACTATTGCTTGACCCTATTTCTCAATACACTTTGCTTTGCTGCCCACCAAAAAAAAATCATTTCCCTAATGACATGATGCTGAACATTTTTCATATGCTTTTTTTGCCATGTATAGATCTCTTGGTGAAGTGTCTATTCAAATATTTTACCCTTTTTAATTGGACTGCTTTCTTACTATTGCATTTCAAGAGCTGGATGTCTATTTTATTTTTATTTCTATTTTTTATTTTCATGTGTGAGGGTGGAGGGGGCAGAGAGGCAAAGGAAAAGAGAGAAACAGACTCCCCACTGAGTGGGAAGCCCAATATGGGACTTGATCCCAGGACCCTAGGATCATGACATTAGCTGAAGGCAGTTGATTAACTGACTGAGCCACCCAGGTGGCTTTTCTTAAAAGACATTTATTTTTATTTTTTAATTTTAATAAATTTTTAATTTCCTTTTTTTTAAAACAATATCCTACTACTGTCCACCTGTCACTGCCCCCCACCCCCCACCCCACCCCTAGGAGTAAAAATAAAATTTTAACATGGGTTTTTGTTTAAAGTTTTTACTTAAATTCTAGTTAGTTAACATATATTGTAATACTGGTTTCAGGGGTAGAATTTAGTGGTTCTTCACACACACATACACACACATATATATACACATACCCGCACATACAAATGTGGTATATATATATATACATATATATGTATATATGTATATATATATATATATATATATACACACACAGACCACATTTCTTCATACATTCATCAATTGATGGGCATGTGGGCTTTTTAATAATTCAGCTATTGTTGATATTATTACTTGTTTGCCTATTTTATATATCAGACCTTTATGAGATGAGTGTTTTGCAAAGATATTCTTCCAGTCTATGGCTTGTCTTTCATTCTCTTAACTGAGTGTTTCACAAAGTGGACATAGTTTTTCTTATTTTTAATGAAATCCAACTTATCAGTTTTTTCTTTTGTGTATTATGCTTTTGATATTATATCTAAAAAATTGTCACCAGAATAGTAGAATGACCCTAAACTTGTCTCATCCCTTGAACACATCTAGCTAGTTATCAAATTATTCTGAGCACCCAAGAAGTCAATTGGAATTCTGAGAGAACAAATCTTCAAGTACAAGTAGAAAAGTAACCAGTTTTTTAGAAGGTAGGAAGTATGGAAGTTCACCTGGAGGAGACATAGCTGTGGATGTGGCAGCACGGAGGAAGCGTGATTACAGAGCCTACCAAAAATTATTAGAAGCAATGGAGTGCAAAATGGTTGTGAACTTCTAAGTTCACTACCATGGAGGACATGCTTGGATTAAAGATATTCAGGTGGTGAAAGGCATCCCAGTTAGCATGGAAGATGTCAGGCTTTCACTATGTGCAGACATGATACTCTATGTAGAAAACCCAAAGGACTGTCAAAAGATTGCCAGAATGCATAAATGACCTGGTAATTCCACAAGATGTAAAATCAAGTGCAGAAATCTGTTGCATTTTTATACACCAATAACAAAGCAGCAAGAAAAAGAAGTCAAGGAACCAATTTAATTTGTAATTGTACCAAAAACAATAAGATCCCTAGTATAAATCTATCTAAAGAAGTAAAAGATCTATAGTCTCAGTCAAAATACTACAAAATATAACCCCATCAAAATATTACCATCATTTTCACCAGAGCTAGAACCAACAATCCTAAAATTTGTATGCAACCACAAAAGACCCACAATAGCCAAAGCAATTCTGAAACACAAAAACAAAAGTGGAGACATCACAATTCTGGATTTCAAGCTATATTATAAAGTTGTAGTCATCAAGAAAGTATACTATCGGCATAAAATCAGACACATTATCAATGGTACAGAATAGAGAATCCAGAAATAAACCCAGATTTCTGTGGTCACCTAGTCTTTGACAGAGCAGGAAAGTCTATCCAGTGTAAAAAAAACAAAGTCTCTTAAATAAGTTGTGTTGGGAAAACTGGACAGCAAGATGCAAAAAAATGAATGTGGACCACTTTCTTATAGGATATAATAAAAAAATTCAAAATGGTTGAAAGACCTACAACGTGAAGAGTTTTAATCAGGAAAAGATGCTGTATTTCGTCATGTGGTTTTTCTTTTTTCTTTTTCTAAATTTTTATTAACATATAATGTATTATTACCTCAGGAGTACAGTTCTGTAAATCGCCAGGTTTACACATTTCACAGCACTCACCATAGCACATACTGTCCCCAATGTCCATAACCCAGCCACCCTCTCCCTACTTCCCTACCCCTGGCAATCCTCAGGTTGTTTTGTGAGATTAAGAGTCTCTTATGGTTTGTTTCCCTCCCAATCACATCTGTTTCATTTATTCTTTTCCTACCCCCCAGATCCCCCATGTAGCCTCTCAAATTCCTCATATCAGGGAGAACATATGATAACATTTTCCATTTTTTTATGTCTTTCTCAGTTTCTTTAGTGAGTACTTTATAGTTTTCTGAGTACAGATTCTTTGCCTCTTTGGTGAGGTTTATTCCTAGGTATCTTATGGTTCTGGGTGCAATTGTAAGTGGGATTGACTCCTTAATTTCTATTTCTTCTTTCTATTGGTGTAGAGAAATGCAACTGATTTCTGAGCATTGATTTTATATCCTGACACTTTACTGAATTCCTGTATGAGTGCAGGAAGTTTTGGAGTGGAGTCTTTTGGGTTTTCCACATAAAGTATCATTTGCACAGGTTGGGAGTTTTCCACATAAAGTATCATTTGCAAAGATTGAGAATTTGACTTCTTCTTTGCTGATTTGGATGCCTTTAATTTCTTTCTGTTGTTATTGTCTGATTGCTGACGCTAGTATTTCTAGTACTATGTTGAATAGCAGTGGTGATAATGGAAATCCCTGCCATGTTCCTGACCTTAGCAGAAAAGCTCTCAGTTTTTCTCCATTGAGAATGATATTTGCAGTGGGTTTTTCATAGACGGCTTTGGTGATATTCAGCTACGTAGCCTCGATCCCTACACTTTGCAGAATTTAATCAGGAAAGGATGCTGTACTTTGTCAAATATTTCTTTCAGCATCTATTTAGAGTATCATATGGTTCTTGTTCTTTCTTTTATTTTTTTTAATTTATTTTATTTATTATTATTATATTTTTATAATTTTTTATAAACATATATTTTTATCCCCAGGAGTACAGGTCTGTGAATCACCAGGTTTACACACTTCACAGCACTCACCAAAGCACATACCCTCCCCAATGTCCATAATCCCACCCCCTTCTCCCAAACCCCCTCCCCCCAACAACCCTCAGTTTGTTTTGTGAGATTAAGAGTCACTTATGGTTTGTCTCCCTCCCAATCCCATCTTGTTTCATTGATTCTTCTTCTACCCACTTAAGCCCCCATGTTGCATCACCACTTCCTCCTATCAGGGAGATCATATGATAGTTGTCTTTCTCCGTTTGACTTATTTCACTAAGCATGATACGCTCTAGTTCCATCCATGTTGTCGCAAATGGCAAGATTTCATTTCTTTTGATGGCTGCATAGTATTCCATTGTGTATATATACCACATCTTCTTGATCCATTCATCTGTTGATGGACATCTAGGTTCTTTCCATAGTTTGGCTATTGTGGACATTGCTGCTATAAACATACGGGTGCAAGTGCCCCGTTGGATCACTACGTTTGTACCTTTAGGGTAAATACCCAAAGTGCAATTGCTGGGTCATAGGGCAGTTCTATTTTCAACATTTTGAGGAACCTCCATGCTGTTTTCCAGAGTGGCTGCACCAGCTTGCATTTCCACCAACAGTGTAGGAGGGTTCCCCTTTCTCCGCATCCTCGCCAGCATCTGTCATTTCCTGACTTGTTGATTTTAGCCATTCTGACTGGTGTGAGATGATATCGCATTGTGGTTTTGATTTGTATTTCCCTGATGCCGAGTGATATGGAGCACTTTTTCATGTGTCTTTTGGCCATCTGGATGTCTTCTTTGCAGAAATGTCTGTTCATGTCCTCTGCCCATTTCTTGATTGGATTCTTTGTTCTTTGGGTGTTGAGTTTGCTAAGTTCTTTATAGATTTTGGACACTAGTCCTTTATCTGATATGTCGTTTGCAAATATCTTCTCCCATTCTGTCAGTTGTCTTTTGATTTTGTTAACTGTTTCCTTTGCTGTGCAAAAGATTTTGATCTTGATGAAATCCCAATAGTTCATTTTTGCCCTTGCTTCCCTTGCCTTTGGCGTTGTTCCTAGGAAGATGTTGCTGCGGCTGAGGTCGAAGAGGTTGCTGCCTGTGTTCTCCTCAAGGATTTTGATGGATTCCTTTCGCACATTGAGGTCCTTCATCCATTTTGAGTCTATTTTTGTGTGTGGTGTAAGGAAATGGTCCAATTTCATTTTTCTGCATGTGGCTGTCCAGTTTTCCCAGCACCATTTATTGAAGAGGCTGTCTTTTTTCCACTGGACATTCTTTCCTGCTTTGTCGAAGATTACTTGACCATAGAGTTGAGGGTCTATTTCTGGGCTCTCTATTCTGTTCCATTGATCTATGTGTCTTTGTTTTTGTGCCAGTACCATGCTGTCTTGATGATGACAGCTTTGTAATAGAGCTTGAATTCCGGAATTGTGATGCCACCAACGTTGGCTTTCTTTTTCAATATCCCTTTGGCTATTCGAGGTCTTTTCTGGTTCCATATAAATTGTAGAATTATTTGTTCCATTTCTTTGAAAAAGATGGATGGTACTTTGATAGGAATTGAATTAAATGTGTAGATTGCTTTAGGTAGCATAGACATTTTCACAATATTTATTCTTCCAATCCAGGAGCATGGAACATTTTTCCATTTCTTTGTGTCTTCCTCAATTTCTTTCATGAATACTTTATAGTTTTCTAAGTATAGAATCTGTGCCCCTTTGGTTAGGTTTATTCCTAGGTATCTTATGATTTTGGGTGCAATTGTAAATGGGATTGGCTCCTTAATTTCTCTTTCTTCTGTCTTGCTGTTGGTGTAGAGAAATGTAACTGATTTCTGTGCATTGATTTTATATCCTGACACTTTACTGAATTCCTGTACAAGTTCTAGCAGTTTTGGAGTGGAGACTTTTGGGTTTTCCACATATAATATCATATCATCTGCGAAGAGTGACAATTTGACTTCTTCTTTGCCAATTTGGATGCCTTTAATTTCCTTTTGTTGTCTGATTGCTGAGGCTAGGACCTCTAGTACTATGTTGAATAGCAGTCGTGATAATGGACATCCCTGCCGAGTTCCAGACCTTAGCGGAAAAGCTTTCAGTTTTTCTCCATTGATAATGATATTTGTGGTGGGTTTTTCATAGATGGCTTTGATGATATTGAGGTATGTGCCCTCCATCCCTACACTTTGAAGAGTTTTGATCAGGAAGGGATGCTGTACTTTGTCAAATGCTTTTTCAGCATCTATTGAGTGTATCATATGGTTCTTGTTCTTTCTTTTATTGATGTGTTGTATCACATTGACTGATTTGCGGATGTTGAACCAACCTTGCAGGCCTGGAATAAATCCCACTTGGTCGTGGTGAACAATCCTTTTAATGTACTGTTGAATCCTATTGGCTAGTATTTTGTTGAATATTTTCGCATCTGTGTTCATCAAGGATTTTGGTCTATAGCTCTCTTTTTTGATGGGATCCTTGTCTGGTTTTGGGATCAAGGTGATGCTGGCCTCATAAAATGAGTTTGGAAGTTTTCCTTCCATTCCTATTTTTTGGAACAGTTTCAGGAGAATAGGAATTATTTCTTCTTTAAATGTTTGGTAGAATTCCGCCGGGAAGCCGTCTGCCCCTGGGCTTTTGTTTGTTTGGAGATTTTTAATGACTGTTTCAATCTCCTTACTGGTTATGGGTCTGTTCAGGCTTTCTATTTCTTCCTGTTTCAGTTGTGGTAGTTTATATGTTTCTAGGCATGCATCCATTTCTACCAGATTGTCAAATTTATTGGCGTAGAGTTACTCATAGTGTGTTCTTATAATAGTTTGTATTTCTTTGGTGTTAGTTGTGATCTCTCCTCTTTCATTCATGAATTTATTTATTTGGGTCCTTTCTCTTTTCTTTTTGATAAGTCGGGCCAGGGGTTTATCAATTTTATAATTCTTTCAAAGAACCAGCTCTTAGTTTGGTGGATTTGTTCTATTGTTTTTTTGGTTTCTATTTCATTGATTTCTGCTCTGATCTTTATGATTTCTCTTCTCCTGATGGGCTTAGGGTTTCTTTCTTGTTTTTTCTCCAGCTCCTTTAGGTGTAGGTTTAGGTTGTGTACCTGCGACCTTTCTTGTTTCTTGAGAAAGGCTTGTACCGCTATATATTTTCCTCTCAGGACTGCCTTTGTTGTGTCCCACAGATTTTGAACCGTTTAGTTTTCATTATCATTTGTTTCCATGATTTTTTTCAATTCTTCTTTACTTTTCCGGTTGACCCATTCATTCTTTAGAAGGATGCTGTTTAGTCTCCATGTATTTGGGTTCTTTCCAAACTTCCTTTTGTGGTTGAGATCTAGCTTTAGAGCATTGTGGTCTGAAAATATGCAGGGAATGATCCCAATCTTTTGATACCGGTTGAGTCCTGTTTTAGGACCGAGGATGTGATCTATTCTGGAGAATGTTCCATGTGCACTAGAGAAGAATGTGTATTCTGTTGCTTTGGGGTGAAATGTTCTGAATATATCTGTGATGTCCATCTGGTCCAGTGTGTCGTTTAAGGCCTTTATTTCCTTGTTGATCTTTTGCTTGGATGATCTGTCCATTTCAGTGAGGGGAGTGTTAAAGTCCCCTACTATTATTGTATTATTGTTGATGTGTTTCTTTGATTTTGTTTTTAATTGGCTTATATAGTTGGCTGATCCCACGTTGGGGGCATAGATATCTAAAATTGTTAGATATTCTTGTTGGGCAGACCCTTTGAGTATGATATAGTGTCCTTCCTCATCTCTTATTATAGTCTTTGGCTTAAAATCTAATTGATCTGAATAAGGATTGCCACTCCTGCTTTCTTCTGATGTCCATTAGCATGGTAAATTCTTTTCCACCCCCTCACTTTAAATCTGGAGGTGTCTTCGGGCTCAAAATGAGTTTCTTGGAGCCAACATATAGATGGGTTTTGTTTTTTTATCCATTCTGATACCCTGTGTCTTTTGACAGGGGCATTTAGCCCATTAACATTCAGGGTAACTATTGAGAGATATGAATTTAGTGCCATTGTATTGTCTGTAAGGTAACTTGTACTGTATATGTTCTCTGTTCCTTTCTGATCTACCACTTGTAGGCTCTCTCTTTGCTTAGAGGACCCCTTTCAATATTTCCTGTAGAGCTGGTTTGGTGTTTGCAAATTCTTTCAGTTTTTGTTTGTCCTGGAAGCTTTTAATCTCTCCTTCTATTTGCAATGATAGCCTAGCTGGATATAGTATTCTTAGCTGCATGTTTTTCTCGTTTAGTGTTCTGAAAATATCATGCCAGCTCTTTCTGGCCTGCCAGGTCTCTGTGGATAAGTCAGCTGCCAATATAATTTTTTTACCATTGTATGTTACAGACTTATTCTCCCTGGCTGCTTTCAGGATTTTCTATTTGTCACTGAGACTTTTAAATTTTACTATTGGGTGATGGGGTGTGGGTCTATTCTTATTGAGTTTGAGGGGCGTTCTCTGAACCTCCTGAATTTTGATGCTCGTTCCCTTTGCCATATTGGGGAAATTCTCCCCAATAATTCTTTCCAGTATACCTCCTGCTCCCCTCTCTCTTTCTTCTTCTTCTGGAATCCCAATTATTCCAATGTTGTTTTGTCTTATGGTGTCACTTATCTCTCTAATTCTCCCCTCATGGTCTAGTAGTCCATTTGTCCCTCTTTTGCTCAGCTTCTTCATTCTCCGTCATTTGGTTTTTTATATCACTAATTCTTTCTTCTTCCTCATTTATCCTAGCAGTGAGAGCCTCCATTTTTGATTGCACCTCATTAATAGCTTTTTTGATTTCAACTTGGTTAGTTTTCAGTTCTTTTATTTCTGCAGAAAGGGCTTTTATATCTCTCGAGATGGTTTCTCTAATATCTTCCATGCCTTTTCGAACCCAGCTAGAACCTTGAGAATTGTCATTCTGAACTCTAGATCTGACATATTACCAATGTCTGTATTGATTAGGTCCCTAGCCTTCGGTACTGCCTCTTGTTCTTTTTTTTGTGTTGAATTTTTCTGTCTTGTCATTTTGTCCAGATAAGAGTATATGAAGGAGCAAGGAAAATACTAAAAGGGTGGCAACAACCCCAGGAAAATATGCTTTAACCAAATTAGAAGAGATCCCAAATCATGAGGGTGGAGAAAGGGGATAAAAAGAGGTTCAAAAAGGATGTAAGAAAAAAAAAGAAAAAAGAATAGAAAAGAAAAGAATTTAAAAAAAAGAAAACAAGAAAAATATAAAAAAGAAAAAATATATATATTAGATAAACTAGTTGAAAAACGTTAAAAAAGAAAAAGGTAAACGTTAAAAAAAAAATTTTACCAGAAGGCGAGAAAAAAAAAAAAATGAAACAGAAAAAAATTAAATTAACTGCAAGACTAAAAAAAATCACAGGGGAAAAGCCATGAGTTCCGTGCTTTGCGTTCTCCTCCTCTGGAATTCTGCTGCTCTCCTTGGTATTGAAACTGCACTCCTTGGTAGGTGAACTTGGTCTTGGCTGGATTTCTTGTTGATCTTCTGGGGGAGGGGCTTGTTGTAGTGATTCTGAAGTTTCTTTGCCCCAGGCGGAATTGCACCGCCCTTACCAGGGGCCGGGGTGAGTAATCTGTTCGGGTTTGCTTTCAGGAGCTTTTGTTCCCTGAGCACTTTCTGTAGAGTTCTGGAGGACGGGAATACAAATGGCGGCCTCCTGGTCTCTGGCCCGGAGGTGCAGAGAGCCCAGGGCCCCACTTCTCAGTGCGCTCTCAGAAAACAGCGCCCAGTTACTCCCGTCTGCCTGACCTCTGGCCGCGCTCCGAGCTCACCGAGCCTGCGACCGGTTCAAGGTAACACGGAGCTGCGAGCTTAATGTCAGCTCTGTCTCTGTAGCCGGCTTTCCAATTCCAGTACTCGCAAGCTCTGCGACACTCAGACACCCCCGATCCTTCTGTGACCCTGCGGAACCTGAGGCCACGCTGACCCCCCGGCTTCACCCCGGTTTAGCCTCTGGAGCGATGTCCCTCAGCAGAACAGACTTTTAAAAGTCCTGATTTTGTGGGCCGTTGCTCCGCCGCTTGCCGGGAGCCGGCCCCTCCCCCCGAGGTCTCTCTTCCCATCGCTTTGGACTCACTTCTCTGTCAGTCCTACCTTTCAGAAAGTGGTTGTTTTTCTGTTTCCAGAATTGCTGTTCTTCTTCTCTTCGATCTGCCGATGGATTTTCAGGTGTTTTCAATCTTTAGATAAGCTATCTAGCTGATCTCCGGCCAGCTGAAATAGTCTCAGCCTGCTACTTCTCACCATCTTGACTCCTCCCCCCTGTTCTTTCTTTTATTAATGCATTGTATTATATTGATTGATTTTCGGATGTTGAACCAACCTTGCAGTCCTGGGATAAATCCCACTTTGTCGTGGTGAATAATCCTTTAATATACTGTTGGAGTCTTTTGGTTAGTGTTTTAGTGAGAATTTTCGCATCTGTGTTCTTAAGGATATTGATCTGTAATTTTTTTTTTTTTTTTGATGGGATCTTTGTCTGGTTTTGGGATGAAGGTAAATGTTGGCCTCAAAAAATGAGTTTGGAAGTTTTCCTTCCATTTCTATTTTTTGGAACAGTTTCAGAAGAATTGGAATTAATTCTTTAAATGTTTAGTAGAATTCCCCTGGGAAGCTGTCTGACCCTGGACTCTGGTTTGTTCGGAGATTTTTGATGAGTGCTTCAATCGCCTTACTGGTTATGGGTCCGTTCAGGTTTTCTATCTTCCTGGTTCTGTTGTGGTAGTTTATATGCCTCTAGGAATGAATCCATTTCTTCCAGATAGTCAAATTTGCTGGCATATAGTTGCTCTTAATGTGTTCTTATTATTGTTTGCATTTCTTTGGTGTTGGTTTTGATCTCTCCTCTTTCATTCATGATTTTATTTATTTGGGTCCTTTCTCTTTTCCTTTTGAATCTGGCCAGGGGTTTATCAATCTTATTAATTCTTTTAAAGAGCTAGCTCCTAGTTTCGTTGATTTGTTCTATTGGTTTTGAATTGTTTTAATTTTTTTTTTGTTTTATTTTGCTTTGTTTTGTTTTTTGTTTCTATTCCATTGATTTCGGCTCTGATCTTTATTTTTTTCTCTTTTCTGCTAGGTTTAGGCTTTCTTTGTTGTTCTTTGTCCAGCTCCTTTAGGTGTTGGGTTAGTTTGTGTATATGAGACCTTTCTTGTTTGTTGAGAAAGGTTTTTATCACTCTATATTTTCCTCTCAGGACTGCCTTTACTGTGTCCCACAGAATTTGAACCATTGTGTTTTCATTATCATTTGTTTCCATGACATTTTTCAATTAGTCTTTAATTTCCTGGTTGACCCATTCATTCTTAGAAGGATGCTGTTTAGTCTCCATGTATTTGGGTTCTTTCCAAATTTCCTCTTGTGATTGAGTTCTAACTTCAGAGCATTGTGGTCTGAAAATATGCAGGGAATGATCCCAATCTTTTGATACGGGTTGAGAACAGATTTGTGACCCAGGATGTGATCTATTCTGGAGAATGTTCCATATGCACTAGAGAAGAATGAATATTCTATTCCTTTGGGATGGAATGTTCTGTATATATCTGTGATGTCCATCTGGTCCGGTGTGTCATTTAAGGCCTGTATTTCCTTGTTGCTCTTTTGCTTGGATGATCTTTCCATTTCAGTGAGTTTTTTTAAAAGTACCCTACATTATTTTATTATTGTCAATGTGTTTCTTTGATTTTGTTATTAATTGATTTATATAGTTGGTTGCTTCTATGTTAGGAGCATAGTTAATTAAAATTGTTAGATCCTGTTGTTGGACAGACACTTTGAGTATGATATAGTGTCCTTCCTCATCTCTTATTATAGTCTTTGGCTTAAAATCTAATTGATCTGATATACGGATTGCCACCCCAGCTTTCTTTTGATGTCAATTAGCATGGTGAATTGTTTTCCACTCCTCACTTTAAATCTGGAGGTGTCTTTGGGTTTAAAATGAGTTTCTTGTAGACAGCATATTGATGGGTTTGGTTTTTTATCGATTCTGATATCCTGTGTCTTTTGCTTGGGGCATTTGGCCCATTTACATTCAGGGTAACTATTGAGAGATATGAATTTAGTGCTATTGTATTGCCTGTAAGGGGACTATTATTGTATATTGTCTGTTCCTTTCTGGTCTACTACTTTTATTCTCTCTCTTTTCATAGAGGACCCCTTTCAGTATTTCTTGCAGAGCTGGTTTGGTGTTTACGAACTCTATTTTAGTTTTTGTTTGTCTTAGAAGCTTTTTATCACTCCTTCTATTTTCAGTTATAACCTAGCTGGATATAGTATTCTTGGCTGTGTGTTTTTCTCATTTAATGCTCTGAATATATCATGCCAGTTCTTTCTGGCCTTCCGGGTCTTTGTGGATAAGTCTGCTGCCAATCTAATATTTTTACCACTGTGTGTTACAGACTTCATATCCTGGGATGCTTTCAGGATTTTCTCTTTGTCACTAAGACTTGTCAATTTTACTATTAGATGATGGGGTGTGGACCTATTCTTATTGATTTTGAGGGAGACTCTCTGAGTCTCCTGAATTTTGATGCTTGTTCCCTTTGCCATTTTAGGGAAATACTCTACAATAATTCACTCCAATATACCTCCTGCCCCTCTCTCTCTTTCTTCTTCTTTTGGAATCCCAATTGTTCTAATATTGTTTTGTCTTATGGTATCACTTATTTCTCAAGTTCTCCCCTTAGGGTCCAGTAGTTGTTTGTCTCTCTTTTGTTCAGCTTCTTTATTCTTTGTCATTTGGTCTTCTATATCACTAATTCTCTCTTCTGCCACATTTATCTTAGCAATGAGATCCTCCATTTTTTAGTGCACCTCATAAATAGCTTTTTTAATTTCAACTTGGTTAGATTTTAGTTCTTTTATTTCTCCAGAAAGGGTTTTTATTTCTCCAGACAGGTTTCTCTAATATCTTCTGTGCCTTTTTCGAGGCACACAAGCACCTTGAGAATTGTCATTCTGAACTCTAGATCTGACATATTATCAATGTCCATATTGATTAGGTCCCTGTCCTTTGGTACTACTGCCTCTTATTCCTTTTTTTTTTTTTTTTTTTTTTTTTTTGTGGTGAGTTTTTCAGTCTTGTCATTTTATCCAGGTAAGAATGTATGAAAGAGAGAATAAAATACTAAAAGGGTGGCAATGACCTCCATAAAATGTGCTTTATCTAAATCAGAAGAGACCCCAAATCCTGGGGTGCGGGGGAGAAGGGGTAAAAAGAAGTTCAGAACAAAAAATTAAAAAAAGAAAAAAATATATATATATATTTTAGACTGGTGGATAGAACAGGGTCACCCACTTAATTTTGGGAGTGTTTTGGTCTCTTAAAAGAAACTACCTCCCAAAATTTTAAAGAATGAAAAACGTATATAATGGTAAACACGATGAAGGGATGCAATATGAGTATAAAGTTGAAAAACTTTTTAAAAAAGAATTCTAAAAAAGGAATTGATAAGTTGTGTGGTAAAATAAAGACAAAGAAAGTGGAGAGAATTTCCTCAGGCTGCAGACTAGAACAAGGCCCTGTGTTAGATTTATGTTATATTTTGATCTATTTGAAGAAGTTGTTGTATCCCAAAATTTTTTAGAATAAAAAAACCCAGTGTGTATACAAAAAGTAAAGTTAGATATTATGAAGGATAAAATATGACTATAATAATGAAGTTTCAAAAAATAGTTTTTGAAAGGTATTGTTAAGACAAACTAGTTAAAAATGTTAAAAGAGGAAAGGGTAAAAGTTTAAAAAATTTAGCAGAAGGAAAAAATAAAATTAAAAAAAATTAATTAACTTTGTACAAGTAAAGAATCATGGGGTAAAGCCATGAATGCCATGCTTTGCTTTCTCCTCCTCTGGAATTCCACTGTTCTCCTTGGTAAATGAACTGGGTTGTGGCTGGATTTCCTGGTGATATTGTTGGGGAGGGGCCTGTTGCAGTGATTCTTAAATGCTTTTGCCCAAGATGAAATTGCACCGCCCTTACCAGGGGCCAGGCTAAGTTATCCACTCGGGTTTGCTTTTGGGAGCTTTTGTTCCCTGAACACTTTCTGTAGAGTTCCAGAGGACAGGAATGAAAATGGCCGCCTCCCAGTCTCCAGCCTGGAGGAGCCGAGAGCTCGGGGTCCCACTCCTCAGTGTGCCTTCGGAGAAACATGCTCAATCACTCCCATCTCCCTGGCCTCTGGCTGCATTTCGAGCTCACCCAGCCTGTGACCAAGAATCTCTGTCTCTGGCACACAGCCCTGCCTGGAGTCTCCAAACCCAGCAGATCCCTGTGTTCTTCCAGGGGTGTCTCCCCAGATCTTGTGGGGTCCCCACTTACAGAGCAGTGGCCTTTGCCACAGATCACAATTTAAGGTATCCCTGAGTTGAGAGCTCCCTCCTCAGCTCCTTCTCTGTAGCCAGCTTCCCTGGTCTAATACCTGTGAGCTCTGTGACACTCAGACACCCCCGATCCTTCTGTGACCCTGTGGGACCTGAGACCAGGCTGTCCCCATGTGGGCTTCACCCCGGTTTAGTCTCTGGAGCGATGTTCCTCAGTGGAGCAGACTTTTAAAAGTTCTGATTTTGTGCTCCATTGCTCTGCTGCTTGCGGGGAGTCGGCCACTCCCCCCACGGTCTATCTTCCTGTCGCTTTGGATTCACTTCTCCGCCAGTCCTACCTTTCAGAAAGTGATGGATTTTCTATTGCTAGAATTACTGCTCTTCTTCTCTTCGACCTCCTGTTGGATTTTTGGGTGTTTGGAATGGTTTGTTAAGTTACTTAGCTGATCTGCTACCTGATGTTGTCTCAGCTTGCTACTTCTCTGCCATCTTGACTCCTCCCCGCTCTTCTTCTCTTTATGTTGGTATGCATTTCTCACATTGTTTTCACTATTTTTGAAGAAGTTCTTATTATATTTCTTGGGTCACAATTTTACTAGCAACACATTCCTCCATATTTTGTTTGTTTGAGAAAATCCTTAATTCTTCTTCACTTTTGAAATATAATGTCACTGGATACAGAATTCTCAATTTGTGATTTTTCTTTCAATATCTAAAATATCTCACTCTACTCTTCTTTTTGCATGGTCTTTTGAGAGAAATTCTATTTTTACGCATCTTTAGATAAGGTGTTTCTTCTTCTTCAAGATTTTCTCTGTCTTTAAATTTGTGTTATTTGAATATGATATGACTACATGTATTTTTTTTTTTTTTTTTGTATTTATACAGCTGTTCTCTGAGCTTTCTCAATCTTTTGTTTGGTACCTGTCTAATTTTGGAAAATTTTCAGTCATCACTTTAAGTATTTCTTATATTCCATTTTTCCCTCCTTTATATATCTTATACCTTTTATAATTGTCCAACATTTCATAAATATTTCTGTATTTTTGATTCTTTTTTCTCTTTGCATTTCAGTTTTTGAAGTTTCTATTAAACATACATTCAGGTTCACTGATTTTTTCTGTAGTCTTTTTTAGGCTGTCGATAAGCCCATTCAAGGCATTCTTCATTTCTGCTATTGTTTTTGATTACTTGCATTTCCTTTTGATTAATACTTCAAGTTTTCATATATCCACATATATTATTCACATGTTCTTGTGTGTTTTCCTCTTTTTCAATTAATGCCTTTGCTGTAATTTCTGGTGTAATAGTTCCACTATCCACTATCTTGACCTTATCTAAGTTTGGTTTTGATGTTTGTTCTTTTTTTCTAAAGATTTTATTCATTTATTTGACAGAGAGAGAGAGAGAGAGAGAGATCGATCACAAGTACGCAGAAAGCTAGGCAGAGAGAGAGACGGGAAGCAGACTGCCTGCCGAGCAGATAGCCCATGTGGGGCTTGATCCCAGGACCCTGAGATCAAGACCTGAGCTGATGTCAGAGGCCCAACTCACTGAGCCACCCAGGTGCCCCTTGATGTTTGTTCTTCATCTTCAACTGGTTTTTGTTCTTGAATGCCTTGTACTATTTTGTTGAAAGCCAGGCATGATGTTCCAGGTAAAAGGAATTGAAATAAATAGGCCTGTAGTATGAGGCTTTATGTTTACATTACTAGGAGTTAGGCTGGGCTTAGTTTGCTTTTCGACTATGCTTGGTTTTTTCTAACTATTGTTCTGAAGCCAAAATTTCCTCTGGTATTTTTTTTTTCTGTTTTCCCTGTTGTCTTTTGCTTTCTTTAGAGAGGTATTCTTTTTTTCTTTAAAAAAATAATTATTTATTTGAGAGAGAGAGAGAGAGGAAGAGGGAGTGAATTTGGGGGGCAGAGAGGAGTAGAGGGAGAGAATCTCAAGCAGACTCTCTGCTGAGCTTGGATTCGGATGTGGGGCTTAGTCTCATGATCCTGAGATCATGACCTGAGCTGAAAGCAAGGGTTAGACACTTAACTGAGCCACCCAAGCACCCTGAGAATTATTCTTAAATAACTGGTAGTCTAATTTCTGCTTCTGTGCTTCTGCTCTGGTAATCTCTGATTCTCTATTTTCAACTGTCTATCTAATATTGGAGGCAACTGTTTTCCTTCTGACTTTACTTCTCTGTTGTTTCTAAGGGGAATTATTCATTTTCAGTTTGTTCATCATTTTTCTTGTGAGGATGGGTGAGGTAACTTTCAAGATCTTTAATTGTTGAACCAGAAATCAGAAGTTTCACAATGATCACTTTTTAATTCTTGGTTTATAATTCTCTGTCTGTAAAATAAATGAATAAGATCATTACTTGGTGGCTAAATTCTCCCCTAGCTCTAGCATTCTGTTGAGTCCATAAGCAGTGACTTGCAAAAGTGACTGTGCTGTTATGTGACATTTGCTACTCTTCTTTACAGGCAGACCTCCAGGTGGACAAGGAGAGGCAGAATTTCTTTGAGTCCTCCCTTGATTATGTATATCAAATCCAGGAAGTTCAGGAGTCCAAGAAGTTCAACATTGTGGAGCCAGTAAGTTCTATCTGTTGATGAATAGTCTAAAAATATTTACCAAATACCAGGTAAATATGGAGAACTTTGACCATAAAATTGAGATTTCAAAGATGCTGAAGGATATTTAATGCTTAATAATGAATGTCAAGAAAATAAACACAGTAGCTTGGGTTGCTCTTGCTCTCTTACTAACAGTATTTTCTCTCTCTTCTTTACCTCTACTCCCCTGCCTTTTTTTCCTCTCCCATTTTCTGTCCCCTCAGCTATGATTTTTCTTTCCTTCTCTTTTTTGTTTCCTTTCTCCTTTTCTCCCTTCTTTGATTTCTCTGACACCCTTTCTTTTTTTTTTTCTCTTCCCTTCCTTGCTCTCATGCTTTCATAACACTTTTATAGTGCCTATAATATGCCTGTCAATTTCCTAGGAGCACATGTCCCTTGCACTTAATGACTTCCTATTGTACTATTTTTACTTTGATCTTCTTTATTTTCTAATTACATCTCCTTGACTATAAAAAGGGTGTGCTTTGATATGACAGCTATGTTGAATTTTAATTCTTAGTAAAGAAAATCTAGAAAAAAATATAGGAAAAAACAAAAATAACAAATTCCCATACAGAGATAATCACTGTTGATATTTTGGCATTTTCTTTCCAAAATTTCTGTATTTGTTATATTTCTCTCTCTATATATGTCTGTCTTTGTACTTTAGATGTGGATGTATGTACACATGTGTGCAGGTCTGTTTACACATGTATATATTTTTCACATGAACATGTATATGTATATACATGTATACATGTATATGAACATGTATATCTGTGTGCAACCAAGTGTTTATTTATTTATACAAAAAACAGTTAGCTTCTGTTATATGTCAGGCACTGTGCTAAGCACTGGGTATCTTATAGTGAATAAGACAAACTCTGTTTCTGTCTTCATAAAGACTACACTCTTATTGGGTAGACAGAAGGGAAAGAAGAATATATATAAATATAACTAATTGTAAGTTATAATAGGGGCTAAAACAAATAACAAGAATGGGCAACTACTTTAGATTAAGTGGTCAAGGAGGAAGTCTGAAAGTATCACTTAAGATAAGTTCTAAAGAAAGAGAGGATGCAGCCACATGCATAATGGGGAAATAATATTAAAGATGCAGAAAAAAACACATGTGCATGATCCTTAAGTTAGGAAAGAATGGTGTGCCTGAGGAATGAAAATGTTAGTGCCTTTAGATATAGGTAATAGAAAAGGAGACTGGCAGGAAATAATGTATGATAGGAAGGCATAGGACTTGTAATCATGGTAAGGAGTTTGGATAGTAGTCTAAGTGTAGTGGAAAACCATGGATATAAGTTTTTTAATCAGGATATGATATAAGCTGATTTTGTTGTGTGGAGAATGGCTTGGAAGAGATCAACAGTGGAAGCAAGGAATCCAATTAGGAGGCTACTACAGCAGTCTAGGCAAGAAAAGAGCTTGGTTTGGGTTAGGGTGCTGAAAGTGGAAACAGAAAAGAATGGCTGGATTAGAGATATATTTTGGTGGTAAAACTGACAGAATTTGGATTGAGATGTGAGTGGAAAAGAAATCAAGGATGATTCTTTACTTTCTGGCTTGACTGAGTAAGTGGTAGTGTCATTTCCTGAGATGAGAAAGCTTGGAAGAGAAACAGAAAGATTGTGTATATGACAAGGTATGTAGTACACAAACCCAATTACATTTATATATAAATAAATGTATATATGTACATGTGTATATATATGTACCTTTATTGTGTTTTTGTGTATACATAGTTTGTGTTTATATGTATAATATATGCATGTGTATATGCATATTGTGTATCTTTGTGCATATTTACATATACCTATCCACTTATTTTCTAAATAGAATAGAGAAATTATTATTACTTCCTATTATTATACTTTATTATTGCCAGAAGTGAGCATTATTGTTTAAAGGTTTGTATTTCATAGATGAAATCATATTTTCATTGTTTTTCTGTGTATTTATTAATGAATTTGAATATTTGGAACATTAAAAAAATTAGTTATTTTATGTCTAATTCTTAAACCCCTCTGAAATATTTTTAATTTGAAAATGGGTTCATACTATTTGAATCTTTTAGCATTAGGACATTCTTCATTAAGGTACATACTTTACTCATTTATTCACCTATTTTTTTTTTTTGCCCAACAAATATTGATCAACTATTCTGTGACAATTCTGAGGATATAGAGAGAAAATGCACAGTCTATTCCATGGTCCAAACAATGAATGGTTTTATATGCTATCTGGAAAGGATTTGAATGAATACATTTGTTAGTAGTTCTTGTTTTCTGGAACTAAGTTCAACATAAATGTTTAATAAGAGAATAGCTATGTGTAGACCTGCTTGTGTTTTCATGATTACTTTTAACACTATACTTGGTATATGGAGTTTCTTTTCCAAGTTTCTTTTTCCTTTATTTAGTAATGAGAAGGTACTGATGATGAAGTTATTTTTACACATTTCCCCTAGGTTTTGGCCTTTCTTCATAGTCTCTTCATTTCCAACAACTTGACTGTGGCGCTCACGCAGGATTTCCTCCCATACAAACAGCAGCTCCAGCTCAGTTTGCAGAATGTGAGTTTGCATGTGGATTTCTTCACCTGTCCCTGCATTCCAGCTGGATCTCAGCTGCAATGACCTTGATCTTGAAATTCCAGCTTATTGCATTCTAGCCAATTTGTCAGGACATACTAATGTGGATCATAATTATTTTAGTATGCTTTCTCTTCCAGTTTCAACTCTTACCAGTCTTTGAGGCTTATTGTTGTTCAAACCTACCCTTCTACCCTCTGACACTTATATCTATCCAGTAAACATTAAATGTTGCTAATTTACTGCATCCCTCTCAGATCAGAACACAACTATGGGCTTGTTTAAGCACAGGTTTTATGCTACTTCCATGTTGGTCAGTCAAGGCACTTGTGAGTTTTATGACATGAATGCCCATTTTTCCCTCTCTTCCTTTAAATTATATATAAATTATATATAAAGGTTTTATTCACCTTCTTTCCCATCTGGTTCTTATAGATGGCCATAGGCATAGCCTTCCCATCTTCGTAACATATATATTTTTTCTCATTTGTTTATTTAACCCACTATTCAGTGAATGGCTATGGATATAACATATACTCTGTGCCAGGCATGGACATACCATAATGAAGTATGTTAGGTTTTCTGTCCTCAGGGAACATACAGTCTCTTGCAGGAAAGATACATAAACACTGGAACACACCATAATTCCTTGTGATAAGTGTTTGAATAGCATCAAGACCAGAAATTTTAAGGAAGCACAGAAAGTGGAACATTTGACAGCCTGACACAGAGAAGGCATCGCTGAGATAGTGACTTTGGACTAGTTGTTACATTACATGAAATTTGTAGAGTATTTTTATACGAAAAAGTTGCTAATAAGGTTGTTAGTGGAAAATAAACTTCACCTGGTTGTTTAGGAGGATCCTGACTTACAGTTGTTTTGTTTCTTTCTATGTGGGTACTCATCTTCACCAGAATGTGAGTCCCTGATTTCTATGGATTTTTAAAATCTTCCTATAACCAGGTTAATCATTTGAATCTTCCTCCAAATAGAACTTGAAAAGTATGAGTTTAATAGCAATGTTTTGTATCTGTGTATATGATGAACTCATTCACAAGATAATCAATAGTGTGGGCCTAACAAGATAGCTAGCTCAGATCACCTTTGTGACTGATGTAACAATCTTGAGACTGGACATTAAGAACCTATCTCTAATGATTTTCATACCCACATTTCAAGCAGTGTTTTGCTATTGTGTTTTAGTTGTGCAGTTTTAAATAGATTTCTTCTTACCATTAGTTTTTGTTATTAACATCTTCAAAGATAGCACCTTGTCATGTATTTTATCCTAATAAGCCAGAATTTGATTCAGAGTCAAGTAGGCAGTAACTTTACTTGAGGGAGAGCTTAGAAGTTGCCATGATAATATTACCTTTGAAAACTTTTACAATTTCCTATTTTGTAAAGCAGAGTTCAGTCTGGCGCTTAGAATTCTAAGAACCTTTATTTATTGGCTTATGTGATTTCCATTAGAATAAAGTCTCCCAGATGTATTTTTATGGTTATATTGCTATTTATGTTTCTGTTTCCCTTTTAGTCTTTGGCACTGTTAATCTCGTAAAGTTGTTTTCTAGTCACGATGCTATTCAACATTTTTGTTGTTGTTTTTGCTATGTTGTAGCATATTATGCAAACCAAGAAAACTCTGCACTGGATCTATAACCAATAAGTGCTTTTTAATAACCATGGTGATAATGAGAATAATTATGATGATAATGTCTTCACAGACAAGAAATCATTTCTCCAGTACCCGAGAAGAGATGGAAGAACTTAAGAAAAGGATGAAGGAAGCTCCCCAGACATGCAAACTTCCAGGACAGCCTACCATTGAAGGCTATCTCTATACACAAGAGAAATGTGTGTGGGAATACAGGGATACACACTGGGTTTCAGTAGGCTAGCACCTACTGCCACTTGGCATCTCCAAACTCCAGGCACCCATATTGTTCATAGACCCCTGACAGCTATACCTCTTTGGAGAACAGTCTGGGAACAGAGGGAAAAAAGGAAAAGGAAGGAGAAATTCGAGGGGTAGTAGTTAAGGATTTGTCTTCTGAAGACTTGGGGATGATAAGATCTAAGGTTTTTCTCTGTGATCCAAAGTGGGGATTGTTAATTGTTTAATCCTTCTGATGACTATGACTGGGGGGGAAAAGGAGGTAGGGGAAAGGAGGCAGAAAAGTAGTATTTATTATACCTACTATGTACCAGGCATGGTGCAAAGTGCATTAAATATACTATCTCATTTAATCTTTAAAACCACTTACCATACCATTTTACTTGAGGCCACTGAGGCTTATAGTGATCACTAGTTGAAAGCTACCCAGTGATATGTTGGCAAATTGAACATAATTAAAAACCATCAACAACAACAACAAAAAAGTTACCCAACTATCAACTAGCAAGCCTGAGTAAACTCAGTTCTATGAAATGCCAAAACCTATCCTCCTATCACTATACCCTATACCTTCCACTGCCTTAGGAATACATGATTGCTCTTAAAGCAGTAAACAACAACCATTGTGCTTTCAGTGGGCAGGACAGTTGTTCATTGCTAACCAAGGCCCATGGATTAACTTCTCCATTCACTGAATATTGCAGAGTATTTAAGCCTTCCTACTTCCTAAATTACTTTATGAAAACTTATGTGTGCTCTTTGATTTCCTTATGAACTATGACCCAATGGTTTCAAAGCCTGTGGTTTCAGCCCTGCCCAGACTTATTATACCTGAGAAGAAGAGGCAAAGGAGGCTATTTACATGTTACCAGTGACAAAAACTACTGCAATTCACAAAGCATGGCATTCAGGCAGTGATAGTATCATCTTTTCTTCTCTAAGAGAAATTAACTTCTGGTGGTTTTCAAACATATGTTCTTTAATCTCTTGGGTTTATCTCTACAACTGTGCATTGCAGAATTTCTCAGTCTCAGTGCAATTGACTTTTTGGGCTGGGTAGTTCTTTGTTCTGAGAGGGGGGTCATGTACATTATAAGATATTTAGGAGCGTCTGTGGCCTGTCCTCACTTTATTCTAATAGCATTCATAGGTATGACAACCTAAAATGTCTCCAGACATTGCCAAATATCTCTTTGGCAAAATTGTCCTTGGTTGAAAACTACTGCTATATTATAAATGATGTGGGAATAATGATTTTCTAATCTTGGCTCTAATATCAACTAGCTATGTGGTGCTTCTGTGCCCCAGTTTTCTAATGTGTCGAATGGATATGATGTTGCTATTCAGTTGAATGTTTACCGAACATCCTTTTTGCCAGGTGATATGTAGTGCATTGAGGATTTTAAAAAATATGAACCAATCTTATTTTTTTTGAAATCCAACATTATTTTTATTTTTATTTATTTTTAGTTTTTGTTATTCTTTTATTATGGTCTGTTAGTAACCTTCAAGAAGTTCATAGTGTGATGAGGAAGACAGACAACTATATCAAGAATTATAAAGAAATGTGTTGAACACTGCATTTGGGGCATATATTGAAGGGCTTTTTTGAGGAAGCAATGTTTAAATTAGGAATTGAATTATGAGTGGAAGGTTGATAGACAAAAAAAGGGGGGAATTCCAGGTATATACCATTGCATGTTACTCAGGCACAAAGGTATGAGGATGTAGTTAATTTTCAGGGTCATAGTTTGCAAAGAATAGCCCTGGTATACACTTTCCATCCTGATGTAATTATTAATAGTGACCCATTCACTCTTAAATATGTATTGAATTTGGACTAAAAATATTTGGTCACCTGTTTATTTGGTAACTGAAAGTAATTCAATGAGACAGGACCATAGAGGGTGGCAAATGACAAAGTAGGAAAGGTAAATGTCATATTAGGAAGGGTCTTGTGGGCCAACATGAGTTTAGAGACAGTGGGGAAGCCATGCAAGATTTATAAGAAAAATGATATAATAGACATCAGTATTTAAAAAATAATTCCTTTAGCTAAAGAATAGAGAATGGACTGGAAAGGAGTGATCAGAGATGGGAGCAATCAGAGAGAAGGTCACTGTCATAATTAATTAGTGAAATGTTCAATTTTTATTTTGTTTGAAGTAGATCATAAAACATTATAAGGAATTCAGCAATAGGGTCCTGAACTAATTCAGTTCTAGAAGGGATGGAGAGAAGAAACAGCTGAAGGAGAGACATGTTGGAAAAATAATGAGCAGTTCCCAGCCACCAGTCAAAAGAGACAAGTTACAGGGAAGAAGAAGCAGAAGATTACACATGTTTCCAACTCATACAATAGGATGAACAGCAGAAGCGTTTAGAAGAGACATGACAAAAAGAGTTATTTGGAGCAAGCTAGAGCAGATATGGAAAGCATTTGATGAGGATTAGGATCTCTGTATGTGCTGTGCATCAATAGCCCACAGGGTTGGAGTTCAGGGGAAGATTAGAGCTAGATCCAAAGCCCTGTGATTATGAAGAGCAGGCTATACCACTTCCATCTTAGGAGTGTATTGACCAGACAGCCAAATGGATATAGTCTGTCAGCTCACTTTTGCCTATCATTGTAGGGGCTTTGGGAATATCCTGGGTGAAATATTACTGCCAGTATGAGAAGGAGACCAAAATGCTCACCATGACACCTATGGAGCAGAAGCCAGGTGCTAAACAGGTCAGTTCTTTTGTGTGCCATATTTTTTGAAATGCATCTGTGACTGTATCTTAGAAAAGAGTATATCTTGACTTAGTTTCAAAGAATCAAGTCCAGCATGGTTATGTGAAGCCATGATTTTGTATGTTCCTCTTGACACAAATTTGCATTGGGCCAGCTACTACTCAGGTGAGTGAAATATGTCTGTTAATTATGTCAAGCCTTCTGAAAATGCCTGTGCTTTTTCAGATCATTTATTAAATTATTACAAGTTCTTGTCACATTGTACAAGAAAATTTGCAAGAATATGGATGAATTGCAAGAGGATAGTGTTACTTGCCTTTAAGAAGTCTCTACTTCTTAGGATTCTTAGGATTCCTTTAAATAGCAAGTGTTTAAAATACTTTCTGAAATTCCTTGTTTTTTAGAGAAGTATGTCTGTTTCCTGAAGTTAGAATAATCTGTACCCCCTATTGTATATAATTTTCAGATATATTTAAGCAGGTAATGCTTCTTCTTCTGTCCTTCAAACCTTCCCCATCCCCTAAAATGTCAAGATGAGTTTAACACACTAAGAAGATAGTTACTTACCTGGAAGAACCTAATCTTATATATTACATACTATACTATACTTACTCTACTATGCTATAGTATATTATATATATGACAACACAGCCAAAAAACTTATTCTGTTATCTCACTTTTTGCCTATCTTTGGAAATTCTGTCTCTCAAGGGTTTATTAAGATAAAAGCTGATAGAATATTCATATTCTAAAAGTAGTTTAGTGTGTCCCTTTAAACTGTCTCTCAGACTGGGTTGTAAGGCATTATTTTTAAGGATTTCTATTCTTTATAAATTGTTTACAAAGTCAAACAAGGTTCATTTTGTTAGCACTGAACCTTGGTGGCATGAAAAAACCTAATTTTGGTAGGCAGAAATTTGGAGAAAAACTGGGCCATTCTGTCTCCTTTGCTGGTGCTTTCCCTGGAAGATCTCTCCTGTGTGACTTGTTCACAGAAAATTAGAGAGGACTGAGATTTGGTGTCAGGCTATAGAAAATTGCCTTTTTTGTCTTGAACCCAGAATTTTGTCATTCAGTTTTGAATGGGTATTGGAGATGGAATGCACCTCTAATGAAGGATACCAAATAGGGTTTCCAGAACCCTCATCCATGCTTCTATATGGGCCAGTTACTCATTCTTGACTCCAAAACTCTTCTTAGTTTCCAGTCTGTTAATTGCCAAAGTACCTTCCAAGTAGTTTCATTAAATTTATCTTGGTCTCTATCACAGCATTTTTTCCATTTCTGTCGGTACTTAGCTGATGTATCTTATTGACTAGTGCTTATAAGCACTGTCCTGTAGTTTCTTCCTTTCCTTTTCCTACACACATTTCTTTCCCAGTCCCAGACTTTAAAATAAGCTGATTAGGCCCTTTTCTGCTCAAGCACTTACTGAAAAGCTCAAGACAGAAGCAGTCATCCCACTTTCATATCCTCCTAGGAGATGAGCACAAGCTCTCCTTTTAGTTTTTCTTTCCTTCTTCCCTTTTCATTGAGTGGCTGCTTGTAAAATTGCAATAGTCAGCCTAAGCAGTTTTAATATGGGATTCCTTATGGAGTGGAAAGAAGAACTTGGTTCTCTATTTAGAAGGAGGGGAAGGTAAATTAGTAACTTAAATTTCCCTAAAATGAAGTTGGAAATGATTTCTTCTTGTCATTTCTCTCAGTTCCTATTCCTGGTTTGTGTTTTAGAAAGGTAAATAATACAAGGAAGTGAGACTATAATAACACCATAAAATCCACTATTTATTGACATCTACGTGTGCCTGGCACTGAGCTAGACACTTTTGGTCAAGCACTTCATTTACTTTCTCAGTATGCCTGTTAAGTATTAGTAGTTCAGTTTGAAGACGGATCCCTCTTTCTGATTATGGTACTTAACAGTGTTCCCTACTAGTTCAGCCTATCAACTTCCACTTTTGTTGTGCTGCTCATTTTATAGGTTATCTTCCCAAATTCTCTTTTATAGGATCCCCATCATTTCCCTGTCAGGCAGTTGTAGTAAGAGGAAGGAGTGCTATCTTTTGACTTTCAACAACTGGGTTTAAATCCTACCTCTATGACCTAGTAGCTTTTTGACCCCAAGTAAATTATGTAATATTGCTCAGTATCATTTTCCTCATCAGAAAAATGGCAAGAATGATACTGTAGTTCATAAAAATTTCTTGGGCACTAATCATTCCTAGATCCTAGAGATAAAAAGATAAATAAGATGCTGCCCATGCCCTTGAATTCTCAGTCAGTTGGGGAAATAAGGCATGAAAACGGGAAGCATTAATATAATGCGCAAAATACATAGTGAACAGTGTATGGGATTGGGGAAGAATTTTGGAGGAAATTAAAGCTGAACTGCAGTATGTAGAACAATTATGAGTTTAGCCAGACCAAGAATATAGATAAAGTCATTGCAGGTGGAGGAAACATTATTTGCAGTTATGGAGTCATGAGAGTTATGACATGTGTGAAATGAGAGCACTTCTGCATGGATGGGGCATAAAACAGATGGGGGTGGCTAGGGGTAACCTGGAGTAATAGACAGGGCCTAGGCCCCTGAGCTATGATGCCTCTGAATCTGAGAGAGTTGAGAGTTTAAAGGGGGAGGGTGAGTATATGATGCTGTTAGTTGCTGTCATCCTGAAGGACTTGTAATTCTTGATACCCTCAGTGTTAGGGTAAATAAGGCAGATTGAAGGATGAATTTAGAGTTGAGTTTTTATAGTATAGGGGCAGTAAAAGGGTAGGCCTGAAAGGGAGTTGAGTGTACCAATAAGAAATAAGTATTACAAGCAATTAATGAATTGTCGAACATAACATCAAAAACTGATGATGTATTATATATTGCCTAACTGAACATAATAAATAATAAATAAAAAAGTATTGTTTGATCAGTTGGATCAACTGTATGGACCAGTTTGGGTGGCATAGTACCTAGACCCAGAACTGACACTTGGGAATTATTTCTGAATTTCTGGCATCAAAGTGGTTGGCATTTTTCCCATTTAATAGATTGTGAAGTTAAGGTTCAGAGAGGAAAGTCATTTGCTCTGGATTGTAAGCTAGTAAATGGAGTAACTGAGACAAAACCCCAAATTTTAAACTTCCTAATTTAATACTATTTCCACTATACTGACTTGGGTGACTTTAGGTAAGCCATTTTACCTCTCTGAGCTTTATTTACTTCTTTCTAAGGGTTGTTATGAAGAAAGTTGGTTTAAAGATACCTAGCATAATGTGTGTCAAATAGTAGTAATTGTTAAGTGTTTCTTCTCTTTCCTATTGTCTCTGTTGAGATAATAGAGGGAAACCGAACAATGTTGGATTGGGAAATTTTAATCTGTGGACACAGCAGACTTCAATGGCCTTATTAAGTGACCATAAGACTAAGGTGGGCTACGCTGTTTTGCATATATGAAATACCAAATGGAACTTTGTAATATATAAATTTGCTCATTTTCTGTACTTCTGCCTATCTTTGGAGAGATTGCTTTTGTGATTTCTGTCTTCCTGAAGAGTCTGGAGGTGGGGAATGAAACTGTTTCTCTCCCTTCCTCCATCTGCCAGTTTAATGGAAGGAAGACTGCATAAGGCCACTCCCAACCTGCAGGTTTTATGAAAATTTTATTCAGTACACTTAATGCCATTTGGTCAGCCCATTTGTCCTATATTCCCCTTATATTATGTATAATGAGCTTCCTATTTAATCTACCATGCTAAAAAAAAGAGTACTGACCTACCTGTAGCATTTTGTCCTGATCTCAACCATTAATTACTGGAGCAAGAAGAAACCCATCTGCTGTAAATACTGTTTGAAGGGACAAGGTTCTTGGTGAGGCTAAACATTGCTCCTGCTGCCCTGACTGATGCCTTCCAACTGACTGAGGCTACTGCAGGAGGCATAAGAAGCTTCTGTGCATTTTTTTTTCAAATTGGCTATTAATCCTTCTCTTATATCAGGGGCCTTTGGACTTAACCCTGAAGTACTGCGTGAGGAGGAAGACAGAGTCTATCGACAAAAGGTTCTGTTTTGATATAGAAACTAATGAAAGGTAAGCTGTGCTAGTATGAATGGGTAATGTCCTCATGTACCAGGTGCTAAGCCTGAGTAGAACTTTTATTTTCCTCTGTCATCTCTTGTGATGAAAATGAGCAAATCTATTTATGACATTATTGTCTTGGCTCTTCTGGCTGCTGTTCACAGGGGTCCCTGTTAGACCTGGCCCAGAACTGACTGGAAACTTCAGTCAGCTTTGCCTCACCTCCTCTAGGCAGAATAAATCACTCCTAGGATTTAATTTGCTATCAGATATGCAATGGTCAATATTCGGCAACACTATAAGGACAACATAACAAAACTCATTGTTTTTGTAGTATCAAGTTTAGATATTTAAATTCCAGTTAGTTAACATATAGTATGATATTATTTTCAGGAGTAGAATTTAGTGATTCATCACTTATATACATCCAGTTCTCATTATCACAAATGCCCTCCTTAATACCCATCACCCATTTAACCCCCCCGCCAGCAAACTCCCCACCAGCAACCCCAGGTTGTTCTCTAGAGTTAAGAGTCTATTTCCTATTTTGCATCTCTTTTTCCTCCATGTTCATCTGTTTTGTTTCTTGAATTCCACATGAGTGAAATCATATGGTATTTGTCTTTCTTTGACTGACTTACTTCACTTAACATAATACTCTCTAGCTCGATCCACTTGGTTGCAAATGGCAAGATTTCTTTCTTTCTTTCTTTCTTTCTTTCTTTCTTTCTTTCTTTCCTTCCTTCCTTCCTTCCTTCCTTTCTTCCTTCCTTCCTTCTTTCTTTGATGGCTGGGTAATATTGCAGTGTGTGTGTGTGCGTGTGTGTGTGTGTGTGTGTACACCATATCTTCTTTATCCATCCATCAGTCAATAGATACTTGGGATCTTTCCATAGTTTGGTTATTGTTGATAATGCTGCTATAAATATTGGGGTGCATATATTACTTCAAATAAGTATTTTTGTATCTTTTGGGTAAATACCTAGTAATATAATTGCTAGATCATAGGATAGCTCTATTTTTAACTTTTTGAGGAAATTCCATATGGTTTTCCAGAGTGACTGCACTACATTACATTCCCACCAGCAGTGTAAGAAGGTTCCCCTTTTTCTGCATCCTTGGCAACACATGTTGTTTCCTGTATTGTTAATTTTAGCCATTCTACAGGTGTGGGATGGTATCTCATTATAGTTTTCATTTGTATTTCCCTGATGATGAGTGATGTTGAGCATCTTTTCATGTGTTAGCCATCTGGATGTCTTCTTTGGAAAAAATGTCTATTCGTGTCTTCTGCCCATTTCTTAACTGGATTATTTGTTTTTTGGTTGTTGAGTTTGAGGAGTTCTTTCTATATTTTGGATACTAACCCTTTATCAGACATGTCATTTGCAAGTATCTTCTCCCATTCAGCAAAATTCATTCTTTTATCTCCTAATATAACATACAAGAACAAGTGAATTAGAACACCTTTTTAAGGGGAGATAGAAGGGATGGAGGGTGATAGTGATATTGGGGAGTCTTTTTCCCCCACTTGGTGCAAACATGATACAGACTTCTACTTTTCAGGTAAACTGGAAATAGTTGGATTATCAACTTTCTGATTTCAGTTAAGGCTTTCAAACTTTGTACTATGTTATATTTGTTTCTCTCCAGTACCCCCTTTTTGTTTTCTGGATCTGGGCAGTTTTATCAGAGGTGCATTTAACCTTGAAATTTTAAAATTAGAACATTTGGAGTTACTTTGGAGGAAAGCATATTATGCAGGTGAGAGGTTGATCCAAAATTCAGTGAATAAATGTTACTATATATTATTTCTTTCTAGTATTTCTATATATTGTGTTCTGCATAGTAGAAGAGAATTTTAAAAAATGCTCAGATTCCTAGAAAGGCACTTAAAGGTTGAATTATAATATCATATGAACAAAACTATCAATGAATGGAATTATAAAGATTATACTAAGAGATGAGGGCTTTGCTTTTTAGTCTGGTAATAAGTAAAAAGTCCATTTCCCCATTTGAAATTTCTATTTGTCAATCCATATGATTTCTTTGTTAAAAATGGATTGTCCTGACCAAAGATGGTTGTGATAGTAAACATTGTTACTGGAAACCATGCAGCTGTCACTTATTTTTCCAACAGCTTCAGGCTGTTGAACTATACTTCTATATACTGCAGAAAATGACTGTTGAGTTTGGCTTTTTTTTCATGAACCTTTGTTGTCTTTTGCTATGTATCATCAAGATGCTTAAAAGAAATTAAAATTTTCTGTGTCCAGTTTCATTCTGATTCCCCTTCAGCTTAAATTTGCAAGCTGTATGCAAATAATATCCCCATAGACTCAAAGCAGTTACAGACAATTTGGCCCTGAGATTATGTGCTGGGAACAGTTTATCTTTATGATGATAATGATGATGATGTTATGTTAGTCCTCATACAGTACATCATTAGTTTTTTATGTAGTGTTCTATGATTCATTGTTTGCATATAACACCCAGTGCTCCATGCACTACATGCCCTCCTTAACACCCATCACTGGGCTCACCCATTCCCCCACCTCCCTCCCCTCTAAAGCCCTCAGTTTTGTTTCTCAGAGTCTGCAGTCTCTCTTGGTTCGCCAGTTTATCTTCATGTATCTTCTACCTAGTGGTATGCATGGCTCATGATAGGTACTAAATTTGGCGTGTGTTTATTTATTTTTTTAATATTTTTTCAGTGTTCCAAGATTCATTGTCATGCACCACACCCAGTGCTCCATGTATTTATTTTTAAATGCATTTTCCCACCCCATAACACTGGGGAATTCTGAGACTAGAACCCAAGAATTAAAGTTTTGCTGTGTCTATGATTTTAATTACCACATATTGGGCACATAAACAACATTCACTCATTTAATCCCCCTCCCCTATTTTACCGGTGAGGAGAATGAGACTTGAATATGTTAAGTAAGTTGCCCAAAGTCACACAGTGGCAAGGCTGAGCTCAAACACCCATTTATAGTTCTTCAAGGTCCATGTTGTTGTTGTTGTTGTTTAATTTTGTTCCACTGTCTTATAAGGAGAATAAACATGCTGTGAAATGAAGGGTCAAAATATTAATGAATGGGTGCTGAGGTACCTCTGTGGACATGGAGTTTTCTGAGGGGTGTGGCATCTGCTTTCCTGGCTAGTAAATCTGATATAAGAAACAAAGTCAGCATTCCCAATAGGCATTAGGTACCTATACTCATGTCACTGCAGCACAAAGAACAAAGGACTTCCTGAGTCCCTTTTACTATTTCAGCAATAGAGGGCATTTTTTTTTAATTGGCTTTGCTGCCATGGTGCCTGGGTGGCTCAGTTGGTTAAGTCTCTGCCTTCATCTTGGGTCATGATCCCGGGGTCCTGGGATCGAGCCTCATATCGGGCTCCTCACTTAGCAGGAAGCCTGCTTCTCTTTCTCCCTCTGCCTGCCACTCTCCCTGCTTGTTTTTGCTCTCTCTCTCTGTGTCAAATAAAATAAATAAAATCTTTAAAAAAATAATTAGCTTTTCTGCCAATATTGAAATCACAGGTTTATAGCTCATAGAGCTTGAAGTGCAATGATAACAACAACAACATAACAACTGCTAACAATAGCCTCCATACCAGGCACTATTCTCAGTCCTTGAAATGCATAATTTCCTTTAATCCTCACTAAAATTCCATGAGGCATGTGGTTTTATCCCATTTTCACAAAAGAAGACAAGGAGAGAGAAATGAAGCAATTTAGGTAACATGGATAGCAAATGGTAGAGCCAGGATTCAAACCCAGGAATTCTAGTCTTCAAACCCATACTCTTAACCATTGCATTGTACTGCATATATGCTATATAAGCCTTTTTGTTCTGGATGAGTGACTGGGACCTCAGGAAGTACAGGGGATTTGTCTAAGGTCATTAAGATAGTCAATGGAAGATCCTGGACTAGAAGTCAGTGTTCTTTCTACTTTGTCATCCTGTTCTTATAAATATTATTCTGTTACTTTGACTTTCTGTGGCACCTAAGATTCCTCAGTGCTTCTTGGATAATCACTTATTCATTCTTTTAAGCGCTCTGTAAGGTTAAGAGGAGACATACACATTGGATTTTTCATTTCCCAGATAGGGAAGCTGAGTTCCAGAATGTTTTTTTTTTAAAGATTTTATTTATTTATTTGACAGACAGAGATCACAAGTAGGCGGAGAGGCAGGCAGAGAGAGAGAGAAGGAAGCAGGCTCCCTGCTGAGCAGAGAGCCCAATGCGGGGCTCGATCCCAGAACCCTGGGATCATGACCTGAGCCGAAGGCAGAGGCTTTAACCCACTGACTGAGCCACCCAGGCGCCCCCAGAATGGGTTTAGTATCATATCTGGTCTGTACTGTCTGCTTTTATGTCTGTTGCCCATTTCCTTGTTCTTCCTCTGGCTTTAGGATTCAGGTGTGTAGATGTCTTTACAAGGATTTCTAGACTTTCTAGCCCCATGCGATATATCCAAAAGGTTGGTTATTGGTTAGAGAAAAGTAAACTTGAAAGAATCCAGTGCCCAAAGCCAAGTCCTGGTTTTCAGTTGATTTTGGCTTAAAGATCATTTGGAGTTTTTCTTTTTTAAGATGCACTTGAATGGAGTAAAAGATGGAAAGTCAAATAGGAATCCTATGGTTTCAAAACTGGATGGGACCTCCCAGCTCATCTGGTTCCACACCCTTATTTTTTTTTTTTTATTTTTTATTTTTTTTTATTTTTATTTATTTTTTTTTTAAATTTTTTATTTTTTATAAACATATATTTTTATCCCCAGGGGTACAGGTCTGTGAATCACCAGGTTTACACACTTCACAGCACTCACCAAATCACATACCCTCCCCAATGTCCATAATCCCACCCCCTTCTCCCCAACCCCCTCCCCCCGGCAACCCTCAGTTTGTTTTGTGAGATTAAGAGTCACTTATGGTTTGTCTCCCTCCCAATCCCATCTTGTTTCATTTATTCTTCTACCCACTTAAGCCTCCATGTTGCATCACCACTTCCTCATATCAGGGAGATCATATGATAGTTGTCTTTCTCTGCTTGACTTATTTCGCTAAGCATGATACGCTCTAGTTCCATCCATGTTGTTGCAAATGGCAAGATTTCATTTCTTTTGATGGCTGCATAGTATTCCATTGTGTATATATACCACATCTTCTTGATCCATTCATCTGTTGATGGACATCTAGGTTCTTTCCATAGTTTGGCTATTGTGGACATTGCTGCTATAAACATTCGGGTGCATGTGTCCCTTTGGATCACTACATTTGTATCTTTAGGGTAAATACCCAATAGTGCAATTGCTGGGTCATAGGGCAGTTCTATTTTCAACATTTTGAGGAACCTCCATGCTGTTTTCCAGAGTGGCTGCACCAGCTTGCATTTCCACCAACAGTGTAGGAGGGTTCCCCTTTCTCCGCATCCTCGCCAGCATCTGTCATTTCCTGACTTGTTGATTTTAGCCATTCTGACTGGTGTGAGGTGATATCTCATTGTGGTTTTGATTTGTATTTCCCTGATGCCGAGTGATATGGAGCACTTTTTCATGTGTCTGTTGGCCATCTGGATGTCTTCTTTGCAGAAATGTCTGTTCATGTCTTCTGCCCATTTCTTGATTGGATTATTTGTTCTTTGGGTGTTGAGTTTGCTAAGTTCTTTATAGATTCTGGACACTAGTCCTTTATCTGATATGTCGTTTGCAAATATCTTCTCCCATTCTGTCAGTTGTCTTTTGATTTTGTTAACTGTTTCCTTTGCTGTGCAAAAGCTTTTGATCTTGATGAAATCCCAGTAGTTCATTTTTTCCCTTGCTTCCCTTGCCTTTTGCGTTGTTCCTAGGAAGATGTTGCTGCGGCAGAGGTCGAAGAGGTTGCTGCCCGTGTTCTCCTCAAGGATTTTGATGGATTCCTTTCGCACATTGAGGTCCTTCATCCATTTTGAGTCTATTTTTGTGTGTGGTGTAAGGAAATGGTCCAATTTCATTTTTCTGCATGTGGCTGTCCAATTTTCCCAGCACCATTTATTGAAAAGGCTGTCTTTTTTCCATTGGACATTCTTTCCTGCTTTGTCGAAGATTAGTTGACCATAGATTTGAGGGTCTATTTCTGGGCTCTCTATTCTGTTCCATTGATCTATGTGTCTGTTTTTGTGCCAGTACCATGCTGTCTTGATGATGACAGCTTTGTAATAGAGCTTGAATTCCGGAATTGTGATGCCACCAACGTTGGCTTTCTTTTTCAATATCCCTTTGGCTATTCGAGGTCTTTTCTGGTTCCATATAAATTTTAGAATTATTTGTTCCATTTCTTTGAAAAAGATGGATGGTACTTTGATAGGAATTGCATTAAATGTGTAGATTGCTTTAGGTAGCATAGACATTTTCACAATATTTATTCTTCCAATCCAGGAGCATGGAACATTTTTCCATTTCTTTGTGTCTTCCTCAATTTCTTTCATGAGTACTTTATAGTTTTCTGAGTATAGATTCTGTGTCTCTTTGGTTAGGTTTATTCCTAGGTATCTTATGGTTTTGGATGCAATTGTAAATGGGATTGACTCCTTAATATCTCTTTCTTCTGTCTTGCTGTTGGTGTAGAGAAATGCAACTGATTTCTGTGCACCCTTATAATAAAGAAACTGAGGCCCATAGAGGCCCAGTTACTATTCCAGGCTCTCTGAACTCTTGTCATTGTTTGCACCATTCCATGAGTCAGAGAGGTCTTTTCTTAACAGAAGGAATAAGAGGGACGAGTTTCTCATAATGATGCAGATATACAGAGAATGCAAGGAGACTTTACATCTGCATAATACGATCAATCTGAAATTTTGAGCTTGGTCATGAAGGTTTAAAAAGACCATACAGATTATACCACCTTGGGGTATCTTTGGTTATACATAGCTTACAATTAAATAGGAAAAAAAAAAAAGGGGGTTGAGACCATTTTCGATACAGAAAAAGTGTTGTAGCATAGTGGTTAAGAAAGAAGATGGCTTAGCGAAATAAGTCAAGCAGAGAAAGACAACTATCATATGATCTCCCTGATATGAGGAAGTGGTGATGGAACATGGGGGCTTAGGTGGGTAGGAGAAGAATCAATGAAACAAGATGGGATTGGGAGGGAGACAAACCATAAGTGACTCTTAATCTCACAAAACAAACTGAGGGTTGCTGGGGGGAGGGGGGTTGGGAGAAGGGGGGTGGGGTTATGGACACTGGGGAGGGTATGTGCTTCAGTGAGTGCTGTGAAGTGTGTAAACCTGGCGATTCACAGACCTGTACCCCTGGGGATAAAAATATATGTTTAGAAAAAATAAAAAAATAAGAAAAAAAAAAAAGAAAGAAGATGGCTGTTGGACCAGAATTCCTACATTTTATATCCTGGTTCTATACTTACCTACTGCATGAACTTAAGGAACACCTCAATGCCTCAGTTTCCCCTTCTGTAAAATAAGGATTCCTACATAGTATCTGCTTTATAGGTTCCTGGGTAGATTACATGAATTAATACCTATAAAGTACTTAGAAACTTAGAAAGTACCAATCTAGTGAGCATTCAGTAACCGTTATTATTAGTCATAGATTGCTTTAGTCAGCCAGAAGGCCTCCTCCCTGTGCTGAGCCAGCGTGCATGTTGTTGAATTCTTTCCAACTGGAAATACTCTTTAGACACCATAGATGGGGGAAGTAGGAAAGCCGTTTTTGTTCTGTTTTGGTTTTGGTGGATGGATGTGCCCATGCTGAATATGCTTACTCCTAGAGCCCAGACGAAACTGCTGCCTTCCCAAAGAGAAAAGTAGAGAGACACAGTTTGTCTCAAGTACAATGGAGCTAATTTAATTGTGTATTATGGTGAAGTGTCTTGGCATCTACCTTCCTATCTCCTTGCCTGACCCTGGCATGATGCTGCCAAGATACCATCTCTCCTAGGGTTCCCAAAGTTACTGTTCTCTAAATGTTCCATTGGTTTTTTGAGTAAAAGAGATTTTGAAAAATTGGAATTCTGTATGTGCCTGCTCAGTGTGATACCTCCCAGGGCTGAGAGGGACCCTAGATCACAACACTCCAATTTCTCAAGTGAGTTTTCTACTTTTAACTTGTCATTTTTCCCCCATTAGGCCAGGAACCATCACTTTGCAGGCCCTTTCAGAAGCTAACAGAAGGCTATGGATGGAAGCCATGGATGGAAAAGAACCTGTAAGTTGCCTCAGGATACTAGAGAAACCTCAGCACCATAGTACAGTGTGTGAGGGCCCTTAGTGGTTCACTGGGTCTAGGAAAATTAAATAGTCAGATTGTCAGATTCAAAATTTTAGAGCTAGAAGGAATTGTTGACTTGACATTTCTTGTTTAAAAAGTAAGCTATTTTGAGTTCCAGAGAGAGTGAAGGACTTATCTGGGATTTCTCAGAAAAGGCATAACAGTGGGGCGTAAAATTCAGGTTTCTGAGCTTCTTGCTTCAGTGTTACATTATGCAGCTGTGCCCACAAAATCTTTTTTTTTTTAAGATTTAATTTATTTATTTGCCAGAGAGAGAGAAAGAACACAAGCAGGGGAGTGGCAGGCAGAGGTAGAGGAAGAAGCAAGTTCCTCACTGAGCAAGGAGCCTAATGTGGGACTCGATCCCAGCATGCTGGGACCATGACCTGTGCTGAAGGTATCTGACCCACTGAGCCACTCAGGTATCTGACCCACTGAGCCACTCAGGTATCTGACCCACAAATCTTCTTCTTAAGAAAGAAAATTAAGTGAATAACCCAAAAGACCCCACCCCCAAACTAGTAGAACTCATATAGCAATTCAGTAACGTGGCAGGATACAAAGTCAATGTACAGAAATCAGTGGCTTTCTTATACACTAACAATGAAAATACAGAAAGGGAAATTAGAGAATCGATTCCATTTACTATAGCACCAAGAATCATAAGATACCTGGGGAATAAACCTCACCAAAGAGCTAAAGGATCTGTACTCGAAGAACAACAGAACACTCATGAAAGAAATTGAAGAAGACACAAAAAGATGGAAGACCATTCCATGCTCTTGGATCTGAAGAATGAATATTGTTAAAATGTCTATACTGCCTAGAGCAATCTATACTTTTAATGCCATTCCGATCAAAATTCCACAGGTATTTTTCAAAGAGCTGGAGAAAATAATCTAAAAATTTGTATGGAATCAGAAGAGACCCTGAATCGCTAAGGAAATGTTGAAAAACAAAAATAAAACTGGGGGCATCACGTTACCTGATTTCAAGCTTTACTACAAAGCTGTGATCACCAAGACAGCATGGTACTGGCATAAAAACAGACACATAGACCAGTGGAACAGAGTAGAGAGCCCAGATATGGACCCGCAACTCTATGGTCAAATAATCTTCGACAAAGCAGGAAAAAATAAACAGTGGAAAAAAGACAGTCTCTTCAATAAATGGTGCTGGGAAAATTGGACAGGTATATGTAGAAGAATGAAACTCGACCATTCTCTTACACCATTCACAAAGATAAACTTGAAATGGATAAAAGACCTCAAGATGAGACAGGAATCCATCAGAATCCTAGAGGAGAACATAGGCAGTAACTTCATCGATATCAGCCACAGCAACTTCTTTCAAGATATGTCTCCAAAGGCAAAGGAAACAAAAGCGAAAATGAACTTTTATGACTTCATCAAGATCAAAAGCCTCTGCACAGCAAAGGAAACAGTCAACAAAACGAAGAGGCAACCCACGGAATGGGAGAAGGAATTTGCAAATGATAGTACAGACAAAAGGTTGATATCCAGGATCTGTAAAGAACTTCTCAAAAAACAGATAATCATATCAAAAAATGGGCAGAAGATATGAACAGACACTTCTCCAATGAAGACCTACAAATGGCTATCAGACACATGAAAAAAATATTCATCATCACTAGCCCTCAGGGAGATTCAAATTAAAACCACATTGAGATATCACCTTACACCAGTTAGAATGGCCAAAATTAGCAAGACAGGGAACAACATGTGTTGGAGGGGATGTGGAGAAAGGGGAACCCTCTTACACTGTTGGTGGGAATGCAAGTTGGTGCAGCCACTTTGGAAAACAGTGTGGAGATTCCTTAAGAAATTAAAAATAGAATTTCCCTGTGACCCTGCAATTGCACTACTGGGTATTTGCCTTGAAGATACAGATGTAGTGAAAAGAAGGGCCATCTGGACCCCGATGTTTATAGCAGCAATAGCCACGGTTGTCAAATTGTGGAATGAACCAAGATGCCCTTCAACGGACGAATGGATAAGGAAAATGTGGTCCATATACACTATGGAGTATTATGCCTCCATCAGAAAGGATGAAGACTCAACTTTTGTAGCAACATGGACGTGACTGGCGGAGATTATGCTGAGTGAAATGAGTCAAGCAGAGAGTCAATTATCATATGGTTTCACTTATTTGTGGAGCATAACAAATAGCATGGAGGGCAAGGGGAGTTAGAGAAGAGAAGGGAGTTGGGGTAAATTGGAAGGGGAGGTGAACCACGAGAGACTCTGAAAAACAATCTGAGGGGTTTGAAGCGGCGGGGGGTGGGAGGTTGGAGGAACCAGGTGGTGGGTATTAGAGAGGGCACAGATTGCATGGAGCACTGGGTGTTGTGCAAAAACAATGAATTCTGTTACGCTGAAAAGAAATTAAAAAAAAAAGAAAATTAAGCTTTTTCAGTTTATAAAACTAATATGTATTTATATAGAAAGATGGAAAATAATTGTCATAACTGAATAAGCATTTGTTAAGATTTTATTCAAAATTATTTTGCTGCCCCCATCTTACATTCCCAAATCAGCTTATTCTCTTGAAGGGTACAGCTGGTGGGAAAGATGGTACTGTCATCCTATGTTTCAAGATGTACCAGTCTGTTTAGAACATTGTTACACAGGAGTACAAGCAATACCTTAAATGTTTTAGTGACTATCATAGAATAACCAATATGAGGAGTCAGAAACGAGTGAAAAGCACTTTTTCTCTTCAGTATCTTCCATGTGGGTTTCTTCTAGTGGCATATGAACTAATATTACCTTCCTAGTGTTGGAATTCCAAAAGCCTGAATTTGGATCCTAGTTGTGCTGTTCAGCAGTTGTGTGACTTCAAGCAAGTCATTGTAGCTGAGATTCAGTTTTCTTCTCTTCAGTAAAATGGGTTTAATAATCTCTGTTCCACTTAACTCACAGAATTGCTTTGAAAAATCAAATGAATGGGATATCTGTCAACTGTAATGTGCTGTATTAGTTTTAGGTGCTTCTAACTGGACTAAAGAATGAGTGCAAGGCTACTGCAATTCAATAATATTTGAATATAGTCTAATATTCTTGTTTTATTCAAGGCAAAAATTTGTTAAGAGGGGAAACACACCACAGACTTTTCTTTCTGTGTCTCCTCAGTGCCCTGGAGACTAAAGAGGAGTGGTCAGATCTCAGACTGCATTTATAGCAACCAAGAAGGTAGCAGGAGGGAAGTGGTACTGTGAGGACTGGCATACAGAAAGTAGTCCATGACCTGTCTCTCCCTCCTTCCCAGAAACCTGGAGCTTAACTATTGCATGCCTCTGATGTTTCTTTAGGAAGATGGTAGGAGGCTCAGCAGGGCATTTTATTCTTGATTCCCTCTTTTAAATTTGTTCTCTCTTTAGGTTTTAGAGGTTGAAGGATACAGATGGGTTTTTGTGGAGAATGACATTAGAATATGGATTCACTAAATATTGATCCCTAACAACTTGACTTTGATAGTGTTTCCGCAAATAGCTTGTTAATGAAAGTGGCAGCTAGGGCTGGTCAGCACAGAAATCTCCCTCATTGAATTGTCCATGGGCATACACACATATGCAGATGATTTTCTTTTAAAAGGACAGATTGCTGGGACACCTGGGTAGCTCAGTGGGTTAAGCCTTTGGCTTCGGCTCAGGTCATGATCTCAGGGTCCAGGGATTGAGCACCACATTGTGCTCTCTGCTCAGCAGGGAGCCTGCTTCCCTTCTTCTCTCTCTCTGCCTGCCTCTCTGCCTAATTGTGATCTCTGTCAAATAAATAAATAAAATCTTTAAAAAAATAAATAAAAGGAGAGATTGTTAAAGCCGACTAACAAATCCCATAGAGAAGGCTTCCTTCCTGCAGTTTCACATTATTATTCTTGCTGATTTACTAAACACCCCAATTCACTAATCTTAGATGTGGTATACATGCCTTTGTTTAAAGTGTCAAAGAAGATCAGAACTTGAAGGGGCATCTGTTCCAATCCTCATCATTTTAGAGATACGAGTCTTAAAGTATAGAGACAAAAAGGACATGCCCGAGATATCCTAATGAGATAGAGGTGGAACCAGGACTAGACTTTGTTGAGGATCTCCCCTTTGGTGTCTCATGTAGCTCTCAGTGTGTTCTTCAATATGACTCAGACAAATCTTGATCAGTGCAGGGGTGTCTTTCAGCTGGACACTTGCTTTTCTACAGAGAAACACCCATTACTTAGCCTTTGGGGTAGGAGGCTGTTACTGGAAGTATTTACATTTTACTGCCAATGCCCATTAGCCATGTATCTATTAGAAAACTGTTTCTTTTCTCGCATGCTCTCTTGCTCCATCAGAAAAATTCTCCAGGCTTTACATAAGTAAATTTCTAAGATGGGTAGGCTACAACTTCAGCTGCAGTGAGCTACTTGGAATCTGCTTCAAAGATTGTTAATCCAAGTGTTTTCTGGGGACCTATGCAAAGATTCTGCTTAGCCCAGTTTTTCATCTTATTAAAGCTTCAGGGACACCAATGGTTTTGATGGACTACCTGAGAAAATAGATTAGTATTATTTGCCACACTTATCTATAGTGATTGACAATAGCCTTGGCTTTTTCTTTCTCTTCTTTTGTAGATCTACCACAGCCCCATAACAAAACAGGAAGAAAGTGAGTCAAATTTATGGTCTATTGACATTACAAACTGTTTGCTGTCCTAATCAGTTAATGTTCTGTAATACTGACGCAAATGTGTTGATGACTCTGTGTGGAATAAAATTCATACCTATTTTTTAGTATGTATACTTAGTGAAATAAGGAAGTCACTTTATCTTAGTTTATGGTATAGGTAGTAATAGTAATATAGAGAAGAACATTGTATCTTTCTTATTCTAAACACACGATAGAAATTATGCGCATTTCTACCCTGACATTTCATGTCTGATGTTGCTCATGCCTAAAATAAACATAATGCAAAGAGATCAGTAACAGTGTTTTGTGGTAGAAGAGTAAAAAACTCTTTTAAGGGGAAAATATTTCTATTTAAGGGTATTAGTGATGAAAAACCATACCCCTTAATCTCTCACTGCAGTCTCCTAGCATGATCAATAAATGGTTGGTAGGTAAAGCTTATTATAGCAGGATCTAACTCTGTTTTCCTTTGTTTCAAATAGTGGAACTGAATGAAGTGGGGTTCAAGTTTGTTAGGAAGTGCATCAATGTCATTGAGACCAAAGGTAAGAAATGAACCAGAGTATTGGTGGTGTTTGAATTTGGTCACTCTGAATTTATTCTAGGGAAATTTCTTAAAATTAGCAATGATGTTGTTTGTTGGTCAGGACTCATTTTAGCGATAAAGACTATTTATAAACCTGGAACACTAGACATAAATTTCTAAAATTCTAGCAAATTTCAAGCCAGTGGTATCCAAGTATATTGGGATAATTTGTGGTTTCCTGCATTTAAAGAGAAAGAGCTTAATTAATCAAATGGTACAAAGTTCTAAGTTATACAAGATAATTATGTCCTAGAGATATGGTGTACAGCATAAAGCTGTAATTAACAATACTGTATTGTAGACTTTAAAATGTGCTAAGACGGTAGATCTTATGTTAAGAGCTCTTATCACAAAAAAATAATGAATAAGGAGGGCTACAGGAAAGCTTTAGAGGTGATGGGTATGTGATGGGTAGATTGTGGTGATGGTTTCACTTATCTCCAAACTCACCAAGTTGTATATATTAAATATGTACAGCCTCTTGTATTTCAAAAAAATAAATAAAGAGAAAGAGCTTCCAACATCTTATAAGATATTCTAAAGTACTACTGAACACTCCTCAAGTAGTGTTCTTACCATTCCATCATAAATAAATAAGAGTTCAATTTCTACCACAGTACATATCAGTTTAGGGGCGCCTGGGTGGCTCAGTGGGTTAAGCCTCTGGCTTCGGCTCAGGTCATGATCTCAGGGTCCTGGGATTGAGCCCCAAATCAGGCTCTCTGATCAGCAGAGAATCTGCTTCCCCCTCTCTCTCAGGCTGCCTCTCTGCCTACTTGTGATCTCTCTCTCTTCCAAATAAATAAATAAAATCCTTAAAAAACTCTAACTCTCTAGTCTCTCTCTGAGAATTGTTAGAATGTAGGCAGGTAGTATATGAGCCAAGCCTCTCTGTTTAACATATGCCATAGTCCATCCCTTTCTTCCTTTATATCACTGCTCACAGGCAACTCGGAGATTGGTATTTCCTCCTTTTTCAATTAAAACCTAGCTCCCTTCCAAGATGGTGGCACTTTTCCCAGCCACCCGCTGCTACCCACCTAAGCATATTTTTCTTTTTACTATAGAGTATATTCTCTTCTGTTCATATTAATGAAATTTTGGTATAATCCAAATGAAAGTGTAGAGAGAATAATTTGGAGAGAGGTTTCAAAACTGTTCCCCTATTGTAGGGAAAGGCTGGAGAGCATGGAGAGGGTAGGGAGACACTTTTCTGTTTGAACTGACTAGGATGTAAGTACCTACTTTCTTTACCCTGAGGGAAATGAAAGCTCTAGCTGTGAAACAAAACTGATCTCAATTTCTTTCCCTAGGGATCAAGACAGAGGGATTGTATCGTACTGTGGGCAGCAACATTCAGGTTCAGAAGCTGCTGAATGCCTTTTTTGGTAACAATTTTAATTTCATAATTCTTATTGGAAATTGTGTATTAAAAATAAATGTGACTAAAAGAGAAAGGAGACATTGCTAAAAAAGGTTATAGAATGTTTAAGAAATATTTTCAAAGGAAAAATATACACATATTTGCCTACCCTGGCTCAGAGACAATCTTGCATTGATACAACTAGCATTTCTTCTTCACCACATCATATTGACACCTGAGAACCTTTGCAGTCTGGCTTCTACCCCAACCTCTCCACTGGAACTACTTTTGCCAGGCATAGAAGATATCACAGCAGATATTCACAGCAGATAGTTCTCACAGTTTGTCTTGCTTAAAGTTTTGAAGATATTCACAGTGGACGGTTTTCACAATCTATCTGGCTTGATCTCCTTGTTGACTACTCCCTCCTTTTTGAAACTTTCTCCCTATGTGACTTCTGTGATTCAACATCTTGTGATTTTTCTAAAATCTTGTGTTAAAACTTTCAAGTGACTCTTCTCAGGTCCTTTTTCTTCTCATCTTTTAAATCTTGGCTGGGTATTTTCCAGCATTCCCTCTTTACCACCCTTTATTTCTTCCTCTACATGTATTCCCAATGAAGAAATATTAACCTGGTTATGCATGACATTTTTTCACTTTTTACATGTCAAGTAATTTTTAAAGTTTTTATTTAAATTATTTAAATTTCAGTTCATTAACATACAGTGTGATAGTAGTTTCACATATATAATATAGTGATTCAATACTTCCATACAACATCAGTTGCTCATCAAATGCAGTGCTTAATCCCCATCACCTATTTAACCTATCCCTACCCAACTTTCCTCTGATAGCTATCACTTTGTTCTCTACAGTTAAGAGTCTGTTCTTGGTTTACCTCTCTCTTTTTCCCCCCATGCTCACTTGTTTGGCTTCTTAAATTCCACAAATGAGTGAAGTCGTATGGTGTTTGTCTTTCTCTGACTGACTTATTTGGCTTAGTGTAGTACTCTCTAGCTCAAATCACGCCATTACAAATGGGAAGAGTTCATTCCTTTTGATGGCTATGTAATATTCCATTGTGTATATACCACATCTTCTTTATCCATGCGTCAGTTGATGGACATTTGGGTTCTTTCCATATTTTGACTTATATTCAAGTGCTGCTATAAACACTGGGGTGCATTTATCCTTTGAATTAGTATTTTTATATTCTTTGAGTGAATACCCAGTAGCACAATTCCTAGATTATAGGGTAGTTCTGTTTTCAACTTTTTTGAGGAACCTCCGTATAGTTTTCCAGAGTGGTTGCACCACTTTGCCTTCCCACCAACACTGTAAGAGGGTTCCCCATTTCCACATCCTCATCAACACCTGTTGTTTCTTGTGTTGTAATTTTAGCCATTCCAACTAGTGTGAAGTGGTATCTCATAATAGTTCTGATTTGTATTTCCCTGATGACTAGTGATATTGAGCATTTTTTCATGTGTCTTTTGGCCATCTATTTGTCTTCCTGGGAAAAAAATGTCTAGCCATGTGTTCCCATTTTTTTTTAAATGTTCAGTTTTATAAGTTCTTTATAAATTTTGGATACTAACCCTTTATCAATGTGTCATTTGCAAATATCTTCTCCCATTCCGTAGGCTGTCTGTTAGTTTTATTGATCGTTTCCTTTGCTGTGCAGAAGCTTTTTATTTTGATGAAGTCCCAGTAGTTTATTTTTGCTTTTAATATTTTGCATGTAGATTACCAGTTTTCCCAATATCATTTTTTGAAGACAGTCTTTTTTCCATTTATATTCTTTCCTGCTTTATTGAAGATTAACTAACCATACAATTGTGGGTACATTTCCAAGTTTTCCATTCTGTTCCATTGATCTATGTGTCCTTTTCTGTGCCAGTACCATGCTGTCTTGATCACTACAGCTTTGTAATATAATTTGAAGTCCAGAATTGTGATGAATTCAGCTTTGCTTTTCAAGATTGCTTTGGCTATTTCGGGTCATTTGTGGTCCCATACAAATTTTAAGATTGTTTGTTCTAGCTGTGTGAAAAATGATGTTGGTAATTTGATAGGGGCTGCTTTGGATACTATAGTCATTTTCATAATATTTCCTCTTCCAATCCATGAGCATGGGATCTTTTTCCATTTCTTTGTGTCATTTTCAATGTCTTTCATCAGTGTTTTATAGTTTTCAGAGTACATATCATTTATCTTTTCAGTTAGGCTTCTTCCTATGTATGTTATGCTTTTTGGTAGAATTGTAAATGGGATCGAGTCCTTGAATTCTCTTCCTCCTGCTTCCCTATTGGTATATAGAAACACAGCAGATTTCTTTACATTGGTTTTGTATCCTACAACTTTACTGAATTCATTTATTGTTTTTAGCAAATTTTTGGTCTAGTCTTTCAGGGTTTCTAAATATAGCATCATATCATTGGCAGGTAGTGAACATTTGACTTCTTCCTTGCCAATTTGGATGTTTTTTAAATTTTTCTTTTTCTTGTCTGATTGCTGTGGCTAAAATTTCCAGTACTATGTTAAGTGTCAGTGGTGAGAGTGGGCATCCCCTGTTGTTTCTCACTATAGAAGAAAAGCTCTCGGGTTTTCCTTACTGAGAATTATATTAGCTGTGGGTTTTTCATATATGGCCTTTACATTGCTTAGGTATTTCCTCTAATCCTACCTTTTTTAGGATTGTTATCATGAGTGGATATTGTACTTTGTCAAATGCATTTTCTTCATCTACTGAAAGGATCATATGGTTCTTTCCTTTCTCTTATTAATCTGGTTTGTCACATTGATTAATCTGCAAATTTTGAAGCACTTGCTCCCCAGGAATAAATTCCACTTGATCATGCCAAATGATTCTTTTAATGTACTGTTAAGGATTCAATTTGCTAGTATCTTGTTGAGAATTTTTACATCCATGTTCATCAAGGATATTTACCTGTAGTTCTCTTTTTAAGTGAAATCTTTATCTGCTTTTGGTATCAGGAAAATGCTGGCCTCAAGGATGAATTTGGAAGTCTTCTTCCTCTTCTAGTTTTTGGAATAGTTTGAGAAGAATAGGTATTAACTCTTCTTTAAATGTTTGCTGGAATTTCCTTGTGAAGCTATCTGGCTCTGGACTTCTGTTTGTTGGGAGATTTTTTTATTGCTGATTCAATTTTTTAGTGGTTTTCAGTCTGTTCAAGTTTTCTATTTCTTTCTGTTTCAGTTCTGGTAATTTATATGTTTCTGGAAATTTATCTACTTCTTCAAGGTTGTCCAATTTGTTGGCATTTTTTTTCATAATATTCTCTTATAATTATCTTTCTGTGGTTTTGGTTGTTATTTATTCTTTCTCATTTGTGATTTTATTTATTTCGGTCATTCTTCTCTTCTTTTTAATAAGCCTGGCTAGGAGTTTATCAACTTCATTAATTTTTTTCAAAGAACCAGCTACTGGTTTCATTGTTCTGTTCTATTTGTTTGTTTTGTTTCTGCATCATTTCTTCTGCACTAATTTTTTTTTCCTTCTTCTACTGGCTTTAGGCTTCATTTATGCCTTTTTCTAGCTCCTTTAGGTGTAAGGTTAGTTTGTATGTTTGAGATTTTTCTTGCTTCTTGAAGTAGGTCTACATTGGTATATACTGCCCTCTTAAGAGTATGTCTAGCAATTTTTATAGGATTCTGAAAATCATGGGTATTACATGTCTATTTTGTTGACTTCTATTAAAGAGTATTGAAATTTGTTTTTTAGGTAGTTATTTGTATATCAGCTATCCATTTGATGCTTCTTTTTAAGCTTGTAAGGACCAAAATAAGGTATCTTTTACTGGCTAGGTTAGCCCTACTACTGAAGTCTGTCTTCTTTTGTCTCTTCATTCTTATTGTTTGGAACTTAAACATCTGCCAGCTCTGCATCACTTCTTGGAATTGTTCAGCTTAAAATTCCTTGATCTGTCCATTGGCTAACCTTGTAGACTTTTTTTTAAAAGATTTTTTATTTATTTGAGGGGGAGAGAGAGAGAGAGAGAGAGAGAATTCACAAGCCAGGGGAGCAACAGAGAGGGAGGCAGAGGGAGAGGGAATGAATCTCAAGCAGACTCCATACTGAGTGCAAAGCCCAATGCAGGGCTTGATCCCATGACCCTGAGATCATGACCTGAGTCAAAATGAAGAGTTGGATGCTCAACTGACTGAGCCACCTAGGTGCCCCTAGCCTCATAGAGTTTTATCTTGGCCACTCATAGCTTAGTATTCAATGGACAGACTCAAGGAGATCCACGGAATTTTTGTTGTTGTTGTTGTTCTTTCTCTGTACAGCTCCCTCTTTTCTGGCATAATGCCCTGCAAATTCTAGCTTCCATAGCCTCTCTGAACTCCAGGCTTTTTCTCTTCCACCTGAGCAAGACTTCCATGCTGAGCTTTGAGTTCTTATTCCTGATGCTACTATTCAGAAAGTGCTTTTAGGTAGCAAGGTGTGACAATGGTAGGACTTATTTTATTTGTTTCCCCTTTTTTCAGAGTCATAGTCCTATGCTGTCCATTGTTCAATAACTACAAATAGCTCTTTCTTACTTACATTTTGTCCAGTGTTCTTATTGTCACAACAGGAGAGCAAGTCTAGTGCCAGTTATTCCAACATGGCCTGGCATAAAGTCCCTCTGCAGGGTTTTACTAGCACTTCTATGCTAACAGCACCCAAAAATCTCTAGTCTAGACATCATTTCCTGAGTTCTAAACTCAGTGTCTCCAGTTTCTCACTGAACCTGTGCTTACTAAACATAGAGTGATCATATCTGTATAGCATAGTCTGTTAAATCATCATGGCATGGCAGAGATGTTAATCTCCAAAGGCTGAAGGAATCAGAATTGGAATTGTCTTTGTCATAGTCTCTGTCTGTATATACATGTTTCACAGATACATATATTTGACATGTCCAGAACTAAACTTAATTGTTTTTATCTTTCTGCAAACCTGTTGTTCTTCCTTTTGTGAATGGTAGTGAACTGATAATCTCAGTTTTCATAAAGCATCAGAAAACAAACTGAGTGTGGAGAGCTGCAGTTTGAATAAAGCACATATATTTGGTCTCTTCTGTGATGCATAGCTTAATTTTCATAACCCTGTAGGCCTGACAACATAACCCTGTTAGTACATGAGGATGCAACAACATGTAGTAATAGCAGAATGTAGAGTTTTTGTATTATAGAGTACATTATTATTGCCTCAGCATTGCTTGCTTTTATCACTTTATATTCTTGACTTAAAAATTCACATTGTCCTATTCCTGGCCTTTTACAGCACATTTTATAAGCTATAGGACACTTTTTTGTTTGGGAAAGGGCTTAGAGCATGGCCCAGAATATTTAGTTTCTGAAAAATTATTGGACTCATTAACTGTTTAGTTAATTTCGTTCTTCTACCTAATATATAATAAGCTGAAACATGTGCCATGCTCGGCATCCTACTGATTCTCTTACAGGCTTCAATAGGACTGAAATGATTCCTTCAAATCGTACATGGCAATATGATTTGATTCATGTATCATAGAAAGTGGCAGGGTTGGCATATTGCATCTATTCAACATCCAGCTCCAAATATTACTTACGTGAATATCTGAAAAGTAGCCCAAGAATTTCTGGATATAAATATTTATACATACAATATAAAACAGTGCCTGTTTTACATATTTCTGCATAAAAGTAGTAATCCCTGATTCTTTCCCTAATTCCAATTCTAGATTTGATGATCCTTATTCATTTAGCAAATGAATCTACTAAGGGTCAGGCATTTTGCTCAAGGGTATAGGTTAGAGTGAACATACCACTAGCATTTCCTACCTTTGTGGAGTTTACATTCTGTAGGATAGACTGACTTTCTGCTAACTTACAATTTATCTTTGTGTGGAGTGATCTCCCTTCTAAGCTTCTTTTATATTCTATCTTCCGGGGATTCTCATGGGATCCTCAAAGTTGTCTTGCTTCTTTTCACCCTTCCCTGATCTATTCTCACACCATTAGGGGCTGACTGCTTTGGCTTTGTATAGACTCATCATGATTTATTCTGGGAGAAAGAACATTCCTCTTACTAGCACAGCATGTTTTCCTCTCTTTTTTCCTTAAGTCTTGTGCTCTATGCCCATCAAAAGTACACTTCTAGTATTGTTTTTTTAACTTCAACAACCTTTAGACTACTTTCTTTATAGTGTTTCCTACAACACATGACTGTGGGCTTTTTTCTGTTGTTTACTAAAGACTTCCATTTTTTCCCCACCTGAAAATCTGTCTTTTTGGCAAATAAAATGCAACACAGACTGCTAAGTCAGTGGGAGGGGGAAACACATCCACAATAAATAATTATTTTTCATTCAGTCCACCATTGGGTTAGTCACATTTCTCCCCCACCCAAGATTGTTGCATTATGCTTTATGTTAACATATCCTACAAACTGATGGGAAGCATCTTCACTCATGCTTAATCCATCATAAACCACTCAAGTCACAGAGAAGCTAATCTGATTACCTCAGAAACAGCTTGGTACTGCATCTAAGTGTTCTGCTTCTCCACCTCTTATCAAGTCATTGTCATCTTATTAATGATAATGCCTCTTATAATAATTACATATATTTATATTATAATTTTAATAATTATAATCATGCTCGTGACAATACCAGTGTACCTAGCACATTGCAGGTACTCAGTAACTGTTCCTTCACTGGAACTCTAAAATCTTGTGCTCTAGAGAGTATTTCACAATGACTGAAACAGAGGGGTGAGATAGAGCAGTATTGACATGTGTCCTTTATGAAGTTGATTCTAGCTAGGAAGTCATCCACAGAAAATCATTATTTACTGAACTAAACAGAGGAGAAACGAATATAGTGAGTAAAGTAACAAACCATTGGTAAGATGTTACTTATTTAGGTTTTAAAATTTCTCCTTTTATCTTTACACTATTAACAGAAAATACATTTAATTTTCAGAAACCAAATGGAGCACCTAATGTAATCATATGTAGACAGTTAAATAGAGTAGAGATGAGAATAGACTTTTAAAAAAAATCCCTCATACTTAAGTGTTCAGCATCTGAAGAATTAAGTTTAGTATTAAACTCACATATATCGGGGCCCTGGGTGGCTCAGTGGATTAAAGCCTCTGCCTTCAGCTCAGGTCATGAACCCAGGGTCCTGGGATCGAGCCCCGCATCGGGCTCTCTGCTCAGTGGGGAGCCTGCTTCCTCCTCTCTCTCTCTCTCTCTCTCTCTCTCTCTCTCTGCTTGCCTCTCTGTCTAATTGTGATCTCTGTCTGTCAAATAAATAAATAAATCTTTAAAAAAAAAAAACCTCCTAGGTATCTTATGGTTTTGGATGCAATTGTAAATGGGATTGACTCCTTAATATCTCTTTCTTCTGTCTTGCTGTTGGTGTAGAGAAATGCAACTGATTTCTGTGCATTGATTTTATATCCTGACACTTTACTGAATTCCTGTATAAGTTCTAGCAGTTTTGGAGTGGAGTCTTTTGGGTTTTCCACATAGAGTATCATATCATCTGCGAAGAGTGATAATTTGACTTCTTCTTTGCCGATTTGGATGCCTTTAATTTCCTTTTGTTGTCTGATTGCTGAGGCTAGGACCTCTAGTACGATGTTGAATAGCAGTGGTGATAATGGACATCCCTGCCGTGTTCCTGACCTTAGCGGAAAAGCTTTCAGTTTTTCTCCATTGAGAATGATATTTGCGGTGGGTTTTTCATAGATGGCTTTGATGATATTGAGGTATGTGCCCTCTATCCCTACACTTTGAAGAGTTTTGATCAGGAAGGGATGTTGTACTTTGTCAAATGCTTTTTCAGCATCTATTGAGAGTATCATATGGTTCTTGTTCTTACTTTTATTGATGTGTTGTATCACATTGACTGATTTGCGGATGTTGAACCAACCTTGCAGCCCTGGAATAAATCCCACTTGGTCGTGGTGAATAATCTTTTTAATGTACTGTTGAATCCGATTGGCTAGTATTTTGTTGAGTATTTTCGCATCTGTGTTCATCAAGGATATCGGTCTATAGCTCTCTTTTTTGGTGGGATCCTTGTCTGGTTTTGGGATCAAGGTGATGCTGGCCTCATAAAATGAGTTTGGAAGTTTTCCTTCCATTTCTATTTTTTGGAACCTAGGAATAAACCTAACCAAAGAGACACAGAATCTATACTCAGAAAACTATAAAGTACTCATGAAAGAAATTGAGGAAGACACAAAGAAATGGAAAAATGTTCCATGCTCCTGGATTGGAAGAATAAATATTGTGAAAATGTCTATGCTACCTAAAGCAATCTACACATTTAATGCAATTCCTATCAAAGTACCATCCATCTTTTTCAAAGAAATGGAACAAATAATTCTAAAATTTATATGGAACCAGAAAAGACCTCGAATAGCCAAAGGGATATTGAAAAAGAAAGCCAACGTTGGTGGCATCACAATTCCGGACTTCAAGCTCTATTACAAAGCTGTCATCATCAAGACAGCATGGTACTGGCACAAAAACAGACACATAGATCAATGGAACAGAATAGAGAGCCCAGAAATAGACCCTCAACTCTATGGTCAACTAATCTTCGACAAAGCAGGAAAGAATGTCCAATGGAAAAAAGACAGCCTTTTCAATAAATGGTGCTGGGAAAATTGGACAGCCACATGCAGAAAAATGAAATTGGACCATTTCCTTACACCACACACAAAAATAGACTCAAAATGGATGAAGGACCTCAATGTACGAAAGGAGTCCATCAAAATCCTTGAGGAGAACACGGGCAGCAACCTCTTCGACCTCTGCCGCAGCAACATCTTCCTAGGAACAACGCAAAAGGCAAGGGAAGCAAGGGAAAAAATGAACTACTGGGATTTCATCAAGATCAAAAGCTTTTGCACAGCAAAGGAAACAGTTAACAAAATCAAAAGACAACTGACAGAATGGGAAAAGATATTTGCAAACGACATATCAGATAAAGGACTAGTGTCCAGAATCTATAAAGAACTTAGCAAACTCAACACCCAAAGAACAAATAATCCAATCAAGAAATGGGCAGAAGACATGAACAGACATTTCTGCAAAGAAGACATCCAGATGGCCAACAGACACATGAAAAAGTGCTCCATATCACTCGGCATCAGGGAAATACAAATCAAAACCACAATGAGATATCACCTCACACCAGTCAGAATGGCTAAAATCAACAAGTCAGGAAATGACAGATGCTGGCGAGGATGCGGAGAAAGGGGAACCCTCCTACACTGTTGGTGGGAATGCAAGCTGGTGCAGCCACTCTGGAAAACAGCATGGAGGTTCCTCAAAATGTTGAAAATAGAACTGCCCTATGACCCAGCAATTGCACTATTGGGTATTTACCCTAAAGATACAAATGTAGTGATCCAAAGGGACACATGCACCCGAATGTTTATAGCAGCAATGTCCACAATAGCCAAACTATGGAAAGAACCTAGATGTCCATCAACAGATGAATGGATCAAGAAGATGTGGTATATATACACAATGGAATACTATGCAGCCATCAAAAGAAATGAAATCTTGCCATTTGCAACAACATGGATGGAACTAGAGCGTATCATGCTTAGCGAAATAAGTCAAGCAGAGAAAGACAACTATCATATGATCTCCCTGATATGAGGAAGTGGTGATGCAACAGGGAGGCTTAAGTGGGTAGAAGAATAAATGAAACAAGATGGGATTGGGAGGGAGACAAACCATAAGTGACTCTTAATCTCACAAAACAAACTGAGGGATGCCGGGGGGAGGGGGTTGGGGAGAAGGGGGTGGGATTATGGACATTGGGGAGGGTATGTGATTTGGTGAGTGCTGTGAAGTGTGTAAACCTGGTGATTCACAGACCTGGGGATAAAAATATATGTATATAAAAAATATATGTTTATAAAAAATAAAAAATTAAAAAAAAAAAAAACCTCACATATATCTAGACAAATAGATAATAAATATGTATCAAAAAGAAGCAACTTCAAATTATATGAGTTCTTTGAGTAACAGTGAAATAATACCCCTAGCAAGTAAAACAAAACCATATCACACTCCACTTTAGGAGCTGTAAAACTTGAACTCTATGCATTTATCTGTAAAGCAATTCTGTAGGTTAATCACTTTTTTTATACTCAAGTATAGTGGGGAACTTTACTTTTCAATATATATCAAGGCATTTTTATTCCCAAAGTCAGGTGTGTGTATATGTGCACACGTGCATGTATTTAAAAACTTATATAGTTTCAGCACATTAATCACAATTATACTTGGTAACCTAGATAGGTACTTTGAGTATTCTCAGATCATGTGTGCTACACATGTAGCACAGTACTACAAGAGGCTGGAATAATTGGTAAATAGTTATTTAATGTTGTCCTTTTTGAAATTATTTATTTGCCTCCAGTTTTGAAGCTAGAAATAAAGTTTGTGGTCTGAATATTTGTTCTTTATCGATTGTTTTCTTAAAAACTAAAAAAACAGATACCAAATTCATCTTTAGTTCCCAACGAACATATTGCCCTTTTCTAGCATTCTTGTCAATGTGTGAAAAGGGGGATAGAAATACTTGTGTCAGAAGTATCTTAACTTACAAAAAAAGTTAAATTGTTGACATGTAAATCTGGTAGCCTCCTTACTGTACCTGCTCCCTGCTGCTGGGTTTCTAATCTGGATAGTCTATTTGCTATCTCACTATGAATAAGGAACCGGGGAACTTTTTGCATTAATGTCCTATCGCTACTGTAACAAATCAGTCTTAGGGAGTTAAAATCAAGGTTATTGGTGGGGTTGCATTCACGCTGGAGTATCTAAAGGAGAATCTGTTCCTTTGCCTTTTGCAGCTTCTAGGAGATGGCAGTTTTCCTTGTTTCCTATATGCCATCACCTGTATCAGGTGGTAGGTGTATATTAGTAAAAAAAACAGACAAAAATCTCATTCCTCATGAAGCATAGAGTTTAGCAGCTGCCATATAGTTCATGGATATAGTCCTCCATTTTCCCCTCAGAATAAACTCTGGAATATCCCAGATCCAGGGTTCTATTGATCTCCACCTGACAGTATAGGCAATTGGAAAATAGAAATCACAGTGTTCCCTTATGAAGAACCATTCTGCTTCTTGAACCAAAGTCTTTGTACCATTTATCTGAAGCATATAAGAAGAATATATTAACTTTGGGATAATGTAGATATATTCTTTTTTTCTGATAGAGAGTATATATGCTTCATTTCCTCTGTCTGAACTCCACTGATTCTCATTTTGTTCCTAATCTTATTGCTTATCTTCTGCCTCCTCCTGTCTTGGCTTGTGAACCCCTTTCTACTTTCCTTAGACCAGTCTTTCAGTTAATGACATTTCATCCATTGATTCATCCAGTGTTGATTGAATGTCTACTATATTATAGACATTAGTGTTTATGGCTGGTCTTTACCTCTCTATCTTTTTCTTTTTCTCTTGTTCTTCACATATCCCTTGCCTTCTATTTTGATATATTGAGACTATCAATTTACTTTCATAATATGTCTCCCATTAGCTCACACTGGAGACCCTTTCAAATACAAATAACCATTCAAGTCAATCAGAAATGAAAGACTAGTCTTCTCTAGATCAAAGCTAGTTGTCATCTGGGAAAATTTCATTTATAGAATTCTCAGGTAGGTAGTACATGCTGTAGCATTCCTCAATCTATTTTTTTTTTCACAAGATTTTTTTCTCTTGGATCTCTAGCAATCTAATATCCAGCACAATGACTGACATAAATATTTGTAGAATGAATGAGTGCTGTAAAGATAATTCCAAAAGTCCAAAACATATGACACAGTGTTAGCCACAGCAAAATCGAGCTATAGTTCCATATTCATATATTTATCATGTACTTTTTTTGATGCGCAAACTCTCATATAGTTTTAATCATGGTACAAATAATTAATTGCCAGTTACATTTAGCAATCGTTCACATACTTTTTCAAATAAAAATAAACATTAGAAATTAGCAAAATTGTAGAATAAGAATGCTCAGTAAGTACCATTGTAGTGTGAGTATACATTCTAAATTGATTTTACAGATTGATCAGTCTATACTTGCACTCACAATTTTACATTCCATGGTAGGTACATGTACTGCTATAACATAAACTGTGGCATATTAAAAATTTTAAGAGCTAATTTGCGCAAAAATCCTTTTAAATTGGGCAACATACTGTCTAACAGTTAGAAAAGAGCTGCAAGGATCTGTAGAAAATGACAGGTTTTTTTTTTCCTTTAAAACATTTTTATTGTCATAGAGTATATACAACATAAAATTGCCATTTTAGCCATTTTTAAGCATACAGTTTTGTGGCATTAATTACATTCACAGTGTTGAGCAAACATCGCCACTATTTATTTACAAAGCTTTTTCATTATCACAAACAGAAACTGTATAGCAATTAAGCAATAACTCCTCACAACCCGCCTCCAACGTTTTTTTTATTATGTTATGTTAGTCACCATACAGTACATCATTAGTTTTTGATGTAGTGTTCCAGGATTCATTATTTTCATATAACACTCAATGCTCATTAGAGCACATGCCCTCCTTAATACCTGTTACCAGGCTACCCCATCCTCCCAACCCCCCACTCCTCTGAAACCCTCACACTGTAGTCTCTCATGGTTCATCTCCTTCTCTGATTCCCCCCTTCAGTTCTCCCTTCTTTTCCCTAATATCCTCCATGCTATTCTTTATGTTCCACATATGAGTGAAGCCACATCTATAAAAAAACTTCTCAAACTCAACACCCCAAAAAACAAATAATCCAGTCAAAAAGTGGGCAGAAGACAAGAACAGACACTTCTCTAAAAAGACATACAAATGACTAACAGACACATGAAAAAAATGTTCAACATCTTTAGCCATCAGGGAAATGCAAATCAGAACCACACTGAGATACCACCTTACATCAGTTAGAATGGCAAAAATTAACAAGGCTGGAAGCAACAAATGTTGATGAGGATGTGGAGAAAGAGGGTTCCTCTTACACTGTTGGTGGGAATGCAAGCTAGTACAGCCATTTTGGAAAACAATATGGAGGTTCCTCAGAAAGTTAAAAATAGAGCTACCCTATGACCCAGCAATTGTACTACTGGGTATTTACCCCAATGATAGAGATACAGGGAAAAGAAGGGGCACATGCACCTCAATGCTTATAGCAGCAATGTCCACAATAGCCAAATTGTGGAAGGAGCTGAGATACCCTTCAACAGAGGAATGGATAAAGAAGATGTGTTTCATAGATAAAGAGTTTCCAAGACCAGCAAGGCTTAAAAGACTATGCAACCAGCAAGGCTTAAAAGACTATGCAACCACCAAGCTGACACTGCAGGAAATATGAAGGGGGATTCCATAAAAGAGGAAAAATCCTAAGAATAGCATTGAACAGAAATATAGAAACAATCTACAGAAAGAAAGACTTCAAAGGTAACACGATGTCAATAAAAACCTATCTATCAATAATCACTCTTAATGTGAATGGCCTAAATGCGCCCATAGAACAGCACAGGGTTGCAGATTGGATAAAATGACAGGACCCATCCGTATGTTGTCTACAAGAGACCTATTTGGAAACTAAAGATACACCCAGACTGAAAGTGAAGGGATGGAGAAGCATTTTTCATGCCAATGGGCCTCAAAAGAAGGCTGCGATTCTCATATCAGATAAATTAGATTTTAAACTAAAGACTGTAGTCAAAGATACAGAAGGACACGACATCATTCTTAAAGGGACTATCTACCAAGATTATCTAACAATTGTAAATATCTATGCCCCAATATGGGAGCAGCCAATTACATAAGAAAACTGTTAATCAAGATGAAAAGTCATATTGATATGAATACACTAATAGTAGGAGATCTTAGCACGCCTCTCTCAGAAATAGACAGATCATCAAAGCAGAAAATCAATAAAGAAACAAGAGCATTAATGGCACATTGGACCAGATGGACCTCAGATATATACAGAACATTCCACCCTAAAACAACAGAATACTCATTCTTCTCAAGTGCACATGGAACCTTCTCAAGAATAGATCACATACTGGGTCACAAATCAGGACTCAACCCATACCAAAAGACTGAGATGATTCCCTACATATTCTCAGATCACAATGCTTTGAAACTGGAGCTCAATGACAAGGAAAAGTTCCGAAGGAACTCAAACGCCTGGAAGCTAAAGACCACCTTGCTTAAGAATGATTGGATTGGGGCGCCTGGGTGGCTCAGTGGGTTAAGCCTCTGCCTTCGGCTCAGGTCATGATCCCGGGCTCCTGGGATCGAACCCCACATCAGGCTCTCTGCTCAGCAGGGAGCCCACTTCCCCCACTTCCCCCCCACCCTCTGCGTACTAGTGATTTCTTTCTCTCTCTCTCTCTGTCAAATAAATAAATAAAAATCTTAAAAAAAAAAAAAAAGAATGCTTGGATCAACCAGGAGATCAAAGAAGAACTGAAACAATTCATGGAAACCAATGAGAATGAAGACACTTCCGTCCAAAACCTATGGGATACAGCAAAGGTAGTCCTAAGGTGGAAATATATAGCCATCGAAGCCTCCCTCAAAAAATTGAAAAAGCCAGGGGCGCCTGGGTGGCTCAGTGGTTTAAAGCCCCTGCATTCAGCTCAGGTCATGATCTCAGGGTCCTGGGATCAAGCCCCACATTGGGCTCTCTGCTCAGAGGGGAGCCTGCTTCCTCCTCTCTCTCTGCCTGCCTCTCTGCCTATTTGTGATCTCTGTCTGTCACATAAATAAATAAAATCTTTAAAAAAAATTGAAAAATCCAGAACACAGCAGCTGTCTCTACACCTTAAAGAACTGGAGAATCAACAACAAATCAAACCAGCTCCACACATAAGAAGGGAAATAATCAAGATTAGAGCTGAGATCAATGAGGTAGAAACCAGAGATACAGTAGAACATATCAATGAAACTAGAAGCTGGCTTTTTGAAACAATCAATAAGATAGATAAACCACTGGCTGCACTAATCCAAAAGAAAAGAAAGCCCAAATTAATAAAATTATGAATGAAAAGGGAGAGATCACAGCACCAAGGAAGTAGAAACAATCATCAGAAGTTATTATCAACAGTTATATGCCAATTAGCTTAGCAACCTAGATGAAATGGATGCATTCTTGGAAAACTATAAACTCCCAAAATTGAACCAGGAAGAAATCAACAACCTGAATAGACATATCTAGTAACGAGATTGAAGCGGTGATCAAAAACCTCCCAAAAAACAAGAGCCCAGGACCTGACAGATTCCCTGGGGAATTCTATCAAACTTTCAAAGAAGAAATAACACCTTTTCTCCTGAAGCTTTTTCAAAAAATTGAAGCAGAAGGAAAACATCCAGACTCTTTCTATGAAGCCAGCATTACCCTGATCCCCAAATCAGGCAAAGACCCTACCAAAAAGGAGAATTTCAGACCAATATCCCTGATGAATATTGATGCTAAGATTCTCAGCAAGATCCTAGCAAACAGGATCCAACAGCACATTAAAAAGATTATCCACCATGACCAGGTGGGATTCATCCCTGGGTTACAAGGATGGTTCAACATTCGCAAATCAATCAATGTGATAGAACAAATTAATAGGAGAAAAGAGAAGAGCCACATGGTCCTCTCAATCGATGCAGAAAAAGCATTTGACAAAATCCAGCATCCATTCCTGATTAAAACACTTCAAAGTATAGGGATAGAGGGAACATTCCTGAGCTTCATAAAATCTATCTATGAAAGACCCACAGCAAATATCATCCTCAATGGGAAAAAGCTTGCAGCCTTCCCATTCAGATCAGGAACAAGACAAGGATGCCCACTCGCACCACTCTTGTTCAACATAGTATTAGAAGTCCTAGCAACAGCAATCAGACAACAAAGAGTAATAAAAGGTATCCAGATTGGCAAAGAAGAAGTCAAACTCTCTCTCTTCGCAGATGACATGATTCTTTACGTGGAAAACCCAAAAGACTCCACCCCCAAACTACTAGAACTCATACAGCAATTCAGCAACGTGGAGGATACGATGTCAATGTACAGAAATCAGTGGCTTTGTTATACACTAACAATGAACATACAGAAAGGGAAATTAGAGAATCAATGTGTTTCATAGATACAATGGAATTGTACCCAGCCAACAGGAAAGATGAATACCCACCACTTGTATCGACAGGGATGTAACTGGAGGGGAATACGCTAAGTGAATTAAGTCAAGCAGAGAAAATGAAAGACTATAACAGATGGGAGCAGTAACAGGAAGTTATATTAGGGGGAAAGTAGGTTGTTTACAGCAAGGTTATTTTCCTTTAGAAAATGACAGGGGTCTATCAGACATATAATCTAACTAGAGCTGATCAAGTGATTTCTGATGGACTGGTTTAAAATTCTTTTTCTGGGGAAAGCAAAATAATAATTCTCAGTTTGAGCAGTATGCGGCTTACCATAAGTGACTTTATTTTGGGCCTTTTGTCATTTTTTTAAAGAAGTCCACCTATTTTTAACAGACCTTCAGCCTAACTGAAAGATGTGATCAAAATTTAAAGCACTAGTGCTACTTCCAGCTCCTGCACTGAAGTGCTCACAGCTTTTTCACTTTATGTTTTTGGTTTTTTCTTTTTAGAATCTGTGTGGTATTCATATGTCATGACATCAGGTTCACATTCTTTAAGTTGGTCATTCTCTTCACTCTTTTTCTGACATTCTAATCTCAGGGAGTTTATTTTCTTGGTGATTAGCAGCTGTGAGTTTGCATTTAGATTTTGAGAAATACAATGTATGAGGGAGACTGCTATGGTTTTTACAAGGAAGATAATTCCCCATGTCTGGCGTGTACATTGGAGCCATGGTTCCCAATACCCAAACCAATCAGAGTCAAAGAAAGTCAAAGAAAGACCCCATTGAAGTTGCCTTCTTAACCCAAGTGAGTTGTTCAGTAATCTTATGTAGCTAAGCCTCAACTTCCCTAGAAGCGTCAATCCACGTGCTGCATTTGGTATGAACCATAGCACAAACACCCGCCTACTCGAAAGATAATCAAAGCCTACCCTATTATCAAGAACAATTTTATCCAGAGTCTAGGACAGTTATTTGTTGGACAGTTATTGCTCAAGTAATAGATTCAGGTATAGTCACCAGAGATAAGGAGCATTATTTTCCTGTGTATTAACAGAAAAAGAAAGTAGTGAAAGGCAAAAGGAATAAAGGCTTCCTATTGGAGATGTAGATCCTGATCTACAACCTTCGGAGAGCTCTTCACTTCAAGATGCCATCTATTTCTGGGGAGGAACCTCCCTAGTCAATAGTAATTTTAGATCTCCAGCCAGTGTGCAGCTCCAAGAGTCGAGGAGCTTTCATAAATTGGGAGGTTCAAGTTCCAGAAGTTTGACTCCTGTCTGGGTGGTGATGGGTCCATAGTATAATCCCTTTCAAGGAGGATCAAGAACACTTTTTATTCTTAATGATTCTAAACTAGAAGAATAGGAGAAAAATTGGAAGTATTATTTTGGAAAAATTATAGATTGAAACCTGGATAATTGAGGAAAGTAGCAAATTTAAAATCTACTCCAGTGTAGAGTTATAACAAAATCTCAATGACAATAAATAGGACTAGAATTAGATATTTCAGAGTTGTGTTATAATTTTCTTGAGTAACACTCATTTTTTTATACAATCACTCTCACTTCTATCAAAGATAATCCCAGTGAGATTAATTTGTTTTCACAATAAGTCTAGTCTCATTACACTGGCCTGATTATTTATATGAATGTAGCAAAAGAATCATCGACCATATTGGCTCTTTTTAGATCTGCTTTACTGGAATTTTTCATAAGTAATCTTAGAGCAGACTTTTAAAACCCTCTCAAGGCTAAGAAACCAATCCAAAGACTTACCACCAGACTTCTGGAATACATTTAGATTTGTATGAATTCCTCTCTTCATGAGGTCCCCAATATATTCTGAAGTCCCTAGTCCTGCCAGGAAGTAACTTCCTTTACTCACTGGTTAGGCTGCCAGGAATCCTATAAGTAAGGTACCAGGCTTATGGCTGGTGATGATGAGCATTTTTTCATGTGTCTGATAGCCATTTGTATGTCTTCATTGGAGAAGTGTCTGTTCATATCTTCTGCCCATTTTTATTTATTTATTTTTTAAATTTTATTTATTTATTTGACAGAGATTACAAGTAGGCAGAGAGGCAGTCAGAGAGAGGAGGAAGCAGGCTCCCTGCTGAGCAGAGAGCCCTATTCGGGGCTTGATCCCAGGACCCTGGGATCATGACCTGAGCTGAAGGCAGAGTCTTTAACCCACTGAGCCACCCAGGCGCCCCTGCCCATTTTTATATGATTATCTGTTTTGTATGTGTTGAGTTTGAGGAGTTCTTTATAGATCCTTTTCCAAGGGACTGTATTGAGTCCATACCGTCAACCTTAGTTCCTTAAAGCTGTCTCTTCGTATTTGATTCTATACATATTCTCAAATACAACATTCCAGTGAAAGCATTGGTAACATAATCATTGTTTCCAGTTATGTTTAAGGAGAACAAATTCTTACTGAACTTATTCAAATAACTATATTGTCTTGAAAATAAGAAAACTCAGTAACTTTCCAAATTCTAGAGAAGCCAGGTAGAGAGAATCAGTAAATAGTTACATTCTGTTTAAAAAGTTATACTTTATAAAACTCCTATAATTCATAGATAGCTTAAGAGAAAAAGATTTCATTAAATCTGGATAAAAGAAAACATGAAGGAACTAGTAATGTTTCAAACAAAAAGCTTTAAAAAATACAGTTGTCCTCATTAATTCATTCATCATCATGTTATTGTTGTTTTACTTAAGTCCAGTTTTTCCATTAGTTCTAGACATTCCTGCTCAGTTCAGGTTTATAATGGTAACATTACCATATTCTAGCGTATTTTTCAGATTTTTTTCATGAATGTTTTCAATGAGGAAGTGCATTTGCAAAGACATCAGAGTAAATAACTGCCTGTAAATGGCAGAAGACAAATGTCTGTGGTTAAGGAGCTAATGATAGCTCAGTATAATAGAATTGTCAACAAAATTTGGCTATATCTGTGACATATAACATTTTATGGTAATTACTAGAATTATGACTGATGGAATTATACCAAGATGTATCAGATTTTTAGGAATTTCACCTGATTTCTAGATCACTTATATTGATAACATGCATCCATACAATATCACCTAAGAAAGTTTATCATCATTTATCTAACAATATCCTCCATGTAATTTAACATACCAAATAAGCCTAACATTTCTCTTTTACAAGGTGAGAGAAAAATCCTTCAAGATTTTTCAAGGTCCCTGTGAGAAATTTCAAAGTTAGTTTGAGGTAAAAAAAGATGCCATTTAGAATTTGATTTTGAGAAAGTGTCAAAGTTTTGAGCATTTGATTAAAAGGTGTCAAAGATCATTTTGAAATAATATTTTATATATTTAAGCAAAGTGACATAGAAGATGGTAAAGGCAAACTCAGAAGGTTACATAGTTCTTTTTTAAAAAAAGATTTTATTTATTTATTTAACAGAGAGACAGTGAGACAGGGAACACAAGCAGGGAGAGTGGGAGAGGGAGAAGCAGGCTTTCCTGTGGAGGAGGGAGCCTGATGACATGGGGCTCATCCCCAGAGCCAAGGATCATGACCTGAGCCAAAGGCAGATGCTTAAGGACTAAGCCACCCAAGTGCCCCGAAGGTTACATAGTTCTGAACAAAATTTAGTTCTGTTAATATTGAGAAGACTAGGTTTTCTTAATCTTAAAGACCTGATCAAGACAGTGTGAAGTATAGTAAGTTATTTTGGTCAGACACAAAATCTTTGTGTTCCTTGTAGATTATTTTATTAAAAGGCAAAGAAAAACCTTTCATCAGTTCTTATCAAGAGCAGACCAATAATCTAGGAAATTTTTTTTTCCTTTTAGAATATGAAAGAAAATTTTTAGCTTTAGTTTTACATAAGTATACTAGCTTGTTTTTAAAACCCTTATTATTTCTAGTAGTTTTAACTACATATATTAATTAGAATTCTTAACCCTTAGAATCCTTGATTTCTAGTAAATATCAAGAAGTAAATGATAGTAGACTGGAACATTTATAAGTACATTTAATAATTTCTAGAAGTATATTCTCCCTCATAGTGAATTTTCCAGAGTGGCACAAAATATATTTAATTATAGGCTCACATATCTGTTCCTCTATAAAGGGAAGCCAAAGGTAGATAAACTTATGTTTATTAATTGATGTTTCAGTGTTTTTTCTTATTTGGAAATGATCTAGATATTCAGTGAATATCCATCATTTAACTTACCTCAGTATAATTTTTATGTTTTATTTTACCAAAAAGATTTAGGAAACACACATCTATAACATACATATATAGACATTCATAAATGTACAATCACAAAAGGAGATCTTTCATCTTTCATTTTAGCCTAGGGGTGGAGGCCTAAAAACTTTCTATCAGGCTCTGAATATAAACTTCCAATTTAACCAACTTCTGAACTTAGAATTACCTTAAAAAAATCATTTCAGGGACACCGGGTGGCTCAGTGAGTTAAAGTCTCTGCTTTCGGCTCAGGTCATGATCCCAGGGTCCTGGGATCGAGCCCCACATTGGGTTCTCTGCTCAGCAGGGAGCCTACTCCCCCCCCCCGCCTGCTTCTCTGACTACTTACCATCTCTGCCTGTCAAATAAGTAAATAAGAATCTTAAAAAAAAATCATTTCAGTATCTTGTCAGGATTCAACTGGGATGAATAGTAAATATTCTTGGCAATACTGAACAACCCTTTGGATGTAAGAATTGTCCCAAAAGAGAAGATGCTACCTCCTAAGATACAGAACTGAAAGAAAGTAATAGCTGAAAAAAAACAGAAAGAAAGATGTAATCAATTCCCCTGAGAGTAGGCAATAGTTGGTAGGACCCTAGATGCAAATCAAACGTGACCTGCATTTCTGTTCAGCCATAGCTAGTTGTAATTGAGGTAGAGACCACATTTCTGTCTGGCCACATTTGGGAGACTCCCCAACCTGACAACTGTCAAGCCAAACTCTTAGGACACAAAACAAGACAAAGAAGGCAATGGCTGTCCACGGTAAAGATCAACAATCCATGACAAAAGTATCTGAAAGCAAAGTCATGAATCACAGTTCAAAATTTAATTTTTCCCCCAAATTTAATTCTTATAAAAGTTTAATTCTGGAAATCTGAATTTGAGAAGGAAGGGATACTGTAAATGTTTACCTTTCTCTCTGGACCAGGCACTACAGAGATCTGTGAGAGCTGATTTTGGTAAGAATTTTCACCATTTGCTGGCTTCTGCCCATTTTTCTGGGATCACATCTGTAGACTCTAGATGTGAGTGGGGTGTCCCAGTTGGTATTATCATAGTCAACAGATACTATAGGAGAGGAAAGATAATTTTCCCTCTACTTTTATGGTGACTGTTTGACTGGAGGCCCATTTATCTCTAGAAGATTTCCTATTTAGGATACGCATACTTAAGTTAAAAGTTCTTCGTTGTAGTCGTTGCAATGCAAGATTATTTTAGTAAGGTTAATGTGCTTGTTCATCCTTAAAATAAAATTTCATCCATCTGAGGCCTCACATTGGAGCCAGTCCAGCTTAAGTCAGTCTCGGTCTGATCCTACCCAGTCTGGCTTCTAAATCAATCTCTGATGCTGGGCCCAGTCTGGTTTCCACATCAGACTCAATCCAGAAAAATATATGCTCAAATAAATTCTGAAAACTTATAATGCAAAGGCTGCAGAGCCAGGATCCAAAAAGGACTTACCCACAAACTCCAGAGGCAGCAAGAAAACAGCAAGCTCAGGGGACTCAACTGGTACCCTTGTGTGGCTGCTTGTTGTTCCTGGACAACAAGCAAGCCTTTGGGAGTCAGTTCTCCTTCAGATCCTATTTGTGACATCAGAACTGTTACAAGATAAAGTGAGGCAAATTAAAAACTTTAACCGTATTTGAGCAAAAATCAATTCAAATCAGACATCATGCAGTCTAGCAGATAGAAAGGAGCTCAGAAGAGCTGTACAAAATGAAATACTTTTATGGGCAGAAAGCAGGAACAAGGACGTTATACTACCAAAACAGCATGCTGGTTATTGCAAGCTTATTTCTTTTATAAAGGATGGCAGCAGTTTATTAAGGAGATTATCTAACTAGTGCTGTAAGAGTGATTCCTGGTTATTTAAAAATTCCATTTTTCTTGAGAGCCAAAACCGTAATTAAGTTTCACTTTGGTAACATGGACTTAACATAAGTGATTCCATTCTGGGCCTGTTGTCCTAATTTTTAATAACTCAAATTTCTATAGAATACAGAGAAGAGAACTAATAAATCATGACTAAAAGCATGAAACCCATAAATAATGGACAAATTTAACAATAAGGATTTCTATTGCTCAGAATTAAAGTAATAAATGTTTTACTCTTCTGAACTATTTTCATATCATGAACACATTTTTTTGTTGTACTTATCACCTATCATGTTGTATTGAAATTATTTTTTGATGCATATCTGTCCCAGGAGAATTTGTTTCTCAAAAAATAGAAACCATTCTATAAATGATTGTACTTCATACCATTGAATAAAATTCCTACTATATATAGTTTTATAAAATACAGTTTCTGTGAATCTCTACAGATAGCATCAGTACCACCATGTTATCTAAACTGACATGTAATGAATATTTGGAAATAACAGGGGCACCTGGAAGGTTCAGTCAGTTCAGCATCTGTCTTCAACTCAGGTCATGATCCCAGGCTCTTGGGATCAAGCCCACATCAGGCTCCCTGCTCAGCAGGGAGCATGCTTCTCCTTTTCCTGCTGCCTTGTGCTCTCTATGTCTGTCAAATAAATAAATAAAATCTTTAAACTATATATTTGGAAATAACGGATAGTAATTAACAAGTTAGTAATATTTTCACATGGGAAGCCAGAATTCTCAAAGATGCCTAAATCCCCATCAGAGGCTATCCCTCATTTAAAGTATGTAGATTAGAATTGGCAAAAGGAAATAACAGCTTTTCTTTTCTCTGTTGGAAGGTATTTTTCATTTTTTCTTCATACTTCCCTCATCTGTCCCTCACTGTTGTCCCTTTGCTGACTGATGATCATATCCAGCCTTTCTATAGGCTGTTCTTACCTGGCTAGTTAGTTCAGTTTTGATTATTCTTCCCACCCAATTCATCTTAATTCTTTTAAAGAGCATATTGTGGTCTCCCTCTAGTGGGGAAACTGTCATCTCAGAAAAAGAAAAAAAATATATGTACATTCTAAAGCCAAGCAGTTTGGCCATAGTTCCATATTTGTCCACCTTGTCAATTTTTATTCACCTATTAGAATTCTGTTCTGTACCCATGGAAGCCAAACCACATCTTACTCAAAACAGTTAATCACTTTCTTTTCTCTACTAGTTCTGTACTTTACACAATTTCTATTATTGTGTATTTCCTACTGTGATGTAATTACTTTGAGACTTATCTGTCCTGTTTCACTGTGTCTTAAGGAGAGGGACTACTGCTTAATCTTGGTTTAGCATAATGTATATATGCATATCAAGAATTTCTAGAATCTTAATTCAGTGGGATATGACTGTGGGCCTTTGAAATCTTTCACTTCCATCTGGAGTTCCTGGGGATATCTGGAATTTGTGACAGACACTCTTACCACAAATTTCCTGAATATTTAGAAATGATATGTAAGCAGAAGGGTCTACAAACTTCTTGGACAGGACCTCTATTTTCAACATTAACCTCAGTCCTTTCAATGACCCCTTAGACCAGTCTATTATCTGTTGCATGGTCCCAGCTGGATGCTTTATCTCTGGGTACTTTTTGGATATCAACTATTCACAACTCTTAGATTTCAAAAAGGCCAGAGATGATTCTACTGTTTCTCTTCTCTGTTCCTTTTGAGTCCCTCTACTTCTCCCATTCTTTTCTCTTCCTCTCCCCCCCTTTTTTTTCTCTTCTCTCCTGACTTCTCTTTATCTATTTTAACTTTTTCCAATAGGAGTCCTTCTGTTTACGAAGCCTCCATTTTCCAAGCAATCAGTTTCCCTAGGGCCCTTCATGTCTCTCAGAGTTGTCAAATTAGGACCTGCTTATCGCCCTCGACCCGCAAGGACGACAAGAAGCCCCAGTTCGGATGCATCTTCTCTCTATTTCCGCAAGTCTACACACTTATATACGCTTACATGACCAATCAGCGAGCAGGGTACAGGAGGGAGCGAATCAGGCTGTGCACCTAAACGAACAACTTTGCTAGCAACCAATGCTGTTTACTTCCTTTTTGGGCGTTCTGCTTAGTCTCACGAGGCAATCCTAACCTGGCACCTAGCCAGGCGCCATCTTTTAATGGAGGAGGCCGCCCTGGCCAGGGGCCTGCCTCCGACATCTCCCCCTTTTTTCTTTTATGGCAGGGATCGTGCCTGTCTTAGGTTGTCAGTGGCGGGGAATATCCTTACCCGTCATCAGACGGCAGATATCAATGATCTGCGTCCTGTCTTAGGTTGGTATATTTCCCCCACCAATCTTACCCGTCGTTGACTACTGATCCAGCATACTTAGCCACACTTGGGGGGATGTTCCAGCCTCGATGGCTAACAAGGCCTGCACCATGGCTTGCTGTTGCCTATGTTGCTGTCGCCTCCAAATTTGCAGTTTCCTTACTAGCAGAATCAAGCCCACTACGAGGATTATCATCGGACCAATTATGCTAGCCCATTGTTTCGTAAAGGTTAACACATCTTGCAATGTTTTGATTATCTCTGGGAGGGTTGCAAGCTCACCTCTGGTGTTATTTATCCTTGTTATGCCTAGTAGCAGGTGCTGAGTATAGTTTTGGAATTCTGCAGACTAATTTTCCCGCAAGTATTGGGAGAGCTGTCGGGAGACATTCTGTAAGTCACTCATATTAGAGACAGCTTGCACCACATATCTTCTATCTGATAAAAGGTTGAAGGGTTCTTGATGAAACATTTGAAATGCTTTTATCACTGTGAGAAGCTTGGTTTCTTGGGGAGAGGAGCTTTGAAATAGGAAGGTCCAACTCTCTTCTTTGGTAACTATAGCTCCTACAGGTGTCCTGGCTTCCTGCAGTAATAGCAAACTCCAGGAGTATCCCTATGTTTATATTGTTGAGCTCCCTGTAATCCTTGTAAACCTTGAGTGATAGCTGCAGCCATAACCTGCCCTTGAATAACACTGTCGTTGATATCCCTGCAAACACTAATATATGTACTCAAGTCTTTGCTTTTCCAAGGTCTGATGGCTTCTTTACACCATTTATTTAGCCTGCTCATAAGCCAGCTGTTTTATCAATGGCATGGCTGTCTCTACCTCCCAAATATTCGACCAGCTGTTTGCATCAGCCTTGCTACAAAATCAGCATATGCTTCATTTGGTCCTTGTATTACCTTAGACAGCTGACCGTGTAAATCCCCACTGCCCTGAATTGTCTTCCATACTTTAGTGGCTGCCACGGCTATTTGCAGATACACCGCAGGGTTGTATTGTATTTGGGCCTGCTTTCCCATGTATGGTCCTATTCCCATTAACATTTTTAGGTCCCACTGAGGATTTCCAGCCGCTGCATTACGGCAGGCAGTGTCCTCCAAAGAACTAACGGCTTGGGGGAAGAATCCATACGGGCTGAATGTCTTTCAGCTGCTGCTTGACTGTTTTTATCCTAGCAGTTTTCGTTTTTAACGGCGTGCCATTGGCCTTTAGAAGGTCCTTAAGGGAACTCTCTAACCTCGACTTTGAAAGTCCAGATCCCATAATTAGAATCCCAACCTAATTGCTGTTCCACGTATACTCGCCGCTAAATCCCGGCTCTAAGGCCGCCCCGCTTCTTATTGCGGATTTGTACAAGTTAATCCCGGCTCTAAGGCTGCCCCACTTCTTATTGCGGTCTTGTATAACTTTCCCACCACCTTTGTCGTGGTTTTACCCCGCTTACCTGCGGACTTCTCCCTTGCAAGGATTTTCTATTTTTACTCCCCGCTTTACCGCGGAATTCCCACTTTTGAACGTGGCTAATGTCCCCGCTTACCTGCGGACCTTTACTCCCCGCTTTCCTGGGGATTACCTTGCAAGATTCCTTTATTTAGTTCCCGGGTGCCGGCACCATTTATCGCCCTTGACCCGCAAGGACGACAAGAAGCCCCAGTTCGGATGCATCTTCTCTCTCTTGATTTCCGCAAATCTACACACTTATATACGCTTACCTAACCAATCAGCGAGCAGGGTACAGGAGGGAGCGAATCAGGCTGTGCACCTAAACAAACAACTTCGCTAGCAACCAATGCTGTTTACTTCCTTTTTGGGCATTCCGCTTAGTCTCAAGAGGCAATCCTAACCTGGCAACTAGCCAGGTGCCATCTTTTAATGGCGGAGGCCGCCCTGGCCAGGGTCCTGCCTCCGACATCTGCTCAGTGTATATTGATTATTTACGCACACATAGGCAACCCCCCTAGTGAAGAAACTGTCACCCTAGAGAAAGAAGATACAGAGATTTTTACTATGTCAGTCCTAAGATTTTATCAAACTGTAATTACTTCACTCTGGTGCCCATTGTGCAGCCACTCTCCTATATCTGTATGTAATCACCAGCATTCTGGGAGATCATCCCACTCTTGAGCCCAAATGCTCAGTTAGTTAATTGCCTCCTGCAGAGACTAATAACCTGCATTACTGCCTCCATCCAGCCTCTGCCCAATGTTCTACATATGGTATCTGTGTACCCCATGGATAAATACTGAGAACTGACCTCTAAAAAAATGGAAAAATGAAAAGTGACCCTAAGATAAAGATGGAGGAAGGTTGCCAAATATGACAAGCAAAACTACAGGATGCCCTGTAGAACGTTAATTTTAGGTAAACAGATTTGGGACACACATATACAAAATAAGACAAAAAAAAAAGCCCTAACCATTGTTTATATGAAATTGAAATTAAACTGGGTATCCTATATATTTTTTTTTATTTTTCTTAATTTTTTATTTTTTATAAACATATATTTCTATCCCCAGGGGTACAGGTCTGTGAATCACCAGGTTTACACACTTCACAGCACTCACCAAAGCACATGCCCTCCACAATGTCCATAATCCGAACCCCCTTCTCCAAAACCCCCTCCCCCCAGCAACCCTCAGTTTGTTTTGTGAGATTAAGAGTCACTTATGGTTTGTCTCCCTCCCAATTCCATCTTGTTTCATTTATTCTTCTCCTACCCACTTAAGCCCCCATGTTGCATCACCACTTCCTCCTATCAGGGAAATCATATGATAGTTGTCTTTCTCTGTTTGACTTATTTCACTAAGCATGATACGCTCTAGTTCCATCCATGTTGTTGCAAATGGCAAGATTTCATTTCTTTTGATGGCTGCATAGTATTCCATTGTGTATATATACCACATCTTCTTGATCCATTCATCTGTTGATGGACATCTACGTTCTTTCCATAGTTTGGCTATTGCTGCTATAAACATACGGGTGCACGTGCCCCTTTGGATCACTTCCTTTGTATCTTTAGGGTAAATACCCAATAGTGTATTGCTGGGTCATAGGGCAATTCTATTTTCAACATTTTGAGGAACCTCCATGCTGTTTTCCAGAGTGGCTACACCAGCTTGCATTCCCACCAACAGTGTAGGAGGGTTCCCCTTTCTCCGCATCCTCGCCAGCATCTGTCATTTCCTGACTTGTTGATTTTACCCATCTGACTGGTGTGAGGTGATATCTCATTGTGGTTTTGATTTGTATTTCCCTGATGCTGAGTGATATGGAGCACTTTTTCATGTGTCTGTTGGCCATCTGGATGTCTTCTTTGCAGAAATGTCTGTTCATGTCCTCTGCCCATTTCTTGATTGGATTATTTGTCCGTTGGGTGTTGAGTTTGCTAAGTTCTTTATAGATTCTGGACACTAGTCCTTTATCTGATATGTCGTTGCAAATATCTTCTCCCATTCTGTCAGTTGTCTTTTGATTTTGTTAACTGTTTCCTTTGCTGTGCAAAAGCTTTTGATCTTGATGAAATCCCAATAGTTCATTTTTGCCCTTACTTTCCTTGCCTTTGGCGTTGTTCCTAGGAAGATGTTGCTGCGGCTGAGGTCGAATAGGTTGCTGACTGTGTTCTCCTCAAGGATTTTGATGGATTCCTTTCGCACATTGAGGTCCTTCATCCATTTTGAGTCTATTTTCGTGTGTGGTGTAAGGAAATGGTCCAATTTCATTTTTCTGCATGTGGCTGTCCAATTTTCCCAGCACCATTTATTGAAGAGGCTGTCTTTTTTCCATTGGACATTCTTTCCTGCTTTGTTGAAGATTACTTGACCATAGAGTTGAGGGTCTATTTCTGGGCTCTCTATTCTGTTCCATTGACCTATGTGTCTGTTTTTGTGCCAGTACCATGCTGTCTTGATGATGACAGCTTTGTAATAGAGCTTGAATTCCGGAATTGTGATGCCACCAACGTTGGCTTTCTTTTTCAATATCCCTTTGGCTATTCGAGGTCTTTTCTGGTTCCATATAAATTTTAGAATTATTTGTTCCATTTCTTTGAAAAAGATGGATGGTGCTTTGATAGGAATTGCATTAAATGTGTAGATTGCTTTAGGTAGCATAGACATTTTCACAATATTTATTCTTCCATTCCAGGAGCATGGAACATTTTTCCATTTCTTTGTGTCTTCCTCATTTTCTTTCATGAGTACTTTATAGTTTTCTGAGTATAGATTCTGTGCCTCTTTGGTTAGTTTTATTCCTAGGTATCTTATGGTTTGGGGTGCAATTGTAAATGGGATTGACTCCTTAATTTCTCTTTCTTCTGTCTTGCTTTTGGTATAGAGAAATGCAACTGATTTGTGTGCATTGATTTTATATCCTGACACTTTACTGAATTCCTGTATAAGTTCTAGAAGTTTTGGAGTGGAGTCTTTTGGGTTTTCCACATATAGTATCATATCATCTGCGAAGAGTGATAATTTGACTTCTTCTTTGCTGATTTGGATGCCTTAAATTTCCTTTTGTTGTCTGATTGCTGAGGCTAGGACCTCTAGTAACTATGTTGAATAGCGGTGGTGATAATGGACATCCCTGCCGTGTTCCTGACCTTAGCGGAAAATCTTTCAGTTTTTCTCCATTGAGAATGATATTTGTGGTGGGTTTTTCATAGATGGCTTTGATGATATTGAGGTATGTGCCCTCTGTCCCTACACTTTGAAGAGTTTTGATTAGGAAGGGATGCTGTACTCTGTCAAATGCTTTTTCAGCATCTATTGAGAGTATCATATGGTTCTTGTTCTGTCTTTTTTTGATGTGTTGTATCACATCGACTGATTTGCGGATGTTGAACCAACCTTGCAGCCCTGGAATAAATCCCACTTGGTCGTGGTGAATAATCCTTTTAATGTACTGTTGAATCCTATTGGCTAGTATTTTGTTGAGTATTTTCGCATCTGTGTTCATCAAGGATATTGGTCTATAGCTCTCTTTTTTGATGGGATCCTTGTCTGGTTTTGGGATCAAGGTGATGCTGGCCTCATAAAATGAGTTTGGAAGTTTTCCTTCCATTTCTATTTTTTGGAACAGTTTCAGGAGAATAGGAATTAGTTCTTCTTTAAATGTTTGGTAGAATTCCCCCGGGAAGCCGTCTGCCCCTGGGCTTTTTTTTGTTTGGAGATTTTTAATGTCTGTTTCAATCTCCTTACTGGTTATGGGTCTGTTCAGGCTTCCTATTTCTTCCTGGTTCAGTTGTGGTAGTTTATATGTTTCTAGGAAAGCATCCATTTCTTCCAGATTGTCAAATTTATTGCCATAGAGTTGCTCCTAGTATGTTCTTATAATAGTTTGTATTTCTTTGGTGTTAGTTGTGATCTCTCCTCTTTCCTTCATGATTTTATTTATTTGGGTCCTTTCTCTTTTCTTTTTGATAAGTCGGGCCAGGGGTTTATCAATTTTATTAATTCTTTCAAACAACCAGCTCCTAGTTTTGTTGATTTGTTCTATTGTTTTTTTGGTTTCTATTTCACTGATTTCTGCTCTGATCTTTATGATTTCTCTTCTCCTGCTGGGCTTAGGGTTTCTTTCTTGTTCTTTCTCCAGCTCCTTTAGGTGTAGGGTTAGGTTGTGTACCTGAGACCTTTCTTGTTTCTTGAGAAAGGCTTGTACCGCTATATATTTTCCTCTCAGGACTGCCTTTGTTGTGTCCCACAGATTTTGAACCATTGTATTTTCATTATCATTTGTTTCCATGATTTTTTTCAATTCTTCTTTAATTTCCCGGTTGACCCATTCATTCTTTAGAAGGATGCTGTTTAGTCTCCATGTATTTGGGTTCTTTCCAAACTTCCTTTTGTGGTTGAGTTCTAGCTTTAGAGCATTGTGGTCTGAAAATATGCAGGGAATGATCCCAATCTTTTGATACCGGTTGAGTCCTGATTTAGGACCGAGGATGTGATCTATTCTGGAGAATGTTCCATGTGCAATAGAGAAGAATGTGTATTCTGTTGCTTTGGGATGAAATGTTCTGAATATATCTGTGATGTCCATCTGGTCCAGTGTGTCGTTTAAGGCCTTTATTTCCTTGCTGATCTTTTACTTGGATGATCTGTCCATTTCAGTGAGGGGAGTGTTAAAGTCCCGTACTATTACTGTATTATTGTTTATGTGTTTCTTTGATTTTGTTATTAATTGGTTTATATAGTTGGCTGCTCCCATGTTGGGGGCATAGATATTTAAAATTGTTAAATCTTCTTGTTGGACAGACCCTTTGAGTATGATATAGTGTCCTTCCTCATCTCTTATTATAGTCTTTGGCTTAAAATCTAATTGATTTGATATAAGGATTGCCACTCCTGCTTTCTTCTGATGTCCATTAGCATGGTAAATTCTTTTCCACCCCCTCACTTTAAATCTGGAGGTGTCTTCGGGCTTAAAATGAGTTTCTTGGAGGCAACATATAGATGGGTTTTGTTTTTTTATCCATTCTGACACCCTGTGTCTTTTGACAGGGGCATTTAGCCCATTCAGGGTAACTATTGAAAGATATGAATTTAGTGCCATTGTATTGCCTGTAAGGTGACTTTTACTGTATATGGTCTCGTTTAGTGCTCTGTAAATATCATGACAGCTCTTTCTGGCCTGCCAGGTCTCTGTGGATGTCAGCTGCCAATCTAATATTTTTACCATTGTATGTTACAGACTTCTTTTCCTGGGCTGCTTTCAGGGTTTTCTCTTTGTCACTGAGCCTTGTAAATTTTACTATTGGGTGACGGGGTGTGAGCCTATTCTCATTGATTTTGAGGGGCGTTCTCTGAACCTCCTGAATTTTGATGCTCGTTCCCTTTGCCATATTGGGGAAATTCTCCCCAATAATTCTCTCCAGTGTATATTTTGCTCCCCTCTCTCTTTCTTCTTCTTCTGGAATCCCAATTATTCCAATGTTGTTTCATCTTATGGTGTCACTTATCTCTCGAATTCTCCCCTCATGGTCCAGTAGCTGTTTGTCCCTCCTTTGCTCAGCTTCTTTATTCTCTGTCATTTGGTCTTCTATATCACGAATTCTTTCTTCTGCCTCATTTATCCTAGCAGTGAGAGCCTCCATTTTTAATTGCACTTCATTAATAGCTTTTTTTATTTCAACTTGGTTAGATTTTAGTTCTTTTATTTCTCCAGAAAGGGCTTTCATATCTCTCAAGAGGGTTTCTCTAATATCTTCCATGCCTTTTTCGAGCCCGGCTAGAACCTTGGGAATTGTCATTCTGAACTCTAGATCTGACATATTACCAATGTCTGTATTGATTAGGTCCCTAGCCTTTGGTACTGCCTCTTGTTCTTTTTTTTTTTGTGTTGAATTTTTCCGTCTTGTCATTTTGTCCAGATAAGAGTATATGAAGGAGCAAGTAAAATACTAAAAGGGTGGCAACAACCCCAGGAAAATATGCTGTAACCAAATTAGAAGAGATCCCAAATCGTGAGGGGGGAGAAAGGGGATAAAAAGAGGTTCAAATAGGAAGAAAGAAAAAAAAAGAAAAAAGAAAAAAAAAGAAAAGAAAAGAATTTAAAAAAAGAAAACAAATAAAAATATAAAAAAGAAAAAATATATATATTGGATAAGCTAGATAAAAAAACGTTAAAAAAGAAAAAGGTATAAATTAAAAAAAATTTACCAGAACGCGAGAAAAAAATCAAAAATTGAAAAAGAAAAAAATTAAAGTAACTGCAAGACTAAAAAAAATCACAGGGAAAAAGCCATGAGTTCTCTGCTTTGCTTTCTCCTCCTCTGGAATTCTGCTGCTCTCCTTGGTATTGAAACCGCACTTCTTGGTAGGTGAACTTGGTTTTGGCTGGATTTCTTGTTGATCTTCTGGGGGAGGGGCCTGTTGTAGTGATTCTCATGTGTCTTTGCCCCAGGCGGAATTGCACTGCCCTTACAAGGGGCCGGGGTGAGTAATCCGCTCGGGTTTGCTTTCAGGAGCTTTTGTTCCCTGAGCGCTTTCCGTAGAGTTCTGGAGGACGGGAATACAAATGACGGCCTCCTGGTCTCTGGCCCGGAGGAGCCCAGAGCCCAGGGCCCCACTCCTCAGTGCGCCCTCAGAGAATAGTGCCCAGTTACTCCCATCTGCCTGACCTCCGGCCGCGCTCCGAGCTCACCGAGCCTGCGACTGGTTTAAGGTAACACCGAGCTGCGAGCTTAATGTCGGCTCTGTCTCTGTAGCCGGCTTTCCCGTTCCAATACCCGCAAGCTCTGTGACACTCAGACACCCCCGATCCTTCTGTGACCCTGCGGGACCTGAGGCCACGCTGACCCCGCGTGGCCTTCGCCCCGGTTTAGCCTCTGGAGCGATGTCCCTCAGCGGAACAGACTTTTAAAGACCTGATTTTGTGCGCCGATGCTCTGCCGCTTGCCCTGAGCCGGCCCCTCCCCCCGGGGTCTATCTTCCCGTTGCTTTGGATTCACTTCTCCGCCGGTCCTATCTTTCAGAAAGTGGTTGTTTTTCTGTTTCCAGAATTGCTATTTTTCTTCTCTTCGATCTGTTGATGGATTTTCAGGTGTTTGCTATCTTTAGATAAGCTATCTAGCTGATCTCCGGCTAGCTGAAGCAGTCTCAGCCTGCTACTTCTCCGCCATCTTCAGGTATCCTATATTTTGTCTGGCAACCTAAATGTGGGGTCAGGTGCTACAGGAACTAATAAGTCATGTTAATATTGTATTCCTTAGCATAAGAAAAATGAGAAATGAAAGAATATTTTAAAATAAGTTTTATTAATTAGGTTTACATTTTATTGACCTATGATTCCATGAGGCATTAATCCATGGATCAAGCAAATCCAAGTTTGTTGCACTATTGTAAGGAAGGCCACAATGATTAAAATGCTTAGTTTCTTAGTCTTAGTATCTTCGCAGAAGACAAAATCAAAGAAAGGAGTGCATATTATGAGATTCTTGGAATCTGTTTTGAGGCAGGTCTCAGGCCTCAGGTCCCGCAGGGTCACAGAAGGATCGGGGGTGTCTGAGTGTCGCAGAGCTTATGGGTATTCATGCCTATGTAATTCATATTGGGCAGAGTTCAGAACACACAGATGCCATGCATCCCAAGTTGCCAGAATTGTGGCTGTGCACTATGCACCTGGCAGCCACTGGATTGTGGGGGATCTGGCCTATGACTAGGGGCTCAGTGCAAACTTTGCTAATACTGCCAGTCTGATTCCTTCTGCTTTCAGGCTCCCTCAGAGCCAGCTTGCCTGGGTATCACTAACATCAGAGAGAGAAAGCAAAACTCCCAACAGGCAAAGAATCAGTTCAAATGTCTGGACTAAAAGGAAAAGTGACTTAGACTTAACAGCAGGACACAGGCAGAACACATAGGAAAATCCTATGAAGTGCCAGGTTCTGGTGAACAGGGGAACTGTACTGCAGAGCAGAAGACATAGCTGACTTTCCTAACAAAAAGAAACAAACAAAAAAGAATAGATAAAATGAAGAGACAGAGAATTGTATCCCAATGAAAGAACAGGACAAACTCACAGCAGGAGATCAAAGAAAAGGAGAAATAAGTAATATGCCCAGTAGATAATTTAAAGACATGACCATAAGATACTCACTGAACTTGAGAAAAGCATGGAGGACAGTACCGAAAAACAGGATGGGGAGCTAAAAAAAAAAAAATCATAAATGAAGAACTCAATAGATGAAATTAATATACAATAGATGGAAGAGATTGCAGGCTACAGGAATCAGAAGAACATATCTGTGACCTGGAGGATAGAGTAATGGAAAGTAGTCAGTCTCAGCTAATCAGAAGATAGATACATACTGCGTAGTGAGAATAGACTTAGAGAAATCAGTGACAAAATCAAGCATAATAACATTTGCATTATAGGGATCCCAGAAAGAAAAGAGAAAGAAGGGGGGCAGAAAATGTATTTGAAGAGATAATAACAAAATTCCTTAATCTAGGGAGGAAAACAGAGACCTAGGTTCAGGAGGCACAGAGATCCCTCAAAATATTCAACCCAAGGAGGTCCACACCAAGATACAGCAATTATGATGGCAAAAATAGTATAAAGTAAGGATTTTAAAGGTTATGAGAGAAAACAATACGGTTACATAGAAAGAAAATCACATAACACCTTTAGCTTATTTTTCAGCAGAAACTTTGCAAGCCAGAAGACAGGGACATGGTGTATATAACGTGCTAAAAGGGAAAACTCTGTAGCCAAGAATAAATACTCTATCCATCAAGGCTATCATTCAGAATAGAGGAGAGATAAAGTGTTCCCCAAACAAAAGTTAAAATAATTCATGAGCGCTAAAACATCTCTGTAGGATACTGTCTTAGTATCCTTTCAGAAGAGGAAAATCAAAGGGAGTGTATACGTACTAGGTTTTTCAAATCTGGTTTGAGGTAGGTTTTTCATTATTGGTGCTTGCATGATTGAGTTTGGGCAAAGTTCCATGTGCACAGATGCAGAATGTTAAGGGGGAATCTGATAGTGGAAAACAAAATCCATAAGTAAGAGTAAGAAAAATAAGCACAAATGCAGAAAAAATAAGTATATCTGTAAAAATCAGTCAAGTAAAGCACAAAAAAGGATTCAGAATATGAACCAAATATAGGAAATGTGGAGGCAAGAGGAGTAAATAATGAATTTAAAATTAATATAGAGGGATGCCTGGGTGGCTCAGTGGGTTAAGCCGCTGCCTTCAGCTCAGGTCATGATCCCAGCATCCTGGGATCGAGTCCCACATCGGGCTCCTTGCTTGGCAGGGAGCCTGCTTCTCCCTCTGCCTCTACCATTCTGTCCACCTGTGCTCGCTCTCTCTCCCTCTCTCTCTGACAAATAAATAAAATATTAAAAAAATAAAATTAAATTAATATAGACTACAATATGCAAAAGATGTTACTTATACAATGAATGGTAACCACAAAGGAAAAAATAGGAATGGATATGCAAAAAATAGAGTAAGGAAGTCAAGTATATCACTAAGAAAACCAGCAAACTATGAAAGAGAGAGAAAGAAGAATGGATATGAAAGACAAAAACATGAAATAAGTAACAAAATGGCAATAAATACATATCTATCAATTCTTGCTTTGAATGTAAATGGACCAAATTTTCCAATCAAAAGATATAGGGAGACAGAGTGCATGAAAAAGCAAGACACATGCATATATTGCTTATACGAGGCTCATTTCAGACCCAAAGACACTTGTAGTTTGAAAGTGAGGGGATGGGGAAATATACATCATACAAATGAATATCAAAAGAAAGCCAGACTAGCAATATCATAATTGGACAAAATGCACCTTAAAATGAAGGCATATTTTATACGCCTTATTATATAATAATAAATGGAATGATCTAATATTTTCAAGAGCACATGGAACATTCTCCAGAATAGATCACATATTAGCTCACAAAACCAGCCTCAACAAATTAAAAAAGACCAAAGTCATACCATGCATCTTTTCTGACCACAATGATAAGAACTAAAAATCAACCAACCATGAAAAAAAAAATCTGGAAAGACCACAAGCTCATTGATGTTAAACAGCATGTCACTAAACAATGAATGGGTCAACCAAGAAATCAAAGAAGAAATCAAAAAGTGCATGGAAACAAATAAAAATGAAAACACAATGGTCCAAATCCTTATGGATGCAACAAAACTGGTTTTAAGAGAGAAGTTTCTGGCAATACAAGCCTAACTCAAGAAGCAAGAAAATACCAAAGCCTTCACCTTATTCCTAAAGGAACAAAACAACAACAAATAACCATAACCTAAACAGCAGAAAGCAGGAAATAATGAAGACTAGAGTAGAAATAAGTGATATAGAAACTAAAAAATAGTAGAACAGATCAATGAAATCAGGAGCTGTTCAACAAAATTAATAAACCAACAGCCAGATTCATTTAAGGAGAGAGAGAGAAAGGACTCAAATAAACAAAATCACCAATGAAAGAGGAGAAATAACACCACAGATGTACAAACAATTATAAGAGAATATTAGGAAAAACTATATGGTAAAGATTAGACAACATATAACCCATCAAAACTGTACCAGGACAAAATACAAAATTTGAACATATTGATTACTGGCAAAAACATTGACTCAGTAATCAAAAAACTCCTAACAAATAAAATTTCAGGACCAGGTGGCTACACAGGCAAATTCTTACCTATTCTTAAATCATTCCAGAAAAAAAAAATCCAAATTTATTCTATGAAATGAGTATAACTCCAATATCAATCAAAACCAGAGGTAGACACCATAAAAGAAAGGAGAACTATAGGCCAGTATCTCTGATGAATATAGATGCAGAAATCCTCAACAAAATACTAGCAAACTAAATCCAACAGTACACTAAAAAAAAAATCATTAAACACAGCGGATTTTATTCCTGGGACACAAGGTTGTTCAATATTCACAAATCAATCAACATGATATATCACATCACTAAGTGAAAGGATAAGAACCATAAGGTCATTTAAGTAGATGCAGAGAGAGCATTTGACAAAATACAGATCTGTTTATGATAAAACTCCTCAACCAAGTAGCTGAAGATAAAATGTACCTCAGTGTAGTAAAGGATATATATGAAAAAACTCACAGGTAATATCACACTCAATGGGGGAAAAACGGAATTTTCCCCCTGAGGTCAGGAAGAAGACATGGTTGTCCACTGTCACCACTGTTATTTTACATAGTACTGGAAGTCCTAACCATGGCAATCAGATATCACAAAGAAATGAAAGTATCCCAATCCATAAGGAAGAAGTAAAACTTTCACTATCTATAGATGACAAGATACTAGATGAAAACACAAAAGACTCCACCCAAAATCTAGTAGAACTGATAGGTTGAGTTCATAAAATTCACAGGATACAAAATCAATATGCAGAAGTATATTGCATTTCCATACACCAATACTGATGCAGCAGAAAGAGAAATTAAATAATTCCATTACATTTGCACAAAATTAATAAGATACCAAGGAATAAATCTAACCAAAGAGATGCAAGAGCTGTATCCTGAAAACAATAAAACACTGATGAAAGAAATTGAAGAGGACACCAAAAATGGAAAGATACTCCATACTTCCAGATCAGAAGAACAAATATTGTTAACATGTATATACTACCTAAAGCATTCTATACATTTAATGTGATCCCTATCAAATTTCCAACAGCATTTTTCACAGAGTAGACCAAATCATCCTAAAATTTCTCTGGGAGCACAAAAGAACCTGAATAGCCAAAACAATCTTGAAAAAGAAATATAAAGCTGGCATAATTCCGGACATCAGATTATATTACAACCCTGTAGTAACAAAAAATACATAGTACTGGCATGAAAATAGACACATAGATCAATAGAAGAGAACAGAAATGAACACTCAACTATATGGTCAGTTAATATTAGACAAAGCAGGAAAGAATATCCATTGGGAAAAAGACAGTGTCTTCAATAATTGGTGTTGGGAAAATGGACAGCAACATGCAAAGAATGAAACCAGACCACTCTTGCACCATACACAAAAATAAATTCAAAATGTATTACCTAAATATGAGACCTGAAGCCATGAAAATCCTAGAGGAGAACACAGGCAGTAACCTGCTTGTTGATTATTTCTCCTCCCTCACTTATGATTTTATTTATTTTGGCCCTTTCTCTATTATTTTTGGTAAGTCTGGGTAGAGGTTTATCAATTTTGTTTATCTTTAAAAAAAAAAAAAAAACAGCTCCTGCATTTATCTGTTCTATTGTTTTTGGTTTTGTTGTTATTGTTGTTCTTGTTACTGTTTTTTAGTTTCTGTATCATTTGTTTCTGCTCTAATCTTTATTATTTCTTTCCTTCCACTGGATTTAGGCTTCATTTGTTTTTCTTTTTCTAGCTTCTTTAAGTGTAAGATGGGTTGAGATTTTTCTTGCTTCTTGACGTTGCCTGTATTGGTTTACTTTTCCATTTGAGGACTACTTTTGTTGCATCCCAAAGGTTTTTGGAGAGTTGTGTTTTCATTTTCATTTGTTTCCATGTATTTTCTTATTTCTCCTTAAATTCTCTTTCTTTCTTTCTTTCTTTCTTTCTTCCTTTCTTTTGAGAGCACTTGCTCACAAGCTGGGGTGGTGGAACTGGGAGGGGTAGAAGGAGAGAGAGAATCTTTTCTTTTTTTTTTTTAAATTTTATTTATTTATTTGACAGAGAGAAATCAAAGTAGATGGAGAGGCAGGCAGAGAAAGAGGGAAGCAGGCTCCCTGCTGAGCAGAGAGCCCGATGCGGGACTCGATCCCAGGACCCTGAGATCATGACCTGAGCTGAAGGCAGCGGCTTAACCCACTGAGCCACCCAGGTGCCCCGAGAGAGAGAGAATCTTAAGCAGTCTCCATGCCCAGTGCCAAGCACAATGTAGGGATGAATCTCATAACCCTGAGATCATGACCTGAGCCAAAATCAAGAGTAAGACGCTTAAGCAACTGAGCCACCCAGCACTCCTGTATTTTCTTCTTTCTTTTTTGATTTCTTGGTTGACCCATTCATTATTTAGTAGCATGTTGTTTAACCTCCACGTATTTGTATTTGTGGTGTTTCCAAAATTTTCTTGTGGTTGACGTCTAGTTTCATAGTGTTGGGATCAGAAAAGGAGTATGGTATGATTTCCGTCATTTTATATTTGTCAAGACTTGTTTCATGACATAATATGTGATCTATTGTGGACAGTGTTCTTTTTTTAAGATTTCATTTATTTATTTGACAGAGATCACAAGTAGGCAGAAAGGCAGGCAGAGAGAGAGAGAGAGGAGGAAGCAGGCTCCCTGATGAGCAGAGAGCCGTTGTGGGACTTGATCCCAGGACCCTGGGATCATGACCTGAGCTGAAGGCAGAGGCTTTAATCCACTGAGCCACGTAGGCACCCATGTGGACAGTGTTCTATGTGCACTTGAAAAGAATGTGTATTCTGCTGTTTTAGGATAGAATGTTCTTAATATATCTGTTAAGTCCATGTGGTGCAGTGTGTCATACAAAGCCATTGTTTCCTTGTTGATTTTCTACTTAGATGATCTGTCCATTGCTGTGAGTGGGATCTATTATTATTGTATTATTATCAATGAGTTTCTTTATGTTTGTTATTGTTTTACATGTTTGTGAGGTCAATTGTTGGGGTCATAAATATTTTACAGTTGTTATATTTTGGTGGAATATCCCTGCTATGATTTTATAGTACACTATCTTACTACAATCTTTGTTTTATTATTTTTTATTTTTTTAAGGAGCTTATTTATTTATTTGACAGAGAGATACAGAGACACCACAAGTAGGCAGTAGGCATAGCGGGAGGAAGAGAGAGAGGGAGAAGCAGACTCTCTGCTGAACCGGCAGCCCAATGTGGAGCTTGATCCTGGGTTCTGGGATCATAGCCTGAGCTGAAGGCAGCCGCTTAACTGACTGAGCCACCCAGGTGCCCCTAGAGTCATTGTTTTAAAATCTGCTTTGTCTGATTGAGTATTGCTACTCTGGCTTAATTTTGGCATTCTTTTGCATTTGGCATTTTCAATCTTCAGGTATCTTTAGAGATAAATTGAGTCTCTTGTAGTCAGCATATATATAGCTCTTGTTTCTCATCCGTTCTGATACCCGTGTATTTTGACTGTCCGTTAACTTTCAAAGTAATTCTGGATAGATATGTGGGTTTTTTTGCCATTTTATTACTTGTTTTGTCATTATGTCTAGAGATTTCTCTGATATTTGCTTGTCTTTGTCATTTTTGGTCTTTTCTTTGCACTCAAAGAATCCCCTTTAATATTTCTTGCAGGACTGGTTTGGTGGTCAGGAACTCATTTAGTTTTTATTGTTTTGTATTGTTTTGTTTTGTTTTGTTTTGTCTGGAGAACTGTTTATTGCTCCTTCTGTTCTAAATATAGCCTTGCTGGATGGAGTATTCATGGCTGCAGATTTTTCCATTCAGTTTATATATATCATGCCCCTTTCTTCTGGCTTGCCAAATTTCTGTTGAGAGAGCTGCAGCTAACCTTATTGGTCTACCCTTGTGTATTAGGGACTTCTTTTGCCTTGCTGCGTTTTCTATTTTTTTCTTCATCACTGTATTTTCCAAATTTAATTACAATATATCTTGGTATTGGCCTGCTTTTGTGGATATTAATGAAAGTTATCTGTGCCTCCTAGATCTGGATGTCCATTTCCCCAGATTAGGGAAGTTTTTTGGCTGTGATTTCCTCAAATTTTCTGCCCCTTTTTCTATCTCTTCTTCTTCTGGGGCTGCTAAAATACAAATGTTATTACATTTGATGGAGTCACCAAGTTTCCTAAGTCTCTTCTTGTGTTCCATAATTCCTCTTTCTCTCTTTTGTTCAGCTTCATTATTTTCCATTATTCTGGACTGTATATCACTTACTTGTTCTGCTTCTTCCAGCATTTTGTTCATTGCATCATCTGTTTCCAATTTCAGTTACTGCATTTTTTATTTCTCATTCTTCCTTAACTCTTTTATCTTTGTGGTAAAGGTCTCCCTGAAATCTTCCATTCTTTTCTCAAGCCCAGTGAGTAACCTTATGATTGTTCCTTTAAATTCTCCATCATATGTGTTACTTATGTCTGTTCCACTTAGATCTCTGTCCTCAACCATATTTTGTTTCATTTGGAATAGATCACTCTGGCCTTGCATTTTGTCTCTCTGCCTTCCTCTGTGTGTTAGCAAAGCCTGTTGTGTTTTCTGGTCCTACCAAAAATGATTTTATGAAGAAGTCATATAGTGTCCATGGTGTGAAGTGCAGACACTTAACAGAGTGTCTCTGGTATGTGCTTTATGTGATCTTCTGTTGTGTTTTACCTGCTCTGTCCTTTAGGCCAGTCATCTGCAGAGGCTCTTCTGGCCTGCAGTAGGCCAGTGTTTGGTTTTAATATGGCCAGTGTTAAGTAGGTATGTTCCGGTCAGCTTGTGTCATAAAATCTGACACCACTTCTACTGGAACTGAAGCTCTGCTTTACTCTCTGGTTCAGAGTCATTCTGTGGGCAGGGTTTTGTACTGATATTTTGGGGGTGGTGCCTCATAGTGTTCGAACTGAAGGAAGCATGACTGAGAAGGGAAGTTTCACTGGAGCAAAGGGGAATGATGTTTGATGTAAGCTACTTAGGCAGCTAGTGTTGGTCTGTACTGCTTCCAACAGGTGGCTCTGTGTTTATGCTGAGTTTAAGGGAAGGGGAATGATGCTGACATTTCCCTGCCTCAGAATAGGCATCTGTGTGAATACTGCCTATCAGAGATGTGCTCAGAATAATCTTCCTGTTTGCCCAGAATTCTTTAGATCACTGTTTCTTTGCTGTCTGCCCCCAGATTGTTTGCCTGCCTTCACTCCAGGAGCAATGCAGTACCCTCCAGACTTAGACCAGCCAAAACCACTGTCCTTTAAAACTCTAGGCTTTAAGCCCCACTGGTTGCAAGAACTCAGAAAATTCATCTCCTCTCACTGTTCAAGCCAGTGACTTTGGGGAAATGTTCTACCTGTGCATTCCCATGGGCTCCCCTCTCACTTGCTCTGCTCTGTGACCATGGCTCCCTCCCTTCTACAGTACCTGTCATCCCTATTCTCCCTAAGCCTTGTTTCTGTGCTTCCTATTGGTGTGCCCTCTTTTCTGCCTTAAGCTGTGGAGTTTGTTCTGTCAGTCTTCAGGTCAAGTTCTGGGTCATTTAGGATGATTTGATAATTATCTAGTTGTATTAGTGGGTAGATAGGAGCCTAGGGTCCTCCTACTCTGTTGCCATTTTACTCTATCTCCGGGTACATTTTAAATTAATGTGCCTTTGCTGTGTCTCAGGCAGAGTTATTTAGTGTGCTGTCTTTTTAAAGGTGTGGTCTGGTTTTCTGTAGCCCTCTGGCTCTTTGAGTTAAGGGCCACTAATTTCTAACATGCCAGCACTCAACCCCACTATCAAAGCCACACATTTTGGGGACTTATCTTCCCAATGTGGGTCCCCAGACCTGGGGATGCCTGAAGTGTTTGACACCCTCTCTTCTCTGTGCTTTTCATACCCTTCCTGTTTGTGGTTAATCATACTGGGAATTTGGTTCCCAACCTTTTCTACAGCCCTCCTCCCCTTTTTGGTGTGGCCTTCTCTTTACAACTATCTGTGGAAGATCTTTTCTGTTGGTCTTCAGGTTATTTTCAGAGTTAGGTGAAATGTAGCTCCTGTCTCAGTGACTGTGTGGGATGAAGTGAACTCAGGATCCTCCTACTCTACCACATAACATGCACTCTTGTTTTCTTCTTCTTTTTTAATTTGTAAGTATTTTCTTTGTAGCTACCAGAGGTTTTTGTAAAGCATCTTAAAGTTTTAAAAGTTTATTTCAAGCTAAAAATAAAATTCAATCTATGAAGAACTTTATGCTTCTGCTTCTGTGCCCCACAGTTTGCTATTGATATGACTGATATCTTTTTATATTGTATATCCATTAATAATTTTTAATTGAAGTGATTCTTAAATTTTTTGTCTTTTAACTTTTATACTAAAAAGTTAGATACCACCAATAAAGTATTATGGAATTCTTTTTTTCTTTCTTGAGGCTGAGAAGTATCTTTTTAATTTTTAATTTAATTTAATTTTATTTTTTAAAGGTTTTATTTATTTACTTGACAGAGATCACAAGTAGGCAGAGAGGCAGACAGAGAGAGAGGAGGAAGCAGCCTCCCTGCTGAGCAGAGAGCCCGATGTGGGGCTTGATCCCAGGACCCTGGGATCATGACCTGAGCCGAAGGCAGAGGCTTTAACCCACTGAGCCACCCAGGCACCCCTAATTTTTATTTTAATACTGATTCTGTAACATGTGGCACAATATTGGTTTTAGTAGTAGAATTCAGTGATTCATCACTTACATAACTACACCCAGTGGTCATCATGAGTGCCCTCTTTAATACCCATCACCCATCTAGCCCTTCTTTTACCCATGTCCCTCCATCAACCCTCAGTTTATTCTGTATTATTAAGAGTTTCTTAGGGTTTGTTTCCCTCTCTTTTTTTTTTCTTTTCCCACCTTTCCATATGTTCATCTGTTTTGTTTCTTAAAGTCCACATATGGCATTAATCTTTCTCTGACTGATTTATTTTGCATAGCATAATATACTCTAGGTCCAGCCACATCATTGCAAATTGCAAGATTTCATTTTTTTTATGACTAATATTCCTGTGTGTGTGTGTGTGTGTGTGTGTGTGTGTGTTTGTGTGTATGTACCACTTCTTCTTTATCCATTTATCGATTGATGGACATTGGGCTCTATACATAGTTTGGCTACTGTTAATAATGCTACTATAAATATTGTGGTGCATGTACCCCTTCAAATTATATTTTTGTGTCCTTGGTTAAATACCTAGTAGTACAATTGATTGATTGTAGGGTAGTTCTACTTATAACTTTTTAAGGAATCTCCATATTGTTCTCCAGAGTAGCTGCACAGTGTGCATTCCCACCAACAGTGTAAGAAGGTTCCCTTTTCTCTGAGTCCTTGTCAACACATGCTATTTCTTGTATTGTTGATTTTAGCCATTCTGACAGGTGTGAGGGGATATCTCATCATGGTTTTGATTTGCATTTCCCTTATGATGAATGATGTTGGGCATCTTTTCATGTCTTATCCATCTAGATGTCTTCTTGGAAAAAGTGTCTATTTGTGTCTTCTGCCTATTTTTTAACTGGATTATTTGTTTTTTGGGTGTTTAGTTTGATAAGTTATTTAGAGATTTTAGATACTAATCCATTATCAGATATGTCACTTGCAAATATCTTCTCCCATTCCATAGGCTGCTTTATAGTTTTGTTGATTATTTCCTTCACTGTGCAAAAGCTTTTTATCTTGATGATGTCCCAATAGTTCATTTTTGCTTTTGTTTCCCTTGCCTCTGGCAGTGCGTCTAATAAGTTGCTACAGCTGAGGTCAAAGAAATTGCTGCCTGTGTCATCCTCTAGGATTCTGATGGATTCCTATCTCATATTTAGGTCTTTCATTCATTTTGAGTTTATTTTTGTGTGTAGTGTAAGAAAGTGGTCCAGTTGCATTGTTCTTTGTGTCACTGTCCAGTTTTCCCAACACTGTTTGTTGAAGAGTCTATCTTTTTTTATTGGATAGTCTTTCCTGCTTTGTCAAAGATTAATTGACCATATAGTTTTGGGTCCATTTCTGGGTTTTTCATTCTGTTCCATTTATCTGTGTGTCTATTTATATGCCAGTATTATTCTGTCTTGATGTGTACAACTTCATAATATAGCTTGAAATTCAGAATTGTGACATCTCCAGCTTCTTTTCTTTTTAAGATCACTTTGGCTAATTGGGGTCTTTTGTAGCTCCATAAAAATTTTAGGATGGTTTACTCTAACTCTGTGAATAATGCTGTTATTTTGATAGGGATTTCATTAAATGTATAGATCACTTTATGTAATTTAGATTTTTAACAATATTTTCTTTTCTAGTACATGTAACATTTTCCCCTTTCTTTATTTTATATTCAATTTCTTTCATCAGTATTTTACAGTTTTCTAGAGTACAGGTCTTTTACCTCTTAGATTAAGTTTATTCCTAGGTATCTTATGGGTTTGGGTGTAATTGTAAATGGGATTAATTTCTTGGTTTCTTTTTCAGTTGCTTCATTATTGGTGTATAGAAATACAACAAATTTCTGTACATATATATATTTTTTTATCCTGCATCCTCACTGAATTCATGTATCAATTCTAGCAATTTTTGGTGGAGTCTTTCAAGTCTTTGGTATAGAGTATCATGCCATCTACAAATAGTAAACCTTTTTTTGTTGTTGTTGCCAATTTTAATGCCTTTTATTTCTTTTTATTGTCTGAATGCTGAGACCAAGACTTCCAGAACTGTGTTTAATAGAAATGGTGAGAGTAGACCTTCTTGTCTTATTCCTGACTGTTGAAGAAATGCTCTCAATTTTCCCCATTTAGGATGATATTAGCTGTGTTTTTTTTTTTTTTTTTTTTTTTTTTTTTTGTAGATGGCCTTCATGATGTTGAAGTATGTTCCATCTATCCCTACATTCTACATTGTTGAGGGTTTTTATCAAGATTGGGTGCTGTATTTTGTCAAATGCTTTTTCTGCCTCTACTGAATGGTTCAAATTGTTCTCATCTGCTATTTTATTAATGTGGTATAATATGTTGGATTGATTTACAAATATTGAACCAGCCTTGCAACTCAAGAATAAATCCCACTTAATTGTGGTGAATAATTATTTTGATGTACTGTTAGATTTGATTTGCCAGTGTCTTGTTGAGAATTTTTTTACATCCATATTCGTAGGAGATATTGGCCTGTTAGTTCTTTTCAGTTGGGTCTTTGTTTTTGAAATCAAAGTAATGATGACTTCATAGAATGAGGCTGGAAATTTTCCTTCCATTTCTATTTTTTGGAATAGTTTAAGAAGAATAGTTGTAGTTTGAGAAAAATAGGTGTTAATTCTTCATTAAATTTCTAGTGGAATTTCCCTGGGAAAGCATGTGGCCCTAGACTTTTGTTTGTTGTTAGATTTTTTATTACTGATTCGATTTCTTTGTTGGTTGTGGGTCTGTTAATGGTTTCTATTTCTTCCTGTTTCAATTTTGGTAGGTTGTATGTTTCTAGGAATTTGTTCATTCCTTCCAGAGTACCCATTTTGTTGGCATATAATTTTTTCATAATGGTCTATTATAATTGTTGTATTTGTAGGGTGTTTGTTGTGATTACTCCTCTGTCTTTCATGATTTTGTTTGGGTCCTTTCTCTTTTGTTTTCGATAAATCTGGCTATAGGTTTATCAAGCTTGTTACTCTTTCAAAGAACGAGCTCTCAGTTTTGTTTATCTATTGTACTGAGAGTTTTTTTTTTAGCATGTTTGTTAACATATTTGTTAACATTTATTTCTGCTATAATATTTACTACTTCCCTTTTTCTTCTGCTTTTAGGTTTTATTTGCTATTCCTTTTCTAGCTCCTTTAGATGTAAGATTAGGATGTGTATTTGAGACTTCCCTTGGCTCTTGAGGTAGGCCTGTATTACAATATACTTCCTCTTAGGACTGCCTTTGCTACATCACAGAGGTTTTGGATGGTCATATTCTTATTTTCATTTGGTTCCATGTACTTTTTTATTTTGTCTTTAATTTCATGATTAACCCCTGATTCATTAGTACAAAGTTTTCTAAATTCCATGTATTTATAGTCTCTTCATATTTTCTTTTCTTTTAATTGACTTCAGGTTTCATAGCACTTTGGCCTAAAAATATTCATGCTATGATCTCAACTTTTTTGTGCTTGTTGATGGTTGTTTTGTGACTCAGCATGTGATCTATTCTGGAGAATGTTCCATGTGCACTCGAAAACAATATGTGTTTTGCTTGCTGATGAAGTGCTCTGAATATATTCCTCAACTCCATCTGGTCCAGTGTATATCATTCAAAGCCATTCTTTCCTTATTGATTGTCTGCTTTGATGATCTGCTTTCCATTGCTGTAAGTGGGGGTCAAAGTCTCCTACTCTTATTGTATTATTATCAAGGAGTTTCTTTGTGTTTTTATTAATTGATTTATATATTTATATGCTTCCTTGTTGGAGGCATAAGTATTTACAATTGTTAGATCTTCTGGATGGATAGACCCCTTAATTATGAGATAATTCCCTTCTTCATTTGTTGTTAGCCTTTATTTTTAAAAGTGCAGAAATTTGTTTTAAAATCTAGTATGTCTGATATAAATATGGTTATCCTGGTTTTCTTTTGACATCCATTAACATGATAAATGGTTCTCCATCTTCTCACTTTCAATCTGCATGTGTCTTTAGGTCTAAAATCTGTCTCCGGTAGGCAGCTTATAGATGGATCTTGTTTAATTTTTTTATCCATTTTTGAATCCCTATTTCTTTTGATTGGAGCATTTAGTCCATTTACATTGAGTTATTATTGTAAACTATGAATTTAGTACCATTGTGTTACCTGTAAAGTTGGTGTTTATGGTGATCTCCTTTGTTCCCTTATAGTCTTTGTTGCTTTTGGGTCCTCCCCCCCCCACTTAAGGAATACCTCTTAATATTTCTTTCAAGACGGGTTAAGTGGTCACAACAAATTCCTTTAGTTTTTGTTTTGTTTTGTCTGAGAAACTCTTTATCTCTCATTCTATTCTAAATGACAACCTTGCTGGATGAAGTCTTCTTGACTAAAGGTTTTTCTCAATCAGCACCTTGAATATATCCTGCCATTCACTTCTGGCCTGCCAAGTCTCTGTGGAGAGATCTGCTGCAAACCTGATCTGTCTTTCCCTATAGGATAAGGACTTTTTCCCCCTTGTTGCATTCAGGATTCCTTCCTTTTCTGTGCATTTTGCAAATTTGACTATTATATAACTTGGCAATAGCTCACCTTTTTTTTAATTTAATGGAATTCTTTGTGCTTCTTGGATTCTGATTTTTTTTCCTTCTCCAGGTTAGGGAAGTTTTCGGCTATAATTTGCTTTAAAAAACCTTCTGGCCCTTTATGTCTCTCTTCTTCTTCTGAAATTCCAGAATTCACTGGAATGTTATTCCATTTTAATAAGTTGCTAAGTTGGGGTGCCTGGGTGTCTCAGTCATTAAGCGGCTGCCTTTAGCTCAGGTCATGATCCCAGGGTCCTGGGATCGAGTCCCACATCAGGCTCCTTGCTCAGCGGGAATCCTGCTTCTCCATATCCCACTTCCCCTGCTTGTGTTCCCTCTCTTGCTGTGTCTATCTCTGTCAAATAAATAAAATCTTCAAAAAAAGTTGCTAAGTTCTCTAAGTCTACCTTCATGATCTTTGTTTCCCTCTTCTTTTAAGTTTCATCTTTTTTCATAATTTTATCTTTCATGTCATTGATTCATTCTTCTGCTTTGTCCAGCCTCATTTTTCTGACATCCATTCAGCTGCATCTAGGTTATATCCTTTTTAATTTCAGCCTGACTAAATTTAATTCCTTTTTTCATGCCCAGGTAATATCCTTATAATTATTATTTTAAATTATAGTTCAGACATCTTACTTATATCTGTATTGATTAAAGCTATGACCATCATTCTTCCTGTTCTTTCTTTTGGAGTGAATTCCTCTATCTTGTCATGTTGGAAGTAAAAAAAAAAGTGAATTAAAATTAAAACTAAAAAATAAATAAATAGGGGTTCCTGGTTGGCACAGTTAAGTGCTCTTTGTTAGAACAGTCTATCTCTTCTTCATTTTTGCACAGTTTTATGGGGTAAAATATTCTTCTTTGGCAGTATTTTTTTTTCTTTTAGCACTTTCAATATATTATTCTACTCCTTTTATGGCCCACAAGGTTTCTGCTGAGAAATCTGCCCATAGTCCTATGAAGGCTAATTTGTATGTGAAAATTTGTTTTTTTCCTCCTGCTTCCAAAAGTATCTCTTTAACATTTACCAATTTAATTTTAATGAGTTTCATTTTGGTCTTGTTGTGTTTATCTTTTGGGGGGGATTTTGGACCCCGTGAATTTGGATGTCTGTTTTCCTCCTTGTATTTGGGACTTCTTTGGACATTTTTTTCTTAAAATGTTTATTTTTGAAAAGGTTTTACTTATTTATTTGACAGACACAGAGAGAGAAAGATCACAAGTAGATAGAGTGGCATGCAGAGGGAGAGGGAAAAGCAGGCTTTCCACTGAGGAGAGATCCCAATGTAGGGCTCAATCCCAGGACCCTGGGATAGTGTGACCTGAGCCAAAGACAGACACTTAACCAACTGAGCCACCCAGGCATCCCTAGACATTATTTCTTTAAATAGATTTCCTGTTCCTTTCTTTCTGTCTCCTCCTTTTGGTACAGCTTGTGTATATTGGTTCACTTGATGGGAGTTCTATAAGTCCTTTAGGCTTTTTTTTTTTTTTTTCCTTTATGCCCCTCTCATTGGATAATTTCAAATGACTTGTTTTCAGGATCACTGCTTCTTTTCTTTTTCTTGATCTGATTTGCTTTTGAGGCTCTCTATTGAGGTTTTCATTTCACTCATTGTTTTCTAACCTCCAAAATTTCTGTTTGGTTCTTTTTATATGGTTTCTCTTTTTTCCCCATGATTTCCTTTAATTGTCTACATTTGTTTTCTTATAACTGACTGAGTTTCTTTAAGGTGATTATTTTGAATTACTATTTTTTTTGCATATATCTCCATTTCAGAGATCCATAGATCTCCATGTTTTTTAGGGTAGCTTGCCAGTACTTCCTTTAGTTGCATCATAGTTCTTCATTCTTAATGTTCCTTGTGGTGTTGGTTTAGTTTCTGCACATTTCAAACAACAGCTACCTTCCTAGTCTTTTTGGATTGGTTTTGACTGGAAAAGACCACCAATCAGTGTGCTAGAGACTCTAGGAGCTTCTCAAAGTTTTTCTGAGGATGTATGTTCCTCACTCCTTTCGCTCTGTCCTGGGAGAAAAGCCTCAGTACTGTGTACCTTCACCCAGTCTTGCAAATCCATGTCCCTGTATTAAGCAACCCATCTCTTACCTTTGTTCTTAGCTGCCCCCAGGTGTCCCAATTATGGAATTTCCTTCATGGCTATAAGTAAAGTAATGCACTTGCTCCTGTGCAGGATGGGGTAAACCCTCACACAGAAGACCTGTTACTATTAGGCTTTCCCCATTGTGGTGTTCTAAAAACTGTATAGTGTTATAACAGGTACAAATGTTAGTACCTATGGATTTTAGGGTCTCTTTTTACAAAACATCATTTTATTTTCATTGCAGTTTGATGGAGAATGGGTTTCAATATGAAACAGCAGACTCATACTTATTAAGAGACAGGAAAGACATTATATATGTAGCTGTCCTTTTGGGCATGTAAACAAACTATGGTCTACTGCCTGTTCTTATAAATGAAATTTTACTGAAGTAAAGGTTCACCAATTATTTCACTTATTGTTCATAGCTGCTTTTGCTGTACAATGGCAGCTTTGAATAGTTGCAATAGAAACTATATTGGCTGGCAAAATCTAAAGTAATTACTATCAGGTCCTTTACTGAAAAAGTTTGCTGACCCCTGCCCTCAAACTGGTGCTTGAATCCAGAAGCCACAGCTACACTGTGGGCTACTTGCCATCCTTCTTTCACTCAGGTGGTTTAGTGGTCTTACATTGCTGTCTTTAATCCATTTTCTTATTTAGATATAATTCATGTGTTTTCAATTCCTCTGTTACATTATATATATGATTTTTACCTTATTAGTTCTACCAGTGTGAAGTCTTAAATAAGACTTATTAGAATAATAGTAGAATAGACTTATTAGATTAATTTTTTGAATTTTAAGTAATTTTAGTAAGTCTATTAATAATAAATAGATTTATTGGAGTAATATTAGAATTCAAATTTCTTATCATAAAATTATTTCTTATCATATTAATTATGATAAATTAATTAAATCTTATCATAAAATTATTTCTTATCATATCGATTATTTCTTATCATAAAATTTTATTCACAAATATATAGCCATGCTTCTATACAGACTTATCTCTTCATTTTCCTCAATTTGCAGTTTCACATTCAAAAGGTGGTTTAGATAAAATGGCCTTAAAAAGCTCTATTTTGAAGCCATTCTTTCATCATTTTAGAATCCATTTACTATGACTTAATTATCATTGCTAATCCATTTTAAAAATCAGTCCCTGACAAGTCCAAGGGTAGTCATCAATCTACTGACTTTTCATCTCCTTTAGTCTTAAGTAAAAAAATGCCAATATAAATTCTCAGATAGTCTTTTGTAAGTTCTTTATTCTTTTCTATAAATCTCCCTGCTACACATTAAGTTGTTATTGTCTCCTTCACCACTACTAAGCAAGTCTTTGCTGTTGTACTTTATTACTAAAATAGTGATTGGTTAGATTTTTGCTATAATTTATTATTTTATTCTATTGTAGCCCACTCTACCCTACATTTTGTACCTTCTCTTCAGGATAAATGTAGAGAATGACTTAAATGTTTCAAAGTGATTTAATGCATTCCTTTTAATTATTGACACAAAATTCACCTAAGTAAAATAAGCCATTTTAAAATAAATGGTTTGGGGGCACCTGGGTGGCTCAGTGGGTTAAGCTTCTGCCTTCGGCTCAGGTCATGATCTCAGGTTTCTGGGATCTAGCCCTGCATTGGGCTCTCTGCTCAGTGGGGAGCCTGCTTCCCCCTATCTGAGCCTGCCTCTCTGCCTAGCCATACCTGTGAGCATGCTATCAAATAAATAAATAAAATCTTAAAAATTAAAGTAAATGGTTTTGTGGAATTTAGTGAATTTTCAGTGTTGGATAACCTGCCTTTATCTGGTTCCAAAACGTTTTTAATACTCTAAAAGGAAACCCAATTCCCATTAAGCACTAGTTCCACATGCCCCCCTTCCCTCTGCCCTAGTACCTAAAAATCTGATTTTTTTCTATGTAGATGTGCTTATTCTAGATATTCCATATTCAGATATTATATGTAGATGGAATTTTATGATATGTAATCTTTTGTCTGGCTTCTTGGCATAATATTTTTGAGTTTCATCTATGTTGTGGCATATGTGAATATTTCATGTTTTTTATGGCTAAATGATATTCTATTGATGGATATTTGGGATATTTTTGCCTTTTTGCTATTATAACATTGATGGTATAAACATGCATGTTCATGTACTTAAGTACCTGTTTCCAATTTTTTTGTTATATAACTAGAAATAGAATTTCTTGATTGCTTGGTAATTCTGTAACTTTTTGAAGAAAGCTGAGCTGTTTCCTGTGGCAGCCAGACAGTTTTACATTCCCACTAACAACGTGCAAGTGTTCCAATTTTCCACATCCTTGCCAACACTTGTAATTCTCTGCTTTTTTAAATTATAGCCATCACTTTGTTTCTGAAATGACATCTCATTGTCATTTTAATTTGCATTTCTCTAATGATTAATGATTTGTGCATTTTTTCATATGCTTGGTAGCCATTTGCATGTCTTTTTTAGTGATGTATTCTTGTATACATTTCCACTTTTCTATCTCAATTTTAGGGAACAGATTGCATATAAATACAGTTTTTATTAAAAAAACAAACAGGATTGCTGGAGGGGAGAGAGGTGGAATGGATAGGGTGGCTGGGTGATGGACATTGGGGAGGGTATGTACTATGGTGAGTGCCATGAATTGTGTAAGACTGATGAATCATAGACCTGTACCCCTGAAACAAATAATACATTATATGTTAATAAAAATCATGAGCTTTAAGGTCAGTGACATCTTAACTTGTCATGAACAATATACCTGGAGGTTATTTTAATGCATGTTGGCTCAAACTTTGGTATAACTTATTATAAATTGTTTTCTCCCACATTCATTAGAGCCTGACACTCAAAGATGTAATAATTATTTTGATTCTTTCCCAGAAATGGTCAGTATATGTGGTGATTTTTTTATTTGGTACAGTTAATTATTTCTGTGGTATGGGTTTTAAGACTGAAGCCAGAGAAGCAAGGAATTATTTACTGAAGTGAGTCCAGAAGAGTCTTAAGCATATAAATCTCAACTGTGGCTTTGTTATTTTTCATTATAATATTCCTGAATTTGGGAATTCTTTTAAGGGCCACATTATGGTTTTCATGGGCCCTAGGCACTTCTGCTTTCATGGGACATTCTTCCATAAGAAATATTAAAAATTCCTTTTTTTAAAGATTTTATGTATTTATTTGACAGAGATCACAAGTAGGCAGAGAGGCAGGCAGAGAGAGGAGGGAAGCAGGCTCCCCACTGAGCAGAGAGCCGGATGCGGGGCTCGATCCTAGGACCCTGAGATCATGACCTGAGCTGAAGGCAGAGGCTGAACCCACTGAGCCACCCAGGTGCCCCTTAAAAAATCTTTTTATAAAAGATTTTATTTATTGACTTGAGAGAGAAAGTACGAATGGAGGTGGTGTAGAGGGAGAGGGAGAAGCAGACTCCCCACTGAGCGGGAAGCCAGACTACAGCATGGGGCCCAATGCCAGGACCCTGGGATCATGACCTGAGCCAAAAGCCCATGCCTAACCAACAGAGCCATGGAGGTACTCCTAAAAGTTCTATTTTATGATGTTTTGTTATAAAGGCATTTATAGAGACTGAATTATATTAATATTTTCTTTTTATTTTAAAAAAGTTATTTTTTGAACCTCTGAAAGTATCATGGGCCCTTGGGATTGTGCTTATTACTCTGCACAGTAGATGTCTGTCCTGGATATTTGGACAAATTCCCTTGTGATATCATATAGCTCTTTGTGATTTTATTGTCATTGGCATATGAGTTCTTAATAGTTATAGTGATTACTTCCTAATAAAAATGTGCTCCTTACACCTACTTTGAAATATCTGTCTTCGATAACTCAGATCATGTTAAACTTGTCATTTTTCTTCAATTTTATCATGGACTCAAAATCACTTTGCAATTTCAGCTGGTTCCATTTTATTTTTTATTTTCTCCTCATACCCTGCTTGGTACAATTTGAAGTCTCAGGTGTTGGAAAGCCTTTATCAGATAAGGCCTTTTGCTTGGCATAGCAGGTTTTGGCTCAGTATGTTTCAGAAGGAAACATATTCAGAATGAAACATTCATTCAGAATGAAACAAACATTCAGTATGTTTGATCTCCTCTTGTAGCATTGAGGAGACAACGTAGGTAGACTGGAAAAGAAAAATTCACACAAGCGAGGCTTCCTGGGGGAATTCTACCAAACATTTAAAGAACTAATTCTATTCTCCTGAAACTGTTCCAAAAAATAGAAATGGAAGGAAAACTTCCAAACTCATTTTATGAAGCCAGCATCACCTTGATCCCAAAGCCAGACAAGGATCCCATCAAAAATGAGAACTACAGACCAATATCCTTGATGAACACAGATGCGAAAATACTCAAGAAAATACTAGCCAATAGGATCCAACAGTACATTAAAAGGATTATTCACCACGACCAAGTGGGATTTATTCCAGGGCTGCAAGGTTGGTTCAACATCCACAAATCAATCAATGTGATACAACACATTAATAAAAGAAAGAACAAGAAACATATGATACTCTCAATAGATGCTGAAAAAGCATTTGACAAAGTACAGCCATCCCTTCTTGATCAAAACTCTTCAATGTGTAGGGATAGAGGGCACATACCTCAATATTATCAAAGCCATCTAAGAAAAACCCACTACAAATATCATTCTCAATGGGAAAAAACTGAAAGCTTTTCCGCTAAGATCAGGAACACGGCAGGGATGTCCATTATCACCACTGCTGTGCAACATAGTACTAGAAGTCCTAGCTTCATGAATCAGACAACAAAAGGAAATTAAAGGCATCCAAATTGGCAAAGAAGTCAAACTATCACTCTTCACAGATGATATGATACTATATGTGGAAAACCCAAAAGACTCCACTCCAAAACTGCGAGGACTTGTGTAGGAATTCAGTAAAGTGTCAGGATATAAAATCAATGCACAGAAATCAGTTGCATTTCTCTACACCACCAACAAGACAGAAGAAAGAGAAATTAGGGAGTCAATCCCATTTACAGTTGCACCCAAAACTATAAGATACCTAGGAATAAACCCAACCAAAGAGGCACAGAATCTATACTCAGAAAACTATAAAGTACTCATGAAAGAAATTGAGGAAGACACAAAGAAATGGAAAAATATTCCATGCTTCTGGATTGGAATAAATATTGTGAAAATGTCTATGCTACCTAAAGCAATCTACACATTTAATGAAATTCCTATCAAAATACCATCCATTTTTTTTTTCAAAGAAATGGAACAAATAATCCTAAAATTTATGTGGAACCAGAAAAGACCTCGAATAGCCAAAGGAATATTGAAAAGGAAAGCCAAAGTTGGTGGCATCACAATTCCGGACTTCATGCTCTATTACAAAGCTGTCATCATCAAGACAGCATGGTACTGGCACAAAAACAGACACATAGATCAATGGAACAGAATAGAGAGCCCAGAAACAGACCCTCAACTCTATGGTCAAGTAATCTTCGACAAAGCAGGAAAGAATGTCCAATGGAAAAAAGACAGCCTCTTCAATAAATGGTGCTGGTAAAATTGGACAGCCACATGCAGAAAAATGAAATTGGACCATTTCCTTACACCACACATGAAAATAGACTCAAAATGGATGAAGGACCTCAATGTGCGAAAGGAATCCATCAAAATCCTTGAGGAGAACACAGGCAGCAACCTCTTTGACCTCAGCCGCAGCAACATCTTCCTAGGAACATGCCAAAGGCAAGGGAAGCAAGGGCAAAAATGAACTATTGGGATTTCATCTAGATCAAAAGCTTTTGCACAGCAAAGGAAACAGTTAACAAAACCAAAAGACAACTGACAGAATGGGAGAAGATATTTGCAAATGACATATCAGATAAAGGACTAGTGTCCAAAATCTGTAAAAAACTTAGCAAACTCAATACCCAAAGAACAAAGTATCCAATCAAGAAATGGTCAGAGGACATGAACAGACATTTCTGCAAAGAAGACATCCAGATGGCCAACAGACACATGAAAAAGTGCTCCATATCACTCGGCATCAGGGAAATACAAATCAAAACCACAATGAGATATCACCTCACACCAGTCAGAATGGCTAAAATCAACAAGTCAGGAAATGACAGATGCTCGCGAGGTTGCGGAGAAAGGGGAACCCTCCTACCCTGTTGGTGGGAATGCAAGCCGGTGCAACCACTCTGGAAAACAGCATGGAGGTTCCTCAAAATGTTGAAAATAGAACTGCCCTATGACCCAGCAATTGCACTACTAGTTATTTACCCTAAAGATACAAACGCAGTGATCCGAAGGGGCATGTGCACCTGACTGTTTATAGCAGCAATGTCTACAATAGCCAAACTATGGAAAGAACCTAGATGTCCATCAACAGATGAATGGATCAAGAAGATGTGGTATATATACACAATGGAATACTATGCAGCCATCAAAAGAAATGAAATCTTGCCATTTGTGACAACGTGGATGGAACTAGAGGGTATCATGCTTAGCGAAATAAGTCAAACGGAGAAAGACAACTATCATATCTCCCTGATATGAGGAAGTGGAGATGCAACATGGGGGGTTAATGGGGTAGGAGAAGAATAATGAAACAAGATGGGATTGGGAGGGAGAGAAACCGTAAGTGACTCTTAATCTCACAAAACAAACTGAGGGTTGCTGGGGGAAGGGGGGTTGGGAGAAGGTGGTGGGGTTATGGACATTGGGGAGGGTATGTGCTATGGTGAGTGCTGTGAAGTGTGTAAACCTGGCGATTCACAGACCTGTACCCCTGGGGATAAAAATATATGTTTATAAAAAATTAAAAAAAATTTTAAAAAAAGATCGGTAGGATTTGAATAGGCTCAATATGGAAGGAATTTTTCAAGCAGAAAAGATAGTGAGCAAGGTTTTAACAGCAGGAATAATACTCTTTGAAGGCCAGTGACAAGTAAGCACATCACAGCATTAAAACGTGATAATTTCTAAAAACAAAAAGCAAAAAACAAAACAAAAAAACCTTGATAATTCCTTAATATCCATCCAATGTCCCATCTCCTCCCAGAAGCCTTCCTTGTTGATATCCTTCAAGATACTCTGTCCTTCCTATGTTTCTTATTGTCTCCAAAAATAGCCTGATACTGAACTATATTCAATTTGGAGAACAGTATTGTGCCTTTTTAATAATATGATGCTCTGTAACCATTGCTTTTCTTGTTCCAAATCAAGGCTGGCATTCTTTTCTATTGACCTTGAATTCATTTGGTGAAGAGTTATGAAATGAACTGTATATTGAGTTCCATGAGGACAGAAATTTTATTTTATTTAATGCTATGTTCTTAGAACCTTGAAAGTGTTTGGCACAGAAAAATTACTTCAGAAACATGTGTTGAATAAAAAAAAATGAATGATGTTATTCCTTTCAGAGGGCATAGTTCTGCATGGTTTCTAGTGAGATATGGGGTTATTCTGAAGGCAATTTTAGATAACACAGTGGAAGGTGGAAACTCAAAGCTCTGGGTGCTTTGTGACTGATTAACTTAGAGTTTCATACCAGTTCCCTTTTTATTTCTTACTTTAGTATGATTTTACTTTTGAGATCCTGTTTCCTTTTTTATTTTTTCATATACAACAGGCATATATCAGATTCTGTGTAATATGCTATTTATTACCTCACCCAATTTCATGTGTTGAATGTGTTTTATAAACCTTTATATTTAAATGTGAATTTTTGGTTACTTAGTTGAAACTTGTTTGTGTGACTCTGCAAACTTTTTTTTTCACATTTGATGCTTATATCTGTGCTGTCATTGCCTCATTGTTTTAGTTCATTACTCTCTATTATTGTCACTTATTATGGTACAGTGGCCATAGTCATTGTCAGTTGAATTACAGAAAAACTAAAAAGAAAATTGCATCTGCTGAGTCCCAGTAGTCTGGTTATATGCCGGAGATAGGGTATGATTCCAAAAAGTACTTTCTTGTTTACTCTAAGAACCCTAGGGTCTTCAAGAATCCTCTTTGAGAGCCCACATTTCCTTACCAAAATAAGTGGTTTTCAAGTCTAAATCCAGAATAAAGGAACTCACAGAGAAGACTTATTCTATAAGGGTTAACATAGAAGGTAAGAGACCACAAATCATGTTTATCTATTAATCTGAGCAATTGAAATTAGACATGACAAAAAGGTCCTTGTAGGATAATATATACCAAGAACAGTGCTTGATGCTTATTGACATTTTTAAAGCTATGTAATTTCCATTTGACAATGTATTATTGGTGGAATAAATCTGATCATAGATTTTTATCAAAGAAAAAGAAGCATAGGCACAATTCAAGTACTGAACATAATCCATCATAAGAAGCAAAAATTTTTCACACACATAGAACATCCCAGATATCCTAAATATTGTTATAAATAATTCCTATTCACTTTTGTTAACATCTCAGAAGTTAAATCAAACAAAAGCAGGGAATAGGGATGTGTATAAAGTAAAACTTTATGTTTGATGAATCCTACTGAGAGTGGTTGCCAGGTCCAGATTTTCACAAAATTTTACCATGCCATAATTGTTCTCCAGTTTTATATTTTTTCACTGCAAATTATCAAGCAGAGAATGGGTAATTTATCTCAAGATTTTATATCATAAATTTCTAAAATAATGATTCTGTTTACCAATAAAATATCCATCCTTACTCAAATTAAAACTATCTGGAAAAAATGTTTCATTCCTCTTAACTACTAATCACATACTTATCCCTATCACACTGTAATACTTTATCTTCATGTATGTTCTTAAAACTTTGAATAATCCTTTAGCATCTATATTTGTATAACACCTATGTCATCATACTCTTATAAGAATTCCCCAGGGTATTATGTCTTAGAATATTGTTGTTTGTGTCCTAAGTCTTGTGTCAGCACCATCTAAAACATGGAATAGGCACCGTTATAATTCATTCAGCTGAATAGATGTTTCATAAGTTTTAGGAAACCATGTAGGAATATTTGAAGGAGGGGACAATGTCAGGACCAAAGGGCTGTTTGCCAGGGGTCCAATTGTAGGTATCATCTCAAAGACTGTTCAGATCCATAGGCAACTCTCTTCATTTGTAACTCTGACAAGCTGGGCCCTTGACTCTCCAATTCCTTTTCTCTTAGCAACACCATGTTTTCTGCTATTAAATCATACCTATCTTCAATTTCTCTCCCTCTTTTGACTTTGCTTTTCCTGGTCAGAATGCAATTCTGGATTCTTTTAGGGCCTCTCTTGCCCATACGTCTCATCCATTGACCCTCTTTATGAATAGCTGTACCCACACTGGTAAAGAGCCAGTCCCAGCAACCATAAATATATTTCATTGATTCCAAGAACCATGCATTTTTCACATTTTAGCATTTATTAAGTTGAGATTTATTTCATAAATGATGGTATGTTATAGTATAATTGACAGTTCTTTTTTCTCTTAATAATACAGAAGTAATGGTAGAAATTTTATTTAAAGTTATCTTAGATTTGAAGTAGTAGTAATTTAAGAAAGTATACAAAGTCATACTGGTAACTTCCACACACAGAAATTTTGTTTACATGTAGTCCCTTGTTTCTGCCCTGATCTTACCACATTGCTTTATCTTGGCCTACTAAAGCAACATGACAGAGATTCTTCATACTGCCCTTATGAGTGTTTCCTGTTATATTGGCCTATTGTAAGTCCTTCTGTTGAGTGTGTATTGAATAAATTCTATGTGTCAAACATGGTGATAAATGCTAAGGATAGAAATATGAGCAAAACCAGGCACAGTCTTTGCTTTTTTTCAAATTCTGATCATTGGTCAGATCATGCAATTGTTCCTCTGGTATCTAGGTTCCTCAGTCTTTTTCTCTTCCATAAGGAAGGAAATATTCTGGGTGATTATTTTGTATGTCCAATGAACTTGTAAAGATATGGCAGCAGGTGGGATGACTGTTTCAAGCTGATCCATCTCTTTCATGGCCTCATCAGTTACTGCTGAGGCTTTCTTCCTAGTGTGTGGATCTAATATGTTGTATCTGTCATTGTCAAACTTCTAAAGTATCTATACCAAGTTCAGTGGAATTGCCTCAGAGTTTAGTTTTTCTCTTTACACATAGTCATTATTTAGCTCAAGGAAAGTTCCCACTGAGAATGTGTCAGCTGAAACTTGCTAGGTCTAAAGGTAAGCTGTTATTTCTTATCTTGAGTAAAATTATCCTCAGAATGTTGGTGTTTGGATAGAGATTTCTGAGTGCCCTGTTTTCTTAGTGTTCTCTGGTTAAATCTGTAATCACTTCCTCTTGGGACAGCAAGTAGCCAACATGCACTCTCTTGGTGGGGCCTTGCCCATGTTGAGGTTTTGTACTTTTTTCTTTTTTTAAATTGAAATACAATTGACATATAACAGTGCATAAGTTTAAGGTATACAATGGTTGGTTTCATACATTTATATATTGTTGCATTATTACTATAGTAGCATTAGCTAACACCTTTATCATGTCACACATTTATCATTTCTTTTCTGTTAACAAGAGTTAAGAATTTGTCTCAGCAGCTTTAGAGTTTATAACATAGTATTGTTGACTATACTCACTTGGTGTGCATAAAGCTCCAAAACTTATTTATCTACTAATTGTAATATTTTACCCTTAAGCAACACTTCCCCAAATCCCCCAACCCAAGCCCCTGGTAAACTACCATTCTCTTTATGTTTATGAGTTCAGTTTTTTAAGAATCCTGTTAGGATGGCTTTTATCATAAACATGAGATAACAAAAGTTGGTAAAGATGTGGAGAAAAAGGGAAACCTTGTGCACTATTGGAAAGTAAATCAGTGCAACTACTGTGGAAAACAGTATGAAGGTGTCTCAAAAAATTAAAAATGGAAATATCTATGATCCATTACCTCACTTAATGGGTATTTACCCCCCAAAAATGAAAACACCAGTAGAAAAGATAAATGCATCCCTATATTTATTGCAGCATTATTTATAATAGTCAAGATACAAAATTAGCCCATCATTGATAGGTAAATAAATAAAGGAGTTGTGGCATATACATACAACGGAATATTACTCAGGCATAAAAATGAGACTTTACCATTTGTGACAGCATGGATGGATCTAGAAGATGTTATGCTAAGTGAAATAAACCAACAAAGAAACACAAATATGATACAATTCCATTTATATTTGGAATCTAAAAAGCGAACAAAAGAGCAAAGAAACAAATCAAAAAGCAGAAACAAACCTATAAATAGAGAGGAAAAAAGGTGGTTTCTAGAGCAGAAAGGTGTGGGGAGATAGACAAAAAGTGGTGAAGAGGAGTGGGAGATATGGGCCTCCAGTTACAGAATAAATAAGTCATGAGGATAAAAATTAGAGCATAGGGAATGTAGTCAGTGATATTATTTTGTTTTTTTAAAAAGATTTTATTTATTTACTTGAGATAGAGCATGAGCAAGAGAGGAAGAGAGACAGAGTCCCTACTGATTCCAGACCCCAATATAGGACTTGGCACGGGGCTTGATTTTTGACCCCAAAATCATGACTTGAGCTAAAGTCAGTCGCTTAACTAACTGAGCCTCCCAGGCATTCCTGTAGTCAGTGGTATTATAATAGCATTGTATACTGACAAATGTTAGCTATACTTGTAGATATAGCATAATGTATAAACCTGTTGAATCCCTATGTTGTACACCTGAAACTAATGTAACATTAGGTGTCAACAATGCTTCAATTAAACAACAACAAAATAAAGAACTGGATAGTAGAGAAAATGGTGACTGCTGTTGCTTCCTGGGTTGGAAACTGGACAATTAGGAACCAAGGGTAGAAGGAGACTTTCTTTACTATAGTGTGCCCTTTATACTTTCAAAATGCTGTTCCAAATATATACATAACCTGTATGAAATTAAATGAAAAGAAAAACAACTTCAGTTTTTTTCTGGATTCCACATGTAAGTGATATCATAAAATATTTGTCCTTCTCTGTCTGATTTACCGCACTTAGAGTAAGGCCTTCAAGGTCCATCCATGTTGTCACAAATTCACAAGTGGCAGGATTTCCTTCTTTCTCATAGCTGAATAATATTCTCTATATATTCATCCGTTGAAGAACACTTAACAAGACTGTTTCCAAGTATTGGTTGTTGTAAATAGTGCTACAGTGTACACGGGGGTTGCAGATATTTCTTCAAGATACTGATTTCAGTTTTTTTGGATATATATCCTGGAGTGAGATTGCTATTCCTATCTTTTTGATACTAGTCATTCTAACAGATATAATTTGACATCTTATTGTGTTTTTAATTTGAATTTCTGTGATTATTAGTGATATTGAGCATCTTATCCTGTGTGTTGGTCATTGATATATCTTCTTTGGGAAAATGTCTATTCAGGTCCTCGGCCCATTTGTTATTGTGATTGTTTTGGTTTTTGGTGTTGAGTTGCATACACTCTTTATATATCTTGAATATTATCATATATAGCATATGCAAATATTCTCTTCCTCTCAGGAAGTTACATTATCATTTTCTTGATGTTTTCCCTCACTATGCAAAAGTTGTGGTTCTTTTGTTTTTAATTTTTTTTTTTGCAGTCCCAATAATTTATTTTAGCTTTTATTTACCTCGGCTGAGAAGACCTATCTAGAAAATGTTGCTAAGGCTAATGTCAAAAAGATTACTGCCTGTATATTCTGCTAGTTTTATGGTTGCACTCTCATGTTTAGGTCTTTAGTGCATTTTGAGTTTATTTTTGTGTGTGGTGTAAGATAGTGGTCCAGTTTCATTCTTTTGCATGTAGCTATCTAGTTTTCTCAGCACTTATTTATTGAAGAGCATTTATTAAAGAGATTGTCTTTTTATCATTGTATATTCCAGCCACTTTTTTCATAGATTACTTGACTGTGTAAGTGTGGGTTTATTTCCGGGTTCTCTGTTATGTTCCATTGATGTATGTCTGCTTTTGTGCCAATAACATTACTATTTTTATTACTGTAGCTTTGTAGTATATCTTGAAATCTGGGGTTGTAATACCTCCAGCATTGTACTTTTCTCAATATTGCTTTGGCTATTTGGGTTCTTTTGTAGTTCTACTCATATTTTAGTATTTTTTGTTATATTTCTGTGAAAAATGTCACTGGTGTTTTAATAAAGATTGCATTGAGATTTTTATCTGTCATTTTGTTGATGTGGTATACCACATTGATTTGCACATATTGACTATGTTACATAATAAATGTAACAGAGGGTTAATAGATATTAACCCTCTTTTTAAAAAAGATTTAAGCAATTTCTCCACCCATCGTGGGGCTCAAACCCACATCTCTGAGATCAAAAGTCACGCACTGCACTGGATGAGCCAGCCAGGCACTCTATAACTCTTCCTTAACTATTTGGTAGTATTCACACGCCATCTTCTCCTGGACTTTTGTTTGTTGGTAGTTTTTTGTTTACTGATTCAATTTTGTTACTAGTAATTGGTAACAAAATGTCTATTTCCTCCTAAATCAATTATGTAAGATTAGATATTCTAGAAATATGTTCCTTAGATATTCTAGAAATATGTTCAACTGTTGGTTGTCAAATAACTGTTCAGTTATTTGACATATATTTGAATATAATTTCTTTTTAAAAAGATTTTATTTATTTGACAGAGAGAGAGAGAGAGAGAGAGAGAGAGAGACTGCGAGAGAGGGAACACAAGCACAGGGAGTGGGAGAGGGAGAAGCAGGCTTCCTGCAGAGCAGGGAGCCGATGCTGGGCAGGATCCCATGACTCTGAGATCATGACCTGCGCCTTGACATATAATTTCTTATAGTACTTTGTTATAATCATTTGTATTTCATAGTATTGGTTGTTTTTTCTTTCATATTTCATTTATTTGAGCTTTCTCTCCTTTCTTCTTGATGAGTCTGTATAAATGTTTATTGATGTGGTTTCCCTTTTCAAGGAATCAGCTTTTGGTTTCATTGATCTTTTCTATTGTTTCATTAGTCTCATTTCATTTATTTCCACTCTGATCTTTATTTCCTACCATCTACTAACTTTTGGGTTTGGTTTATTTTTCTATTTCTAGTTCCTTTAGTGGTAATGTGATTTTTCTTGTTCCTTGAGATAGTCCTGTATTGATATAAATTATCCTCTTACGGCTGCTTTTGCTGTATCCCAAAGATTTTGGACCAGTGTGTTTTTATTTTCATTTGTCTCCATATACATGTATTTTTAAATTTCTTCTTTGATTTCTTTATTGAACTGTTGGTTGTTTAGTAGCATGTAGTTTAGCCTCCACCTGTTTTTGTTTTGTCCAGTTTTTATTCTTAAAATTGCTTTTTTTAAAGATTTTATTTATTTATTTGACAGGCAGAGATCACAAGCAGGCAGAGAGGCAGATAGAGAGAGGGGGGGAGGCAGGCTTCCCGCTGAGCAGAGAGCCTGATGCGGGGCTCGATCCCAGGACTCCAGGATCATGACCTAGGCCGAAGGCAGAGGCTTTAACCCACTGAGCCACCCAGGCGCCCCTTAAAATTGTTTTTTAAAAAGTTTTTGTTTTAATCCCAGTTAGCTATCATAGTGTTATTATTAGTTTCAGGTTTACAATATAGTTTATTATTATTAGTTTCAGGTTTACAATATACTTTAACATTTACCTATGTCACCTGGCACTCATCAAGTATACTCCTTAATCCCCATCACCTATTTAACCCAACCCCCACCCACTCCCTTCTGGTAACCATCAATTGGTTCTCTATATTTAACAGTGTGTTTCTTGGTTTATCTCTCTCTCTCTCTCCCCCTTTACTCATTTGTTTTGCTTATTAAATTTGACATACAAGTGAAATAATGTGGTATTTCTTTTTTCCCACTGACTTATGTCATTTAACATTATACACTCTAGCTCCACCCATATCATTTCAAAGAGCAAGTTTTCATTCTTTTTTATGGCAGGATAATATTCCATTTTGTATATATACCACATCTTCTTTATCCATTTATCCATCAGTAGATAATTGGGCAGATTCCATCATTTCGCTATTGTAATTAATGCTGCTATAAACATAGGGGTGCATGTATCTTTTTGAAAGTAGTGTTATTTTGGGGGGAATAGATACCTCATAGTGCAATTACTGGATCATACCTAGTCCTATTTTTAATTTTTTGAGGGACCTCCATATTGTTTTCAAGAGTGGCTAACACCGGTTTGCATTCCCACCTAAAAGGCAAGAGTTCCTTTTCACCATATCCTTGCCAATACCTGTTGCTTCTTGGTTGTTCTCCTTCTCCTTCTCCTTCTTCTTCATCATTCTGACATGTGTGAAGTAATATCTCATTGTACTTTTGATTTAGATTTCCCTGGTGCTGAATGATGTTGAACATCTTTCTGTTCGTCATCTATGTCTTTGTTGGAGAAATGTCTCTTCATATCTTCTACCTATCTCTAATTGGATTATTTATTTTTTCCATATTCAAATTTATAAGTTCTGCATATATTTTGGATACTAATTCTTTATCAGGTATGTCATTAACAAATATCTTCTTTGAGTCTGTAAGTTGCTTTTAAGGTGATTGTTTTGTGGCTGTGCAAAAGCTTTTTATTTTATTGTAATCCGAATAGTTCATTTTTAATTTTATTTCCCTTGTCTCAGGAGACTATTTAGGAAAAATACTAATACAGAGAGATTACTGGCATGCTCTCTTCTAATATTTTTATGGTTTCAGTCTCATATCTGGGTCTTTCATCCACTTTGAATTTATTTTTGTGTATACTAAAGAAAGTGGTCCAGTTTCATTCTTTTTCATATAGCTGTCCAGCTCTACCAATAAAATTTGTGAAACAGACTGTCTTTTGCCCATTACATATTATTTCCTCCTTCATTGAAGATTAATTGACCATATAATTGTGGGTTTGTTCTTGGGTTATCTCTTCTGTTACACTGATCTGTGTGTCTATGTTTGTGCCAATACCATAATTTTTTTATTAGTACAGCTTTATAATATAACTTGAAGTCTGGAATTGTGATGCCTCCAGCTTTGCCATTATTTTTCAAGATTGTTTTCACTAGCAGAAGTCTTTTCTAGTTCCATATAAATTTTAGGATTTTTGTACTGGCTCTGGGAACAGTGCTGTTGGCATTTTGATAGGGATTGCTTTGAATGTGTAGATTGCTTTGGGTAATATATATTATATTATATCTATAATATACATATTATAGATATAATATGTAGGTATATATAAATATAAAATATAGAATATATTTTAACAATATCTTCTAATCTATGAACATGGAATGTCTTTCCATTTCCTTGTGTCATCTTCAGTTTCTTTCACTAGCACTTTATAGTTTTCAGAGGACAGGTCTTTCACCTCTTTGGTTAGGTTTATTCCTAGGTATCTTATTATTTTTGGTGCAATTGTAAATGAGATTTTTCTCTTAATTTCTCTTTCTGCTGCTTCATCATTAGTATATAGAAATGCTATACATTTCTTCACAGTGATTTTTCATCTTATGACTTTACTGAATTCATTTACCATTTCTAGTAGTTTTTTGGTGAGTCTTTAAGGTTTTCTATCTCGAGTATCTTGTTATCTGCAATGACATGATGAAAGTTTTACATCTTCCTTACTAGTTTGGATGCATTTTGTTTCTTTGTGTTGTGTGATTGCTGTTGCTAGGACTTCCAGTACTGTGTTGAATATAAGTGGTGAGAGTGGACCTCCTTGTCTTCTTTCTGAGCTTAGAGGGAATAGCTCTTAGTTTTTCTCCATTGAGTGTGGTGTTTTCTGTGAGTTTTTCATATATGTTCTTTTTTTTTATGTTGAGGCATGTTCCCTCTAAACCTACGTTGTTGAAGGTTTTTAATCCTGAATGGATGTACTTTGTCCAGTGCTTTTTTTAAAAAAAAATATTTACTTACTTATTTGACAGAGAGAGACACAGTGAGAGAGGGAACACAAGCAGGGGGAGTGGGAGAGGGAGAGGCTGGCTTCCCACAGAGCAGGAAGCCTGATGTGGGGCTCTATCCCAGGACCATGGGATCATGACCTGAGCTGAAAGCAGATGCTTAATGACTGAGCCACCCAGGTGCTCCTTTCAAATGCTTTTTTTGCATCTATTGAAATGATTATATGTTTTTATACTTTTTCTTATTGGTGTGATGCATCATGTTGATTGATTTGCAAATATTGAATCACGCTTGCATCCTGGGAATAAATCCCACTTGATCATTGTGAATGATTTTTTTTTAATATATTGTTGGATTCTTTTTGATAGTATCTTTTTGAGGAATTTTCCATCTATGTTCATCAAGGATATTGGCCTATAGTTCTCTGTGGGTTGGTTTTTTGGTTTTTTTTTTGTCTTTATTCAGGTTTTTGTATCAGGATAGTGCTGGCCTCATAGAATGAATTTGGAAGTTTTTTTTTTTCCTCTTCTATATTTTGGAATATATTGAGAAGAATAGGTATATCTGTGGTAGAATTCAATTATAATGTCATCTGGTCCTGGACTTTGTTTGTCAGGTGTTTGTTTTTTGTTTTTTGTTTGTTTGTTTGTTTTTTGATTACTGATTTGATCTCCTTGCTGGTATCCATCTATTCAATTTTCTATTTCTTCTTGCTTCACTTTTGGTGGGTTAAATGTTTCTAGGAATTTATCCATTTCCTCTATGTTTTTCAATTTGTTGGAAAAGAGTTTTTCATAATAGTTTCTTACAATTGTTTGTATTTCTGTGGTTTTGGTTATTTCTCCTCTTTCATGTGTAATTTTATTTATTTTGGTCCTCTTTCTCTCTCTTTTTCTTTTTTTGATGAGTTTAGCCAGAGGCTTATGAATTTTATTTATCTTTTCACAGACTCAGCTCCTGATTCATTGATAAGTTCTTTTTTTATAAGTTTCTATATCATTTATTTCTTCTATAATCTTTATAGTTTCTTTCTTTCTGCTGGTTTGGGGTTTAGTTTTTCTTTTCCTAGCTCCTTTAGGTGTAACGTGGTTGTTTATTTGAAATTTTTTTTGTCTCTTGATGTAGACCTGTATTGTTTTTGCTGCATCCTAAAGGTTTTAGACAGTTGTCTTTGCAATTTCATTTTTTCCATGTATTTTCTAATTTCTTCTTTGATTTCCTGGTTGAACCATTCATTTTTTAGTAGCATATTGTTTAACTTCTATGTATTTTTGGTCTTTCCTAAATTTTGTTGTTGACTTCTAGTTTCATAATGTTGTGCTCAGGAAAGGTACATGCAGTCATTTTGTATTTGTTGAGGCCTGTTTTATGTCATCTATTCTGGAGAATGTTTCATTTTTTTTTTTAATTTACTTGTCAGAGAGAGAGATAGAGAGAGACCGCGTGAGCGAGCACAGGCAGACAGAGCGGCAGGCAGAGGCAGAGGGAGAAGCAGGCCTCCTGCCAAGGACACTGGGATCATGACCTGAGCTGAAAGCAGCTGCTTATCCAACTGAGCTACCCAGGAGAATGTTTCATGTGCACTTGAAAAGAATGTGTATTTTGCTGTTTTAGGATGGAATGTTTTGAATATATCTGTTAAGTCTATCTGGTCCAGTGTGTCATTCAAAGCCACTATTTCCTTCCTAAAGTCAAACAGAGTTTGGCTGATCTACCCATTGGTGTAATTGGGTTTTAAATTCCCCTTCAATTATTGTATTACTATTTATAAGTTCTTTTAGGTTTTTCATTATCTGTTTTATGTATGTGGGTTATCCTATATTGTTTGCATAAACACTTAACAATGGTTATATCTTATCATTGAATTTCCCCCTTTATTATTATATAATTTTCTTCTTTGTCTGTTTTTATAGATTTTATTTTTAAGTCTATTTTGTCTGATAGAAGTATTACTACTCTGTCTTTCATAGTTTCTTGGTTTTCTTGGATTTCTTTCTCTTTGTTTTTTATATATCTACTGATGGTTTTTGATTCATAGTTACCATTAGGTTTGTATATAACATCTTCTGCCTATAGCAGTTTATTTAGTTGATGGTCACTTACATTTGAAACCTCTCTTTTCTCATCTGTACCCCATTTTAGGTACATTTTGTTATATTTTAAAACCTTTTATTTTGTGGCTCCCTTTACTTTTTTTTTTATAGGATTACTTATTTTTACTGCTTTTGTGTTTCCTTCTTTTCATACTCTCACTTTTCATCATTACTTTCCACTCAAAGTGTCCCTTACCTGAATGTTTATAGCAGCAATGTCCACAATAGCCAAACTATGGAAAGAACCTAGATGTCCATCAACACATGAATGGATCAAGAAGATGTGGTATATATACACAATGGAATACTATGCAGCCATCAAAAGAAATGAAATCTTGCCATTTGGGACAACATGAATGGAACTAGAGCGTATCATGCTTAGCGAAATAAGTCAAGCAGAGTAAGGTTGGTTTAGTAGTCAAAAACGTCTGTAGTTCTTTTTTATCTAAGAAACTCTCTCTCTCCTTCTACTTTGAATGATAGCCTTGGTGGATATTCTTGGCTGTAGTTTTTTCCCTTTTAACACATTGACTATATCTTGCCACTCTCTTCTTGCTTGTAAGATTTCTGTTGAAAAATCTGTTCATGGCCCTATGCATTTACCTTTTTATGTGACTATCTTCTTTTCTCTTGCTGATTTTAATTTTCTTTTTCTTCATCACTACTTTTTCCATTTTAATTTCTATGTGTATTGGTGGATCTCTGTGCCTTCTAAATATGGATATCCTTTTCCTTCCCAAGATTAGGGACATTTACAGATATAATTTTTTAAAAGTTAATGTCCTGGCCCTTTTTCTCTGTCTTTTCCTTCTAGGATGCCTATAGTGTGAATGTTATCCTTGCTAGAGTGACCAGTTTCCCTATGTGTATTCTCACCTTGCATAATTATTTTTCTCTCATTCGTTCATCTTTATTTACTTTACATTACTGTGTCTTCTAGGTCATTAATTCATTCCTCTGCAGCCTGCTATTTGTCCTATCAATTGTATTCCTAGTTTCATTTATTGTTTTCTTCATCTCTGTTTATTTCCCCTATATTAAGGATATCACTGATGTCCTCCTCTCTTCTCTCAAGTCAAGTGAGTATCTTTATGATCATTATTTCAAATTCTCTATCAGGCATGTTACTTAGATCCTTTTTGCTTTGGTCTCTTACAGTGGTTTTGCCCTGTTCCTTCCTTTATAATATATCCTTCTGTCTCTTCATTTTGCCTACCTTTCTGTGTCAGTTTCTGTGTTTTAGAAAAGTCAGCTATACTTACTGTTCTAGAAAGTAGTGTTCAGAGTGTGTACTTTGTACTAGGTGGCACTTGTCTTCCACCATAGGAGATACTCAGCCACTGTGAAGCCTGGAACTGGCAAAGGCCACTGCACAAAACTTAAGTGGACTGATGGGAGCACTGTGCCAAAAACTGTTCACACTGGCCCTCCTCCACTGGGGATGCACATCTGCTACAGAGACTGGGGCTCACTGCTCCATACCTCATGGTGGACAGCAGGTGCAGTTTTAACAAGTTTTGTACATCCTCTCTGAGAGGTTGACTGATAAAGGGTTGGCAAGGTTTGCATGTGTCTTCTAGGCGAGGGGATCTGTAGCACTGGGACTGAGGGAGGTATGGCTGGGGACATGTGCTCTGGTGTAAGCATGTTAGGTAGTGAGTGCTGGTGCTGCAATACTTCCCACACATGGCTGTGCATCTGTGAATTTGGACTGGGGAGCTAAATGTCACCTGCCAGCTACTTTGTTCCTGGAGAAGTCCCTCAAGTGAACTCTGAGATTAGTAACTAATTCTCCCTCCTGTAAGTCCCAGGTACCTTTCAAACTGCTGCTTCCAATCTGTACCCCCATGAGCTGTTTGATGTGCTGTCTCTAAGGAAAGGGGCTCAGTTTCCTATTGCCTTCTCAGAGCCTGCTGATTTTTGTAGTTCCAGGTTTTACGTCCTACTGGCCATAAGCACTTGCAAGATTCTGCCCCTCTGATTTTCAAAGCCAAATTCTCTGGGGATGTCTTTTCCTTTGTAGGCTCCACAGTGTGCTAGTCTGTTTCTTGCTCCCCCCTGAGCCTGCAGCTCCCTCCTTCCAGCATTCAGACCCATAGGTTTTATGTTCCCACCAAATCCTTGCCTTTCTTATCTGCTTCAATGTGTCTTCTTCTCTACATTTAATTATGGAGTTATTCCTCCAGTCTCTGGGTCTTTTTCTGGGTTGTTTGCTCTGTGCAATTGTTACCTAGTTGTATCCTTGGGAGAGGTGAGTTTAGAGTCCTCCTTCTCCACTGGAAGTCCCTATTGTTGACTACTTTTATACCCTGTATTTTTGCTTTATAAGTTGGTTGCCATGTTATTTGATGTGCAGATATCCATCTGCTTTACTTTCATTTTCACTATGGCTTTTAGCATTAAAAAGTATTCTTTGTCTCATTTCGTACTTTTGTGCTTGGAATCTACTTTGTCTGATACTGATTGCATTTTCCTGGTAGATCATTTTTTTTTAAGATTTTACTTATTTATCAGAGAGAGAGAGAGGGAGAGTGAGCAGGCACAGGCAGAGAGAATGGCAGGCAGAGGCAGAGGGAGAAGCAGGCTCCCTGCTGAGCAAGGAACCCGATGTGGGACTTGATCGCAGGATGCTGGAATCATGACTGAGCAGAAGGCAGCTGCTTAACCAACTGAGCCACCCAGGCGTCCCTAGATCTTTGCCCATTCCTAAATTTTATCTTTTGCTTCACTGCCCTTTGGCTGATGTCTTTCCATTATGTTTTGCCCTTTCATTTCCTAGGAACAGTACCATTCCATGACTTATTTTTATTTTTTTTTAATTTTTTATTTTTTATAAACATATATTTTTATCCCGAGGGGTACAGGTCTGTGAATTACCAGGTTTACACACTTCACAGCACTCACCGAAGCACATACCCTCCCCAGTGTCCATAATCCCAACCCCTCCCCCCAGCAACCCTCAGTTTGTTTTGTGAGATTAAGAGTCATTTATGGTTTGTCTCCCTCCCAATTCCATCTTGTTTCATTGATTCTTCTTCTACCCACTTAAGCCCCCATGTTGCATCCCCACTTACTCACATCAGGGAGATCATATGATAGTTGTCTTTCTCTGCTTGACTGATTTCGCTAAGCATGATACGCTCTAGTTCCATCCATGTTGTCGCAAAAGGCAAGATTTCATTTCTTTTGATGGCTGCATAGTATTCCATTGTGTATATATACCACATCTTCTTGATCCATTCATCTGCTGATGGACATATAAGTTCTTTCCATAGTTTGGCTATTGTGGACATTGCTGCTATAAACATTCGGGTGCACGTGCCCCTTTGGATCACTATGTTTGTATCGTTAGGGTAAATACCCAGTAGTGCAATTGCTGGGTCATAGGGCAGTTCTTTTTTCAACATTTTTTAAAGATTTTTATTTATTTATTTGTCAGAGAGAGAGCGAGCGAGAGCGAGGACAGGCAGACAGAGTGGAAGGCAGAGTCAGAGGGAGAAGCAGGCTCCCTGCGGAGCAAGGAGCCTGATGCGGGACTCGATCCCAGGACGCTGGGATCATGACCTGAGCCGAAGGCAGCTGCTTAACCAACTGAGCCACCCATGCGTCCCTATTTTCAACATTTTGAGGAACCTCCATGCTGTTTTCCAAAGTGGCGGCACCAGCTTGCATTCCCACCAACAGTGTAGGAGGGTTCCCCTTTCTCAGCATCCTCGCCAGCATCTGTCATTTCCTGACTTGATGATTTTAGCCATTCTGACTGGTGTGAGGTGATATCTCATTGTGGTTTTGATTTGTATTTCCCTGATGCCAAAGATATGGAGCACTTTTTCATGTGTCTGTTGGCCATCTGGATGTCTTCTTTGCAGAAATGTTGTTCATGTCCTCTGCCCATTTCTTGATTGGATTATTTGTTCTTTGGGTGTTGAGTTTGTTAAGTTCTTTATAGATTTTGGACACTAGTCCTTTATCTGATATGTCATTTGCAAATATCGTCTCCCATTCTGTCAGTTGTCTTTTGATTTTGTTAACTGTTTCCTTTGTTGTGCAAAAGCTTTGATCTTGATGAAATCCCAATAGTTTTTTTTTGCCCTTGCTTCCCTTGCCTTTGGCGATGTTCCTAGGAAGATGTTGCTGCGGCTGAGGTCGAATAGGTTGCTGCCTGTGTGTTCCTCAATGATTTTGATGGATTCCTTTCGCACATTGAGGTCCTTCATCCATTTTGAGTCTATTTTCATGTCTGGTGTAAGGAAATGTTCCAATTTCATTTTTCTGCATGTGGCTGTCCAATTTTCCCAGCACCATTTATTGAAGAGGCTGTCTTTTTTCCATTGGACATTCTTTCCTGCTTTGTTGAAGATTACTTGACCATAGAGTTGAGGGTCTATTTCTGGGCTCTCTATTCTGTTCCATTGATCTATGTGTCTGTTTTTGTGCCAGTACCATGCTGCCTTGATGATGACAGCTTTGTAATAGAGCATGAAGTCCGGAATTGTGATGCCACCAACTTTGGCTTTCTTTTTCAATATCCCTTTGGCTATTCGAGATCTTTTCTGGTTCCATATAAATTTTAGAATTATTTGTTCCATTTCTTTGAAAAAGATGTATGGTACTTTGATAGGAATTTCATTAAATGTGTAGATTGCTTTAGGTAGCATAGACATTTTCACAATATTTATTCTTCCAATCCAGGAGCATGGAACATTTGTCCATTTCTTTGTGTCTTCCTCGATTTCTTTCATGAGTACTTTATAGTTTTCTGAGTATATATTCTGTGCCCCGTTGGTTAGGTTTATTCCTAAGTATCTTATGGTTTTGGGTGCAATTGTAAATGGGATTGACTCCTTAATTTCTCTTTCATCTGTCTTGTTGTTGGTGTAGAGAAATGCAACTGATTTCTGTGCATTGATTTTAGATCCTGACACTTTACTGAATTCCTGGACAAGTTATAGCAGTTTTGGAGTGGAGTCTTTTGGGTTTTTCACATATAGTATCATATCATCTACAAAGAGTGATAATTTGACTTCTTCTTTGCCGATATGGATGCGTTTAATTTCCTTTTGTTGTCTGATTGCTGAGGCTAGGACCTCTAGTACTATTTTGAATAGCAGTGGTGATAATGGACATCCATGCCATGTTCCTGGCCTTAGTGGAAAAGCTTTCAGTTTTTCTCCGTTGAGAATGATATTTGTGGTGGGTTTTTCATAAATGGCTTTGATGATATTGAGGTATGTGCCCTCCATCCCTACACTTTGAAGAGTTTTGATCAGGAAGGGATGGCTGTACTTTGTCAAATGCTTTTTTAGCATCTATTGAGAGTATCATATGGTTCTTGTTCTTTCTTTTATTGATGTGTTGTATCACATTGACTGATTTGCGGATGTTGAACCAACCTTGCAGCCCTGGAATAAACCCCACTTGGTTGTGGTGAATAATCCTTTTAATGTACTGTTGAGTCCTATTGGCTAGTATTTTGGTGAGAATTTTCGCATCTGTGTTCATCAAGGATATTGGTCTATAGCTCTCTTTTTTGATGGGATCCTTGTCTCATTTTGGGATCAAGGTGATGCTGGCCTCATAAAATGAATTTGGAAGTTTTCCTTCCATTTCTATTTTTTATAACAGTTTCAGGAGAATAGGAATTAGTTCTTCTTTAAATGTTTGCTAGAATTCCCCCGGGAAGCCGTCTGGCCTTGCGCTTTTGTTTGTTTGGAGATTTTTAATGACTGTTTCAATCTCCTTACTGGTTATGGGTCTGTTCAGGCTGTCTATTTCTTCCTGGTTCAGTTGTGGTAGTTTATATGTTCCTAAGAATGCATCCATTTCTTCCAGATTGTCAAATTTGTGGTGTAGAGTTGCTCATAGTATGTTCTTATAATTATTTGTATTTCTTTGGTGTTAGTTGTGATCTCTCCTCTTTCATTCATGATTTTATTTATTTGGGTCCTTTCTCTTTTCTTTTTGATAAGTCGGGCCAGGGGTTTATCAATTTTATTAATTCTTTCAACGAACCAGCTCCTAGTTTCGTTGATTTGTTCTAGTGGTTTTTTTTTTTGTTTGTTTGTTTCTATTTCATTGATTTCTGCTCTGATCTTTATGATTTCTCTTCTCCTGATGGGCTTAGGGTTTCTGTCTTGTTCTTTCTCCAGCTCCTTTAGGTGTATGGTTAGGTTGTTTACCTGAAACCTTTTTTGTTTCCTGAGAAAGCCTTCTACCGCTATATATTTTCCTCTCAGGACTGCCTTTGTTGTGTCCCACAGATTTTGAGCCATTGTACTTTCATTATCATTTGTTTCCATGATTTTTTTCAATTCTTCTTTAATTTCCCGGTTGACCCATTCATTCTTTAGAAGGATGCTGTTTAGTCTCCATGTATTTGGGTTCTTTCCAAACTTCCTTTTGTGGTTGAGTTCTAGCTTTAGAGCATTGTGGTCTGAAAATATGCAGGGAATGATCCCAATCTTTTGATATCGGTTGAGTCCTGATTTAGGACCGAGGATGTGATCTATTCTGGAGAATGTTCCATGTGCACTTGAGACGAATGTGTATTCTGTTGCTTTGGGGTGAAATGTTCTGAATATATTTGTGATGTCCATCTGGTCCAGTGTGTCGTTTAACGCCTTTATTTCCTTGCTGATCTTTTGCTTGGATGATCTGTCCATTTCAGTGAGGGGAGTGTTAAAGTCTCCTACTATTATTGTATTATTGTTGATGTGTTTCTTTGATTTTGTTATTAATTGGTTTATATAGTTGGCTGCTCCCATGTTGGGGGCATAGATATTTAAAATTGTTAGATCTTCTTGTTGGACAGACCCTTGGAGTATGATATAGTGTCCTTCCTCATCTCTTATTATAGTCTTTGGCTTAAAATCTAATGGATCTGATATAAGGATTGCCACTCCTGCTTTCTTCTGATGTCCATTAGCATGGTAAATTCTTTTCCACCCCCTCACTTTAAATCTGGAGGTGTCTTCGGGCTTAAAATGAGTTTCTTGGAGGCAACATATAGATGGGTTTTGTTTTTTTATCCATTGTGATACCCTGTGTCTTTTGACAAGGGCATTTAGCCCATTAACATTCAGGGTAACTATTGAGAGATATGAATTTAGTGCCATTGTATTGCCTGTAAGGTGACTGTTACTGTATACGGTCTCCGTTCCTTTCTGATCTACCATTTGTAGGCTCTCTCTTTGCTTAGAGGACCCCTTTCAATATTTCCTGTAGAGCTGGTTTGGTGTTTGCAAATACTTTCAGTTTTTGTTTGTCCTGGAAGCTTTTAATCTCTCCTTCTATTTGCAATGATAGCCTAGCTGGATATAGTATTCTTGGCTGCAGGTTTTTCTCGTTTAGTGCTCTGAAAATATTATGCCAGCTCTTTCTGGCCTGCCAGGTCTCTGTGGATAAGTCAGCTGCCAATCTAATATTTTTGCCATTGTATGTTAGAGACTTCTTTTCCTGGGCTGCTTTCAGGATTTTCTCTTTGTCACTGAGACTTGTCAATTTTACTACTAGGTGATGTGTTGTGGGCCTATTCTTATTGATTTTGAGGGGCGTTCTCTGAACCTCCTGAATTTTGATGCTTGTTCCCCCTTTGCCATATTGGGGAAATTCTCCCCAATAATTCTCTCCAGTATACCTTCTGCTCCCCTCTCTCTTTCTCTTCTTCTGGAATCCCAATTATTCCAATGTTGTTTCGTCATATGGTGTCACTTATCTCTCAAATTCTCCCCTCATGCTCCAGTAGCTTTTTGTCCCTCTTTTGCTCAGCTCCTTTATTCTCTGTCATTTGGTCTTCTATATCACTAATTCTTTCTTCTGCCTCATTTATCCTAGCAGTGATAGCCTCCATTTTTGATTGCACCTGATTAATAGCTTTTTTGATTTCAACTTGGTTAGATTTTAGTTCTTTTATTTCTCCAGAAAAGGCTTTTATTATATCTCCCGAGAGGGTTTCTCTAATATCTTCCATTCCTTTTTCAAGCCCGGCTAGAACCTTGAGAATTGTCATTCTGAACTCTAGATATGACATATTACCAATGTCTGTATTGAATAGGTCCCTAGCCTTCGGTACTGCCTCTTGTTCTTTTTTTTGTGGTGAATTTTTCCGTCTTGTCATTTTGTCCATGTAAGTGTATATGAAGGAGCAAGTAAAATACTAAAAGGGTGGCAACAACCCCAGGAAAATATGCTTTAACCAAATCAGAAGAGATCCCAAATCCTGACGGGTGAGAAAGTGGATAAAAAGAGGTTCAAAAAGGAAGAAAGAAATAAAAAAGAAAAGAAAGGAATTAAAAAAAGAAAACGAATAAAGAAAAATATAAAAAAATATATGTATATATTAGATAAACTAGTTTAAAAAGTTAAAAAAGAAAAAGGTAAAAGTTAAAAAAAATTTTTACCAGAAGGCGAGAAAAAAAAAAAAGGAAAAAGAAAAATTTAAATTAACTTCAAGACTAAACAAAATCACAGGGAGAAAGCCATGAGTTCCGTGCTTTGCTTTCTCCTCCTCTGGAATTCTGCTGCTCTCCTTGGTATTGAAACCCCACTCCTTGGTAGGTGATCTTGGTCTTTGCTGGATTTCTTGCTGATCTTCTGGGGAAAGTCCTGGTGTAGTGATTCTCAAGTGTCTTTGCCCCAGGCGGAATTGCACCGCCCTTATCAGGGGCCGGTCTGAGTAATCGGCTCGGGTTTGCTTTCTGGAGCTTTTGTTCCCTGAGCACTTTCCATACAGTTCCAGAGGACGGGAATACAAATGTCGGCCTCCTGGTCTCCGGCCCGGAGGAGCCAGGAGCCGGGGTCCCCACTCCTCATTGCGCCCTCAGAGAACAGCGTCCAGTAACTCCAGTCTGCCTGACCTCCGTCCGCGCTCGAGTTCACCGAGCCTGTTGCTGGTTCAAGATAACACCGAGCTGTGAGCTTACTGTCGGCTCTGTCTCTATAGCCGGTTTTCCCGTTCCAATACCCGCAAGCTCTGCAACACTCAGACACCCCTGATCATTCTCTTACCCTGTGGGACTTGAGGCCACGCTGACCCCGCGTGGGCTTCGCCCCGATTTAGCCTCTGGAGCGATGTCCCTCAGTGGAACAGACTTTTAAAATTCCTGATTTTGTGCTTCATTGCTCTGCCGCTTGCCGGGAGCCAGCCCCTCCCCCCGGGGTCTATCTTCCTGTCGCTTTGGATTCATGTCTCCTCCAGTCCTACCTTTCAGAAAGTGGTTGTTTTTCTGTTTCCAGAATTGCTGTTCTTCTTCTCTTCAATCTGTTGATGGATTTTCAGGTGTTTGCAATCTTTAGATAAGCTATCTAGCTGATCTCTTGCTAGCTGAAGTAGTCTCCGCCTGCTACTTTTCCGCCATCTTGACTCCTCCTCTTTCCATGACTTCTTTTTGAAGAGCACTTAGAACACTCTTCCACAAGTGCTCTGATTAGCTCTATTTTTCAGTATTTTTATACTTCGTTTAGACTTTGTCTTTCTGGTGCTGGTTTTAGTTTAATTTTAGTCTTCCAGACCTCTTATTTTCTTATGAATGAAAATTTGCTGGCATTTTGCTTGCTCTCTGCAAATGTTTGTGGAGATGGAATATTAGTGATATCTCCCTGGGATTTAGTGTTTATATTTCTAATTTCAAGTGATTTGGAATTTGGTTTTTCTCTATGTTTCTGTTATGTGGAGGACATGGCTTTGTGTAACCCTGTTTTTCTCTTCGTTCTATGTTTTCTGGAGGATGTGTAGGGTTACTTAGGCTTAGATGGCTAACCACATTATCTTGACATATGCATCACATATGGTTATAAATACTTTGTAAATATTTTAATTGGTACATAAAATTACAGTAAATGAAAGAACAAATATTTATCTGATAACTTCCTTATTATTGAGCATTTTACTTTTTTCCTTTTTTGTGATGACGTATTTATAGATGAGTCTATTCTGATATATACTTTGGGTAAATTTGCTGACATAGAATTATTGCTTCAGGGTTATAAATGTTATTAATAATCTTGATATAATTTGAATCCAGGGAAAACCAATAGTTCACAGATGAATTTACTTTAAGCTGCTAATGTAGTCTCTACCCTTTTATAAGGTCACGTCCCTCTTTCCTATGTATATAATAGGATCCAGGTCTGAAATAGCTGGGATCCACCAGCATAGCTATTTCTGGTGAAAAGTGAGAATTTGACTTCTTCTTTGCTGATTTGGATGTCATTTATTTCTCTTGATTTTCTGATTGCTGAAGCTAGGATCTAGTACTATGTTGAACAACAGTGGTGAGAGCAGACATCCCTGTTGTGCTCCTGACTTTAGGGAAAAACCTCTCCGTTTTTCTCCATTAAGAATGATATTCACTGTGGGTTTTTCCTATATGGTTTTTATGATATTGAGGTATGTTCCTTCTGTCCCTACACTGCAGATTTTTTATCAAGAAAGGATGCTATATTTTGTCAATGCTTTTTTCTGCATCTATTGAGAGAATTTTATGGTTCTTATCCTTTTATTAAAAAGAAGCATGAAGGGGCATCTTGGTGGCTCAGTCATTAGGCATCTGCCTTCAGCTCAGGTGATGACCCCAGGATCCTGGGATGAAGCCCCACATCAGGCTCCTTCTCTCTCTCCTCTCTCCCTCTGCTGTTCCCCCTGCTTGTGCTCTCTTGAAACCTGAAAATAAGAAGGAAAGAAAGAAAGAAAGAGAGAGAGAAGGAAAGAAAGAAAAAAAGAGCCCAGAAACATGAGTGAATTGTTCTTAGATCTTCACTGTGAGAACCTCATAGGGCTCCTGGAGGCAAAATTCACAGAAGTGTGCAGGTACCCCAGGACCAGTCCCCCTTAGAATTCTTAACTCTCAAACTTATCCACTGAGCCTCTAGCAAATCAACTGTAGGTTAGGTTTTCCTAACCTTGTACTGTTCCCATAGAATTTTCTGCTCCGTGGCTTCTCCTCTAGTAAGTTTCTATTTTCTGGCTCTCCCAGTCTCTCTCTACAGTTTTGAGGACAGTAGTTTGTTGTGTGACCTCAGATCGCTGATGGATCTAAGAGGAGTTGATTTTTGGTTTATTATACTTTTTTCCTTGTGTGGTTGGAAGACATGACTTCCAAATGTCTTACATGCCTGAGTGGAATGCAAGGGAATTTTTAAGACATCAAAGACATGGTTGTTGTACAAAGTTTCCATCTCTTGAAAACTGGGTAGAGTGACTATCTTTTAATATAATGTATTTTATTTTTCTTCTTTAAAGATTTTATTTACTTTAGAGAGAGAAGGTGGGGGAGGAGCAGAGAGAGAGAGAGAAAGAGTCTCAAGCAGACTCTGAGGCACTGAACACAGAGCCCATCCCAGCTCTCTATCCCACCACCCTGAAATCATGACCCAAGCAGAAACCAAGAGTCTGATGCTTAACCAACTGTGCCACCTGGACACCCCACTTCCTTTTTCTTTTTTTTTTTTTTTAATATTTTTTTTTTATTTATTTATGAGAGAGAGAGAGCATGAGAGGGGAGAAGGTCAGAGGGAGAAGCAGACTCCCCATGTTGCTGGGAGCCCGATGTGGGACTTGATCCTGGGATCATGACCTGAGCCAAAGGCAGTTGCTTAACCAACTGAGCCACCCAGGCAAGGGGTAAAAAGTAAGAACTTTTGGAATATTAACTTTTTAATTTTTTTCCTCAAATAGATCCTAAATGCCCAGGAGACGTTGATTTTCATAGTAGTGACTGGGACATTAAGACAATCACCAGCTCTTTGAAATTCTACCTCAGGTATGTCTGATACAATTTGGGAATTTGTTTTTCATAGTTGGTGAAATTTGTCTAGGTGGAGATTGGAGCTTATGTGGTTGGATAGCTCAGGAGCTCAGGAGGTTAGATAGGTTTGTTATAAAAAAAAGTGAAAAGAATTTCCATCAAAAAAGAACGTGTATTAGAAAACCTTTAATTTGGGAATTTAGGCAAATTAAGCATCAAAATAATAGAATTATTATTGAAAAATGGCTTTTCCTTAAAGTAATGGAAGTTTTGCCATTGTGCGTAGAGTGATGTCACAATGTGCTCAGTATTTATGACAATTCAAAGTTGTTAACATGCTTGGTTGAATAATAACTATTTTGAAACATTAAATTGTGTTTGGACAAACATATTTGTGTTTCTGTGTTATGTGTCATGTTTTATGCATTCATCCATATAATAGAAATAAAAAGCAAGAAAATACAGTTACACAAATGTTAGAACTGAGTGAATTGAGAGCAATAAGAAAACAAAATTTACCTTATCAGCAAAATTTGGTGGTACATAATGGTGATGAATAGAACTTTTAGTTCACTAGCATAAATTTATATCATGTAAAAATATTTGGGGCATATATTTTTTGGGGGGGACATATACTCATTCATTTCTTTCTATTCTTTATGTCCAATTGTATGTATCATACATTATTTACTAATCGTCTTTTTTTTCAATTATTGTACTCTTTAGGTACTTGGATAGATACTTGAATATCATTAATCCAAAATAAATTGGGTCCCAGATATTGCTGTTAAATGACGTTTTGCTGTATTATCATCTTAGAACTTTATATAAACTTGAGTGCTCTTTCCAGGAGTATTTCTCTAGCATCTGCCAAAGAAGAAATGTACTGTTGTTAGAAGGTGTTCTAGGTTTACATTGACAATATCGTTTTTTGTTTCGTTTTGTTTTGTTTTACAATAATCCTGTAAGGTATGTGGTATCATAACTAATTTTACAGATGAGGAAATTGAAAGGCACCACTTTCCAGTTAAGTATTATCCATGCTCACAGCTCACATTATTTCAACCTAAGTATCCCTGACATATAGGTCACTGGTATTGGAGCATCTTCTTCCCATTTCCCATCCTCAGGGGCTATAGCATTCTTGAAGTTGCCTGGGTCATATTAGTGAAGACAGAGAGCAATCTACTCTGCATACTTTTAGAAGACTGGTGATGATAATAATGAGAGTAAATGATTCTATGTCTGTAGCCTTTTTCAAAGGAGTCAGTTTTTTCCAAAATTTTATATAAGTTAAGTAACTCCCCACATTAAATCTTTCCCAACTCATCCCATAATAAGCAGTGTGGCCCCTTTTAAAGATGGGAAGATCAAGCCTGAAAGCCTGAATGAGCAATACCTCCAATAAGAGATTTGTCCTTAACACTTAATGTATGGGCCTTTAATATGCATTAACCAGTTAACACCCTTTAGGTTTCTCAAATAATTCAGTATTTTCAGAAAGGGGACTCTTCATCTGTGTTATACATACATAACTTATTCCTTATCTCCAACATTACCAGGAAAGTACCCTAAAAACTAAAACTATCCTTTCCTTTTTTAATTTATTTTTCCAGTGTTCTAAGATTCATTAAAACTATCCTTTCTTTCACTAATATCTTTACTCTCTCTTATTCAACTCTTTCCTCTCAGCATATAAATATACTCCTATAAAACACATCTCTTTGACCTTGTGTGTTTTTTCATAAATGAATAAATTCATTCTGCCATTTATTAAACCATTCAATAAACATTTCTTGAGTATCTAGTCTATGCCTAGCATGATACTAGGCATTAGGCATACAATTGTGAATAGATGTGGTCTCTAAATTTAAAAAAAGTCATAGTCCAGTTAGGAAAGCAGTAAAAAACAAATAATCATATCAACATGATATAATCATATAATCAATAATCATACAAATATAACAAACCATAATAAGTGCTCTGAAGAAAAGGTGCAAGGTGTTATGAAGGCATGTAATAGGAATACCTGATTTATTCTGGTGGTTTTTTGAACCGAGGTTTGAATTATAATTTACAGTCAGCTGAGAAGAGGCAGTTCCAGACAGAGATATACACAAAGGCCTTGAAGCACAAGAGAGAATGATCCTTTCAAGAAACTATGTGTACCAGTATAGAGAGGGAGGGAGAGATATTAGAAGCCAGATCATGCAAGGTCATATGGGACATAAGAATTGGGGTCTGGATTTATTTTAAAAGGAATGGGAATAAATTGAGAGATTTTAAGCAGTAGGTTATATGATGAGATTTGCATTTTGAAAAAAAACATATAAAGATCAGATTAGAGGGAATCAAAATAGGTAGAGATAGAAACCAGTTAGTAGGCTATTGCTGTGCTCTATGAAAGGGATGATGCCTCTGCTTGAACTAGCAGTGTAGATTGGTAGAAATAAGCATATTCAAGAAATTTAGGGAGTAAACTTAGATATGAGAATAGGAGAGATGGAGATAAAAGCATGACTTCTAAGTTTATGGCCCATATAACCAAATGGTAGCCATATATTTGCTGATTTGAGAAACACAAGAAAAAGACTAGATTCAGGGGAGATGACAAGATGGACTTTAGATATGTCAAATGTGGGTGTCTAACGACATCAGGGCAAGATATTAAGTGAGCAATTGAATATATGGGAATGAACTCAGAAGAATTCTGAGCTTGAGTTAAAACTGTGAGTCATCAACAATGTATATGATAATTGGGAGGCAGGAGCTTGGATGAGATTTCCTAATAAGAGGGATAATTCATGCCTTCCTATCCAAGCATCAATACATGAAGTAATCTACATACAGTGTCTCTACTTCTTTTTTTTAAGACTTTAAAAATTTATTTATTTGTTAGACAGCATATAAATTGGGAGTGCAGGCAGAAGGAGAAGCAGGCTCCTCGCTGTGCAAAGAGCCCAATGCTGGACTTGATCCCAGGACACTGGGTTCCTGACCTGAGCCAAAAGCAGACACTAAACCACCTGAGCCATCCAGGTGTCCCAGTGTCTCTACTTCTTAACCTCCCAGTTTTCTCCTTAACCCATTGCAGTCACCGTCCCAACACCTCTGCTCCACTGCAAATGCTCTTGCCAAGGTCACGAGTGATTCCCTCAGTGCTAAACACAATGTACAATTGTCAGTCCTTACTTGATTTCTTTGCAACATCTGAAGCTGTTAATGAAGCCTCCTTGATACTTTCTCCCCTTTTGGATTCTACTGTATCACTTGTTTTTGGCTTTCCTCATACCTTTTTTGACCATTTTTAGAAGTTCCCTTTATGGACTTTCTACCTGATATTTTCCAGGATTCTCCTCTCTTTTTACTATAATTGAGGGTTAAAAAATTCAAATATCCACAGAAATGAATGAAGCAGACTACTTTCCTATTAAAACATTACATATTGAACCTGTATTTGCATAGTGATCCCTTTGTTTATATATAATCAGCCATAATATTTATTTCCACAAATAACCATATGGGCTCAATATAACCAGGTCTTTCCATTTTTCAATAGAGGCAGAAAATGCAGATTTTATGTGAGGTATCTCAGTTTTTTTTTATATTTTGACACCTAATACAACTTGTCTTTTTAATACACTATTCTGAACAAATAATAATTGGAAGGCCTCTTGGCTATGAGTTGGTCATCTCTCCTTGAGCAGTGGTATCTGTTCTTGTGGTTTTAACTGCTCACCTATGTTCATGGTTTTAAACACTCACCTAGGTTTATGATTTTCATATTTACTTCTCAGATATAGAAGGGCATTCCATCCATCTGCCTAATAGACAAGTGCCTTTGACTACCCCAAAAGTCCCTCTGGCTTAACGTCTCTACTTCCTTCTGAATCCATTTCTATTCTATCTAGTCTCACAAACCAGATGACTCTCTCCCTTACCAGTACACCCAATCATTGAAGAAGCTCTGTCTTTAATGTCTTTTAAATAATTCTCCTTATCATTTCTTTTTTTCTTTGATGCCACTATTTTTGTTTAGGTCTTTATTACCTCTCAACTGGATTACTATGATAATAGTAATGTCAGACCATATAACATAGTGATTAAGAGCATAGGCTCAAGAAAGACTGCCTAGTTCTGCCACTTATTGGCTTTGCGTGGTCTTGGATGACTTATTTAACTTTTCTGAACTTCAGTTTCCCCATTTATAAAATGGATATAATAACAATATCTACCTTACAGTGTTGTCATGAGGATTAAATTAGTAAATATATGCAAATCATTTAGAACAGTGAAGCATTTACTAATATTATTATCATCACACTGGTCCTTTTACATTGTTAATTCTGTATATGGCACTCTTCTCAACTAGACTATTAGCTCTTGAAGGTTTGGGGGTCTTTCTTACTCATCTTTGGATCCTAATATCTGGCACAATGTCAGGTATCTGTAGGTGCTCAGCCTATGTATATATATATATATATATATATATATATATATATATATATATATATTTAACTAAATAAAGAAATCTGTTGGACCTCAGTTTTCTCCTCCATTAAGCTGAGATTTGAATAACTGCTGCATGTCACAGGATCATTGGAAGGATCAGATGGGAAGATAGATATGAAAGTACTTTGAAAACTAAGGAACTATCAAACTGCAAGGACTTTATAACAGCATTCAGATTGGGTCCACTTTGGAATTTTTCAGGGCTGGTTTATGACTCCTTTCACCTTTGAAAACTAATTAGGGACCCTGCAGGACTAATTGGCTTATACTTTTGCAGGTCTTCTATTGATTTACCAGTAAGTGGCATTCCTCTGACAAAGTTTCAGGTGAAGAGAGAAATACATGTAATCTCACTAAGCTATAGGGATTAGGAACTTTAAGCCTTGCTGCCCACAGAACTGAAAATCCAAGGCTTCCCCAAAGGAACTTACAGTCTTCATTAATTTCAGGAATCTTTCTGAACCTGTCATGACCTATAGACTTCACAAAGAGCTGGTCTCTGCTGCCAGTAAGTATTTATGTTGCTAGTTAATTGTGTTGTTTTGGCTTCTTAATAATGTTCATTAGTAGGGGCGCCTGGGTGGCTCAGTGGGTTAAGCCGCTGCCTTCGGCTCAGGTCATGATCTCAGAGTCCTGGGATCGAGTCCCGCATCGGGCTCTCTGCTCAGCGGAGAGCCTGCTTCCCTCTCTCTCTCTCTGCCTGCCTCTCCATCTACTTGTGATTTCTCTCTGTCAAATAAATAAATAAAATATTTAAAAAAAATAATGTTCATTAGCAATAAACCTAGAAAACTGTTTGAGAAAAAGTGAGGGGAAAAATATCCATAGATTTTTGTCCACTACCAAATGAGAGTATTCTTGCTTGCTGTCTAACTCAAGTGTTATATTATTTTTCATAAATAAGTAGAAGTTGAGTAGGTTGGATAAAACTGGCTAACATGAGGGATGTTACGGGTGTGAGGGCTTTACTGACTGCATATGCCTCTTCTGCCAGAATAAGAGCATTAATTCACATAACTGGGGGCAGCAGAATGGTTTCATTATAGTTGCTGTTTTAGATTTTTTTCATAGCTTTGCCTTTTTGAATGTTTTTCATTTGTGCTATGAATTATTACTCCTAATGTGTTAATGCTAGAATCATATTTTCTAGATAAAACTGAGGGTGCAGTGGAACATTGCATGGGAAATAAAGCATATAGAATCACCCCAAAAGTCAGCAGCTGAAGAAGTATTAAAAGTTTTGGCTGAGGCCACTGTATGGGTATCCCTCCCTATCTTTACATGACCCTTCTATTCTGTGCTCTCTGTGGTGTACAGGAAAAAGACTGATAAGACTTGACCTCATAATGAATATTTGTTGAGGCAATGGACCTTTGATCTGACCTTAGACCTCTAAACTGTCTCAGGGATTTTCACATAAACCCAAAGGTAGCAGTACCCCTCCCAGCACCACAAAAAGATGGATGGGCAAGGGTTTTCAGCGTAAGTTTACATGTGAAAGGGTAGAACAACCTGCTGTACCTAGAACTTTGACTTCCTCAGAGATAGTCTTGTGTTCTCATCTTTCTATTCTCTCTCTCTCTCTCTCAAAACTCCCAGACCTATTTCTTTGTTATTATCTCTCTTTTTGTCTTTTATCTCTCTTTTGGTGTCTTTGTCTTTCTCCCTCTCTCTCTCTGTCTCAATGTCTTTTTTTCCTTGGTGTCTCTTTGCCATTGTTTCATTGTACCTGCTTCTCTCTTTCTCTTTTCATCTCTCTGTTTCTGATTGTGTGTGTGTGTGTGTGTGTGTGTGTGCGCGCGCGCGCGCGCGCACGCGCACGGGTGCCTATATGAGAGTTTGCTTGATCCAGTTGCCTAAAAGGCAAAACTGTCTCTCTCTGTTCTCTCTCAGAGTCTGACAACCTGGATTACCGGCTGGGAGCTATTCATTCCCTGGTATATAAGCTACCTGAAAAGAATCGAGAGATGCTGGAACTTCTTATAAGACACTTGGTCAAGTAAGTAACTTCTGAGTTTTCAGGAAGAGTTTCTATTTGAGGATTGGCCCACAGGGTACGCAGAGAAACTGTTTTTTATCTCCTTAAATCCCAGCCACCAACTGTTTAATCCTGGACAGGCTGAGTGCTCTATAAAGAAGGTGATTTTGCCTTGGCCCTTGTATATATATCCTCCCAGTGTCATCATCCATCTCAATTGAAGGGTATTACCAGATAAAGTGGGCTGAACATGGGCTTTGTAGTGAGATAAATTTGGTTTTAAATTCCAGCTGTATCACTTATTTACCTGTATAATCTTACATAACCTCTTAGATATCATCTAACCTCTTAGATATAATCTTAGATAATCTCTCTTAGCCTGTTTAGTCATCTGTAAAATGAAAATAGTATTGCCCAACATGCAGGACTGTTCTGTGTATTTGAATGAACACAGATAAAGTGCATAGCACATAAGAGATTCTCAAGAAATGGGAGTTATTAAGATTGTGGCCAACTTTTTGCTTGGGTATGGCAGACAGGAAAGACATATTGTAGAGAGTAGGCCTAGTGATGAGCTCCGAGATGGTGTGTTTATGTGGCATGGGTCGTACTTTTTGGCCAGAGGATTCAGTTTTGTGGATAAAGATGAATTTACTTGACTCATAAGAGCCAGTTGCTCTTATGAAGAAGTATGGTACAGCAGAAAGCACTCGGACTATGGACAGGTCAGTAAACCTGAGTTCTGGTGTCAGTTCTGTTACTAGCTTTCTTGATAATCATGGACAGGTCACCCTCAAGGCTTCTCCTGGTATATTAAAAAGTACAGAAATGAGACAACAAGCTTTGAAAAATTGCAATGGATTTTATGTGTGTCTATTTTTCAAAATAAAGCTATCATCACACTCACAAAAATGCAGTAATCATACATTTTTAACCTCATTTGGAGAAGATCTCAAATACCTAAACCTGAAACCCTTAGTGAAGGTGAGGCTCCAGGCTCAATGGCCCTCTTGGTCACCCCCTGTGATAAATTCTGCATCTCTGGATCTCAGGTTTCCCTGTGATATAATGAGATATTACCAAGATTCAGTGAAACTCTGACAGTCTGGGTTTTTTTTTATATTTCTATAACAAATTAGCATTATAGACACTAATGTAGATAAAAAGGCAGAATTAGCAAGAGGATACCTTTTATATTTATTGCCAATATTTGTAATTTGGGCTAATTGAGAGGCAATTTCTTCCCAAAATGTTGTTTGTGATAATCTTAGTGAAAGTACAAAAAACAACACATAAATCATTTGCATATTAATTTGAAGTTACCCTGGGGGAAAGAGAAATTGGGTTCAAGTTCCACATTATATCTAATTTTCTGTGTGAACGAAGGAAAGTTCCTCCCACTCTCTGGGCTTCCTTTTATTCATCTATAATATGAGAGGACTGAACTAGCTAATCTGAAATAGTTATTCCTGCTCTGATTTTCTAAGATTCTTAGTATGTGACAAGGACTTAGCTAAGGATTATCCTGCTAGCAGTTATCGAGGAGCACCTACTTCCATTCACCCAATGTCTGGCTACTACCTTATCTCAACGATCTTGATCTTCAAAAAGCCTAGAACAAAAGAGACAAGAGACACAAACATAGAAGACACAGAAATAGAAAACAAATACCCTTAAGTATATGAAAAACTGCTCATTTTCTCAAAGGAGAAAAATGCAAATTAAACCTGCACTGAGATACCACTTATTCTTGAAACCTAATACATGATCTATTGATGAGACTTTGGGGCAAATAGGTATTCAACTACATTGCTGACATTAATGCAATATATAACTAGAGGAGGCAAATTTGACAAGATCTAACAAATCTGCATATTCACTTACCCTATGCCTAGAAATTCTACTTTTAGACATACACTCTGAAGACACACCTCCACAAGTACCAAACAACATATACACAAGGTTCAACACTGTGGCATAATTTTTTAATAGCAAAATATTGGAAATAGCAGAAGCACCCAACAATAGGGGACTATTTGAATAAATAATGGTATATTCAAACAATGTAGTCATTGTAGGTAGTCATAAAATACAGTCAAAAAAGTATTAAGAAAATATCTACAAACTTTATTTTGTAGTGATTTAGAATGCATTGCAAATGTCAGGGTGTATAACAGAGAACAACAGCAAAAACAAAAACAAACCCAAAGTTTAAAACAAGATATATGAGTATGCTACCCTTTCTATAAGAAAAAAAGAGGGAAATAAGAATATATAAGAATATTAAACACATGTTTTCTTACTTTTGTCAAATTAAGCAGTAAGATAAAAAACGAATGACTCAAAAAGTTAAGCCACAAGACCCACTAATTCTATTCTTAGGTATATAATAAGGAGAAATGAGAACATATTTTCATGCAAAAACATATACACAAATATACACAGTAAAATTATTCGTAGTTACCCAAAAGTGGAAATAACCCAAATGACCACCAAGTGATAAATTTAAAAAAGGTGGTATAAATATACAATGAGATATTATTCAGTGATAAAAAGAAATGAAGCACTAAGGCACGTGGGTGGCTCAGTCATTTAAGCATCTGCCTTTGGCTCAGGTCATGATCCCAGTATCCTGGAGTCCAGCCGCAAATCTGGCTCACTACTCAGTGGGGAGTCTGTGTCTCCCTCTCCCTCTGCCCTTCCCCTCCACACTCATGCTCGCTCCCTCTGCCCTTACTCTTTTTTTTTGCATTTATTTTTTTTAATTGTGTTATGTTAGTCACCATACAGTTTGTCACTAGGTTTTTTTTAAATATAATTTTTTATTTTTTATAAACATATATTTTTATCCCCAGGGGTACAGGTCTGTGAATCACCAGGTTTACACACTTCACAGCACTCACCAAAGCACATACCCTCCCCAATGTCCATAATCCCACCCCCTTCTCCCAAACACCCTCTCCCCAGCAACCCTCAGTTTGTTTTGTGAGATTAAGAGTCACTTATGGTTACACTGTTGGTGGGAATGCAAGCTGGTGCAGCCACTCTGGAAAACAGCATGGAGGTTCCTCAAAATGTTGAAAATAGAACTGCCCTATGACCCAGCAATTGCACTATTGGGTATTTACCCTAAAGATACAAACGTAGTGATCCAAAGGGGCATGTGCACCCGAATGTTTATAGCAGCAATGTCCACAATAGCCAAACTATGGAAAGAACCTAGATGTCCATCAACAGATGAATGGGTCACTAGGTTTTGATGTAGTGTTCCATGGTTCATTGTTTGCATATAACACCCAGTACTTCATGCAATCCATGCCCTCCTTAATATCCATCACCAGGCTCACCCATTTCCCCCACCCCATCCCTTCTGAAACCCTCTGTTTGTTTCCCAGAGTCCATAGTCTCTCATAGTTCATCTCTCACTCCAATTTCTTTCCCTTCTTTTTCCCTTCCTTCTAATGTCTTCCATGCTATTCCTTATGTTCCACAGATAAGTGAAACCATGTGATAATTGACTTTCTCTGTTTCACCTATTTCACTCATCATCTCTTCCAGTCCTATCCATGTTCATGCAAAAGTTGGGTATTTTATCCTTTCTGATGGCTGAGTAATAGTCCATTGTGTATATGGACCACATCACGTTTATCCATTTGTCTCTTGAAGGTCATCTTGGATCTTTCCATTTTTTCATGCCCTTCCTCTTATGCTCTCTCACTGGTATTCTCTCTCTCAAATAAATAGATAAAATCTTAAAAAAAAAAAAAAAGAAATGAAGCACCGATTCATGCTACAACAAGGATGAAATTTGAAAATATTATGCTAAGTAAAAGAATCTAGACACAAAACACCACATATTATATGGGTCCATTTATATAAAATGTTCAGAACAGAAAAATCTACAAAGACCAAAAGTAGATTAGTGGTTGCCTAAGACTGGGATATGCAGACGTGGGAGTGAATGGGTAGTGATTACTATGGGGTTTCTTTCTGGAGTGGTGAAAATACTCTGAAATTAGATAGTGATGATGGTTACACAACTCTGTGAATATACTAAAAACAATTGGGAAAAAACATTAAAAGGGTGAACTGTATGGTATATGTAATATATTTCAATAAAGCTCTTATAAAAACAAACTAATAAGTGCAGCAAAAGAAACCACCAACAAAACAAAAAGGGAAACTATCAAATGGAAGAAGATGAAGTTAATATCCAAAACACATAAATCATACAACTCAACAACAAAAATTCCCAAACCATCTGATTTAAAACTGTGTAAAAGATATGAATAGATCTTTTTCCAAAGAAGACATACAGATGGCCAACAGACACATGAAAAGATGCTCAATATCACTTAGTTTCAGAGAAAGACCAATCAAAACCATAATCAGGTATCACTTGGCAGAATGTCTCATATCAAAAAGACAAGAAATAACAAGTGTTGGTGAGGATATGGAGAAAAAGAAACCCTCATGCACTGTTGGCAGGAATGTAAATTGGTGCAACCACTGTGGAAAACAGTATGGAGTTTCCTCAAAAAGTTAAAAAAATAGAATTACAGTAATTCTATTCCATTACTGGATTTACCAAAGCAATACGAAAACATTTTGACTCAAAAAGATATATACACCCCTGTGTTTACTGAAGCATTATTTACAATAGGCAAGGTAATGAAGCAATCCAAGTGCCCCCTCCATAGATGAATAAAGAAGATATGAGATATTTTATATAAATACTACATATATTATATGTATAATGCATGTTGTGTATGTGCATACACACACATACACACACACACACACAATGGACTATTACTTGGTCATAAAGAACACAGTCTTGCCATTTGCAACAACATGGATGGAGATAGTATTATGCTAGGTGAAATAAGACAGAGAAAGACAAATAATGTGGAATATAAAAACAAAACAAACAAAACAGACTTTTAAATATGGAGCACAAACTGGTATTCGTAAGAGAGGAGGTGGGTGGGGGAATGGATGAAGGAGATTAAGAGGTACAAATATCCAAAAGGTAAAAAAAACACCCTAATGAAAATGATTACTAAAGGGAGTAGGTGGTGAATAGGGTAGAAGTGATAAAGGTGATGAGAGCCACATTCCTCTAAATCCACCTCCTTGTATGGTTTCGACTTTTGAACCATACTAATATTTTATATATCCAAAAAGTAAAATGCAACCAAGGATTATAAACCCTGAGATTGAAGATTAAAAAGTAAATGAGGGACACCTGGGTAGTTTAGTCATTTAAGCCTTTGCCTTTGGTTGAAGTCATTGATCTCCAGGTCCTGGGATAAGGCCCCTCAATGGGATTCCTCCCTGCTCAGAGGGAGTCAGCTTCTCCCTCTCCTCTACCCCTCCCCCTGCTCATGTGCAAACATGCTCTCTCTCTCAAATAAATAAATAATAAATAAATATTTTAAAAAGCAAATGAGTCTGAATGTTTATCAAATTGATAACATAACCACATAAAGAAAATAGTTATTTCAACTAATTTACTGTGTAGTCCTCTGACTCATCCTTAATGAGATAATATTTAAAAACAGGAAAAGCTACAAAAAAGTAGTAAGCATCACCCAGTAGGTTTAGTAATAATATTGTAATTAAATTTTAAACTATTTTATACTTATGTATCACAAGGATAAAGAAAAAAGTTAAAAAGTGAGTATATTAATATTATCACAAGAGAAGATTTATGCTGTAAGAAAAAGAGATAAGGATATAAAATGTAAGATATTAAAAATCTATAATAATGGGGCGCCTGGGTGGCTCAGTGGCTAAAGCCTCTGCCTTTGGCTCAGGTCATGATCTCAGGGTCCTGGGATCAAGCCCCACACTGAGCACCACATCAGGCTCTCTGCTCAGTGTGGAGCCTGCTTCCCCCTCTCTCTCTGCCTGCCTCTCTGCCTACTTGTGATCTCTGTCTGTCAAATAAATAAATAGATAAAATCTATAATGGTAAAGCCGAATTAAGAAAGCCAGTATGAACTAGTGATTTATTTTTAATTTTTTTCCTTTTGTTAAGATTTTATTTATTTTATTTGACAGAGACAGTGAGAGAGTGAACACAAGCAGAGGAAGTGGGAGAAGCAGGTTCCACACTGACCAGGGAGCATGATGTGGTGCTCAGTATGGGGTTTGATCCCAGGACCCTGGGATCACGACCTGAGTCAAAGGCAGATGCTTAACAACTGAACCACCCAGGAGCCCCTGAACTCATGATTTAAAAAAGAAAATAATGGATCTAGAGTGTATTATTTTAATATAATTAAGTCAATCAGGGAAAGACAAATACTGTATGATTACACTCATATGTGGAATTTAAGAAACAAAACTGATGAACATAGGGGAAGGGAAAGAAAAATAAATAAGGTAAAAATAGAGAGGTAGGCAAACCATAAGAGACCCTTAACTATAGAGAACAAACTGAGGGATGCTGGAGGGGAGGTGGTTGGGAGGATGGAGTAATTGGGTGGTGGGCATTGAGGGCATTTGATGTAATGAACACTGGGTGATATATGTATAAATGTTATATGTTATAAATCACTAAATTCTACCCTGAAACTAATATATGTTAACTAATTGGAATTTAAATAGAATAAAACAAAAAACAACCCCAGCAAAACAACAAAACTTCTACTCATTGAACCAGTCTTGAAGTGATTATACCCCTCCAAAAAAGCAATGAGCATACATAATGCCCAGATCTTTGTTTCTAAACAACATTCACTTCCTAGAGAAATGGCGGACTACTGGTCTAAGGCAAGGAAAATACAAGGTGAGCCTAGGATAAAGTATACCTTTGTAAACAAATGAGAGCTTAAGTACTGATACAGTTGTGTCACAAGGACACAGCAACCTGTTTGAAAAGGCTGACATTGATTACATCTGGAGTCAACATAAACATCAAAAACAAAAGTGCTATATTTGAGTATAACTTTTTGAATAAATATTTATTGGAGATGAGTACAATAAGGAAAGCTCTTCCTTACAGAAGAATGCCAGCTAATAGATGTGGGAGGAATAATAGAATTAGATAAACCAGTAGTTTATAATCTCAGTACCCTGTTTCAGGCATACATCAAAACCATTGGGTAAAAGATTGCTCAGGAACAACATATTCACATAATTCCCTTGTATCACCCACAGATTACTTACTAATTACAAATGAAAAATGTATCTTTATAATCAAGCTATCTTGCAAACATCATCTTAGTTAATTGAGCAAAGTTAGCATCACTAATAATAGTACAAATTGACCTTATGTACCTCTTGATAGGATACAGGAAGAAGTACACAATATAACTTAAATAATTTTGTCAAAAAGGTTTAACCTGAATCAAATTAAATCATTCCAATTTACAAAAAGTAGAGGGTATAGGAAAAATACAGACTCCTTGATATTCTATTAAGAAACTAGCCTGGACTTTTCACTGTCCGGGAAACAGAGGTAGGTGTACTGTTCTATATCAAGAGATTAAAGAAACATAAACAAATGTAGTGCATGAACTCTGGATCTAGGTTTGAAAAAACCCAAGTATAAAATAATTTTTTGCATGACATTTGAGAAAAATCTGAAGGTGGACCACTAATTGGATAATATGACACTGTAAATTTTCTTGGGTATTAAAATATTTTGTGATTTTTGTAGAACAGTTTGTTCTTTCTTTCTTTTTAAGTTTTTATTTAACTTCTAGATAGTTAATAGTGTAATCTTAGTTTCAGTGCTAGAACGAAATGATTCATCTCTTCCATACAATGACCAGTGCTCATCACAAGTGGTCTCCCCCACTTCCCCTAGAGTAACCCTCAGCTTGTTCTCTTCAGTTAAGAGTCTGTTTCCTGGGTGCCTGGGTGGCTCAGTGGGTTAAGTCGCTGCCTTCAGCTCAGGTCATGATCTCAGGGCCTTGGGATCGAGTCCCGCATCGGGCTCTCTGCTCAGCAGGGGGCCTGCTTCCCTCTCTGTCTCTCTCTCTCTCTGCCTGCCTCTCCGTCTACTTGTGAGCTCTTTCTGTCAAATAAATAAATAAAATCGTTAAAAAAAAAAGTCTGTTTCCTAATTTGCTTCTCTTTTTTTCCCCTATGTTCATTTGTTTTGTTTCTTAAATTCCACATATTAAAGGGATCATACAGTATTTGTCTTACTCTATTTCCTTTAGCATAATACAGTCTGGCTCTATCCATGTCATTACAAATGGCGAAATTTCATTCTTTTTGATGGCTGAGTAATATGCCATAGTATTTGTGGACTACATCTTCATCCAATTATCAGTTGATGGACATTTGGGCTCTTTCTATAATTTGGCTATTATTCATAATGCTGTTATGAACATTGGGGTCCATGTATCCCTTCAGATCAATATTTTTCTATTCTTTGAGTAAATACCTACTAATGCAATTGATGGGTTGTAGGCTAGTTCTATTGTTAAAGTTTTGAGGAATGTCCATACTGTATTCCAGAGTGACTGCACCAGTTTGCATTCCCACCAACAGTGTAACAGGATTATCCTTTCTCTGCATCCTCACCACACCTGCTTTTCCCTGTGTTGTTAATTTTAGCCATTCTGACATGTGTGAAGTGATATCTCATTCTAGTTTAGATTTGTATTGTCCTTGTGCTGAGTGATGTTGAGCATCTTTTCATGTGTCTTTTGGCCATCCGAATGTCCTTGAAAAAATGACCATTCATGTCTTCTACCCATTTCTTAACTGGGTTATTTGGTTTTTGGGTGTGGAGTTTGATGAGTTCTTTATATATTTTAGATACTAACCATATATCACATATGTCATTTGCTAATATCGTTTCCCATTCTGAAGGTTGCCTTTTAGTTTTGTTGGTTGTTTCCTTCACTGTGCAGAAGCTTTTTTTCTTGAAGTCCAGTGTTCATTTTTTCTTTTGTTTCCCTTGACTCCAGAGTCATACCTAATAACAAGTTGCTATGGATGTTATGAAAGAAATTACTGCCTGTGTTCTATTCTAGGATTTTCATGGTTTCCTGTCTCACATTTAGGTCTTTCATCCATTTAGAATTTACCTTTGTCTATGGTAAAAGAAAATAGTCCAGTTTCATTCTATTGCATCTTTCTGTCCACTGTTGTGCTATCCATTTCTTTTTTTTTTTTTTTTTTTTAAAGATTTTATTTATTTATTTGACAGAGAGAGATCACAAGTAGGCAGAGAGGCAGACAGAGAGAGGAGGAAGCAGGCTCCCCACTGAGCAGAGAGCCCGATGCGGGACTCGATCCCAGGACCCTGAGATCATGACCTGAGCCGAAGGCAGCGGCTTAATCCACTGAGCCACCCAGGCGCCCCTGTGCTATCCATTTCTTGAAGAAACTCTTCTTTCTCTAAGATATTCTTTCCTGCTTTGTTGAAGATTAGTTGATAATATACTTTAGGGGTCCATTTCTTGGTTTTCTGTTGGGGGTCCATTTCTCGGTTCTCTTATGTACCACTGATCTATATGTCTGTTTTTGTGCTAAAACCATACTGTCTTGATCACTACATATTTGTAATATAACTTGAAGTCCAGAATTGTGATGCCTCCAGCTTCGCTCTTTTTTTCAAGCTTGCTTTGCTATTTGAGGCTTTTTATGGTTCCATACAAATTTTAGGATTCTTCTAGCTCTGTGAAAAATGCTGGTGGTATTTGATAGGGATTGCATTAAATGCTTTGGGTAGCATAGACATTTTAACAGTATTTTGTTCTTCCAATCCATGAGCATGAGATGTTTTTCCATTTCTTTGTGCCATCTTCAGTTTCTTTCATAAATGTTCTATAATTTTCAGAGTATGGATCCTTTATTTCTTTGGTGAGGTTTAATCCTAAGTACCTTATGGTTTTTGGTATAATTTTAAATGGGATCAGTTCTTTGATTTCTCTTTCTTCAGCTTAATTATTGGTGTATAAAATTTCAGAAATTTCTGTTCATTATTTTGTATCCTGTGACTAGTTCTAGCAATTTTTTGGTGGAGTCTTTCGGGTTTTCTACATAAAGTATCATATCCTCAGTGAATATTAAGAGTTTCATTTCTTCACTGCTGATTTAGTTGTAGGTTACTAAGCTTACTAGAGTCTTATTTTTGTAATAATATTTCTGTTACTTTTGAAGCAATAATGTGCACTCTAGAGATTAGAAAATACAGAAACATTTAAAAAGTAAAAGTTTTCTCTTCCCAGTATCCAAAATCACTACTATTAATAATTAGCTTATTTTCTTTCAGATCATTCTGTTAGTGTGTATTTCTACACACACACACACACACACACACACACACACACACACATGCATTCACATTTTTTACCAAAATGAGATTATGGTGTTTTGCAGCTTATTTTTTTTCAGTTCTATAATTTCCACCTTTCCATACAATGTTAACATTTCCCTAGTTTACCCAAAAATGCCCTTTATAGGTGGTGTGCCCAAACTAGTACTCAATATAGTGTCACACACACACACTATTTTTTATATTCTTTTCATTTTTCAAAAATTCTAGCTCAGGTCTTTTTTTTTTTTTTTTTTTTTTTTTTTAACGAGTGGCTTGTTGATAGGACTAGATCCACCAGTTGTCCTACAGAGTCTTACTAGTTTTGTCTACTTTCTTCAGTGTTATATTTTTGAGCTTGTTCCCCCATTTTCTTTATTTCTTATAAAGTGGAGATTATACTTAAAGACAGATGAATTCAGTTTAACTATTTTTTTGGCCAGAACACATCATAAGCAATACTGTGTCCCTTATGCTATATCACATCTGAAGATGCGTATTTGTTGGTCTACCTTAGTGATGTTATGATTAATCATTGCACTATTCTTCTAACCTGTCTGTGGAAGTTGAGAGTATATATACAATATTTGTAGCCAATCCATATATCTTTTTTAAAAAATTTTATTTATTTATTTGACAGAGAGAGGCCACAAGTAGGCAGAGAGGCAGGCAGAGAGAGAGGGGGAAGCAGGCTCCCCACTGAGCAGAGAACTCAATGTGGGGCTTGATTCCAGGACCCTGAGATCATGACCTGAGCTGAAGGCAGTGGCTCAGCTTAACCCACTGAGCCACCCAGGCACCCCGCCAATCCATATATCTTGACACATCTAAACAATGGGAAGTCACTTTACCATCAATGATGCTAATTAACAAAGCTACTGGTGTTGATTGAAGGTCCAGTTATTTGAGGCTTATAGTAACTCCTCTGCCTTCTGATTAGAGTTTTTAAAATACTGATTAATCACTCCTAGTATAGTAAGTATGTATTTATAATTAGAATACTATATTTATAACTATCCTAGAATATACATGAAAGCTAACAAACATATATCAAATTTTATCAATTCTTTTTTTAAAGATTTTATTTATTAATATTTATTTATTTAACAGAGAGATCACAAGTAGGCAGAGAAGCAGGCAGAAGAGGGGGAAAGCAGGCTCCCCATTGAGCAGAAAGCCCAATGCAGGGCTGAATCCCAAGACCCTGAGATTATGCCCTGAGCTAAAGGCAGAGGCTTAACCCACCCAGGTGCCCCCAAATTTTATCAATTCTAAGGGAATGGCAGCAGAGCAGTTTTGGTTTAATTATCATAACCTTTATATTCATGAACTTGGTCCTAGCCATTCATATTGTAGTCATTTTGGTAAAATTTTGTTCATTGTTGGGTTTATTTTCTATTTAAAAGGTTTTAAAAATACTAAATAATTTGACAATAGAGTGATTTTTTTTTATTAGTGGTCCATAAAATGTTGGTGTGGTTACAAATGATGACATTGATGAAATTCAGGACATTTACACCGACTGTGTTGAAGCTTTTAAATGGAAATTATATTCCATTGGAGATATGAACCACATTTTCTTTATTCAAATATACAATGGAATATTACTCAGCCATCAGAAAGGATGAGTACCCACCATTTCATTAACATGGATGAAACTGGAAGGGACTACATTAAGAGAAATAAGCAAAGAAGGAAAATTATCATATGGTTTCACTCATATGTGGAACATAAGGAATAGCACAGAGTAACACAGGGAAAGAGGGGGAAAACTGAAGGGGGAGAAATCAGAGAGGGAGACAAACCATGAAAGACCCTGGACTCCAGGAACCAAACTGAGGGTTACAGAAGGGACGGGGACAGTGGACGGATGGGGTAACTGGGTGATAGGTATTAAGGAGGGCACATGATGTGATGAGCACTGAGTGTTATACACAACTAATGAATTATTGAACACTACATCAAAAACTAATGAACATAATAATAAAAAAGAAAAAAGTAAATTATAGATAATAAAATAAAATAAAAAAATAAATTGAAGTTAATATAACACCAGTGGAGGAAACCAAACTTGTCTGCCCTAAGGGCACTATCCTCAAGAATGGGGACTTCTCACTTTGTGACAGACACTGACTCACTCTCCCTCTCTTAGTATCTTATCCCTTAAAAAACTTATTATTATGCAAGATTTCAAGTATATGCAGAAATAGAAGGAACAATGTATGGACCTCTCATGTGCCTATCACCCAACCTCAATAGTTATCAACATGTGGCCAATCTTGTTTCATCAATATTTCCATTTACCCTCCCCCATATTATTTTAAAGTAAATCCAAGACATCGTATTATTTTATCCATAAATATTTTAATATGTATATTGAAAAAAGAAAATTATTTGTATACATGAACACAATTATGATGTCTAAACATAAGTTAGTAATAATTACTTATTATTAAATATTCTGTGTTTAAATTTCTAAGTCTCAAACATGTTATGGGTTTTTTTCCTTGAATCAGGATGCAAATAATATCCACACATAACATCTGTTAAAATGTTTCTTAAACCTCTTTTAATCTTTAGCAGAGGTCAGCAAATGTTTTCCATGAATGATTAGGTTATGCATATTTTAGGCTTTGTGAGCTATATAGACTCTGTCCCAACTATTTATTTCTACATTTGTAGTACAAAAACAGCCATTGATAATATGTGAAGAAATGGGCAGAGCTATGCTCCAATAAAATTTTATTTACTAAAACAGATGGCAAGTTACATTTGGCCCAAGAGCCATACTTCATTGAACCCTGATCTATAGCAGTAGTTTTCAAACTTTGATGTGTATCATAAACACTTAGAGGGCTAATAAACACAGAGGCCAGGTCTTTATATAGGATAAGGCCTCTATGGGATTTAAAAGAGATTTATTTATTTATTTGAGAGAGAAAGAGCATGAATGCACATGAGTGAGGCAAGAGTCAAAGGGAGAGAATCTTCAAATAGACAACCCACTGATCATGGGGCCTGTTACAGGGCTTTATCAAAGGATCCATGAGATCATGAACCTGAGCTGAAGCCAAGAGTCAGATCAGATTCATTTTTTTAAGGGACTTTTTATTTAATTTTTAATTTTTATAAACATATATTTTTATTCCCAGGGGTACAGGTCTGTGAATCACGAGGTTTACACACCTCACAGCACTCACCAAAGCACTTACCCTCCCCAGTGTCCATAATTCCACCCCGTTCTCCCAACCCCCCTCCCCCCAGCAACCCTCAGTTTGTTTTGTGAGATTAAGAGTCACTTATGGTTTGTCTCCCTCCGAATCCCATCTTGTTTCATTGATTCTTCTTCTACCCACTTAAGCCCCCATGTTGCATCACCACTTCCTCATATCAGGGAGATCATATGATAGTTGTCTTTCTCTGCTTGACTTATTTCGCTAAGCATGATACGCTCTAGTTCCATCCATGTTGTTGCAAATGGCAAGATTTCCTTTCTTTTGATGGCTCCATAGTATTCCATTGTGTATATATACCACATCTTCTTGATCCATTCATCTGTTGATGGACATCTAGGTTCCTTCCATAGTTGGCTATTGTGGACATTGCTGCTATAAACATTCGGGTGCACGTGCCCCTTTGGATCACTACGTTTGTATCTTTAGGGTAAATACCCAGTAGTGCAATTGCTGGGTCATAGGGCAGTTGTATTTTCAACATTTTGAGGAACCTCCACGCTGTTTTCCAGAGTGGTTGCACCAGCATGCATTCCCACCATCAGTGTAGGAGGGTTCCCCTTTCTCCGCATCCTCGCCAGCATCTGTCATTTCCTGACTTGTTGATTTTAGCCATTCTGACTGGTGTGAGGTGGTATCTCATTGTGGTTTTGATTTGTATTTCCCTGATGCCGAGTGATATGGAGAACATTTTCATGTGTCTGTTGGCCATCTGGATGTCTTCTTGCAGAAATGTCTGTTCATGTCCTCTGCCCATTTCTTGATTGGATTATTTGTTCTTTGGATGTTAAGTTTGCTAAGTTCTTTATAGATTTTGGACACTAGTCCTTTATCTGATATGTCGTTTGCAAATATCTTCTCCCATTCTGTCAGTTGTCTTTTGATTTTGTTAACTGTTTCCTTTGCTGTGCAAAAGTTTTGATCTTGATAAAATCCCAATAGTTCATTTTGGGCCTTGCTTCCCTTGCCTTTGGCGATGTTCCTAGGAAGATGTTGCTGCGGCTGAGGTCGCAGAGGTTGCTGCCTGTGTGTTCCTCAATGATTTTGATGGATTCCTTTCGCACATTGAGGTCCTTCATCCATTTTGAGTCTATTTTCGTGTGTGGTGTAAGGAAATGGTCCAATTTCATTTTTCTGCATGTGGCTGTCCAATTTTCCCAGCACCATTTATTGAAGAGGCTGTCTTTTTTCCATTGGACATTCTTTCCTGCTTTGTCGAAGATTAGTTGACCATAGAGTTGAGGGTCTATTTCTGGGCTCTCTATTCTGTTCCATTGACCTATGTGTCTGTTTTTGTGCCAGTACCATGCTGCCTTGATGATGACAGCTTTGTAATACAGCTTGAAGTCTGGAATTGTGATGCCACCAATTTTGGCTTTCTTTTTCAATATCCCTTTGGCTATTCGAGGTATTTTCTGCTTCCATATAAATTTTAGAATTATTTGTTCCATTTCTTTGAAAAAGATGGATGGTACTTTGATAGGAATTGCATTAAAAGTGTAGATTGCTTTAGGTAGCAGAGACATTTTCACAATATTTATTCTTCCAATCCAGGAGCATGGAACATTATTCCATTTCTTTGTGTCTTCCTCGATTTCTTTCATGAGTACTTTATAATTTTCTGAGTATAGATTCTATGCCTCTTTGGTTAGGTTTATTCCTCGGTATCTTATGGTTTTGGGTGCAACTGTAAATGGGATGGACTCCCTAATTTCTCTTTCTTCTGTCTTGTTGGTGGTGTAGAGAAATGCAACTGATTTCTGTGCATTGATTTTATATCCTGACACTTTACTGAATTCTTGGACGAGTTCTAGCAGTTTTGGAGTGGAGTCTTTTGGGTTTTCCACATATAGTATCATATCATCTACAAAGAGTGATAATTTGACTTCTTCTTTGCCGATTTGGATGCCTTAAATTTCCTTTTGTTGTCTGATTGCTGAGGCTAGGACTTCTATTACTATGTTGAATAGCAGTGGTGATAATGGACATCCCTGCCGTGTTCCTGACCTTAGCGGAAAATCTTTCAGTTTTTCTCCATTGAGAATGATATTTGAGATGGGTTTTTCATAGATGGCTTTGATGATATTGAGGTATGTGCCCTCTATCCCTACAGTTTGAAGAGTTTTGATCAGGAAGGGATGGCTGTACTTTGTCAAATGCTTTTTCAGCATCTATTGAGAGTATCATATGGTTCTTGTTCTTTCTTTTATTGATGTGTTGTATCACATCAACTGATTTGCGGATGTTGAACCAACCTTGCAGCCCTGGAATAAATCCCACTTGGTCGTGGTGAATAATCCTTTTAATGTACTGTTGAATCCTATTGGCTAGTATTTTGGTGAGAATTTTCGCATCTGTGTTCATCAAGGATATCGGTCTATAGCTCTCTTTTTTGGTGGGATCCTTGTCTGGTTTTGGGATCAAGGTGATGCTGGCCTCATAAAATGAGTTTGGAAGTTTTCCTTCCATTTCTATTTTTTATAACAGTTTCAGGAGAATAGGAATTGGTTCTTCTTTAAATGTTTGGTAGAATTCCCCCAGGAAGCCATCTGGCCCTGGGCTTCTGTTTGTTTGGAGATTCTTAATGACTGTTTCAATCTCCTTATTGGTTATGGGTCTGTTCAGGCTTTCTATTTCTTCCTGGTTCAGTTGTGGTAGTTTATATGTTTCTAGGAATGCATCCATTTCTTCCAGATTGTCAAAGTTATTGGCGTAACATTGCTCATAGTATGTTCTTATAATAGTTTGTATTTCGTTGGTGTTAGTTGTGATCTCTCCTCTTTCATTCATGATTTTATTTATTTGGGTCCTTTCTCTTTTCTTTTTGATAAGTCTGGCCAGGGGTTTATCAATTTTATTAATTCTTTCAAAGAACCAGCTCCTAGTTGATTTGTTCTATTGTTTTTTTTTTTTTTTTTTTTTGTTTCTATTTCATTGATTTCTGCTCTGATCTTTATGATTTCTCTTTTCCTGCTGGGCTTAGGGTTTCTTTCCTATTCTTTCTCCAGCTCCTTTAGGTGTAGGGTTAGGTTGTGCACCTGAGACCTTTCTTGTTTCTTGAGAAAGGCTTGTACCACTATTTATTTTCCTCTCAGGACTGCCTTTGTTGTGTCTCACAGTTTTTGAGCCGTTGTATTTTAATTATCATTTGTTTCCATGATTTTTTTCAATTCTTCTTTAATTTCCTGGTTGACCCATTCATTCTTTAGAAGGATGCTGTTTAGTCTCCATGTATTTGGGTTCTTTCCAAACTTCCTTTTGTGGTTGAGTTCTAGCTTTAGAGCATTGTGGTCTGAAAATATGCAGGGAATGATCCCAATCTTTTGATACCGGTTGAGTCCTGATTTAGGACCGAGGATGTGATCTATTCTGGAGAATGTTCCATGTGCACTAGAGAAGAATGTGCATTCTGTTGCTTTGGGATGGAATGTTCTGAATATATCTTTGATGTCCATCTGGTCCAGCGTGTCATTTAAGGCCTTTATTTCCTTGCTGATCTTTTGCTTGGATGATCTGTCCATTTCAGTGAGGGGAGTGTTAAAGTTCCCTACTATTATTGTATTATTGTTGATGTGTTTCTTTGATTTTGTTATTAATTGGTTTATATAGTTGGCTGCTCCCACGTTGGGGGCATAGATATTTAAAATTGTTAGATCGTCTTGGTGGACAGACCCTTGGAGTATGATATAGTGTCCTTCCTCATCTCTTATTATAGTCTTTTGCTTAAAATCTAATGGATCTGATATAAGGATTGCCATTCCTGCTTTCTTCTGATGTCCATTAGCATGGTAAATTCTTTTCCACCCCCTCACTTTAAATCTGGCGGTGTCTTTGGGCTAAAATGAGTTTCTTGGAGGCAACATATAGATGGGTTTTGTTTTTTTATCCATTCTGATACCCTGTGTATTTTGACAGGGGCACTTAGCCCATTAACATTCAGGGAAACTATTGAGAGATATGAATTTAGTGCCATTGTATTGCCTGTAAGGTGACTGTTACTGTATATGGCCTCTGTTCCTTTCTGATCTACCACTTGTAGGCTCTCTCTTTGCTTAGAGGACCCCTTTCAATATTTCCTGTAGAGCTGGTTTGGTGTTTGAAAATTCTTTCAGTTTTTGTTTGTCCTGGAAGCTTTTAATCTCTGCTTCTATTTGCATTGATAGCCTGCCTGGATATAATATTCTTGGCTGCAGGTTTTTCTCGTTTAGTGCTCTGAAAATATTATGCCAGCTCTTTCTGGCCTGCCAGGTCTCTGTGGATAAGTCAGCTGCCAATCTAATATTTTTGCCATTGTATGTTAGAGACTTCTTTTCCCGTGCTGCTTTCAGGATTTTCTCTTTGTCACTGAGACTTGTCCATTTTACTATTAGGTGACGGGCTGTGGGCCTATTCTTATTGATTTTGAGGGGCATTCTCTGAACCTCCTGAATTTTGATGCTCGTTCCCCCTTTGCCATATGGGGGAAATTCTCCCCAATAATTCTCTCCAGTATACCTTCTGCTCCCCTCTCTCTTTCTTCTTCTTCTGAAATCCCAATTATTCTAATGTTGTTTCATCTTATGGTGTCACTTATCTCTCGAATTCTCCCCTCATGGTCCAGTGGCTGTTTGTCCCTCTTTTGCTCATCTTCTTCATTCTCTGTCATTTGGTCTTCTATATCACGAATTCTTTCTTCTGCCTCATTTATCCTAGCAGTGAGAGCCTCCATTTTTGATTGCACCTCATTAATAGCTTTTTTGATTTCAACTTGGTTAGATTTTAATTCTTTTATTTCTGCAGAAAGTGCTTTTATATCTCCCGAGAGGGTTTCTCTAATATCTTCCATGCCTTTTTCGAGCCTGGCTAGAACCTTGAGAATTGTCATTCTGAACTCTAGATCTGACATATTACCAATGTCTGTATTGATTAGGTCCCTAGCCTTCGGTACTGCCTCTTGTTCTTTTTTTTTGTGTGTGTGTGTTAATTTTTCCGTCTTGTCATTTTGTCCAGGTAAGTGTATATGAAGGAGCAAGTAAAATACTAAAAGTGTGGCAACAACCCCAGGAAAATATGCTTTAATCAAATAAGAAGAGATCCCAAATCGTGAGGGCGGAGAAAGGGGATAAAAAGAGCTTCAAAAAGGAAGAAAAAAAAAAAAGAAAAAAGAATTTAAAAAAACGAATAAAGAATAATATAAAAAAGAAAAAATATATATATTAGATAAACTAGTTAAAATACGTTAAAAAAGAAAAGGGTAAGAGTTAAAAAAATTGACCAGAAGGCAAGAAAAAAAAAATGAAATAGAAAAAAATTAAATTAACTGCAAGACTAAAAAAATCACAGGGAGGGGGGAGGAGTCAAGATGGCGGAGAAGTAGCAAGCTGAGACTGCTTCAGCTAGCCGGAGATCAGCTAGATAGCTTATCTAAAGATTGCAAACACCTGAAAATCCATCGGCAGATCGAAGAGAAGAAGAACAGCAATTCTGGAAACAGAAAAACAACCACTTTCTGAAAGGTAGGACCGGCGGAGAAGTGAATCCAAAGCGACGGGAAGATAGACCCCGGGGGGAGGGGCCGGCTCCCGGCAAGCGGCGGAGCAACCGCGCACAAAATCAGGACTTTTAAAAGTCTGTTCCGCTGAGGGACATCGCTCCAGAGGCTAAACCGGGGCGAAGCCCACGCGGGGTCAGCGTGGCCTCAGGTCCCGCAGGGTCACAGAAGGATCGGGGGTGTCTGAGTGTCGCAGAGCTTGCGGGTATTGGAACGGGAAAGCCGGCTACAGAGACAGAGCCGACAGTAAGCTCGCAGCTCCGTGTTACCTTGAACCGGTCGCAGGCTCGGTGAGCTCGGAGCGCGGCCGGAGGTCAGGCAGACGGGAGTAACTGGGCGCTGTTCTCTGAGGGCGCACTGAGGAGTGGGGCCCTGGGCTCTCGGCTCCTCCGGGCCGGAGACCAGGAGGCCGCCATTTGTATTCCCGTCCTCCGGAACTCTACGGAAAGCGCTCAGGGAACAAAAACTCCTGAAAGCAAACCCTAGCGGATTACTCACCCCGGCCCCGGGTAAGGGCGGTGTAATTCCGCCTGGGGCAAAGACACTTGAGAATCACTACAACAGGCCCCTCCCCCAGAAGATCAACAAGAAATCCAGCCGAGACCAAGTTCACCTACCAAGGAGTGCGGTTTCAATACCAAGGAGAGCAGCAGAATTCCAGAGGAGGAGAAAGCCAAGCACGGAACTCATGGCTTTTTTCCTGTGATTTTTTTTAGTCTTGCAGTTAATTAAATTTTTTCTTTTTCATTTTTTTTTTTTTTTCTCGCCTTCGGGTAAAATTTTTTTTTTTTAACTGTTACCTTTTTCTTTTTTAACGATTTTTTACTAGTTTATCTAATATATATATTTATATTTTTACATTTTTCTTAGGTGTTTTCTTTTTTAAAAAAAATTCTTTTCTTTTCTTTTCTTTTTTTTTTTTTTTCTTTTTTCTTTCTTCCTTTTTGAACCTCTTTTTATCCCCTTTCTCCCCACTCACGATTTTGGATCTCTTCTAATTTGGCTAAAGCATATTTTCCGGGGGTTGTTGCCACCCTTTTAGTATTTTACTTGCCCCTTCATTTACTCTTATCTGGACAAAATGACAAGACGTAAAAATTCAACACAAAAAAAAGAACAAGAGGCAGTACCGAAGGCTAGGGACCTAATCAATACAGACATCGGTAATATGTCAGATCTAGAGTTCAGAATGACAATTCTCAAGGTTCTAGCCGGGCTTGAAAAAGGCATGGAAGATATTAGAGAAACCCTCTCGAGAGATATAAAAGCCCTTTCTGGAGAAATAAAAGAACTAAAATCTAACCAAGTTGAAATCAAAAAAGCTATTAATGAGGTGCAATCAAAAATGGAGGCTCTCACTGCTAGGATAAATGAGGCAGAAGAAAGAATTAGTGATATAGAAGACCAAATGACAGAGAATAAAGAAGCTGAGCAAAAGAGGGACAAACAGCTACTGGACCACGAGGGGAGAATTCGAGAGATAAGTGACACCATAAGACGAAACAACATTAGAATAATTGGGATTCCAGAAGAAGAAGGAAGTGAGAGGGGAGCAGAAGGTATACTGGAGAGAATTATTGGGGAGAATTTCCCCAATATGGCAAAGGGAACGAGCATCAAAATTCAGGAGGTTCAGAGAATGCCCCTCAAAATCAATAAGAATAGGCCCACACCCCGTCACCTAATAGTAAAATTTACAAGTCTCAATGACAAAGAGAAAATCCTGAAAGCAGCCCGGGAAAAGAAGTCTGTAACATACAATGGTAAAAATATTAGATTGGCAGCTGACTTATCCACAGAGACCTGGCAGGCCAGAAAGAGCTGGCATGATATTTTCAGAGCACTAAACGAGAAAAACATGCAGCCAAGAATACTATATCCAGCTAGGCTATCATTGAAAATAGAAGGAGAGATTAAAAGCTTCCAGGACAAACAACAACTGAAAGAATTTGCAAATACCAAACCAGCTCTACAGGAAATATTGAAAGGGGTCCTCTAAGCAAAGAGAGAGCCTACAAGTGGTAGATCAGAAAGGAACAGAGACCATATACAGTAACAGTCACCTTACAGGCAATACAATGGCACTAAATTCATATCTCTCAATAGTTACCCTGAATGTGAATGGGCTAAATGCCCCTGTCAAAAGACACAGGGTATCAGAATGGATAAAAAAACAAAACCCATCTATATGTTGCCTCCAAGAAACACATTTTAAGCCCGAAGACACCTCCAGATTTAAAGTGAGGGGGTGGAAAAGAATTTACCATGCTAATGGACATCAGAAGAAAGCAGGAGTGGCAATCCTTATATCAGATCAATTAGATTTTAAGCCAAAGACTGTAATAAGAGATGAGGAAGGACACTATATCATACTCAAAGGGTCTGTCCAACAAGAAGATTTAACAATTTTAAATATCTATGCCCCCAACGTGGGAGCAGCCAACTATATAAACCAATTAATAACAAAATCAAAGAAACACATCAACAACAATACAATAATAGTAGGGGACTTTAACACTCCCCTCACTGAAATGGACAGGTCATCCAAGCAAAAGATCAGCAAGGAAATAAAGGCCTTAAACGACACACTGGACCAGATGGACATCACAGATATATTCAGAATATTTCATCCCAAAGCAACAGAATACACATTCTTCTCTAGTGCACATGGAACATTCTCCAGAATAGATCACATCCTCGGTCCTAAATCAGGACTCAACCGGTATCAAAAGATTGGGATCATTCCCTGCATATTTTCAGACCACAATGCTCTAAAGCTAGAACTCAACCACAAAAGGAAGTTTGGAAAGAACCCAAATACATGGAGACTAAACAGTATCCTTCTAAAGAATGAATGGGTCAACTGGGAAATTAAAGAAGAATTGAAAAAAATCATGGAAACAAATGATAATTAAAATACAACGGTTCAAAATCTGTGGGACACAACAAAGGCAGTCCTGAGAGGAAAATATATAGCGGTACAAGCCTTTCTCAAGAAACAAGAAAGGTCTCAGGTACACAACCTAACCCTACACCTAAAGGAGCTGGAGAAAGAACAAGAAAGAAACCCTAAGCCCAGCAGGAGAAGAGAAATCATAAAGATCAGAGCAGAAATCAATGAAATAGAAACCAAAAAAACAATAGAACAAATCAACGAAACTAGGAGCTGGTTCTTTGAAAGAATTAATAAAATTGATAAACCCCTGGCCCGACTTATCAAAAAGAAAAGAGAAAGGACCCAAATAAATAAAATCATGAATGAAAGAGGAGAGATCACAACTAACACCAAGGAAATACAAACTATTATAAGAACAACTATGAGCAACTCTACGGCAATAAATTTGACAATCTGGAAGAAATGGATGCATTCCTAGAAACATATAAACTACCACAACTGAACCATGAAGAAATAGAAAGCCTGAACAGACCCATAACCAGTAAGGAGATTGAAACAGTCATTAAAAATCTCCAAACAAACAAAAGCCCAGGGCCAGACGGCTTCCCGGGGGAATTCTACCAAACATTTAAAGAAGAACTAATTCCTATTCTCCTGAAACTGTTCCAAAAAATAGAAATGGAAGGAAAACTTCCAAACTCATTTTCGAGGCCAGCATCACCTTGATCCCAAAACCAGACAAGGATCCCACCAAAAAAGAGAGCTATAGACCGATATCCTTGATGAACACAGATGCGAAAATACTCAACAAAATACTAGCCAATCGGATTCAACAGTACATTAAAAAGATTATTCACCACGACCAAGTGGGATTTATTCCAGGGCTGCAAGGTTGGTTCAACATCCGCAAATCAGTCAATGTGATACAACACATCAATAAAAGTAAGAACAAGAACCATATGATACTCTCAATAGATGCTGAAAAAGCATTTGACAAAGTACAACATCCCTTCCTGATCAAAACTCTTCAAAGTGTAGGGATAGAGGGCACATACCTCAATATCATCAAAGCCATCTATGAAAAACCCACCGCAAATATCATTCTCAATGGAGAAAAACTGAAAGCTTTTCCGCTAAGGTCAGGAACACGGCAGGGATGTCCATTATCACCACTGCTATTCAACATCGTACTAGAGGTCCTAGCCTCAGCAATCAGACAACAGAAGGAAATTAAAGGCATCCAAATTGGCAAAGATGAAGTCAAATTATCACTCTTCGCAGATGATATGATACTATATGTGGAAAACCCAAAAGACTCCACTCCAAAACTGCTAGAACTTATACAGGAATTCAGTAAAGTGTCAGGATATAAAATCAATGCACAGAAATCAGTTGCATTTCTCTACACCAACAGCAAGACAGAAGAAAGAGATATTAAGGAGTCAATCCCATTTACAATTGCATCCAAAACCATAAGATACCTAGGAATAAACCTAACCAAAGAGGCACAGAATCTATACTCAGAAAACTATAAAGTACTCATGAAAGAAATTGAGGAAGACACAAAGAAATGGAAAAATGTTCCATGCTCCTGGATTGGAAGAATAAATATTGTGAAAATGTCTATGCTACCTAAAGCAATCTACACATTTAATGCAATTCCTATCAAAGTACCATCCATCTTTTTCAAAGAAATGGAACAAATAATTCTAAAATTTATATGGAACCAGAAAAGACCTCGAATAGCCAAAGGGATATTGAAAAAGAAAGCCAACGTTGGTGGCATCACAATTCCGGACTTCAAGCTCTATTACAAAGCTGTCATCATCAAGACAGCATGGTACTGGCACAAAAACAGACACATAGATCAATGGAACAGAATAGAGAGCCCAGAAATAGACCCTCAACTCTATGGTCAACTAATCTTCGACAAAGCAGGAAAGAATGTCCAATGGAAAAAAGACAGCCTTTTCAATAAATGGTGCTGGGAAAATTGGACAGCCACATGCAGAAAAATGAAATTGGACCATTTCCTTACACCACACACAAAAATAGACTCAAAATGGATGAAGGACCTCAATGTACGAAAGGAGTCCATCAAAATCCTTGAGGAGAACACGGGCAGCAACCTCTTCGACCTCTGCCGCAGCAACATCTCCCTAGGAACAACGCAAAAGGCAAGGGAAGCAAGGGAAAAAATGAACTACTGGGATTTCATCAAGATCAAAAGCTTTTGCACAGCAAAGGAAACAGTTAACAAAATCAAAAGACAACTGACAGAATGGGAGAAGATATTTGCAAACGACATATCAGATAAAGGACTAGTGTCCAGAATCTATAAAGAACTTAGCAAACTCAACACCCAAAGAACAAATAATCCAATCAAGAAATGGGCAGAAGACATGAACAGACATTTCTGCAAAGAAGACATCCAGATGGCGAACAGACACATGAAAAAGTGCTCCATATCACTCGGCATCAGGGAAATACAAATCAAAACCACAATGAGATATCACCTCACACCAGTCAGAATGGCTAAAATCAACAAGTCAGGAAATGACAGATGCTGGCGAGGATGCGGAGAAAGGGGAACCCTCCTACACTGTTGGTGGGAATGCAAGCTGGTGCAACCACTCTGGAAAACAGCATGGAGGTTCCTCAAAATGTTGAAAATAGAACTGCCCTATGACCCAGCAATTGCACTATTGGGTATTTACCCTAAAGATACAAATGTAGTGATCCAAAGGGACACATGCACCCGAATGTTTATAGCAGCAATGTCCACAATAGCCAAACTATGGAAAGAACCTAGATGTCCATCAACAGATGAATGGATCAAGAAGATGTGGTATATATACACGATGGAATACTATGCAGCCATCAAAAGAAATGAAATCTTGCCATTTGCAACAACGTGGATGGAACTAGAGCGTATCATGCTTAGCGAAATAAGTCAAGCAGAGAAAGACAACTATCATATGATCTCCCTGATATGAGGAAGTGGTGATGCAACATGGAGGCTTAAGTGGGTAGAAGAATAAATGAAACAAGATGGGATTGGGAGGGAGACAAACCATAAGTGACTCTTAATCTCACAAAACAAACTGAGGGTTGCCGGGGGGAGGGGGTTGGGGAGAAGGGGGTGGGATTATGGACATTGGGGAGGGTATGTGATTTGGTGAGTGCTGTGAAGTGTGTAAACCTGGTGATTCACAGACCTGGGGATAAAAATATATGTATATAAAAAAAAAAAAATCACAGGGAGAAAGCCATGAGTTCCGTGCTTTGCTTTCTCCTCCTCTGTAATTCTGCTGCTCTCCTTGGTATTGAAACCGCACTCCGGGCGCCTGGGTGGCTCAGTGGGTTAAGCCGCTGCCTTCCGCTCAGGTCATGATATCAGGTCCTGGGATCCAGTCCCCCATCGGGCTCTCTGCTCGGCAGGGAGCCTGCTTCCTCCTCTCTCTCTGCCTGCCTCTCTGCCTACTTGTGATCTCTCTCTGTCAAATAAATAAATAAAATCTTTAAAAAAAAAAGAAAGAAACCTCACTCCTTGGTAGGTGAACTTGGTCTTAGCTGGATTTCTTGTAGATCTTCTGGAGGAGGGGCCTTTTGTAGTGATTCTCAAGTGTCTTTGCCCCAGGCGGAATTGCACCGCCCTTACCAGGGGCCGGGGTGAGTAATCCGCTGGGGTTTGCTTTCAGGAGCTTTTGTTCCCTGAGCGCTTTCTGTAAAGTTCTGGAGGACAGGAATAAAAATGGCGGCCTCCTGGTCTCCAGCCCAGAGGAGCCGAGAGCCCGGGGCCCCACTCCTCATTGCGCCCTCAGAGAACAGCGCCCAGTTACTCCCGTCTGCCTGACCTCCGGCTGCACTCCAAGCTCACCGAGCCTGTGGCTGGTTAAAGGCAACCCCGAGGTGTGAGCTTACTGTCGGCTCTGTCTCTGTAGCCGGCTTTCCCGTTCCAATACCCGCAAGCTCAGCGACACTCAGACACCCCCTATCCTTCTGTGACTCTGCGGGACCTGAGGCCACGCTCACCCCGCGTGCGCTTCACCCTGATTTGGCCTCTGGAGCGATGTCCCTCAGTGGAATAGACTTTTAAAAGTCCTGATTTTGTGCTTCGTTGCTCCGCCGCTTGCGGGGAGCCGGCCCCTCCCCCCCCCCCCCCCGGGGTCTATCTTCCCGTCGCTTTGGATTCACGTCTCCGCCAGTCCTGCCTTTCAGAAAGTGGTTATTTTTCTGTTTCCAGAATTGCTGTTCTTCTCTTCGATCTGCCGATGGATTTGCAGGTATTTGCAATCTTTAGACAAGCTATCTAGCTGATCTACTGCTAGCTGAAGTAGTCGCAGCCTGCTACTTCTCCGCCACCTTGACTCCTCGCCCTGAACTTTTTTTTTTTTTTTTAATTTGACAAGCAGAGATCACAAGTAGGTAGAGAGGCAGGCAGATAGAGAGGAAGGGAAACAGAATCTCTGCTGAGCAGAGAGCCTGATGCGGGGCTAGACCCCAGGACCCTGGTATCATGACCTGACCTGAAGGCAGAGGCGTTAACCCACTGAGCCACCCAGGCACCCCAAGAGTCAGATTCTTAACTGGCTGACCCATTCCAGGCACTAGTGGGCTTCTATCTTTTTACTGTGTCCCCAATCTATAGATTTCTACATCTTTTTTTCCTTTAGTTTATTTTTTAATGAAAAGTGATCATTTGTTTTTTAAAGTTGGATCGAGAGGCTTGTGCTTATTCCAGTTCTTTTTTCTTTTTCTCTTTCCTGATACAAGTTTTTTTTTTTTTTAGCTATTTGATTTTAGGGTTTTTTTGTTTGTTTGTTTGTTGTTTTGAGATATTTGCTTTTGGGTTTGTTTTGTGTTGTTTTGGTATTTTTATAGTGCTGTTGTTGGTGGTGTTTATTGTGGGAAAGACAAGCACACTTGTTGTTCTTCCAACAATATACACATAATGTATGACTCCCCCCCCCCCCATTACTTTCAAGAGAAGGACTTTCTTAGATTCATTAGATGGCAGAGCTGGAAGCATCTTCCGATGACCTAGTAACTGTCTCATTTTACAGATGAGAGAATACATAAGTGGGATAAAAAAAATAAGCCAAAAATCACATAAGTGATGGAACCAGCTTTAATGAACTGCTTCAGTTTTTATGTTTTCTGTCTTTATTGAGGTACAATTGACAAGTAAAAATTATATATATTTAAGATATACAACTTAATGTTTGGTGTATGTATACATTGTGAAATAATTGCCACAAGAAAGCTATTAATATATCTAATTTCATAATTAATTTAATTTTCTTCTTTTTGTGGGGATTACACATAACATTTACCCACTTAGCAAATTTTAAGTATAATACAGTATTATTAATTCTATAATCATCTTATTAAAACTGGAACTTTGTACTTCTTGACTAACATCTTCCCATTTTCCCCTCCCTCCAGCTCCTGGCAACCACCATTCTACTCTCTACTTCTAAGTCTGACTATCTTGGATTCTACATATAAGCAAAATTGTTTAGTATTTGTTTTTTTATGTCCAGTTTATTTCATTTAACATGTTTCTAGGTTCATCCAGATGGTAGCAAATGGCAGAATTTCCTTCTTTTTAAAAACTGATTAACATTCTATTATATGTATATATTTATCTATTTGTCCATTGTTGAACACTTAATTTCCTTCCATATATTGGCTAAAGTGAATAAGACTGCAATGGGACTACACATATCTTTTTGATATAGTTCTTTCATTTCCTTTGGATTGTCTATGCAAAATGAACAAACCTTTCAGAATCCCTAATAAAAGTAGAAAGAGAGTTTCATTTGAGCCCAAGTTAGGACAGCTGACCAGGAAACATGGTCTTTACAAGGAAGGAAGTGCTCCAGAAAATGAACATTTTTTGTGGGTCTATATCCTTTTTTTACGTCTTATAAAGGCTCAAAATATTATAGATTAGCACATAGACAGGGATCACAAGTTTTTTCATACAGTAATGCAGGTGATGTTGAATTTCTGAGAGAAAAATGTCAAGAAAGAATTCTTGACACATTTTCAGTGCAGAAGGTTTTTATTAAAGCATGGAATAGGACCCATGGGTAAAATTGGTGTACTGTGACTGTGTGGAGCAATTGACTATATACATTCAAGTTGAGGGAGAGAGATAAGGGAGGTCAATAAAGGGATTTCCACATGTTAAAGAGAATTTAAAGGATCCTGGAGGTCTGGCTATTGTCAAGCTAAAGTCCCTTTTAAATCTCTAGCAAAACATCAACACTAAAGTAACAATGAGTTCCTTGTGGAATGTCACACCCTGCATATCTCAGGTTATTTCTCAGTGGGCTGCAAGTTGTAAGGAAATTTAATTTTATCTACATTTCTTTTGCCTTTGTTCTCCACATCATAGGGAGTAGGAACATTGACTGACATCTCAAGGACATGATGGTTTTCCTTTAGGCTGTGCATTCCCAAAGTAGGTGTACAATGAATACATGTTGAGCCATAAATCAGGCTTTTGATTTAAACAATGTTTGTGTACAGTCATGCTAAAACTAAAGAAGAAATCTAAAATGGCTTCCCTTGTATATCAGTCCTTGAGAGAGCTTTTCTCTCATCAAGGTATATATCCAGAAGTGGGATTCCTGGATCATAAGGTAGTTCTATTTTATACACATTTTAGTTTATGACCTCTGATCTAAGCCCTCTAATCAAAATTATTTTTCTAAACTGGATGCTTTTTACAACCTTCTCTGATAGCCATTTTTTTTATTTTAAATTTTGATGTTCCAGAAGTTGTATCCATTTTTGCTAGTCCATGTGGACTAGAGAATTTAAGATCTGTTTGCTGCCAAGTCATATCACAAACTCCTACCTAATTCACTACTAACAATGCTCTTATTTTTATTTTATTTCTCTCATTATCTCACACTTTTGAGTGTGAATTATACCTCTTAATGATAATGTATAATAAAAAGAGAGATGTCAAATGCAAAAAAATCTCCCTCCCAAATAGCTTACCTTCCAAATCTTGTAAGAAGGACAAGAAGAAAAATAATGTCCTGAATAGGATACCAGGAACCTCACTTAGAAAAATAGAATGTGGCATTAGCTTAAAGGGAACCCTGTAAGCGTGTTTCCTTAACAGGAATTAGATAAGCAAGCACTGAGATGCAATAGGATGACTGTAAGACTTGTGACCCAACAAATATGAATTTGAATCCTTGTATTGCCATGAAGTCACAAACTGTGTGACCTTGATTAAGTGCTTTACCTTCTGTGAATGTAGCGTTCAGAGATAAAACACTCTGCCTTTTTGGAGTTGGGAATATTAAGTGAGCTCTGTCACGTTTACCAGAAGTCCATTCCTTTCAGAGTTCACAAAAGGAGATAAGCATTCACACATGTTGGAGGCTGTTACATAAGTGTCCTTGCCTTGCTACTAGTGGTTTAGCCACTTGGTGGTGGTATGGAGTAGCTTTTCCATTTTAACATCTCAAAAATATTGTTGTTAAATAATAAGGGTAATTATCAAAATATTTAAACTGTTAAAGCGACCCATCACCAGCCCCAAAGTAAAAATGCCTGTGAATAGTTGCTGTTCATTATCACGTGAATGGAACCCAGCCTTTGTCAGTGGCTTAACAGATTTCATCAGGGTTTGTCTAAGGATTCTGTCTCAGGCAATGACCCACTTAGTAAAAAGAGCATGCCTATTGATGGGGTCAGTCTCTCAGGGGCATTTACCTGGTGGTGGGGAGTTTGAAAATTAGTGTTTGAGATGGGTTGTCTCACTGCCTCACCTCTCTGCCCCCAAACAGCTTCCTATACTTTATTTGCTGCCTCTAGTACTATTTGAAAGATCAGTGGAGGCACTCAGTTCCATTAAAAATAATTAACTGATACCTGCTTTGTATGCGTCACATGCACTTGCACTTGAAAGTTTACCACCTGGTAAGGGAGGCAGATAAGAAACAGAAAATTGTAATGTATTTGCTTGCCAATGGTGTCAGTCAAGAAGAGGACAATAGGCTGTGATAGCCCTGAAGGAGATGTCACCTAAAGGATAAATAGACATTATTTAGATTCAGAAGGAAGAGGACATTCTAAGCAGAAGGAGTGGCATGAAACAACATGGTATAGCCAGAAAACCTAATCTAAGCGGTATAGTGTATCGAGAGTGTCAGAGGTCAGCAGTCCTCAGATGGAGACTCCTAAAGAGGTAATAATAATAGCAGAGATTTCTAATGCAATATTTCCAGGATACCATTCTAAAGCAATTTACTCTATGTAACAGCCCTCTGAGGTGGATACTATTTTTGCATGCAGAAAAACTGAAGTCCAGAGAAGTTAGGTCACTAATACTGTTGCAAAATTGAGTGGTACTGTTAGGATTCAAACCTAGGTCAGATTCGGAGTCCAACCTGTACACTAGGATTAGAAAATAGGCTATAAATTGCAACTTTGAAGAGAGTCGGCCCTATCCTATAAGAGCTACAAAGCCCCTACAGAGAATTTTAGAAAGGAGAGTGATTAGGAATCAGAATATTGGTGATTGCAGGCTTTACTCTGATGAGACTGACTGACTGATTTCAAGGAAATCCCCTTTCTTCTTTGGACCTCTGGGTTTTTTTTTTGTTGTTGTTCGTTTTGTTTTTGTTTTGGGGTGTGTGTGTGAGAGAGAGAGAGAGAGATTTCATCTGTAAATTGAGGACAGTGATGATAAAGGGCTAATTTTAAAGATCCCTTCTAGCTCTTTGAGTTTTTTTACTTTCAAATTAGGGGTGGGGGAGGGGCTAGATTCCTGACTGAAGTCAGACTGGTGAAGCTGGTAGGTACTTCTCTAAGTGTTTTGGTTTTTTTATGCATCCTTTATACATGCTATATTTGTTGCCTAGAATGTTGTCTTGCTTCTTTCCTGTCTTTCTAAATAACTTTCTAACTATAGCTGCCTACTCTCCTTCTCTTAACTCCTACAATGCTACTAAGTTAGCTATGTCTCACTTAGGTACCTAATAATATACTATCTTTTATTCTTTGCTACTTGTTTTCTTTGTGGTATTTTCTTCTCGTATATATTTTAGACTTGCCTTTTCTCCTACTTTTTAGTTTCTCTTTCCCCCTATATCATTTAACATAGTCTTGGTTACAAGGAGTTCTTGGAGAGAATTTTGTTAATCATTTTTTTTTCTCTTTTGGCAGTGTATGTGAGCACAGCAAAGAGAATCTTATGACCCCCTCCAACATGGGTGTTATCTTTGGGCCCACTCTGATGAGAGCTCAGGAGGACACTGTTGCTGCCATGATGAACATCAAATTCCAGAACATTGTGGTGGAAATTCTAATCGAGCACTTCATCAAGGTATGTATTCCCTGTTCTCACTATCACTTCTCCAAGCATGTGACACTTTCTCCTAACCAACTTTTAGAGTTGTGTCTCCCTCCCTTGCTCAAGCTGGTAATGGAAGGAAATTCCATTATGACACAATGGCATTTAATAGCATTTCTGACACTGTGAAATTCATTTAGCAAATATTGCTCAATTCTGTAACTATTTTATTATCAGACACCAGGCTCAATTCTGTAACTATTTTATTATCAGACACCATTATCAGATGTACTTGGTATAGAAGAAGAAAAAAAATCATTGTTCCTGCCTTTACAGAGTTAACAGCTTAATATGAAGATAGCCATATATACAAATGAAGATGATAGATATAAAAGTGTTGCATGTATAATGAAACCATAAAGAAATACCTATTCTTTTTAAACCTCATCTCATTTCAAAAACAAAAATACCGTGGTATATTTTATATGGTATATAAAACTCAAGGTACTATACATTATAATTAGGTCAAATAAAAAAGAAAAATTAAGTATAGAGACAGAAAATGAATCCAGGAATGAGGCTAGACAAGAAATAATCATTAACAAGTCCTGTGCACTTGTTACAGATGGCCCTTCATCTGGCTCTAAGCTTTCTAGCAGCCAGTAACATCCTAGGAAGGTATAATTCAATAAAAACTTTTCTGCAGGGGGAGGAGTCTAATGACACAGTCTAAACCCAAGCTCTGCCACTTACCACCTATATTACCACTAACCTATATTTGGTGGGATACAGGTTAGGTTTCTAAGACTCTACATACAAACACAGTGGCTCCAACAAAAGAAACATTTATTACTTGATTAGGAAATAGTCCAGTAAGGTATTCCAGTGCTGGTATGGTGACTTGACAGGGGCAAGAACCCAGTTTCCTTCTTTCTTGTTGTTCTGCCATCTCTAAGGTACTGCTTCACCTGCATGACCATATAAATACCTTCTATATTATATCAGTTGAGAAGGATGAAAGAAAGTCAAATGAAGGATATAACACTTTCCTTTAAGGCCAGGACCTGGAAACCACGTATATCACTTTTATGTAAATAAATGGTATGTAAATAACATTCCAAAATAATCCAGTGGTCACATCTGGTGGATGAGTTAAGGAAGTATAGTTTTCATTTGGGGCCCTCTAGTGCCCAGATTAGTCTTTAGTTCTTTTTCTAAAAGAAAATAAGATAATATATATTGGATTACAACTGGCATTCTCTTCTATATTATCTGTGTAACATCAAACAACTTCTCTGATAGTCATTTTTTTAGCTGAAATGTGAAGATGATAATAAACCTATACTATGTGAAAGTCACATGTCCAAGGCTACTTAGCTAGTAAGAGAGACAGGGTTTAAATCCAAGTAGCCCGGCTTAGAGTTGATGTACTTAATCACTATGAAATGCTGCCTGATGAATCATTTTTGAATGGTGATATTATTGGGCATAGAGGACAATTTGGGATTATCAAGGATGGGTACTTGCAGAGAAGTACAACCTATGTAAGTACTAAATGTGGAAATAAAGGAAAATAGGGAAAGGAAATTTCAAGGAGATGACCCAGCATGAACAAAGGCCAAACACCTTAAACTTCAAGAAATTTGGTATTGTTGGAACATGAAATAAAAATAGCAGTGGCCAGAGATGTGAATGGAGGCAAACAGGGCCAGGTCCTAAAAGGACCTTGTCTTGTCTCGTTGAAGAGTTTGGAATGTTTGTCATTGTTCCTACAGGCTTGGGAAAGCATTGCTTAAAAGTAGAATAGTATGATGGATAGACTTACATTCAGGAGATGTTATCTTGTCTGTAGTGTGAAGGATAGATTACAGGAGAGAGGGTAGTGCCATTGTCAGATCAATAAATAACTGTAGTCTGAGTCAGGGTGGTGGGAAGAGGAACATGTATGGAAAAGCATAGGACTTAGTGATTAGAAGTGGAAAATGCGGGAGTGGAAGATGTCTGAACTCTGGATTTCTGACTTGGCTGACTAGATGGATGGGGCTGTCTTTCATAAATATAAGAAATAGAGAATGGGAAAGTTTGGGGGAAGATGGAAAAAAAAAAACTCGATTTGCTGCGAGTTGAAAGTCAGATTCCTGAAGGATATTGAGAAAGCAGTATTTAGGAAGTAGCTGGAATAAAGTAAGGAATAACAAAGTTTACTCAAAGAAAATATTTATGGTAAGTATTTTAGGCTGTGCAGGTCACAGAAATCTTTTACAACTATTCAACTCCACCTTTATATTGGAAAAGCAGCCATAGATAACATATAAACAAATGAATATTCCAATAGAACTCTGTTTATAAAATAGGGAGCAGGCCTATGGGCTGTAATTTCTTGACTCTTGGTCTAAAGCCCAAATTTCATTTATTGATTTATTACTTGAGTGATATTCATTCAACCAATATGTATTGAGTACCCACTATTTGCCAGGTACTATTTTAGGCCCTGGAGGTACAGCCCTTTACATTCATCTTTAGAATTTACATTCTAAAGGAAGTAGAAAAACAATATGCAAAATAAGTAAAATACATAGTATATTAGATGGTAATAAACATTAAGAAGAAAAATAAAGCAGAGAAGAGGAATAGGAAGGGTTGGAAAGTGATTTTGCAATTTTAAAATACAATAAGGACTCACTAAAAGGACAAATTTTGAGCAGAGATTCATAGGAAATAAAGGAGTGATTTTTTTTTTCAGATAATCTGAGAGAAAAGCATTCTAGGCTGAGATAATGGTAAGCACAATATCCCTGAAGAAGAAATGTGCCTATCATGTTCAAAGTGCAAAAATCGTTTTTAGCTAAAACAGCTAAAAAAGATTAAGCAAACAAACAAAAAAGAAATAGAAGAAGATGGATTCAGAAAGAAAATAGAGAAAGCTGAGTAAATTCTATAGGTCCTTGGAAGGATTTTGATTTTACTGTATCTGAGTAAGATAAAAGGGAGGTTTTTAAGAGAAATAACACAATCTGATTTATGTTTAACAGGACTATTCTGGATACTGTGTAGAAATAAGGGTAGAAGGAAAGAAACTAATTAGGAAGCTGTTTTAACAGTGCAATCAGAAAATGGTTGTATTTTAGATGAGGATAGTAATAGTGGAGATGGTCAAATTAGAAGTGGTCAAATTCTAAATGTATTTTGAAGTCAGAGCCAACAGGATTTGCTGACAAATCACATGTGGAATATAGAAGAGAGGAGTCATGGGTAACTTCCAGGTTTTTAATCTGATCAATTGGAAGGATGAAGTTGCCATTTACTGAGATATATAAGAATGAAGGAGGACAGATTTGAAAGGGGAAAAAAAACGCATTTCAGCCTGTGTGACATCTAAGGTCAGAGAAGGAAACAAGGAAACAGGATTAGAGAAATAGAGTTGGCCTTTAACAGCATAGAGATGGTGTTTAAGACAATATGAATGAATATTTTTGCCTAATGAATACTTGTGTGAGAGAATAAATGTTAAACTAAGAAGTGCCAGTGTTTGAAGGGCTAATAGAAGAGATTACAAAACAGATTGAGAAGGATTGGTCAGTGATGGAACTAGGAGACACAGGCCCTGGAAATGAGAGAGTCTTAAGAAGAAAGAGAGGACAGAAGTTTCAATTTCTCAAGACATATCATGTCGGACAAGCACTGAAAAGTACCTACTGCTCTAAATGTTGGTGATTTTTTAAAAATATAAGCAATATATGTATCTGGCAAAAAACACAAACTATACAGAATAGAACACATTTCTATCCTTTACCTATGCTCAACTCCTAATTCCAATCTCATTTAAATAATTTTTTGTCACTTTGGTGATGGAAAAAAGTACATATATACACATATACATGCACTAAAATATTTGATATATTTTATATGCATATATTATTCTTCTACTTAGTACAGCTAAAATCTCTGGGCATTATATATAAAAATAACACAAGAAGACTCTCAAATATGGAAGGAAGAAGGTGAACCAGACTGGCTAGGGACCTTAGGACCTGAGGAATGACATGACCACAACTCACCTGGATTTTGTCTTTGCCTCATCTCCCAGATGGGTAGTGTAGAAGCTGACAACCTGAGAACACCAACAGATGCAGTCAAAAGAGGTATCAACAAAAGCCTACTCTCTTTAGACAAAGGACCTGGAAAGGAACAGCCCTAAAACTCAGAAACAATTTAGATAATAACCTCTCTACTCCAGCAAAATAGCACAGAAGAAAAACGCAGCCCTACCTCCACCCCTTCCAGCAAATGCTGAGTGGAGAATCTAGATTTCTACCTTTTCTAGGCTGTAGCAATCACCTGAGCCTTTCTCCCCTGATTCCATGCAGTGCTGTCAAGAAGGCCAAGTGGGGACCCAGACTTTCCTCCTTACCTGGTGGTAATGAGACCCCATCCTCCACTTTCAATGGTATCGGTGGAGACTACATGAAGCACCTGGACGCCCATGCCTATTTAGCATTGGAGTAACATCAGAGGAGGCTTGGTAGAAATACAGGACTTTCACCACCACTCAGTGGTAATAAGGTTAGCACACTATGATTTCAGTGGAGAAGAGACCATTTGGGGAGCAGTAATGAGCTACCCCTCCTCCTCCAGCCAGAATGGTATCAGCAGAGGTGTAGTGAGAAGTCTGAACACCTACACCTGCCTAGCAATAGCAACAAGTTCTTACCTTCCACTGAGATGTCAATGGAAGACAAGTGGAAAACCTGGACTTTGACTCCATCCTGGCAGAAATGAGGCAGTGCTCCTCCTACCTTATAGTGGTAGTGTCAGAGGAGGCCTGCTATAACAGAAGATATAAGTAAGAACAAGACTCATATAGTACCCAAATTGTACAGGCCTCAGTCAAAAATCATTTGTCAAAATCTTACCAAGATGATTCATCACAACATAAATGAGAAAAGACCATCAATAGAAATCAACATCAAGATGACACAGATGTTAATGATCTGACAAGAATTTTAAAGTAGCCACTATAAAAATGCTTTAATGAGCCATTAGGAATACATTTGAAGAAAAAATAGAGAATCTCAGCCAAGTAATAGAAAGTTTCTGCAAAGAAGTACAGATTCAGAGGTGCCTGAGTGGCTCAGGGGGTTAAAGTCTCTGCCTTCAGCTCAGGTCATGATCCCAGGGTCCTGGGATCAAGCCCCACATTGGGCTCTCTGCTCAGCATGGAGCCTGCTTCCTCCTCTCTCTTTCTCTGCCTGCCTGTCTGCCTACTTGTGATCTCTATCTGTCAAATAAATAAATAAAATCTTAAAAAAAATAAATACAAATTCAGCAAATAAATAGAAGATATAAATAAAGAAGAACTAAGCAAAAATTATAGAACTGCAAAATGCAATAAATGAAACTTAAAAATCCAATGGATGGGCTCAACAATAGAATGGAGAGGACAGGGGAGAGAAACTGAATTTTTAGAATAACAGAAGTTATTCAATCCAAACAACAGAAGACTAAGAGAAATTGTTGCTAGCAGACCTCTCCTAGAAGAATGGCTAATGTAAGTTCTCTAAACAAAAAAGACACAACAAAAGAAGGAATCTTAAAATATCGGGAAAGAAAAATTAACAATAGAAAAAGCAAATATATGGGTAAATTTTATAGACTTTCCTTTTCCTCTTGAGTTTCCCAATTGTGTTTGATGGTTAAAGCAAATTGTGTTTTAGCTCTATTGGGATAAAACAAAATTTACAGTATGATCTGATGTGATTCTCAATGTATACGACAGAAAAGTTTAAGACAATTGCATTATAAAAGGGGGAGCATAAAGAATGTTAAAAGGAGGTAAGGTTTGTACATTTCAGCAAACAGGTAAAATGTTGAAACCAGTAGCCTGTGATGAGTTATATATGTAAAATGTAATACCTAAAACTACCACTAAAAATATATACAATGAGATATACTCAGAAACACTATAGATAAATCAAACTGGAATTATAAAAAGTGCTCAAGAAAACACAGAAATCCTAAGCCTTTATGTTTTATGTAGTAAACAACAAAACTTCCATAGACATGAAACAAAGATCTGTGGAGCTGAAAGGAAAAGTAGAAAAATTTACAATTATACTCAAAGATTTTAACACCCCTCTCTTAGAACCTTTTTACACTGTTGGTAGGAATGCAAACTGGTGCAGCAACTCTGAAAAACAATATGGAGATTCCTCAAAAAAGTTAAAAAGAGGGGCACATTGGTGGTTCAGTGGGTTAAGCTTCTGCCTTCAGCTCAGGTCATGATCTTGAGGTCCTGGGATAGAGCCCTGTATCAGGCTCCTTGCTCCCTGCTCATTTTTTCTCTCTCTCTCTTTCTCCTTCTCTCTCTTTCTTCTCTCTCTTTCTCATCCTCTCTCTCTCTCTCAAATGAATAAATAAACCTTTTCAAAACGTTAAAAATAGAACTACCCTAGGACCCAGCAATTGCACTACTAGGTATATATATACCCAAAGGATAAAAAAATACAGATTCAAAGGGGGCACATGCACCCCAATGTTTATAGCAGCATTATCAACAATAGCCAAATTGTTGAGCCCAAAGAGCCTAGATGTCCATCGACTGATGGGTGGGTAAAGAAGTGGTGTATTTATACAATGGAATATTACTCAGCCATCATAAAGAATGAAATCTTGCCATTTGTAACAAGGTGGACAGAGCTAGAATGTACTATGCCAGGTGAAATAAGTCACTCAGGGAAAGAAAAATATCACATGATTTCACTCATATGTGGAATTTAAGAAACAAAACAGATGAACATAAGGGAAAAGAAAAAAGAGAAGGAAGCAAACCATAAGAGACACTTAATGATCATTATCAAACTGAAGGTTGATGGAGGGAGGCAGGCAGGGATTGAGCTAAATGGCTGATGGGTATTAAGGAGGGCACTTGTTGTGATGAGCACTGGGTATTGTATATACGTGATGAATCACTAAATTCTACTCCTGAAACTAATGTTATACTATATGTTAACTAAAATTTAGATAAAAACTCAAAATATTTTTAAAAAATAACACATCTCTCTCAACAACTGAAAGAGCATCTAAATAGAAAATCAGAAATTATTTAGAAAAATTCAAGAATACTATCAGCCAAAAGAACTTACAGAATGCTCCAACCAACAACAGAAAAATATAAATTTATTTTCAGTGGCCACAGAACACATACCAAGATAGACCATATCCTGGGCCATAAAACAAACTTTAAAAAGACCTTAAAAATGGAATTATGCAAAAAAATGGAATTATGCATAATGTCTTCTCTGACCACAATGGAATCAAACTAAAAATCAGTAACAAAAGGCAACATAAGGCTTAGAGGGAAAAATGGCAACATTGAAGAACCCGGGTTCTCCATCCTCCCCACAAAGATCAATGATTGGATAGATGTTTGTGAACACAAATAGCTTTGGCATACCTATAGAGTTCACTTAGGAAGTTTTAGCAACACAGTGGAACCAAGAGAAAAAAAAAAACCTGAGAATAATTGTGCTAGAAGAGAAAAAAGACTGACTTCATTTGCCTATATCATCCCATTCTCCAAGGTGTCATTGTTCAGTGCCAAGAAGGAACTTCCCAGCTAGAAAATCTTCCCCTCACCATGAAAGGAAGAATAATGTGAACAACCAGCTTCTCCATCCTCTCAGGGCACTGTGTGAAGGTCCATCTTCAGTTTTACCCCACTCAGATTAGCAAAGCTGAGATGTACATAGCTGGCTAGGAATAAGGAAGAAAAGCGTAGGCTGTTACAGACATGCACTGGGAGTGATCACAGTTCACAGATACCTGCTCTGCAGGCAAACTCAGCAGATTTCATCACTGCTAAAGCCAACAGTTCAACAGTGGTATGTGTTCAACAGTGTGAACCCACTGTAGATTTCACCAGCTTTCTCCCCATAGTAGTCATGTTCCCTAATGCCAGCCACCTGAGTTACTCTCTACTCCCTCACCCTTGATGGAGCCCAGGAACCACACTGGCAGTCATCCAAGATCTCTGCAGATGCCCAAGTTTAAAATGGTACCTGCCTGGGACTTGTGCCACCCCTACTGGAGCCCAAGAGACATGCTTACAGCCTGCTTGGGCCTCTGCGGCTTAATGAGTGGAAAATGCCAGCCTAGGTCTCCTAGGCTGACCACTACCACTGTGCGCTCATTGTGGGCTAGTCTAGTCCAGCTGTGCAGCTGCATACCACTGGTCTGATACCTGTCTTTGGCTTCTACCACAGCACATACGTTCTGAGGTAAGAATGTGCAAACATGGGGCACCGGGCTGGCTCATTCATTGGGCATCTGCCTTTGGCTTGGGTCATGGTCTCAGGGTCCTGGGATCGAGCCCCACATCAGGCTCCCTGCTTGGTGGGAAGCCTGCTTCTTTCTCTCCCACTCCCCCTGTTTGTGTTCTCTCTCACTATGTCTTTTTCTGTCAAATAAATAAATAAAATATTTTTAAAAAATGAATGTGCAAACATGGTTGAACATGCCAAAAGCCTGGTCCCCCCAGCACCATTATGCTCACTGGTAGCTGGCCCTCCATGCACATGCATGCACTTAGCCCAACCCTTATCACCAGTAACACTGTAGTGTGCATGCCCTTGGGCAGAGTGTGAGCATACCAACAACCAGGGCCTCTACAGCTGTTTGTGGACCCAGATCAGGCAGATCACAGCAGATCACTAGCTGACACTACTATGCCTGCCTTTAGCTAGTCCCTCTAGCTGTGCATCTGCACACCCTAGCCTGAACCCCATCACCAAGCTCCACTGATGTATATATGCCTCAGGGTAGAATGTGCACCCGTGTGAGATCACAGTGATGTCCAGGAACTCTGCAGTAGCCAGTGAGCCCATAGATAGCCCCAGCCCTTGCTGTCTGCTCTGGTCCCTATGTGTATGTCTGCAAATGACCCCTGCCTATACATGGGCACCTTTAACTGGATCTTACAGCTGACTGTGTGTATACCACCAGGTCAAACCACCACTGCTATCTGTCATTATCTCTAGCTGCTGGACCCAGAGGTGACACTTGGGAACTCAGCAACACTTGCATCCACTGTGGACCCCCTGAAGTGCTCACTAAGGGTCACACAGTTGATAATCCTGTGGAGCCCAGCAGCCTGAACTAAAGAGACAACATACTCCCTCTAGACCTGGTGCTACCATGTTCTCCCACACTTAGAAGCCTGTACCGCTAGACTAAGGATCATAGCACACCTAAGCATGCCCCCACTTATAGGTGAAAGGTTTCTTTTCCAAAAGTAACTCTATAAAGTCTAAAAGAGGTGACTTCTTCTTCCAGTGAGCAGATATCTACACAAGGCTATAAGGACTGAAAGAATTTGGAAACATTTCTCCACCAAAGGAATACAGTAAACCTCCAATAACTGGCTTCAAAGAAATTGAGATCCAGGAATTGCTGACAAAGAATTTAAAATAATTGTTATACAGATGCCCAGAAACTATAAGATAACACAAATAAATAGTGTAACAATATCAGGAAACAATTCAAGAACAAAACAAGAAGTTGAGAGACACCTGGGTGGTGCAATTGGTTGAGTGTCCAACCCTTGGTTTCAGCTCAGGTCATGATCTCAGGGTCGTGACATTGAACCCCATGTCAGGCTCCACACTCAGCATGGATTCTGCTTGAGATTCTCTCTCCCTCTCCCTCTGCCCCTCCTGCTCATGCTTTCTTTCTCTAAAATAAATAAATAAATCTTTTTTAAAAATGAGAATTTCAACAAAGAGAAAACAAAAAAGAAACAAATTTGGATCTGAAAAATACAATGACTGAACAAAAGAATTCAATAAAGAACTTCAAAAACAGACTTGAGCAAACAGAAGCATCAGTGAGTTAGAAGACAAACCAATTGAAATTATCCAGTAAAAGGAGAAAAAAAAAAGAATGGAAAGGAGTGAAAAAAGTCTATTGGACTTACGGGACAACATCAAGCAAAATAATGTACTTCCAGCAAAATAATGTACTCCCAGAAGGAAGTGAGAGGGAGAAAGGGATTGAAAGCTTAAAGGAATAATGACAGAGAACTTCCCAAACCTGGGGAAAGATTTGGACATCTACATTCATGAAGCTAATAAGTTATCACAAAATTTCATTCCAAAACAACTTGTCAAAGACACAATAATAAAACTGTCTAAAACTAAAGATCAGAGAATTTTTAAAGCAGCAAGAAAGAATTATTCTCTCATAAAAAGGAACCCCCATAAGACCATTCCTGAATTTCTCAGCAAAGACCTTATAGTTCAGGAGAAATAGGATGATATATTCACAGTGCTAAAAGAAAGAAACTGCCTACCAAGAATATTTTACCTAACAAAATTGTCCTTCAGAGTTGAAGGTGAAACCTAATAAACAAAAGCTGAGGGAATTCATCACCACTAAACCTGCCTTGCAAGAAATTCTGAAGAGTTCTTTAAGCTGTAACAAAAATACACTAATCAGTAATGTGAAAAATATGTAGCACATTGGTAAAAGTAAGCATATAGGCAGATTCAGAATACCCTAATACTATAATATGGTGATGTGTTAGCTACTTATTTCTAAAAGCTAAAGGACAAAAGTTTGAAAACTAGCTAGTTTCAACAATACATTAATAGATATGCAATATTTAAAAAGGCATAAATGGGGGTGCCTGGGTGGCTCAGTCAGTTGAGTGTCTGCCTGTGGACTGGGTCGTGATCCTGGTTTCCTGGGAATAAAACAGGCATCCTGCTCCCTGTTCAGTGTGGGGGGCCTGCTTGTCCTTTTCCCTCTGCCCCTGCCCTGCTTGTGCACTTGCTCTCTCTCTCTCTCAAATAAATACATAAAATCTAAAAGTATAGAGTATTGGAATGAGATCCAAGTTAAATTATTAGCATAAAATAGGCTGTTTTATATGAAATGTTTTATGTAAGTTTCACACCAATCACAAGAAACTTACAGTAGAATCACAAAAGATAAAGAGAGGAAAATCAAAACACACCACTTAAAAAATAATCAATTTATCCATAAAAAGGGCAACAAGAAATGAACAAAAATAGAGCTAGAAATAGCCAAAGAATAATTAATAAGATATTAGTAAGATTTTATCAATAATTACTCTAAATATTAATGGATTGAATTCTCCAATCAAGAGGCATAGAGTGGCTAGATGGATTAAAAAAAAAAAACAGGACCCTATGATATGCTAAAAGAGACTTATTTCAGATTTAAGGACATACAGGCCTGAAGTGAAAAGAGGCCAAAAAATAGTTCAGACATGTGGAAACCAAAAGAGAGCAGGGGTAGCTATACTTACATAAGACAAAATAGAATAAACTAAAAATAATAACAAAAGATAAAGAAGGACTTTCTATAATGATAAGGGGGTCAATTCATTAACAATATGTAGCTATCATAAATATATGTGTACCCAATATGACAGCACCTATATATAATTAGCAATCACTATCAGCAAAAACTGTAAGAGAGAAATAGAGAAAAGTACAATAGGTGGAGGACTTAAATACCTCCACTTCAACAATAGATAAGATTATCCAGACAGAAAATCAACAAGAAAACAATGGATATTGTTATGCCCCAATAATGGGTCCGTGATTAAAGGAGGAGACTGATATAAAGCGAAGGTCAAGCAAAGCTTTATTTCACGCCAAGCATCAAGAATCTAACCGAATGCTTGGGGATGCACCTCTTACAAGAGAGGGCGACCCTTCTGTTTCACAGACTAGCTTTTAAGGGCAAAGGCCATGCGGTCGGGCCTGGCCACGCACAGGTGAACAAAGAGATTGTAACACACACAGTAAACTCCACAGTGATGCCAGGTTACCAAATGAGTTACAATTTACCCTAGTAGACATTTGATTTAGCCTATCATAACTTGGTTAGGATTGGCGCCCAAAAGGCTCCCAAAGGGCGGGGCCTATACTCCTTGTTAACCAGGGAGACAGTATGCATCCCCCCACTGACTGGATGTCTCTACCTGGCCTGCCCCTCCCTTGTATCTGGGCTTTGTTACCTGGAGCTGGTTTCCAGGACTTGTTTTAAGTGAATCCCCCGGGGGAAGGGGAGCAGGGACAGTTTAACTTTAATGAAAGCCTCTTGCTAAGTAGGTCCTTACAGAAATGAACCATATTTTAGACCAAATGGAACTAACAGATATATATAGCACATTTATTCCAACTGCAGCAGAATGCACATTCTTCTCAAGTGTACCTAGAATAGTCCCCAGAATAGATCACATGATAGGTCATAAAACAAATCTTAGCAAATTTAAGAAGACTGAAATTATACCAAGCATTTTTTCCAACCCCAATGGAATGAAACTAAAAATCAATAACTAGAAGAAAGCTGGAAAATTCACAAATATGTGAAGATTAAACAACATGATCCTGAATAATGAATAGGTCAAAGAAAAAATCAAAAGATAAATCAAGAAGATGTGGTATATATACACAATGGAATACTATGCAGCCATCAAAAGAAATGAAATCTTGCCATTTGCAACAACATGGATGGAACTAGAGCATATCATGCTTAGTGAAATAAGTTTCAAGCAGAGAAAGACAACTATCATATGATCTCCCTGATATGAGGAAGTGGTGATGCAACATGGGGGCTTAAGTGGGTAGGAGAAGAATAAATGAAACAAGATGGGATTGGGAGGGAGACAAACCATAAGTGACTCTTAATCTTACAAAACAAACTGAGGGTTGCTGGGGGGAGGGGGGCTGGGAGAAGGGGGAGTGGGATTATGGACATTGGGGAGGGTATGTGCTTTGGTGAGTGCTGTGAAGTGTGTAAACCTGGTGATTCACAGACCTGTACCCCTGGGGATAAAAATATATGTTTATAAAAAATAAAAAATTAAAAAAAAGAGAAATCTAATAATATCTTGAAATAAATGAAAACAGAAGCACAGTAGTACAGTAAGAGAATCATTCTACATGATCAAGTGGGATTTATCCCTGGGATGCGAGGGTGGTTTAACCAAGTCATTAAATATGATACACCACATTAATAGAGTGAAAATTTTAAAAAAATCATCCGCATAAGAGTAGGAAGAACATTTGAGAAAACACATCATTTCATGATAAAAATGCTTAACAAATTGGGTAAAGAAGGAACATACCCCCAAACAATAAAGGATATATATGACAAACCCACAGCCAACACCGTACTCAATGGTAAAAATCTGAAAACCTTTTCTCTAAAATCAGGAACAAGGTGTCCACTCTCACCACTCTTATTTAGCATAGAATGTAAATTATAGCCAGAGCAGTTGGGCAAGGAAAATAAAGGCATCCAAATAGGAAAAAAAAAGAACTAAAATTGTTTTCATTTGCATGTGATATGATTTTATATTTAGAAAATCCTAAAGGCTCTACCAAAAACCTGGTTGAACTAATCAGCAAATTTAGTAAAGTTGCAGGGGCACCTGTGTGGCTCAGTGGGTTAAAGCCTCTGCTTTCCGCTCAGGTCATGATCCTAGGGTCCTAGGATCGAGTCCCACATCAGGCTCTCTGCTCAGCAGGGAGCCTGCTTCCCTCCCTCTCTCTCTGCCTACTTGTGATTTCTGTCTGTCAAATAAATAAATAAAATCTTTTTTAAAAATTTAGTAAAGTTGCAGGGTACAAACTCAACATACAGAATACAATTGTGTCTCTACACATTAGCAAAAAGAAATGTGAAAAAGAAGGAAAGGAAACATCCCATTCACACACAATAACATAAATAACAATAAAATGCTTAGGAATAAATTTAAATGAGGAGGTGAAGTATCCATATCCTGTAAACTCTAAGACTTTAATGAAAGAAATTGGAAAAGACACAAATAGAAACATGTCTTGCATTCATGGTTTGAAAAAAGTAATATTGTCAAAATGTCTGTTTACCCAGATCCACCTATAGAGTTAATGCAGTCCTTATAAAAATTCCAATAACATTTTTCACAAAATTCGAAAAAAAAAAACCAGAGTTTTTGTGGAGTAACAGAAGTGCCCAAATAGCCAAAGCAATCCTGAGAAAGAACAAAGTCAGAGGTATCATACTACCTTATTTTGAACTAAATAAAGCTGTAGTAATTAAAACTATATGGTACTGGCATAAGAAATAGACACACAGACCAATAGAACTGAAGCATGAGCTCGGAAATGACCCTCACATACATGGTCAAGTAGAATTTGACAAGGGAACCAAGAGTACTCATTAGGGAGAGAGTAGTGTCTTCCATAAATGGTGCTGAGAAAACTGGATAACCACATGCAGAAGAATGAAATTGGAACCCTATCTTACACTACTTATAAAAATTGACTCAAAATGGATTAAAAACTTAAATATGAGACTTGAAACCATAAAAACCCTAGAAGAAAACATTGGGAAAATATTCCTTGACATTGTCTTTATAGTGAATTCCTAGATGTAACACCAATAACATAAGCAATAGAAGGAAAAATAAGTAGGAGTACATCAAACTCAAAAGCTTCTGCACAGTAAAAGAAACAATCAATGAAGTGAAAAGGCAAAGTATAAAATTGGAGGAAATATTTGCAAACCATATTTTTGATAAGAGGTTAATATCCAAAATAGAGAAAGAGCTCAACTCAATGGTAAAAATCGAAACAACCCAATTTTAAAGAAAGCATAGGAACTGAACAGGCAGTTTATCAAGGAAATCATACAAGTAGCCAATAGGTACATGAAAAAGTGTTCAACATCACTAATTAATAGGGAAATGAAAATCAGAATCACTTCACACTATTTAGAATGGCTATCTTTGAAAATACAAGAGATAGCAAGTGTTGGCAAGGATGTGGAGAAAAGGGAACCCATATGCACTTTTAGTGGGAGTACAAATTGGAAAACTGTGGATATTCCTCAGAAAATTAATAATAGAACTACCATATGACCCAGAAATCCCATTTCTGGGTCTATACCCAAAGGAAATGAAAACAGGTTCTCAAAGAGATGACTGTACCCCTTTGTTCATTGCAACATTATTCCCAATAGTCAAAATATGGAAGCAAGCTAAGTGTCCATGAGAAAGAAGGAAAATCTGTGGTTTGTGATAACTGGATAAGCTTTCAGGGCATTATGTAAGTGAAATAAGTCAGAGAAAAAAAATATTGTATGATATTACATATTTTGTGGAAACTGAAAATACAAACTTAGAAAACAGAAAGTAGAGTGGAGATGAGAGGTGGAGAAAATGGAGAGATTGGTTAAGGAGTATGAACTTCCAGTTATGAAATTAGCAAGTTCTGGAGACCTAATGTATAGCATGGTGATTATAGCTAATAGTCTATATTGTATACTGGAAAGTTCCTCAGTAAATTTTATATGCTCTAAACACAAAAGAAAAATAGTGATTATGTGTTGGGATAGAGGTGGTAGCTAATGTTGTGGTGATATCCTTCTGCAATATAAAAATCTATTAAACATGTTGTATACGTTAAGCTTACACAATGTTATAGGTCAGTTATAATTCAATGAAGGTGAAAAAAAGAAAGGCAAAATGAGAAACTCCAAAAACATGAATATTAAACATACTTCCAAGTAATTCATGTGTAGATAAGGAGGTCTCAAGAGAAATAAGAAATTACACTGAACTGAATGACAATATAAATACATGTCAAAATTTTACAGAAAACAGCTAAAGTAGTGAGAATAGGGAAATCATAGGATTGAATATTTTATTTTATTTTATTTTATTTTATTTTATTTTAAATACTTATTTTGGAAAAGAAAAGTGTGAAGTCAGTAATCTCAATTGCCCACTTTAAGAACTTAGAAAAGGAAGAGTAACATAAATCCAAAGCAAGTAGAAAGGAGGAAATAATAAATATAAATAATAAAGATAAGATAGAAATCCTTGGAATTGAAACCAGAATAGTAGAGAAAACCAGTGAAAGAGCTGGGTACAAAGAACAAGTATCCAAAGACCAATAAAATTGACAATCCTCTTAAAGCATTGAGAAAGAAAACCAGACAGTAAACATAAGTTGCCAATAAGAGGGAAAAGTAGAGGGTATCATACTAATCCTGTGGATCTGAAAAGGATAATAAGAGAATAATATAAACAATTCTCTGTACATAAATTTGACAACTAAGATGAAACAGACCAGTTCTTTAAAAAGCACAGACTACCAAAACCCACCCAACACGAAATAGATTATTTGAATAGCACTAAAGCTATTAACAATATCCAGTTCATAATTAAAGTAGCATCTGAAGAAATCTTTAGGCCCAGATGGTTTTACTAGAGAATTCTACCAACTGTTTAAAGAAAATGTAAGACTAATTCTAATCATTCCTTTTAGAAAATAGAATGGGAGGAAACCCCTTCCAAATCATTGTATGAAGTCAGTATTCTCCTGATACCAAAACCAGAAAAAAATTACAAAAAAAGAAAACCATAGACCAATGTCCCTCATAATTTAGGGGTAAGAATCATACAAAATGTTACCAGATATATATATATATATATATATATGTATATATATATATATATATATATAATAGGTTTACATTTAAAGGTATAATCATTTTGAGCTAATTTTTATATAATATGTGAAGTTTGAGTTATATATTTTTATATAATTGTGAGGTTAGGTTTTACATAAATACATATTTATATAAACATTGTATTATTTTATGTATATACATATACATACCTATATACATATACATATATATATTATGCTCAAGTGGAATTTATTCCAGGAATGAAAGGTGGCCAAATATGATTTAAAAATCAGTCAATATAAACTACTATATTAACAGGCTAAAGAAGCAAAATCACATGATCATACCTATTTCTACAGAATAAGTACTTGAAGAAATCAACATATATTCATAAAGAAATAAACAAAAACCTAGCAAATTAGGGATAGGGGATAATTATCTCAATTTGGTAAAGAACATCTATAAAAATAAATAGATAAATAAATAAAACCTGTAGCTAACATCAGACTATAAGGTGAGATAGTGAAAGCTTTCCTTTTAAGATTGAGAATAACACAAGAATGCTTTATCTCACCACTGCTATATACACCATAGTAATAGAATTCTACCCTGTGCAATTTGGCAAGAAAAGAAGATAAAACACATACAGGTCAGAATGAAAGAAATATAAGTTTCTCTATATGCTGATGGCATGATTTTCTACATAAAAAAATCATAAAGAATATATTAACAAAACCTCCTACAACGAATATGGGAATTTATCAAGGTTACAGAGTACAAGGCCAACATGCAAAGCTCAATTGCATTTTTGTTTTATTTATTTTATTTTTTAAAAGATTTTATTTATTTATTTGACAGAGAGAGACTGTGAGAGCAGAAACACAAGCAGGGGGAGTGAGAGAGGGAAAGCAGGTTTCCCACCAAGCAGGGATACTGATGTGGGACTCGATCCCAGGACCCTGGGATCATGACCTGAGCTGAAGGCAGACACTTAACAACTGAGCCACTCAGGTGCCCATCAATTGAATTTTTATATACTAGCAATGAATGTGTGGAAAATGAATTAGAAATACAATTTACAAACTCTCAAAAACAAGTAAAACAAGTAGCTTTACATCAAATAAAACATTTACAGGATTTATATGCTGAAAATTACAAAATGCTGATAAAAGAAGTAAAGGACAATACAGATAAATTCAGAGACATCTTGTGCTCATGAAGTGGAAGATTCCTAGTAATGAATATGTTCTTCCTAAACTGATATATAAATTTAAGGTAATTCATATCAAAATCTCAAAAAAATATTTTGTAGATAGAAGGACACCTGGGTGACTGAGTTGGTAAAGTATCTGCCTTTGACTTAGGTCATGATCCCAGGGTCCTGGGATCAAGTCACACATCATGTTCCTTGCTTAGTGGGGAGTCTGCTTCTCCCTCTGCCTGCTACTTACTCCCTCTGCTTGTGCTCTCTCTCTCTCTCTCTCTGACAAATAAATAAATAAGACCTTTAAAAATATTTAATAGAGACAATATTATACTAAAATATATATAGAAAAACAAGGGAACTAGAAGAGCTAATGCAGTTTTGAAAATAAAGAATAAATTAGGAGGTATTACTAATATTAATTATTACTATATTGCTGCAGTAAGAAAGACACTGTAAGATTGGCAGATGGATAAGCACATAGATCAATGGAAAAGAATGGAGAATCCACAAATAGCCTCACAAAGTACAGCCAAATTGTTCTTGGAAAAGGCAATTGCTTATCTATAGGCAACAAAAGTAAACTTCAACCTAAACCTCACATTATATAAAAATTAGCTCAAAATGATTATGCATTTAAATGTAAAACTATAAAACTTTTAGAAGATACATAAGAGAAAATGTTTGGAATCTGTTGAAGAGTCTTATTGAAGAGCTTTTAGACATGACAACAAAAGCACAAACCATTAAAGAAATCAATAAATTGGACTTCATCAAAATTAAACTTTTCTCTGTGAATGACCTTTTTAAAAAGATGAAAAAACAAGCTACCAATGTAGAGAAAATATTTGCAAACCATATATTTGACAAATGACTCATATTTAGAATATATAAAGAACTCTGAAAAGTCAATAGTAAAAATCAAACAATCCAATTAGAAAATGAGCAAGATGTGAAAAAGATGTGTGATTCACAAATAAGCACATGAAAAGGTGTTTAAGATCATGAGGCATTGGGGAAATGCAAATTTAGATCACAAGGAGATATCACTGCATAACTATTAGAACAATCAAAAATAGCAATAACACCAAATGCTGGTGTTATTATACACAGAAATTGGATCGCTCCTATTCTTCTGTTGGGAATATAAAATGGTATAGCTATTCTAAAAAAGTTTTGCAAGTTCTTAAAAAGAAAACTAAACATGTACTTACTATAGAGATCATCTTTTACACTCCTGAGCATTTATCCCAGAGAAATAATAACATGTCCACACAAAATCTCTACAGGCATTTTAATAGCAGCTTTATTTGTAAACAATAGCCAAAAAGTAGATACAATTTAGGTGTCCTTCAATGGGTGAATTGTTAAACAAATTGCAGTAATTATACAATAGAATACTACTCAGCAATAAAAAGTAATGAATTATTGGTATACACAACAACTGGGATGGGTCTCAAGGGCATTATGCTGAGTGAAAAAGCCTATCTCAGGTTACATACTGTATAATTCCATTTGTATAATATTCTCAAAATGCCAAAATTATAGAGATGAAAACATATTAGTGGTTGCCATTTTTTAGTGATGTGGGGGCAAAGAGTGATGGGTGTGAGCACACAGGATATACAGGGAGATCTTTGAGATGATGAAATAGTATCTTGATTGTGATTGTGGTTACATGTGATAAGATGGCATAACACTATATACACATTGTGCTAATATTCTTTAGTTTTGATATTATACTGTAATTACGTAAAATGTCATCTTATGGGGGAAACTGGGTGAGAGGTATGTGCAGCATCTCTCTACTGTCTTTGCAGCATCCTGTGAACCTGTGATTATTTCAAAATAAAAAGTTAGAAAATGTAAATCAATTCAAATTTTTTTATTGGTTACATGTGGGAATAATATTTTGGACATAACTGGTTTAATAAAATATATTATACAAATTTTTTAAATGAAGAAATTCTCAACATGCTCATATGGATGATTTCCATTATATACATTTAAACTAAAACAGACTAGTGCTAAAGTATATCTATAATATACTCTGCTTTAAATAAGAAAGAAGGAGATGGAAAAAAATAGAAATGTGTCTTCATGTTGTGTACAATTTTACAGGACAGGTAAACCAGAACCTAATGAATTAGTTATGTGTAGTCATCTGGTGAGTAAAGGTTGGTAAAAATGGGATAGTGAGAATGGTAGGGAGGAGAGAGGAGCAACTCTTTGAGCATACTTTTTTTTTTTTTTGCATTGGTCTGACTTATAGAATCACAGTAACATTTCATGTACTCAAAATAACTAAATAAATAAGATCAACTAGGTAGGGAGAAGAACCTAAAGTGAAGTACACACAGTAACAAATTAACCTTATATTACAAATCAGTAATAGTAATTGAAGAGGATGGGACAAAAAGAACTAACAACAGTAATTTGGAAAATAGTATTTTTACTCTGTATTATAAGACTAAAGATAAAAAAAAAGATTAAAAAAAGAACTGTACAATAACAACATACTCTAGTTGGTAAATTTATTGCTCACAGTTGGTATGGGCTAGGAATTCTGAAATTAATATACTTATATTCTAAGGTTACATAAGTAAGTATGTTATGAATAGGGATGCCTGGGTGGCTCAATCAGTTAAGTGTCTACCTTCAGCTCAGGTCATGATTTCAGAGTCCTGGGATCAAGTCCTGTTTCAGCTCCCTGCTCAGTGGGGAGTCTGTTTGTCTGCCTCTGCCTGAATTTTTCCCTGCTTGTTCACTCTCTCTCTCTCTCCCTCTGACAAATAATTTTTTTTTCAAAAAAAGTATGTTATGAATATTAAAAATTAGATTTGTTACTACTGGAGATGGACATTAAAAATAAACAAAGGGGGGAAGTTACAATGATTATCATGTATTTGATTAGAATGGAAAGAATCAATGTAAACTCATTTTTTAAAAAGTACACAGATAGGGGCACCTGGGTGGCTCAGTGGGTTAAAGCCTCTGCCTTTAGCTCAGGTCATGATCCCAGGGTCCTGGGATCGAGCCCCGCATCGGGCTCTCTGCTTGGCAGGGAGCCTGCTTCCCCCTCTATCTCTCTGCCTGCCTCTCTGCCTACTTGTGATCTCTGTCTGTCAAATAAATTTTTAAAAAAGTACACAGATAGATATAGAAGTAAATACAGGTAAGTATGTATCCATGTCTGTCTCCTGAGAAAGCCTAGAAGCAATGCCACTCCAGTAGCAATGAGCACATTAACAGCCAGATCTTGGTTTCTAAATACCATTCTCCAAAAAATAACCAGGATTTCTTAGAGAAATAGGAGATTCCAGATCTGGAGCATGGAAAATACAAGATGAGATTAGAATGTCTTGTGATGTCAGAAAGTAAGGAAAAGCTAAAAAGTAATTACAAGGATATGATGAAAGGACACAGGAACCACCATGAAATTGATCACAATGGTCAAAGTGAGAATATTTGAGCAACAAAATAGTGTTATTATTGAAGTATAAGCCATAGATTAAGGTAACTATATATGATCTCATACTGATATAAACCAACACATAGGAGGGAGAATTAACAGCTCTTTCTTACCATAGAATTTTATATCACAAATTAGAATGAATAAGAAAAATAGAAAATCACTATAGTAAATAGCACAGTATTTTCAGGAAAGAACCATTAACAGATATTAAAATTAGTGGACCAAAGTATGGCCAGAATCAAGATATCTTCATGGTTTCAAAATATCCCTCTGCAAGATACTTATTAATGAGAAGCAGGGAAGTGGTATTTTTATGGTGGAAAGTCTGGTATCACCTGTAATTAGATATATTAATATCTTGTGTCATTAATATGATGCACTGGGAGGGGTACAGCATCACATCTTCTCTAAAAATGCATAACCTAAATCTAATCATGAGACAATATCATAAAATCCCACATTGCCTGAATCCTACAAAATAACTGCCCAGTTGTATGCACTTTTACCATGTAAGGTGACCTATTTACAGGTTCTGGGGATTAGGATGTGGACATTTTGTGGGGGTCATTATTCTGCCTGCTACAATTCACCCTCTGGACCCAAAAGTTTTACATCCATCCCACATACAAAATATATCCAAATTATTCCAAGTTCCCCCAAAGTCTCAACTGATTAATAGCATCAACTGAAGTCCAAAACCTCATCTAATTATTATCTGCTCAAAAGTCACAAATTTCATCATCTAAATTATCTAAACTATATATGGTGAGTCTCTTATTATAATTCATCCTAGGGTGAAATTTCTTACCATCTGTCCACCTGTGAATCTACAAAACAAGTAATTTTCTCCCAAAATATAGTGGTAGGACAGATACAAAAAAGCAGTTATAGATATTCCCAAGAAAAAAGGGGAGAAGATGGAAGGAACAATGAGCCACCAATACCAAGCAGTTTTGAAATCCAGCTGGGCAATTTTTTTTTTAGGTTTCAAGGCCTGGAATCTATGGAGTCTCTGTGAATGTGGCTCAATCCTTTGGGCTTGCAGCTCCACCCTCTGAGTCATCCTTCCTTTTTCATGAAAAGTAGCCTATGTTCGAAGCTGAGTAGTTTCATCAGCCTGTTTCCTACTTGTAGAATTTTGAGGGTCTGAGCCTTCTTTCATTTCATCTACTCTCTTGAGGCCAAGCTGGTAGTGTTTACGTTGGTATAAGTATCCTCAAAATCTTGTGGGTCCCCCAACTATGTCATTTAGATTCATTCTATGAGACAAGAAGTTTCTCCACAAGTCTTTCCTAAATAATCCCCTTAGCCATACCATCTCTAATTTTGGCTTTTACTGAGATAATTAAGGGGATCCATGAGTCATATGCATAATCTCTTTAAAGAGTCCCCTGTGTAACTACTGTGCTCTTTTGATCCTTCTGAGTCACTAGCAAAATGCTATCTAGCCACATCTTTGTCTTTCTCTCAAGAACATGCTTTTCTGACAGTGAATCCCCTAATTTTAGAATCTTTTACAGTCTGCACAGGCTGATAATTTCCTAAATTATCTAGTCATAGAAGACCTATCCCCTTTTGCTTAACAGTTCTTTCCTTAATTTATGTCTTTGCACTTGTGTTTTAGTATAAACAGCAAGAAGAAACCAAGCTACATCTTTTGATACTTTGCTTGCAAATCTCTTCAGCTAAATAACTCAGGTCACTGTTAAGTTCTGCTTCCCACCTTGCTGTAGGACACAACTCAGCTAAGTTTTCTGCCACTGTATAGCAAGAATCCCTTTTCCTCCAGTTTCTACTAACATGCTCATTTCCTTCTGAACTCTCAGCAACAGCATCTTTAATATCTATAAGTCTACTAAGAGTCTGTTTATAACAATTTCAGTGTTCTCTAAGACAATATACAGTTTTTTTCTATTGTGCCCTTCACTTCCTTCTGAGCCTTCACTAGCAGAATTGTTAATATGCACATTTCCAACAGTTTTGTTGAAGGCAGTCTAAGCCTTTTCTATCATGTTGATTTTCTATAATGCTGATCACTGCCCAATTTTCTATCATGCTTCTATCATGCTGACCACTGCCCAATTACAAAGCCACTTCCACAATTTTATTAAAACTTCAACTTACACAATTTTTATATATTTTGTGTACAGCATACCACTTCCAGGTACCAAAATTTATATTAATTTCCTACAGTTGGTGTAAAATATTACCACAAACTTTGTGGCTTAAAACAAACCAAATGTATTATCTTAACAAGTATGAAAGTCAGAAGTATAAAATTAGTTGGCAATGCTGCATCTCTCTTTCTTAGCCCTTTCCAGCTTCTAAAGACCTCCTGCATTCCTTGGCTTGTGTCCCTTCCTTCATCTTCAAAGTATAGCATCTTCAATTTAATCTCTGTCTTTTTGTCTCTCTTTCTCACTCCCTTACTCACTAACTCACCTTTGCTTCTGTTATCACATCAGCTTATCTCTCTGACCCTCCTGCTTCCCACTTATAAGAACCCTTGTGATTATAGTGGGTTTACCCAGATAATCCAAGATAATCTTCTCATCTCAAAATCCTTACCTTAATCATATCTGCAAAGTCTCTTTTGCCATGTAAGATAGCATAATAACAGTATCTGGGGATTAACACATGAACATCTTGGGTGTCATTGTTCTATCATACCAGTACTCTTGAAAAGTGTTATGGTCATGAAAGACAAAGAGAGATGAAGGAATTATCACAGACTGGAGGAGATTAAAGTGACATGGCAACCTAATGCTACATGGGATCTTGGGCTGCATCTTAAACCAAAAAAAAAAAAAAAGACATTAATATGAAAACTGACAAATTCAAACAAAATTTGTGATTAGTTAATATTGGTCAATATTAGTTTCCTTATTTTGATAAATGCATTATGATTATATAAGATGTTAATGTTAGAGAAATCTGGGTGGAAGTTATACCGAGAATCTGTTCTATTTTTGCAATTTTCCTGTAAGTCTAAAAATCACTCCAAAATAAAAAGTTAAAAACACTTTTATTGATATATATTGACACCATCATTATTTAGTCTTCTTCACATTGTCAATAAACTAGGATATTACCAAATGTTTTAATGCTATCCAGATTGTAAATGAATATTTATATTTCATTGATTTCAATAAATTTTAGAAATTATGAATGAGATTAGTTATCCTTTCATATGTTTATTGGTTCTATTAATTTACTAGGGCTGTAATTACAAAATAGCACATATTGAGTCACTTAAACAACAGAAATTCCATCTTGAGGATGGAAGTCCAAAATCAAGGTGCTGGCAGGGTGGTTTCTTCTGAGACCTTTCTCCTTAGCTTGCAAATGGTAACCTTCTCACTGTGTCCTCATGTAGCATTTTATGTGTGTGTGTCTCCTTGGAGTCTCTTCCTCATGTTTTAAGGATACCAGTAATATTAGATTAGGGCTCCACCTTTATGACCTTGTTTAACCCTAATTATCTTTTAAAGGCCCTATCTCCAAATACAGTCACATTGGGGGTAAATTCTTCAAAATATGAATGGGAGGGCACATTTCAGTCCATAACAGCGATCTATTTTAGTTGAGAGATGGGGGTGGCAGATTGTTTTTACTGGGTTGAAATTTGGATGTGTGCCTATTATTCTTGTATACCCATTTAATCTTTTTTTTTTAAAGATTTTATTTATTTATTTGACAGATAGAGATCACAAGTAGGCAGAGAGGCAGGCAGAGCGAGAGGAGGAGGCAGGCTCCCCACCAAGCAGAAAGCCCAATGTGGGGCTTGATCCCAGGACCCTGAGATCATGACCTGAGCCGAAGGCAGAGGCTTAACCCACCCAGGCACCCCTACCCATTTAATCTTTAATCACTAAAAACTTCTCTTCAGGATAGTGGTTGCTTCTGTGAGAAGAAAGGGAGTGCAATTGGTGAGGATTATTAATCTTAAAATGAGTGGTAGTTACACAGGTTTTTTTGTTATATTTTTAATCTCTTATCTTAAATATTTCATAGTAAATTATTTTAAAATATTTAGTGGGAGGTAAGGAAGTGAACATTAAGTAACTTAGTTATAAAAGGAAAGAAAAATTGAAGACAATGGCTAAAGAGGCATTGATTCAAGAGATAATAATTTTAAAACTGATAAACCTGTACATGTTTCTAAACCAGGGTGAATAGAATTATTACGATAGAAGCAATTAAAGATCTAAGTGAGAGAGAAGATAATTGATGGAGGGAGGTCCCTAAGGAGCTTTGAGCAGAGGGCCTCCAGATTACTGCAAGAAGGATTGTTTTGAATGACCTTTTAGGAGGGAGGGAAAATGAGATTAAATGCATGTGAGTTTATAAACTGGGGGCATGAGAAGGCAGTGTCTGTGAAAACTGAAGAAGATAATGATTGCTGTACTCCATTTTCTCAAATAAAATGTAAGTTTATCTTATCTGCTGAGAGTAAGGGAAAATGGGTGTAGGGCTGGAAGCTTGAAGTGAGTAGGAGAAGGTTTAGAACAGTCTATGAAGGGAATGGAGAAGCTGACTCAGGACACGTTATGGGGTTGTTATTAAGGGAAACTGCACACCATAAATCTAGAGTGGTGCCATCCTTGGTGGGGCTTTACTTTTCCACCCAGCACTGCTCAGAAGCCAGTGTGAACATTTAGAAAAGACTGATTATGTGCTGCCTTCAGGTGTTTTTAAGGAAGTGCAGAAAATGAACAAAGACCAAAAATGCTGACATAGTTATTTATTATTCCACCATTTTGACCAATCTGAGAAGGAGGGGAAGGAATTGAGGGAATTGGTAGGCTGAAAGCAGAATAATCAAGGAAGTAGAGGTTTTATTATTAAAGACCAGGAATAGAGAGAGTGAAAGCATGAGCTTGTTAGAAGGATAAGAAGTTGTCATATAAGACTGTTGAATCACAGACCTGTACCCTGAAACAAATAATACATTATATGTTAATTTTAAAAAGTTACTTTCTGCTTTTCAATCAACTTCTGAACTTTTGAAGAAAAAAAAAGAAGTTATCCTCAAAGTTGGATACTAGCGTTAATTTTTCATTGCAAGTTTTTATTTAAATTCTAGTTAGTTTAACATATAGAGTAATATTGGTTTCAGGAGTAGAATTCACTGATTCATCACTTACATATACCAGCCAGTGCTCATCACAACAAGTGCCCCCCTTAATACCCATTACTCATGTAGCCCATCACCCACCCATGTCCCTCCATCAAACCTCAGTTTGTTCTCTATAGTTAAGTGTCTCTTATGGTTTGCTTGCCTATCTTCTTTTTTAATCTATTCTCCGATGTTCATCTGTTTTGTTTCTTAAATTCCACATGAGTGAAATCATATAGTATTTGTCTTTCTCTGACTTATCTCGTTTAGTATAATGCACTCTAGCTCCATCTATGTCATTGCAAATGGCAAGATTTCATTCTTTTTGATGACTGAGTGCTACTGTTGTGTTTGTGTGTGTGTGTGTGTGTGTGTGTGTGTGTGTACACACCACATCTTCTTTATCCATTCATCAGTCAATGGACATTTGTGCACTTTCTATAATTTGGCTATTGTTGATAATTCTACTATAAACATCAGTGTGCATGTGCATGCCCCTTTGAATCAATATTTTTATATCCTTTGGATAAATACCTAGTAGTTCAATTGCTACATCATAGGGTAGTTCTATTTTTAACTTTTTGAGAAACCTCCAAACTGTTTTTCCAGAGTGGCTGTACCAATTTGCATTCCCACCAACAGTGTAAGAGGGTTCCTCTTTCTCTGGATCCTCACTGACACCTGCTGTTTCCTGTGTTGTCCGTTTTAGCCATTAAGCCAAACCTCATCATGGTTTGGATTTGTATTTCCCTGATGATAAGTGATATTGAGCATCTTTTCATGTATTTCTTAGCCATCTATTTGTCTTCTTTGGAAAAAAATATCTATTCATGTCCTCTGCCTGTTTCTTAACAGGATTATTTGGATTTGGGGGGATGTTAAGTTTGATCAGTTATTTATAGATTTTGGATATTAACCCTTTACCAGATATGTCACTGAAAAATATCTTCTCTCATTCTGTAAGTTGTCTTTTAGTGTTGTTGATGATTTCCTTTGCTGTGCAGAAATTTTATCTTGATGAAGTCCCTATAGTTCAGTTTTGTTTTTGTTTCCTTTGCTTCCTATCGCCCTCGCCCCGCAAGGACGACAAGACGCCCTGGTTCGGATGCATCTTCTCTCTCTTCTTTCTCTTTATTTCCGCAAGTCTACACACTTATATACGCTTACATGACCAATCAGTGAGCAGGGTACAGGAGGGAGCGAAGCAGGCTGTGCACCTAAACGAACAACTTCGCTAGCAACCAATGCTGTTTACTTCCTCTTTGGGCGTTCCGCTTAGTCTCACGAGGCAATCCTAACCTGGCAACTAGCCAGGCGCCATCTTTTAATGGCGGAGGCCGCCCTGGCCAGGGGCCTACCTCCGACATCTCCCCCTTTTTTCTTTTATGGCAGGGATCGTGCCTGTCTTAGGTTGTCAGTGGCGGGGAATATCCTTACCCGTCATCAGACGGCAGATATCAATGATCTGCGTCCTGTCTTAGGTTGGTATATTTCCCCCACCAATCTTACCCGTCGTTGACTACCGATCCAGCATACTTAGCCACACTTGGGGGGATGTTCCAGCTTCGATGGCTAACAAGGCCTGCACCATGGCTTGCTGTTGCCTAGATTGCTGTCGCCTCCAAATTTGCAGTTTCCTTACTAGCAGAATCAAGCCCACTACGAGGACTGTCATCAGACCAATTACGCTAGCCCATTGTTTCATAAAGGTTAACACATCTTGCAATGTTTTGATTATCTCTGGGAGGGTTGCAAGCTCACCTCTGGTGTTATTTATCCTTGTTATGCCTAGTAGCAGGTGCTGAGTATAGTTTTGGAATTCTGAGGACTAATTCCCCTGCAAGTATTGGGAGAGCTGTCGGGAGACATTCTGTAAGTCACTCATATTAGTATAGGCTATGGGAGTTACACAAATTGCCGGGAAGGGTGCTATACATCCCAGTCCCAATAGGGCCCCCCATATGTCCACTTGTTCTTGAACCAAATCCACTCTCTGGTTGACTATCAGGATTCCTGCTTGCAGATGTGCATTGATCTGAGTCTATGTTTGAAGGGCATCTGCCGTTCCTTCTGCAAGGGTGTTCATAGCTTCCGCAGTGGGTATAGTTGCAGCAAGTGAGACTGCTGCTGCCGTGGCAGCTGCTGTAGATATAGCCAATGCTTTCACAACGGCGGCTGTGATTCCAAAATCTCTCTTCTTTCTGGATAGCACCACCAGTAACTTGTCCTCTGGAATGGAAACTGGGATAGGAACATGGGTAGGGATCCGCATAATCACAGCCAGCTTGAAGGCCGTGACATTCCAGCACTGGGAAAGATAGCAATTCTTAGTGCAATTCAACGTATCATTCAGCTCACTAGCATTTGTTACGAGGAAAAGGAATGGTGGTGAGACCCATATGGGAGTGGGCTGATAAGTAATATTATTGGGACAAGACACATTAACTGTTGTCTCAAAGATACTAGAGTCATTTTGTTTATAAGAACAGTTGAGGAATTTGCCACCATTTAACATGGACACTGCTGAGATATCAGTACATGCTCCTAGCAAGTTACAGACCTGCCATGCATCAAAGGGAGAGGAGGGAATATGAGAGAAGAGTTAGTCACTGGTAAAGGATATAGCCATGCTTTAACCACTGCCCACAGCTCTCTGGCTTGAGTCTGCCACAGGAGATGTAGCATCCCCGGAGTTATCAGCATCTTCAGCATCATGACTGGTGTTTGGAGGCAAGGCTGCACGCACCAGCTGCTCTGGGATCCAAATTGGAGCCTCCTTTTCCTGTGGAAAAACACATACAAACCCCCTACTCCATACTAACAATAGATCTGGTCCATTCCACTTTCCTGTGAGGATGTCCCTCCAAAGTACTAAAGGCTTAGGGGAAGCAGCAGCATCACTTGCATGTCTGTCTGCAGCTGATTTACCCGTTTTGTCCAACGTTAAAAAATTCAAAATAAAGAGAATGGTGTTGAGCTTATCTTTAGGGGACCTGAAGGTGTCCCCTATTCCCCCATTTTGTTTATAAAGCACAATTTTTATTGTAAGACGCGCATGCTCCACAACACCCTGTCCTTGTGGGTTATAGGGTATTCCATGTATCAAGTGAATGTCAAGTTGTTGTAGGAAGGCTTTAAAGGGTTGTGATATGTAGTCTGGACCCCTATCTGTCTTTAATTGGCGTGGTTTTCCCCATGCCGCAAAAGCCTGTAGGCAATGGGTAATAACATCTCTGGATTTTTCCCCCATATGCACTGAGGCAAAAATTATTCCAGAGCAGGTATCTACAGAGACATGAACATATCTTAATTTTCCAAATTCTGAAACATGTGTAACATCCATTTGCCATATATGATTAGGTAACAAACCCTTAGGATTAACCCCCAAGGTCGGTGCAGGTAATAAGATCACGCAATTTCCGCAGGAGACTACTATGTCCCGTGCCTGTGCTTTTGTTATGTTAAATTTGGGGCAAAGAGTTAAAGCACTGTTTCTTCAAATCCTCCCCTAAGTGGTCCCATTGAGGTATGTTTAGCAAGCCTTCATCTAGGAACCATGGAGCCGCCTTTTCCACTGTATTCAAAAAGGCCCAAGCAGTTTTTGCTTTTAGTGGAGTTCCATTGGCTTTCAACAGGTCTTCTAAAGACCTTCCAACCGCACTTTAGATCCCATTGAACACACAGACAACAGACGCGGATGTTAAAGACTCGCCGCTAAATTCCAGCTCTAAGGCTGCCCCGCTTCTTATTGCGGACTCGCTAAATCCCGGCTCTAAGGCCGCCCCGCTTCTTATTGAGGATTTGTACAAGTTAATCCCGGCTCTAAGGCCGCCCCGCTTCTTATTGTGGACTTGTACAAGATTCCCACCACTTTGATCGTGGTCCCTTCCCCGCTTACCTGCGGTTTCAATAAGAAAATCGCGGCTCTATGGCCGCCCCGCTTCTTGTTGCGGTCTTGTACAAGTTTCCCACCACCTTTGTCGTGGTTTTACCCGCTTACCTGCGGACTTCTCCCTTGCAAGGTTTTTCTATTTTTACTCCCCGCTTTACCGCGGAATTCCCACTTTTGAACATGGCTAATGTCCCTGCTTACCTGCGGACCTTTACTCCCCGATTTCCTGCGGATTACCTTGCAAGATTCCTTTTTTTAGTTCCCGGGTGCCGGCGCCATTTATCGCCCTCGCCCCGCAAGGACGACAAGACGCCCTGGTTCGGATGCATCTTCTCTCTCTTCTTTCTCTTTATTTCCGCAAGTCTACACACTTATATACGCTTACATGACCAATCAGCGAGCAGGGTACAGGAGGGAGCAAATCAGGCTGTGCACCTAAACGAACAACTTCGCTAGCAACCAATGCTGTTTACTTCCTCTTTGGGCGTTCCGCTTAGTCTCACGAGGCAATCCTAACCTGGCAACTAGCCAGGTGCCATCTTTTAATGGCGGAGGCCGCCCTGGCCAGGGGCCTGCCTCCGACAGCCTCCACAAATGGCTAGTATTTTAAATATCAAAGGTGAAGTAAATTTTCAGGCAATGAAAACAATACTAGCTGATACTTACAAGGTCCTTACTATATGCCAAACACTGTTTGAAGCACTTTACACATGTTAGGAAATTTACACCTAATTTCACATAAGAAAAATACAAGGCACAGAGCAGTTGTGACTTGTTGAGGGTCACAGAGTGAGTAAGTATGGGAGCTCAAATTTGGAACCATAGACTTCAGATCTTTACTACTTCAAGATCTTTGTTACTTTCATAAGAATAGGTACCTGAAATGGAGGTGAAGGTCATTGGTGATGAAAAGACTAAGGAACTTTGAGTCAAGAGTTGCTGAGAAGTCACCTACATAGACCATGACAAGTTGCATTAGGAGATTTTCTTCTAATTTTAGCATTTAGTGGTCAGATCATGCATCTGGTATGCTTGGCTAAGTGGTTAGGTCTTATATTTTGAAGGTAGTAGGGAGACATGGACGCTCATTGCATGATTCATTGCATTTTAAATGTTATAATTAATTAATAAGTGGATACAAGATTGGCACAGTGTGCTCAGTCTCTCTTCATTAATCTAACAAAATAGGGGCTTTTGTATTGTTATTCTGTATAATTTTTAGGGAAAATGTCAACTTCAATTTACCAGAAGGTCCTTTTTTAGTGAATAACCCAACCCCCACTGAGTTTGTTAGTGTGATTTTGCTATGCTTTTGGCCAAGACACCAAAAGTGTATTCTGTGGAGCGATTAAAGTGTTGATAATCTGTTATCCCCAGGATCTAATAGGAAGTCATTTCTACTAACCAATGGTCAGCTTTTAAGTGAAGCTGTTATACTCTTGTAACCTGTAAATATGTGTTAAATGATTGAAGTTCTGACCTTTGTGTGATACCAGAGATATACTCTGACCATGTTTTCCAAACAAAGACATGGTAACCAAGGATCTTCCCTGACTTATAAATGTATTTCATATGAAATACTATGAAATGAATTCACAGTTTATTATACATTTATATTGAATTGCCTTTTTAAAAAAGAACAAAATGATGTGTGGGTGAGATTGTTTCAGAAATTCTGGACCTTATGTAGGTATAACATTATAGGATAGTTGCAAGGATTAAAAGAGATAATATATATGAGAACTGATACTGCTCTATAAGTATTAGGGATTATATGTTCCTGCCAAGTTGTTCTGTTAATGGGATATGATTTTTCAGTTGACATGTTATAATTTCAGTAATGTGTTTTTTTCCATTTATACTTGCTCTTAAATAGAAAAGGGCTTAATCACGTTGGTTTTAAGTTTCCCTGTCATTCCTTTCCTTCGGCCTTTCTTTTAATATATGTTTATAAAAAATAAAAAATTAAAAATTAAAAAAATAAAAAAATAAAAATAGGAAAAAAAAAAAAAGAATGTCCAGGTTTTGTAAATAAAATTTAAATGCATCAAAAGAATTGATACTTAAGGAGTCTATTTGCAAGGCTTTTTAAAAGTATTTTTAAAACAATTTGAATCATCTTTTCTAAATTATTTGTTCTCTGAGTTGGTAGGTAGGTAAATGATTGGGGAAGATCTGCCTCTGCTCTGATCCCTAGAACAACAATAATTATTCTTCAGTTCTCTCTCTTCCCACCTCATTGAGCAGTATGTGTCAGGGCCCAAATCTGATGCTGCTGTCTTGAGATACAGAGGCAACTTGGACTGATAGAGGAAAGCTGACCAGTTTTTTGAACATTTTGTCTTGGGAAACTTTCAGGAAATAGAGTGGAAGGGAGGTCAATTTTGTTTTGAGGACAGCAAGTCATTTCACTTCAGAAGACAAAATATAGGATAGATCCATTTAAATATTAGTACTGGGAAAGGGACTTTGAAGATCTTCTGGTCTAGGCTCATCATTTAAATTCAGTCCCTTTTTGCATGCAGCAATAGCGGTAACAAATTTGCATTTCTCCAACTCCATCCCCAGTCATCTACTTTTTGGAACTTTAGCCCACCCCCTCTCACCTTCTTCCACAGTTCTTCCCAGCTAGTTTATAAAAGGACTCTGGTACCAGCCCCAAAGTCTTACCAGCTGTTTCACTTGTGCTTTGCAAACTCATCTTCTCAGTTATGCAAACTGGCATTTTCCTTTTACTACTGCTGAGATCATTATATTGGAGCTAGGAACCAGCAAGTTTGCCTCTTTAGATTTAGATTTGTATTCAAGGAACATGAAATCAGGCTATGTGACCAGTGTGGGGCAATGTACTTTTTTTAAAAAGATTTTATTTATTTAATTGACAGAGATCACAAGTAGGCAGAGGGGCAGGCAGAGAGAGAGGAGGGGGAAGCAGGCTCCCTGCTGAGCAGAGAGCCCAATGTGGGGCTCTATCCCAGGACCCTGGGATCATGACCTGAGCTGAAGGCAGAGGCTTTAACCCACTAAGCCACCCAGGCACCCCAGGGCAATGTACTTTTTAAACTCACTTATTCCTTATTATAACTCTGTGAATGATGGATATTAGTATTTTCATTTTTTTTGGATTAGGCACTGAGTGTGGTCAGTGGCAAAGCCATGACTTAAATCTAGGTCTGTTATGGTAAGGCTGGACTTCAGAGAATGTGAATCTGTTTTATGTGAGATGTTAACAACAGTAGCAAGTTGTGGTACTTATCTTTGCATCACTGATGTTGACTTAGCTTTTCTAACATCCCTTGAGCTCTATCCACATTGCCAATCTTTTCCTTTTACTGGGTGACAGGCTGCCTTTTAATCCTACAGAATCATGCCTTAATGCCTTAAGTGCAGTTTTCTGGGTAAATAGTTATTTTCAAGACAATTGGAAAATCTATTATCAGTATATATGAAATGGATTTTATTCTTATTTCTAAATATGTATGGTTAGAAGCCATGGTTGAGGAAACTAAACAGTATAGTCTTTGCTACAGAGCTATATGGCTGAGGGCAGATCTTTCTGTAAATTGGCCAGAGTAAGCTAGGTTGTTCTTTGTACAGTTTGGGGGAACTCAATTGTTGCCTAGTTCCCTAATGGCCAAATGGGATCTTGTCCAAGAAAAACTCAACATCGTAGCAATATAATGGATTTTGGAAATCAAACAAGAGTCCCTTTTAAGGAACAGCTCTGATTTATGTATTTTTTTAGACACCCACTCTAGCAATTCAGAGGAAACAGACCCTTCTAGTCCTAGTCTGTTCCTCCTCTTTGTCTGAAATGTGGCTTCTGTGAATTTTGGTCTGCCACCAGAGGGCAGCAAGAGCATAGATGAATGTTTCCCTCCACCTCTGCTTTCTGGAATAATAGGTAGATAGATGCATGGTTTAAGATATAAGTAAATATAGATATAGATTTATGTTTTATATATTTTAAAATATATATCTATGTATCTAACTACATATATACCTATATGTGTACACACACATATATGCATATGGAGAGAGCAAGAGAATCTAATTAAGCCGGGTCTTTACTTCATTGTCTTTCATTTCCGAAATGATAAAGTTAACCCAAAAATTATTAAAAATAATGCCTTGTTAGCTTCTACATGTGAACACGTTTTCAGTCTAATATGTAGTTAGCTGGGATTTGGCAAGCATTTTCAAATGAATCTTCAGAAAAAATATCTTTAAGAGCAAACTGTAACCTGAAGGAAAACATCTTTGAACAGAGAATTATTAAGATTGAGAAATTCAGATGTGTTCATTAGTCATAGTGAATCTTTGAAAACATAACTTCAAGTTTTCAATTCTGGCTAAATCAAGAGGATCTTCGGGCGCCTGGGTGGCTCAGTGGGTTAAGCCGCTGCCTTCGGCTCAGGTCATGATCTCAGAGTCCTGGGATCGAGTCCCGCATCGGGCTCTCTGCTCAGCAGAGAGCCTGCTTCTCTATCTCTCTCTGCCTGCCTCTCCATCTACTTGTGATTTCTCTCTGTCAAATAAATAAATAAAATCTTAAAAAAAAAAAAAAAAAAAAAAAAAAAAAAAAAAAGAGGATCTTCACACACTTTCCAAAAGCCTAGTTGTCTTAGCTTTGAAGTTAAGTCAAAGACCTGTTTGAAATGAATAAACATGTCCAAGCCTGATGAGATAGTGTGATAAGTGTAGAATGCAGCTGTGATCTGGGGTTTATTTACCCTTCAACCTTCAGAGAGCTGAAACATAGCCCATGAGTCACACTTTTGATTCTTGTCACCCTAATTCAAGATTCAGCAAAAGGTGGAAATGCCTTCTCCTTCCATTTTCTCCCTTCAGCTGGCACTGAAACAATAATTGCAACAGCAAAAATGATAGCATTAATGAGAGCTTGCTATGTGCCATATACTATGGTAAGAAGTTGACATTCAACATCTCATTGAATCCTTGAAACTTTTATGAGGTATCCCCTCATTTTACTTGAGGTAAACTGAGGTCTAAAGAGGCTGGCTAAATTTGTTAGGGAATACCAAAGTCAGGTATCTGTTTTTATTGTATTTTTGTAGTTTGCTTGCATATGTTTGTACATGTGTGCACTTGTTGAGAGAGAATGAGAGAGAATTATAGAGTTAGAGACTTTTGAGAATTAAGAATTAAGAATATACTTTTGCCTTTCCTGTTGTCCTTTGAGTGGTCTGATTCTCAGGTTTGAAAATCAGAGCCTAAATAAGATGGTAAGACTGTGGCCAGTGTGCTAGAGGGCCAGGTGTGTACTTTGGCAGTTAGACATGAAGCAGACTGAAGTTCCTCAGTCTGGTAGTACTGCCTATAGAAACTTTAAAAACCAGGAATCAGTCAGGGACCATTGAAATTGGGTGGACTTTTTCTTTGTTCTGAGATTTTGGAACTGATGGCTAGATCACTGTTACTTTCTTGTATTAAAATAACCCTGAAAATGCCAAGGCCAATTCTAGCCTTGCCAAATACTACTAAAGGTAAGTATATGATGGAAAGAATGGAAAAAGGCTTTGGAACCAGATGGTCCTGAGGTTGAATCCTATCTCCTTCCTTTGCTAGCTGGGTGGTCTTCAACAAGCTAGTCTACCTTCCTGAGCCCAGTTACCATTACTTTAAAAATGGAGCTAATAATTAGATCTCCCTCACTCTGTTGTTGGAAGGATTCAATGAGATAAATATGTCAAGTACTTTGTAGGTAGTATTTCCCACCAAATTTTAATACCTCCATTTGCCATATACTACTATAGGAAATTAACTTTATCTTAGTGATGACCTTCTTCCACAATCCTTTTCCCTTGGTATCTGTTAAGTCTTTGTAGTGAAATGAGCTTTCCTCAGTTGTCACTAGACCATTCTTAATTATTGGTTGTTAAGTGATACAAAAACTTCACTTCCCCCGCCTAAAAGCATCCTAAATATATCTAAAAGGAAAATTTCATTTGAAATATGCAATCTCATTCTTAGTAGAAAACATAAACCATGCCACGTACATGGGTGTGTCCTTAGCAGAATTTGACTATTGTTTCTCTCTCTCAGTATTCTCTTCCCAAGTCAACTCGACAGGGGAATGAACGGACAGACAGAACATGGAATATAGACCTATTAGATATAATCAGTGGGAGTATAAACTTTTATATAGGAAGTACTATGTTTTAAGGGAATAGGGTACCAGATTGAGGATTAGAATTGTTGGGTTCTTATCTCAGTTCTTCCACCTACTAGCTTTGTAGCCTTGGGCAAGTCACTTCCCCTGTTTGGACATTAGTTTTCACATAGTGTGATGTATGGGTAAGACTAGATAGGATTCTAGATTATTACATCAAGATGGGCCTTAAAGACTATGTGTTGAAGAGACCAAAGACAGAGCTGGTAACAGCCCTCTTTAAAAAGTTGGCTCTTGGTAAAAACAGACATGATATTTTCAAATTTCTGTGCATACCCTAAAAAAACTTGGTGACACGCTTGATGTTTAAAGTGATCTCTGCCAAATGCTAAGAGCTCATTATTTTAACCCCAATACCACTTTTTTTCTGATGAAGTTCAGAGTACAGCTTTTGCTAATATAACCAAACACCAGAAAGCCTGACACAGCCTCAGCTAGAGTATAAATGGAGACTCAGTGGAAAGATGGATCTCATCAAGGCCAAATCTTGTAGCCTTGATTTATAGAAAGGCAAGATGCTTTTCATACAGTCTAGTATTTGTAGCCCTAAAGCAACATCTGGAAAGAATTTGAATAGTTGCTCAGTTCTGCCAAAATTTCTGAGAATTTGAATGAATCTTCACCTCATGACAATTAGCAATTGAAAAATGATTGTTTTGTGTTGAATTTCTTCTCTATTTCCCACCTAAATACATGGAAGAGAAGAAACCAGAAGAGGGTTAATATATGGCCAGTCAGGCAAGAAGTTCATGAACCCCCTTCCCTATGTTGATCCTTCTCTGGCTGTCCCTCAAATCTCTACAAATTTTATCATCCAGTGTTAGCTCTCAGAAGCTTTCAGAAGAATTTCCAGGAGTTGGACTCCTGATTACAACCTAGACAATGCCCAGGGCCCAACAGAGTGAAATAGTATTTCTTCAATATTGAGTTTTTTAGACCAGGCCTTTAGAATTCAACTCAGCTAACATAAATTCAGTGCCACCATGTACCCAGCAAACAAGCACTGGTTTATCCACAGACTCTGCTCTGGCTCCCTCTGGTATTTTTCTTGAAGTCACTATCAAAGACTACAAAACACTAAGTGTTCCTAACCAGTCCACAGAAAGCCAGATCAGTATGTTCTCTAGCTGGAGTTTTGGAGGGTGGGAAAATAACCCCCCATTTGCCCAATACCCTTTCCACCCAAGGAATTATTTTTTAAGCTTAAAATGTTTCCTTCTACGTTATATAGTAGAAAAATGTTAACTTTGAAGTCAGATACAACTGAGTTCATATCATGGTCCTGCTACTTAGGATCAGGATACCTTGGAAAATGCATACTATTCTTAGCCAACTCTTTGACCTCAAATCCTCTGTCTAGCCTTCTTTCTAGTGAATTGACCTAGTCTGTCTAAGATTTAAAAATCCCAGCTTGGTTTTCACCTACAGAAAAGCTACTCCAGTGACCAGAGTGGAGGAAAGTAAGGGATCCTGTCAAGTTTTAGTGAGTTTCTTTAACTTTCCATTTATGTTGTCAGTTATTCTCCCCTTTTTTAATCCTATGAAAAAGGGTGGATAGAGGAATTTATTATGTGGTTACCCTAATATGCTAGTTGATCAACCCTAAATTCCCTTTGGAAGTTCAGAGAAAGAAATTTGTGAAAAATCAGTAAATGAATTCATATATGCAGAATGTTTAAAACTGTGCTTGGTACATAATAAACACTGTATAGGAGTTGGTCATTAAAAACAGCTCTGACCCTCGGCTTGAACTTGGAAAAAAATTTTGTGCCACCAAAGCCATTTTTTAGAAAGTCTTCTAGGTCAGCATCTAGTCCCACCATTTATGCCCTTTCCTGCCACTGATGTCACTTCCCCTTTGAAATGATTGCATGAGATACAGAGGAGCGATTTTTGTATCCTATGGCATCTAGTGTTTGTCCCCATCCATATAACAGTATCATTTTTTCGCCACACCCAGTGCTCCATGCAATCCGTGCCCTCTATAATACCCACCGCCTGGTACCCTGACCTCCCACCCCCCTGCCACTTCAAACCCCTCAGATTGTTTTTCAGAGTCCATAGTTCTCATGATTCACCTCCCCTTCCAATTTACCCCAACCCCCTTCTCTCAACTCCCCATGTCCTCCATGCTTTTTGTTATGCTCCACAAATAAGTGAAATCATATGATAATTGACTCTCTATACTTGACTTATTTCACTCAGCATAATCTCTTCCAGTCCCATCCATGTTGCTACAAAAGTTGGGTATTCGTCTTTTTTCTGATGGAGGCATAATACTCCATAGTGTATATGGACCACATCTCCCTTATCCATTCGTCCGTTGAAGGGCATCTTGGTTCTTTCCACAGTTTGGTGACCGTGGCCATTGCTGCTATAAACATTGGGGTAGAGATGGCCCTTCTTTTCACTACATCTGTATCTTTGGGGTGAATACCCAGGAGTGCAATGGCAGGGTCATGGGCAAGTTCTATTTTTAATTTCTTGAGGAATCTCCACACTGTTCTCCAAAGTGGCTGCACCAACTTGCATTCCAACCAACAGTGGAAGAGGGTTCCTCTCATGTGTCTGTTGGCCATCTGGATGTCTTCTTTGCAGAAATGTCTGTTCATGTCCTCTGCCCATTTCTTGATTGGATTCTTTGTTCTTTGGGTGTTGAGTTTGCTAAGTTCTTTATAGATTCTGGACACTAGTCCTTTATCTGATATGTCGTTGCAAATATCTTCTCCCATTCTGTCAGTTGTCTTTTGATTTTGTTAACTGTTTCCTTTGCTGTGCAAAAGCTTTTGATCTTGATGAAATCCCAATAGTTCATTTTTGCCCTTGCTTCCCTTACTTTTTGCGTTGTTCCTAGGAAGATGTTGCTGCGGCAGAGGTCGAAGAGGTTGCTGCCTGTGTTCTCCTCAAGGATTTTGATGGATTCCTTTCGCACATTGAGATCCTTCATCCATTTTGAGTCTATTTTTGTGTGTGGCGTAAGGAAATGGTCCAATTTCATTTTTCTGCATGTGGCTGTCCAATTTTCCCAGCACCATTTATTGAAGAGGCTGTCTTTTTTCCATTGGACATTCTTTCCTGCTTTGTCGAAGATTACTTGACCATAGAGTTGAGGGTCTATTTCTGGGCTCTCTATTCTGTTCCATTGATCTATGTGTCTGTTTTTGTGCCAGTACCATGCTGTCTTGATGATGACAGCTTTGTAATAGAGCTTGAAGTCCGGAGTTGTGATGCCACCAACGTTGGCTTTCTTTTTCAATATCCCTTTGGCTATTCGAGGTCTTTTCTGGTTCCATATAAATTTTAGCATTATTTGTTCCATTTCTTTGAAAAAGATGGATGGTACTTTGATAGGAATTGCATTAAATGTGTAGATTGCTTTAGGTAGCATAGACATTTTCACAATATTTATTCTTCCAATCCAGGAGCATGGAACATTTTTCCATTTCTTTGTGTCTTCCTCGATTTCTTTCATGAGTACTTTATAGTTTTCTGAGTATAGATTCTGTGTCTCTTTGCTTAGGTTTATTCCTAGGTATCTTATGGTTTTGGGTGCAATTGTAAATGGGATTGACTCCTTAATTTCTCTTTCTTCTGTCTTGCTGTTGGTGTAGAGAAATGCAACTGATTTCTGTGCATTGATTTTATATCCTGACACTTTACTGAATTCCTGTATAAGTTCTAGCATGGACCGCATCTTCTTTATCAGTTCATCTGTTGAAGGGCATCTTGGCTCTTTCTAAATTTGGCCTTTAATCCATTTTGAGTTTATTTTTGTGCAGGGTGTAAGAAAGTGGTCCAGTTTCTTTCTTTTCCATGTAGCTGACCAGTTTTCCCAATACCATTTGATGAAGAGATATTCTTTCCCTTTGGATATTCAGGCATTATTTCTTTAAATAATCTTTCTCCTATTTTTTTCTGGGATTTCTAGGACTTCAATAATTCACAGATTGTTTCTTTTAATGGATCACACAGTTCACACAAACTATCTTTATTCTTTTTTGTTTTATTTTTGCTCCTCTGAATGTATGATTTTAAACACTCTTCACTAAATCTTTCTTCTGTTTGGTCAAGTGTGATGCTGAAGCTCTCTATTGAATTCTTCAGTCACTGTTTCTTGAACTCTAGAATTTCCCTTAATGGTTTTTATTTCTCTGTTGAACTTCTCATTTTGTTCATGTATTTTTCCCCTGATTTTATTTAGTTGTCTATCTTTCTTCTCTTAACATTCACCTAATTTCTTTAAGATTATTATTCTGAATTCCTTATTGACAATTCCTGGATCTTCATTTCTTTAGGGTCAGTTATGAAGTTTTATTAGTTTCCTTTGATGGTGTCATGTTTCCTCCATTATTCATGATCATTGTGTCCTTGCATTTGTGTCTGTGCATTTGTCCAAGTAGGCACCTGTTCCATTTTTTGTAAACTGGCTTCAGCAGGCAGAACCCTTCAGCAGTTAGCTCATTCTGAGATCCTGATGGGCCATCGGTGGTGTCTGTGGGGTGACTTGCTGCTGGAGTTCTTTGACAGGTATATCTAGTGTGTGGGTGAGTAGATGGGCAGGCCTGATGCCCAAGGGGGTGGGCCTGGAGCTTGAGTCTATGATGATGGACCTGCAATCTGAGTTTATGTGGATGGATCTAAACCTGGATCTGGGTCCATGGGGGCTCACTAGGCTCAGGAGATTACTGGGATGGTCCTGGTATCTTGGTCCACAGGAATTGGCATGATGCTGGGTGGGCCAGGAGACTGGTTTCATAGGAACTGGCCTGAAGACTAGGGCCATGGGGGCTGGCTTACTACTAGAGTAAGCCTGGAGCCTAGGACCATGGAAGTTGACCTGTAACCTGGGGTCTTGGGGGTCAGCCTGAAGATTGGGTCTATGAGGCCTGGCCTGGTACTAAGGCAGACAAAGAGCCTAGGTCCATGAGAGTTAGCCTATAGGCTGAAGCGGCAGTTGTTGGCCTAGCACTGAGGTAGACCAGAAGGCTGGATCCACAGGACCCCACATGGAGCTTGAGCCACAGGGACAATCCTGGTATTGGAGCAGGCCAGGAGTCTGGGTCTATGGGAGGTGGCCTAAAGGCTAGTTCTGTGGAAGCTTGTGAGTTCTGTAATCAACCAAGAGTCTGTGTGCACTGGAGCCCACCAGGAGCCTGGGGACATGGGGATTGACTGTGAGTGGGTGGGCCAAAAGCCTTGGTTTGTGACAGCCTACCCATAGCCTGATGTCTTGGGAGCTGCCTAGGGGCATGGGATCTGGGTGATGGTGGTGAGGCTTGAGGAACTGGGTTCACAAGAACCTGCTAGGCCTGATGCTGTGGAAACTTTCTGGGGCTACAAGAGTTACTTGGGACCACAAAAGCTAGAGGACACATGGGTGGCATAAGGAACTGGGTTTTTAGGAGCCCACCATGAGATTAGGGCCATGGAAAACACCCCATCCTGCAGGAATTGGTCTGGTCCTAGGGAGTGCCAGCTATTGGGTCCATGGTGAAGTCAGATGCTCACTTTACTCTCCTCCCATGTGTCTATCTCTGCACTGGGCTGTCAGAGATTGCAGGAGGGGTGACAGAAATAACATAACAATCTATCCTACTTGGTGTGTCTTTTCTTATTTCTATGCTTCACCCAGGTGTTGCTATCCCTAACCAGGATTCCTTAGTTCTTGTGAACATATTTTTGCATATAGACAACTGTTCAAATTTATGTTTCTGGGGAAGGACTGGAGCTAGAAATTCCTATACTGCCATTTGGCCGATGTCATTCCACAATCTCCTGGCTTCTACTTCTTCACAGCCCATTTGCTCCTCAACCTGGTCTCTGTCCATACCACTCTTGTAACTCTTTATACAATGATTACCACCAACCTTTTAACTGCCAAATCCAATGGTCCTTTCTCAATCCTTATTTTGACTTTGCTCCAGCATTTGACAGAGTTTACATTCCTGCTCTATAAATGCCTTACTCTTTACCTTTCTGAATGAACATATTTCTGCCTCTCTGAACACTGCCCAGTCTTTTTCACTGGCTCTTCCTAAATGTTGATCTTCCCAAAAATTATGTTTTCAGTCCTCTAATGATCTCATTTATCTAGACTCATTCTCTCTCTCTCTCTCAGCACTTTAATCTACTCTCATGGTTTGCATTATGAGTTTTCTCTAATAATTTCTATACCAGTATATCTGATTACCTGCTCAGTAGATGCCATTTGGATATCTCAACTTCAATATTCTGAAAATTAAACACATTTAATTCTTCCCTTATAACTGTTTATTACTAAAAAGTGTTGTTAATATCCAAGAGAGAAATCTGAACATTATTATCCTTGTATCCTCCCTCTCATATCCCACATCCATTTAATCACCAAGTTCTATCAGTTATACTTCCTTAATCTCTCTAATATATCCTCTATGTTCACTGCCATAGTTTCATATCTCATCATGTCTCTCTAATATTACTACAATGGTATCCTGTTTTTCTGTGCCTCCTCTCACTTCTTCCTTTAATATGTCTACCAAAGTATAGATTGAGTGACCTGTATAAATTCAACATTTAATTTTGCTCCTCCTCTGCTTAAAATATTTCAGTGACCCTACACTATCTTTGGCATAAATTCTAAATTCCTTAGTACACAAGGTGTTCTATAATCTGGCCACTGCCTGCACTCTCCAGTCTCATCTTCCATTATTTTTATATTCATACTATACTACAGTCATACTGAATTATTATAGTTCTTTACATATCATGTTTTCTTACTCTTTTGTGTATACAGAATTCTCTGTGCTTATAACACCATTCCTCTTATGGCACAGACTGCTAATTGTTTCTTAGTGTCTATCCCTTCTTCTTGCTTTTATTCATAGAAGTCACTGAGTTTTAGCTGGGTATCTATGCCTATATTTTCTAGTCTCCCTTGCAACTAGGTAAGTCCATGTTACATAACATGTACTGAAGTTATAGGTAATAGAATACAAGTGAAAATTATGTATGTAAACTTCTGGTACATGTTTTTATGAAGAAATTTTCTTTTTTCCATTCTATCTCTTTTCCCTCTTCTCTGTGGGTGGTACTGATGAGTACCAAGAGATTGAAGCCAAGTGGTGAGGAGAGCAGAGCTGCCCCACAAATTCTGGACTGTTTACCTCTAGACTTCTCCATGAGAGAAACGAACTTTTCTTATCTTATTTGTATCACTGAATGTGTGGTCCTTTATGTTACAGGAATTAGCTTGTACTTTAATTTATCTACTCCTCTTTAACTTTCAGGACTCAAATCAGGCATTACCCAATGTATGAATGCTTCTCTGACTCCCAAACAGAGATATATTCCCCTTCCTTGTGCTCTCATAGCATCTGATATATATCCTCATCTTCAGTAGTTATTATACAATATCCTGAATGTTAGCTGGTCCAAATTCTCTGTCAGTATCATAAGTTTCCTAATAGTTAAGATTTTTGTCTCATTCATCTTTAGAAGTAAGAGCCCTACTAGGGCACCAGACAAAAGTTAGTGGCTCAATGGCAGTTTTCAGAATTAATAAATGAATCTCGGCTGCCAGGCCCCTCAAGGCCTATTAAATAATAGAGCCTATTCTCACTTATTCCTTCTCCAACTGCAAATGGGAAAAGAAAGCATATTATATAGATTACTGACAGCTTTGATTTTGTTGGGGCTTTACCACTTACTAGCTAAGCAACCTCAGGCAAGGTACTTAAACTATATGAGCCTGACACTTGAAGCTCAGTTTGCATTTTGCAAACAGTTGCAAAATTAGGATAATGATACCATCTACTTTATAGGGTTTTTGTAATGATTGAATAAGAAGATATATGTAAAGAGCATAGTTTCAACACATGAGATACTCAATAAATTATAACTATTAGCAATCCTAAAAAGGACTTAAACCCATGTTTCCTTGGTAAGGGTGATAAGTAGCTGGGGCACAAGGGAAGCAGAGATTGGAAGAATAAGAGGTGAAGTGGTTATGTGCTAATCAAATCAGGGGATGTGAACTTGTTGGTTCCTTGAGGTCTCTGGCAGATTAAATGATTTCATTTCCTTCTTCCAGTTACACAAATTATTCACTTCTCATTCCTTGAAGAACAGGCTGTAAAGAAGGAGATTTTATCCATTCATCTGTTGATGGACATCTAGGTTCTTTCCACAATGGAAAGAAGATATATGTAAAGAGCATATGGAAAGAACCTAGATGTCCATCAACAGATGAATGGATAAAATCTCCTTCTTTACAGCTTGCTCTTCAAGGAATTACCCAGGCCCCAAGATGGATATGGGCTCACCAAATTCTAGGGTTTGTACTGAGAGCTTCCAAATTTACCTGTACAGGATGCTGGCTATAGTTCCTGTCTCCACCAAATAGACTAAGACATTGGTTGGGAGTCTTTTGAGACCAGTTTTGCCAATGTGCCAGAAAAAATGCTTATTAGGCTTAAGTTCACACTCTCTCTAAGTGAGAAAAGTCTAGAAAAACAGAGAGGACACTTTCTGCTGTGCATCCTCTCTAAAATTAAAACATGGCCTTTACAACCCTATAGTCAACACAGATTACAACATCTTCTCCAAAGCTGGCCTGCAGAGGCAAACCTTGAAGAGAGGCTTTAATGTGGAAATACTGGCAATTACTGTTGTAAGAATAATCCACTACCTCTCTCTGTTCTGTGGGCCCTCCAAAGGTCTCATTTCGCATCTCTTTTTAAATGAGCTTTAACCTATGTGTTACTGCTATTCACAAGGAAATGGAGTAAATGGTCCTGCTTGCTCATTCAACTCTGGCCACTTCGGCCTCTTTGCTGTTCAACATGCCAAAATCTTCTGCATCAGGGCCTTTGCTGTTCAATATGCTTGGAGCAGTTCTTCCCCAAGATATCCACCATGGTTTGTACCCTTAATTAATTTACTTTTTTGCCTAAAATATATTATATTATATTATATCATATTATATTAATATCATCTTCTATAAGATGACAATCCCTTACCTTGTTTTATTTTTCTTCAGAGCACTTACCACCACCTGGCAAATATATCAAATTGTTTATCATTTGTCTTACCCAAGTAGAATATAAGATCCTTTGTTTTGTTTATAGGTATATACAATAAGAATTTAGTAAGTACTCATTTAACTAACAGATATCATTAGCTCTTCAAAAATAGAACTATAAACTACAGATTAACTACTGACCCTCAGAAGGAAATCCTGGGAAAATCCTCATAGTTTCTCTTATGAGAGGAGAAGGGAGAGATGATGGGCCTATGGTCTCTGGACTCACTTTTGGCAGCCCAGTTTTAATGAGGGGATAACTTTTAGAGACAAAGGGAGTTAAGAAAGGCACATGAAAAGAAACCCATTCTGCTCTACTCAATTCCCTATCAACTTCTTGATTATCCATGAAAAGACAATCATCTAACCATGTTCTGAGAAAGGAATAACAGTATACCCTTTGAAGGTAGAAGAAACAAATCCTAAAGGAAGGGGAAACTCATAGTGCATGGGGCTCTCCTAGGGATGTATGCTGAAAAAAAATAAATTAAAAAAAAATTTCAACCTGACACAATCTTCTCCAAGATATCATGTAAAATGAAAAATGAAAAGAATTTTCAAGGCAGTAAGAGAGAAAGTAAAACCTATAAGGGAACATTATAAGGCTATTTGAAGATTTCCCACATATGTCTTTCAGGCTTAGGAATAGTTGGTTGACATATGCAAAATGTGGAAGGAATAAAATTCAACCAAGAATATTTTACCTGGAAAAGTCATCTTTCAGAAATGAAGGACAGATAAAGACTTTGCCAACAAACAAAAGCCGTGGTAGTTCATAAACTCTAGACCTGCCTTACAGGAAGTACTGAAAGGAATTCTTCATGCTGAAATGAAAGGACACTAATTAGTTATATAAAAATATATGAAAATAAAAAATCTACTGGTAAAGATAAGTATATTCTCAAATTCAGAATACTCTAATACTGTAATATGGTAGTATGTTAACTTTGTAACTTTAGTATAAATGTTAAAGTACAAAAGTGTTAAAAAAAACTTTAGGTACAATAATTTTTAATAGGTACACAATATAAAAAGAGGTAAATTTTCAGGGTGCCTGGGTGGCTCAGTGGGTTAAAGCATCTGCCTTTGTCTTTGGTCTTGATCTCAGGGTCCTGGGATCGAGCCTCACATCAGGCTCTTCATGCAGCGGGGAGCCTGCTTCCCCTTCTCTCTCTGTCTACCTCTCTGCCTACTTGTGATCTCTATCTGTCAAATAAATAAATAAAATCTTAAAAAAAAAAGAGGTAAATTTTGACGTCAAAAACAAAATATGTGAAGAGGTGTAAAATGGTTGAGGTTCTGTGTGTGATCAAAGATAAGTTGTTCTCAGCTTAAAAGAGGTTTTTATATTGATATTTTTGTTTAGGAAAGCCTCATGGTAACCACAAAACAATAACTAAAAGTAGATACACAAAAGATAAAGAGAAAGGAATCAAAACATACCGGCACAGAAAATGATCAGTTCACTAGAACAAAGACAGCAAGAGAAGAGGAAAGGAACAGCAGAATTACAAAAGAGCCAGAAAACAGTTATTAGCAAACTGAGGGTTTTAGATGGGGTGGGGGATAGGTTGGCCCAGTGATGGGTATTTTTTTTTTAAGATTTTATTTATTTATTTGACAGAGAGAGATCACAGGTAGGTAGAGAGGCAGGCAGAGAGAGAGAGAGAGAGAGAAGCAGGCTCCCCGCCGAGCAGAGAGCCCGATGTGGGACTCGATCCCAGGATCCTGAGATCATGACCTGAGCCGAAGGCAGCAACTTAACCCACTGAGCCACCCAGGCGCCCCCCAGTGATGGGTATTAAGGAGGGCACAGTATTGTATGGAACACTGGGTGTTATATATAAACAATGAATCACGGAACACTACATCAAAAACTAATGATGTACTGTATGGTGACTAACATAACATAATCTAAATAATAAAAAAGATATAATTAGTAAATCTTTACCTATCAATAATTATGTAAATGTAAGTATATTAAAAATTTCAATCAAAAGGCATAGAGTGCTGATTGTATTAAAAATAAGACCCAATAATATGCTGCCTAAAAGAGACTTACTTCAGCTTTAAGGGCACACAGAGGCCCAAAATAAAGGGATGGAAAAAGATAATACCATGCAAATGGAAACAAAAAGAAAGCAGGGATAGCTACACTTTCATGAGACAAGGTAAACTTTAAGCCAAAGACTATAACAAGAGAAAAAGAAGGTCATTATATAATGATAAGTCTATTTTTCAAGAAGATGTATCAATTTTAAGTATATATACACTCAGCATTAAAGCACAAAAATATATTAAGTAAATGCTAACAGATCTGAAGGGAGAAATAGATAACAAAAAATAATAGTAGGGGACTTAAACACCCCACATTCATCAATGCATATAGATCATCCAGATAGGAAATCAATAAAGCAGTATTGGACTTGAACTATACCTCAGACCAAATGAACCTAACAGACATTTATAGAACACTGCATCCAACAGCAACTGAATACACATTCTCCTCAAGTGCACATGGAACTTTCTAAAGCATAGATCATAGGTTAGGTCACAAAACAAGCCTTAGCAAATGTATGAAGATTAAAATCATACCAAGTATCTTTTCTGACCAGGATTTTATGATACTAGGCATTAGTAACAGGAGGAAAATTCACAAATATGTGGTAATTAAACAACACACTCTTGAATAACGATTGGGTCAAGGAAGAAATCAAAAGGGAAATAAATATTTTGAAATAAATGACGGTAGAAAAACAGTGTATCAAACTTAGGGGATCAGCAAAAGCAGTTCTAAGAGGGAATTTTATGCTGATGAACACTCACTTTAAGACAAAAGAATAATGACACCCAAGTCACAACTCAGCCTTCATGCTGCTGGAGCTAGCCAGATGCCTGCATGATGCACATCTGCAGTGCCCACCACCCATAGCACTTAATTATTTGATTTTCCACTGTGGCTGGTGAGAGCTGGAATTCTCTTAGGCACTGTGTGATCTTAGGTAATTAATCCCTCTAATTCAATTGTGTGGTTCTTTCCTCACACATAAGTATTAATCATACCTCAGCTAAAGTCTTAAAGAGAACTTCTGCAGCTCTCCAGAGCTCTTTGTGCAGCTACCTTCTCTCTGATATTTTACCCTGAAAAATTCTCTTTCTTGCCCTCTCCATACTTGCAACTTGTGTCTTCAACTTAAGCTGACTGATGGGCTCCCTCTGAGCTTTCCTCCATAAATTATGGCTTATAGACTTTCTCCATGCTGTAAGCTGGAAATATCATGAGACTCACCTCATTTCTTTTTCCTGTCTCTCATGGATCACCGTCTTTCATTATCAGATTTCCAATGTCTTAAAGCCCATTGTCATGTGTATTTTTTCTAGTTTTTAAATTATTAGTTGCAAAAGATGTAAACCTAATACCTGTAGTCCTACCTTGACTAGAAGTGGAAGTAGCTATTATAGTGTTTTCAGAGGACAGTTTGGCCTTTTATATCAGTATTTTAAATGTGTTTTTCTTTTGACTCAGCAATTCCAGTCATTCTTCTAGTTGCTGGAGATATAACAGTGAATATGATAATGTACTTCCCTATGGCTTACAATAGATTAGAGTGGCAGACACAAAAACAAAAAAATGAATAATTACAATATATTTTGTTGGGAAGTAATAAAAAATGCTAAGGAGAAAAAAGGGGGGGGTAGGACGCATTGCATACAGGAGGTATGGGCTCACTGAACGGAGTATATTTGATCATAACCTACTGAAATTAAGAGAGCAAGCTATATGAATATCTGGAGGAAGAGCACTCCAGGTAGATGAAACACTCAGTACAAAGTCCGTGGTGTGTTTGATAAATAGCAAGAGATATTCTTTTTTTAAAAAAAGATTTTTATTTATTTGACACAAAGAGATCATTAGTAAGAAGGGAGGCAGGCAGAGAGGGGGGCGAGGGAAGCAGGCACCCCACTGAGCAGAGAGCCCAATGTGGGGCTCAATCCCAGAACCCTGGGACCATGACCTGAGCTGAAGGCAGAGGCTTTAACCCACTGAGCCACCCAGGCACCCCAGCAAGAGATATTCTTAACAATTCCTATAGTGCATAAACATATGCTCACAAAATGGTAATTATTCAGAATATTACTACTATTAGTGTTGAAACTGTATTGCCTCAAAGTTTATTTGCTTGCTACTATGTCATATTCTCTCTTTCCTATGCCATGAGACATTGAGACGTGTATTGCCTTGTGATTGTGCTTGCAATGTTTTCTATCATTGATCAGCTTTTACACAGGGTTTCCTTGTGTTCCCAATCCTGTAATTTCTGTGACATTGCAGCCTGATACAATATTGGTCTCTGGCATTTCTTTTTGCACTAATCATTTGGGTTGATTTCATTTGTCACCTTCCTCCCTCACCATGTGTGTGTCCTCCCAGAGTGTGTGCACTCTGGCCAAAAGCTCAGTTCTCCCAGAGCCAAGAAAGGTTTTCAAATACATATGACACTATATAAAAATTGTAATCATTTGGGGGTGCCTGGCTGGCTCAGTCGGTTAGGCATCTGATTCTTGATTTCGGTTTGGGTCTTGATCTCAGGGTCATGAGTTGAAGCCCCATGTTGAGCTCTGTGCTGGGCATGGACCCTGCACAGAAATAAGTTACCGCCATCCTTTCCTCAGCCACTTATTATTCCTATCTTGAAGCAAACAAGTTAACCAATTTTTTTGGTATCCTTTTAGAAATATTGGGTGAATTTTAGTAACCCTCCACAACCAACCCCTACCCATACAATGTACCTTGACTACCCTTTTCACTTGATTCTTATCACACCGTGTGAGGTAGTGGTGATCTCCCGATGTTACAGATGAGGAATCTAAAACTCAGAGATAGGAGGTGACTTGCCTAAGGTTTTCCAGGGAGTAAGTGAAAATCCAGGATTGACTGTGCAGTTTTTGTTTGCATTCTTTCCTCCACAATGTGAAGGGCCGGGTACTGTGTCTTAAACATGATGGCAGACTTCTAAACACTTGTTTGTAGCTGGAATGATTTTAAAAATCCCAATTCCTTTAGTCATATTAGAATTGCTATCGCAAACTCTAGGTGTAATGTTGGTAGGCATCAATGGGTAGTTAGAATTAGGGAGACAAAACTTGGACTTTCTCATTGTTTCCTCAAAATATTCTTTTACAGATCTATTCAGGTCCACCTGAAGAAAGTTGTACACCCCCAGTGCCTCCACCTCGAGTGACAGCAAGAAGGCACAAACCAATCACAATTTCAAAACGCTTGCTGCGAGAAAGAGCAATTTTTTATACTTCTTCCCTGGATGAACGTGAAGGTCAGTACTGAGGTATATCCTTAGCTTCTTAATAGCATTAGAAGTGACTGGATTGCTGCGATCTCATGAGAAAACTTCAACAGATGAGGATTTGCTTCTTTTTTTTTTTTTAAAGATTTTATTTATTTATTTGACAGAGAGAGATCACAAGTAGGCAGAAAGGCAGGCAGAGAGAGAGAGGAGGAGGAAACAGGCTCCCCGCCGAGCAGAGAGCCCGATGCGGGACTCGATCCCAGGACCCTGAGATCATGACCTGAGCCGAAGGCAGCGGCCTAACCCACTGAGCCACCCAGGCGCCCCGATGAGGATTTGCTTCTTATGGATGGGCAAAGACAGTGGTTTCTTGAGATGGAATCTACTGATGAAGATGCTGTAAAGACTGTTGAAATGACAACAAAGGATTTTGAATATTAAATAAGCTTAGTTGATAAAGAAGTGGCAGGGTTTGAGAGTATCAACTCCAATTTTGAAAGTTCTACTGTGGGTAAAATGCCATCAAACACTATTACATGTTAAAGAGAAATGGCATGTAAAAAGAAAAGTCAATCATTTCAGCAGACTTCATTATTGTCTAATTTTAAAAAATTGCTACAGCTAACCAAACCATCACCCAGATCAGTTAGCAGCCATCAAAAATAAGGCCAGAGCTTTCTCCAGCATAAATATTATGACTTGCTGGAATCTCAGATGATGTTTAGCATTTTTAAGCAATAAAGTATTCTTTTATTTATTAAGCTTTTTATTCCAAAATAGTTAATATAAAGTGCTATATTAGTTTTAGGTATACAATATAGTGGTTCAAAACTTACATACAACACCTGGTGTTCATCACAACAAATGTACTCCTTAATCCCCATCACCTATTTTATCCATTCCTACACCCACCTCCCCTCTGGTAACCATTAGTTTACTCCCTATAGTTAAAAGTCTGTTACTTGTTCTTTTTGTTTGTTTCTTTGTTTCTCTCTCTCTCTCTCTCTTCCCCTTTGCTGGATTGTTTTGTTTCTTAAATTCCACATATGAGTGAAATCATATGGTATTTGTCTTTCTCTGAGTAACTTATTTCATTTAGCATAATACTTTCTAGCTCAAAACACATCATTGCAAATGATAAGATTTCATTCTTTTTTATGGATAAGTAATATTGCGTTATATATATTCCACATATATACCATATTTTCTTTATCCATTCATCTATCAAGGAACACTTCTTTATCCATGCATCTGTTGAGGGACACTTGGGCTGGTTCCACAATTTTACTCTTGTAATAATGCTGCTATAAACATAAGGGTGCATGTATGCCTTTGAATTATTGTTTTTGTATTCTTTGGGTAAATACCCAGTAGTATAATTGCTGGATCATAGGGTAGTTCTACTTTTAATTCTTTGAGGAAACACCATACTGTTTCCCACAGTGGCTGTACAAGTTTGCACACCCACCAATAGTGCACAGATTTCCTTTTTCTGACCATCCTCACCAATACTTGCTGTTTCTTATATTTTTAATTTTCACCCTTTTGACAGGTTTGAGGTGATACCTCATTGTAATTTTGATTTACGTTTCCCTGATGATGAGTGATGTTGAGCATCTTTTCATGTCTGTTGGCCATCTGTATGTTTTCTTTGGAGAAATGTCTGTTCATTTCTTCTGCTCATTTTAAATTTGATTATTTGTTTTTTAGGTGTTGAGTTGTGTAAGTTGCTTATATATTTTGGATACTAACCCTTAATCAGAAATGTCATTTGCAAATATCTTCTCCCATTCAGCAGGTTGCCTTTTAGTTTTGTTGATTGTTTCCTTCACTGTGCAGGAGCTTTTGTTTTGAGGTAGTCCCAATAGTTTATTTTTGCTTTTATTTCCCTTGCCGCAGGAGACATACCTAGAAAAAATGATGTCAGAGAAATTATTGCTTATGTTCTTTTCTAAGATTTTTAGGGTTTCAGCTCTCACATTTAGATTTTTAATCCATTTTGAGGTTTTTTTTTCATATGGTGTAAGAAATTGGTCCATTTTCATTCTTTTGCATATAACTGCGCTGTTTTAGAGGCAACATTTGTTGAAAAGACTATCTTCTCCCCATTGTATATTCTGTCCTCCTTTTTTGGAGATTAACTGATCATACGATTGTGCATTTATTCCCGGGTTTTCCATTCTATTCCATTGATCTATTTACTTATTTTTGTGCCAGTAACATACTCTTTTGACTACTAGAGCTTTGTAGCATAACTTGAAGTCTGGAATTGTGCTGCTGCCAGTTTTGTTTTTCTTTTTCAAGATTGCTTTGGCTATTTGGGGTCTTTTGTGGTTCTGTATAAATTTTAGGATTATTTTCTCCAGTTCTGTGAGAAATACTACTGGTATTTTGGTAGAGATTTCATTAAATCTCTAGATGGCTTTGGGTTGTGTAGACATTTTAACAATACTTGTTCTTCCAGTCCATGAGTATGGAATGTCTTTCCATTTCTTTGTGTCATCTTTAATTTCTTTAATGTTATGTAGTTTTCAGTGTACAGGTCTTTCTTCTCTTTCACAATGTTTATTCTTGGATACTTTATTATTTTTGGTGCAATTTTAAAAAGAATTGTTTTTTAAATTTCTCTTTTTGCTGCATTATTATTAGTACATAGAAATGCATTGACTTTTCTGAACATTGATTTTGTATCCTGCAACTTTATGAATTTATTTATCAGTACTACTAGTTTTTTGGTAGTCTTCAGTTTTTTCTATATATACTAGCATGGCATCTGCAAATAGTGAAATTTTACTTCTTCCTCGCCTTTTATTTCTTTTTCTTGTCTGAATGTTGTAGCTAGGACTTGGTGAAAATGGGGGACCCTGGGTGGCTCCATCATTAAGCATCTGCCTTTAGCTCAGGTCATGATCCCAGGGTCCTGGGATTGAGACCCACATCAGACTCCCTGCTTAGTGGGGAGCCTGCTTTTCCCTCTCCCCCTGCCTGTTTTCCCTCTCTCCCTCTTCCCCTGCCTGTGTTCCCTCTCTCTGTCAAATAAATAATAAATAAAGTCTTTTTTAAAAAAGTATTGAGGGACTGGAAGAAATTATGCTGAATGAAATAAGTCAAGCAGAGAGAGTCAATTATCATATGGTTTCACTTATTTCTGGAGCATAAGAAATAACACAGAGGACATGGGGAGTTGGAGAGAAGGGAGTTGAAGGAAATTGGAGGGGGAGATGAACCATGAGAGACTATGTACTCTGAAAAACAATCTAAGAGTTTTGAGAGGGAGCGGTGGGAAGTTAGGCCAGCCTGGTGGTAGGTATTGTGGAGGGCACATATTGCATGGAGCACTCAGTGTGTTGCATAAACAATGAATTCTAGTACAGTGAAAAGTAATTTAAAAAATAAAAAAATTGGGCGCCTGGGTGGCTCAGTGGGTTAAGCCGCTGCCTTCGGCTCAGTCCCGCATCGGGCTCTCTGCTCAGCAGGGAGCCTGCTTCCTTCTCTCTCTGCCTGCCTCTCTGCCTACTTGTGATCTCTCTCTCTCTGTCAAATAAATAAATAAATAAAATCTTTAAAAAATAAATAAATAGGAGGAGGAGTCAAGATGGCGGAGAAGTAGCAGGCTGAGACTACTTCAGCTAGCAGATCAGCTAGATAGCTTGTCTAAAGATTGCAAACACCTGAAAATCCATTGGCAGATCGAAGAGAAGAACAGCAAGTCTGGAATCAGAAAAACAACCACTTTCTGAAAGGTAGGACTGCCGGAGAAGTGAATCCAAAGTGACGGGAAGATAGACCCCGGGGGAGGGGCCGGCTCCGGGCAAGTGGCAGAGCAACGGAGCACAAAAACAGGACTTTTAAAAGTCTGTTCCGCTGAGGGACATTGCTCCAGAGGCTAAACCAGGGCGAAGCCCACGCGGGGTCAGCGTGGCCTCAGGTCCCGCAGGGTCACAGAAGGTTCGGGGGTGTCTGAGTGTCGCAGAGCTTACAGGTATTGGAACGGGAAAGCTGGCTACAGAGACAGAGCTGACAGTAAGCTCACACCTCGGGCTTACCTTGAACCGGTTGCAGGCTCAGTGAGCTCAGAGCGCGGCCAGAGGTCAGGCATATGGGAGTTACTGGGCGCTGTTCTCTGAGGGCGCACTGAGGAGTGGGGCCCCGGGCTCTCGGCTCCTCTGGGCTGGAGACCAGGAGGCCACCATTTGTATTCCCATCCTCCAGAACTCTACGGAAAACGCTCAAGGAACAAAAGCTCCTGAAAGCAAAGCTGAGCGGATTACTCAGCCCATGGTAAGGGCGGTGCAATTCCACCTAGGGCAAGACACTTGAGAATCACTACACCAGGCCCCTCCCCGAGAAGATCAACAAGAAACCCAGCCAAGACCAAGTTCACCTACCAAGGAGTACGGTTTCAATACCAAGGAGAGCAGCAGAATTCCAGAGGAGGAGAAAGCAAAGCACAGAACTCATGGCTTTCTCCCTTGATCTTTTTAGTCTTGCCGTTAATTTAATTTTTTTCTTTTTCATTTTTTTTTTTCGGTTCTTCTGCTAAAAATTTTTTTTTAACTTGTACCCTTTTCTTTTTTAGCATTTTTTAACTAGTTTATCTGATATATATATATATATATTTGTCTTTATATTTTTCTTTATTCGTTTTCTTTTTTTTTAATTCTTTTCTTTTCTTTTCTTTTTTTCCTTTTTTTGTCCCTTTCTTTCTTTCGGAACCGCTTTATCCTCTTTCTCCCCCCTCACGATTTGGGATCTCTTCTGATTTGGTTAAAGCATATTTTCCTGGGGTTGTTGCCACCCTTTTAGTATTTTACTTGCTCCTTCATATACTCTTATCTGGACAAAATGACAAGGCGGAAAAATTCACCACAAAAAAAGGACAAGAGGCAGTACCGAAGGCTAGGGACCTAATCAATACAGACATTGGTAATATGTCAGATCTAGAGTTCAGAATGACAATTCCCAAGGTTCTAGCCGGGCTCGAAAAAGGCATGGAAGATATTAGAGAAACCCTCTCGGGAGATATAAAAGCCCTTTCTGGAGAAATAAAAGAACTAAAATCCAACCAAGTTGAAATCAAAAAAGCTATTAATGAGGTGCAATCAAAAATGGAGGCTCTCACTGCTAGGATAAATGAGGCAGAAGAAAGAATTAGTGATATAGAAGACCAAATGACAGAGAATAAAGAAGATGAGCAAAAGAGGGACAAACAGCTACTGGACCACGAGGGGAGAATTTGAGAGATAAGTGACACCATAAGACGAAACAACATTAGAATAATTGGGATTCCAGAAGAAGAAGAAAGAGAGAGGGGAGCAGAAGGTATACTGGAGAGAATTATTGGGGAGAATTTCCCCAATATGGCAAAGGGAACAAGCATCAAAATTCAGGAGGTTCAGAGAACACCCCCCAAAATCAGTAAGAATAGGCCCACACCACATCACCTAATAGTAAAATTGACAAGTCTCAGTGACAAAGAGAAAATCCTGAAAGCAGCCTAGGAAAAGAAGTCTGTAACATACAATGGTAAAAATATTAGATTGGCAGCTGACTTATCCACAGAGACCTGGCAGGCCAGAAAGAGCTGTCATGATATTTTCAGAGCACTAAACGAGAAAAACATGCAGCCAAGAATACTATATTCAGTAGGCTATCATTGAAAATAGAAGGAGAGATTAAAAGCTTCCAGGACAAACAAAAACTGAAAAAATTTGCAAACACCAAACCAGCTCTACAGGAAATATTGAAAGGGGTCCTCTAAGCAAAGAGAGAGCCTACAAGTGCTAGATCAGTAAGGAACAGAGACCATATACAGTAACAGTCACCTTATAGGCAATACAATGGCCCTAAATTCATATCTCTCAATAGTTACCCTGAATGTTAATGGGCTAATGCCCCAATCAAAAGACAAAGGGTTTCAGAATGGATAAAAAAACAAAACCCATCTATATGTTGCCTCCAAGAAACTCATTTTAAGCCCGAAGACACCTCCAGATTTAAAGTGAGGGGGTGGAAAAGAATTTACCATGCTAATGGACATCAGAAGAAAGCAGGAGTGGCAACCCTTATATCAGATCAGTTAGATTTTACACCAAAGACTATAATAAGAGATGAGGAAGGACACTATATCATACTCAAAGGGTCTGTCCAACAAGAAGATCTAACAATTTTAAATATCTAGGCCCCCTACGTGGGAGCAGCCAACTATATAAACTATATAAACCAATTAATAACAAAGAAACACATCAACAATAATACAATAATAGTAGGGGACTTTAAACTCCCCTCACTGAAATGGACAGATCATCCAAGCAAAACATCAGCAAGGAAATAAAAGCCTTAAACGACACACTGGACCAGATGGACATCACAGATATATTCGGAACATTTCGTCCCAAAGCAACATAATACACATTCTTCTCTAGTGCACATGGAACATTCTCCAGAATAGATCACATCCTGGGTCCTAAATCAGGACTCAACCGGTATAAAAAGATTGGGATCATTCCCTGTATATTTTCAGCTAGAACTCAACCACAAGAGGAAGTTTGGAAAGAACCCAAATACATGGAGACTAAAGAGCATCCTTCTAAACAATGAATGGGTCAACCGGGAAATTAAAGAAGAATGGAAAAAAATCATGGAAACAAATGATAATGAAAATACAACAGTTCAAAATCTGTGGGACACAACAAAGGCAGTCCTGAGAGGAAAATATATAGCAGTACAAGCCTTTCTCAAGAAATAAGAAAGGTCTCAGGTACACAACCTAACTCTACACCTAAAGGAGCTGGAGAAAGAACAAGAAAGAAACCCTAAGTCCAGCAGGAGAAGAGAAATCATAAAGATCAGAGCAGAAATCAATGAAATAGAAACCAAAAAAAAAAACCATAGAGCAAATTAACGAAACTAGGAGCTGGTTCTTTGAAAGAATTAATAAAATTGATAAGCCCCTGGGAATACTTATCAAAAAGAAAAGAGAAAGGACCCAAATAAATAAAATCATGAATGAAAGAGGAGAGATCACAACTAACACCAAAGAAATACAAACTATTATAAGAACATACTATGAGCAACTCTACGCCAACAAATTTGACAATCTGGAAGAAATGGATGCATTCTTAGAAACATATAAACTACCACAACCGAACCAGGAAATAGAAAGCCTGAACAGACCCATAACCAGTAAGGAGATTGACACAGTTATTAAAAATCTCCAAACAAACAAAAGCCCAGGGCCAGATGGCTTCCCGGGGGAATTCTACCAAACATTTAAAGAAGAACTAATGCCTATTCTCCTTAAACCGTTTCAAAAAATAGAAATGGAAGGAAAACTTCCAAACTCATTTTATGAGGCCAGCATCACCTTGATCCCCAAACCAGACAAGGATCCCATCAAAAAAGAGAGCTATAGACCAATATCCTTGATGAACACAGATGCGAAAATTCTCACCAAAATACTGGCCAATAGGATTCAACAGTACATTAAAAGGATTATTCACCACGACCAAGTGGGATTTATTCCAGGGCTGCAAGGTTGGTTCAACATCCACATATCAGTCAATGTGATACAACACATCAATAAAAGAAAGAACAAGAACCATATGATACTCTCAATAGATGCTGAAAAAGCATTTGACAAAGTACAGCATCCCTTCCTGATCAAAACTCTTCAAAGTGTAGGGATAGAGGGCACATACCTCAATATCATCAAAGCCATCTATGAAAAACCCATCTCAAATATCATTCTCAATGGAGAAAAACTGAAAGCTTTTCCGCTAAGGTCAGGAACACGGCAGGGATGTCCATTATCACCACTGCTATTCAACATAGTACTAGAATTCCTAGCCTCAGCAATCAGACAACAAAAGGAAATTTAAGGCTTCCAAATCGGCAAAGAAGAAGTCAAATTATCACTCTTTGTAGATGATATGATACTATATGTGAAAAACCCAAAAGACTCCACTCCCAAACTGCTAGAACTTATACAGGAATTCAGTAAAGTGTCAGGATATAAAGTCAATGCACATAAATCAGTTGCATTTTTCTACACCAACAACAAGACAGATGAAAGAGAAATTAAGGAGTCAATCCCATTTACAATTGCACCCAAAACCATAAGATACTTAGGAATAAACCTAACCAACGGGGCACAGAATATATACTCAGAAAACTATAAAGTACTCATGAAAGAAATCGAGGAAGACACAAAGAAATGGACAAATGTTCCATGCTCCTGGATTGGAAGAATAAATATTGTGAAAATGTCTATGCTACCTAAAGCAATCTACACATTTAATGCAATTCCTATCAAAGTACCATCCATCTTTTTCAAAGAAATGGAACAAATAATGCTAAAATTTATATGGAACCAGAAAAGACCTCGAATAGCCAAAGGGATATTGAAAAAGAAAGCCAAAGTTGGTGGCATCACAATTCCGGACTTCAAGCTCTATTAAAAACTGTCATCATCAAGATAGCATGGTACTGAGACAAAAACAGACACTTAGATCAATGGAACAGAATAGAGAGCCCAGAAATGGACCCTCAACTCTATGGTCAACTAATCTTCGACAAAGCAGGAAAGAATGTCCAATGGAAAAAAGACAGCCTCTTCAATAAATGGTGCTGGGAAAATTGGACAGCCACATGCAGAAAAATGAAATTGGAACATTTCCTTACGCCACACACGAAAATAGACTCAAAATGGATGAAAGACCTCAATGTGCGAAAGGAATCCATCAAAATCCTTGAGGAGAACACAGGCAGCAACCTCTTCGACCTCTGCTGCAGCAACATCTTCCTAGGAACATCGCCAAAGGCAAGGGAAGCAAGGGCAAAAATGAACTATTGGGATTTCATCAAGATCAAAAGCTTTTGCACAGCAAAGGAAACAGTTAACAAAACCAAAAGACAACTGACAGAATGGGAGAAGATATTTGCAAACGACATATCAGATAAAGGACTAGTGTCCAGAATCTATAAAGAACTTAGCAAACTCAACACCCAAAGAACAAAGAATCCAATCAAGAAATGGGCAGAGGACATTTGCAGACATTTCTGCAAAGAAGACATCCAGATGGCCAACAGACACATGAAAATGTGCTCCATATCACTCGGCATCAGGGAAATACAAATCAAAACCACAATGAGATATCACCTCACACCAGTCAGAATGGCTAAAATCAACAAGTCAGGAAATGACAGATGCTGGCGAGGATGCGGAGAAAGGGGAACCCTCCTACACTGTTGGTGGGAATGCAAGCTGGTGCAACCACTCTGGAAAACACAATGGAAGTTCCTCAAAATGTTGAAAATAAAACTACCCTATGACCCAGCAATTGCACTATTGGGTATTTACCCTAAAGATACAAATGTAGTGATCCAAAGGGGCACGTGCACCCGAATGTTTATAGCAGCAATGTCCACAATAGCCAAACTATGGAAAGAACCTAGATGTCCATCAACAGATGAATGGATCAAGAAGATGTGGTATATATACACAATGGAATACTATGCAGCCATCAAAAGAAATGAAATCTTGCCATTTGCGACAACATGGATGGAACTAGAGCGTATATTGCCTGCGAAATAAGTCCAACAGAGAAAGGCCACTATCATATGATCTCCCTGATATGAGGAAGTGGTGATGCAACATGGGGACTTAAGTGGGTAGGAGAAGAATCAATGAAACAAGATGGGATTGGGAGGGAGACAAACCATAAGTGACTCTTAATCTTACAAAACAAACTGAGGGTTGCTGGGGGGAGGGGCGTTGGGAGAAGGGGGGTGGGGTTATGGACATTGGGGTGAGTATGTTCTTTGATGAGTGCTGTGAAGTATGTAAACCTGGTGATTCACAGACCTGTACCCCTGGGGATAAAAATATATGTTTATAAAAAATAAAAAGTTAAAGAAAGAAAGAAAGAAAGAAAAATAAAAAAATTAAAAATTAAAATAGATACATTTTCTTGCATGGACATTTTATCTCAATAAAATTTTTTTAAAATAAATTTTTTTTTAAAAAAGCAGTGAGAATGGATATCCTTGTCTTGTTCATGATCTTAGGGGGAGAGCTCTTAGGTTTTCCCCACTGAGTATGGTGTTCACTGTGAGTTTTTCATGTAAGACCTTTATGTTGAGGCATGTTCCCTTAAGACCTACTTTGTTGAGATTTTATTTTGTTTTATTTTGTTTTTCATGAATGGATTGGTGCTTGTCAAATGTCTTTTTTGGATCTATTGAAATGATCATATGGTTTTTGTCCTTTCCTCTATTGATGTGATGTATGACATTGATTAATTTGCTTATATTTAATCACTCTTGCATCCTTGGAATAAATTCCCCTGTATCGTGGTGAATGAATGTTTTGAAGTATTGTTGTATTCAGTTTTCTAGTATTTAGTTGATTTTTTTTGCATCTATATTCAATAGAAATGTCAGATTTTGATTCTTTTTTTTTGTGCTGTCTTTATCTGGTCTTGGTATCAGGGTAATGCTGGTCTCATAGAATGAATTTGGAAGTTCTTCCTTTTCTATTTTTGTAATATCTGGAGAAGAATAGGTATCAAATCTTCTTTAAATGTCTGGTAGAATTTGCCTATGAAGCTGTCTTGTCCTGGACTTCTGGTTTTGGGGAGTTTTTTGATAATTGAATTCACTTTCTTTGCTGGTTATTGGTCTATTCAAGTTTTCTCTTTCTTCCTGCTCCAGTTTTGGTAGGTTATATGTTTCTAGGAATTTACCTGTTTTTTCTAGGTTGTCCAGTTTGTTGGCATATAGTGTCTCATAATATTTTCTTACATTTGCTTGTATTTCTGTGGTGTTGGTTCCTATTTCTCCCCTCTCATTTGTGATTTTATTTGAGTAATTTCTCTTTGTTTTTCTGGTGAGTATGGCTAAAGTTTTATCAATTTTGCTTATCTTTTCAAAGACACAAGTCCTGGTTTCACTGATTAGTTCTACGTGTGTGTGTGTGTGTGTGTGCGTGTGTGTGTGTGTGTGTGTGTGTGTTTGTGTTTAAGCTTCTGTATCTTTTCTTTTCTACTCAAATATTTACTATTTCCTTCCTTCCCCTTAGGTTTTAGTTTTGTTTATTCTTCTTTTTCTCACTTCTTTATGTATAAAGTTAGGTTGTTTATTTGAAAATTTTCTTGCTCCTAGAGTTTGGCATATATTGCTATAAACTTCCCTCTTAGCATTCCCTTTGCTGTATCCCATTGATTTTTGGACTGCTATGTTTTCTTTTTCATTTGTTGCCATGTAATTTTATATTTCTTCTTTGATCTATTAGTTGACCCATTCATTCTTTAGTAGGATGTTATTTAGTCTCCATGTGTTTATGTTCTTAACAGATTTTTTTCTTTTCGTTGATTTGTGGTTTCATAGTGTGGTAGTCAGAAAATATGCATGTTATTACTTTAATATTTTTTAATTTGTTGAGACTTTTCTTGTGGCATAATTTGTGTCCCATTCTGGAGAATGTTCCATGTGCCCTTGAAAAGAATGTGTATTCTGCTGTTTAAGGATGGTGTTCTGAATATATCTGCTCAATCCATCTGGTCCAGTGTCTCCTTCAAAGCCATTATTTCCTTGTTGGTTTTCTGATTGGATTGTCTGTCTGTAATGTGAATGTCCCCTACTATTATTGTGTTACTATCAATTTGTTCCTTTTTTTGCTTTTAAATGTCTTATATACTTAGTTACTCCCATGTTAGGTGCATAAATATTTACAAATGTTATAACTTCTTGTTGGATTTTCCCCTTTATTATTATACACTGTCCTTGTTTGTTTCTTGCTACAGTCTTTTTTTTTAAAGCCTATTTTCCCCAAGTCACAAGATATAAAATCAGTGTACACTAGTCAGTTCCATATCTATACACTAACAATGACACAGCAGAAAGAGAAATAGAGGAATCGATCCCATTTATAAATGCACCAAATACTATAAGATACCTGGAAATAAACCTAACCAAAGAAGTAAAGTGTCTTTATTCTGAAAACTATAGAAAACTTATGAAAGAAATTGAAGAACACACAAAGAAATGGAAAAATCATCCATGCTCATGAACTGGAGGAACAAATATTGTTAAAACAACTATGCTACCCCAAAAAAGTCTATACATTCAATAGAGTCCCTATCAAAATGCCATCAGCATTTTTCACAGAGCTGAAACAAACAATCCTAAAATTTGTATGAAACCAGGAAACATCCCAGATAGCCAAAGGAATGTTTAAAAAGAAAACCAAAGCTTGTGGCATCACAATTCCAGACTTCAAGCTGTATTACAAAGCTGTAATCAGCAGGACAGTATGGTCTGGGCACAAAAACAGACATATAGGTCAATGGAACAGAATAGAGAACCCAGAAATGGACCCTCACCTCTATGATCAACTGATCTTCAACAAAGCAGGAGGGACTATTCAATGGAAAACCAATGGTGTTGGGAAAATTGGACAGCCACATGCAGAAGAATGAAACTGGACCAGTTTATTATACCATACACAAAAATAAACTCAAAATGGATTAAAGACCTAAATGTGAGATAAGAATCCCTCAAAATCCTGGAGGAGAATACAGGCAGCAACCTCTTTGACCTCAGACACAGCAACTTCTTGCTAGACACATCTCTAGATGCAAGGGAAACAAAAGCAAAAATGAACTATTGGGAGTTCAAGATAAAAAGCTTTTGCACAGCAAAGGAAACAATCAACAAAACTAAAAGGCAAGCTATGGAATTGGAGAAGATATTCACAAATGATGTATCAGATAAAGGGTTAGTATCCAAAATATATAAAAAGCTTATACAACTCAACATTCAAAAAAAATCCAATTTTTAAAAAATGGACAGAAGATATGAAGAGACATTTCTCCAAAGAAGACATACGAATGGCTAGCAAACACATGAAAAAATGTTCAACATAACTCAGAAGCAGGGAAAGACAAATCAAAACCACAATGAGATATCACCTCACACTGGTCAGAATAACTAAAATTAACAAGTCAGGAAACAACAAATGTTGGTGAGAATGCAGAGAAAGAGGAATGCCAACTGGTGTAGCCACTCTGTAAAACAGTATTGGGGTTCCTCAAAAAGTTAAAAATAGAACTACCCTACAATCTAGCAATTGCACTGCCAGGTATTCTTCCAAAGGATACAGACATAGTGATTTGAAGGGGCACATGCACCCCAATGTTTATATAGCACCAATGTCCATAATAGCCAAAATATGGAAAAAGCCTAGATATCTATCAACAGATAGATCTCCCCCAACTTGTGTTCCTTCTATCTCTGTGTGTCTCTGTCTGTAAAATAAATAAATAAAATCTTTAAAAAAAAAAAGACAAAGAAAATTGACATTTATTTAGACTAGGGAAAAAAAGAGAAGACTTAAATAAAATTAAAAATGAAAGAGGAGACATTACAACAGAAATTCAGAGATTCATAAAGAGACAACTGTGAACAATTAAATTCCAACAAGTTGGATAAGCTAGAAGAAATGGATACATTTCTAGAAACATACAAGCTCTCAAGACTGAATTATAAATAGAAAAACTGAATAGACCAATAATGAGTAAGGAGATGAATTGCAACCAAAAACCTCCCAACCAAGAAAAGCTTCACAGTCTAATGTATTCACTGGAGAATTCTACCAACCATTAATGAAGAATTAATACCAATCTTTCTAAAACCCTTGCAAATCTTTAAGAAGAAGGAACAATCCTATCTCATTTTTTGAGACCAGGCTTACCTCGGTACCAAAGCCATGAAAGACAATATAAAACAGGAAAATTGTAGGCCAGTATCCCTGACGAATATAGATGCTAAAATCCTTGACAAAGTACTTGAAAACTGAATCCAACAGCAGATTAAAAGAATCTTGAACCATGGTCAAGTGAGATTTATCCCTAGGATGGGTACAAGTATGGTTCAGTATAAATAAAACAATAAATGGGACACATCACATTGGTAGAATGAATGATAAAAATTATATGATCTTTTCAGTAGATCCAGAAAAAAGCATATTCATCAAAATTATTTCATGATAACAATTCTCAACAAATTACATATAGAAGGAATGTACTTTGGTATCATAAAGGCCATATATAACAAACCCACAGCTAATATTATACTCAAAGGTGAAAAGCTGAAAGCTCTTGATCTTAGAAAGATCAAGAACAAGGATGTCCACTGCCTCCACTTTTATTCAGCATAATATTGTAGTCCTAGCCAGAGAAGTTAGTCAAGAAAAAGAAAAAAGAAAAGTGTCCAAATTAGAAAGCAAGAAGTAAAATTGTCTGTTTGTAGGTGGTATGCTCTTATATAGAAAAAAATCCTAGGGGGTCCTGGGTGGCTCAACTTGTTAAGCATCTGCCTTCCAGCTTAGGTCATGATTCCAGGGTCCTGGGATTGAGCCCTAGGTCAAGCTTCCTGCTCAGTGGGAAGCCTGCATCTTCTCTCCCTTTGCCACTCCCCCTGCTTGTGCACGCTCTCTCTCGATTGCTCTCACTCTTTCTCTCTCCCTCAAATAAGTAAATTAAATATTTTTTAAATAAAATAAATAAAAAACTCTAAAGACTCCAGCAAAAGACTGTTAGAACTAATAAGCAAATTCAACAAAGTACAGGATACAAAATCAACATACAAAATTCACTTGTGTTATATACTAACAATGAACTATCAAAAAAAAAAAAAAAGAAAGAAAAAGAAATTTTAAAAAATGCCATTTACAATAGCATCAAAAAATATTTAGGAATAAAATTAACCAAGGAGTTGAAGACCTGTGCACTGAAAATTAGAAAGCATCGATGAAAGAAATTGAGAAAAACATAAATAAATGGAAAGATATTCTGTGTTCATGTATTGGAAGGATTATCTACAGAATCAATGCAAGTCTGTGTATTTGAGTTTTTAAGGTTCCACATATAAATGAGATCATGCAGGTTTTTTTCCTTTCTGTGTCTACCTTGTTACCCTGAGCATAATGTCTTCCGGGTTTTATCCATATCATTGCAAATGGCAGGATAGCCTCCTTTCTTAAGGCTGAATAATATTCATATATGTGATTATATAGCTATATTTTCTTCATTCATCTGTTAGCAGAAACTTAAATTGTTTCTATATCTTGTTATCTTTTTAATTCTTGCTGTCATAAGTGGATGTGAATCCATACACCTTTAATTCTTATGACTTCCCATTTAAGATAGGTAAGTTGAGATCCATTTTGTAGTGACATCATTGGATGCTCAGAGAGGGTAAGTAGTTTGCTAAGTCCACATAGTTTCTAAATGACAGAGCAGCAATTTGCATCCACCTCATTCGAAAACTCATTTGTCTACTACATAGTGTCTAAACACTCTTCCGAGAAGCCATTGATCCTACTCACCACTGTTCTTTACCAGCAACATTTCATTATTTCACTCCCAAACTTGTTATTCCACTCTATAGAGTATTTCAGTGAGTCTTTTCACCAACATCACGGACTCCTGCACACCCACATATCTAAACAATGTCCATTCCACTCTTTACATCTCTTGACTCTGTCTCTCTTTGCTGCTGGTATTCTAATTTAGATCCTTCTCATCAGCAGTTTCCTATCTTGCCTCCCTACCTCTAGTCTCTCTACTCCTATGTTTTAATATGACCCAAAAGTGATATTCTAAAAACACATGTGATAATGCCACTTCCCGGCCCAAAAATAACCTCTTTAACCCAGTGATAAAGTTTATATCCCTAAACATGGCATTTATGGCCTTAATGATACATTCCCAATCCACCTTAACAACCTCATCTCCAACTACACACACTTTTCATCTAAAATAAGTTACTGTGCCCAAGCCACACTAAATTTTATTTTACGTTTTTTATTTTTTTTAATTTTTTATTAACATAAATGTTTTATTAGCCCCAGGGGTACAGGTCTGTGAATTGCCAGGTTTACACACTTCCGAGCACTCACCATAGCACATACCCTCCCCAATGTCCATAACCCCACCATCTTCTCCCTACCCCCCTACCCCCAGCAATCCTCAGTTTGTTTTGTAAGATTAAGAGTCTCTTATGATTTCTCCCTCCTGATCCCATCTTGTTTCATTTATTCTTTTCCTACTCCCCAAACCCCCATGCTGTCTCTCAACTTCCTTATATCAGAGAGATCATATGATAATTGTCTTTCTCTGATTGACTTATTTCACTAAGCATAATACCCTCTAGTTCCATCCATGTCTTTGCAAATGGCAAGACTTTGTTTCCTTTGAAGGCTGTGTAGTATTCCATTGTATATATGTACACTGCATCTTTTTATCCATTCGTCTGTTGAGGGACATCTAGGTTCCTTCCATAGTTTGGCTATTGTGTACAGTTGCTATAAACATTTGGGTGCACGTGCCCCTTCGGATCACTACATTTGTATCTTTAGGGTAAATACCCAGTAGTGTAATTACTGGGTTGTAGGGTAGCTCTATTTTCAACTTTTTGAGGAACCTCCATGCTGTTTTCCAGAGTGGATGCACCAATTTGCATTCCCACCAACAGTGTAGGAGGATTCCCCTTTCTCCACATCCTTGTCAGCATCTGTCATTTCCTGATTTGTGAATTTAAGCCATTCTGACTGGTGTGAGGTGGTATCTCATTGTGGTTTTGATTTGCATTTCCCTGATGCCAAGTGATGTGGAACACTTTTTCATGTGTCTATTGGCCATCTGGATGTCTTTGCAGAAATGTCTGTTCATGTCCTCTGCCCATTTCTTGATTGGATTCTTTGTTCTTTCAGTGTTGAGTTTGCTAAGCTCTTTATAGATTTTGGATACTAGCCCTTTATCTGATATGTCGTTTACAAATACCTTCTCGCATTCTGTCAGTTGTCTTTTGGTTTTGTTGACTGTTTCCTTTGCTGTGCAAAAGCTTTTGATCTTGATGAAGTCCCAATAGTTCATTTTTGCCCTTGCTTCCCTTGCCTTTGGCGATGTTCCTAGGAAGAAGTTGCTGCGGCTGAGGTCAAAGAGGATGCTGCCTGTGTTCTCCTCAAGGATTTTGATGGATTCCTTTCTCACATTGAGGTCCTTCATCCATCTTGAGTCTATTTTCATGTGTGGTATAAGGAAATGGTTCAGTTTCATTTTTCTGCATGTGGCTGTCCAATTTTCTCACATCATTTGTTGAAGAGACTGTCTCTTTTCCATTGGACATGCTTTCCTGCTTTGTCAAAGATTAGTTGACCATAGAGTTGAGGGTCTATTTCTGGGCTCTCTATTCTGTTCCATTGATCTATATGTCTGTTTTTGTGCCAGTACCATACTGTCTTGATGATGACAGCTTTGTAATAAAGCTTGAAGTCTGGAATTGTGGTGCCACCAACATTGGCTTTCTTTTTCAACATTCTTCTGGCTATTCAAGGTCTTTTCTGGTTCCATATAAATTTTAGAATTCTTTGTTCCATTCCTTTGACAAAAATGGGTGGGATTTTGATAGGGATTGCATTAAACGTGTAGATTGCATAGACATTTTCACAATATTTGTTCTTCCAATCTATGAGCATGGAACATTTTTCCATTTCTTTGTGTCTTCATCAATTTCTTTCATGAGTACTTTATAGTTTTCTGAGATAGATTCTTAGCCTCTTTGGTTAGGTTTATTCCTAGATATCTCAACCATTCCTAGGTAGGCTTTGGGTGCAATTGTAAATGGGATTGAGTCCTTAATTTCTCTTTCTTCTGTCTTGTTGTTAGTGTAAAGAAATGCAACTGATTTCTGTGCATTGGTTTTATATCCTTACACTTTACTGAATTCCTGAATGAGTTCTAGAAGTTTCGAAGTGGAGTCTTTTGGGTTTTCCACATATAGTATCATATTATCTGCAACGAGTGATAGTTTGACTTCTTTGCCAATTTGGATGCCTTTAATTTCTTTTTGTTGTCTGATTGCTGAGGCTAGGACTTCTAGTACTATGTTGAATAGCAGTGGTGATGGACATCCCTGCCGTGTTCCTGACCTTAGCGCAAAAGCTCTCAGTTTTTCTCTATTGAAAATGATATTTGCGGTGGGTTTTTCAGAGATGGCTTTGATGATATTCAGCTATGTAGCCTCTATCCCTACTCTTTGCACAGTTTTAATCAGGAAAGGATGTTGTACTTTGTTGAATGCTTTTTCAGAATCTATTGAGAGTATTATATGGTTCTTGTTCTTTCTTTTATTAATGTGTCATATTGATTTTCGGATGAACCAACCTTGCAGCCCTGGAATAAATCCCACTTGGTCGTGATGAATAATCCTTTTAATTTAGTGTTGGAGCCTATTGGCTAGTATTTTGGTGAGAATTTTCACATCTGTGTTCCTCAAGGATATTGGTCTGTAATTCTCTTTTTTGATGGGATCTTTGTCTGGTTTTGGGATCAAGGTAACGTTGGCCTCATAAAATGAGTATGGAAGTTTTCCTTCCATTTCTATTTTTTGGAACAGTTTCAGGAGAATAGGAATTAGTTCTTCTTTATATGTTTGATATAATTCCCCTGGAAGCTCTCTGGCCTTGGGCTCTTGTTTGATTGGAGATTTTTGATGACTGCTTCAATCTCCTTACTGTTTATGGGTTTCTTCAGGTTTTCTATTTCTTCCTGGCTCAGTTGTGGCAGTTTATATGTCTCTAGGAATGCATCCATTTCTTCCAGATTGTCACATATGTTCATATAATTGTTTGTATTTCTTCTGTGTTGGTTTTGATCTCTCCTCTTTCTTTCATAATTTTATTTATTGGGGTCCTTTCTCTTTTCCTTTGGATAAGTCTTACCAGGGGTTTATCAATCTTATTAATTCTTTCAAAGAACCAGCTCCAAGTTTCATTGATTTGTTCTATTGTTCTTCTGGTTTTTATTTCATTGATTTATGCTCTTTATTATTTCTCTTCTCCTGCTGGGTTTAGACTTTCATTGTTGTACTTCCTCCAGATCCTTTAGGTGTAGGGTTAGGTTGTGTATTTGACACCTTTCTTGTTTCTTGACAAAGGCTTGTATTGCTATGTATTTTACTCTCAGGACTGCCTTTGCTGTGACACACAGATTTTGAACTGTTGTGTTTTCATTATCATTTGTTTTCATGAATTTTTTCAATTCTTTAATTTCCTGGTTGACCCATTCATTCTTTAGAGGGATGCTCTTTAGTCTCCATGTATTTGGGTTCTTTCTAATTTTCCTCTTGTAATTGAGATCTAGCTTCAGAGCACTGTGGTCTGAAAATATACAGGGAATGGTCCCAATCTTTTGATACCAGTTGAGACCTGATTTATGACCCAGGATGTGATCTATTCTGGAGAATGTTCCATGCGTACTAGAGAAGAGTGTGTATTCTGTTGCTTTGGGATGGAATGTTCTGAATATATCTGTGATGTCCATCTGGTCCAGTGTGTCATTTAAGACCTTTATTTCCTTGTTGATCTTTTGCTTAGATGATCTGTCCTTTCAGTGAGGGGAGTGTTAATCTCACCTACTATTATTGTATTATTGTTGATGTGTTTCTTTGATTTTGTTATTAATTGGTTTATATAGTTGTTTGCTCCTATGTTAGGGGCATAGATATTTAAAATTGTTAGATCTTCTTGCTGGACCGACCCTTTGAGTATGATATAGTATCCTTCCTCATCTCTCATTATAGTCTTTGTCTTAAAATCTACTTTATCCGATATAAGGATTGCCATCCCAGGTTTCCTTTGATGTCCATTAGCATGGTAAATTGTTTTCCACCCTCTCACTTTAAAACTGGAGGTGTCCTCGGGTCTAAAATGAGTTTCTTGTAGATAGCATATTGATTTTTTTTAATCCATTCTGATACCCTGTGTCTTTTGATTGGGGCATTTAGCCCATTTACATTCAGGGTAACTATTGAGAGATATGAATTTAGTGCCACTGTATTGCCTGTAAGGTGACTATTATTGCATATTGTCTCTGTTCCTTTCTGGTCTACTACTTTTAGGCTCTCTCACTTGGAGGACCCACTTCAATATTTCCTGTAGAGCTGGTTTGGTCTTTACAAATTCTTTTAGGCTTTGTTTGTCCTGGAAGCTTTTTATCCCTCCCTCTATTTTCAATGGTAGCCTAGCTGGATATAGTATTCTTGGCTGCATGTTTTTCTCGTTTCGTTCTCTGAATATATCATGCCAGTTCTCTCTGGCCTGCCAGGTCTCTGTGGATAAGTTTGCTGCCAATCTAATATTTTTAACATTTTTTGTTACAAACTTCTTGTCCCTGGCTGCTTTTAGGATTTTCTCTTTGTCACTAAGACTTGTAAATTTTACTATTAGATGACAGGTGTGTACCTATTCTTATTGATTTTGAGGGGGGTTCTCTGCACCTCCTGGATTTTGATGCTTTTAGGGAAATTCTCTACAATAATTTGCTCCAATATACCTTCTGAACCCCTCTCTCTTTCTTCTTCTTCTAGAACCCCAATTATTTCAATATTGTTTCGTCTTATGGTATCACTTATCTCGCGAATTCTCCCCCTCATGGTCTCGTAGTTTTTTGTCTCTCTTTTGTTCAGCTTCTTTATTCTCTGTCATTTGTTCTTCTATATCACTAATTCTCTCTTCTGCCCCATTTATCCTGGCAGTAAGAGCCTCCATTTTTTATTGCACCACATTAATGGTTTTTTGATTTCTGCTTGGTTAGATTTTAGTTCTTTTATTTCTCCAGAAAGTGCTTTTATTTCTCCAGACAGGTATTCTCTAATATCTTCCATGCCTTTTTCAAGCCCAGCTAACACCTTGAGAATCATTATTCTGAACTCTAGATCTGACATATTACCAATGTCCATATTGATTTGGTCTCTAGCCTTCGGTACTGCCTCTTGCTCTTTTTCTTTTATAGTGAGTTTTTAGTCTTCTCATTTTATCCAAGTAAGAATATATGAAGGAGAGAATAAAATACTAAAAGGGTGGCAAATACCCCAGTAAAATGTGCTTTATCCAAATAAGAAGAGAATTCAAATCATGGGGGGAAGAAAGACGGTAAAAAGAAGTTCAGGAGGGGCGCCTGGGTGGCTCAGCAGGTTAAAGCCTCTGCCTTTGGCTCAGGTTATGATCCCAGGGTCCTGGGCTCGAGCCCCACTTCAGGCTCTCTGCCTGGTGGGGAGCCACCCGCCCCGCCTGTCTCTCTGCCTACTTGTGATCTCTGTCTGTCAAATAAATAAATAAAATCTTTTAAAAAAAGAAGTTCAGGGGAAAAAATTGAGAAAATATAAAAAATAAAAAATATATATTAGACTGGTGAATAGAACAGAGTCACCCACTTAATTTTGGAGTATTTTGGTCTCTTAGAAGAAACTACCTCTCAAAATTTTAAAGAATGAATATATATATGTATACACACACAGACACACACACACACACACACACACACACACACAAGAAGGGTAAACACGATGAAGAGATGGAATATGACTATAAAGATGAAAATTTTAAAAAATTTTCTAAAAAAGGAGTTAAGATAAGTTGGTTTGGAGAATAAAGAAAAAGAAAGTGGAGAGAATTTGCTCAGGCTGGATACTAGAGCAAAGCCCTGTGCTTCATTTATGGTATATTTTGATCTATTAAAAGTTGTATCCCAAATTTTTTTTGGAAGAAAAACCCTATGTGTATACAAAAAATAAATTTAGATACAATGAAGTATAAAATAGGACTATAATAATGAAGGATCAAAAAGATTTTTTTCATGAAAGGTATTGTTAAGGTAAATTAGTTAAAAAAGGTAAAAAAGGAAAGAATAAAAGTTAAAAAACTTTTAGCATAAGAAAAAAATAAAATGAAAAAAATTAATTAACTTTGGAAGACTAAAGAATCATGGGGAGAAAGCCATGAATTCCATGCTTTGCCTTCTCCTCCTCTCGGATTTTGCTGTTCACCTTGGTAAGTGAACTTGGTCTTGGCTGGATTTCTTGCTGATCTTCTGGGGTAGAGGCCTGTTGTGGTGATTCTCAAGTGTCTTTGCCCGAGTCTGAATTGCACCACCTTTACCAGGGGCCAGGCTAAGTAATCTGCTGGGGTTCAGTTTTGGGAGTTTTTGTTCCATGAACATTTTCCATAGTGTTATGGAAGATGGGAATGAAAATGGTGGCCTCCCAATCTCTGGCCTGAAGGAGCTGAGAGCTCGGAGCCCCACTCCTCAGTGTGCCCTCCGAGAAAGCACCTAGTCACTCCCATCTCCCTGGCCACCGGCCATGCTCTGAGCTCACCCAGCCTGTGACCAAGTGTCTCTGTCTTTGGCACACAGCCCTGTCTGGTGTCTCCAAACCCAGCAGATCCCTGCAGTCGTCCAGGGGGGGTCTCCCCAGATCTTGTGGGATCCCTGCTCAAAGAGCAGTGGTCTGGCTGTGTGATGGATCACAGTTTAAGGTAACCCCCCAATTGAGAGCTCACTCCTTGGCTCTGTCTCTGTAGCCGGCTTCCCCCCTCTAATACTTGCAAGCTCTGTGACACTCAGACTCTGCCAATCTTTCTGTGACCCCATGGGACCTGCGACCACGCTGTTGCTGTGTGGGTTTCACCCTGGCTTAGCCTCTGGAGCGATGTCCCTCAGTGGAGCAGACTTTTAAAAGTTCTGATTTTGTGCTCCATTGCTCCACCACTTGCCAGGATCTGGCCCCTACCCCCATGGTCTATCTTCTTGTCACTTTGGATTCACTTCTCCAGAGGTCCTACCTTTGAGAAAGTGGTTGATTTTCTGTTTCAAGAATTGCTGCTCTTCTTCTCTTTACTCCTGTTGGATTTGTAGGTGTTCGGAATCGTTTGATAAAATATCTAGCTGATCTCCTCCTTCCTGATGTCACCTCAGCCTGCTACTCCTCTGCCATCTTCCAATTATCCTGATTAGGTGATTTTGAGGCTCTGATCACATTTTTTAATATTTTAAATTAAATTAAAATTTTTTTATTTTATATTTTTAAAAATATTTTTATATTTTATTTTATTTTATATAAAAATAACTTCATTTTAGTTTTTCAGTATTCCAAGATTCTTTTTATGTACCACAGGCAGTGCTCCATGCAATTCATGTCCTCCTTAATACTCACAGCCAGGCTCACCCCCCCTCCCCCGCCCTCTAAAATCCTGTTTGTTTCTCAGAGTATACAGTCTCTTATGGTTGGTCTCTCTCCCTCCAATTTCCCCCACTTCACTTTTCTTTTCCTTCTCCTAATGCCCTCTGTGTTATTCCTTGTTTCACAAGTAAGTGAAACCGTATGATAATTGGCTTTCTCTGCTTGACTTACTTCACTCAGCATAATCTTTGGTGAACCATGATCTTTCACTCCTCCAAATTGTTCTGACTGAAATTCACTTTCCTACTTTTCTACCTATTGCATTACTTCAAGGCCCAGTTCAAATGGTACCTCTTTTACAAAACCTTCTTAAGCCCCTGCAGACAGAATTAGCAGGTCCTCCTCATAGCACTTATTTGCATGATTCTACTTGTCTTATAGTAACTATTATTTTTCTCCTGCTGCACTAGTATGTTACATCTCGAAGATTCTTCCTACCACTTACCCACACATAGAAGAGAGGCCCCTCTATTGGCTACTTACCTATTTGTGAGCCCTCCCTGTCAGTCCTGATCCATTCCCAGTTTTCTGCAGTTTCTGAAGCTGTTCTATGTGTTTTCCTGTGGAAATTGATGGCTGGTTAAAGAAAGAGAATGACACTAAATTCTTATTATCTATAGTGGAATAAACTCTCTTCAAGAAGAGTGGACTCTGGAAACAGACTTCAGACTTTGAAAACTGGTTCTGCCGCATTAGTTTTGTGACATTGAGCTTGTATCAGTCTTAGATTCCTTATCTGTAAAATGAGACTAAGGGTTCACTACTTTATAGAGTAGTTTTGAAGATAATGGTGAGATAATCTTTGTGAAGCACTTAGAACAGGACTTAGTGCAGATAAAGTGCTCAAATAATGGTATCTGTTACCATCATCATCACTATCATTATTATCATCACCATTTTCTCATTTTGTCAATAATAATTCAGCATATTCCAGAACCTAGAATTAGTTTCCCTTGGCAGAAGGTCTTATTCAGAGTCCCCATTGCTGCTATCATTCCATCCCCTATTTCCTTGAGTCAGGAAATGATCCTTTCTCATGTGGAAAGTAGTGACCTCTCTGAGACTGTATATGTGGATCATCTTTATGAGATTGGACTTCCCTAAATGTACTGAGATGGTAACAATGCTGTTATGGCCTGTAGGGAACAGCCAACCCCTGTGGTGTCTTCTGAAGTTAGAAGAAAGTATTCATGTAACTGAGGTTTGGGGCCTAAAAATATTTAGGCACATGAGAGAAAAAATTCATGTCACTGTTCCCTTCATTGTTCTGAGAGGGTAAATGTGGTTAGGGTTACTCCTAAATGCTAGAGCTTTGCAAGCTACCTCAGGCTTAAGGCATGTCTAGTTGCATGTGATCTAGTTAACATGGCTCCTTTGTGCTTATGTCCCTACTATTATTTGTGATCCTTTAGTGAATTTTTGCTTGAATGTTCTATTCTTACAGCAATTGTGCTAGAATTAATAAAAGCAGGACTATATACCTACCTTGGTACAGAGTAGGGAAACTATAGAGGGAATCCTTTGGTCCCTGATCCCTATAATGGTGGCAGCACTGATTGGTGACAAGTTCTCAAGGAGAAGAAAGTTCTCTGGGGGAGAAAGTCTTTGCAGCAAATCTTAGCCCTTCCTTCCCACATAAAATCTCTTGCTTCACTGCCCTTTTAGAGCATAATAGCATAAATAATAACTAACAATTATAGAGTGTTTATTATGTCCCAGGCACTGAAGTAAGTATACAATCTCATGTAACCCTCACTACAACCTCATAAAGTAGTTACTATTATTACTTCCACTTTACTGAGGAGAAAACTTGAGGTATAGAGAGATTATGAATTTGCTTAAGGTCCTACAGTTGATAAAAAGCATAACTGAGATTCAAACCTGGCTATCTGACTCCAAAGCCTGCATTTCTTTTAACATTTTACTATGAAGAGTTTCAAACATAAACCAAAGTTAAAAAAAAAAAGTATAATGTACTCCCCATGTGCCTACCACCCAGCTTCAACATTTACCACCCATATGCCCATTCTTATTTCATCTGTACTCCTACCCATATCCCCAGCCAAGACATCATGTATGTATTTCATCCATAAATTATTCAATATATATCTCTAAAAGATAAGGACTTTTTGAAACCAAAATTAAAATACCATCATCATACCTAAAAGAAAATAAAACAAAACAAACAGTAATTCCTTAAGAGTGCTATCTAGTCAATGTTCAAATACTCCATATTTTTTTAAAATCAGGATCCAAAAAGATATATGTATTACAACTGCTCAACATGTTTCTCAAGTCTCATTTAACTAACAAGAACCTCTATTCTTTTTTTTTTAATTTTTTATTTTTTATAAACATATATTTTTATCCCCAGGGGTACAGGTCTGTGAATCACCAGGTTTACACACTTCACAGCACTCACCAAAGCACATACCCTCCCCAATGTCCATAATCCCACCCCCTTCTCCCAAACCCCCTCCCCCCAGCAACCCTCAGTTTGTTTTGTGAGATTAAGAGTCACTTATGGTTTGTCTCCCTCCCAATCCCATCTTGTTTCATTGATTCTTCTCCTACCTACTTAAGCCCCCATGTTGTATCACCACTTCCTCATATCAGGGAGATCATATGATAACTGTCTTTCTCTGCTGGATTTATTTCGCTAAGCATGATACGCTCTAGTTCCATCCATGTTGTCGCAAATGGCAAGATTTCCTTTCTTTTGATGGCTGCATAGTATTCCATTGTGTATATATACCACATCTTCTTGATCCATTCATCTGTGGATGGACATCTAGGTTCTTTCCATAGTATGGCTATTGTGGACATTGCTGCTATAAACATTTGGGTGCACGTGCCCCTTTGGATCACTACGTTTGTATCTTTAGGGTAAATACCCAATAGTGCAATTGCTGGGTCATAGGGCAGTTCTATTTTCAACATTTTGAGGAACCTCCATGCTGTTTTCCAGAGTGGCTACACCAGCTTGCATTCCCACCAACAGGGTAGGAGGGGTCCCCTTTCTCCGCAACCTCGCGAGCATCTGTCATTTCATGACTTGTTGATTTTAGCCATTCTGACTGGTGTGAGGTGATATCTCATTGTGGTTTTGATTTGTATTTCCCTGATGCCAAGTGATATGGAGCACTTTTTCATGTGTCTGTTGGCCATCTGGATGTCTTCTTTGCAGAAATGTATGTTCATGTCCTCTGCCCATTTCTTGATTGGATTCTTTGTTCTTTGGGTGTTGAGTTTGCTAAGTTCTTTATAGATTCTGGACACTAGTCCTTTATCTGATATGTCGTTTGCAAATATCTTCTCCTATTCTGTCAGTTGTCTTTTGATTTTGTTAACTGTTTCCTTTGCTGTGCAAAATCTTTTGATCTTGATGAAATCCCAATAGTTCATTTTTGCCCTTGCTTCCCTTGCCTTTGGCGTTGTTCCTAGGAAGATGTTGCTGCGGCTGAGGTCGAAGAGGTTGCTGCCTGTGTTCTCCTCAAGGATTTTGATGGATTCCTTTCGCACATTGAGGTCCTTCATCCATTTTGAGTCGATTTTGTGTGTGGTGTAAGGAAATGGTCCAATTTCATTTTTCTGCATGTGGCTGTCCAATTTTCCCAGCACCATTTATTGAAGAGGCTGTCTTTTTTCCATTGGACATTCTTTCCTGCTTTGTCAAAGATTAGTTGACCATAGAGTTGAGGGTCTATTTCTGGGCTCTCTATTCTGTTCCATTGATCTAAGTGTCTGTTTTTGTCTCAGTACCATGCTGTCTTGATGATGACAGCTTTGTAATAGAGCTTGAAGTCCGGAATTGTGATGCCAGCAACGTCGGCTTTCTTTTTCAATATCCCTTTGGCTATTCGAGGTCTTTTCTGGTTCCATATAAATTTTAGCATTATTTGTTCCATTTCTTTGAAAAAGATGGATGGTACTTTGATAGGAATTGCATTAAATGTGTAGATTGCTTTAGGTAGCATAGACATTTTCACAATATTTATTCTTCCAATTCAGGAGTATGGAACATTTTTCCATTTCTTTGTGTCTTCCTCAATTTCTTTCATGAGTACTTTATAGTTTTCTGAGTATAGATTCTGTGTCTCTTTGGTTAGGTTTATTCCTAGGTATCTTATGGTTTTGACCACGACCAAGTGGGATTTATTCCAGGGCTGCAAGGTTGGTTCAACATCCGCAAATCAGTCAATGTGATACAACACATCAATAAAAGAAAGTACAAGAACCATATGATACTCTCAATAGATGCTGAGAAAGCATTTGACAAAGTACAGCATCCCTTCCTGATCAAAACTCTTCAAAGTGTAGGGATAGAGGGCACATACCTCAATATCATCAGAGCCATCTATGAAAAACCCACCGCAAATATCATTCTCAATGGAGAAAAACTGAAAGCTTTTCCGCTGAGGTCAGGAACACGGCAGGGATGTCCATTATCACCACTGCTATTCAACATAGTACTAGAGGTCCTAGCCTCAGCAATCAGACAACAAAAGGAAATTAAACGCATCCAAATCGGCAAAGAAGAAGTCAAATTATCACTCTTCGCAGATGATATGATACTATATGTGGAAAACCCAAAAGACTCCACTCCAAAACTGCTAGAACTTATACAGGAATTCAGTAAAGTGTCAGGATCTAAAGTCAATGCACAGAAATCAGTTGCATTTCTCTACACCAACAGCAAGACAGAAGAAAGAGAAATTAAGGAGTCAATCCCATTTACAATTGCATCCAAGAACCTCTATTCTTAACCACTGCACTCTAATCTAGGTTTTCTATTATGAAGAAATGTGACAGTTTCCTTACAGCAGTTCTCAATCAGGGATTAAAAGCTTTAAGGGACTCTATGAATCTCTTTAAATTAAAAATAGTTTTTAAAATTTTTCATGTTTGTGTGGGTTAATTTGGCTGTTATTAAAGTCTCAAAGTCTTAAGTAAGACTCATAACAACGGTAAAGTAGATACTATTGTCACAGAAAATTGTGGACCACAAAAGCTAAGGGAGGAACATAAAGTGGCTAGTTGGAGGTTTCTTCATGAGGGTGGAGAATGAAGTTAAATTCTGTTGTTTAACTTTAAATTTGAGAGATTTTAACAAATTACTTTTGAGAGAAATAGAAATAGTTAAGGATTGACTAATGTCTCCTAAAAAGATCAGGGTTATACTTGGGGACTCTTAAGACCCATCCATCCATCTATGTCTATCATCTATCTATTTATTTATAAATAATCTTATTTTATTTTTTCAGTGTTCCAAGATTCATTGTTTATGTACCACACCCAGTACTCCATGCAATACATGTTCTCCTTAATACCCACCTGGTTCCCCCATCCCCTCATCCTTCTCCCCTTTAAACCCTCAATTTGGGGGCATCTGGTTGGCTCAGTGTGTTAAAGCCTCTGCCTTTGGCTCAGGTCATGATCTCAGAGTCCTGGGATCAAGCCCCACATCAGGCTCTCTGCTCAGTGGAGAGCCTGCTTCTCCTCTGTATCTGCCTGCTGCTCTACCTACTTGTGATGTCAAATAAATAAATAAAATCTTTAACAAAAAACCCTCAATTTGTTTATCAGAGTCCACAGTCTCTCATGGTTCATCTACCCCCTTCATTTTCCCCTTCCTTCTCCTAATGTCCTCCGTGTTATTCTTTATGCTCCACAAGTAAGTGAAACCGTATGATAATTGACTTTCTCTTCTTGACTTATTTTACTCAGCATAATCTCCTCCAGTCCCATCCATGTTGATACAAAAGTTGGGTATTCATCCTTTCTGATGGCTGAGTCATATTCCATTGCATATATGGACCACATCTTCTTTATCCATGTTGAAGGACATCTTGGCTCTTTCCACAGTTTAGCAATTGTGGTTATTGCTGCTATGAACATTGGGGTACATATGGCCCTTCTTCTCACTAAATTACATATCTCTTTGAATAAAGCATCTTGGTATATTATGATTTTACTAAGTTGTGGTGAAAACCAAACTCTCATCTTGTAATGAATTCCCTATTTGATAGGATCTGTGACTCCACATGGGTTGGGGTAGGTAGAGACTGATTATGCAAGTTATCAGTGATTTGTCCCACAATAATAACTCCATTGAGTATGTGTAAAATTCTTTGATATTATATATACATTTATAAAAATGAAATGGCAATAAAGTTAGCATTAATCTTCCCTCTTTGCACCACCTTTTCCTAGATGAAATCCAACATCAAACACCCAATGGTATTATCACCAGCAGTATAGAACCCCCGAGGCTACCACAATACCCCAAATTGCCTATTCAGAGGAGTGGGGAATCTGACACTGGGAGGAAGTCTCCAAGCAACTGGTCTGTTTCAGACGGCAAGTTGGAGTCCTGTCCTGAAGTGGATGTAGGGAAGCTGGTGTCTAGGCTGCAGGATGGTGGGACCAAGTCCATACCAAAGGCCACCAATGGACCTGTACCAGGCACTGGGCCCACAAAAGTCCCCTCTTTCCACATAAAGAGACCAGCTCCTCGGCCCCTGGCTCACCATAAGGAGGGTAAGTGCTTGAGAATTCCATTGGAATCAGAATTGAAACCAGCAATTTTGCATCTTAAGATCTTTCTGAGGTTGGAGATAATTAAATAGGAATCTAGTTCCAATTTACTGTCACTAATATTGGAATTGTGGGTAAGAACATAAAAACCATTCACAATAATCACTGGAGTGTAAAGCTAATGAGGGTGGGGATTTGGGACCTGCTTTATTTACTTCTTTATCCCAAGTACTTAGAACAATGTTTGACTGTCACAAGGTAAGCACTAATTGTTTGTAAAATAAATTAATAATAATAATAATATTTTTATCAATGTTATTATTGCTGCTTTTGCCATTGAATATCTACTGTATCCCTGGCACTGAACTAGATATTGACAAATTATTTCTGATCCTTCACCTTACTGTGAAGAACACATTACTCTTTTTCTTTCCTACTAGAAAACTGAGGATCCTAGAGCTAAGTGACTTGCCAAAGGTTCACAGTTACTAACTGGCAGAGCTGGAATCTCAGTCTTACCAAGTGTGGCAGGTACCAAAGCCTGTGTTATTTCCAATAATTCAGAACTATCAATTCATATAAGAAGCTTTGAAATTCATGAACTAGTGGTTTCTCATTCTCACTTTTCAGATTAGTCAAAATACAGACAAACGGGCACAACTTCTGCAAAACTCTGGACTTTCTAAATTACAAATCCAAGATGTGGCTGACTTTGGTAAATTTAATTCGAGACTCATGTTTGGAGGTTGGGGGCTAATCCAGAGGGTATCTGGAGGGTGGTACATAATTCCATGAAGCTAATATGATATAATGGACAGAATATGGACTTTGATATCACAAAAGCTCAGACCCAAATTGTGACTCTTACTTTCTAGCTAGATGACCTTCTAAAAATGTGCCTTGATTTTTATCCTGTCTTGTTCCAGAAAGGATTTAAGGCTTTCACAATATAGAAAATATAAGAACTTAAAAATAGTAAGAATAATTTATTCAACAAGTATTTATCGAGTACTTGCTGTTTGTCTAGCCCCATTCTTGGTATTGAGGACATAAGAATGAATAAGACATAAGGTCCCTACTCTCTTGAGACTTATATCGGAGCTTAGCAAACTATGATCTTCACTGAAAAATATCAAAAGAAAAATAATATGTCATGACACATGAAAATTATATGAAATTCAAATTTCTGTGCCCATCAACAGATGCACAACAATTCATTTACATATTGTGTAAAGCTACTTTCACACTAAAACAGCAGAATTGTGTAGTAGCAACAGAGATCTTATTGCCCACAAGTCCTAAAATATTAACTATCTGATACTTTACAGAAAATGTTTGCTGACTTCTGCCTTAGATTCTAGAGAGTGCAGGTGAGAAAAAATGAAGCCAAGAGAGGGGGAAAATGGTAGGATAGTAGGGATATGGAAAGAATGAAGTTAGTCCACAAAATGTTTGCTGTGAAGCCTTACACACTTGCCAGAACAGTGTCACAGATTTGGCTCCAAACTTTCTAGAGAAAATGAAAAGAGAAAGAACTTAATAGTCATATAAATCCATGGTCTTGAGGTAATAATAAGCAAGTTGTTCAAAAAAACACAACTCATCCATTTTTGAAGCCAAAGAATACTTCTAAGAAGCATTTTATCTCAAGGATTATTGCATATGGGCTGATGACATTGTCTCTGGTCACAATTCAGTAAAATCTATTCTATGAGAGTCTGATAAGATTTCCACTAAGTAACTGACTATGAATTCTTTGGCTTGACCCAGTGATGCGTCTGTCTGTATGATTAATGGTTATTTAAGATCTGTGCACCTTGGTTTCTATATCTGTTAATAGGATTAACAGCTCATCCCACAGAACTATTGCTAAGGTTAAAAGAAATAACAAAATATCTGTCATATAACCAATATTCAAAATATGTTATTAATTCCCTTTCTCTGCCCTTCCTCTTCCTAAGATTTTTCTATTCAGGAAAATAGCCAACTAGAACCGGACTTCTATGTAGACACAGTTTCAAATTATAGGTCATGTGTTGACCTTCACATCAATCTGTTACAGAGTTGGGTAACTCAAATTATATTCATCACAGTGAAGTTTGTCTTGCCTGCTGCCAAGCCTTGAGGTCAGCTAGATCCTATAAGTTTAGCACACACAGTAACTTAGCCCTCTTTCTTCCATCATCTACTGCGAAGTTAAATTCCAGATGCATTCCCCCTTCCCCTTTCTCCACAGTCCTGCTCCAGACTTCTGGCAGCAAGTAACAGTTTCAGTTAATGTAAGTACTGATCTTACTGTCCAGTATCAGCCAGAATATCTAAATTTGGGCCACATAATTGCCTGCTTTTGCTTTATATCTTAAATCAGTCAGCAACAGACTAGTGTGATGCAGCTTTTCTCAAGGCGCCATGCCTCCAGCCTTAGCTACAGAAGACAGAACTGAGGTAGTGGTTCTGGCCTTGGTGGAAAATCAGGCAAACTTCTGCCTCCTTTTTTTCAAGCTTTTATTTAAATTCTAGTTAGTTAACATACAGTGTAACATTCATTTTAGGAGTAGCATTTAGTGATTCATCATTCACATATAATACCTAGTGCTCATCACAAGTGCCCTCCATAATATCCATTACCCATTTAGCCCATACCCCCCACACACCTGCCCTGCAGCAACCATAGTTGAGAGTCTCTTTTATGGTTTGCCTCTCTCTTTATTTCCCCCTATGTTCATCTTCCTTGTTTCTTAAATTCCACATATGACTGAAATTCTATGGTACTTGTTTTTCTCTGACTTATTTTCACTTAGCCTAATATGCGCTAGATCTACCCACATCATTGAAATGGCAGGATTTCAGGGTCTTTATTTATTTATTTATTTATTTAATTTTTTAAAGATTTTATTTATTTATTTGACAGAGACAGATCACAAGTAGGCAGAGAGGCAGGCAGAGAGAGAGAGAGAAGAGAGAGGAGGAAACAGGCTCCCTGCTGAGCAGAGAGCCCAATGCAGGACTCGATCCCAGGACCCTGAGATCATGACCTGAGCCGAAGGCAGCGGCTTAACCCACTGAGCCACCCAGGTGCCCAGGATTTCAGGTTTTTTGATAGTTGAGTAATATTTCATTTTATATATATATATATATATATATATCATGACTTTTTTCCATTCATCGGTCAATAGACATAGACATTTGGGATCTTTCCATAATTTGGGAACTATATATAATGCTGCTATAACAATCAATACCCTAGAGGAGAACACAGGTAGAAACCTCTTGGACATTGGCCATAGCAACTTCTTACTAGATAAGTCTCTGTAGTTGCCTCTTTGAAGTTTGCTCACTACTCACCTCTTTCTCCTTCCCTTCCTCCCCATTTTGGCTGTCACTCCAGTGATAGATTCCAGGCATCAGAACAAATATCAGTTAAGAAAATGCTATAAAAGACTGTCCTGACATATAACTGGTAGTTGTTATCTCCCCAAGTGCTGGCCAGCAGCCTAAATGACAGTCAGAGGGAAGGAACTGCCACCTGAGCTGACCCACTCTGCACCTTCCAGTTGTCACTCTATTTCAGCTCTTTTTATTCAGAGCTTTACCTACATGTCAAGAGCCAGTGCAAGGCCTCATTGCTTTAGTGATCCAACTGTGCCACTGTCTTGTCTTCCATCTCCATCCTTTGTCACAGTCCAACATTTGAGTGGACTTGATATTCTTTACATTTTTCCTCAGCAATTAAAAATAGCAAACACAAGCTGTGTGTTAAATCACATTGTTCTATGGCAGTTGGCTTAAAATAAAATCAAAATTGTTTGCTGTTACAATTTTGTCAAGGACTTTTTTCTGTTCCAGACATAGAACTGGATACTTTCTCTTTTTCTATTTTATCTAATTATGAGAAACCTATGAGATAGTCTCTTTTTTCTTCATTTCACATTTATTTCCCCCATTAAGGAACAACTGAGGCTTAGAGAAGTGAAACAACTTTCCAGCGTCACCAATGTTGTAAGATAGGAGGACAGAGCTTGAACTTTGGCTTCTTGAGTATCACATTTTTATTTATTAAACAGCTTTATCTACCTTCTCCTTTATATTGTCTAAGAAGCATTAGCTGTTAAGAGAGAAAAATTATACAAGCCAATATCCTATCCTTTCTTGATATCACTGCTTCTAACCAGGCTTGGCTTTGAAGAGGACTTTTCTCTAGTTTCTACAAAGGGACTTAGGACTTTCCTTTTGAGAATAAGGTGGGGAAGATATCTATTTACCTGCATTTGTTCATGTATTCCAGCATAGTGCTATGCAATGGGAGAGAAAGAGATGAAAGACCATGCATGGTCTCTGCCCTCCAGAGGTTCATGGCGAGGCTGGCATGTAAGCAACCAGTCCCAATCCAGTATGACCCATGTTCTGATGTGGGTGAGAATTAATTCCTGTTGGAGTATGGGGCAAGGAGCCCTTCACTCTGCCTTAGGTTCTGAGATAAAAATGAAGGATATAACTACACTGGAAACTTATAATATATGTGCTTAGGAGCACTTCTTGGCTCTTTCTTCTGCCTTACTAGAGAGAAAAGACTGCATTCTGATGGTGTCATTATGATGGTGTGTTCTAGGATTTGGAGAAAGCATGCTTGTAAGGCCTTGCTCAGCCACAGGGCCATTAATTCTCCACTACGGTAACTATTTCAATGAATAGCATTTGCATCTTCTCCAGAGGTATTAGAAACCGACTTGTTCTTGAAATAATTGGCTGTGCTGGCCATTATTCACATTTGGTTGTTTGAATTCATTATGCTTTAAAATCTGCTGCATTTGGTTTTAATTCTCTGCCTTTCCTAGAGCCTAACCCCCAAGTGATCCAAAAGAGTAATTAGTGGCTACAGGAGTAGAGAGGCTTTCAGGTGAGCATGGCAGAATTTCCTAGAAAGTAAGAGATGATTCTAGAAAATTGGAAGAATGTGCAAGTAGAAAGAACCACTCCTTATCATGCTGTTAGGTTGGGTGTAGATGAATATAAGAAAAGATCGGAGAAAGTTGCTTAAAGTGATTTCTTAGTACCTCTTGAGGTAAGAAATCAATAAGTGCTAAGATTGGCTATGGTCATTTTACAGAGAATGGGGAGGGAGAGAAGAGTCTGGGCTGGAGAGGGAGGTCAAATTTGTAGTAAAAGTCATGTTGTGGACCAAATTGAAAAGGAAATTAAGGGGATGTACAGTTTGTTAGAGAGATCATAGGCTCAGAAGGCTTAGTGAAGTCTCAGATTTGACAGGCTTCAGAGTCTCCCAGATATGATTTTGATTCCTAGCTCTGCCTCAGAGGTGTGGGACTTTTGGCAAGCCACAACCTCTCTAAGTCTTAGTATTATTTATAAAATGAAGATAATAATTATGCCCATGAGATTATTGCAACAGTGGAATAAGGTATCAATGTGCATAGCACATAATGAGTACTCAGTAAGTGGTAGCAGTTGATTTGCTTTTACAGGAAGCTAAATACTAGCTACATAATCTTAGGTAAACTTAACTTCTTTCAGCCAGTTTTATTAACTGTAAATGGGAACAAGGGCTACATTGTAGGAAACATTTTTGTGGGTAAAAATTAAGATTATGTATAGAAAACATTTATACAATAATACAATAGAAGTTCAAAAAGTGATGTTACTGGATGGGTAACAATTTCTCAGGAAATGGCAGCCATAGAAGATGGTACATGTTTACTCTTTTGTATTTAGGAGCCTATGGGAAGCCTCAAGCCTCAAGCATAGATGTCATCAAAGAACTCAGAGATACTCTTTCCACCCTTGAACTTCTTCTGACCTTGCCAAACACTGAGAAAGAGGAGGGCCATTGTTGAAGGGAAGGGACAAGGAAGGATTTTTAGCCATCCCTCAAGGTCCACTTCAAGTCCTATTCCTTCCATGAAGCCTTCTGCCCCAGGGAACTCTACCTTACCTCATTTCTTCTGACATTCAAGTTTGACCCTTTAATGTGGATGCTGAGTTACAGTATTCACACTTATTTCCCAAATGTATGACTTCATTGTCTAATTCTGTTTTAAGCCCCTGGAGGGCAAGGTCTATGTCATATCACTAAGACTGGGCACAAAAGCCCTCAAGAAACACAACATATTGAAAACCTTTCAATTTAGGTTTCAGAATAGCCCTGAAGTTTGGCTATATCATGTTTGTATGTGTCAAAGATGTCACAAGTGGGAACTTAAAAAAGAAAACCTCTGTATGTTGTCCTTCTATTGGACTGAAGTACATCATTTTTTTTTTTACTCAATATTTATTGAATATCAGTTATGTGCAAAGCAATTTACTTGGGCTTTTAGTGACTACAGAAATGGATCTTGTCATCAGGTTGCTTCCATTATAATATGGAACATAGAGACACCAAAACAAAGAGCACTGATTCAAAGTACAAGATGATTAGCACCTTAGGAGTCAGAGAAAAGAATTTGGAGCATCTTAGTCTTGGAGCACTTAAGCTGAATCTTAACAGATGTAAATTTAGGCATGTGGGAATAGGGTAAAGGGAACCTGGGGAAAATATGATCAATTGTGAAACAGGTATATGGAACAACAAATAATACTGTTTGTGTGGACTGTAGGATATGTGAAGAGAAATAGCAGAAAGGCAAATCACAAAGATCAGTTGAAGTCAAGTGGAAGAGGATAGTGACTTCCAGGTTAAAAATGATTGAGTTTATTCTGCAGGCAACAGGGAACTATAGAGTCTAAATCTAAATAATCTATTTTTGAAGAGATTTTCTTCAGGCTGGTTAAGTACATGATCAGAACTGGCTTCTAAAGTATGCCAAAACAGCATTTAAAAGTCAGCAGGGAGAGATATAGATAGGTCTATAGACTTATATCATGAACCCACTGATCTATGAAACAGTCCAAATCCACATTTCACAGGTATTGAAGTGATCTTGTCAAGGTCATACAACAAGTTAGTTTTAGTATTAAAACTGGAATCTAGCTCTCTTGACTCCCAGTTACATTACTCTTCCACCTCTGCCTCCTCATTGTGGTTTTACTGTGGCAAATTAGAGTTAAGAGAGAATAACACTGGAGTCTTTCAACCAAGAAACCCCTTTGCTGTGACTTCAAACTTTGACTTGTAATGAATCATCAGTGAAGAGACTAATGTTTGTTTTCTAAGGCCTTGGTTTGATGTCCATTTGGATTTGGCTGTAAGTTGGAAAGAAATGGGATTCATATTTAAGGAGGCATCATCTGGCTCTCTTATAAAGAAGAGCAGTCACACTAAGATGGACCCATGTTTGGGTAGAAGTGTTTTCTGACTCTGACTACAGCACATACTTCCTGCCCAACACCCCCTCCACTATCCAGTTGAAATGGAACAGCATTATCAGCTCTGATCATTTTGATCTGCAGTGACAAAATTAGTGTCATGTGTCCTGGTGGTTCCTAACTCTGGCTACACAGAGCATCACCTGGGGAACTTTTTTTGTTTTTCTTTTTTTTTTTTTTAAGATTTATTTATTTATTTATTTTAGAGAAAGAGAGTGGAGGGGGGGTGGGGCAGAGGGAGAGAGTACCTCATGCAGCCCAGTGCAGAGTCCGATACAGGGCTTGATCTCACAACCCAGAGATCACATACTGAGCTGAAACCAAGAGTTAGATGCTCAACCAACTATATCACCTAGGCATTCCACCTGAGGAGCTTTTAAACATACCCATACCCAAGTCATTACCCTAATAAATTAAACTAGGATCTCTGGGGATTGGGTTCAGATACTATATGATTTTAATGTTCCCAATGTATAGCCAAGGTTGAAAACTACTGGTACTTAGGTCTACATGGACTTCAGAAATCAGATGTATCTGAATCTATTGCCAATTATCTATGAGGTTACTTCTTATCTGTGTCTCTGTTTTCACAACTGCAGAATAGGACACTTTCTACCTTGGAAGTTTATGACCTATGTTTAAGGAGAATATATGCATAAAATACTGAGTATAGTATCCCAATATCTAGAACAGAGCAAGTGTTCAATAAAAAATAGCTAAAATTTTTACCAGTTATGTTATCACCGTTACTATTATTTTTACCATTTATAATTTTTATATGATTAATAATAACAAAACAGCAGGCACTAGGAAAAACAGCGGATGCAGGAACAAGAGATAGGGCTTTCAACCCTCACTCTATCACTTACCTAACTATGTGACTTGAATTACTTCATCTTTCTCAACCTAAGTTTTGTTCTCTATGAAATGAAGAAGATAAGACCCACTGCTTTTTCCCTCCCATGCTTATTGTGAACATCAAATAGTTATCTGGAAGACTGGTTTGAACAGTATAAAGTGTGTTAGAAAAATCAGATTATCATTATAATTTTGGTCATTTTTTAGCTGCAATTCTGTGTACCTAGCCTGGTGCTAGGGGGAATGGCATGTTCAGAAATAAAAGATACAGTCTAGATGGGGAGACAGAATTTGTATGTGTATAAACAAATTCTTCCATTAGAGGTATTACATTGTATTATCGTTGTCTTTTTTCATATCTGTCACCCTCACCAGAATGGCTGGCTAGCTGGAGGAATTAAAAAAACCCACAAGGCAATATATAAGTACTTCATGAGTGTTACCTGAAATGTTCAGCGGGGTGAAATCGGAGCTGTTTTGAGGGATGCTTACAGTACAGATAAGACAAGAGAGCTGGGGCATATATCAGGCAGGAAGCAAGCAGAGTCTAACACTTACTTATCCCTACTATATGCTAGGAAGTCTCATTAGGCACATTTAGTCCTTACGATCACCTGATGGTGAGAGGTTATTATACTCACTTTGCAAATGAATGGTCAAAAAGGGGAAATGGTCAAAAGGGGAATGGTCAAAAAGGGGAAATAACTGCCCAGAGTCCACTAACTTGGAAGCAGCAGCTCAATACCTCAAAATCAGGTCTACTCAACTCTAAACTTTCAGTATTTTCCACTATACCATAATGGCTCACCTAGAAGTAAGAATCAAGGGTTTGCAGGATGCTTGGGTGGCTCAGTTAGTTAAGCATCTGCCTTTGGCTTAGGTCATGATCCCAGAGGCCTGAAGTGGAGTCCTGAATTGGACTCCCAGCTCAGTGCAGGGTCTGTTTCTCCCTCTGCCTCTGCCCTCTCGCCTGCTTATGTTCTTTGTCTCTTTGCTCTCTTTCTCAAATAAATAAATAATATCTTAAAAAAAAAAAAAAGAAAGAAAGAATCAAGGGCTTGCTTTGACAGGGCAATTAGGAGACCAGTTAGAATAGAGTAGAGCTGGAAGATAAAGTCCAGATTTGCTGCCTGGGATTATAACTTGGGAGAAGCTCATAGAGGGCCTTGAATATATATTAAGGAATTTGAACTTCATCCTATACATTTTATAGCTACTGTATGACGTTTAAGAAGAAAAACAATGTTAAAATACTTAGGGTAAACCTTATAACAATATTATATGGATTAAAGTTTTTTTTTTATATTTACCTTAAAACTCTATAGAAGAAAACTTGAAAATATAGACATACTAAACAAAAAAAAATCAAGAAATATAAAAATCTACCAACAATATTCTTCTTCTTTATTTTTTAGATTTTTTTTAAAGGTTTTATTTATTATTTTGACAGACAGAGATCAGAAGCAGGCAGAGAGGCAGGTAGAGAGAAAGGGAGGAAGCAGGCTCCCTGCTGAGCACAGAGCCTGATGCAGGGCTCAATCTCAGGACCCTGAGATCATGACCTGAGCCGAAGGCAGAGACTTAACCCACTGAGCTACCCAGGCGCCCCTCTATTTTTTAGTTTTTATCTAAATTCCAGTTAGTTAACATAGAGTGTAATATTAGTATCAGGTGAACAGTTTAGTGATTCAACACTTAAAACATTCTACTAATCACAAATGCACTCCTTAATCCCCAACACCTAGTTATCCACCCACTCCCCATGTCCCCTCTGGTAACCATCAGTTTGTTCTCTATAGTTAAGAGTATGTTTCTTGGTGTGCAACTCACATTTTTTCCCCTATGATCATTTTTTTTGTTCTTAAATTCCACATTTTAGTGAAATCATGGTATTTGCCTTTCTCTGACAGATTTATTTTGCTTATATGGCACTCTGTAGCTCCATTTACATCATTGAAAATAGCAAGATTTCATTCTTTATAATGGATGAGTCATATTCCATTGTGTATGTATGTATGTGTATATATAAAGATATATATACACACAATATTGAATGCATATGTACACATATATATTTCATTGTGTCTATATATACATAATATATACAATATTCCACTATGTGTGTATATATATATACATATATATATAAAAGCCCTCTCCTCGTCACAAGTGCACAACCTAATCCCCATCACCTACTTAACATATTTCCCCACCCATCTCTCCTCTGACAGACATCTTTTGGTCTCTGTAAATTAAAAGACTGTTTCCTGTTTTCCTCTTTTTTCTCCTACTCATAATCATTTGTTTTGTTTCTTAAATTTCTTGAAATTATATGGTATTTTTCTTGCACTGACTCATGTATTTCACTTAGCATAATACTTTCTGCCTCCATTCAAGTAGTTGCATATAGCAAGATTTCATTCTTTGTAATAGCTGAGTAATAATGCTGCTGTGGGGGAGATGGGTGTGTATATGGGTGTATGATATGTCTATATCACCTCTTCTTTATCCATTTATCAGTCAGAAGTGGGCTGTTTCCATATTTTGACTATTGTGTATAATGTCGCTTATAAACATCAAGGTGCAGGAATCTCTTTGAATTGGTATTCTTGTACTGTTACAGTAGATACCTAGCACTGCAATTGCTGGATAATAGTGAAGTTCTATTTTTACCTTTTCTTTTTTTAAATTCTTACAAAATTTCATTTCATTTAATTTTTTTATCATCTAATTTTTCCTGTTATGTTAGTCACCATAAGTAGATCATTAGTTTTTTAAAATTATTTTTATTAACATATAATATATTATTTGCTCCAGGGTATTTTTACCCTTTTAAAAGCAACCTCCATACTGTTTTCCAGCATGTCTAAACCAGTTTGCATTCCCACCAACAGTGCACGAGGGTTCCCCTTTCTCCACATCTTCACCAACAACTGCTGTTTCTTGTGTTGTTGATTTCAGCCATTCTGACATACGTGAGATGGTATCTCATTGTAGTTTTGATTTCCGTTTCCTTGATGAGTGATGTTAAGCATCTTTTCATGTGCCTGTTGGCCATCTGGATGTCTTCTTTAGAAAAATGACTATTCATGTCTTCTGCCCATTTTTTAACTGGATTATTTGTTCTGGGGGTGTTGAGTTTTACAAGTTCTTTATACACATTGGATACTAACCCTCAATAGGATATGTCATTTGCTAATATCTTCTCCCATTCTGTAGGTTGCCTTTCAGTTTTGTTGATTGTCTCCTTCACTGTGCAGAAACCTTTTATCTTGATGAAGTCCCCAAATTTATTTTTGTTTTTGTTTCCCTTGCCTCGGGAGACATATCTAGTAAGAAGTTGCTATGGCCAATGTCAAAGGGGTTACTGCTTGTGTTCTCCTCTAGAGTCTTAATGCTTTGCCGTATTAGGTCACTAAGGTCTTTCATCCATTTTGAACATATTTTTGTGTATGGTGTAAGAAAGTCATCCGCTTTCGCCCTTTTGCATGTTGCTCTCCACTTCTCCCAACACCAGTTGTTGAGGAGACTGTCTTTTCCACATCAAATATTCTTTCCTGCTTTATCAAAGATTAATTGACCATATAGTTATGATTCATTTCTGAGATTTCTATTCTGTTCCACTGATCTATGTGTCTATTTCTGTGCCAGTACCATACTGTTTTGATCACTACAGATTTGTAATATATCTCGAAGTCCAGAATTGTGGTGCTACCAGCTTGGCTTTTCTTTTTCAAGATTACTTCGGCTATTTGGGGTCTTTTGTGGTTCCACACAAATTTTAGGATTGGTTATTCTAGCTCTGTGAAAAATGCTGTTGTTATTTTGATAGGGATTGCATTAAACATGTAGATAGCTTTGGGCAATATAGATTTTTCATGGTATTTTTTCTTCCAATCCATGAGCATAGGATCTTTTTCCATTTCTTTGTGTCATCCTCAATTTCTTTCATCAGTGTTTTGTAGTTTTCAGAGTACAGATCTTTTACCTCTTTGGTTAGGTTTCTTCCTGGGTATCTTACAGGTTTTGGTGCAACTGTAAATGGAATCAATTCCTTGATTTCTCTTTCTTCTGCCTCATTGCTAGTGTATAGAAGTGCAACTGACTTCTGTGCATTGAATTTATATCCCGCCACTGTGCTGAATTCCTGTATGAGTTCTAGCAACTTTGGGGTGGAGCCTTTTGAATTTTCTATATCGAGTGTCATGTCATCTGCAAATAGTGAATGTTTCACTTCTTCCTGGTGATCTGGATGCCTTTTATTTCTTTTTGCTGTATGCTTCCTGTGGCTGGGCCTTCCAGTGCTATGTTAAATAACAGTGGTGAGAGAAGACATCCGTTGTCTTGTTCCTGACCATAGAGGCAAAGCTCAGTTTTTCCCCATAGGGATGATATTAGCAATGGGCTTTTCATAAATGGCCTTTATTACACTGAGGTATGTTAGAGGGTCCCTCTAACCCTACTTTGTTGAGGGTTTTTATCATGAATGGATGTTGCACATTGTCACATTTTTTCCCTGCATCTATTGAAAGGATCATATGGTTCTTTTCCTTTCTTTTGTTAATGTGGCATATCCCGTAGATTGATTGTTGAATAGTGAGCCACGCTTGCAGCCCAGGAATACATCCCAGTTGATCCTGGTGAATGACTCTTTTAATGTACTGTTGGATTTGGTTTGCTAGTATTTTATTGAGAATTTTTGCAACCATATTCATTAGGGATGTTGGCCTCTTGTTCTCTTGTTTAATGGAGTATTCATCTGGTTTTGGTATCAGGGAAATGCTGGCCTCAGAGAATGAATTTAGAAGTTTTTCTTCCTTTTCTATTTTTTGGAATAGGCATTAACTGTTCTTTAAATGTTTGGTAGAATTCCGCTGGGAAGCCATCTGGCCCTGGACTTTTATTTGTTGGGAGACTCTTGATTGCTGATTCAATTTCTCTGCTGGTTTTCAGTTTGCTGAAGCATTCTATATCTTCCCGTTTCACTTTTGGTCATTTATATGTTGGGAATATAAATGTATCTATTCAGGAATGTATCAGTTTCTCCCAGGCTGTCCACTTTGCTAGCATATAGTTTTTCACAATATTCTAATTGCTTGCACATCCATGGTTTTGTTATTTCTCCTTCTCATTTGTGATATTATTTATTTGGGTCCTTTCTCTTTTCTTTTTTGGTTAAGTATGGCTAGAGGTTTATCAACTTTATTTACTTTTTTTCAAATAAACAGTTCGTGCTTTCATTGATCTGGGGTTTTTTTAAAATATTTTCTTTTTTTTTTTAAATATTTAGTTGATAGAGAGACAGTGAGAGAGAACATGAGAGGTGTGAAGGTCAGAGGGAGAAGCGGACTCCCCTTGGAGCTGAGAGCCCGATGTGGGGCTCTATTCCAGGACTCCAGGATCATGACCTGAGCTGAAGGCATTTGCTTAACCAACTGAGCCACACCGGTGTCTCTCAAATATTTTCTTTTTTAAAAAATTTACTTTAATTTTTTTCAGTGTTCCAAAATTCATCTTATATGTACCACACCCAGTGCTCCATGCAATACGTGCCCTCTATAGTACCCACCAGGAGGCTTACCCCCTACCTGCTCCCCTCCAAAACCCTCAGTTTCTTTCTCAGAGTCCACAGTCACTCATGGTTTTTCTCTCCCTCCTATTTCCCCCAACTCACTTCTCCTCTCCATCTCCCAATATCTTCCATGCTATTCCTTATGCTCCACAAGTAAGTGAAACCATATGATAATTGGCTCTCTCTGCTTGACTTATTTCACTCAACATAATCTACTCCAGTCCTGTCTATGTTGATACAAAAGTTGGGTATTCATTCTTTCTGATGGAGGCATACTACTCCATTGTATATATGGGCAATATCTTCTTTATCCATTTGTCTGTTGTACGGCAGTTTGGCGAATGTGGCCACTGCTGCTATGAACATTGGACCTCCTTTTCACTACACCTGTGTCTTTGGTGTAAATACCAAGTAGGGCAAATGCAGGGTCATAGGGTAGCTCTACTTTTAATTTCTTTTTTTTAAAGATATTATTTATTTATTTGACAGAGATCACAAGAAGGCAGAGAGGCAGGCAGAGAAAGAGGGAGAAGCAGGCTCCCTGCTGAGCAGAGAGCCCGATGTGGGGCTTGATCCCAGAACCCTGGTATCATGATCTGAGCTGAAGGCAGAGGCTTAACCCACTAAGCCACCCAGATGCCCCTACTTTTAATTTCTTAATGAATCTCTACCCTGTTTTCCAAAGTAGCTGCACTGACTTCATTCCCAACAACAGTGTAAGAGGGTTCCCCTCTCTCCACATCCACTGCAACATTAGTTGTTTACTGTCTTGTTGATTTTGGCCACACTGGTATAAAGTGTTATCTCAATGTTTTTTTTTTTAAATTTATTTTTTATTTTCAGCATAACAGTATTCATTATTTTTGCACCACACCCAGTGCTCCATGCAATCCATGCCCTCTATAATACCCACCACCTGGTACCCCGACCTCCCACCCCACGCCCCTTCAAAACCCTCAGATTGTTTTTCAGAGTCAATGTGGTTTTGATTTGAATCTCCTTGATGGCTAATGATGATGAACATTTTTTTCATACTTCTGTTAGCCACTTGTATGCCTTCTTTGGAGAAGTGTCTGTTCATGTCTTCTGCCTATTTTAGACATGATTATCTCTTTTGTGTGTGTTGAGTTTGAGGAGTTCTTTATAGATCTCAGATATCAGCCCTTTGTCTGTAGTGTCATTTGCAAATATCTTCTCCCATTCCGTGGGTTACCTCTTTGTTTTGTTGACTGTTTCTTTTGCTGTGCAGAAGTTTTTGATCTTGATGAAGTCACAAAAGTTCCTTTTCACTTTTGATTCCTTTGTCTTTGGAGACATATCTTGAAAGAAGTTGCTGTGACCGATGTCAAAGAGGTTACTGCCTATGTTCTCCTCTAGGATTCTGATGGATGCCTGCCTCATGTTGAAATTTTTTACCAATTTTGAGTTTATATTTGTATCTTGTTGATCACAGCTTTGTAGTAAAGCTTGAAATCAGGAAATGTGATGCCCCAAATTTTGTTTTTATTTTTCAACATTTCCTTAGTAATTCAGGGTCTCTTCAGGATCCATACAAATTTTAGGATTGTTTGTTCCAGCTCTTTGAAAAATGCCGGTAAAATTTTAATCAGAAGGGCATTGAAAATATAGATTGCTCTAGGCAGTATAGACATTTTAACAATGTTTATTCTTCTAATCCATGAGCATGGAGTACTCTTTTTGTGTCTTCTTCAATTTCTTTCATGAGTGTTCTGTAGTTCTTCGAGTAAAGATCCTGTACCTCTTTGGTTAGGTTTATTCCCAGGTATCTTTTGGTTCTTAGTGCTATAGTAAATGGAATTGATTCTCTAATTTCCCTTTCTGTATTTTCATTGTTAGTGTATAAGAAAGCCACTGATTTCTGTACATTGATTTTGTATCCTGCCACATCACTGAATTGCTGTATGAGTTCTAGTAGTTTGGGGGTGGAGTCTTTTGGGTTTTCCATATAAAATATCATGTCATCTGCAAAGAGAGAGAGTTTGACTTCTTCATTGCCAATCTGAATACTTTTTATTGCTCTTCATTGTCTGATTGCTGTTGCTAGGACTTCTAATACTATGTTGAACAAGAGTGGTAAGAGTGGGTATCCTTGTCATGTTCCTGATCTCAAAGGGAAGGCTGTCAGCTTATTCCCATTGAGGATGATATTTGCTGTGGGTTTTTCACAGATAGATTTTATGAAGTTGAGGAATGTTACCTCTATCCCTATACTTTGAAGTCTTTTAATCAGGAATGGATGCTGGGTTTTGTCAAATGCTTTTTCTGCATCAATTGAGAGGACCATGTGGTTCTTCTCTCTTCTTATATTGATTTTTTCTATCACATTGATTGATTTGCAAATGTTGAACCATCCTTGCAACCCAGGGATGAATCCTACTTGGTCATGGTAGATAATCTTTTTAATTTGCTGTTGGATCCTATTAGCTAGGATCTTGTTGCGAATCTTAGCATCCATATTCATCAGGGATATTGGTCTGAAATTGTCCTTTTTGATGGGGTCTTTGCCTGGTTTGGTTTTCAGGGTAATGCTGGCTTCATAAAAAGAGTCTGGGGCACACCTGGGTGGCTCAGTAGGCTCTCTGCTCTACAGGGAGCCTGCTTCCTCCTCTTTCTGCCTGCCTCTCTGCCTACTTGTGATCTCTATCAAATAAATAAATTAAATACTAAAAAAGAAAAAATAAATAAAAGAGTCTGGAAGTTTTCTTTCTGTTTCTATTTTTAAAAGAACTTCAGAAGACTAGGTATTATTTCTCCTTTGAATGTTTGGTAGAATTCCCCAGGGAATCTGTCAGGTCCTGGGTTCTAGTTTTTGGGGAGGTTTTTGATCACTGCTTCAAACTTGTTACTAGATATTGGTCTATTCAGGTTGTCAACTGCTGCCTGATTCAGTTTTGGAAGTTTATAGGTTTCCAGGAATGCATCCATTTCATGTTGATCACAGCTTTGTAGTAAAGCTTGAAATCAGGAAACGTGATGCCCCAAATTTTGGTTTTATTTTAACATAATGGCATATAACTTTTTTTTTTTTTGTTTAGATGGCTTGGTTTTATTATTGTGTTTAAATTCTCTGCAGATATCACACCCCCTTGTTGCCTGACCTGGGGCGTATCACTCACACCACCCTGCCCCCACCTCGGTATACTACTGCTTAGGAGTGGAATTTTATTGTTTTATACTCTCACCAGCAATGGATGAGAGTTCCAGTTGCTCTACAATTTCGCCAACATTTGGTACTGTCAGTCAGCTGATTTTAGTAATCTTAACTGATCTAACAAGTTGTGTCTTACTGTACAAACCATAAGTGACTCTTAACCTCACAAAACAAACTGAGGGTTGCTGGGGGGGGGGCATATAACTTTTGATAAGAATTTCTGATAATTGTTTCTGTATCGGTGTTAGTTGTGATCTCTCCCTTTTCATTCATAATTTTATTAATTTGGGTCCTCTCTCTTTTCTTTTGGGTCATTTTGCCCAATGGTTTATCAATCTTATTGATTCTTTCCAAAAACCAGCTTCTAGTTTCATTGGTGTATTCTACCATATCTCTAATTTCTATCTCATCGATCTGTGCTCTAATCTTGATTATTTCCCTTCTTGTGTGTTGTGTTGGCTTAAGTTGTTGTTGATTATCCAGTTCATTAAGGTGTAGACAGCTTGTGTATTCTGGATTTTTCAGTTGTTCTGACTGAGACTTGGATGGTTATGTATTTCCCCCTTAGGGATGCCTTTACCATATTCCATAGGTTTTGGACCAATATGTCTTCATTCGTATTGGTTTCCATGAATTTTTTATGTTATTTGTTGATTTCCTGGTTGATCCAAACATTATTAAGCAGGGTAGCATTTAGTTTCCAAGTGTTTGAATTTGTTCCAAAATTTTCTTGTGATTGGATACTAGTTTCAAAGCATTGTGGTCTGAGAATATACAGGGAATAATCTCTATCTTTTGTTATCAGGTGGACCCTGATTTGTAACCCAATATGTGGTCTACTCTGTAGAAAGTTCCATGTGCACTCAAGAAGAATGAGTATTCTGTTGTTCTAGGGTTGAATGTGCTGTATATATCTATGAAGTTCATCTGGTCCAACGTGTCATTCAAAGCTCTTGTTTACTGATTTTCTGCTTAGATGATCTATTACTGAGAGTATCATGTTAAGATCCCCTATTATTAATGTAATCATATCAATATGACTCTTTATTTTGATTAACAATTGGCATATGTAGTTGGCCGCTCCCATATTGGGGGCATAAATATTTAGAATTGTTAGATCTTCTTGGTGGATAGACCCTTTAAGAATGATGTAGTGTCCTTCTGTATCTCTGACTACAGTCTTTAGTTTAAAATCCAATTTATCTGATATGGGAATCACTACCTCAGCTTTCTTTTGAGGCCCATTGGCACGAAAGATGATTCTCTATCCCTTCACTTTCAGTCTGAATGAATCTTTAGGTTCCAGATGGGTCTCTTGTAGACAGCATATGGACGGGTTCTATTGTTTTTCCAATCTGTAATCCTGTGCATTTTATGGGAGCATTTAAGCCATTTATATTGAGAGTGGTTATTGAGAGGTAAGTTTTTATTGACATCATGTTGCCTGTGAAGCCCTTGTTTCTATAGATTGTCTCTGTAAGTTTCTGTTCTATGTCTTTCTTAGGTTTTTTTCTTCTTTTATAGAATCCCCATTAATATTTCTTGTAATGTTGGCTTGGTGGTTACATACTCTTTTAAACCTTGCTGGTCTTGGAAGCTCTTTATCTCTCCATCCATTTTGAATGTCAGCCTTACTGGGTAAAGTATTCTTGACTGCATCTTCTTCTCATTTATTGTCCTATATATGTCTTGCCAGCCCTTTCTGGTTTGCCAGGTTTCTGTGGACAGGTCTGACCTTCCTCTGTACACAAGGAATCTCTTCCCCCTAGCTTCTGTCAGAAGCTCCTGTCTAAAATTATGATTTGTCAGTCTCACAGTCAAGTGTTTCAAGGTCTTTCTAGATTCGTTGATCTTGAGGGGTGTTCTCTCTGCCTCTAGGACATGAATGCTTGTTCCATTCCCCAAACTGGGAAAATTTTCATCCAGAATTTGTTCAACTATATCTTCTAGTCTTCTCTCTTTCTCCATCCTCTATGGGATCCCAATAATTCTAATATTGGACTATTTTATGGGGTTATTTATTTCCCCAATTCTGTTTTCATGGCTTCTATGTTGTTTCTTCCATGCCTCCTTCTGATCCTTTTTCTCTATCAGTTTGTCCTCTAGATCACTAATTCTATGCTCTTCTTGGTTACCCTAGCTGTTAGAGTATTTAGATTAGATTGGATATCATTGATAGCACTTTTAACTTCTTTCTGGGTGGCTTTCACTTCTGCCCTTAGAGATTCTATGTTGTCACTAATGGTTTCCTCCAACCTCACCATTGCCTGGATTATTGTTACTCTGTGTTCCCTTCCCAACATACTGTTTATATCCATAGCCAAGAGTTCTGATGGAAAGGGCACAATCTCTGAATTTTTCCTCTGTTGTGTGTTCCTCCTCCTAGTCGTTTTGGTGAGAGTTGGTTGAGAAAATGTATAGCTGAATATATCAACTACAATCCAGGCAAGGTGCACCCTGGAACATTTCAGAGCAATCAGAGTCACCATTGAAAAGAAAGAAAAAAAGAAAAAGAGAGAGAAAGGATGAACAAGAGAGAGAGAGCGAGCAAAGGGAAGACCAAGCCAGAATAAGCCCCCACAAGTAAGATTGATATGGTATAAAAACAAAAACCGAGAAACAAAAAGACTGACAGATAAATGACAAAAAAAAAGAACCTAGTCAAAGTGAACCCCAAGGATGAGATTTATATTCTACCAGAACAATAACAAATACACATAAACACTGACAGAAGAAAAAATTGGGAGGGTGGTTATAAATCCTCAGTGTGGCAAGGAAGGGTATTTTGATTCTTCCTGGGTCACATACTCTTTTAAACCTTGAAATGAAAGTGGATGTATCTCTACACACTTTACTCCCTTTATCTCAACTTCCCAGAGATAAAGGGAAATTAAAACTGGTTTATATATAGGGGTAGTATTGATTAGCGAAAGAGGATTACCTTGAAGCTTATATGTATATTAAAGAAAAGAAAAGGAAAGGAAAAACACAGGTATATGTATTTAAAAAGTTCAAGTTAAAAGGCTATTATGCACTGGGGAGGGTATGTGCTCTGGTGAGTGCCGTGAAGTGTGTAAACCATGAAGTGTGTAAACCTGGCGATTCACAGACCTGTACTCCTGGGGATAAAAATACATTATATGTTTACAAAAAATTTTAAAAAATGAAAAAAGTCTATTATGGAATATGTTGTATTAAACCTCTAGTTGTAATGGTAAGCAGGTTAAAAATTTTTAAAAGAACAAGAAAAATGAGAACGAATTAAGAATAAATGTTGTATCTATGAAATACACAGATTTTAAGGCAATACCGGGTGCTTATTATATTGTTTTCCCCTGATGTTTGGGTTTTACAGTTTTATGGGGACACTGTGGTGGTTGTCCTCTTGTTCTCTTCCTTGCTTTCTGGGGGAGGGACCTGCCACATTTTTTTTTCAGTGTTGCTTGGGTTTAGTCCTCCTGCCCCCTATCAAGGGGCTGGGCTCTCTGGAAACCAGTTTTTCAGGCTTTTGTTTTCTGGAGGTTTTTGTTCTTTGGAAGCTTTCTGCTGCTTTTCAGAGGTTTGGTGGAAAGCAAACTGCACCCAGACTTCTGCCTCAGAGAGAAGCCTCAGACTGTTCCCTTCTGGGTGGTCCAGAACACACCAGATTCCACCTCCGCAAACTGCTGTACCCTGCAACCTCCCATAGGCAGTGCACATACCCAGCCACCATCTCAGGGGTCACCTGAAGTGCCCACTTGTCTTTGCACCCCCATGCCACTAAAACCACAAGTAGTATTGGTCCAGGGAGCCCACTTCCTGTAGCTGCCTTTGCTGAGACTGCTATCTGGGGTTCAGACCTCAGGGTTACACAGGTTGCCTCTGAAGGATCCCGGCCAGAGATTGTGCTGAGTTCATTCAGGCCCGGGCTTCGATCATCCAGACCCTCCTCTGGTCCTTGAAACTGCTGACTAGCACTCGCACAGAGCTTTCTCAGGTGTGGGTGGGGAGTGGGTCAGATCCTGGTTGTGCAGTGCTCATAGAGTACAAAAGGCTGTAGTTCTAGAGAGTTCAGGCTGGCAACCACACCAGACTCTCTCATGCAGGGACGGGAGCGTGCCCAGCCAAGTGGTGGTGCAAACTGCCCAACCCCAGGGGCTCAGGGACCAGGAACTGGAGGCTTCACCACACTCTCTTTGGCCCAGGTGGTCACAGTGATAGCTGTCCTGGGTCTGTGGGCTTAGGCCCATGCCCATGACTGCCCAACTTCACCAGTTTCCCATTAAGATCTTTTGCTTTTTTTGAGTGTTTTTAACCAGACTCCAAGTTAATGCTGGTCCCCAATCACAGGGCACTTTCATATTGCATATTACTTTCCAATGGGTCACTTCTGGTGGCTCCCTTCCCCGTCTGTTTATCCTCTGATATCAGACCGAGCGTCCCCACTCTGTTTTTCCTCTCCACTGGTGTGTTCTGTCCCTGTAGACATCCAGAAGTGTATAATCCTACATCTCAGGCTTATTTCATGGGTGTACAAAGTCTTCTGGGAGATAATTAACTCTCTTAAGGGGACTGGTTGAAACAGGGTCTCCTACTTCTCTGCCATCTTGCTCCCTCTTCTCTCATTGATCTGTTTTATTGGGTATATTTTAGGTTCTGTTTCATTTATTTTTGCTTTAGTCTTTATTATTTCCTTCCTTCTCCTGGTTTTAGGCTTTGTTTATTATTCATTCTCTAGCTCCTTTAATTATAAGTTTAGGTAATTTAAATCTTTTTTGCCTCTTGAGGTAGACCTATATTCCTATATATACTTCCATCTTAGGACCACTTTTGCTGCATTCCATACATTTTGGACCATCATATTTTCATTTTCATTTCATTTCATTTGTTTCCATGTATTTTTTAATTTATTCTTTAAATTCCTGTTTGACCCATTCATTGTTCAGTAGCATATTGTTTAACCTCTATGTGGCCTTTCCAAATTTTTTCTTGTTGTTGACTTCAGGTTTCATAGCCTTGTGGTCAGAAAAGATGCATGGTATGTTCTCAGTCTTTTCATACTTGTTGAGGTCTTATTTGTGACATAGTATGTGATCTATTTTGGAGAATGTCCCATGCACACTTGAAAACAGTGCATATTGTGCTGTTTTAGGATGGAATGTCCTGAATATATCTGTTAAATATATCTGGTCCAGGTTCTCATTCAACACCATTGTTTTCTTGATTTTCTTGTTGGTTTTCTGTTTAGATGATGTGTACATTGATGTAAGTTGGGGTGTTCAAGTCCCCTATTATAGTATTACTTTCAGTGAGTTCCTTAAAGTTTGTTACTGTTTTATATATTTCCATGCTACCATGTTGTGGGCATAAATATTTACAATTGTTATATCTTCTTTTTGGGTTGCCCACTTTATTATGATATATTTCCTTTATCTCTTGTTACAGTCTTAGGTTTAAACTCTAGTTTGTCCAATATAAGTATTGCTAATCTGGCTTTCTTCTGATATCCTTTTGTAAGATAAAAAATTCTCCATCGTCTCTTCAATATGCAGGTGTCTTTAAGTCTAAAATTAATCTCTTGTTGGCAGCATATTAATGGGTTTATTATTTTATCCATTTCAACACCTTATGTCTTTTGATTGGAGCATTTAGTCTGTTTACATTCAGAGTAATTAGTGATAGATACATATTTAGTGCCATTTCATTATTTGTTGTTTCTGGACATATTCTGTGTTCCTTTCTTGTCCTTTTCAGTTTTGGTCTTTCCTTTCCACTCAAAGAGTTCCACTCAAAGAGTTCCCTTTAATATTTCTTGTTTTAGTGATTATGAACTCCTTTATTTTTTGCTTCTCTGAGAAACTCTTTTTCTCCCCTTCTATTCTGAATGACAGCCCTGCCACATAGAGTATTCTTGGCTGCATATTTTTCCTATATAGCACTTTGAATACATCTTGCTTCTGTCTTGCCATGTTTCTGTTGAGAAATCTGCAGCTGGCCTTATGAGTCTCCCCTGTAAGTTATGGAGTTCTTTATCTTCCTGCTTTAAGATATTTTCTATATCATTATATTTTGAAAATTTAATTACAGCATATTCTAACGTTGGCCTGATGTTGTTGATTTTGATGTGAGTTTTCTGTGTATCTCGGATCTGAATAACTGTTTCTTTCTCCAGATAAGGAAATTTTTAGCTATGATTTGCTGAAGCAAATTTTCTGCCCCCTTTTCTCTCTTCTTCTGGGACTGCTAAAACACAAATGTTATTACATTTGATGGAGTCACTGAGTTCTCTAAAAATATTCTCATGTTCCATAATTACTTTTTCTCTTCTGTTAAGCTTCATTATTTCCCATTATTTTGTCCTCTACCTCACTTATTCACTTTTTAGTGTTCATTCCATCAAGTTTGTTTCCAATTTCAGTTATTGCATCTTTCATTTCTGACTGATTCTTTTTTTTTTTTAACTCTTTTGTCTCTGTGGTAAGGGCCTCCCTGAAATCTTCCATTCTTTTCTCAAGCCCAGCAAATATCCTTGCCACCTTAATTTCTCCAACAGCCATGTTACTTATATCTGTTTCATTTGGATCTCTGGCTGTGACCTAATCTTGTTGTTTCATTTGGGATAAATCCCTGTCTTTGCATTTTTTTTCCTACGTATCTGTCTTCTTCTCTGTGTTAGAAAAGCCAGTCATATTTCCTGCTCCTGAAAGTAATGGCTTTATGAAGAAGAGGTCATACAGTATCCATGGACTGGAGCTTCAGAGACTGTCACTCGTGTGTGCTGCATGTGCTCTGCTATTGTGTTTTGCTGCTCTATCCTTCAGACCAGTCATCCTCAGAGGTTCTCCTTGCCTGCTGTGGGCAGTGTTTGATCCTTCCCCCAAATATGGCAAGTTTTAACTATGTGTGCTCTGGTCTGCTATTGAAATGAGAGCTAATACTTCTTCCACTGGAACTGAAGCACTGCAGAGTTTTCTGGTCAGGAGTTGTAGTGTGGGCAAGGGTTTCTTTGGTCTTCTACAGAAGGGGCCCACCACACTGTGATTGATGAAAGCTTGACTGAGAAGGGCAGTACCACCAAAGAGCAATGGTGTGGGACCTGGTGTAAGCAGCTTGTTTTGGTGTTGTAGTGTTTCCTGCAGGTTGCTCTTTGTTTATGCTGGGGGGCTTGGGCAGGGGGAATGGTGCCAGATATCTTGTCCCTGGAGGGGTGCCTCTGTGCACACTGCCTCTCAGGAAAGCACTCCAAGAAGAGCAAATAATCTCCCCACCACGTGTCCCAAGCATTTTTCAGATTGCTGTTTCCACACTCTGGGTTGTATACTGCCTTCTCTTTGGGAGCAGCACAGTACTCTTCAGGCTCTATCCCAATGAAGCCTGCTGACTTTATTTTCTTTTTAAGAGCAAAAGCCATATTTTATTCATCTTTGCATCCTCTAGGGCACCCAGCACAGTGTCTGGAGAAAATGGAGTTAATTGTTTTTTGAATAAACTCTGTTTCCATATTTGGGTTTCTCTAGTTTCTTCAATTCGGATCATTTACATAAGTTTCTTCCTCATTTCCATCCAAGTACTAACCAGGCCCGACCCTGCTTAGCTCTTCCTCATTTCCAGATAAATTTTATATGTAATAGCATTAATGGAAATTGTGAAAAGAAAAAGGTATCTATGTGCAATACCACAGTATTATGTCCAATGTATGTATAATTACCCTGTGACGAGGTGCTCATCAAGGAACATTAACAGGTGAGATAGTTCTTCCTTATGTGGACTGGCCAGCATACTGACCTATCCTTTTGAATGCCAGTGGGTCCCTCCATCATTTTGGCAAATCAAAACGGCCAGTATAATTAATTTTTCAAAATATTAACCACAAATGCATCTTCTAAATTGAAAATGAAAGTTCATTAGGTGCTTGTTTTTTTAAAATTTTTATTTAAATTCAATTTGATTAACATAGTACATATTATTAGTTTCAGAGGTAGAATTTAGTGATTCATCAGTTGTATGTAACACCAAGTGCTCATTACTTCAAGCCTGCTGACTTTTAAAACTCTAGGTTTTAGTAATGTGGTGTGAGCAGGGGCCTTTGCTGCTCTGCTTGGGAAGAGGCCCACCATGCTGGGATTGAGGTGAGCTTGACAGAGAAGAGCAGTTGTGCCAGAGGGCGGGAGTGTGGGACTTGGTATAAGCAAGTTAAGCAGCCAGTGTAAGGGCAGAGCTGCCCTCTGTAGGTAGCTCTGTGTTTGTGTTAAAGGGTCGGGGAAGAAAGAGGCACCAGCCAACTCCTTTGTCCCCAAAGAGGCATCTCCATGAACTCTGCTTTCAGGATGGTGTTCCAGGAAGAGTGAATAATCTCCCCTCTATGTGCCCCAAGTGTTCCTCAGATCACTGTTTCCCTGCTGTCTCCCCCTTGGTTGTTTGCTTGCCTCTCTCCAGGATTAGGAAGCTCCCTCAGAGCTCTATCACAGCCAAGCATGCCAAACTTTAAAACAGCAGTCTTTAAACACCCCTGGTTGGAACTCATGAAAATCAGCTGTTCCCATTTTCCCAGCCAATGGTTTTGGTGGTGCATTCCCCTGTGTGTGCTCCTCTCTTTCTTGTCTTTCTCCACGAGCATGGCTCCTTCATTTTGCCACACCCCTGATCCATTTCTCTCCCAAACCAAGTGTCCACACTTCCTAGCTTCTTTGATTCCTCTCTCCTTAATTGTGGAGTTTGTTCTTCCTGGCTTCAGGTTTATTTTTGGAGTATTTAGAATGATTATGATAATTATCATTAATATTATAGATATAGATAATATTATAGATATATTATATCTATATCTATATTATAGATATAGATAATTATCATTATCTAGCTGTGTTTGAGAGACAAAATGAGTCTAGAGTCCTACTCCACTACCATCTTAGCTCCCATCTCTGCCCTCCCACCCCCAGCTAACAACTTTGCATAGTTGTACACATGCCTGGTGTTCATTAGGCCATGAGTACTTTCTATGGATTTTTCCACTTAAATGCATATTTTTTTGACCTGACCTTGTAAGTTCATGTACAATATGTATTGGCTAAGTACTTGTACAAAATGGGTTTGCTTATGCTTTGTGGTTGGGCCCAAGTTTCTGCTATTAAGAAGAATATATTTGTGCCAATTGTTTCTCCTATTTTTGGGCAGTTAATTCCCTTGGCCTGTTCCCCAAAATGGATCCACTGGATCAACAAGTATGAAGTATCTCAAATGTATGATTTTACATTTAATCAACATTTTTCCAGAATTCTTTATGGCTATGTAGATATATTTTTTATGGCTATGTAGATAGAAAAAGCCCAGTGTACAGTGTACAATGCTTCCAGCAAGTACATTAGTGTCTCTCATGCCAAAGCTCCTGCTAAATCCATTTCATTAAAAAATTATATATATTTATTTTATATTGACTAACCTGGCAACCAGAGACATAGGTGCAAGGAGGCAAGTTAGGAGACTGCTGTGATAGTCAATATCTAAGTTAAAAGGGTCTGAGTTTGGGTAATTATGAATTTAACACATTCAAATTCATCATCAATAATTGACTAAATGCCCACTATGTGCCAGTCTCATACTAAAAATGTTAGTATCTAATTAAAATTTTAATATCTTTGTAACATAATGTATTATTGGCTTTCATTATATAGATGAGGTAACTAAGACTTAGCAAATTGATATGACATACCCTAGGTCACAAAAATTGAAGTTCTAGAGCTGGGTTTCAAACAGACTTTCTGAAGGATTAAGCTGTAGGAAGAATTACACACACACACACACACACACACACACACACACACACACACACAGAAAAGAAAAGAAATCCAGAGTTGTTAGTGACCAAAAATAAGTGGGTGCTAAGGGAGGTAGCCCAGATAACTTCAATACTGGGTGCTTGTTCATGAATAGTGTTCCATTTGGCTTATCATTGAACTATGTGTTCTCTTTCAGGAGACTCTGACAGTTTCAGCAAAGTGCGGCCTCCAGGAGAAAAGCCTACCATCGTTCGTCCCCCAGTGAGGCCTCCAGATCCTCCGTGCCGGACAACTACTCCCCAAAAGCCAGAACAAAAGCCAGATATTGTGGTTATCAATGCAGGGGAAATCCCATCATCTGTGTAAGTTGAGTTTTTCCTAAACCTTGGCGTAAGGCTCATCTTAGGCCACCAGGAGTTCTTTCAGGATCATCATAATGGTTTTGAAGGGTACACAGTGCACAACCCCAGGATATCATTCACTTCATAGTCTAAGGAAATTTCACAGACAAGTCCTGTTTGTACTGTTCCACTCAGCACCCAAGGGTGAGAGATTTAACTAATGCTGCCCTGATTTATGTTGGGTAATAAGATTACCTTCTGTTTTCATGCTCCCTTGGCTCTGGAAATTTTTCATACTTTCTTATTATGGCTACTGTTTTTTAAAGAAATTTAATGAACAGATTTGTTCATTGTACTTGTGCCTTCAGGCTTTCTTTTTAAATCAATGATATGATTTTTTAAAAATCTTCCAAAATGACTCAGATTCTCCAGAGAGCCTCTTGTAAGGTAAGAACTGAGCCAATGTGCAGCAGGTTTTCCTGAAGTGGGACTGGAAGCTAAGGAACAAGGTATAAAGCAGCTAATGCAGGGCCACAGCCCTCTCAAGGACCAGCCTTGTATGGTCGCGACTAGCCTGACTGGTCCCTCTTCAGCTAGTGTTGGGACCCCTCTCATACACTGCCTCCCAGTATTCCTTTTTCTTGTGTCTCTTGTTTTCCATAACTGTAAGATGTGGGAATAAGAATAACAAAGCCTCTATCATGTTGATTAAGTAGCTAAGTATATTTATGAAAATGTCAAAAATTTATACATTGAACCCAAGGATTTGTTTCACTTATTTCTCAAAAGAATAACCTGAATAAAAAACACATTTAGGCCACTCTGAACCATGGGAAAGCAAAGGGCATTAGGCATAGCCTTGGGGTGCTTATGATCTCTGAGTCATTTCACATTCCGATATTTGAGTCTCTCCTTAGACCCAGGTCCTTTGCAAGTGAGGAAAGACCCTTCAGTTGGTGGCCTGTCTGGTTTATAATTTTTGTCTTGTCCATTGGCTGTGGTTTTCATACACAATCCAGAGCAACTCATGAGAATTGATTGGCCTCTGTTTGCAGGGTGGCTTCCAGGACCAGGTTCTTTGAAACAGCTTCCCGAAAAACAGGAAGGTAAGACACATAGATGACAGAAGAGAAATCAAATTACTTTTTACTAAATGGATCATGAGCATCACAGTTGCTCTTACATTCTATTTTTCTGTTTCTCTGCAGCTCCATCTCTGTCTCTCTATCCCTTTCTCTCCCCTAGTTCTGTCTCTCTGTTTCCTGGTCTCTCCCTGTACATCTGTTTTTGTCTCTGTACATATGTTTCTCTGTGTTTGTTTTTCTATATGTCTCTCTCATGATGTTTCTTTCTCTGTGTCTTTGTCATTCTCAGTCTCTTTCTGTCTCTCTTTGTGTTTTTGTACATCTCTGTTTCTGTCTTTGTCTCTCTGGCTCCCTATTTGTTCGTTTTACTCTTTTTCTGTATCTCCCCCCTCTGTCTCTCTTTCTTTGCCTGCTTCTATATCTGTTGTATCTTTCAGTCTCTATGTTTTTCAATCTCTTCCTCTCTTCTGCTTCTCTCTCTCTCTTTCTCTCTCTCTCTCTCTCTCTCTCTCTCTCTCACACACACACACACACACACACATACAGTTCTCACTAAGTAAAATTGCACAAAAGCATGACATTCAATGTCGGTCTTATTTTTTTGTTCATTTACTTATTTAGACTCTATTATATTCTAAAAGGGCAGCTAATAGGAATATATAGAACATTACACTCTAACATAAACAGCCTTAGAATAAGCATAGCTAAACACTAGGTGGTGTGATATAAATAACCTGGAAACAATTGAGGGAACAAAAATACAAACAGGTTCTTTCTTTCCACTCTAGACCCACTAAAACAGAATCTCTAAGAGTGGGACCTGGGAATCTATTTTTTTTATTTCCTTCTTTTTTACCTTCCTTCCAGTTAGTTTGTTTTTAAAACTTCTAAAGTATTGGTACAAATTGTCCAAAGCCTGGCATTTGGGACCCTTTAGACAAAAATACCTAAAGAAATAGTTGCTTAGCTTTTAGGGGCCCTTTTGTGAGTTTGCTCCATGTTGCTTTTTAGAGAGTTTGAAATTGCGCTTCCTGATGGTTGATAAGAGTATAAATCTTCAAGGTGGTCAGTTAAAATAACAATGTGCCTTTACCAACAGTGGAGCTAGGGTAACTTTAACATCATCTAGTCAAAACTCTGAGACCTAACTCATCAAGTTGGGTATTCGTCCTTTCTGATGGAGGCATAATACTCCATAGTGTATATGGACCATCATATGGATTGATATGATTGTCTGTTTTGTGTGTGTTGAGTTTGAGGAGTTCATTATAGATCCTGGATATCAACCTTTTGTCTGTACTGTCATTCGCAAATATCTTCTCCCATTCCGTGGGTTGCCTCTTTGTTTTCTTGACTGTTTCCTTTGCTGTGCAGAAGCTTTTGATTTTGATGAAGTCCCAAAAGTTCATCTTCGCTTTTGTTTCTTTTGCCTTTGGAGACATATCTTGAAAGAAGTTGCTGTGGCTGATATCGAAGAGATTACTGCCTGTGTTCTCCTCTAGGATTCTGATGGATTCCTGTCTCACATTGAGGTCTTTTATCCATTTCAAGTTTATCTTTGTGATTGGTGTAAGAGAATGGTCGAGTTTCATTCTTCTACATATAGCTGCCCAGTTTTCCCAGCACCATTTATTGAAGAGACTGTCTTTTTTCCACTGTATATTTTTTCCTGTTTTGTCAAAGATTATTTGACCATAGAGTTGAGGGTCCATATCTGGGCTCTCTACTCTGTTCCACTGGTCTATGTGTCTGTTTATATGCCAGTAGCATGCTGTCTTGGTGATCACAGCTTTGTAGCATATCTTCTTTATCCATTCATCTATTGAAAGGCATCTTGGCTCTTTCCACAATTTGGTGATCGTGGTCATTGCTGCTGTGAGCACTGGGATACAGTTGGCCCTTCTTTTCACTGCATCTGTATCTTTGGGGTCAATAACCAGTAGTGCAATTGCAGGGTCATAGAGTAGCTCTATTTTTAATTTTTTTTAGGAATTTCCACACTGTTTTACAAAGTGGCTGCACCAACTTGCATTCCCAACAACAGTGTAAGAAGGTTCCCCTTTTTCCACATCCTCTCCAATACTTGTTGGTTACTGTCTTATTAAATCTGGCCATTCTAACTGGTGTAACGTGGCACCTCATTGTGGTTTTAATTTGAATCTCCCTGATGACGATGATGAACATTTTTTCATTTGTCTGTTATCCATTTGTATGTCTTTGGAGAAGTGTCTGTTCATGTCTTCTGCCCATTTTTTTGATGTGATTATCTGTTTTTTGAGTGTGGAGATTGAGGAGTTCTTTATAGATATTGGATATCAGCCCATTGTCTCTAGCATCGTTTGTGAGTATCTTCTCCCATTCTGTGGGTTGCCTCTTTGTTTTGTTGACTGTTTCCTTTGCTGTTGAGAAGCTTATGATCTTGATGAAGTCCAAAAAGTTCATTTTTGCTTTTGTTTCATTTGCTTTTGGAGACATGTCTTGAAAGAAGGTGTTGTGGCCGATGTCAAAGAGGTTACTGCCTATGTTCTCTTCTAGGATTTTGATTAATTCCTCAGGCCAATTTCTAATAGGTAAACTATAGCCAAACTGATGTTGAGAGTGTGGAAAATTGGTAAATTCTATCTGAGCTTTGTCACCTACTGTTCAGGGAATTCTTGGACCAATCCAGAAAATAAGGGGGCTAATGCCAAACCAGGAATGGCAGGCTAGAGTACCACTCTACTTATCCTCTATTTAGGCCTCTGGAACCTAAATTTAATCCTGTTCCTTAACCCCAGATTCCATCTTGGCAGGAGTGTGGACAAGAGTGAAGTGAATACACCTGTCCTCCAGTGTGTCATGAGCCATAAAGCCATACGGGTTTCTCCCATTTATATCCACATAGGAAAAAACACCTCTTCTGTCTATGGTCCCACCTTGTAACCACCACTTACACCAGTACATCTACATGCTGGACACTGGTCAAGATCCTCAGATTATCCACATCAGTACCATCTACAGACATTGTTTGCAAGCTCTTCTCTCATCTGTGATGAAAATAATGATCTGTTTCAATTTTGATTGTACCTTTATGCTTCCCATTTTTACCTGACTGTAGCCTGACATTTGAATCATGTTACTTCCTCATTCATCTCTCTTCATCAACCAATAAAAAACTTAGAACTTATGTGAAAATGAGAAGTGGTCCATCAAAAAAGAGAAGGAAGGGGAAGATGTTTCAGCAAGGCAGAACAGCTTATGCAAGACAGGTTCAGTAAGTGATTAATGTTGCACTTTAGCTACAGTATGGGGGTGAAAAGAGGGAAGCTTACCTGGAGGTGAGGCCAGAAAGATAGACTTGGACCAGATTGTAAAGACCTTACAGGAAATACCAAGGTAAGGAATTTGGTCCTTAGACTATAATCCTTAGGGAATCATGGAACTTGTAAGCATGACAATGCATATTCAGAGATGACTGCATTGTAAAAAGCAAAACAAGACAAAACAAAACAAAAACAAAAAACCTCATTATTTTAATAATGGGAAAGAAGGTGGGAAAGCAAAGACTGGAGACAGAGATCAATTAGGAGACTAATCATCATCACAACAGTTGATGAGGCCCTAATCTATGGCATTGCCAGTGAAATGGAAAAGGACAGATGTGAGGTAGACACAAGAAGACCTGTGACTTTTCAAACAGAGAGCATTGGTTAGTCTCCCCTTCCAATTTCCCCCAACTCACTTCTCCTTTCCAACTCCCAATGTCCTCACATTTTATTCTTCATGCTCCACAAGTAAGTGAAATGATATGATAATTGACTCTCTGGTGGTGGGTATTAAGGAGGGCAGATTTATGCACCACACCCAGTGAATTGAATCTTGGAACAACAATGAATCTTGGAACACTGAAAAAAAATTAAATTAAATAAAAAAAGAAATGTATCCTAAGAAAATTATCATACATATAAATTATCATGTAAGTGCATGAAGGTTAACTAATAAGGTTATTCATTGCTAGACTGCTTAGAATATAAAAAAAAGAAGTAATTCAAATGGCCAATGAGAGTTGATTTCAATAAATTATGGTACATACACACACACACACACACACACACACAAATGCATTTGATGGGCAGCTGGGTGGCTCAGTCAGTTAAGCATCTGCCTTTGGCTCAGTTCATGAAACCAGGGTCCCAGAATTGAGCCTCACATTGGGATTCCTGCTCAGGAGGGACTGTGCATCTCCCTCTCCCTCTGCCCGTACCACTTGTGCTCTTGATATCTCTCTTTCTCTCTCTTTCAAATAAATCAATAATATCTGAAAAAAAAAAAACATGGAGCATTGGAGAAGGATTAAGAGGGAAAAAAGTCTAGCCTGGAAAATTAAGTAGATGGTAATAATCATCAAAAAACAGGTTTTGTGGGAAAGTTGCTCTCCTCAATTTTGGACACAGTGTTTTGAAAACCCTGTGAGATATCCAGACCGAAATGCCCAGTACAGGTTGAGAGAAAAATGGTAGTGGAGTAGGAGGACCCTTGGCTTGCCTCATCCAATGAACGCACTAGATAACTAAAAATCATCCTAAATATCCCAGAAATAGACATGAAGACTGTCAGAAAAACTCCTCAAGTAAAGGGAGAGAAGAGGTCCCATTAAAGAAGGTAAGAAGGGGAGAGGAGGCTTAGGGGAGAAAGGGATCCCAGGTGCTGTGGAGGGGAGGTTGTTGTAGTTATAGACAAAGGCAAGAGAGAGACCAGCACACAGAGGGATGTACAAAAAGAACATTTCCCTAAAGTCATTGGCTTGAAAAATGAGAGTGTTTGATTTTCCTGAATTCTTTCACTCAGAAGGGCTTAAAACCTGGAGTTTTAAAGGAGAATGGGTTTGGCTGAGCTAGAGGCCTGAAGGCACTGTGTTGCTCCTGGAAAGAAGGCAGGCAAACAACCCAGAAACAGACAGCATGGAAAAAGTGATCTGAAGAACACCTGTAGAACACAGAGGGGAGACTGTTCACTTATCTCAGAGTACATCTCTGAGAGACAGTGTTCACAGAGATACCTCCAGGAATAGAGGAGTTGGATGGTGCCATTTCACTGCCCACCCTTCAGCATAAGCACAAAGCACCTGCAGGAAGCACATCAAACAAAGCCTAAATACAGGGGAAAGAAGGAAATAATAAAGACTAAAGTAAAAATAAATGAAAGAGAAGCTTAAAAAAAATAAAAGAGATCAATGAAAGCACGAACTGTTTATTTGAAAAAAAGTAAATAAAGTTGATAAACCTCTAGCCATACTTAACCAAAAAAGAAAAGAGAAAGGACCCAAATAAATAATATCACAAATGAGAAGGAGAAATAACCAAAACCATGGATGTGCAAGCAATTAGAATATTGTGAAAAACTATATGCTAGCAAAGTGGACAGCCTGGGAGAAACTGATACATTCCTGAATAGATACATTTATATTCCCAACATATAAATGACCAAAAGTGAAACGGGAAGATATAGAATGCTTCAGCAAACTGAAAACCAGCAGAGAAATTGAATCAGCAATCAAGAGTCTCCCAACAAATAAAAGTCCAGGGCCAGATGGCTTCCCAGCGGAATTCTACCAAACATTTAAAGAACAGTTAATGCCTATTCCAAAAAATAGAAAAGGAAGAAAAACTTCTAAATTCATTCTCTGAGGCCAGCATTTCCCTGATACCAAAACCAGATGAATACTCCATTAAACAAGAGAACAAGAGGCCAACATCCCTAATGAATATGGTTGCAAAAATTCTCAATAAAATACTAGCAAACCAAATCCAACAGTACATTAAAAGAGTCATTCACCAGGATCAACTGGGATGTATTCCTGGGCTGCAAGCGTGGCTCACTATTCAACAATCAATCTACGGGATATGCCACATTAACAAAAGAAAGGAAAAGAACCATATGATCCTTTCAATAGATGCAGGGAAAAAATGTGACAATGTGCAACATCCATTCATGATAAAAACCCTCAACAAAGTAGGGTTAGAGGGACCCTCTAACATACCTCAGTGTAATAAAGGCCATTTATGAAAAGCCCATTGCTAATATCATCCCTATGGGGAAAAACTGAGCTTTGCCTCTATGGTCAGGAACAAGACAACGGATGTCTTCTCTCACCACTGTTATTTAACATAGCACTGGAAGGCCCAGCCACAGGAAGCATACAGCAAAAAGAAATAAAAGGCATCCAGATCACCAGGAAGAAGTGAAACATTCACTATTTGCAGATGACATGACACTCGATATAGAAAATTCAAAAGGCTCCACCCCAAAGTTGCTAGAACTCATACAGGAATTCAGCACAGTGGCGGGATATAAATTCAATGCACAGAAGTCAGTTGCACTTCTATACACTAGCAATGAGGCAGAAGAAAGAGAAATCAAGGAATTGATTCCATTTACAGTTGCACCAAAACCTGTAAGATACCCAGGAAGAAACCTAACCAAAGAGGTAAAAGATCTGTACTCTGAAAACTACAAAACACTGATGAAAGAAATTGAGGATGACACAAAGAAATGGAAAAAGATCCTATGCTCATGGATTGGAAGAAAAAATACCATGAAAAATCTATATTGCCCAAAGCTATCTACATGTTTAATGCAATCCCTATCAAAATAACAACAGCATTTTTCACAGAGCTAGAATAACCAATCCTAAAATTTGTGTGGAACCACAAAAGACCCCAAATAGCCGAAGTAATCTTGAAAAAGAAAAGCCAAGCTGGTAGCACCACAATTCTGGACTTCGAGATATATTACAAATCTGTAGTGATCAAAACAGTATGGTACTGGCACAGAAATAGACACATAGATCAGTGGAACAGAATAGAAATCTCAGAAATGAATCATAACTTATATGGTCAATTAATCTTTGATAAAGCAGGAAAGAATATTTGATGTGGAAAAGACAGTCTCCTCAACAACTGGTGTTGGGAGAAGTGGAGAGCAACATGCAAAAGGGCGAAAGCGGATGACTTTCTTACACCATACACAAAAATATGTTCAAAATGGATGAAAGACCTTAGTGACCTAATACGGCAAAGCATTAAGACTCTAGAGGAGAACACAAGCAGTAACCCCTTTGACATTGGCCATAGCAACTTCTTACTAGATATGTCTCCCGAGGCAAGGGAAACAAAAACAAAAATAAATTTGGGGACTTCATCAAGATAAAAGGTTTCTGCACAGTGAAGGAGACAATCAACAAAACTGAAAGGCAACCTACAGAATGGGAGAAGATATTAGCAAATGACATATCCTATTGAGGGTTAGTATCCAATGTGTAAAAAGAACTTGTAAAACTCAATTAAAGGAATCCAAATCGGCAAAGAAGAAGTCAAATTAACACTCTTCGCAGAGGATATGATACTATATGTGGAAAACCCAAAAGACTCCACTCCAAAACTGCTAGAACTTATACAGGAATTCAGTAAAGTGTCAGGATCTAAAATCAATGCACAGAAATCAGTTGCATTTCTCTACACCAACAGCAAGACAGAAGAAAGAGAAATTAAGGAGTCAATCCCATTTACAATTGCACCCAAAACCATAAGATACCTAGGAATAAACCTAACCAAAGAGACACAGAATCTATACTCAGAAAACTATAAAGTACTCATGAAAGAAATTGAGGAAGACACAAAGAAATGGAAAAATGTTCCATGCTCCTGGATTGGAAGAATAAATATTGTGAAAATGTCTATGCTACCTAAAGCAATCTACACATTTAATGCAATTCCTATCAAAGTACCATCCATCTTTTTCAAAGAAATGGAACAAATAATTCTAAAATTTATATGGAACCAGAAAAGACCTCGAATAGCCAAAGGGATATTGAAAAAGAAAGCCGACGTTGGTGGCATCACAATTCCGGACTTCAAGCTCTATTACAAAGCTGTCATCATCAAGACAGCATGGTACTGGCACAAAAACAGACACATAGATCAATGGAACAGAATAGAGAGCCCAGAAATAGACCCTCAACTCTACAGTCAACTAATCTTCGACAAAGCAGGAAAGAATGTCCAATGGAAAAAAGACAGCCTCTTCAATAAATGGTGCTGGGAAAATTGGACAGCCACATGCAGAAAAATGAAATTGGACCATTTCCTTACACCACACACAAAAATCGCCTCAAAATGGATGAAGGACCTCAATGTGCGAAAGGAATCCATCAAAATCCTTGAGGAGAACACAGGCAGCAACCTCTTCGACCTCAGCCGCAGCAACATCTTCCTAGGAACAACGCCAAAGGCAAGGGAAGCAAGGGCAAAAATGAACTATTGGGATTTCATCAAGATCAAAAGCTTTTGCACTGCAAAGGAAACAGTTAACAAAATCAAAAGACAACTGACAGAATGGGAGAAGATATTTGCAAACGACATATCAGATAAAGGACTAGTGTCCAGAATCTATAAAGAACTTAGCAAACTCAACACCCAAAGAACAAAGAATCCAATCAAGAAATGGGCAGAGGACATGAACAGACATTTCTGCAAAGAAGACATCCAGATGGCCAACAAACACATGAAAAAGTGCTCCATATCACTCGGCATCAGGGAAATACAAATCAAAACCACAATGCGATATCACCTCACACCAGTCAGAATGGCTAAAATCAACAAGTCAGGAAATGACAGATGCTGGCGAGGATGCGGAGAAAGGGGAACCCTCCTACACTGTTGGTGGGAATGCAAGCTGGTGTAGCCACTCTGGAAAACAGCATGGAGGTTCCTCAAAATGTTGAAAATAGAACTGCCCTATGACCCAGCAATTGCACTATTGGGTATTTACCCTAAAGATACAAACGTAGTGATCCAAAGGGGCACGTGCACCCGAATGTTTATAGCAGCAATGTCCACAATAGCCAAACTATGGAAAGAACCTAGATGTCCATCAACAGATGAATGGATCAAGAAGATGTGGTATATATACACAATGGAATACTATGCAGCCATCAAAAGAAAGGAAATCTTGCCATTTGCAACAACATGGATGGAACTAGAGCGTATCATGCTTAGCGAAATAAATCCAGCAGAGAAAGACAGCTATCATATGATCTCCCTGATATGAGGAAGTGGTGATGCAACATGGGGGCTTAAGTGGGTAGGAGAAGAATCAATGAAACAAGATGGGATTGGTAGGGAGACAAACCATAAGTGGTTAATCTCACAAAACAAACTGAGGGTTGCTGGGGGGAGGGGGTTTGGGAGAAGGGGGCAGGATTATGGACATTGGGGAGGGTATGTGCTTTGGGGAGTGCTGTGAAGTGTGTAAACCTGGTGATTCACAGACTTGTACCCCTGGGGATAAAAATATATGTTTATAAAAAATTAAAAATTTAAAAAAAAAAAGAACTTGTAAAACTCAACACCCCCAAATCAAATAATCCAGTTAAAAAATGGGCAGAAGACATGAATAGTCATTTTTCTAAAGAAGACATCCAGATGGCCAACAGGCACATGAAAAGATGCTCAATATCACTCATCAAGGAAACGGAAATCAAAACTACAATGAGATACCATCTCACGTATGTCAGAATGGCTGAAATCAACAATACAAGAAACAGCAGTTGGTGAAGATGTGGAGAAAGGGGAACCCTCGTACACTGTTGGTGGGAATGCAAACTGGTTTAGACATGCTGGAATACAGTATGGAGGTTGCTATTAAGAAGGTAAATAGAACTTCACTATCATCCAGGAATTGCAGTGCTAGGTATTTACTGAAACAATACAAAAATACTAAGTCAAAGGGATTCCTGCACCTTGTTGTTTATATCACCATTATCTACAATAGCCAAAATATGGAAACAGCCCATTTCTGACTGATCAATGGATAAAGAAGAGGTGATATATACATATTATAAACACACACACACACACACACACACACACACACAGGCATAATACTCAGCTACAAAAAAGAATGAAATCTTCCCATTTGCAACTACTTGGATGGAGGGAAAGAGTATTATGCTAAGGGAAATACATTAGTCAGAGCAAGAGAAATTCTGTATAATTTCACTCAAATGGAATTTTTGAAGCAAAACAAATGAGCAAAGAGGAAAAAATTGGAGAGAGACAGAAACCAAGAAACAGACTCTTAATTATACATAACAATATGTTTACCAGAGGAAAGGGGGGTGGGGATTGGTTAAATATGTGGTGGGCATAAGAAGGACACTTGTGATTCACACCCGGTATGGTGGAAGTGTCGAATTACTGTGTTGTACACCTGAAGCTATTACTACACTGTATGTCAACTCAATGGAATTAAAATGAAACTTAAATAAAAAGGGAAATGTCCACTGGGTAACTGCAACTTAAAATAGTAATTGGGGTTGAACCACAGAGATTTAAGGGTAGAACTGTTGATTACAGCCACTGTGCAACTTCATGGGGCACTTATATTCACCATGATGTGAATAGTGGCCCCTTGGTGGTTTCCCAGCATTTAGAGGTGATTTAAACCATGAGTGGGAATAAGATCACTCAAGAAGTAAGTATAAACGGACTTGTGAAAGAAGTGAAAAACAAAGCCAGAAATAGCCCAGGGCCCAGCTCTTTTCTGTGATGTTCTGGTAACAATATGTAGGATTGTCTCTTCCCTCCAGCTCTTCCTAGACAAAGCTAATTTAGTACTGATATAAGCCCACCAAAAGGCTGGAGAAAGCTGGTTTGATCTTCAAGGCAAAGTATGATTCATGTTTTGCATGACATTTGCCCTTCCAGCTTGCCCTTCTACCTGTGAGAGATAATCACAGAATATAGTCTTTGAGCCAGTTTCTCTGGGCTCTACTAGCCTTCCATAGTCTAACACTTAAAGGATTGTTCCGACATCTGAGGGATTTCTTTGTATCTCGGTTACTGGGCTTTCTAAATCTGCCAGAGATAGCCCAACTTATAAGTATAGACCTAGATGTTCTGAAACATTTGGATAGAATCACTTCCTATTTTTCAAATGGACTCTGGCACTGGCCTGGAAGGGTCACCCATCCCTTTGCTTCACCTTTCCAGTTCTGATTTCTAGAGACTTAGTGAAATGTTTTTCCTCCTTTACCCACAGTTCTCAAGGCAGAGTTCCTGGAGATGAGAGTTGAGGCCTCCGGTATGTAGTCTCCACTCCTGATTACAGAACCTTGTAATATGTAAGCCTTCTTTGTGGGATCTGAGCTTTCGAGAACTAAAATGTCTTGTAGGTCCAGAGGGTAGGAACACACTCCATGTCTCAGTTCATTAACCTATAATTATGTGACTTACTGCCTTCCAATTCTGAGGTTCTCTGTGTTTTTAAGTCTCTCCTCTTTTCTTTCTTTCTCCCCCAAACAAATTACGGTAATTTTACAAGTTGCCTTTGGATAAAATTCATTAGGAATCCTAAACTGTGACATTCGTGGCAAGTACATTTTGTTCTCTTAACCCCAATTTTCTAATCTGTAAAATTAATAGTTTGGAAACCTGTGACTCCGACATCCTTTGGGTTTGTAAGGAAATCGTAACCTCTCTTTTGGTATCATAGGAAGTACCATGAGTCCACATCATGAAATCAGACCAAATCAGTATTTAAGTCTTATCCCCCAAACCTGTATCCTTAGTCCTTTATCATTGTTTGATGAAACTTAATGAGTGTAATGACCTTTCACTTCCATTATTTGATTTGATCCATATCAAATGTCAGGATAAGGAGGATAATATGTATTTTAACTTAGCAAATAAAGGAACTAAGGTTCAGAGGGGATAAATTAACTTGCTAAGGTCACAGGAGCTACAGAGATCATAGAATTTTTTTTCTCCACTTAGGAGTTCTAATTGTTTGACTGTCAGATTGCTGGCATGAATGAACCAATATACATATAAATGAGATCTGGGTATCTGGAGAAGAGCTTTCCATTTTCCCCCAGCTTTCCTTTACTTCCTATCACTTACAGTCCTCAGAGGTACATGGGTCAATAAGATTTTGCTTATTATCCCTCATGGAAGTGAAATCCCAGAAAAGAAATCTGGAGTCAGTATAGGACCATTAAGGAAGTGGCTATGTTGTGGATGGGTAGTCAAACATGTCAGGCTTCATCTTCTGTAGACTTTTGAGGGATTAGAATTGAGGTCAAATGCACACAGTTTCCAGCCCTGATTATAGCAACATCTTAGGCCTATTTCATGGGATCTGAGGGGTTTTTTTTTGGGGGGGGGGCTCTGAGTTTTAAGGGTCTTTTCCTAGCCAACCTCTGTTGCTCAGAAGATTAGCTACCAATTATATAATTAGCTACCTAACAAGACAGGCCTCACTTCTCAGTGGCTATTAAGTACTTGAACAGTCCTAGCCAATTACTTACTCTCTTCTTTCCTTTTCAGGTTTTACAATCCTTGGCCTCAGAGGACCCTTCACAGGTTCTGGAAGGGTCTTCTTCAAACTCTTCTATGCTGAATTATTTTGTGCTGAAGAGAGCACCTCCTTCCTGGCCCTGCAACTTCAGGCTCTAGGATGCTATAAAATAAGGGGCACATATCTTAGACACAGATTTATTTCTCTTATGTATTCTCTCTTTGCTCCCTCGGAAGGTCTATGTTGAGCTCCTATATGATTGTGAATGGCTGAAGTCCCTCAAGCCAGACTGCAGAAACCAAACTATCTACTAACCTGAGTCGAAGAAAGGAGCTTAGTTTTCAACTCTTCTCTGAATTTCCTGTCTCCTCAAAAGACCATCAAACTCTGAAATATTGGGACTAAAGACTGATCTCAGAGGTCTTACCCTGAATTAAAAGCTACTTGAGTTGGGGCCATTGCTTGCCTTGGAACTAGAAGTGTAGGAATGTTTGTCAAACATTGGTGAATCTTAACATGTCTCTTACTGAAGATAATGACCCTGGCACCAGGTTGGAGCTCTGGCACTGTAGTATATTGCCAAGAACCTGTCTGCTCCTTTTGGGTCAGACAGTATGTGTGATACCAACCACAACTTCTTCATGTGAACTCAGGATGGCGGCCTTTCTGTTTTTGCATACAACCACTTAGGACAAATCTGCAAAGAATATCTTGCATGTTGAAGCCTAGGTCTGTTTGGATTATTTTTCTTCCCATTTATTTCCCAACAGCTTAATTTCTAAGAAATCAAGAAAGAAACAAAAGCTGAAAACAGTTCTTTTAAAAAGACAGACTATATTTGTCCTGCAGAAGTTCCATTTTTGGATCAAATACTGGGAAAAATAGTTAAGATGGATTGAGGCCAGGCAGCTGGCATGTTGCTTCATATTTGCCTTCTGCAGATAAGCTCTTTCATCTCCTCCAAGAAGCAACCCCTGGCCCAGTGTCGGTGGATTCAGAAACTCCATGAAGTTTCTAAAATGGTATGCAGAATTCCATGACAATGTGCCTTTTCTGGGGAGATGGCCCATAAAATTCTACTGAATTTCAGATGGGCCTGTGACCCAATAAAGGTTAAGAACTACAGCACTTGAGATAAAAGACTCTTTACAATCCATAAAGTATTTGATTGGAAGGGCCTTCCAAAATTATTTAGTCCAAGTGTCTAGTTTACTATTGAAGAAACTAGAAAATTATCAGCCATGCCTAAACAAGTCCTTAGGTCCCTGGGCTCCTGTACAAGTTTCTTCCCATTATACAATACTTGTCTAATGAGGAGCTTATGATTAGTGGCTTTAGTGGTCATCATTTTGAGTGTTTTTGGCTTTTACCCTCTATCTTGAGCCTCCCATATTCATTATCAAGTGGAAAACTTTCATACATAAGCTCCTGGTGTTCCATTTGCCATTTCAATCACTGGAAAGCATCTAAAACACAACTGGTGCAGTGACTCAGAAATCTGAGTAGATATTTCTGATTCTTGTTTATTGATGGGAAGCTGCTGGGGAAAGTGTCACTGCGTGTGTTCCCATGTTCTCTGGGCCATAATCTGTCGTTAGAGTCTATGAAATTATAATATGGCCAAGTATGAGAAAAAGAGCTTTTCTACTTGGACCCTTCTAGCAAGACCCTGACTATGAAACTGAGAGAGAAGCACAGAGATGGGTTGAGGGAGGAGAAGGAGAGAAGAAAGGAGAGGGAGACGGAGGAAGGGGAAGAGAGAGAATATACACATGCCCAAACCAACTCTGAGATGCCTTTGAAGCAGTGTTACTAAAAAATTATAGCCACTTTTAAGACTGAACTCAATATCACCCATTGGTGAATTAGTAACATGTAGGCCTTTGTGGAAGGAATTGAGTGGAAACTTGATGCTGTTCCCAACAAAGACATGCCCAGGTGGCCATGTAAAACTCTCTCAGCTCTACCTGGTGTCAGAGTCCAAGTTAATAAGAACCAGGAGCAAGAGAGCCAAGTGATCACCATTCTACCTGAGGCTCATCTCCAAAGGAAGTTGCTGTGAGACCGCTGGCCTCACACAGGAAGTGCTTTTTGAGCCCTGTTGTCAGAGTTGTGGCCCCTCTGCTTACTCTATCCCACTAGATAACTAATTAAAGCAAGTAAGTGTAGATTTTGGCCACAGAAGCAGTGGCCAATGGGGTTTCAGTACACTTGAAGATGGTGGAGACATCATTTTGCTCTTGTTTCCTTGTGGAGGGGGAGATACCATAATCGCCGCTACAAATATTAAAAGATTATTGAGAACCAGAGAAAGCCACTGCAGTCCCAGTTGAATAGATGTCCCAGAAATGTAACCATGAGATTACTGTGTGTTTCCTGGGATATAGATAAGAGCCTGGCCTAGAAAGTTGGGACCACAGGCTGGCTGGAGACCAGGAAGCAGTGGCTGGATAGCTCTGCCCCTGCCCTGGGATATACCCAAAGAATGCCCAGAAATGAACCTCAGTACGTCCCGCTTTTGCACTCTAATTTAAAGAGAAAATCTGTGGTGAGGCACACTGTCACGGAAATGAGACTGGCCTGGCCCAAGCTTGGATGAATAGTCATTCAGAAGAGGCTATGGGAATGGGATGATAATTGAAGAGTGACAAGTATAGGAAATTATCTGCATACGTTGGCCAGCAGGTTAGAGAAACTGGCAATGGATGAACCATAAACCTTGAACTGACAATATTTATTAAGCCCCTATTAAATTCTATGTGCTTCATATACATAATCTCCTTTGTCTTTACAACAATGATGCAGGTAGATGCTATTCCCTCAGTTTACAGATAAAAGAATTATGGCACAGGAGGCTACAGTAACTGGCTCAAGGGCTCACAGAAAATAAATAACAGGACTGTGACTCAAATCCAGGTCTTTCTGACTGTACTCCATGCTGTTTTCTCTTTGCCACACAGAGGCTACATTATTAGAACTGTATGACTCTGACTTTTTCTGCCTAATAAAATATTAAAAAGCAAGCATTTGAAGGGGAGTAGGGCAGGTCTAGTTTACAGGGGAATGAAAACTGGGCTGGAGGAGATTTCCAAGTTGGGCTTTCTCCTCACCTTCTGTATACTCATATGGTAATGTTTTTAAAAGGATCATTCAAATTTACCTTGTGAAATGAAGGATTTATCTTTTTAGTTGGTAGTTACTAAGTCTTTGGATTAGCTGTTTATTAAAGAAAAATGGTACCTGTATGTGTCTATGTACTTTACTAAGGTGTGTGTTTTCAGTCCAAGAGTCTGAAGACATCTACACATACAGTTTGAGAAGGAAAAAAGGTATTGATGCCTCTCTGGTACTTAATGTCTTGGGGTCAAATCTTTACAAGGTTTTCTGTGGTGACAAAAAAAAAAAAAAAAAAAAAGTTTAAGAGATGATTTAGAATAAAAGATATTATTGAAGTTTTTGCTTAAAAAAGGCAGAGAGGTTTTCCAGCCACTCAGCATCCGACTTCAGTAATAAAACAGCATCATATGGAAATACTCTAGTATTTCTAAAATAATTGGTTTTCAAGGGGAAATATCTCTCCCTTTTCTAGAAGTTCCTTGATTATGTAATAAGTAGAATAAAGTAGTAGAAGGAGATGTATCTCTGTGACCAAAAAAAAAAAAATTGCTCTCAAAAGAATGGAGATCAATGATACTAGTTTTAACATAGCCACACTACACTACACACTACAAGCCCCAAAAGCTTCCGGAGCATTTAAAAATTGCAGAAAGGAGCAAGATAGCTTGAAGAGATGTTTTGGATGAAGAAAGGTCTTCATTTTCATAGGCAAGAGAAGCACTTGATACCAAGGACATTAATAGATGCTAGAAAGACTTCTTAAGGGAAACATCAGACAAAAGAAAGAGATCCTGGGGCCCATTCATGTGACTTTCAATAAAATATGCAGACTCTCCGGTACTGATGGCATCCATCTGCAGTTTTTTAAAATTTTATTTAAATTCAAGTTAACATACAATGTATTATAAGTTTCAGAGGTAGAATTTAGTGATTTATCAGTTGTATATACCCAGCTGTAATTTTTTCATGGAAAAAAAGCTTTGAGCTTATTAGACATGATGATGCGGCCACCATGCCCTGCTCATGTCATCTTTTGCAATCCTAAGGAAACCCAGGCACAGAATCTTTTTATAACTGGGATTCTCAGTCTACAGTCTACTTTGCACCAAGTCCTTGTCATTCCCTCAGGCCTCACAATATTGCTGCATGATGGTTAATAACCCCGTTTTACAGATAAGGAATGTTGTGGGGGAGATGAGGGAGATGAGAAATGACTTTGCTAATGACTGGTAAAAATTCAGGATTGGAAGCTCCAGAAGCTTTACTGTTTCTAATACATCACACTACCCCCCCCCCCTTAGTAGTAAAGGAATCCTGATGGTAAATAGAGAAGATGCTTAGAAATGAGGCTGGTGGAAACAACATCTACAAGTCTTGCTACTCCAAATGTGGTCCATCATCCCCTTCAGCATCATCATTACCTGGGAGCTTGTTAGAAGCACATTCTTGAGCACCACCAGAGATATTTGTAATCAGAACCTTTATTTTAATAAGATATCTATATTTCTATGTACACTAAATTTTAAGAAATGCTGATATAAGGCACTTGAAACAAAAAAGCAAGTTGAGGAAGGAGACTTTGGGTGAGGCAAAGACCAAAAATGGTGGATAAGGCCAATCTGGTTATGTTAGGAGTATTTACAAAGATTGTGTCCATATCTGACTGCTTCTTAGAGTGCTTTGTACATGGCCCTGTACTTCAATGAGATGCAAATGAAGTTTCTCCACTTCAAAGAACAATGAAACCAGCCTAGGAAAAAGACTGAAAATCACCTGATTTTCAAATCTCTGGCCACTGGAGCCAGTGGAAAGACCACATGCAGCAGTGGAAGAAACTCCTTTCAGAAGCCTTGGGGTGTTCCAGATTTGCTTCTGTCACTAACTCTCTTTATGCTCAGCAAGTATCTCCCTCTTTGTAGGTCTCAAATTGTAAATCATTAGTTTTGGATGTAGAGTTCAGTGGTTCATCAGTTGCATGTAACACCCAGTGTTCATCACATCATGTGCCCTCCTTAATGCCCATTGCCCACTTACCCCATCTTCCCACCACCTCCCCTCTAGCAATCCTCAGTTTGTTTCCAATATCTGTCTCTCATGGTTTGTCTCCCTCTCTGATTTCATCTTATTTTATTTTCCCTCCCCTCCCCTGTGATCCTCTGCACTATTCCTTATATTCCACATGTGAGTGTCTTTAAACAGGATAGTCTCAAAGTTCCTTTTAAGTTTTGACATTCTGTTATTCTCCACTGTGGGTTTTGCTACAGACTACATTTAATTAAAACATGGACAAATCTATAGGTTTATGTCTGACCCTAATTTGGCATCCTCGGTTCACATTAGAAGGGATATTCTGGGAGGAAATCTCAGTCACAACAAAGCAACATTAATGGGAACTCCAAGGAGGTGGGGAGGGCATGACTCTAGTTAACCAGCTTGAAATTCGCTAGGAAAATTTTAAATTTGAAAACTTTGAAATTTGAGAACTAATTGCTTCAAACCACATACTTGGGATTCAAATCTTATATCCTAAATGGGCTTATTTTGTGTGATTTAATAAAGTACACTTGCTCTGACTTTTAGGCGATAGCTTATTTGGGGTAGGAGGAGACATATAAAAAAGAGAGGACTTCTACTTATCTCCCATCTGCCACTCATCTCTAGAAATGATTTTGATGTCTATTAACTGAAGACAACTGGTTATAATATAACCTCTTATTATGGGACAACAGACCCAGAGAGGAGAAGGGATATGTCTAAGGCCACATACCAGAGACAATGGCAAGAAACAAGTGATCAAAGTTCAACTCTACTTTCTTTGGGTGCTTACTTTACCCAAATCATATCTGCTTCCAGCATCGGAGCACACACTGGGGAGGAGTAATAGACCTTCCATCTGGGTATTTTGTCCTCATCACATGTTCACAGTCATTATTTCAGTCAAGCCTCGCACAGCCATATCACTTAGGTGAGCAGATATGATAACCTTCATTTTATTGATGCTTAGAGAGGTGACACAAAATGACTAAGGACATGCAAGTTAAAAATAAATAGGCCTAGGTTTTCTGATTTCATCTATATTGCACTGCTTCTCTAGGAGAGGAGAAGCAGCTCTCCAAACCTTCAGCACTTCTGGAAAATTCAGCTCTAAGCTTTAAATTGCTTCAGTCCAATTGCTTCAAAAGATATGGACTTTTGGGGGTGCCTGAGTGGCTCAGTGGGTTAAGCCTCTGCCTTCAGCTCAGGTCATAATCTCAGGGTCCTGGGATTGAGCCCCCACATCTGCTCAGCAGGGAGCCTGCTTCCCCCCCTCTCTCTTCCTGCCTCTCTGCCTACTTGCGATCTCTGTCTCAAATAAATAAATAAAATCTTAAAAAAGAGAGAAAGATGGACCTTTTTTTCCCTGTTGGAGAATATCCTAACAGTCTTATAACTTGAAACTACAGAGCCCTATTAGATCCATCATTTTATACTCATAACAGCCCAAAGTTAGACAAGACAAGGCATTTTGCACTATTTGACAGATGTACAAATTGAGGCTCAGAGCATTGTATTAGTTCTCTGTTGCTGCTGTAACAGATGATTACAAATTGAGCAGCTTATAACAACATTCATTTATTCTCTCAAAGTTTCTGTAGGTCTCAAGTTCAGCATAGTGTGGATGGATTCTTTTCTTAGGGTCTTGCTGAACTAAAATCAAGATAGCAGCTGGTGATGTGGTTGTCATTTGGGGCTAAGAATCTTCTTCCAAGCTTGCTGGTTATTGGCAGAAATCAGTTCCATGTTATATGGCTGAGGTCATCATTTTTTTGGACATGTGCTCCTCTCCATATTCAAGCTAACAATGGCAGGTCAAATCTTCCTGCTTCCCCTTTTGCATCTCTCTAACTTCTTTTGCCTCTTCTGTTAAGGGCTTACTCTTTTATTGGAGTGATTTCATTGGGCCCACACAGATAATCCAGGGTAGTCTTCCCATTTTAAAGTCAGTAGTAACCTTAATCATATTTCAGCATCTCTTTTGCCATATAATTACAGTTCTAAAGATTAGAACATAAAATATTCTTGGGGGTCATAACTTTTCTTTACATTGAAGCAGCTACCTACAGAAGCCCTACCTTTCACTGTAAAGACACATGATTATCAAGATCTTTATCCTGTGGATGAAAAAAAATTAACATTTTCATCCCACTTACATGAGCAGTTGGAAACTCTGAAGCTGTTCAACTTCTCCCAACTCTCAAATTCACTCAGACACAATTGGGCAGCACTCCAAAGAAAGTGGTAGCTGGAGTGTAAGGGCGGCTCTCTGGAAGCTGATGGTATTCCTAGATGTCACCTTGATGCTGGTGACCAATTCCTTAACTGTTCTCATTCTATCTAGGATGGGGAAGCAGCTTCCCCCAAAGGCCCAAGATGAGATATATATTGTCATATATATTAAGATATACACACCCCATATAACTTGACCAGAGGTGCTAACATTTATATAGCATATACTATATGCCAAATATGTCTTTATGTGATTTTGATTTTGAATTTGTCCTGATATTTCTAAGAGGTAAGTAATGGTGATAACTCTATTTCATAGATGAGAAAACTGAGGCACAGAATGATTATGTCATTTGCCCAATTTCTCAGCGCCAGGAAAAGTTAAATTCCTCTGTGGCTAATCCTCTGTGGCTTCCATCAGACAGAGAAAAGAGGAAAAGAGACATTGAGGCCAAATTGATTTAAAAGTCCCTTGCACCTTTGATTCTCTAAGCTTGCCCTCAGGGTCCTGGAATTCTGGGAACCCAAGTGAACACTGCTGAACTTTCTGAAAGAGTATGTTAAATTTAGGCTTCTTGGGTTTTACAGAGCCAATGGACCACAAAGCAAAGGTGTCCAGTCTTTTCTCAGAGGCTGGAAGAACAGGTGACTGTCAGTCCTTGTGAATGGGGTCAAGATGGATTGACCTCAGGAATGCTCTGTCCACATGAGAGGTGTGTTGAAGTTGTACTACTTTTTCTGACTCTCTGTGAAGCACATTTCCTGAAGGCCCAAGCCCTCATAATTTCCAAAAAAATACCTAAAATTAAGCCTGCAAAAGAGGGCTTTCCTGGTCCTGGAGAACAAAACTAGGCAGTAATCTTCTCTATGCTGGCTCTTTCCCAGCCTTTGGCAAGCTTGGGGGTACTGAATTTACTCAAGAATTGTCAGACCTAGACTTACTCCTCTGGCTTCTGCTTCTTCAGCTACTCCCATCTAGGTCCCATGATGCTACCAACCTATTGTAGTTCCCAGAGCCATTAATATATGAGGTAGGGGGGCACCTGGGTGGCTCAGTGGGTTAAAGTCTCTGCCTTCAGCTCGGGTCATGATCTCAGGGTCCTGGGATCGAGCCCTGCATCGGGCTTTCTGCTCAGTGGGGAGCCTGCCTCCCTCTCTCTCTGCCTGCCTCTCTGCCTACTTGTGATCCCTGTATGTCAAATAAATAAATAAAAATCTTTTTTAAAAAAGGTAGGTTGAGTATGAACCACCTCAGTCAAAACTGTTGCTCACCTTTTCTCCACCCTTACTATCATCCGGCAGGACTTAGAATTCTGTCTCCCTTATGGGGCTAAGATCTAGAAGGACACAATAAAGACTGATTTTCTCTATTGCTCCCTGTGTCTTCTTTGCTAGCCCCTGCAGATCAGACCCTGGCCTCTAATTCTATGGAAGGAATTTGAAACACTATTATCTATATTCATGCCTAACTCACCATGGGGAAGTTATTTCACCCTAATAACTGTGGTTGACCCTTAATAAATGCTCAATTAATAACCAGCCATAGTAATAGAAGTAGTAACCCGAAGTAGTCATAGAAGGAGTGATGGTGGTGGTGATGATGGTAGCACAGCTGCCTCAGCTGCTATCCAGGAATAGAATCTTCCCTACGGTGTAGTGTAACCTGTTTACAATGCAGTGTAACCTGTTTGGTTGGGAACTATTATGTCCTTTGTACTGGTAACTAGCCATCCTGACCACTACTACTACCCTATGTTGTTCCCAGAACTGGCTCAGTTCCCCCCCAAACTTGTTCTCATACAGGAGTTTCATGCCAAAAACAGTTCCAATTCACAGACCTGTACCCTGGGGGATAAAAATATATTACATGTTTATTAAAAAATTAAAAATTAAAAAAACAAAACAAAACAAAACAGTTCCAACTCCTCTGCCCTGTGCAGTTGCCAACAGCCAGGTCTGGAGGAGTCCTATGAATTGAGGTCTGACAGGTGCTTTTTCTTCCTACGACAATTATGCTCCTGGTGATGTAGCTAGGGTATCTGCACATTTTTGTGCATCTCTTAGGATATTTTGGAGAGCAGCTCTTTTTCCATTCTCCCTCACTTTCTTTTACTCTCCCTCTTACCTTTTTTAATCCTACTGCCATTATAATTGTGCTTATAGTACTTCCTCAAATGCATTCAGTAAAAGGGTAGACAAGTCCTACAGGGGTGATAGAAAGAAGCCCTATCCTGCTACTGGCTATTTCATGCTTAATTGTAAATTAATCCTTGGTTGGCTGTCCAGGGTGTATTTATGTCCAGGAAAAGATCACATTATTTTCCCTGTAATAAATAAGACATCACAAAATGTGTTGGGAAATGAGTCTAAAGAGCCAGGACAATCCTGCTGCGACAAAGGCAGAAAAGGGCCCAGCCCTAACCACAAATACATAGGTTATGAGAATCAGATCCAGAGACATTGTACAATCTGTACTTCTAGAATTCAGGTCATTGGGAATTGAAACAGGACCCACAATGAAGTTGGCAGGTCCCCTGACACTAAGGGAAGGAAACAAACATTGTGGAGTATCTATCATGAGCCAAGCATGAAGTAGAAGGAGCCTGAATCCTTTCCAGGAGATCTGGCATTTTAGTTAGAGTGATAACTGGGTGAAAAAATGAAAAATAAAAACAGTACTACCATCTGGGGGGCACATTACACACGCTGTATGTACATTATTTCATTTGAGCCTCTCCAATACCTCATTTAGTCCCATTTTGCAGATAAAGAGACTGAGATCCAGAAAAATTGTTACTTGCTCAGTCACATAGAGATTAAATAGTAGAAGCCAAGATAGGAATGTAGACTTATGGGAATCCTGATCCTGTAAAAAGATGGCATATTCTCATTACTGAAACGTTTTTAACATTGAGGGCCCCCAAACTAGTTGATCTCTAAAAGAAACTTCTCATTATAGTGCTTTAAGAGGTGGAGCAAGAAGTAATGAGTATAGAACCAGTGCCTGAAGCAAGTTTGGCATAGGGAAGTACAGGACTACCTCTAGTTTATTTCTTTTTAAAAATGGTATTTATTTATTTGTGTGTGTGTGTGTGAGAGAGAGAGAGAGAGAGAGAGAGAATGAATGAGTGGAGGCAAGGGGCAGAGAGGGAAATAAAGAATCCTCAAGCATACCCCCCACTGAGCAAGGATCTTAATATGGGGCTCCATCCAGGACCCAGGGATCATGACCTGAGCTGAAGGCAGACACCAATGGACTGAGCCACCCAGGTGCTCTGGGACTACTTCTAGTTTACATGGAGACTTTGTGGGAATTAGAAAAATACCCATTGCTCAAGACACATTATGGCCATCCACCAGAAAAATTTAATAAGTAGACAGATCTCTGATTGAAAGGTGAGATGTGGCCATCACAGCCACATTCTGTGGCCCTGAAGAGGTGCCCAGAAGTGCAAAGGAGGTGAAATAATCATGAAACAACTCAGGCATTAATGAGTATGCCTCAGATCAATCTAAGGACTAGAAGATTATTCTACCTATTAAGGCCTACATGGTTCTAAGGGAAAAGAATTATGGAAGCCAAGTTAGAGGGAAAGAAGGGCTTTGAACTTACAGTATTAACTTACATTTTTGAAGCCCTGAAAGCGTTGCACTGCTGACGGGTAGCTAAGAGAAAGATTTAAGCAATGAAAGAGGTAAAGGCCCTCTGCTAGGCTCTTATACACTTTATTTCTCATTTATTTCTCATAATAGCTCTGGGAAAGACAACGCTATACTAATTTGAGATATGTAGAAACTGAAGCTCTACCAGTCTTTTTTTTTCTTCCAAGTCTTTTTTTTTTTTTAACTACAATATAGTTAACATACAGTATGATATTAGTTTCAGGTGTATGATATAGGGAATCAACAATTCCCTATATCACCCAGTACTCATCACAACAACTATACTCCTTACCATCTGCCCCCTACTTCCCCTCTGATAATCATCACTTTGTTCTCTATAGTTAAGATTTCTTCTTCATTTCTGTCTGTCTCACCCTTACTTTTTGCTTTTGCTTATTTGTTGTTTCTTAAATTCTACATATGAGTGAAATCATGGTATTTGTTTTCTTTGATGTATTTCACTTAGCACAATAATCTACCTCCATCTACGCCATTGCAAATGGCAAGATTCCATTTCTTTTTTTGGCTAATATTCCATTGTGTTCTTTTTTATTTAAAGTCAATTAATTAATTAAAATATAGTGTATTATTAGTTTTAGAGATAGAGTTTAGTTATTCATCAGTTGCATATAACATCCAGTGCTAATTACATGAAGTGTCCTCCTTAATCTCCATAACCCAGTTACTCCATCCCCCCACCTACTTCCCTTCTAACAACCCTCACTTTGTTTCCTATAGTTAAGAGTCTCTTATGCTTTATCCCCCTCTCTGAGTGGGATATTTTTCCTTCTCTTTCCCTATGTTCATCTGTTTTATTTCTTAAATTCCACATATAAATGAAATCATTTGATATTTGTCTTTCTCTGATGGACTTATTTTGTTTAGCGTAATGCCCTCTAGTTCCATCCAAATGGCAAGATTTCCTTCTTGATGGCTGAGATATATAGATATCTATATAGATAACTATATATATACCACCTCTTCTTTATCAATTCATCTGTCAATGGAAATCTGGGCTCATTCCATATTTTGGGTATTGTGGACATTGGTGCTATAAACACTGGGGTACACAGGCACCTTCAAAATACTATGTTTGTATCCTTGGATAAATACCTAGTAGAGCATTTGTTGGATCATAGGGTATTTCTATTTTTAACTATTTGAGAAACCTCCATAATATTTTCCAGAGTGGATATACCAGTCTGCATTCCCACCAACAGTATAAGATGGTTCACCTTTTCCACATCCTCACCAGCATGTGTTGTTTCCTGAGTTGTTAATTTTAGCCATTCTGACTGCTGTGAGGTGGTATAATTGTGGCTTGATTTGTATTTTCCTGATGTCAAGTGATGTGGAGCATTTTTTCATGTGTCTGTTGCCCATTTGTATGTTTTCTTTGAAGAAATGTCTGTTCATGTATTCTGCCCATTTCTTGACTGGGTGTTTTTTTTGGGGGGGTGTTGAGTTAGATAAGTTATTTATAGATCTTGGATACTACCTCTTTCTCTCATAAGACATAGGCAAATATCTTCTCCCATTCTGTAGGCTGGCCTTTAGTTTTGTCAACTGTTTCCTTTATTGAGCAAATCTTTTTATCTTAATAAAATCCCAAATGTTCATTTTTGCTTTTGTTTTCCTTGCCCTCAAAGACATGTCTAGCAAGAAGTTGCTGCAGCTGAGGTCAAAGAGGTTGATGCTTCTGTTCTTCTATAGGATGTTGATGGACTGCTGTCTCACATTTAGGTCTTTCATACATTTTTTTTCTTTTTTAAAAAAATTTCATTTTGTTTTCAGTGTTCCCAGATTCATTGTTTATACACCACACTCAGTGCTCCATGTAATACATGCCCTCCTTAATACCCACCACCAGGATCACCCATGTCCCCACTCCCCTCCCTTCCAAAACCCTCAGTTTGTTTCTCAGAGTCCACAGTCTCTTCTGGTTTGTGTCCTCCTCCAATTTCCCCCAGCTCACTTCTCCTCTCCATTTCCCCATGTCCTCTGTGTTATTCCTTATGCTCCACAAGTAAGTGAAATTATATGATAATTCACTCTCTCTGCTTGACTTATTTCACTCAGCATAATCTCTTCCAGTCCCATCCCTGTTGATATGAAAGTTGGGTATTCATCCTTTCTGATGGAGGCCTAATACTCCATTGTATATATGGACCATATCTTCTTTATCCATTTGTCTGTGAAGGGCATCTTGGTTCTTTGCACAGTTTGTGACTGTGGCCATTGCTATTATGAACATTGGAGTACAGATGGCCCTTCTTTTCACTACATCTGTATCTTTGGGGTCAATACCCAGTAGTGCAATTCAGGGTCATAAGGTAGCTCTATTTTTAATTTCTTAAGGAATCTCCACACTGTTATCCAAAGTGGCTGCACCAACTTGCATTCCCACCAACAGTGTAGGAGGGTTCCCCTTTCTCCACATCCTCTCCAACACTTGTTACTGTCATGTTAATTTTGGTTATTCTAACTGGTGTAAGGTAGTTTCTCAATGTGGTTTTGATTTGAATCTCCCTGATGGCTAATGATGATGAATATTTTTTTCATATTTCTGTTAGCCACTTATATGTCTTCTTTGGAGAAGTGTCTGTTCATGTCTTCTGCCCATTTTGGACATGATTATCTGTTCTGTGTGTGTTGAGTTTGAGGAGTTCTTTATAGATCTTGGATATGAACCCTTTGTCTGTACTGTCATTTGCAAATATCTTCTCCCATTCTGTGGGTTGCCTCCTTGTTTTGTTAACTGTTTCCTTTGCTGTGCAGAAGCTTATGATCTTGATGAGGTCCCGAAAGTTCATTTTCACTTTTATTTCCTTTGCCTTTGGAGACGTCTTGAAAGAAGGTGTTGTGGCTGATGTCGAAGAGGTTACTGCCTATGTTCTCCTCTAGGATTCTGATGGGTGGCTGCCTCACGTTGAAGTCTTTTATCCATTTCAAATTTATCTTTGCATATGGTGTAAGAGAATGGTCGAGTTTCATTCTTCTATACATTGCTGTCCAATTTTCCCAGCACCATTTATTGAAGAGACTTTTTTCCAGCATATATTTTTTCCTGCTTTATAAAAGATTATTTAACCATAAAGTTATAGGTCTACATCTGGGCTCTCTATTCTGTTCCACTAGTCTATGTGTCTGTTTTTGTGCCAGTACCATGCTCTCTTGGTGGTCACAGCTTTGTAGTAAAGCTTGAAATCAGGTAACATGATGCCCCCAGTTTTGTTTTTCTTTTTTCCTTAGCAATTTGGGGTCTCTTCTGGTTCCATACAAATTTTAGGATTGTGCCAGCTCTTTGAAAAATGCCAGTGGAATTTTGATCAGGATGGCATTGAAAGTATACATGGCTCTAAGCAGTAGAGACATTTTAACAATGTTTATTCTTCTGATCCATGAGCATGGAATGCTCTTCCCTCTTTTTGTGTCTTCTTCAGTTTCTTTCATGAGTGTTCTGTAGTTCTTCCAGTATAGATCCTTTACCTCTTTGGTTAGGTTGATTCCTAGGTATCTTATGGTTTTTGATGCAATTGTAAATGGAATCAATCCCTTGATTTCTCTTTCTTCTGCCTCATTGCTAGTATATAGAAATGCAACTGACTTCTATGCACCGATTTTCATATCCTGCCACTTTGCTGAATTCTTGTATGAATTCTAGAAATTTGGGGGTGAACTCTTTTGAATTTCCAACATAGAGCATCATGCCCTCCATGAAGAGTGAAAGTTTGACTTCCTTCTTATTGATTCAGATGCCTTTTATTTTTGTTGTCTGATTGCTGAGGCTAGGCCTTCCAGTACTATGTTGAACAAATTGGTGAGAGTGGACATTCCTGCTATGTTCCCGATCTTAGGGGAAAAGCTCTCAGTTTTTCCCTACTGAAGATAATATTCATTGTGATTTTTTTAAAAAGATTTTATTTATTTATTTGACAGACAGAGATCACAAGTAGGCAGAAATGCAGGCAAAGAGAGATGGATGGGGAGAAGACTCCCTGCTGAACAAGGAGCCTGATTTGGGCCCCAATTCCAGGACCCTGAGATCATGACCTTAGCCAAAGGCAGAGGCTTAACCCACTGAGCAACCAAGGGACCCCTATTATGGGTTTTTCCTATATGAATTTTATGACATTAGATATGTTTTCTCTATCACTACATTGCAGAGTTTTAATTAAGAAAGGGTGCTATAGGGGACATCTGGAAGGCTAAGTCAGTTAAACATATGCCTTCAGCTCAAGTCATGGTCCCAGGGTCCTGGGATGGAGTCCTGTGACAAGTTTCCTGCTCAGCAGGGAGTCTGTTTGTACCTCTCTCTCTCTCTCTCTGCCCCTCCCCCTGTTCATGATTTCCCTCTCTCTCTGTCTTTCTCAAATAAATAAATAAAATATTAAAAATAAATAAAAGATGTATTTTATCAAATGCTTTTTCTGGCATTCTGTATTTAGTTAGAGGGTCATATGGTCCTTGCCTTTTCTTTTATTAATGTGGTGTATCACATTGATTTATAGATGTGGAACCACCCTTGCAGCCTAGGAAAAAATCCCACTTGATCATGGTAACTTACCATTTTAATGTACTGTTGGATCTATTAGCCAGTATCTTGGTAAGAAATTTTGCATCTATGTTCATCAGGGATATTGGTCTGTAATTCTCCTTTTCTGTGGGGTGTTTGTCTGGTTTTGGTATCAAGCTAATGCTGGCCTCATAGAATGAGACTGGAAGTTTTACTTCCATTTCTGTTTTTTGAAACAGATGCAGAGGAAAAGGTATTGATTCAGCTGGGAGGCCATCTGGCCCTGGACTCTTGTTTGTTCAGAGATTTTTGATCAGTGATTCACTTTCCTTGCTGGTTATGGGACTGTTCAGGTTTTCATTTCTTCCTGTTTCAGTTTTGGTAGGTTATGTTTCTAGGAATACATCAATTTCTTCAAGATTGCCTAATTATTTGGTACATAATTACTCATAATATGTTCTTATAATTGTATTTCTTCAGTGTTGGTTGTGATCTCTTTCATTTATGATCCTATTTATTTGGTTCCTTTCCCTTTTCTTTTTGATAAGTCTGGCTAGGGGTTTATTAATCTTATTATTCTTTCAAAGAAACAACTTCTAGTTTCATTAATCTGTTCTACTGTTTTGATGTCTATTTCATTGATTTTTGCTCTAATATTTATTATTTCCCTTCTCCTGCTGGATTTAGGCTTTATTTCCTGTTCTTTTCCCAGATATTTTAGGTGTAAGGTTCGGTTGTGTATATTAGACTTTTCTTGCTTCTTGTGGAAGGCCTATATTACTATATACTGCCCTCTTAGGACTGCCTTTCCTGTATCCCAAAGGTTCTGAAATGTTGTGTTTCCACTTTCATTTGCTTCCATGTATTTTTTTTAAATTCTTCTGTAATTTCCAAGTTGACCCATTAATCTTCAGTAGGATTCTCTTTAACTTCCATGTATTTGTGTTCCTTCCAAATTTTCTTCTATAATTGAGTTCAAGTTTTAAAGCATTATGGTCTGAAAATAGGCATTGTATAATCTCAGTCTTTATGTACTCGTTGAGACCTAATGTGTAACCCAGTATGCGATCTATTCTGGAGAATGTTCTGTGGGCACTTGAAAAGAGTGTATACTCTCTCGCTTTAGGATGAAATGCTCTGAATATATCTGTGAAGTCCATCTGGTCCTGTATTTCATTCAAAGCCCTTTTTTCCTTGTTGATCTGTCCATTGCTCTGGGTGGGGTGTTAAAGTCCTCTACTATCAAAGTGTTTCTTTAATTTTGTTATTAATTGGCTTCTCCCAAGTTAGGGTCATAAATATTTACAATTGTTAGATCTTCTTGTTGGGTCCTATTATGATGATATGGTGTCCTTCTCTTGTTTCTTAACACAATTTTTGGTTTAAAATTTAGGTTGTCTCATGTATGGATTGCTACTCCAGCTTTCCTTTGATGTCTATTAGCATGATAAATGGTTCTCCACCCCATCCACTTTCAAACTGAGGGTGATATTTTTGTCTAAAATGAATCTCTTCTAGACAGCATATCAATGGTCTTGTTTTTTAAATCCAATCTGTTATACTGTGTCTTTTCATTAGAGCATCTAGTCCATTTACATTCAGAATGATTATTGATAGATATGAATTTAGTGCCAATGTATTACCTGTACAGTCTATGTTTCTATAGACTGTCTCTCTTCATTTCTAGTCTTTGTTACTTTTGGGCTCTCTCTTTGCTCAAAAGATCCCTTTAATATTTCTCACAGGGCTGGTTTAGTGTTCACAATTTCCTTTACATTTTGTTTGTCCTGAAAACTCTTTATCTTTCCTTCTATACTGAATGACAGCTGGTAAAATTCTTGGCTGCATATATTTCCCATTTAGCACATTGAATATATCATGCTGGTCCTTTCAGGACTGCCTGGTCTCTGAGAACATGTCTGCTGCCAGCCTGTAGATTAAGGACCTCTTGTTTTTCTCTTTTTTTTCTCAGCTTCTTTATTACCATCATTGTGTCTTCTATATCACTGACTTTCTCTTCTGCCTCACTTATCCTAGTAGTTAGAGCCTCCATTTTTTTTTTTTTACTGCACCTCAGTAATATCATTTTTACATTTTTGTCTGATTACATTTTAGTACTTTTATTTCTCTAGTAAGGGATTCTCCACTGTTTTATATGCTTTTTTTAAAGCCCAACTAATATCTTTTTAATTGTTTTTTCAAATTCTAGTTCCACAGAGTAAAGAGCCCAGATATGGACCCACAACTCTATCATCAAATAATCTTCCACAAAACAGGAAAAAAATATACAGTGGAAAGAAGACAGTCTCTTCAATAAATGGTGTTGGGAAAATTGGACATCTATGTATAGATGAGTGAAAGTTGACCATTCTCTTACACCATACACAAAAATAAATTCGAAATTGATAAAAGACCTCAACGTGAGGCAGGAATCTGTTAAAATCCTAGAGAAGAACATAGGCAATAACATCTTTGACATTTGCCACAGCAACTTCTTTCAAGGCATGTGTCCAAAGGCAAAGGAAACAAAAGTGAAAATAAACTTTTGGGACTTCATCAAAATCATAAGCTTCTACACAGCAAATGAAACAGTCAACAAAACAAAGAGGCAACCCACGGAATGGGAGAAGATATTTTCAAATGACACTACAGACAAATGGCTGATATCCAAGATCTATAAAGAACTCCTCAAGCTCAACACCTAAAAAATAGATAGTTACGTCCAAAAATGGTCAGAAGACATGAGCAGATACTTCTCCAAAGAAGACATACAAATGGATACAGACACATGAAAAAATGTTCATCATCGTTAGCCATCAGGGAGATTCAAATCAAAACCACATTGAGAAACCACTTTACACTAGTTAGAGTGACCAAAATTAGCAAGAGAGTAAACAACAAGTATTGGAGAGGATGTGGAGAAAGGGGAACCCTCTTCCACGTTGGTGGGAATGCAAGTTGGTACAGCCATTTTGGAAAGCAGTGTGGAGATTCCTTAAGAAATTAAAAATAGAGCTATCCTATGACCCTGAATTGCACTACCCCAAAGATACAGATGTAGTACCCCAATGTTCATAGCAGCAATGTCCACAATTGCCAAACTGTGGTAAGAGCCAAGACAACCTTCAACAGACAAATGGATAAAGAAGATGTGGTCCATATATACAATGGAATATTACTCAGCTGTCAGAAAGGATGAATATCCAACTTTTACATCAACATGGATGGGACTGAAGATTAGGCTGAGTGAAATAAGTCAAGCAGAGAAAGTCAATTATCATATAGTTTTGCTTAAATTGAGGAAGAGCATGGAGGACATTAGGAGAAGGAAGGAGAAAATGAAGGGTGGGGAATTGGAGGGGGAGACCAATCATGAGAGACTGTGGACTCTGAGAAACAAACTGAGGGTTTTGGGGGGGTGGGGAGGTGGGTGAGACTGGTGGTGGGTATTAAGGAGGGCATGTATTGCACACAGCACTGGGTGTGGTGCACAAACAACGAATCTTGGAACACTGAAAAAATAAAAAATATTTAGGGGCACCTGGGTGGCTCAGTGGGCTAGGCCTCTGCCTTTGGCTCAAGTCATGATCTCAGGGTCCTGGGATTGAGCCCCATATTGGGTTCTCTGCTCAGTGGGGAGCCTGCTTCCCCCTCTCTCTGCCTGCCTCTCTGCCTACTTGTGATCTCTCTTTGTCAAATAAATAAATAAAATCTTTTAAAAAATAAAATAAAAAATAAAAATAAATAAAAATAAATTTAAAAATCATATACCATAATCAGCTGGGATTTCCTCCTGGGTTGCCAGGGTGCTCCATATTCAGAAATCAATGTTGACAAACCACATTAATAAAAGAAAGGATAAGAACTATATGATTCTCTCAATAGACACGGTGGGGGGAAGCATTTGACAAAGTATAACATCCATTTTTTTAAAAGGTTTTATTTATTTATCAGAGAGAGAGAGGGAGAGTGAGCACAGGCAGACAGAATGGCAGGCAGAGGCAGAGGGAGAAACAGGCCCCTTGCTGAGCAAGGAGCCCGATGTGGGACTCGATCCCAGGATGCCGGGATCATGACCTGAGCCAAAGGCAGCTGCTTAACCAACTGAGCCACCCAGGCATCCCTATAACATCCATTCTTGATAAAAACCCTCAATGAAGTAGGATTAGAGGAAATATACCTCAACATAATAAAACCTCACATATATGAAATATGTGAGTTTTCATATATGAAAAACTCACAGCTAATATCCTCCATGGTGAAAAACTGAGTTTTCCTCTAAAGTCAGGAACAAGATAGGGATATCCACTCTCACCACTGTTATTTAGCATAGTACTGAATGTCCTAGCCTCAACAATCAGATAACAAAAAGAAATAAAAGGCATTCAAATCATAAAGAAGTCAAACTTTCACTATTTGCAGACAACATGAAACTCTATGTAGAAAATCCAAAAGATACAACAAAAAATGCCAGAAATCACACGGATTTAGTAAAGTCACAAAATCAATGTACAGAACTCTGTTACATTTCTATACACGTATAATGCAGCAGCAGAAAGAGAAATCAAGGAATTGATCCCATTTACAACTGCCCCCCAAACCATAAGACACCCAGCAATAAACCTAACCAAAGAAGTAAAAATCTGAATCCTGAAAACCATAAAACACTGATGAAAGAAATTGAAGAGGATACAGAGAAATGGAAAAACATTCCATGCTTGTGGATTGGAAAAGCAAATATGTTATAAATGTTTATACTACCAAAAACAACCTATATATTTAATGAAATTCCCATCAAAATGCTACCAAACTTTCTCACAGAGCTAAAACAAACAATCCTAAAATTTGTAAGGAAGCACAATAGACCCCAAATAGTCAAAGCAATCTTGAAAGTGAACAGTAAAGCTGGAGGCATCATAATTCTGAACTTCAAGATATACTACAAACTTGTAGTGATCAAGACAGTATGGTACTGGCACAAAACCAGACACAGATCAATGGGGCAGAACAGAAAACCCAGAAATGGACCCCCAACTATATGGCCAACTAATCTCTGAGAAAACAGGAAAGAATATCTAAGGAAAAAAGACAGTCTCTTCAACAAATGGTATTAGGAACACAGGACAGCAACATGCAAAAAAATTAAACTGGACCCCTTCCATATAACATACACAAAAATAAACTCAAATGGATGAAGGACCTAAATATGAGACAGGGAACCATCAAAATCTTAAAGAGGGGTTTCTGTGTGGCTCAGATGGTAAAGCCTCTGTCTTCATTTCGGGTCATGGTCTGCTGGTCCTGGGATCAAGCCTCACATCAGGCTCTCTACTCAGCTCTCTACTCTGCCTGCCTCTCTGCCTACTTGTGATCTCTCTCTCTGCATCAAATAAATAAATAAATAAAATCTTTAAAGAAAATCCTAGAGGAGAATACAGGAAGTAAGCTCTTTGACATCAGCCATAGTAACTTCTTACCAGATAATGTCTCATTACTCAAGGGAAACAGAAGGAAAGTAAATTTTGGGACTTCATCAAAATAAAAATCTTCTGCACAGCAAAGGAAATAACCAATACAACTAAAAGGCAGCTATAGGAATTGGGAGAAGATATTTGCAAATGACATATCTGATAAATGGTTAGTATCCAAAGTCTATAAAGAACTTTTCATATCCATTACCCCCCAAACCAAATAATCCAGTTAAGGAATGGCCAGAAAACATGAATATATATTTTTCCAAAGAAGACATACAGATGGCTAACAGACATGAAAAATGCTAAATATCATTAATCATCAGGGGAATACAAATCAAAATTACATTGAGATATCACCACACACCTGTCAGAATGGCTAAAATGAACAACACAGGATATACCAGATGTTGGCAAGAATTTAGATAAAGGGGAAACCTCTTGTACTGTTGGTGGGAATGCAAACTGGTGCAGCCACTCTGGGAAATGGAGGCTATTCAAAAAGTTAAAAATAGAGCTGTCCTACAGTCCTACAATTGCACTGCTGGGTATTTACCCAAAGGATACAAAAACACTGATTTTAAGGGATACATGCACACTTATGTTTATAGCAGCATTATCCACAATAACCAAAGTATGGAAAGAGCCCAAATATCCACAAACTGATGAATGAATAAAAATATTGATATATATATACTCCAAGTTATGTGTGTGTGTGTGTGTGTGTGTGTGTGTGTGTGTGTGTGTATGCAATGGAATATTATTCAGCCATAAAAAGGAAAGAAGTCTTAAAAAAACATGGATTAGATCTAGAGAGTTATGCTAAGTAAAATAAGTCAGTTGGAGAAAGACAAATGCCATAAGATTCCACTCATATGTGGAATTTAAGATCAAAACTGATGAACATAGGGGAAAATTAAAAACATATTGGCAAGCCAGAAAACAGACTCTTTCCTAAAAATTAACATATAATGTATTATTTGTTTCAGGGGTACAGGTCTGTGATTCATCAGTCTTACACAATTCACAGCACTCACCATAGCACATACCCTCCCTAATGTCCATCACCCAGCCATTCCATCCCTCCCACCCCCCTCCACTCCAGCAACCCTCAGTTTGTTCCTGAGATTAAGAGTCTCTCATGGTTTGTCTCCCTCTCTGGTTTCATCTTGTTTCATTTTTCCCTCCCTTCCCCTATGATCCTCTGTTTTGTTTCTCAAATTCCTCATATCAGTGAGATCACATGATAATTGTCTTTCTCTGATTGACTTACAGAAAACAGACTCTTAACTATAGGGAACAAACTGAGGGTTTCTGGAGGGGAGATGGGCAGGGGAGATGTGTTAAATGGGCAGTGGTATTAAGGAGGGTGTTTGCGATGAGCACTGGGTGTTGAATGTAAGTGATGAATCACTAAATTCTACACCTGAAATTAATAGACATTGTACGTTAACTAACTGGAATTTAAATAAAACCTTGAAGCTACAAAAAAAAATAACGTCTGTTTTCTTCAATGTGAATATTGCTACTCCAGCTTTCTTTGCTTCCATCTGCATGGTAAATATTTTTCCATCCCTTCACTTTCGATCTGTCTGTGTTTCTAGGACTGAAGCTGAAGTCTTGTAGGCAGTATATAGATAGTTCTTTTTTTTATCAATCTAGTCACCATAAGTCTTTTGATCAAATTATTTTGTCCGTTTACATTCAAAGTAATTACTCATAGGTAGGTACTTATTACCATTTTGTTACTTGTTTTTATAGCTCTTCTCTATTACTTCTCTTGCTCTCTTCTGTTGTGGTATGATAGCTTTCTTTTGTGATATGCTTGTATACATTTCTCTTTATTTTTTTGTGTATCTGTTACAGATTTTTTTAAGGATTCTGATTTTAAGGATTTTATTTTATTTATTTTTATTTTATTTATTTAAATTTTATTTTATTTCATTTATTTTATTTTATTTTTATTATGTTCAGTTAACCAACATATAGTACATCATTAGATTTTGATGTAGTGTTCAGGGATTCATTAGTTGTGTGTAACACCCAGTGATCATATTTTTGACTTGTGGTTACCATTAGACTCATATATGACACCTTACAGTCTATATTAAGTTGATGGCCACCTAAATTTGAGCATTATATTTTTACTTCCCCTTTTATATGTATGGTGTTATGCTTTACACACTTTTTTTTGTTAGACCCTTGACTAATTTTTATAGATACAATTGATTTAAGTGTTAGGGTGCCTGTATGGCTCACTCAGTTAATTGGCTGTTTTCAGTTCAGGTCATGATCCCAGGTACTGGGATGGAGCCCTGAATCATGCTCCCTCTTCAGCAGAGAGTCTGCCTCTCCCTATGTCCCCACCACCACCACCTGGCTTATGCTCTCTCTCTCACTCTCAAATAAGTAAATAAAATCTTTAAAAGAATAATTGATTTCAGTTCTTTTGTGCTTTAAACTCTGTATTTGTTTTATAAGTGTTTAATTTACTACATTTATTGTTTGTATGTACCTGTGTAATTTTTCCCTTTCTTCTTTTTTTTTCCACTCCTGATTATAGCCTTCTCCTTCCACGACCAAAATCCTTTTAACATTTCTTGTGAGGCTGATTTAGTGGTGATAACCTCCTTTAACAAACTCTTTATCTCCTCTTATATTTTGACTGCTAGCTCTGCTGGAAATAGTATTCATGGTTGTTGATTTTTCCCTTTCAGTACTTTGAATATATCATGCTACTTCCTTCTGACTTGGAATGTTTCTGCTGAAAAATTAGCTGTCAGCCTTATGGACCTTCCCATTGTAGGTAATGTTCTTTTGTCTTGCTGCTTTTAAAATTCTATCATTGTCATTACTTTTTGCAATTTTAATTATTATGTATCGTGGCATGGACCTTATTGTACTGATTGTGTTGGGGAATCTCTGTGCCTCCTGGATATGGATATCTTTTTCCTTCCCCAGATTAGATATGGTTTCAGCTATTATTTATTCACATAAATTCTCTGCCCCCTTTTCTTTCTTTGTCTTCTGGGATCCCTATAATGCAAATTTTTTTATTCATGATGATGTCACTGAGTTCTCTTAACCCATTATCATCTTTTTATTATTCTTTTCTTCTTTTCTGTTCAACTTGGTTGCTTTCTCTTACTCTGTTTTCCAGCTCACCTGACACATCCTTCTGCCTTTTCAAATCTGCAATTATTTCCTGTAGTGTATTTTTTGTTTCAGTTATTGAATTATTCACTTTTGATTGGTTATTTTTAATATTTTCTCTCTCTTTGTTGAAGGTCTCACTGAAATCTTCCACTCTTTTCTCAAGTACAGTATCTTCATGACCATTGCTTTGAATTATCTATCAGGCATGTTGTTTATCTCTTTTTCACTTAGCTCTTCTGTTGTGGTTTTGTCCTGTTCATTCATTTGGAACATATTCCTCTGTCTCTGATTTTGTCTATCTCTACTCTATGTATTAGGAAGTTCAGTTATATCTCCTGATCTTGCAAGTATTGGCCTAATGAAGATGTCCTGTGCTGCCCTGTACCACAATGTTCCCTATTCACCTGAACCAGGCACTTCAGGAGTGTCTCCTATTTGTGTTGTGTGTGGCCAAATGTTGTGGCTGAGTCTTACTTGCTTTCAGTCTAGTTGGCTGCAATGGCCCACTTTGCCTATTGTGGGCAGAATTTTGTCCCTTTGCTAATAAGGGCCTGTCTTGGTCTTCCATGGGCTTGCAGTTGTGTTGGACCAAATGCCTGCCCTCATGCTGCTTGCCAGGTCTGTTGTTGTCCCTAACTGCAAGGCTCTCTCCCTGCATCATCCCCTGAGAGATTTTTGTTGGTGGATGGATCTGAAAGTCAGATGAGAGACTTGTCCCCAGTCAGTCTGACCTGGCTGCAGACATACTGACTGTCAGAGCACTCTCTCCACACTGCCAGTTACAAATTTTGGCTGCTGAGACTGCACTCAAGCTGGTGTGTCTTATTATCTTCCCTTCTCCCCAGGGCAGAAGTGATTTTGGAGTTGTACCATTCCCTGCAGGGGCTGCTTAGAAGATGAAAGGGGACAGGAACTCCTTTGGAGGGATTGCTATCTGGTGGGACAGTCTGGATGATGCAGATCCATAAGAGAATGTGGTGGCAGGGTGCACAATGTTAGCAAGTTAGATGGAAGTTGTTCTCACAGATTCCTACACCAGTTGTCTAGGCCAGGGAGAGGGGGAGAGAATCAACACCTGCAGCCCTTTTGTTCTTGGAGAAATCTCCAAGTATGATCCCTGCCTCCCCAGCAGAAACTTTGAGATCAGTAAATAAATCTCCTTCACGTATACTCCAGGCACTTTTCAAGATTTTATTTATTTATTTGACAGAGAGAGATCACAAGTAGGTAGAGAGGCAAGGCAGAGAGAGAGGAGGAAGCAGGCTCCCCATGGAGCAGAGAGCCCGATGCGGGGCTTCATCCCAGGACCCCGGGATCATAACCCAAGCCAAAGGCAGAGGCCTTAACCCACTGAACCACCCAGGCACTTTCAAAATGCTACTTGTATACTGTATCTCAATGGGATTGTTTGTCATGCTGTCTCCTTAAGGGTGGGGACTCAGTTTTATATCATGCAATTGCTCATGTCAAAAGACCTGGGCATAATTTATATGCCTCCTTCTCTCTCATTCACCACTCCAATGCATCAGTGAGTTTTGTCAATTTTACATGCAAAATACATCCAAAAACTATGCACTTTTTTCTTTATGACCATCGCTTAGGACTAAGCCACCACTATCTCTCACTATTTTCATATCCTTCTAATTAGTTTCCATATTTCCTCTCATCTCACTTTATAATATATCACATAAATACTAAAGTGATTTTTTTTTTTTTTTAGTTTTTTTTTTTTTTTTTTTTTTTTTTTTTTTTTTTTTTGTGGGTGAGGAAGTTTATTTTTTATTCTTCCTGGATGTATCTTGATATCTTTTTTTTTTTTTTTAAATTTTTTATTTTTTATAAACATATATTTTTATCCCCAGGGGTACAGGTCTGTGAATCACCAGGTTTACACACTTCACAGCACTCACCAAATCACATACCCTCCCCAATGTCCATAATCCCATCCCCTTCTCCCAAACCCCCTCCCCCCGGCAACCCTCAGTTTGTTTTGTGAGATTAAGAGTCACTTATGGTTTGTCTCCCTCCCAATCCCATCTTCTTTCATTTATTCTTCTACCCACTTAAGCCTCCATGTTGCATCACCACTTCCTCATATCAGGGAGATCATATGATAGTTGTCTTTCTCTGCTTGACTTATTTCGCTAAGCATGATACGCTCTAGTTCCATCCATGTTGTTGCAAATGGCAAGATTTCATTTCTTTTGATGGCTGCATAGTATTCCATTGTGTATATATACCACATCTTCTTGATCCATTCATCTGTTGATGGACATCTAGGTTCTTTCCATAGTTTGGCTATTGTGGACATTGCTGCTATAAACATTCGGGTGCATGTGTCCCTTTGGATCACTACATTTGTATCTTTAGGGTAAATACCCAATAGTGCAATTGCTGGGTCATAGGGCAGTTCTATTTTCAACATTTTGAGGAACCTCCATGCTGTTTTCCAGAGAGGCTGCACCAGCTTGCATTCCCACCAACAGTGTAGGAGGGTTCCCCTTTCTCCGCATCCTCGCCAGCATCTGTCATTTCCTGACTTGTTGATTTTAGCCATTCTGACTGGTGTGAGGTGATATCTCATTGTGGTTTTGATTTGTATTTCCCTGATGCCGAGTGATATGGAGCACTTTTTCATGTGTCTGTTGGCCATCTGGATGTCTTCTTTGCAGAAATGTCTGTTCATGTCTTCTGCCCATTTCTTGATTGGATTCTTTGTTCTTTGGGTGTTGAGTTTGCTAAGTTCTTTATAGATTCTGGACACTAGTCCTTTATCTGATATGTCGTTTGCAAATATCTTCTCCCATTCTGTCAGTTGTCTTTTGATTTTGTTAACTGTTTCCTTTGCTGTGCAAAAGCTTTTGATCTTGATGAAATCCCAGTAGTTCATTTTTTCCCTTGCTTCCCTTGCCTTTTGCGTTGTTCCTAGGAAGATGTTGCTGCGGCAGAGGTCGAAGAGGTTGCTGCCCGTGTTCTCCTCAAGGATTTTGATGGATTCCTTTCGTACATTGAGGTCCTTCATCCATTTTGAGTCTATTTTTGTGTGTGGTGTAAGGAAATGGTCCAATTTCATTTTTCTGCATGTGGCTGTCCAATTTTCCCAGCACCATTTATTGAAAAGGCTGTCTTTTTTCCATTGGACATTCTTTCCTGCTTTGTCGAAGATTAGTTGACCATAGATTTGAGGGTCTATTTCTGGGCTCTCTATTCTGTTCCATTGATCTATGTGTCTGTTTTTGTGCCAGTACCATAAAGTGATTTTTAAAGATGTAAATCAGATCATGCCACAGCCCTACTAGAAGTGTTTTTCCATTTTACTTGACACCCAAATTTTTAATATGCCCTACAATCTCACATTATCCCCCAAGAGGACTTCTCCAGCTCATCTCACAGTATTTTTCCCTTCATGCTCACATTCCTCCTGATATACTGGCCTATTTTCTTTTCCTCAAACATACCATCCTCCTCTCTGTCTCAGAGCCTTAAGACATACTTTTTATTTTTTTAAGATTTTATTTGACAGGCAGAGATCACAAAAAGGCAGAGAGGCAGGTGGAGAGAGAGGAAGAAGCAGCTCCCTGCTGAGCAAAGAGCCCAATGCAGGGCCCGATCCCAGGACCCTGGGATCATGACCTGAGCTGAAGGCAGAGGCTTTAACCCACTGAGCCACCCAGGTGCCCTAACACATACTTTTTCTTTAAACTTGGACAATTTCTTTGCATGAGTTAATGTCTTATCTTTCAGCTCTAACTACCTAGTTAAATGTTAATATCTTAGAATTTTGTCTTGAACTCCCAAACTAAGCCAGACAATTTCTCTGTTATGGTCTATTATCCCATTCTTTATTTTTCCTTAATAGCACTTTTCATATTCTACAATTGTGCATTTATTTTGTGATTATTTCAGACCTGTCTTGTCAGGAAAGCTTCACCCGCCAAGGGAGATGACCCTCACAGAAGATTCTTCAGGCCCTCCTTTAAGTCTTTGCTTCTTACAGAATCTCCAAAGCCTTTGATTTTTATTCCTATAGAGTACCATGTCTAGCTTATACTATCCACCCACCCTTGCCCCTGCCAACTAATTCTCAATAGGAATAGAAGATTCACAATTACTTTGAGTCTTAGAAATGCTAACACCCCTGTTTCAGTTACCAGATGGCTGAGACAAGACCCTTAGATTTTGAAAATTCAACAATCAGAATTTCAAATATGACCCTAAAAAATTAAAAAATTAATTGTCAATTGTCAATGAAGAAATTAAATCAAATGTGGTGTTTTGGCATGAGTTACTTACTAATGGGTGGTTCATCATCTGTACCTCAGCTTGGCTATGCAAATCACTACTTATTGGCAGTATGATATATGGTTAAGTGTGTGGTATCAGAGGCAGACTGCCTTTTTTCTTTCTTTTTTTTTTAAATTGAAGTATAGCATATATACAGAAAAACACAAAAATTATACGTATACAGATTCCTGAATTTCACAGAATGAATACATCTATGCAACAACACTCAGATCAAGAGACAAAACATTACCAACACCCTAGAAGTATCATTCCTCCCACTCCCTTAGAGTAAATCCACACCCCACCAGTGGAAACCACTAAACTCACTTCTAACACACTAAGTTAGGTTTGCCTGTTTTTATAATTTACATGAATGGAATAATACCATATCTACTCTTCTGTCTCTAGTTTCTTTTTCTCAATGTTTTATTTGTAATATTCAACCATATTGCTCTAATAGTTGTAGTTGTTTCACTTTCACTGCTTTATTATATTTCATTTTGTGAATGTACAACAATATATTTATCTAGATCATTCTGCTATCCATTACCATTAAGTAGTTTCTAATTATTGGCAATTATAGTGCTGCTATAAACATTTCTACACATGCCCTCTAGTGAACCTGTATGCATTGCTGATAGGTATATGGCTTGGTATGGAACTGTGCGTGCATACATTCAGTTCTGTAGATGTTGTCAAATATTTTTCCAAAGTCATTGTATCATTTTGTATTTCCATCAGCAGTATGTGAGTTTTGGTTGCTCTAAATCCTCATCAAGAGGCACCCGGGTGGCTCAGTGGGTCAAGCACCTGCCTTCAACTCAGGTCATGATCTCAGGGTTCTGGGATCAGGCTCTCTGCTCAGCAGGGATCCTGCTCCTCCCCACCCCCTGCCTGATGCTCTGCCTACTTGTGATCTCTCTCCCTGTCAAATAAATAAAATATTTTTAAAAATCCTCATAAAAACTTGGGGATTTTGTATTTTTTCTTTTAATTATTAATCATTTTCATTTAATCACACTCTTCATTATTATAGAGTAACATCTCATTATGGTTTCCTTTTGCATATCCCTGATGACTAATAATGTTGAGTACCTTTTCTATATATTTATTGACTGTTTGTATATCTGCTTTTCTAAAGTGCCTATTTGAGTTTTTTGCTTATTTTTTCCACTGGTCTGCCTTTTCTCATTAATTTGTAGGGGATATGTCTATCTATATCTATATCTATATCTATGTCTATATCTATATCTGTATCTATATCAATATTATCTATCTATATCTGGATATAAACCCATTGTCAAATACATGCATTGAAACATCTTCCTCTAATCTGTGGCTAGAGTAGTTTTCTAGTTTCTTATTGATGTCTTTTAATGAACAGAAGTTCCAAATCTTAACATAATCTATTTTTAAATGATTAACACTTTCTTTATACTGTTTTAAAAATTGTTGTCTCCTCCAAGACTGCCTGGGTTTGAATACTGGCTTCACCACTTTTTACCTTATGACTTTGAGCAAGTTATTTAACCTCTTTAGCCCTCAGTTTTCATTAGAAAATTGCTTTATAGGGCCTTATGAAGATTAAAAGAGGTAATGCACGTGAAACAGTTTAACATCACACCAGACATATACCAAGTAATCAATAAATGCTTATTATTTTTTGTTTTAGATTATATTTTCTAATGGTATTTATAATTTGGAAGTTCATACACTTTTGGGTGCATTTATCTCTTAAATATCAAGATCTTCTTTATATACATTACATAACAATTTAGAAATCAAACTGTTACCACTGCAGGTAATATTCGTTTTTTAGCATTCTAATTTTTTAGAATTGAAACAATAAAAAGCTTGAGCCAAAATAAATTTCAGGCTGTAGAACACCATGTCTTCAATGATAGTTAATGGCATATCACTGATCTTGGTTGTAAGAGGTACATATGTGTTAGCATAGAGACATGGGATTCCTAAGCAAAGATTTGCAAGCAAGGATTCTAAAGAATAGTTGAAAAGGTAATGGATTGACAATTGTTGAATTGATACATCAAGGTGGAGGTAACTGGTAGGCAGGAGAAAAGTCTTTTTAAGAAATAGAAACTTCTAAAACATTCACATATTCATGGTGGTTGAAGTCCTAGGAGCAAACTAAACCTCCCAGGAAAAGTGTATAACTTATGGATTTCCAGTATTTAAGAATGGACTAAGAAGAGAAAACAGTTTACAGACCAATATCCCTAATGAACATGGATGCAAAAATTCTCAACCAGACACTAGCTAATAGAACCTAAAAGTACATTAAAATGATTATTCCCAAGGACAAAGTGGAATTTATCCCCAGCCTGCAAGGGTGGTTTGACATCTGCAAATCAATCAATGTGATATATCACATTAATAAAAGAAAGGATAAAAACAATATGACTTTCTCCGTAGATGGAGAAAAAGCACCTAACAAAATATAGTATCCCTTGCCTGATAAAAACCCTCAAGAAAGTAGGAATAGAAGGAACACACTTCAACATTCTAAAGGCCATCTACAAAAGAACCACAGTTAATATCATCTGCAACTGGGAAAAACTGAAACATTTCCCCTGAGGTCAGGAACATACCAGGAATATCCACCCTCACTTTGGTTGTTCAACATAGTACCAAAAGTCCTAGGCTCAGCAATCAGACAACAACAATAAATAAATAAATAAATGGCATCCAAATCAACAAGGAAAAAGTAAAATTTTCACTATTTGAAGACAATGTGATATTCTATGTAGAAAACCCAAAAGATTCCACCAAAAAATTGCTAGAATTGTTACAAGAATTCAAGGAATTCACAGCATATAAAATCAATGCACAGAAGTCTGTTGCATTTCTATACATGGATAATGAAGCAGCAGAAAGATAAATTAATCAATTAATCCCTTTTACAATTACACCGAAACCATAAGTTACCTAGGAATAAACCTAACCAAAGAGGTAAAAGATCTATAATCTGAAAACTATAGCACACCTATTAAAGAAATTGAGAAAGACACAAAGAAATGGGAAAACTTCCCATGTTCATGGATTAGAATAACAAATATTCTTAAAACACCTATACTACCAAAGTAATTTGCACACTCAATGCAATCCCTATCAAAATACCACCAGCATTTTTCACAGAGCTAGAACAAACAGTTCTAAAATTTGTATGGAACCAGAAAAGATCCCAAATAGCCAAAGTAATCTGAAAACGAAAACCAAAGCTGAAGGCATCAGAATTCCAGACTTCATGCTATATTACAAAGCTGTAATCATCAAAACAGTGTGGTACAGGCACAAAAACAGAATGGAGAACCCAGAAATGGACCCTCTACTCTATGGTCAACTAATCTTTGACAAGGCAGGAAAGAACATCCAATGGAAAAAAAGACAGTCTCTTCAACAAATGGTGTTAGGGAATTGGGACAGCCACATGCAGAAGAATGAAACCGGGCCAATATTTTACACTGTACACAAAAATAAACTCAAAATGGATGAAATACTTATATATGAGACAGGAATCCATTAAAATCTTAGAGAAGAACACAGGCATGAACCTTTCTAACCTTGGCCACTGCAACTTTTTTTCTTACTAGAGACAGCTCCAGAGGCAAGGGAAACAAAAGAAAAAATGAACTATTGGGATTTCATTAAGATAAAAAGCTTCTGTACAGTGAAGGAAAAAATCAATAAACTAAGAGGCAACCTATAGAATGGGAGAAGGTATTTGCAAATGACATATCAGTTAAAGGTCTAGTATCCAAAATCTTTAAAGAAGTTATCAAATTCAATACCCAAAACACAAAAATCCAGTCAAGAATGAGCAGAAGAGGGATCACTGGGTGGCTGAGTTAGTTAAGCATATGCCTTCAGCTTGGGTCATGATTCCTAGGGTCTTGGGATTGAGTCCTGCATTGGGCTCTTTGCTTGGCAGGGAGCCTGCTTCTTCCTATGCCTGCTTCTCCCCCTGCTTGGGCTCTATCCCTCTCTCTGACAAATGAATAATTTTTTTTTTAAAGAATGAGCAGAAGTCAAGAACAGACATTTCACCAAAGAAGACCTACAAATGGCTAAATGCTCAACATCACTAGGCATCAGGGAAATACAAATCAAAAGCACAATGAAATACCACCTTACACCGATCAGAAAGGCTAAAATTAACAACTCAGAAAGCAACAGATGTTGGTGAGGATGCAGAGAATCAGAAACACTCGTGACCAGTTGATGGAAATGTAAACTGGTGCAGCCACTCTGGAAAAGAATATGGAGTTTCCTCAAAAAGTTAAAAATAAAAATACCCTATAATCCAGCAATTGCAGTACTGGGTATTTACCCAAAGGATACAAAAATAGTGATTCCAAGGAGCACATGCACTGCAGTGTTTATAGCAGCAATGTCCACAATAACCAAAACATGGAAAGAGTCTAAATGTCCATCAACTGAAGAATGGCTAAATAATAGATGATCTTACACACACACATGCACAGTGGAATATTATTCAGCCATCAAAAGAATGAAACCTTGTCATTTGCAGCAGTGTGGGTGGAACCAGAGTGTATCATGCTAAGCAAAGTAAGTCAGTCAGAGAAAGACAAAGACCATACGATTTCATGCATATGTAGAATTTAAGAAAACACTGATGAACATAAGGGAAGGGAAGGAAAAATAAAATAAGGTAAAAACAGAGGGAGGCAAACCATAAGAGACTCTTTACTAGAGGGAAAAAACTGAGGCTTGCTAGAAGGGAGGTGGTTGGGGGTGATGGTCACTATGGAGGGCACCTGATGTAATAAATACTGGGTGTAATTTGCAATTGATGAATCACTAAATTCTATCCCTGAAACAGTATATGTTAGCTAACTTGAATTTAAATAAAATCTAGAAGGAGAAGGAGGAGGAGGAGAGAAGGCAGTGAAGAAATTAGAAAGGTAGGAGAAAAACCAGGAGAACCTACCTTCAATATTGGTGGTAAGGAAGATTACAGAGAGTAATCAAGTGTGTGAAAGGCAACAATCAGTTCAAGAGGATTTAATATGAGAAAACCCACTGGATTTGGCAATTAAAATGTCATCCTTATACAAGTTGGAAAAGGAGGAAGATTGATGACTTATTCATTTAACAAATATTCATTGAGCACATTCTATAGGATGTTAATGACTTTTAAACAAAGGCCATGAGGGGAATGACTGTAGTTAACAAATTGGATTTTATTACTTGTTGGAGTTAGGATACACTCTTTCAGAAACCATGGTATTCCTCTCAGTAAGAGGGTGCTAGAAAGAGCCTATTATAAAATTTGGGCTCTGTTGCATAACTTTTGGAAAGGTTGAAGGAAGTGGTGTTTTTCTCAAGATAAGATGCAGTCAAGGATGCTGCAAGATGGTGGAGGAATAGGAGACCTAAATTTTGTCCCAGGAATTCAACTAGATAGCTATCAAACCACTCTAGACACCTACAAACTCCACAGGAGATTGAAGAAAAGAATAGCAGCAACTCCATGAACAGAAAAGTGACTACTTTCTGCAAGATGGGACATGTGGAGAAGTGAATCTGAGGTGATACCAGGAAGATAGATCACAGGGGAGGAGCCTCCATCAGCCAGCTATTAACAAGTGACAGAGCAGGAGAGCAAAAAATTGGAACTTTTGGAAGTCTGCCCCACTGAGGGACATCACTCCAGTGGCTAAGCCGGGGAATGGAGCCCTTGCCAGTACAGTGTGGTCTTAGGACCTTTGGGGTCACAGAAAAACCTAGAGTGCCTAAGTGTGGCAGAGCTCCCAGGTATTGGAGTGGGGAATCTGGCTGCAAAGACAGAGCTGAAGCGTGGGATATCAGCTTAGGGTTGCAATAAACCATGGTCTGCAGCACAGTTGGGTAACTACTCTTTGAACAGAGATACATCAAGTCACAGATACTGGGAGACTTGCCTTCCTCCCTTGGGAGTAGTGGCACAGATGTACACCACAGGAATCTTCTGGGTTTAGAAACTCCAAATGGGGTCGTGTGCCAGTGCTAGAAACACTCAGTCACAGGTCTGGTGAGAACAGAGTGTGGATGGAGACCAGGGAGAAAGGAGTGACTGACTGCTTTTCTCTGAGGCCACACTAAGGAATGGGGCCCCAACTTCTTGGCTCCTCCATGGCCATTTTTATTCTCATCCTCCGAAGCTGTATAGAAAGCTTTCAGGAAAAACAAACAAACAAACAAAACAAACAAGCAAACAAACAAAAAACCACAAACAACAACAACAAAAAAAAACACCTACCAAGAGCAAACCCAAGCAGATTACTTAGGCTGGCCCCTGGCAAGGACAGTGTAATTCCATCTTAGGCAAAGACATTTGATAATCATTGCAACAGGCCCTACTCCCAGAAAATCAGCAAGAACATGCAGCCCAAAGCAAGTTTACTGATCAAAGAAAACTGCAGAACTCCAGTGCTAGAGGAATACAGCACATAGATTTCATGGCCTTTTTACCAAGATTCTTAGTCATTCAGAGTTAATTTTTTAAATTGTCCTTTATTTTTTATTTTTCTTTTTTTATGTTTTTCTTCTTCCTTTTTTCAAACATCTTATCCACTCCTTTTTAAGAGATCTTTTGTAATTTTTATTTTTACCATCATATTCTATCCCTTCATTGTATTTAAACTTATTTTTTGTATATATAGAAGTTTTTCTTTCTTTAAAATTTTGGGATGCAGTTTTTCCTAATAGACCAAAATATACCCTAAATCTAGCGTATGGCTTTGCTTAGTTTTCATCTTCACAGTCATATTCTATCCTTTTGTTACATTTACCCTTATTTTGTATATCCAGATATGTTATGTATATCCAGATATACTATACTATATATACTATACTATATTATATATTTTTTTTTTCTTTAAAATTTTGGGAGGCAGTTTCTTCTAACAGACCAAAATACACCCAAAATCTAAGGTGTGACTCTGTTCTATTCACCAGCCTGATCATATTCTTCTTTTCTTTTTTTTCCCACCTTTCTTTTTCCCTCAGTTTTGGATCTCTTCTGATTTGTGTACATTTTTCTGGGATCATTGTTACCCTTTTAGCATTTTGTTCTCTCATTCATCTATTCTTCTCTGGACAAAATGACAAAACAGAAAAACTCACCTCAAACAAACAAACAAACAAAAGAGGCCCTATCAACTGCCAGGAACCTAATCAATATGGACATTAGTAAGATGTTGAAACTAGAGTTCAGAATGATGATTATAAAGATACTAGCTGGGTTTGAAAAAACCATAAAAGATACTAGAGAATCCCTTTCTGGAGAAATAAAAGAACTAAAGTCTACCCAATTCAAAATGAAAAGGGCTATTAATGAGGTACAATAAAAAAATGAAGGTTCTAACTGCTACTATAAATGAGGCAGGAGAGAGAATTAATGATATAGAAGACCAAATGATGGAGAATAAAAAAGGTGAGAAAAAGAGAGATGAATAACTACTGGGTCACATGGGGAGAATTAGAGAGATAATTGATACTATAAGGTGATACAATATTAGAATAATGGGGATCCAAGAAGAAGGAGAAAGAGAGAGAGGGGCAGAGGTGTTTTGGAGAAAATTGTATCAGAGAACTTCCCTATTTGCGGAAGGAAACAGTCATCAAAATCCAAGAGACAGAGAACTCCCCTCCAAATAAATCAAAATAGGTCAGCACCCCATCATCTAAGAGTAAAACTTATAAGTTTCAGAGAAAAAGAGAAAATACAGGAAGAAACTCAGGAAAAAAGGTCTGTAACATACAAAGGTAGAAATATTAGATTGGCAACAGACCTATCCACAGAGACCTGGCAGGCCAGAAAGGACTGGCATGATATATTTTAGAGTAGTAAACAAGAAATATATGCAACCAAGAATACCATATCCAGCTAGGCTGTCACTGAAAATAAGAGAGATAAAAACCGTCCAGGACAAACAAAAACTAAAAGAGTTTCCAAACACCAGGGGCACCTGGGTGGCTCAGTGGGTTAAAGCCTCTACCTTCGGCTCAGGTCATGATCCTAGGGTCCTGGGATCAAGCCCCGCATTGGGCTCTCTGCTCAGTGGGGAGTCTGCTGCCTCCTCTCTCTCTCTGCCTGCCTCTCTGCTTACTTGTAATCTCTGCCTGTCAAATAAATAAATAAAATCTTTAAAAAAAGAAAAAAGAATTTCCAAACACCAAACCAGCCCTACAGAAAATACTGAAAGGGGTCCTCACAGCAAATGGAGAGCCTAAACGTAACAGAAAAGGAACAGACAATATACAGTAACAGTCACATTACAGGCAATAAAGTGACACTAAATTCATATCTTTCAATAGTTACCCTGAATGTAAATGGACAAAATGCACCAATCAAAAGACACAGGGTATCAGAATGGATTAAAAAAAAACAAGACATCAATGTGCTCTCTGCAGGAGACTCATTTTGGACGCAAAGATATCTGCAGATTTAAAGTGAGCAGGTGGAAAATCATTTAGCATTATAATGGACATCAAAAGAAAGTTGGGGTGGTTATCCTTATATCAGACAAATTAGATGTTAAGCCAAAGACTATAATAAGAGGTGAGGAAGGAGACTTTATAATACTTAAAGTGTCTATCTACAGGAAGATCTAAGAGTTTTAAATATCTATGGCCCTAACATGGGAGCAGTCAATTATATAAGCCGATAAATAACAAAGTCAAAGAAACACATTAACAATAATACAATAATAGTAGGGGACTTTAACACTCCCTTCACTGAAATGGAGAGATCATCTAAGCAAAAGGTCAACAAGGAAATAAAGGCTTTAAATGACACACTGGACCAGATGGACATCACAGACATTTTCAGAACATTCCACCCCCAAACAGAATACACATTCTTCTCTAGTGCACATGGAACATTCCTCAGAATAGATCACATCCTGAGTCACAAATCAAGTCTCAGCTCATACCAAAAGATTGGGCTCATTCCCTGCATAATTTCAGACCACAATGCTTTGAAACTAGAGCTCAATCACATGAGAAAAGTTGAAAAGAACTCAGATATATGGAGAGTAAAGATCATCCTATAAAGAAATGAATGGGTTAAACAAAAAATTAAAGAAGATTGTTAAAAAATAATAGAAACAAAAAAATGAAAACACAACTGTTCAAAGTCTTTGGGATGCAGCAAAGGTGGTCTTAAGAGGAAAGTACATAGTAATACAAGTTTCTGTCAAGAAACAAGAAAAGTCTGAAGTACATGACCTAACCCTACACCTAAAGGAGCTAGAGAAAGAACAACAAAGAAAGCCTAAACCCAGCAGGAGATGAGAAATCATAAAGATCAGAGCAGAAATCAATGAAATAGAAACCAAAAGAACAGTAAAATAGATCAACAAAACTAGGAGCTCATTCTTTGAAAGAATTAATAAGATTGATAAACCCATGACCAGACTTATCCAAAAGAAAAAAGAAAGGACCCAAATTAATAAAATTATGGGTGAAGGAAGAGAGATAATTACCAACACCAAAGAAATACAAATTATAAGAACATATTATGAGCAACTATAAGCCAGCAAATGTGACAATCTGGAAGAAATGGATGCATTCCTAGAGACATATAAACTACCAAAACTGAATCAGGAAGAAATAGGAAATCTGAACAGATCCATAACCAGTAAGGAAATTGATGCAGTAATCAACAATCTCCCAACAAACAAGAGCCCAGGGCCAGATAGCTTCCCAGGGGAATTCTACCAAACATTTAAAGAAGAATTAATACCTATATTCCTGAAACTGTTCCAAAAAATATGAATGGAAGGATAACTTCCAAACTCATTTTATGATGCCAGCATTACCTTGATCCCAATACAAGACAAAGATCCCATCAAAAAGACAATTACGGACCAATATCCCTGATAAACATGGATGCAAAAATTCTCACCAAAATACTAGCCAATAGGATTTAACAGTACATTAAACAGATTATTCACCACCACCAAGTGGGATTTATTCCTGAACTGCAAGTTTAGTTCAACATTCACAAACCAATCAGTGTGATATGACACATGGATAAAAAGAAGAACAAGAACCATATGATACTTACATTAGATGCTGAAAAAGCATTTGACAAAATACAGCATCTTTTCTTGATCAAAGCTCTGCATAGTTTAGGGACAGAGGGTACAAAGCTCAATATCATAAAAGCTATCTATGAAAAGCTCACAGCAAGTATCATTCTCAATGGAGAAAAACTGAAAGTTTTTCCCCTAAGTTCAGGAACATGGCAGGGATGGCCACTATGACCTCTGCTATTGAAAATAGTACTAGAAGTCCTAGTCTCAGCAATCACACAACAAAAAGAAATAAAAGGTATCCAAATTGGCAAAGAAGAAAGTGAAATTTTCACTCTTTTAAGATGATATGATTCTTTATGTGGAAAATCCAAAAGACTCCACCCCAAAACTGTGAGACCTCATATAGGAATTCAGTGAAGTGTCAGGATATAAAATCAATGCACAAAAATCAGTTGCATTTCTATACACCAACAGCAAGACAGAAGAAAGAGAGTCATTCCCATTTACAATTGCCCCCAAACCATAAGATACATAGGAATAAATCTAACCAAAGAAACAAAAGATCTATACTTAGAAAACTATAGAATACTCATGAAAGAAATTGAGGAAGACACAAAGAAATGGAAAAACATTCCATGCTCATGGATTGGAAGAACAAATGTTAAAATGTCTGCTACCTAGGGCAATCTCCACATTTAATGCAATCCCCCATCAAGTTTTTCAAAGAAATGGAAAGAATCCTAAAATATATATAGACTCAGAAAAGACCCTGAATATCCAGAAGAATGTTGTAAAAGAGAACCAAAGCTGGTTGCATCACAATTCTGGACAACAAGCTTTATTACAAAGCTGTAATCATGAAGATAGTATGGTACTGGCACAAAAACAGACACATAGATCAATGGAACAGAATAGAGAGCCCAGAAATATACCCTTGCTGCTGTCCCTCGGAACAATTTGTTACTTAAACTGTAACCTCTGGAGGATTTTACTAGTTGCCAGGCACATTTAGATATGGCCTTAAGAAACACTGATACTGACAACAGGTCTTTGGGGAGAAGGACGATGTACGACCGTGAAGCTGGGCAGCTGGGGATGCCTGGCTCGCTCAGGGCGGAATGCCGCCTGCTTCAGGGAAGCCGAGCACCCGGGAATGTCCAGTCAGCTCAGGGTGGAACGAAAACCACCTGCTTCCCTTTTTTGTTATTGCTCCTTTCTCTTCCCAGAAGTGCTCGTTGTTAGTTAGATGAGTCCTTTGAATGTGCTTGGTTAACTATAAACTTTATCCTCCTTCTTGCTTGTCTGCAAGACAGGATTAACGTTTGACCTTCATCAATCCTTCTGTTGGCTATTGTTTTCTATCTAATAAAAGTGAGACTGTGGAGTTGCTCGTGGCAGCAGTCCTTTTCGACTGTTGTCCCCTGCTCCCAGTCTTTTGCAGCTGACTTGTGTGTGCCTAATTCTTCTCTCGTCACCGACTGGAAGCGGCAAGTGGCGCCCGAACAGGGACTGGGGCCAGACCAGACCCGATCTGATCAGAAATAAAACAGGAGAAGAAGCCCCAATGTGAATTTTGCATGGCTGTGCCTTTTTCCCGCTGGTGAGTTGTGGGCAATTGTCACAGGGGATGGGTAATCTAGAGAGCACAAACGATTATCGCCCTTATGTGTGTTTATTGAGAAGGCTCCTGAAGGCGGGAGGAGCAAAAGTCAGTGAGGGCCAACTTATGGAGCTTTTAAAGGTAATTAAAGAACATTGCCCCTGGTTCCCTATATTAGGGACTTTAGATTTACAAACATGGGAAAAAGTAGGTCACGAGTTAAAACTTTCGTATACGAAAGGAAAGCAAATTCCAGTCACCATATGGCCTACTTGGACCCTCATTCACTCCGTTTTGGAGCCTTTACAAACCCCTGATTCGGAGAGCGATAATGAATGTTCAGGAGAAACTAAAAAAGAGGAACCTGAACATGCCATCCAGGAGGAGAAAGAAACTATTAAGGCCACCAGAAAGGAATATAGAAAGGAGGAAACTCCTCCTCCTCCTCCAGTAACAGAGCAAAAGGTGTCCATGTCACTGTTGCCGTCGGCTCCACCGTTCTATAAGAGGGCACCATTTAATGAAAAAGATGGAAAGTACATGCTATCGGCTGTTCAGAATGGCCTCCTTGAAGCACAGCGAGTGGGAGACCTAGATGCCTTGAATTTTAATTTCCCGGTTATTATTACAGAACATGTCGCTCCAGGACATGATCCTAACAACCCTAATGGTGTCTATGAGGCCAAGCATGAGCAATTTCCCTTCAAATTGTTGAAGGAACTAAAACAGGCAGTACAAAACTATGGAGCTAATTCTCCATTTACAATGGGAATTATTCAAGGCATCGCAGAAGGCAATCGACTTGTTCCGACGGATTGGTCATTGCTAGCAAGAACAGTTCTCTCTCCAAGTGAGTTCTTGCAGTTCAAAACATGGTGGCAAGATCAAGCAGAAATAGCAGCTTCCCATAATAGAGCTCATAACATTCCTATTTCCATGGAACAGCTCATGGGTCTTGGACCATGGGCCCAGGTTCAAGACCAGATATTAATGAATGATCAAGCTGTTGAGCAGCTCCAGCGTTGCTGTTTGAGAGCATGGGAGAGAATAGAATCTCAGAGAGATAAGTGCTCTTCTTTTCAAAAGGTGGTACAGGGTCCAAGGGAGCCCTATACTGATTTTATTGCAAGATTACAAGAGGCTGTCAGAAGACAGATAAATAATATTGAGGCTGGGGATACCATTATGCAACTGTTGGCTTATGAGAATGCTAATTCTGATTGTAAGAAGTTGCTAGCACCCTTTAAAGGCAAGGGAACATTGACAGATTATATTAAGCTATGTCAAGGAGTAGGAACAGACACCTATAGAGCTGATTTGTTAGCTCAAGCAATGGCTGCTCTGACCACAGGAAAATTTAAAGGACAGTGTTTCAACTGTGGACAAACAGGGCACAAATATTAATCTTACTTTTGGATATTAAAATAGGCCAATATGTATCGGCAATCATTCCAGCTGCTTTGTTCCTGGTGATCAGAGATTGTTGGTGGACCTTCCTACTAATAATTATTTGACTAAAGCTCAGTTACATTTACTCTCTGTTAAAGGATTCCAAGCCTACAAATATCGGGGTCCTAGCTATAATGCAGCACCCCCTATTCCCAAATGCAAACCAGCACAGATGTGGTCAGATGAGGGAATTCGCCCTTTATGGAAGGATTGTAGAGCAGTTCACCCCAGTATTGTTATTGATTCTTACGGAATTGTATGGGACTGGTCCCCTAGGGGATGGCAGTCACCAATTGCACGGGGGAACCCTGCTCCCCTCATCGAAAGTTAAAATGGCAAGTTTTTGATGATCCCATTTTACCACAAACCTTAGCTTCAGGAGATGCACCTCTGGTGTGGCTTGGGCAAGGACTTTCTATGCCACCTCCTTTTGTTGATTATCATAAAAGACAAAAGAATTTATGGAAAGTTACTACTGCTTTAAGTCACGTAAGAGTTTGGAATAGCTCTTACATTCATCAGTCTAATAATTATGCATTTTCTTTTTTCCTCATGGATGAAGAATTGGTAAGAGCTTGTGTTAGAGATCCCTATGTTTTTGTTATTGGCAAAATGACTTTTATTCATAGTAATAGAGAAATAGACTGTCTAAACTGTAAGATGTTCACCTGTGTAGATAGGAATATTTATAAAGACAATTCTATCATTCTTTTAGCTAGAAGAAGAATAGGCATTTGGCTACCAGTGAAACACCACCATGTTTGGGAAAGTTCTCCAGACGTACATATACTTTTAACAGTATTGAAAAACTGGGTTCATAGAACAAAAAGATTTGTTGGGTTACTTATAACAGCGATTCTAGGAATTATAGCCATTACTGCTACAGCTACCACTGCAGGAATGGCCTTGCATCAAACTGTACAGACTACACAATTTGTACAGAAATGGCACGAGAATGCTAGCAAGGTCTGGAATCAACAAACGTTCATAGATCAAAAGTTAGATAAACGTGTCTCTGATTTAGAAACAGCCATGATATATATAGGAGATGATCTTCAGAAGATAAAGCTTAGACTTCATATTTTATGTGATTGGAATGTTTCTTCTTTCTGTGTTACTCCCCATGTCTATATTGAATCAGAAGTATCTTGGAGCAAAATTCGCTGACATATTACTAACCATTATGGTGATAATCTAACCTTAGATATTAAACAACTTCAAGATACGATCCTAAGTATTACTCACTCATCATTACAATCTGTTCCAGGAGTGAGTTTTACTCAAAGAATTAATGATAGTCTATCTGATTTAAACCCTTCTACTTGGATCACACAAACTGGTCTCGGTGTTATAAGTGGATTGATTATTCTTCTTATTGCTGTAGTCTTTTTATGCTTAGTCCTCAGAAGCACGCAAAAATCCCTCCAACGACTGAAAAATCAAGAAGCTGCAAAATCAACTTTTCTAATCTTCACAAACAAAAGGGGGGAGATGCTGCTGCCCCTCGGAACAATTTGTTACTTAAACTGTAACCCCTGGAGGATTTTACTAGTTGCCAAGCACATTTAGATATGGCCTTAAGAAACACTGATACTGACAACAGGTCTTTGGGGAGAAGGACGATGTACGACCGTGAAGCTGGGCAGCTGGGGATGCCCAGCCGGGACGCATGGCCCGCCCAGGGCAGAACGCAGCCTGCTTCAGGGAAGCCGAGCACCCAGGAATGCCTGGTCAGCTCAGGGTGGAATGAAAACCGCCTGCTTCCCTTTTTCGTTATTGCTCCTTTCTCTTCCCAGAAGTGCTCGTTGTTAGTTAGATGAGTCCTTTGAATGTGCTTGGTTAACTATAAACTTTATCCTCCTTCTTGCTTGTCTGCAAGACGGGATTAACGTTTGACCTTCATCAATCCTTCTGTTGGCTATTGTTTTCTATCCAATAAAAGTGAGACTGTGGAGTTGCTCGAGGCAGCAGTCCTTTTCAACTGTTGTCCCCTGCTCCCAGTCTTTTGCATCTGACTTGTTTGTGCCTAATTCTTCTCTCGTCACCAACCGAAAGCGGCAGACCCTCAACTCTATGGTCAACTAATCTTTGACAAAGCTGAAAAGAACATCCAATGGAAAAAAAAGACAGTCTCTTCAACAAATGGTGTTGGGAAAATTGGGCAGCCACATGTAGAAGAATGAAACTGGATCATTTCCTTACACCACACACAAAAACAGACTAAAAATGGATGAAAGACCTAAATATGAGACAGGAATCCATAAAAATCATCAAGGAGAGCACAGGCAGCACCCTTTTCGACTTCAGCCACGGCAACTTCTTCCTAGGAACAACGCCAAAGGCAAGGGAAGCAAGGGCAAAAATGAACTATTGGGACTTCATCAAGATCAAAAGCTTTTGCACAGCAAAGGAAACAGTTAACAAAACCAAAAGACAACTGACAGAATGGGAGAAGATATTTGCAAATGACATAGCAGATAAAGGACTAGTATTCAAAATCTACAAAGAACTTATCAAACTCAACACCCAAAGAACACATAATCCAATCAAGAAATAGGCAGAAGATATGAACAGACATTTCTGCACAGAAGACACCCAAATGGCCAACAGACACATGAAAAAGTGTTCAGCATCACTCGACATCAGGGAAATACAAATCAAAACCTCAATGAGATACCACCTCACACCAGTCAGAATGGCTAAAATTAACAAGTCAGGAAATGACAGATGCTGGTGAGGATGTGAAGAAAGGGGAACCTTCCTACACTGTTGGTGAGAATGCAAGTTGGTGCAACCACTCTGGAAAACAGCATGGAGTTTCCTCAAAAAGTTGAAAATAGAGCTACCCTATGACCCAGCATTTACACTACTGGGTATTTATTTTAAAGATACAAATGTAGTGATCTGAAGGGGCATGTGCACCAAAATGTTTATAACGGCAATGTCCACAATAGCCAAACTATGGAAAGAACCTAGATATCCATCAACAGATAAGTGGATAAAGAAGATGTGGTGTACATATATACAATGGAATACTATGCAGCCATCAAAGGAAATGAAATCTTGCCATTTGCAATGACATGGATGGAACTAGAGGATATTATGCTGAGCAGAATAAGTCAATCAGAGAAAGACATTTATCATGTGATCTAATTGATAGGAGGAATTTGAGAAACAAGACAGAGGATTATAGGGGAAGGGAGGGACAAATGAAACAAGATGAAGAGAGGCAGACAAACCATAAGAGACTCTTAATCTCAGGAAACAATCTGAGTGTTGCTGGAGTGGAAGGGGGTGCCAGGGATAGGGCGGCTGGGTGATGGACATTGGGGAGAGTTTGTGCTATGGTGAGAGCTGTAAGTTTTGTAAAAATGATGAATCACAGACCTGTACCCCTAAAACGAATAATATATTATATGTCAATAAAAATAAAAATAAAAATAAACAAGTAAATAAAAGAGATCAGATGCAGTCAGAAAGTGGAGACACGATGGCATTGTTGTTTTAATCTGTGCTTGGACAAAAAAAGTTTTTGGTGGTTAGTCACTTTTTAAAAAATGTAGTATTCTTTTTTCCATGTTCCAATATTCATTGTTTATGTACCACACCCAGTGCTCCATGCAGTACATGCTAGAGAAAATTATTAAGTGACCCTTTTTGTTTTATTTCATTGTAGTCTTAGTGTAACATAATCTGAGGTTATGTTCCTTGAGATTGTTTATGTTCAATAATGGGACAAAATGGCCTGGGTCTGAAGTGTAATTGTGAATGCCAGATTGGTTTTGGAGGTCAGGGTCTGTTTATTTTCATTCTCTGTTCCCTCCTTATGGCCAAAGACATATTGCAGGACAACTGATGTTGCAGGACATTAATCCATGATATCTAGATTTTTTTCACTCTATCAGTATTTTCTTCATTAATATCAGAAGAATGTCCATTGAGTGCCAGCTGTAATTGAACCAAGGTTAATTTCTCACTGCAATAGGGAATTGCAGTTATAGGGTAAATTTTTGAACCATCAGACATGACTATGGATGCTTGACAACATGTAAGACTCCAAACAGAATATATCAGCCAACAATAACAAAGTTGATTGTCAGAAACAGTATAACTATTAGTCCTTCTAATAGATCTTGAAGATAGGGACTTAGATTATGAAACCCATGCAATTAAAAATATATCCCAGAATTCATCAGGATCTGTTTCAGAGAGCCAGGTACTTTTAATTTCACAGAATGTTCTATTTGTCTTTAGTATTTATATAGATGCAATGAGAAGTATTTACTATAACAAAAACTTTCCCTTGGCTAGCTAAGAGGAAATCAAGGCTATACCACTGTCCATGATAATTACAATTAATGGATTTAGAATTTGTTGGCCTGTAGAGGAGAAATACTATCATCTAATGACTTTTGGTAAAGTTGGACACGTTTTGAACCAGCTTTTGTTGTTGTATTATTTCCAGTGTGGAAATTATAACTCACATGGGGAAGAAATCAATAATCCCCCTGGAAGTTTTCTAGAAAAACCTGTGATTGTTTTAATTTGGGAGAATTCTGGTGAACATATCAAAAGAAACATCACTTACCGAGTAATACATAAAATTGTTGAATCATATTTCACACCTGAAATTCATATAACACTGTAGATTAATTGTATTTTAACTTTAAAAAAGAAAAAATAGTGTCATATATTGGGTACTATTCTGGTTATGACCATTTGTTTATCTTCAGAGGTACTTCAGCTCGCTTTACAGAAATGGTTTGATTCCACTAAAAAATCTGCCAAGGGACACAAAATTCACTCACTTCTATTATAGAAAATAATACTTCTGGTCTTAATATAAACTGAGATCCACTAGGATACTATATTTCACATGGACATCAGGCTTATAACTGTCAACTGTGTATTAGTTATAATTGTTAGAGATTTCCAGATATCTAAAACTATCATTGCTCCAGTAAGTGCTCATCAAAGTAAGTGTACTCTTCCTATGCCAACTAACTGAAATTCAACTTAACATCTTAAAAAAGGATAAATGTACTCTTGATACCCTTTGTCTATTTTACCTCTTCTCCACCTACCTCCCCTCTGGCAAGCACTGACACTTCTCTCTGAGTCTGTTCTATTGTTTTTCTCTTTTTTCTTTGTTTATTCACTTCCTTATTTCTTAAGTTCCACATATGAGTGAAATTAGCTGGCATTTGTCTTTCTCTGACTGACTTATTTCACCTGGATTGGCTTGACTATTGTAATATATGGCTTGACTATTGTAAATAATGCTATAATAAACATAGGGGTGCAGATATCCTTCCCAACTGGTATTTTCAGTGGGTAGATACACAGTAGTAACACAATAAAAAAAGAAAAGATATCAAACATCACTAATCAATCAGGAAAATGCAAATTAAAAGCACAATGAAAAATCACTTTACACCTGTCAGAATGGCTAAATCCAAACCACAAGTCATATGAGCCCATTTTTTTTTTTGTTTTCCAGGCCTTGCTGATAGGATTATAGTGACCTCAGTATTTTGTTGATGTGAGGTCAAAGTTCAATTTTTATGTCACTGAAGGTTAGGAATAATGATGTCAAAGAAACTTAAGGATCAGAGGAGCTTGTTGAAGGGAAATTATCTTTTGAAATATTTAGAGGAAAGACTATTAAATTTTCATCAGCCATATCAGATGAGGTGCAAAAGGTTCAGCAACCTGTTAGATTTAAAGCAGTAGCTACCAGCTGGAGAAAAAGTGTAAGATAGCTTTACTATCTATTAAATAATAGGCAAGTGAAAAGGTCAGAAATAATAAGGTGAAGGTGAGAAAGATCATCTTAGTGTTTTAAGTGTTATAAAAGTGGAACAACAGGACAAATTAGTAATAAAGCAAAAAGACAGGAAAAGTGTTGAAGAATCGAAAATCTAATATTGTTCCATTGGGTTAGACAGAAGTTGTCCATCTTTGAAGTCAATAGATTCTGGGGAATTTATGAGAATCCTGTTTATGATTTCTAGTTAGAATGGATATTAAGTAGTCAGGAGGAAAAGACATAGCTATTTTGAACTGGCAAACATGAATGTAAGAATCTATATCTTAGTTTTGTTGCAGTTGTTAATGCATCTGATAGAGTACTTTTTATCAAATCTCAAGGGCAACTCTTTTCTGGTGTCTTTTTCAATATTAAATTTCAAAGTTGCATATTATGTAGAGGCTGCTTATGTGTGAGTTTTGGAAATAGAGCTCCATACTTGCTAATGATAAAGCTGGAGGTATCGCATGAGTCCCTTGAAGTGATTAATGATATCTGTTTGTAATATCAAATGCATGAGGTGGTCTGTTATTATTTTATAAGGAGATCCTATATGTATTTTAGCTAATGGTGATAATTTAGGACATGATAGTTCAAGGGTTTCTCAGAGTGTTTTCAATTTTAGTTTGAGAACTCCATCAGTTCCCCCTATTTTTTTATTTTCCTAAAGACTGTGGATGAAAAGGCTATTGACACCTCTGGGTAAAAGATAAAAAGATAAGTCCCCTAATAGCATTACGAGCAAAATTAATATCTGTTGTTAGAAAAATAAATGGGCATTCTTTAGGTTGGAAAAAAGAAAACAAGCAGCTTTGTTGCGAGAGAAGGGACATTTACAGGGCAATGGTTCTCCAGTAAGGAAAAACTTCAACTTCCTCTGAGAATGAGCAAAAAAATATCCATAGCATATTCATAGCCTATTGTAGAAAACATGTGTATGAAGTCCTTTTGGAAGTGTTTAAAAGTCTCTTAAGGCTTTAGTTTCTATTCATGTCCCACTTTTGCAGTTTTACCAAGATTAAGTTGTTGACAGGTTTGGATATATTTTGGGTCACTCTTGGCAGTACCGCTGACATTGTCCTATCAATGATTGTTTAATATTGTTGCCAGTTTATCTTTGCTATTATAGGTCAATTCATGAAGCAGTTTACTAAATTCCATTTTTAATTATTTGGTGCTTTCATCTTGAAAATGGCAAGTACTATCTTTATGAAATAAGCATCTTAACTTTTCCCTTTTTTTTCCCTCTAAATCAGGGACTTGTCTCTGACTGTTAATAAATAGCCTCTCCCTCCTCTGTGTGATTACAGGAGCAATTATATTGGTTAATGCTGCTTGTTTAGCTTCCTGTTCCTCTGAAGCATTACCATGAAATTCTGGGTGTTTATACTTCACATGGCCTTTTATTTTTATTAAAGCTATGTCCTTAGGTAATAGCAAAACAACTAAATAGCAAATTACTAAAAATAGAAAAACAACTAAAAGTTCAATTTGTCATCACTTTTCTCTTCAGTTTTTTTCAAATCTCTTTATTTCCAAAACATTCCCAATTGTTGGATTACCCCAAAAGCACATCTGTCAGTAGAAATATTTGCTTTTACTTTCTTCCAGCTGGTAGGCTCAGGTAAGGGCAAATTGTGTGGCCAACAGACACATGAGAAAGTGCTCCACATCACTCGGCATCAGGGAAATACAAATCAAAACCACAATGAGATATCACCTCACACCAGTCAGAATGACTAAAATAACAAGTCAGGAAATAACAGATGCTGGCGAGGATGCGGAGAAAGGGGAACCCTCCTACACTGTTGGTGGGAATGCAAACTGGTGCAACCACTCTGGAAAACAGCATGGAGGTTCCTCAAAATGTTGAAAATAGAATAAAACAGATGTAATATATATACATATATATATATACCTTAACCATGTAATAAATATTACTTAGCCATAAAAAAGAATGAAATCATGTCATTTCTAACAATGTGGTTAGATCTAGAGGATATAATTGCTAAGTGAAATAGATCAGTCAGAGAAAGGCAAATACCATGATTTCACTCATATGGAATTTAATAAATAAATGAACAAAGAAAAAAGAGACAAATAAAAAACCAGGCTCTTAAATACAGAGAACAAACTGGTAGTTTCCAGAAGGGGGAGGGTGGGAGGATGGGTGAAATAGATATAGAGGATTAAGAATACAGTTATTGTGGTAAGTCCTGAGAAAATGCATAGATTTTTCAAATCATGTATTATAAATCTGAAACTAACATTACACTGTATGTTAATTATACACTGTATGTTGATTTTTTTAAAAGAAACAAAGGGATATCATTACACATCTATTGGAAGAGTTTAAGTAAAAAAGTGAATACATCAAATATTGTTGATGATTCATAGAATTGCTTTCTCATACTTTATTTTTGGGCATGTAAAATGATACAACCATTCTGGGAAACAGTTTTCAAGTTCTTAGAAGAAAAAACCTATGCTTACCATACAATCTAGCTATTGTATTTCTGGACATTATCTCAGAGACATAAATATTTATGCACACATAAAAACTGGTATATCCAGCTTTGTTCATAGTAGCCTTAAAATTCAAAGCCCAAATATCCTTTCATAAGTGAAACATATTGTGATACATTCATACCATAAAACCTACTCAGCAATGAAAAGAAATAAATATTGACATGCAAAACAACTTGGGTGAACTTTCAGGGAATTACTCTCAGTGAAATAACCACTTCCAAATGTCACATTCTGTATGCTTTCCTTTCCTTTATATAACATTCATGAAATGGTAAAGTTATAGAAATGTCAAACAGAGTAGAGGTTTTAGAAATATTGATCTCATAAAAGGAGGTTCCCTCCTTTTACATTTTCTGGAAAAGATTGTGTAGAATTGATGTTAATTTTTTCCAGATGTTTCTTAGAATTCTCCAGTGAAACTATGTGGGCCTGGACATTATTTTTCAGGAATGTTAATATTGTGAAGTCAATTTATTTAATAGTCATAGAAGTACCAAAACTATTTAATATTGTTTGAGTCATGGTGGTTTGTTGTTTGCAATGAATCGGTCCTTTTTATCTAACTTACAAATTTATGTGTGGATTACTTTATAGTATTCCCTTATTATACTTGCAACATCTACCAACATCTACAGTGATAGCCCACTTCATTTCTGATATTGGTAAATCATGTATTTGCTTTTGTTTTCATTGTCAGTCTTTCTAGATGTGTGTCAACTTTTGAAGAGATTTATTTATTTATTTATTTATTTAAGAAAGAGAAAGAGAGAGAGAGAGGGAGAAGGGGTGAGAGGATCTCAAGCAGACTCCTCACTGAGGATAGAGCCTGGTTCAACATTTGATCTCATGACTCTGAGATCATGACCTGAGCCAAAATCAAAAGTTAGATGCTCAACTGACTGAGCCACCCAGGAGCCTAATATATGACCATTTTCAAAAATCCCAGCTTTTTTTCATTGACTTTCTCTATCCCAGAGGTGTTTCTGTCCAGAAATTTGCTGCATTTCTATACACCAATAATGAAAGAACAGGAAGAGAAATGGAGGAATCTTTCCCATTTACAGTTGCACTAAAAACAATAAGATGCCTAAGAATAAAGCTAACCAAAGTGGTGAAAGACCTGTACTCTGAAAACCATAAAATACTAATGATAAAACTTAAGAAGACACAAAGAAATAGAAAGAAATTCCATGCTCATGGATTGAAAGAACAAATATTGTTAAATGCTTCCTCTCAGGAACATGGTCCAAGTAGAGGGAATAATCTTTCCACTTTGTGCCCCAGGAATTTTCCAGGTCACTGTTTCCAACCTACATCATCACTACAACATCCATTCATGATAAAAAACAACCAAACAAAAGTAGAACCTTAGAGGCTTACAGGGAACATACCTCCACATTGATTTTTCTTTTTTGTGTGTGCGTGACTTCATTGAATTCTTTTATCAGTTCTAGTAGATGACTCATTTCTTTTTGTTGTCTGATTGCTGTGGTTTGGACTTCCAGTACTATGATGAGTATGAGTGGTGAGTGTTGACATCCAGCTCTTGTTCCTGATCATAAAGAAAAAGCTCTAAGCTTTTTCCTATGAAAGTTTAAACTCACCACTAGGCCTCCAGTAAAATCACTTGTTGAGAAGGAAAAAACGTGTCTCAAAATTGTTCCCCAAATGGCTTCCACTGAAATTGTGTGATAGAATGGGGCACTTCTTTACAACAAGATGAGGTTGGAAGTTACCATTATGGAATGGTGACACTAGATACCACTCAAGTGGAATGGGAGAAGCTCTTTGCTATCACTAGGTAGGGGAGACAGTCAAGGTTCTCCATGCAGTCTTAGTGACACAAACTGTGGACAGTGTTGCCACCAGATGGGAATCAAATGTCCAGATTCCCATTCAGTGTCTTATTATACCACCTTTGTAGGGTGAGGTGAGGAAGGATGTTTCATTAGACCTCAGTGAAGGTGAATGTCTAAGTGTCCTGCTTAACTTTGCTGGTGAAAATGAAGTGAAACCACATGTTTTTCCATATTATTTGGCTGCAGCAGGAGATTACCATCTAGCAGATTTGTGTCACGAGGGGCTGTCCTCATTTCACGGTTATTTGAAAAAAGAGAACTGATTTCTTCTTCTTCTTCTTCTTCTTCTTCTTCTTCTTCTTCTTCTTCTTCTTCTTCTTCTTCTTCTTCTTCTTCCCCTCCTCCTCCTCCTCCTTCTCCTCCTCCTCCTCCTCCTCCTCCTCCTCCTCCTCCTCCTCCTCCTTCTTCTTCTTCTTCTTCTTCTTCTTCTTCTTCTTCTTCTTCTTCTTCTCCTCTTCCTCCTCCTCCTCCTGCTCCTCCTCCTCCTCCTCCTCCTCCTTCTTCTACAACAACTACTACTACTACTACTACTTATTCTCCTCCTGCTCTTCCTCCTCCTCCTCTTTCCTTTCTTCTTCTTCTTCTTCTTCCTTCCTTCCTTCCTTCTTCTCCTCCTTCTTCTTCTTGTCATCATCTTGATCTTCATCTTCAATCTGAATCCTGTAATTTCTGATGCCAGTTTCCACAGTACCCAATCCTGGATATATGAATCAGAAAGAAATCCAAGGTTTTCAGAAGCAAAAAGAAATCAGAAAAATTCACTACCACATTGACAATAGGGTATCAAGGTACCAAGGTTGACTTCCTTCTTTTCCCAACTTTCAGAGCCTTCTTCATTTATTTACATATAATTCCTAGTATTTTAATCTGAACTTACACAAAGAATAAAAAGAAGTGCATATACTACATTTCATTTAAAATTGGATGTCAAGGAGGAGAGGAAGATGGTGGTGGAGTAGAAGAACACTAGGTTCACCTAATCCCATGAATAGAACTAGATAAGTACCAAGTCATCCTAAATATCCAGAAATCAACCTGAAGCCTGACAGAAAAAAATCCACAAATAGAGGGAGAGAGAAAAGGCAACATTGAAAAAGGTAGGATGTGGAGATGAGGTATAAGGGAGAAAGGGTTTGTGGCTGCTGTGAAGAGCAGGGAGCATTGGTCATGAAAAAGGGTGACAGAGAGAGAAGTGCACAGAAGAGAATATTTCCTAAACCATTGGATTGAAAAATTAGAGTGGCTCATTTCATGAGTTCTTGCAATCAGTGAGGCTTAAAGCCTGGAAACATTGAGGGTCAGTGGGCTTGATTGAGGTAAATCTCAGAAGGAGCTGCACTGCTCCTAGAAAGAAGGCAGGAAAACAACATGGGGAATAAAGGAGCTGGATGACATCATTTCCCTACCCTGCCCCTCAGTATAAGTGCAAGAACACTTGTGGGAAACAATGGAACAGCACCACGGTTTGCCTAACTGGAATACACTATGCCCCACCCCCACTGCTTTCACAGGACTGCCCTTCTTAGTCAGGCTTGCCTCAGTCCCAGCATGATAATCCAGTTGATCAGAAGATGAGCACAAACCCCGTCCACACCATAGCTCTTGGCCAGATAATTCTAAAGGGCCTCAATTCTGGTGTAAGTGGTATCAGGGCTCATTTCACAAACAGGTCAGAGTACACCAAGGTAAAACTTGCCAAATTCAGGACAGAGACCAAACACAGCCCACAGCAGGCAAGGAGAGCCTCTGCAGATGACTGTACTGAAGGACAAAGCAGCCAAAACAACAGCAGAGCACATGCAGCACATACCAGACACACTCCCTGAAGTGCCATACTCTGGACACTACATGACCTCTTCTTCATAAGGCCATCACTTTCAGGAGCAGAAAAAGTAACTGGTTTTGCAAACACATGGAAGACAAAGAGTTAGACAAAATAAAAGAGACTGGGAATTTATCGCACATGAAAAAACAAAAACAAAAATGCAGAACAAGGTCACAGCCAGAAATCTAAGTGAAACAGATATAAGTAATATACCTGAAGGAAAATTTAAAGCAGCTATCATAAAGATACTCACTAGAGCCAGGAAGAGCATAGAAGACAACAGTGAGATGCTTGCCACAAACATAAGAGTAAAAACAGAATCAATCAGCGATGAAGAATGTAATAAACAAGATTGGAAACAGGCTTGAGGCAATGGACAGCAGTCTAGAAGAAGCAGAGGAGTGCATTAGTGACATAGAATATAAGAAATGGAAATAATGAAGCTGGACAAAAGAAAAAGAGAGGAATTATGTACATGAGAATAGACCTAGAGAACTCAGTGGCTCCATCAAATATATTAATGTTCAATTTATAAGAGTTCTAGAAAATGAAGATAGAGAAAGTGGAGCAGAACATTTATTTGAAAAAATAAATAGTTGAAAACTTCCCCAGTCTGGCAAAGAAAACAGATATCCAGATCCAGGAGGCACAGGAACCACCATGAAAATCACCAAAAGTAGGCCGACACCAAGATATATTGTGATAAAATTGGTAGAATACAGTGACAAAGAAATGTTCTCAAAAGCAGCAAGGCTAAAGAAGTCCTTAACTACCCAGGGAAAACTCATAAGGCTAGCTAGTGATTTCTCAAGAAATCTTGACAAGCCAGATGGAAGTGGCAGGATATACTCATGATATATGGTATATATGATATATGGTGAAATGTGGTATCTATCTATCTATCTATCTATTATCATGATATATGATATATGCTGAATGGAAACAATCTACAGCCAAGAATACTCTATCCAGTGAGGATATCATACAGAATAGAAGGAGAGTAAGGAATTTCCCAGACAAACAAGACCTAAAGGAGTTTGTGACCACTAAACCAGCCCTGCAAGAAATATTGAAGGGGACTTCAAAGTAGAGACTGTGAAGTAGAGATGAAAAGTGACAAAAACAAGAAAAGATCAGAGAAAATCTCCAGAAACAACAACAAAATAAGTAATACAATTGCACTCAACACATATCTGTTAATAATTACCTCGAATGGTTGAATGTCTCAACCAGGAAGCCAAGGAAGAAAACTTTTTAAAAAACACATGGAAACAAATAAAAATGAAATACAATGATCCAAAGTGTTGGGATGTATCAAAATCAGTCCTAAGATGGAAGGATATAGCAATACAAGCCTATTTCAAGGAGCAAGAAAAGTCTAAAATTAACAAGCTAACCATACACTTAAAGGAGCCAGAAAAAGAATAGCAAACAAACTCTAAAGCCAGAAGAAGGAAGGAAATAACAAAGATTTCACAGAAATAAATGATATACAAACTAAAATAAATAATAGAACAGATTGATGACACCAGGAGCTGGTTCTTTGGAAAAACAAAAACAAAAACAAAAACAATTGATAAACCTTTAGCCAAATCTATCAAAAAGAAAAGAGAAAGGACCCAAATAAAAAATAAGTGGGGGGGGGCACATGATGTAATGAGCACTGGATGTTATATGCAACTAATGAATCATTGAACACTACATCAAAAACTAATGATGTACTGTATGTTGGCTAATTGCATTGAAATAAAAAAATGAATGAAGAGAAAGAGCAACCAGCACCACAGAAATATAAGAAGATATTATGAAAAATGATATGTCAACAAATTGGACAGCCTGAAAGAAATGAATAATTTTCTGGAAACATGTAAAAAACCAAAACTGAAAGAAAAACAAATAATAAACATTAACAGACTGATAACCAGCAATGATTGACTCTGTAATCAAAAGAATCCTAAGGAGCAAAAGTCTAAGACAAGAATGCTTCAAACATAAATTCTATCAGACACTTAAAGAATTAATACCTATTCTTCTCAAACTATTCCAAAAAATAGAAATGGAAGGAAAACTTTCAAACTTTCAAATTCATTCTGAGGGCAGCATTACTCCAATACCATAAGCAGATGAAGACTCCATTAAAAAAAAATAATAAGGGGCGCCTGGGTGGCTCAGTGGGTTAAAGCCTCTGCTTTCGGCTCAGGTCATGATCCCAGGGTCCTGGGATCGAGCCCCGCGTCGGGCTCTCTGCTCAGCGGGGAGCCTGCTTCCTCCTCTCTCTCTGCCTGCCTCTCTGCCTACTTGTGATCTCTCTCTGTCGAATAAATAAAATCTTAAAAAAATAAAATAAAAAAATAAAAAGGGCACCTGGGTGGCTCAGTGAGTTAAGCCGCTGCCTTCAGCTCAGGTCATGATCCCAGGGTCCTAGGATTGAGTCCCGCATCAGGCTCTCTGCTCAGCAGGGAGCCGGCTTCCTCCTCTCTCTCTGCCTGCCTCTCTGCCTACTTGTGATCTCTCTCTGTCAAATAAATAATAAATAAAATCTTTAAAAAAAAAAAAAAAGAGGCCAATATCTCTGATGAACATGGATGCCAAAAATTCTCAATAAAATACTAGCAAATCTAAGCCAATAGGACATTAAAAGAATTGTTCATCACGATCAACTGGATCTACTCCTGTGTTGCAAGGGTGGTTCTATATACACAAATCAATCAACACGGTACACCACATTAATATAAGAAAGGATAAGAATCATATGATCCTTTGAATAGATGCAGATAAAGCATTTGCAAAGTACAACATTCATTCATTATAAAGGCCCTCAACAAAATAGGGTTAGAGGGAACGTACCTCAACATAATAAATGCTATCTAAAAAAAACCCACACCTAATGTCATCCTCTATAGTGAAAAGCTGAGAGCTTTTCCTCTATGGTCTGGAAGAAGACATGGATTGATTCCACCCTCACCACTCTTATTTAACAGTACTGGAAGTCCTAGTCACAACAATGAGACTACAAAACCAAGTAAAAGGCATGCAAACTGGCGAGAAAGAAGTGCAACTTTCATGACTTGCAGATGACATGATGTTCTATATAGAAAACCTGAAAGGCTGCACCAGAACCTTGCTAGAACTGATACATGAATTCAATAAAGTCTCCAGATACAAAAATCAATGCACAGAAATCTGTTGCATTTCTATACAACAATAATGAAGTAGCAGAAAGAGAAATCAAGGAATTGATCTAATTTACAATTGCACCAAAACCAATAACATACCTAGGAATAAACCTAATCAAAGAAATAAAAGATCTATGAACAAAATTAAATATGACAGAAAGAAATGGAAAAATATTCCATACTCATGGGTTATAAGAACAGACATTGTTAAGATGTTTATATTACACAAAGCAATCTGCACATTTAGTGACATCTCTATAAAATTACCATCAGCATTTATCACAGAGGTAGAACAAACAATCCTAAAATTTCTGTTGAAGCACAAGGGAATCCAAATAGCCAAAGTAATGTTGAGAAAGAAAACCAGACATAAAAGCCTCACAAATCCAGACTTCAAGCTATATAACAAAGCTGTAGCCATCAAGACAGTACCATACTGGCACAAATCAGATGCATAGATGCATGACAGAATAAAAATTTCAGATAGGAAATAATATCCAAGAGAAGGGGCACCTGGGTGGCTCAGTGGGTTAAGCCTCTGCCTTTGGCTCAGGTTGTGATCCCGGGGTGCTGAGATCGAGCCCCGCATAGGGCTCTCTGCTCAGCGGGGAGCCTTCTTCCTCCTCTCTCTCTGCCTGATTCTCTGCCTACTTGTGATCTCTGTCTGTCAAATAAATAAAATTTAAAAAATATATATCCAAGAGAAAAAAGACAGTCTCTTCAACAAAGGATGTTGGGAAAAGTGGACAACTATATGCAGAGGAATAAAACTGGACTACTTCCTTATACCATACACAAAAGTAAATCCAAAATGGATTAAAGACCTAAGTGGAGAAAGAAAGCCATCAAAATCTTAGAGGAGAGCACAGGCAGTAATCTCTTTGACATTGGCCATAGCAAGTTCTTATTAGATATGTTTCTATGTCTCTGAGGCAAGGGAAACAAAAACAAGAATAAACTATTGAGACTTCTTCAATATAAAAATTTCTGCATAGTGAAGGAAACAACAAAGAAAATTAAAAGACAATCTACAGAATAGGAGAAGGTAATTGCAAATGAAATATCTGATAAAGCATTAGCATCCAAAATATATAAAGAACTTATCAAACCCAAAACCCCTAAATCAAAACAATCCAGTTAAAAAATGGGTAGAAGACATGAATAGATGCTTTTCCAAAGAAGGCAACCAGATGGCTTACAGACACATGAAAAGATGCTCAGCGTCACTGATTATCAGGGAAATACCAATCAAAACTACAATAAGATACAACCTCACATCTGTCAGAATGGCTAAATCAACAACACAAGAATCAGCAACTGTTGGTGAGTGAGGAAAAAGGGGAACCCTCTTGCACTCTTGGTAGGAATGTAAACTGGTGTAGCCATTCTGGAAAATAGTATGGAGGTTCTTCAAAAAATTAAAAATAGAACTAGCCCACAACCCAGATATTGCTTTGCTAGGTATTTACCAAAAGAATATAGAAATATTGATTCAGAGGGAACCATGCAATCCAATGTTTATAGCAGCATTTTCTACAGTAGCCAAATTATGGAAAGAGCCCAAATGTCCACTGACTGATGAATGGATAAAGATGATGTGGTAGATAAATACAATCAGATATTACCCAGTCATAAAAAAATGAAATCTTTGCCATTTGTAATGACATAGTTGTAGCTAGAGAGCACTAAAATAAGCAGCATACGTTAGTCAGATAAAGAAAAGTAGTATATGATTTTACTCATATGTGGAATTTAAGAAACAAAACAAATGAATATGGGGGAAATAAGAGAAGTAAACCAATAAATAGACTCTTAACTAGAGAAAACAAACTGATGGTTACTCAAGAGAGTTGGGTGGGGGATGGGTTAACTGGGTGGTGGTATTAAGGAGGACACTTGTGGTGAACATTGGGCATTGTAAGTGATGAATCACTAAATTCTGTTCCTGAAACTAATATTATACTGTATGTCAAGTAACTGGAATTTAAATAAAAACTTAAAAAAATATTCTTTATCTCTCCTTCATTGATGGGTGATAACTTTGCTGTGTGGAGTGTTTTTTGTTTTATTATTTAAGATTTATTTACTTATTTGAGAGAGAGAATATGAGCAGAAAGAGGGACAGAGGTAGAGAGTTAATCCTGAAGCAGACTCTCTGCTGAGTGTGGATCCCGATGCAGGGCTTGATACCAGGACCCCAAGACCATGATCTGAGCTGAAATCAAGGGTCAGCTGCTCAACAAACTAAGCCACCCAGGTGCCCCTAGTTGTATGTTTTGAATATATCATGACACTTTCTTCTGGCCTTCTGACTTTCTGTTGAAAAATTAGCTAACACTACGGGTTTTCCTTGTACTTAACTAGTCACTGCTCTCTTGTTGCTTTTAAGAGTCTCTATTTTTAAATTTACCATGTTACTTTTCTTGGTGTGGACCTCTTTAGGTTCTTCTTATTTAGGGCTCTCTTCGGTTACTGGATCTGGATGTTTGTTTCCTTCTCCAGGTTCAGAAATTTTCAGCTATTATTTCTTCAAATAAAATTCCTGATTCTTTGTCTTTCTTATCTCCTTAGAGAACTGTAAAATGTAAATATTAGTATGTTGGATGCTGTCTCAGATGTCCCTGAATCTATCGTCTTTTTAATTCTTTTTTTTTTCTTTTGCTGTTTAGCTTGTGTGCACTAAACCCTTTCTTCCAAATTGCTGATTTGTTCTTCTTCAGCTTCTAATCTGATGTTGATTCCTTTTAGTTTCCTCTACTTTTCAGATATTGTATTCTTCAACTTTGATTGATTATTTTTAATATTTTTTACCTGTTTGTTGAAATTCTGTCTGAGTTCATCCACTTTTCTCTCAACTTTGGTGATCATCTTTATATCATTACTTTGAACTCTTCATCAGGTTAGTGCATGCTTCCTGGAGTTTTCTGGGTACTTTATGTTGCAACCACTCTGGTGGGATGACTGGACTCTTTGGCAGACTGGATGACTGGACTTGAAGTGGGTGGCAGATAGGGAGTCTTAGGGTACCCTATCGCAGGGGGCACCCACTTGAAATTGCTGTATTTTAAGAAGGCACAAGTGTGAATTAGCAGTCTCTAGGGCATTTGAGCATGAGAGTGCCCTGAGGGATATCTGAAGCTGAAGTGGATGTGGACCAGGTGGTCCTGGGTTGCTCCAAATAGGGGATACCCTGGCAAATTGGCTGAAGTTGCAGTGAGTGTAGGCCTGCAGTTTACTGAATTGCTTTGTACCTGTGTCACACACCATGTGAGATGTCTGGATTTGTAGTAGTTGCAGCCTGAAGATGTCCCAGTATACACCACACTGAGGTCACCTTAGCAGGATGTTTAAAGCTCTGGCAGATATGGGTGTGGGTGCCCTTTAGGGGGACAGAGGCACTGGGATGGACTAGGGTCCTGGTGTTCACTGAAACAACAGGCTGGCTAGACACCCAGATCCTTCTCCTGTCTGTGTTATAAGTGTGGAGGGGAAATGTAAACAATGCTCGTCAACACTTTTTTTTTTTTAATATAATTTTTTATTTTTTATAAACATATATTTTTATCCCCAGGGGTACAGGTCTGTGAATCACCAGGTTTACACACTTCACAGCACTCACCAAAACACATACCCTCCCCAATGTCCATAATACCACCCCCTTCTCCCAAACCCCCTCCCCCCAGCAACCCTCAGTTTGTTTTGTGAGATTAAAAGTCACTTATGGTTTGTCTCCCTCCCAATCCCATCTTCTTTCATTTATTCTTCTCCTACCCACTTAAGCTCCCATGTTGCATCACCACTTCCTCATATCAGGGAGATCATATGATAGTTGTCTTTCTCCGCTGGACTTATTTCGCTAAGCATGATACGCTCTAGTTCCATCCATGTTGTCGCAAATGGCAAGATTTCATTTCTTTTGATGGCTGCATAGTATTCCATTGTGTATATATACCACGTCTTCTTGATCCATTCATCTGTTGATGGACATCTAGGTTCTTTCCATAGTTTGGCTATTGTGGACATTGCTGCTATAAACATACGGGTGCACGTGCCCCGTTGGATCACTACGTTTGTATCTTTAGGGTAAATGCCCAATAGTGCAATTGCTGGGTCATAGGGCAGTTCTATTTTCAACATTTTGAGGAACCTCCATGCTGTTTTCCAGAGAGGTTGCACCAGCTTGCATTCCCACCAACAGTGTAGGAGGGTTCCCCTTTCTCCACATCCTCGCCAGCATCTGTCATTTCCTGACTTGTTGATTTTAGCCATTCTGACTGGTGTGAGGTGATATCGCATTGTGGTTTTGATTTGTATTTCCCTGATGCCGAGTGATATGGAGCACTTTTTCATGTGTCTGTTGGCCATCTGGATGTCTTCTTTGCAGAAATGTCTGTTCATGTCCTCTGCCCATTTCTTGATTGGATTCTTTGTTCTTTGGGTGTTGAGTTTGCTAAGTTCTTTATAGATTCTGGACACTAGTCCTTTATCTGATATGTCGTTTGCAAATATCTTCTCCCATTCTGTCAGTTGTCTTTTGATTTTGTTAACTGTTTCCTTTGCTGTGCAAAAGCTTTTGATCTTGATGAAATCCCAGTAGTTCATTTTTTCCCTTGCTTCCCTTGCCTTTTGCGTTGTTCCTAGGAAGATGTTGCTGCGGCAGAGGTCGAAGAGGTTGCTGCCTGTGTTCTCCTCAAGGATTTTGATGGATTCCTTTCTCACATTGAGGTCCTTCATCCATTTTGAGTCTATTTTTCTGTGTGGTGTAAGGAAATGGTCCAATTTCATTTTTCTGCATGTAGCTGTCCAATTTTCCCAGCACCATTTATTGAAGAGGCTGTCTTTTTTCCATTGGACATTCTTTCCTGCTTTGTCGAAGATTAGTTGACCATAGAGTTGAGAGTCTATTTCTGGGCTCTCTATTCTGTTCCATTGATCTATGGGTCTCTTTTTGTGCCAGTACCATGCTGTCTTGATGATGACAGCTTTGTAATAGAGCTTGAAGTCCGGGATTGTGATGCCACCAACGTTGGCTTTCTTTTTCAATATCCCTTTAGCTATTCGAGTTCTTTTCTGGTTCCATATAAATTTTAGAATTATTTGTTCCATTTCTTTGAAAAAGATGGATGGTACTTTGATAGGAATTGCATTAAATGTGTAGATTGCTTTAGGTAGCATAGACATTTTCACAATATTTATTCTTCCAATCCAGGAGCATGGAACATTTTTCCATTTCTTTGTGTCTTCCTCAATTCCTTTCATGAGTACTTTATAGTTTTCTGAGTATAGATTCTGTGTCTCTTTGGTTAGGTTTATTCCTAGGTATCTTATGGTTTGGGGTGCAATTGTAAATGGGATTGACTCCTTAATTTCCCTTTCTTCTGTCTTGCTGTTGGTGTAGAGAAATGCAACTGATTTCTGTGCATTGATTTTATATCCTGACACTTTACTGAATTCCTGTATAAGTTCTAGCAGTTTTGGAGTGGAGTCTTTTGGGTTTTCCACATATAGTATCATATCATCTGCGAAGAGTGATAATTTGACTTCTTCTTTGCCGATTTGGATGCCTTTAATTTCCTTTTGTTGTCTGATTGCTGAGGCTAGGACCTCTAGTACTATGTTGAATAGCAGTGGTGATAATGGACATCCCTGCCGTGTTCCTGACCTTAGCGGAAAAGCTTTCAGTTTTTCTCCATTAAGAATGATATTTGCGGTGGGTTTTTCATAGATGGCTTTGATGATATTGAGGTATGTGCCCTCTATCCCTACACTTTGAAGAGTTTTGATCAGGATGGGATGCTGTACTTTGTCAAATGCTTTTTCAGCATCTATTAAGAGTATCATATGGTTCTTGTTCTTACTTTTATTGATGTGTTGTATCACATTGACTGATTTGCGGATGTTGAAACAACCTTGCAGCCCTGGAATAAATCCCACTTGGTCGTGGTGAATAATCTTTTTAATGTACTGTTGAATCCTATTGCCTAGTATTTTATTGAGTATTTTCGCATCTGTGTTCATCAAGGATATTGGTCTATAGCTCTCTTTTTTGGTAGGATCCTTGTCTGGTTTTGGGATCAAGGTGATGCTAGCCTCATAAAATGAGTTTGCAAGTTTTCCTTCCATTTCTATTTTTTGGAACAGTTTTAGGAGAATAGGAATTAGTTCTTCTTTAAATGTTTGGTAGAATTCCCCCGGGAAGCCGTCTGGCCCTGGGCTTTTGTTTGTTTGGAGATTTTTAATGACTGTTTCAATCTCCTTACTGGTTATGGGTCTGTTCAGGCTTTCTATTTCTTCCTGGTTCAGTTTGGTAGTTTATGTTTCTAGGAATGCATCCATTTCTTCCAGATTGTCAAATTTATTGCCGTAGAGTTGCTCATAGTATGTTCTTATAATAGTTTGTAGTTCTTTGGTGTTAGTTGTGATCTCTCCTCTTTCATTCATGATTTTATTTATTTGGGTCCTTTCTCTTTTCTTTTTGATAAGTCTGGCCAGGGGTTTATCAATTTTATTAATTCTTTCAAAGAACCAGCTCCTACATTCGTTGATTTGTTCTATTGTTTTTTTGGTTTCTATTTCATTGATTTCTGCTCTGATCTTTATGATTTCTCTTCTCCTGCTGGGCGTAGGGTTTCTTTCTTGTTCTTTCTCCAGCTCCTTTAGGTGTAGGGTTAGGTTGTGTACCTGCGACCTTTCTTGTTTCTTGAGAAAGGCTTGTACCGCTATATATTTTCCTCTCAGGACTGCCTTTGTTGTGTCCCACACATTTTGAACCATTGTATTTTCATTATCATTTGTTTCCATGATTTTTTTCAATTCTTCTTTATTTTCCGGTTGACCCATTCATTCTTTAGAAGGATGCTGTTTAGTCTCCATGTATTTGGGTTCTTTTCAAACTTCCTTTTGTGGTTTAGTTCTAGCTTTAGAGCATTGTGGTCTGAAAATATGCAGGGAATGATCCCAATCTTTTGATACCGGTTGAGTCCTGATTTAGGACCGAGGATGTGATCTATTCTGGAGAATGTTCCATGTGCACTAGAGAAGAATGTGTATTCTGTTGCTTTGGGATGAAATGTTCTGAATATATCTGTGATGTCCATCTGGTCCAGTGTGTCGTTTAAGGCCTTTATTTCCTTGCTGATCTTTTGCTTGGATGATCTGTCCATTTCAGTGAGGGGAGTGTTAAAGTCCCCTACTATTATTGTATTATTGTTGATGTGTTTCTTTGATTTTGTTATTTATTGGTTTATATAGTTAGCTGCTGCCACATTGGGGGCATAGATATTTAAAATTGTTAGATCTTCTTGTTGGACAGACCCTTTGAGTATGATATAGTGTCCTTCCTCATCTCTTATTATAGTCTTTGGCTTAAAATCTAATTGATCTGATATAAGGATTGCCACTCCTGCTTTCTTCTGATGTCCATTAGCATGGTAAATTCTTTTCCACCCCCTCACTTTAAATCTGGAGGTGTCTTCGGGCTTAAAATGAGTTTCTTGGAGGCAACATATAGATGGGTTTTGTCTTTTTACCCATTCTGATACCCTGTGTCTTTTGACAGGGGCATTTAGCCCATTAACATTCAGGGTAACTATTGAGAGATATGAATTTAGTGCCATTGTTTTGCCTCTAAGGTGACTGTTACTGTATATGGTCTCTGTTCCTTTCTGATCTACCACTTGTAGGCTCTCTCTTTGCTTAGAGGACCCCTTTAAAGATTTCTTGTAGAGCTGGTTTGGTATTTGCAAATTCTTTCAGTTGTTGTTTGTCCTGAAAGCTTTTAATCTCTCCTTCTATTTTCAATGATAGCCTAGCTGGATATAGTATTCTGGGCTGCATGTTTTTCTCGTTTAGTGCTCTGAAAATATCATGCCAGCTCTTTCTGGCCTGCCAGGTCTCTGTGTATAAGTCAACTGCCAATCTAATATTTTTGCCATTGTATGTTACAGACTTCTTTTCCCGGGCTGCTTTCAGGATTTTCTCTTTGTCACTGAGACTTGTAAATTTTACTATTAGGTGACGGGGTGTGGGCCTATTCTTATTGATTTTGAGGGGTGTTCTCTGAACCTCCTGAATTTTGATGCTCGTTCCCTTTGCCATATTGGGGAAATTCTCCCCAATAATTCTCTCTAGTATACCTTCTGCTCCCCTCTCTCTTTCTTCTTCTTCTGGAATCCCAATTATTCTAATGTTGTTTCGTCTTATGGTGTCACTTATCTCTCTAATTCTCCCCTCGTGGTCCAGTATCTGTTTGTCCCTCTTTTGCTCAGCTTCTTTATTCTCTGTCATTTGGTCTTCTATATCACTAATTCTTTCTTCTGCCTCATTTATCCTAGCAGTGAGAGCCTCCATTTTTGATTGCACCTCATTAATAGCTTTTTTGATTTCAACTTGGTTAGATTTTAGTTCTTTTATTTCTCCAGAAAGGGCTTTTATATCTCTCGAGAGGGTTTCTCTAATATCTTCCATGCCTTTTTCGAGCCCGGCTAGAACCTTGAGAATTGTCATTCTGAACTCTAGATCTGACATATTACCAATGTCTGTATTGATTAGGTCCCTAGCCTTCGGTACTGCCTCTTGTTCTTTTTTTTGTGTTGAATTTTTCCATTTTGTCATTTTGTCCAGAGAAGTGTATATGAGGGGGCATGTAAAATACTAAAAGGGTGGCAACAACCCCAGGAAAATATGCTTTAACCAAATTAGAAGAGATCCCAAATCGTGAGGGGGGGAAAGGGGATAAAAAGAGGTTCAAAAAGGAAGAAAAAAAAAAGAAAAAAAAAAGAAAAAAGAAAGAAAAAAGAAAAAAAATAAAAGAATTTTAAAAAAAAGAAAACACCTAAGAAAAATATAAAAAAGAAAAAATATATGTATTAGATAAACTAGTAAAAAATCGTTAAAAAAGAAAAAGGTAACAGTTAAAAAAAAAATTTTACCCGAAGGCGAGAAAAAAAAACAAAAAATGAAAAAGAAAAAAATTAAATTAACCGCAAGACTAAAAAAAGTCACAGGGAAAAGCCATGAATTCCGTGCTTTGCTTTCTCCTCCTCTAGAATTCTGCTGCTCTCCTTGGTATTGAAACCGCACTCTTTGGTAGGTGAACTTGGTCTCGGCTGGATTTCTTGTTGATCTTCTGGGGGAGGGGCCTGTTGTAGTGATTCTCAAGTGTCTTTGCCCCAGGCGGAATTGCACCGCCCTTACCCGGGGCCGGTGTGAGTAATCCGCTTGGTTTTGCTTTCAGGAGCTTTTGTTCCCTAAGCACTTTCTGTAGAGTTCGGAGGACGGGAATACAAATGGCGGCCTCCTGATCTCCGGCCCGGAGGAGCCGAGAGCCCAGGGCCGCTCTCCTCAGTGCGCGCTCAGAGAACCGCGCCCAGTTACTCCCGTCTGCTTGACCTCCGGCCGCGCTCCGAGCTCACCGAGCCTGCGACCGGTTCAAGGTCACCCCGAGCTGCGAGCTTACTGTTGGCTCTGTCTCTGTAGCCGGCTTTCCCGTTCCAATACCCGCAAGCTCTGCGACACTCAGACACCCCCGATCCTTCTGTGACCCTGCGGGACCTGAGGCCACGCTGACCCCGTGTGGGCTTTGCCCCGGGTAGCCTCTGGAGCGATGTCTCTCAGCGGAACAGACTTTTGAAAGTCCTGATTTTGTGCGCGGTTGCTCCGCCGGGTGCCGGGAGCCGGCCCCTCCCCCCGGGGTCTATCTTCCCGTCGCTTTGGATTCACTTCTCCGCCGGTCCTACCTTTCAGAAAGTGGTTGTTTTCTGTTTCCAGAATTGCTGTTCTTCTTCTCTTCGATCTGCCGATGGATTTTCAGGTGTTTGCAATCTTTAGATAAGCTATCTAGCTGATCTCCGGCTAGCTGAAGTAGTCTCGGCCTGCTACTTCTCCGCCATCTTGACTCCTCCCCTCTCGTCAACACTTTTAATGTTGGAAAGACTTCTAACAGTTCCCCCACCATTTGGTAGATCCTTTGTGGCTAGTTTAATTCTAGTCTAGTGCTTTTTATACCATAGTTTTTTTTTTTTTTTTCCTGTACCCCAGTGTACCTGAGACTGGTATGAACTAGAGGTCTGGGCTTTGCTGAGGCAACAGGCCAGCTAGAACACCTAGACCCTACTCCTTTCTGTGGTATCAAGGTGGAAGGTGAACATAAATAATGACAGTTGCCAACACATCCAGCACTGGAGGGAATTACAGTGTTTTGCTACTCTTTGGCAGACACTCTAGAATTAGTTCATTTGTGATATAATTGTCCTTTAAACTGTGGCTTTTCTCTGTCCCCTGGGGCAAACAAAGCTGCCCAGAGTCCCTCAGTATTATCCTTACCCATTGGAGTTCAGAGCATTGGGAGTGGGGTTCCTATCATTACCCTGTCTCCATCTCTCCTGCCATTCTCTGTGAGATCCTTCTATTCATTGTTGTGCCAAAGCTTTTCAATGAGCCCTCAGTTCTTTAGGAGGAATTGCTCTATATGTAGGTATACATTCAGAGTGTCATGTGAGAATTTGAGTTTAAGATCTTCCTATGCTGCTGCCTTGGACCCTCCCTCAAGATGTGTTATGTATTATATGGTATGTGGTATGTACTAGGGAATATTATTCAACCATAAAAAGGAGAAAATACTGCCATTTGTGACTATATGCATGGACATTGAGGTGATTATGCTAATTAAGTCAGAAAAAACAAGTACTCTATGGTATCAACCTATATGTGGAATATAAAAAAGCCAACATTTGAAAACAGAGTAAATTGTGCTTATCAGGGGCTGGACAATGGGTGAACTGGGAGATGTTGATTAAAGGGTGCAAACTTGCAAGTAGAAGATGCATAAGTTCTGGATAGCTGACACATAGCATAGTGATTTAAGTATACGGTACTGTATTGTATACTTTAAAGTTGCTAAGAAACTAGATCTTAAATGCTGTGACCACAAAAAAGAGATGATAATTATGTGATGTGATAGAGGTGTTAGTTAATGCTAAAGTGGTAATAATATTAAAATGTACACATGTATCAAAAAAAACCACTCATGTGGAATTTAAGAAACAAAACAAATACGGGAGAAAAAGAGAGAGGCAACCCAAAAAATGTTGTACACCTTGAAGTTACAGAATGTTGAATGTGCATTATATCATAGGTAAATAAATAAATAAATATTTCCGAAGTCCAGCATAGACCTACTGTGCTTGTACTTTATTGAGGTACTTTTTTAAAAAAGATTTTATTTATTTATTTGACAGACAGAGATCACAAGCAGGCAGAGAGGCAGGCAGAGAGCAGAGGAAGCAGGCTCTCTGCTGAGCAGAGAGCCCGATGTGGGGCTCGATCCCAGGACTCTGAGATCATGACCTGAGCGGAAGGCAGCAGCTTAACCCACTGAGCCACCCAGGCGCCCCTGAAGTTAATCTACATTTTTGTATGTTTTATTGTTGAGTACTATCATATTGTATGAATGTACCATTTTATTTATCCATTATCATCAGTTGATATTCTTTGGATTGTGTCAACTTTTTGATGGTTACATATAAAGCTACTATAAATATTGACTTCTCAGTTATTTTTATGAAAATAAGTTTCCACTTATCTTGGGTAAATGCATGGATACGGAATTACTTGGTCATATGGTGACAGAACATTCAATTTCATAAGAAAGAAATATTTGCCAAAAAGTCCCTACTAATTTTCATCTATGAGACTTTCAGTTACTCTAACTTCTCCTCAGGACATGGGATTTTTGCTTTAAATTTATTTCACCATTCTATTAGGTGCAAGATAGTATCTTGATGTGATTTTAATTGTTATTTGCTAATTCCTAATGATGTGTAATATTTTATTTTTTAATAAAAGTAAAGAAATTCAAATGTGGGTTTAAATACTCACAGGTCTTTTGAAAAATAACTTTATTGAGATACAATTTACATACAATAAGCTGAACATATTTAAAGTAGACAATTTAGTATTCATATAATTATGAATTTAAAATTTTTACCTTGTACTATATTTGAGTAGGTTTTGAATATAATTTCTTAAAATTTTTTTTGTGCCAATATCTTTTTTCTCCTCTTTTGAGAATCCAATGACCTAAATGTCACACACTCTGATATTATTCCATAGTATTCCATAGGCCTCTGATATTCAGTTTATTTTTAATATTTTTTCTGTTCCAAAGATTTTATAGTTTTTATTGACCTTTGTCATATTTATAATGACATCGCCCCAACCAGTGATTCACTGTTTTATTTGCTACATTTATATATTGTAATATAATTGCCATTGTAGAGATAATTAACCCCACTACCTAATACACAATTATCATTTCTTTTTAGTAGTTGGAATAATTAAGTTCTATTTTATTAGCAGCTTCAATGATTATAATAAAATATTGCTGTCTATATTTGCTATCCCGGAAATTAGATCCCTAGGACCTGGTTACTATTCATTGCAAGTCTGTACTTTTAAGAACCATCTGTCCCATTCCTTGGGTTGCCTCTTTGTTTTGTTGACATTTGGCTATAGTTTCCCTATTGGAAGTTGGCCTGAGGAATCTATTAAAAAGCTAGAGGAGAACATAGTCAGTAACCTCTTCAACATCAGCCACATCAACTTCTTTCAAGACATGTCTCCAAAAGCAAAGGAAACAAAAGTGAAAATGAATATTTGGGACTTTGTCAAGATAAAAAGCTTCTGCACAACAAAGGGAACAGTCAACAAAACAAAGAGGCGACCCACAGAATGGGAGAAGATATCCACAAATGACACTACAGACAAAGGGCTGATATCCAAGATCTATAAAGAACTCCTCAAACTCAACACTCAAAAAAACAGACAATCATGTCAAAAAATGGGCAGAAGACATGAACAGACACTTCTCCAATGAAGACACACAAATGGCTAACAGGCACATGAAAAAATGTTCATCATCATTAACCATCAGGGAAATTCAAATCAAAACCACATTGAGATACCCTCTTACACCAGTTAGAATGGCAAAGATTAACAAGGCAGGAAAAAACAAATGTTGGAGAGGAGGTGAAGAAAGGAGAACCCTCTTACAATGTTGGTGGGAATGCAAGTTGGTGCAGCCACTTTGGATAACAATGTGGAGATTCCTTAAGTATAGACAGTTTAGACGTATTAACAACATTTATTCTTCTGATCCGTGAGCATGGAATGCTTTTCCATCGTTTTGCATCTTCTTTAATTTCTTTTATTTGTGTTTTGTAATACCTCAAATACATATCCTTTACCTCTTTGGTTAGGTTTATTCCCAGGTATCTTATGGTTCTTGGTGCTATAGTAAATGGAATCAATTCTCTAATTTCCCTTTCTATATTTGCATTGTTAGTGTATAAGAAAGCAACTGATTTCTGTATATTGATTTTGTATCCTGCCACATTACTGAATTGCTGTATGAATTCTCTAGTTTGGTGGTAGAGTCTTTTGGGTTTTCCTTATAAAGTATCATGTCATCTGGGAAGAGTTTGACTTCTTCTTCCCCTGCTCCTCCTCCTCCTCTTGCTCCTTCTTCTTCTCCTTCTCCTTCTTCTCCTTTTTCTTCTTCTTCTTTATCTTCTTCTTCTTTTTAAAGATTTTACTTATTTGACAAACAGAGATCACAAGTAGGCAGGAGGGGATGGGGGAGCAGGCTCCCCACTGAGCAAAGAGCATGATGTGGGGCTCAATCCGAGGACCCTGAGACCATGACCTAAGCCGAAGGCAGAGAGTCAACCCACTGAGCCACCCAGACACCTTTGCCCATTTTGAAAACCTTTTTATTTCTTTTTGTTTTCTGATTGCTGTTGCTAGGAATTCTAGTACTATGTTGAACATCAGTGGTCAGAGGGGACATCCTTGTCATGTTCCTGATGTCAAAGGGAAGACTGTCAGCTTTTCCCCATTGAGAATGTTATTTGGTGTGGGTTTTTCATTGATAGGTTTCATGAAGTTGAGGAATGTTCCCCCATCCCTATACTTTGAAGCATTTTAATTGGGAACAGATGCTGTATCTTGTCAAAAGCTTTTTCTGCATCAATTGAGAGGACCATGAGGTTCTTCTCTCTTCTGTTATTGATTTGTTCTCTCACGTTGATCTGTGAATGTTGAATTACCCTTGTATCCCAGGGATAAATCCCACCTGATGATGGTGGATAACCTTTTCAATGTACTGTTGGATCCTATTAGCTAGGATATTGTTTAGAATTTTGGCATTCGTATTCCTCATGAATATTCATGTGAAATTCTCTTTTTTGGCAGGGTCTTTGCCTGGTTTGGGGATCAGGATAATACTGGGTTCATAGAAAGTGTCTGGAAGTTTTCCTTCTGCTTCTATTTTTTGAAAGAGCTTCAGGAGAATAGGTATGATTTCTTTGAATGTTTGAATCTCATTACTAGATATTGGTGTATTCAGGTTGTCAGTTTCTTCCTGATTCAGTTTTGGAAGTTTATAGGTTTCCAGGAATGCATCCATTTCATCTAGGCTGCTTAGCTTATTGTCATAGTACTATTGATAATAATTTCTGATGATTGTTTCTATTTCCTTGTTGATAGTTGTGATCTCTTCCCTTTCTTCCATAATTTTATTAATTTGGGTCCTCTCTCTTTTCTTTTAGATTAGTTTGGCCAGTGCTTTATCCATCATATTGATTTTTTCAAAGAAACAACTTTTAGTTGATGTGTTGTAGTGTATCTCTAGTTTCTAAGTCATTGATCTCTGCTCTCATCTTAATTATTTCCCTTCTCATGTGTGGGGTTAACGTAATTTGTTGTTGATTTTCCAGTTCTTTAAGGTGTAAAGAGAGCTGGTGTATTCTGGATTTTTCAGTTGTTCTGAGTGAGTCTTGGGTGGCTATGTATTTCCCCCTTAGGACCGCCTTTGCCATGTCCCATAGGTTTTGGACCAATGTGTCTTCATTCTCATTGGTTTCCATGAATTGTTTAAATTCTTCTTTGATTTCCTGGTTGGTCCAAACATTCTTTAACAGGGTGGTGTTTAGTTTCCAAGTGTTTGAATTCCTTCAAAATTTTCTTGTGTTTGAGTTCCAGTTTCAAAGCATTATGGTCTGAGAATATGCAGGGAATAATCTTAACCTTTGGTATCAGTTGAGTCCTGATTTATGACCCAGTACATAATCTCCTCTGGAGAAATTTCCATGTGTACTCAAGAAGAATGAGTATTCTGTTGTTTTAGGGTGGAATGTTCTGTATATATCTATGAGGTCCATCTGGTTCAATGTGTCATTCAAAGTTCTTGTTTTTTTTGATTTTCTGCTTGGATGATCTGCCTATTGCTGAGAGTGGCTTGTTAAGATCTCCTAGAATTAATGTATTCATAACAATATAATTCTTTATCTTGATTAACAGTTATCTTATGTAGTTGGCTGCCCCCTTATTGGGGGCATAAATACTTACAATTGTTAGATCTTCTTGGTAGGTAGACCCTTTAAGAAGGATGTAGTGTCCTTCTTTATCTCTCACTGCATTCTTTAGTTTAAAGTCTAATTTATCTGATAAGAGAATTGTTACCCAAGCTTTCTTTTGAGGCCCACTGGCATGAAAGATGGTTCTCCATTCCTTCTCTTTTAGTCTGGATGTATCTTTAGGTTCCACATGTGTCTCTTGGAGACAGCCATATGGATGGGTCCAGTTGTTTTATCCAATTTGCAGCCCTGTGCCAATTTATGGGAGCATTTAGACCACTCATCTTGAGAATGATTATTGAAAGATACATTTTTATCAACATCATGTTGCCTGTGAAGTCCTTGTTTCTATAGATTGTCTCTGTAAATTTCTGTTCTATATCACTCGGGTTTTTTTCTTCTTTTATAGACCCGCCCCCTTTAATATTTCTTGTAGTGCCAGCTTGGTGGTCACATATCCTTTTAAACCTTGTCAGTCTTGGAAGCTCTTTATCTCTCCATCCATTCTGAATGTCAGTCTTGCTGGATAAAGTATTCTTGGCTGCATGTTCATTTCATTCAGTGCCCTAAATATGTCTTGCTAGCCATTTCTGGCTTGCCAGGTTTCTGTGGACTGTTCTGACATTATTCTGATGGACCTTCCTGTGTACATAAGGAACATCTTCCCCCTAGCTGCTCTCAAGACCTCCTGTCTAAAATTATGATTCATCATTTTCACAATAAGGTGTCCTGAGGTCTTTCTAGATTCTATGATCCTGGGGGGTGACCTTTCTGCCTCTAGGACATGAATGCTGTTTCCATTCCCCAGATTAGGAAAATTTTCATGAACAATTTGTTCAACTATATCTTCTAGTCTGCTCTCTTTCTCCTCCCACTCAAGGATTCCAATAATTCTGATGTTGGAACGTGTCATGGCATCATTTATTTTCCTAATTCTGTTTTCATGCTTTCTAAGCTGTTTATTCCATGCCTCCTCCTGATCCTTTCTCTCTATCAGTTTGTCCTCCTGATCACTAATTCTATCTTCTGCCTCAGTTACCCTGCTGTTAGAGTATTTAGATTAGATTGGAACTCATTGAGAGAATTTTTAACTTCTTCTCAGCTGCTTTTACTTGTGCCGTAATCGATTCCATGTTGTCATTAATGGTTTTCTCTAACCTAGTCATTGCCTGGATAATTGTTACCCTGAATTCCCTTTCTGACATACTGTTTATGTCCATATCCAATATTTCTGATGGAGAGGGCATAGTCTCTTAATTTTTCCTCTGTTTGGCATTCCTCCTCCTAGTCATTTTGTTGAGAGATAGCTGAGCGGGTGTGTACATGAATGCATCAACTGTGATCCAGGCCGGGTGCACTCTGGAATGCTTCTGAGCAATTGGGAGTCCCCACCAAAAAGAAAGTAAACGGAAAAAAGAGAGGAAGAGAGAGAGAGAGAGAGAAGGAAAGAAAAGACCCAACCAGAATGGGCCCCAAAGGTAAAATTTATAAGGTATACAAACAAAAATGGACAAAGAAAAAGACCGACAAAAGTAAATGATGAGAAAAAAAGAAACCAGGCAAAATGAACCCCAAGTATAAGATTTATATAATACCAGAACAAAGACAAATACACAGAAACACTGACAGAAGAAGAAGATGAGAGGGTGGTTATAAATCCTCCGTGTGGGCAAGGAAGGTTGTTTTGATTCTTCCTGGTGTATCTTGATATCTTTGTTAAAGGACTTAATGTTCCAAAGATAAAGGTTGATTAAAACTGATTTTTATATAGGGGTAGTATTGATTGGGGAAAGAGGATTACCTTGAAGCTCATCTCTATATGTATATTAAAAAAGAAAATAGAAAAGCAAAAGTAAAACAGATGTATATGTATCAAAATAGTTCAATTAAAAGGTTATTATGGAATTTGTTGTATTGAACCTCTCATTGTGATGGTAAATAGGTCAAAAATTAAATAAATAAATAAATAAATAAAAAGAGGAAGACACCGGCATGGGGCAACAAGCTGAGGCCTGGTTGTTTGGTGGGAGGACGAGCTGGCAGGGGCCTAGGGAATTGATAGCAGAGAAGTAGGAGTCACTGTTTCAACTTATCCCCTAAAGTGAGTTGATTACCTACCAAAGAACTCTGCTTGCCCATGAAATCAGCCTGATATTAGAATTGTATACTTCTGGATCTCTACAGGGGCAGAAAACACCAGTGGACAGGTAAGGCGGAGTGGGAACATAGGACTGATATTGGAAGATCAACAAAAGGGGGAGGGAGACACCAGAAGTGACCCATTGGAAAGTAATACCCCAATATGAGAGTGCCCTGTGATTGGGGACCAGCATTAACTTAGAGCCTGCTTGAAAGCACTCAAAAAGAGCAAAGGTCTTAAGGGGAAATTGGTGGACTTGGTCAATTAGGGACAGGGACTTGGGCTCATGGACTCAGGATGGCCACCACTAGCGCAGACCTAGAGAGCACAGCAAAGAAGCCAGGTCTTGGTCCCTGAGTTGCTGGCATGCCTGAGAGTGTCTGGTTGGTGGCACCCATGAGGGAGTCTGGTGTGGACACCAGCCAGTGCTCTCTAGAACCACAGCCTTTTGTGCTCTACACGTGTCTGCTGCACGACCAGGGTCTGAGTCGTGGTCTGAGTCGTGCTCCACACCCTCCCCTGAAAGAGGTCCATGCAGGTGCTTGCAGGCGCTCTCTAGGACCGGGAGATTCTTAACTCTCTCAGCCCTGGCCAGTGTGAAAACTTCAGTGTGTTATTTCTGGTTGGAACCTCTTTGGCCTCTGGACCTGGCTAGACAGCCATGCCTAGGATTTCTCATTGTTTTGGGTACAAGCGGGAGTTCCTGCGACCCCAGAAGACTGTGACTGGGGACATGCTCTGCCAGTGGCAGAGGGGGACTTTATGTTCTCTGGAGCACCCAGAAGGCAAGAGACTGAGGCTTCTCTCTGAGATGGAGGTCTAGGTGCAGTTTGCTTCCTTCTAAAGTTCCAAAGAACCGCCAAAAGCCTCCAAGGGGAGAACAAACAAACAAAACAGAAAACCTCCAAAGAACAAAAGCCTGAAAAACTGGTTTCCTTAGAGCCCAACCCCTTAATGGGGGTAGGAGGACTCAACTGTAGCAAGACTCACTGAAAAACTAAGTGACAGACCCCTCCCCCAGAAAGCCGCCAAAAAACCCCCAAAACCAACACAAAACAAAACAAAACAAAACAAACAAACGTGAAAAAAGAGGGCAACCACCACTACTTCATAGATACAAATTTTATTTTTAATTAGCTCTCACTATTCTGGTTCTTTTCATTTTTTAAATATAAATTTTTAACCTATTTACCATCACAATGAGATGTTCAGTACATCAAATTCCATAATAACCTTTTAACCCAAACTTTTTTTGATACATATACTTGTGTTTTTCTTTTGCTTTTCTATTTTTTAAATTTATTTTATTTTAATATTTTAAATATTCATATAGAGATAAGCTTCAAGGTAACCCCTTTCCACGGTCAATGCTACCCCTATATGTAAACCAGTTTTAATCCCCTGTTATCCCAAGAAAGTTGAGTCCTTTAACAAAGATATTAATATATATCCAGGAAGAATCAAAATAACCTTCCTTGCCCACACTGAAAATTTATAACCACCCTCCCATCTTTTTTTTTTTTTTTTTCTGTCAGTGTTTCTGTGCATTTGTATTTGTTCTGGTAGTATAAATCTTATACTTTGGGTTCATTTTGACTGGGTTCTTTAATTTATTTATTTTTCTTGTCATTTACTTTTGTAGGTTTTTTTGTTTGTCTGTTTTTGTTTGTATACTTTGTAGATTGTACATTTGGGACCCATTTGGGCTGGGCCTTCTCTTTTATTTTTTCTTTCTTTATTTCTTTTATTTTTTCTTTCTTTATTTCTTTTTTCCTCTCTCTCTCTCTCTCTCTCTCTCTTTCTTTTTTCTTTCTTTTTGGTGGGGACTCGCGATTGCTCAGAAGCATTCCAGGGTGCACCTTGCCTGCACTACAGTTGATACATTCAGCTACACATCCATTCAGCCATCTCTCACCAAAATGACTAGGAGGAGGAATGCCCAACAGAGGAATAATTCAGAGACTGGGCCCTCTCCATCAGAGCTATTGGATATGGACATAAACAGTATGTCAGAAAGGGAATTCAGGGTAACAATTATCCGGGCAATAGCTAGGTGGGAGAAAGGCTTTCATGACAAAATGGAATTGATTAGGGCAGAAGTGAAAGGCACCAGGGATGATGTTAACAATGCTCTCAATGAGTTCCAATCTAATCTCAATTCTCTAAAAGCTAGGGTAACTGAGGCAGAAAATAGAATTAATGATCTGGAGGACAAACAGATAGAGAAAAAAGATCAGGAGGAAGCCTGGAACACATAGCTTAGAAGTCATGAAAACAGAATTAGGGAAATAAATGACACCATGAACCATTTCAACTTCAGAATTATTGGAATCCTTGAGGGGGAGGAGAAAGAGAGAAGGCTAGAAGATATAGTTAAACAAATTCTCCATGAAAATCTAACCAGTCTGGGGAATGGAAATGTTCATGTCCTGGAGGTGTAAAGGTCATGCCCCAAGATTATAGAATCTAGAAATACCGCAAGACACCTGATTGTGAAAATGATGAATCATAATTTTAGACAGGAGCTCTTGAGAGCAGCTAGAGGGAAGATATTCCTTACGTACAAAGGGAAGCCCATCAGAATAACGTCAGAACAGTCCACAGAAACTTGGCAAGCCAGAAAGGGCTGGCAAGATGTATTCAGGGTACTGAATGAGATGAACATGCAGCCAAGAATAATCTATCCAGCAAGACTGACATTCAAAATGGATGGAGAGATAAAGAGCTTCCAAGACCAACAAGGTTTAAAAGAGTATGTGACCACCAAGCTGGCACTGCAAGAAATATTAAGGGGGGGGGGGTTCTATAAAAGAGGAAAAAACCCAAGAATATCATTGAACAGAAATATATGGAGAAAATCTATAGAAATAAAGTCTTCACAGGTAAAATGATGTCAATGAAAATTATCTCTCAATATTCACTCTCAACATGAACGGCCTAAATGCGCCCATAAAATGGCACAATGTTGTAGACTGGATAAAATGACAGGACCTACCCATATGTTATTTACAAGGGACCCATTTTGAACCTAAGGATACATCCAGACTGAAAGTGGAGGGACAGAGAAGCATCTTTCATGTCAATGGGCCTCAAAAGAAGGCTGGGTAGTGATTCTCATATCAGATAAATTAGATTTTAAACTAAAAACTGTAGTCAGAGATACATAAGGACATTGCATCATTCTTACAGGGACTATCCACCAAGAACATTTAACAATTGTAAATATTTATGCCCCAATATGGGAGCATCTAACTACATTAGACAACTGCTAATCAAGATTAAAAAGTCATATTGATAAGAATACATTAATAGTAGAGGATCTTAACATGCCACTCTCAGTAACAGACAGATCATCCAAGCAGAAAATCAATAAGGAAACAAGAGCAAAGAATGACCCATTGTACCAGATGGACCTAATAGATATATACAGAACATTTCACCCTAAAACAACAGAATACTCATTCCTCTCGAGTGCACATGGAACCTTCTACAGCATAGACCACATACTGGGTCACAAATCAGGACTCAACAGATACCGAAACATTGAGCTTGTTCCCTGAATGTTCTCAGATTACGATGCTTTGAAACTGGAAACTTTGAAACTGAACTTTGAAACTGTGCTAAACCACAATGAACAGTTTGGAAGGAATTCAAACACCTGGAAGCTAAAGACCTTGCTTAAGAATGCTTGGATCAACCAGGAAATCAAAGAAGAACTTAAATAATTCATGGAAACCAATGAGAATGAAGACACTTCAGTCCAATACCTGTGGGATACAGCAAAGGTGGTCCTAAGGGGAAAATACATAGCCATCCAAGCCTCACTCAAAAAAATTGAAAAATCCAGAATAGATCAGCTGTCTTTACACATTAAAGAACTATAGAATCAACAACAAATTAAGCCAACTCCACTAACAAGAAGGGAAATAATCAAGATTAGAGCAGAGATCAATGGGATAGAAACTAGAGATACAGTAGAACACATCAAGGAAAGTAGAAGCTGGTTTTTAAAAAATTAAAAACATTAAAAAGAACGAGACTAGTGGGAACAAATTAAAATAAAAGTTGTATCTATGAAATATACAGGTTTTAGGGCAATACCAGGAGCTTAATATCTTCTTTTCACTTGAAATTTGGGTTTTACAGTTTTATGGGGACCCCTGTGGTGGTTGTCCTCCGGTTTTTTTTTTTTTTTTTGGCTGGTGTTTTGGGGGGAGGGGCCTTCTGTATTGTTTTTCAGGCAGTCTTGCTTGGGTTGAGTCCTCCTGCCCCCTAGGCTCTGAGGAAACTTGTTTTTCAGGCTTTTGTTCTCTGGAGGATTTTTTGTTTTTGTTTGTTTTCTTTTCCCTTTTTGGCTTTTGGCGACTCTTTGGAGGTTTAGAGGAAAGCAAACTGTGCCCAAACTTTGTCTCAGAGAGAAGCCTCCATCTGTTCCCCTCTGGGTGGTCTGGAGCACACAGACTCCCCCTCTGCAACCTCCCACTGGCAGAGCATATCCCCAGCCATCCTCCCAGGGGTCACACAAGCTCCTGCTTGTCTCTGTACCTTGGTGCTACTAAAACCACAAGTGATATTTGTCCAGGGAGTCTGCTTCCGGTGGCTGCCTATTCCTGGGCCTTTGCCTGGGCAGGTCCAGACCGCCGGAGAGATCCCAATCAGAGACACCTGCCTGGGTTGGAAGTGTTGAGACTCCAGGAAGATCCTAGAGACCACAGGCAGGCTCCTGCATGGATCTTTCTCAGGTGAGGGTGTGGAGCATGGCTCAGGCCCCAGTTGCACTGCACATGTGTAGAGTGCAAAAGGCTCTGGTTCTAGAGAGCTGTGGCTGCTGTCCACACCAGACTCTCTCAGGTGCATCGGTGGCTCAGGGACCACAGCCTGGAGGCTTCGCTGTACTCTCTGGAAAGGGTGGTCGCCAGCGGTGGCTGTCCTGGGTCTGTGGGCTTAAGCCCATGCCCATGACTCCCAATTCCACCGGTTGCCCCTTAAGATCTTTTTTTTTTTTTTTTTTGAGTGCTTTTAAACAGACTCTAAGTTAATGCTGGCCTCCAATCACAGGGCACTCTCTTACTGGGGTATTACTTTCCAAAGGATCACTTCTGGTGGCTCCCTTCCCCTTCTGTTTATCCTCTGATATCCTCTGATCATTCAAAACTCCGCTTTACCTCACCACTGGTGTCTTCTGCCCCTGTAGAGATCCAGAAGTGTATAATCCTACATCTCAGGCTGATTTCATGGGTGTTCAGAGTGTTCTGGTAGATAATTAACTCACTTTAGGGAACTGATTGAAACAGCATCTCCTACTTCTCCGCCATCTAGCCCCCTCACCCCACTTTCATTTGTTTTAAGATGTTTTTATTTCCCTTTTGATTTCTCACTTACCCATAGGATGTTCAAAAATGTGTTGCTTACTTTCCATTTACCTGTAGATTTTCCACCTGTCCTAACTTTGTTGATTTTAATATTCATACCATTGTGTCAGAAGAGAGATTTGATAAGATTTTAATTTTCTTAATTTTTTAAGACTTATTTTGTGTCCTATTATGTAATCTATCCTGGAAAATATATTGTGTGTGCTTGAGAAAAATGTTCATTCTGCTACTGTTGGGTGGAATGTTCTATATATATGTCTAGTAAGTCCAGTTGATCTAAAGAGTGCATCAATTTTAACGTTTTATTGTTTATTTTCTGTCTGAATGATCTATTATTGAGAGTAGACTATCATAGTCCTCTACCATTATTTTATTGTTTATTTTGTCCTTCAGATTTGTCAGTATTTGCTTAATATATTTAGGTGCTCTGATGTTGGGTATTTATATATTTATGATTGTTACATTTCCCCTTTTTATTGAAGTATATAGTTGATATAGTGTTATATTAATTTCAGGCATACAATATAATTATTCAACAATTCTATACATTACTCAGTGCTCATCACAATAAGTGTACTCTTAGTCCCCTTTATCTATTTCACTCATTCTCCCACCTACCTCCTCTTTGGAAACCATCAGTTTATTCTCTGTATTGAAGAGTCTGTTTTCTTCGTCTCTTTTTTTTTCCCCCTTTGTTTAGTAATTTGTTTGCTTTTTAAAATTACACATATGTCTTCTTGATGTATTAGTTCCTTTATTATTATAAAATGACTTTTTTTGTCTTTTGTTACTGGTTTTGCCTTAAAGTCTAATTTGTCTGATATAAGCATAGCTATTTCCACTTTTGTTTTCCACTTGCTTGAAATATCTTCTTCCATCCCTTCACTTTGAACCTATATCTCTCCTTAGAGCTGAAATGAATCTCTTGTATGCAACATACATTTGGGTCTTTTAAAAAATCTTCCCTGCTATCATGTGCTTTTTGATTAGTGAATTCAATCCATTTACATTTAGGGTGATTATTGATATATAAGGATTTATGTTTGCCTTCTAGTAATTTTGTATCTACATTTTTTCTTTTTTCTTTCATTTCTGCATATTTTTCTAAATTGGTGCTTTTTCATGTTGGTATGTTCTGTCTCCCTACCTACCCACCCCCCTTTTGCTTCATCAATCAACTCTAGATTTTTACTTTGCCATTAGCACCAGGCTTATATTAAACATCTCATAAAAAGAACAATAAACTTTGTATTGATAGAGCTTTATTTTTATATAGTTTCTAGCATTTACTCTTCTATTTTTATTTTTTGATGCCACAATCTACCTCTTTTTATGCTCTGTATTTGTTAACAAATTACAATAGCCATAATTTTTTTAAAGATTTATTTATTTATTTGAGAGAAAGCATCAGTGTGGGTAGGGGCAGAAGGAGAGAATCTTTATGCAGATTCCCCATTGAGTGTGGAGCCTGATGCAGGGTTGGATCCCATGACCCATGAGATCATGACCTGAGCCAAAACAAAGAGTTAGACACCTAAGTGAATGAACCACACAGGCACCCAGCTCTTGTTATTTCTAATACTCTTTCCTTTAACTTTTCTACTATAGTTAAGTGGTTAACATTCTATTCTAATATACAGTTACAGTTTTCTCACGTCTATTGAGTATTTTCACTCACTAAAGCGTTGTGTACTTTCATATGTTTTTATGTCACTGATTAGTATATTTTCTTTTCAGCTTGAAGAACCCCTTCTAGTATTTCTTATAAGTCAGGTCTACTACTGATAAGCTCTTTCGGGTTTTGTTTCTCTGAGAAATTCTTTCTCCTGAATATCTGAAGGATAACTTTGCCAGATAAAGTACTCTTGGTTGGGAACTTTTTTGTCTTTCAACATATTGAGTATGCCATTCCATTCTCTCCTGACCTATAGAGTTTCTGTTGAGAAATCTGCCCATAATCTAACGGGAGTTCATTTGTAGGTTACTTCCTTTTTACTCTGGTTGCCTTTGAGATTCTTTATCACTGATTTTTGACAGATTCATTATGTCTTGGAGAAAATATTTTCATATTGAGATAATAGAGTGTTATATTAGCTTCATGTATTTATGTGTCCAAATTCTTCTCGAAGTTTGGGAAATTCTCAATTATTATTTCTTTTAATAAACTTGATGAAGTTCTAGAACCTAGGTGAGGTTTGGTGGGCTGAGGTCCGGAGCCGATGACCAAGAAAGAATTCTTGAGACATCTTTGGTGCAAAATGGTGGTTTATTAAAGCACGGGGACAGGACCTGTGGGCAGGAAGAGCTGCTGCCCTGGGTTGTGAGGGATGGCAGGTTAAGTACCCTGCTGTTGGGGGAAGGTGAGGGGAAGGGAGGTTTCAGTGGAGTTTTCATATGCTAAAGAGGGCCTACAAGGTGCCAGGATGTTCCAGGCCCGGAGGCCTTGCCCTTGCTGCTGGATCAATGTTGTCTTTAGACCAGCCATTAACATTTAAGATAGTTGGGAGACTTTTTGGTGGGGTGTCACAATCCTGCTATCAATCGTCTTTGTTAGTGAGATTTAGGACATTTGTAAGCCAAGGGAGACTCCTGTCTAGCAGGATTGTCAGCTCTGCAAGTTAACTATTTGCTTATTGTTCATGGCAGTCAGGGCTGCCTGAGGGATGCTACACTTATGGAGGGGAAAGGGTGAAGAGGGGGTGCAAGGCACCAGCTTTTGCTTTGTCCTCAGCCAGCCTCCTGCTCCCTCATCATTCCCCCCTGAACAATTTTGACCCTTAAGTCTTTAAGGTGGTTGAAGGTGGAAGGTCTCATCTTCTGTAACTTCTTCCTGCTGAATAGGGGCGTAGAGCTGTCCCTACCTACTGGGGTCAATATTGATCAGTGGAGGAATGTATAGGGGAGTTACAAAAGGCGGAGGCAGCCGAATTCAGCGCTGATAGTGAAGGAGTGTCTTTGCGCGTGGTAAGGATCATCTCTCGTGGTGAAGTCATTGCAGCAATGGAGTCTCGGCACCAAGTAGAGAAACATGGAACAAAGCAACATATTAAAGTTAATAAGGCGATAAGAATGAGAAGCCCGAAAAGGAGATTTGGCCATAGTCCTCCTTCAAACCAGGAACTTAACCAATCACTAAGAGAGAAAAAAGGATCTTGTAGAGCCTTAATCTGGGCATTCATATCCTTTATTAATACTGTGATTTTTGTGATAATCTGGGATGTACATACAACATTCTGTCTTGATAATTGCACATGTGCCACCCTGGGCTGCTGTCAGGACATCTAAGGCCATCATCCTATTTTGTAGGACTGCCTTGCGTATCTGTGAGACTTTGGTATTAAGGAGGGAGATGCCATTTAGTGAATCATTGAGTGCCTTTGTAGTATATTTATTAAGGGCTTCTACATGCCACATGACATCCTCTAGTCCCGCAGATGGAACAAAAATGGATGCTAAGTGATCATACCGTTTAAAAACAGATCGTGTCCATCTTTGTTTCAAGTTGGGGAGATTAGCTGGAGTGGTGATGGTTTTAGTAATGTGCCCATGAATCCAGGCAAATCCTAAAGTACAGCGACCTATCCACCCTGGAGGAAGCCAGGGCCACAGGTTGGTTCCACATATCCAGTGGGTTCCGTTTGGAGCTGGCCATCTGATGCCAGGTCGCCTTGCCCAGTCAGTAGCAAACCAGTCAGTAGCCTGGAGTACTATTACTTGGGAACACATTTCTAGTGAGCCATCCTAGACATCGTGTGTTATTTGCCCAAGTACCACTCATATGATTCCTTTGTTCCCAGCATAAAACTGCCTTCTGACTGAGCTGTCCAATCGTGGGTGTAAGCCACAGATATGTATCTCAGATTTGATATATGCCATCCTTAGTATAGCGATAAGGAAGGTTTTGTAACTTAGGCCCATATTTGATTGGGGAGTTATGGCTTGACAGCAATCCCCTTTCCTTCCAAATAGCTCCATGGGCATGTAGTACCAGGAAAGCACATTTGGAGTCAGTATAAATGTTAATTCTTAGGCTTTGGCAATTGCAAAGTGCTAGTGAGCACTATGGCACACCTAGCTTATCTTATTTTTTTCTATGAAAACTATTGTCATCAGAAAACCAACTGTATTTTTAACAGGGGCATCTTAAATCTGGACAAATAGAGTAAGCAAGATCAATAACCCTTTTTGCTTTATAGAGAAAGAAGTACAGTGGTCAGGTTCAGGCATACAGGTAACCAGGTTTAAAGTTTGACAAGTTTTAAGTACTCTTGGTTGGGAACTTTTTTGTCTTTCAACACATTGAGTATGCCATTCCATTCTCTCCTGACCTATAGAGTTTCTGTTGAGAAATCTGCCCATAATCTAATGGGAGTTCATTTGTAGGTTACTTCCTTTTTACTCTGGTTGCCTTTGAGATTCTTTATCACTGATTTTTGACAGATTCATTATGTCTTGGAGAAAATATTTTCATATTGAGATAATAGAGTGTTATATTAGCTTCATGTATTTATGTGTCCAAATTCTTCTCGAAGTTTGGGAAATTCTCAATTATTATTTCTTTTAATAAACTTTTTGCCACTTTTTCTCTCTTTTCTCTTCCTGGAATTCCAATTATTATAATATTTTCCTTTCTGATAGAAACTGAGCTTTCATAGGTTTCTTCCCTTTTAAAAGAATCTTACTTCTTTCTTCTAACTGAATTATTTCTATATTACTATCCTCCTGTTCACTTATTCCATGTGGCCTTCTCTATTACTGATGCATTCTATTGCATTCTTCTCATTTCTTGAATTTTATATATAATTAAAATTATATCTAATATATTAAATAATATATAATTGAAATCACATAATATATAATCTAATAATTATATAATACAATATACAAATATATAAAATATATCCAATAATTCTATATAATATAATATATAAATATATAAAATGTATATTATATACTTACATATACTATATATAGTTTTTATGTTTTTATTTTTATATTTTTACATGTTTTTATATGTTTTAAATTATATGCATATAATTTAAAATCTCTTTGGTAAAGAATTCCTTCTGTTTTTTAATTTCATTCTTGACTTCATTGGATTATGTTCTGAGATTTCTTATAGTCATTGGATTTATATGAAAAGGTTATTTTGAATTCTTTATCAGTTCACAATATTTTGTGCCTTTGAGTTCAGTAGTTGGGGGATTACTGTTTTCTTTTTTCAATTCAATATTTGTCTAATTTTTCATGGTGTTTGTAAGTTTGTGCTTCTGCTTTCATTGAAGTAGCAGACTCCTCCTTAACTAAAGTTTTTGTCTTCTTCAGTTCTCATGATTCAATAGGCTGGTTATTTGAAACACTTTTAATATTCCAGAAGGTGGTGCAATAGCTCAAGTTTGTAGTTTCTCCCTGGCCCACTGACTTTGGCCTATTATCTGAGGACCCTGTTTTTACCAGAGCTCGCTCTCACAGATACAGTCTGGAGCACTTACAAGGAAATGGCAGCAAAGTTCAGAAAGTTGTAGATTTAGCAGTTGGGGCTTGGATGGTGTCCATAGACCTGGTGGGGACATCATCAACTGGTGTACTCCCAGAAGTTTATGGACAAACTTTCTGCTGAAGTCCTGAAGTAGACAGCAAGAAACATGTTCATTTAATGTCTTTTGATGTTTTTACTGTGTCCTTCCAGTTGTCCTTTTTCTCCCTCCGCCTAGTCATTGAGGTACTCACTCAGCAATCCAGATGCTTCTGGAGAGAAATGTGTTTTCTTCAGCTGCAACCTACATAACTGGAGAAGGCAGGCAGTTACCCATTAATTTTGCTTTTACATTCTCCTGGAAAAGGTTATCACTTTCCATCTCCTCTCCTGGAGAGACTACTGCTACTGCTGCCAAAAGTCCAGCTCCTTGAAGTGTCATCCTAGGGAGTGGGCTACCTTGACAAGTTTTTCTCTCTCTTTTGCATTCAAACTGGTCTCTATCCCCTTCCAGTAGTGTGCTGGAATTCCTCCTCGGGCAGGCTGGACTTCAAACAATTCTCCTGTTCATAGGTATATGCTAAGGTTAGCATTCTTTAGGTTTCTACCTCCCATGATGTTAGGGGTGGGTAGGTCTGGTATGCCTACTGTCTTGGATTTACAATCCTTACCAAGATATTCTTTGTTTATTTCAGATACACATGTGGGCTAGAACCCTTCCATTTCCCTTGATATAATGTGCAGAGGAATTTTTGTTTGGTTATGGATGTCTAATTAGTTGTTTAAAAAGAGGGAAAGAAAAGAGGAATGAGGTACACCATCATGATGCTGACATCCCTGGTGATTATTTTTATCAGATATATTTTTGTTCTAAAATCTTCTTTTACTCCAAAGAGGAATTAAGATGGTGTAGAACGAGGGGAGCCCTGGGCTTTCCTTGTCCTTTGAACACAGCTGTATTGAGGTCAAATCACTTGGAACACCCAGGAAATTGATCTGAGTGTTGGAGGAAGGATCTATACAGTTGGAAGGAAACTGTGGCAGAAACAAGGTGCATGGAAGTAAACTGGGGGAGAGAAAAGCTGTCCTGCTGCTAAAGGGAGGGAACTTTTCTGCAGGGAGAGAAAAGAGAGGGAGGGAGAGTGGGGTTAAGGGGGTGCAGCACTGAGTTCAAACAGGAAGCACACCTCTCAGAACACAGACTAGGGAGCCAGGTGGGGCAGGAACTGAGTGGCACAGGTAGTTTGCAAACAGTAACTGGACCTCAAGTTCTGAGATCTTGGAAGTGCATGACTTTTGCTGGGGTTGAGCTATAGGGTGAACACCTGGAGAGAAAGAGTGCTCTGGTCCAGAAGGAAACACAAAATGGTGTAGGGTTCTCCAGGGTCCCACTGGGAAAGATCATTCCTCTTCCTAGAGTATATTTGGAAGAGGGTACATTGCCTCTCCAAAAACAAAGAATCCTGAAGGCTCCAGCAAAAGATCTTTCCTAGGCAGGGGACAAAGGCATGGGCAGAGGGTGGATAACCTTGTTACTCCTTTTTATGGAGACATACCACAGATTCTGTGCACTGCACAAGCAAGGGACTGTTTTTCTGTGACAAAGGACACTTGTCAAGCACAGCAAGCTTCTAATCTGGAGGAGGGAGCAGATCTGAGCAGTGCCAGCTCTTTAAGATTTGGAGTTTTGAATCCCAGCATGTTCCAAAGATAAAATGCAGGAGATTTGGAGTTTTGAATCCCAGTTGTGCCAAAGATAAAACTCAGAGAAGCTGGCTAGTGGGCACACAAAGGGTCCATGCTTTTTTGTGAAGGCTTCCTGAACAGGAGCGGGTGAGAGATTCTCTGTCCAGGGACAAGACCGTGGGGTGTCACCATTTTACCACCACTACCAAAATGGTTAGACATGAGAGAGTAAGGCAGAGGCCCCCAGTAGTGATGGGAGCCACTTATATCAAACTCTGCCCCTCTGTGCATGGCAAGTGTTTTGTTGTTGTTGTTGTTGTTGTTGTTCGTTTGTTTGTTTTTACTGGACAGGATTGACTCTGAGTCACTATAGCAGGCTTCTCTCCCAGAAGAGCAAAATAGGCAGCATGCCAAATGCACCAAATCTACTGATCATACAGTGCTTCAAAGCATCCTTTTCAGTTCAGTGGAAATAGTACCAGTCTCTTTTTAGTTTTGTTTTGTTTTTCTTATTCTTTCTTTCTCTTCTGAAATCAAGGTTATGGTTTTTTGTTTGTTTGTTTGTTACTTCATTTCCTTTTTTACTCTATCTTTCCCTCTCTCTTTCTGTTTTGTTTTTGTTTTTTAATCAAGCTTCTTTTTTTCTTTTTATTTTTTCAACTTTTTTCCTTTCCTTTTTCTTTGGAATCAGGTTTTGGTTTTTGCAGTTGTCTGTTGATTTTTCTTCTTTTATTCCCTTTCTTTTCTCTTTTGTTTGGAGCAGGATTTTTTCTCTCTTTTTTTTCCTTTTTCTTTTCTTCCTTTTCCACCAGGCTTTATTAGACAAGTCAAAGCACACCTAGATAAAGGTCCAAGCGCTCCCCACTGCAAGCAAGGAGGAGCTCTGAGGAAGACTGACCTGTAGTAAAGAGCAGCCAAAATATAACAGCACAGTGCACACAGTATATACCATGAACACCTCCTGAAGTGCCAGGCCATGGACAGTGTATGATCTGTTTTTAATATAGTATTACTCTGAAATGCATGAAACAACAAGTTTTCATAATACACAAAAGATAGAAACTTAGCCAAAATTTCAAGATGGAGGAATTCTCCCCAAAAGAAAGGTCAGGAAGATATAACAGCCAGGGGCTTCCTGAAAACAGATATAATCAATTTGTCTAACAAGAATTTAGATCTATAGCCACAAGACTACCAGCTGGACATGAAAAAAAGAAAAAACACAGAAGACACCACAGAAATGCTTGATGTTGAGATAAAAGATATAAAAACTAGTCAGACTGAAATTGAAAAAAAAAGTTATAACTGATGCAAAACAGATTGGACATGAGAAGAATGATAATTAAAGAAGCAGAAGGAGGATATGTGATATAGAAGATAAAATTATGGAAAGTAATAAGCCTGAAAAGGAGAAGGACAACTATTAGATCTTCAATATGGACTTAGGGAACTCAGAGATTCCACAAAGTACAATAATATCCATATCATAGTAGTCACAGAAGAAGAGCAGGGAAAAGGGGCAGAAAGTTTACTTGAACAAATTAAATCTGAGCACTTCCCTAATCCAGGGAAGGACACAGACATCCAGACCAAAAGACACAGAGAACTCCCCTCAAAATCAACAAAAACATGTCCACCCCATGTTGCATCATAGTGAAACCTCAAAGTACAAAGGTAAAGATAGAATTCTGAAAACAACTAGGGAAAAGGTCCTTAACCCACAAGGCCAACAGCAGACCTGTCCACAGATACCTGGCAGTCCAGAAGAGACTGGCATGATGGACTGAATGCATTAAATGGGAAAAAATATGCAGGCAAAAATACTTTATCCAGCATGACTGTCATTCAGAATAGAGAGATAAAGAGTTTCCAACATAAGCAAAACCAAAGGAGTTTGTGAACACCAAACCAGCTTTGCAAGAAATATTAAAGAGGACACTTGAGTGGGAAAGAGATACCAAAAGCAACAAAGACTAGAAAGAAACAGAAACAATCTACAAGAATAGCAACATTGACTGGAAGAGATTATGCTGAGTGAAATCAGTCAAGCAGAGAGAGTCAATTATCATATGGTTTCACTTATTTGTGGAGCATAACAAATAACATGGAGGACATGGGGAGATGGAGAGGAGAAGGGAGTTGAGGGAAATTGGAAGGGGAGGTGAACCATGAGAGACTATGGACTCTGAAAAACAATCTGAGGGTTTTGAAGGGGCGGGGGTTGGAGGTTGGGGGAACCAGGTCATGGGTATTAGAGAGGGCACAGATTGCATGGAGCACTGGGTGTGGTGAAAAAAATAATGAATTCTGATATGCTGAAAAGGAAAAAAAAAGGTTTAAAAAAAGAGAACAGCAACATTGGAGGTAATACAATGACACTAAATTCATATCTTTCAATAATTACTCTAAAGGAAGAGGACAATATGCTTCAATCAAAAGACACAGAATGGAAAAATAAAAATAAAATAAATATAAAATAAAATAAAAATAAAAAGACCCATTCGTATGCTGCTTACAAGAGACTCATTTTAGATCCAAAGACACTCTCGTTTTCAAAGTGAGGGGGTGTAGAATCATTTGTCATGCTAATGAACATCAAAAAGAAAGCTGCAGTAGCCAAACTTATATCAGATAACCTATATTTTAAACCAGACTATAATAAGGCATGAGGAAGGACACTATATCATAATAAAGGCTCTATCCAATAAGAAGAGCTAACAATTATGCCTCTAACTTGGGAGCACCCAAATATATAAACCAATTAATAATGAACTTAAAGAAACTCACTGATTAATAATACAAGTATAGTAGGGGACTTTAACATCACACTCAGCAATGGGCAGATCATTTAAGCAGAAGATCAACAAGAAAACAAGGGCTTTGAATGAAACACTAGACCTGATGGAATTCAGATTATTCAGAGCATTTCATCCTAAAGCAGCAGAATACACATTCTTTTTGAGCACACATGGAACATTCTCCAGAATAGATCACATTCTGATTCACAGATCAAGCCTCAATAAGAACAAAAAGATTGAGATGTTACCATGCATATTTTTAGACCACAATGTTATGAAACTTGAAGTCAGCCAAGAGAAAATGTTTGGAAGGGCCACAAATACATGGAGGTTAAAGAATATCTTATAAAGAATAAATGGGTCAACCAGGAAGTTAAATAAGAATTAAAAAAAATACATGGAAGCAAATGAAAAAGGAAACACAACACTTCAGAACCTTTGGGATGCAGCAAATGTGGTCCTAAGAGGGAAGTGTATAGCAATACAGACCTTCCTCAAGAAGCAAGAAAACTCTCCAATACACAACCAACTTTACATCTAAAGGAGATAGAAAAAGAACAGCAAATAAGCCTAAATCCAGCAGGATAAGGGAAATAATAAACATTAGAGCAGGAAAAACAAACAAAAAACAGTAGAACAGATAAATAAAATTGGGAGCTGGTTTTCTTAAAGAATTAACAAAATTGATAAACCAGACTTACCAAAAGGAAAAGAGGAAGGACATTAATAAATAAAAGCACTAATGAGAGAGGAGAAATCACAACCAACACCACAGAAATACAACAATTTTAAGAGAATGTAATGAAAATTTTATGTCAATTAACTGGGCATTCTGGAAGAAATGGATAAATTCCTGGAAACATATAAACTACCCAAAGTGAAAGAGGGAGAAATAGAAAATTTGAACAGATCAATAACTGCCAAGAAATTGAATCAGTAATCAAAAATGTCCCAACAAACAAAGGTTGAGAGCCAGATGGCTCTCCAGGGGACTGTTCCCAAATATTTAAAGAAGAGTTAAACCTATTCTTCTCAAGTTGTCCCAACAATAGAAATGGAAAGAAAACTTCCAAACTATTTTTATAAGGCCAGCTTTAATTTGATATCAAATCCAAAGACCCCACTACAAAGGACAATCACAGAACAATATCCCTTTTGAACATGGATAAAAAAATTCTCAATAAGATGCCAGCAAATTGAAAGGAACAGTACATAAAAAGAATTATTTACCATGATCAAGTGGAATTCATTCCTGAGCTGCAAGGGTGGTTCAGTATTTGCAACTCAATCAATGTGATAAGTCATATTAATAAAAGAAACGATAGGAACCATAAGATCCTCTCAATAAATGCAGAAAAAGCATTTGACAAAGTACAACATCCTTTCTTGATAAAATCCCATAAGAAAGTAGAGATAGAAGGAACATAACATCATACAGACCATATAAAAAAGACCCATAGCTAATACCCTTACTAGGGGAAAACTGAAAGGTTTTTCTGTAAGGTTAAGAACACAATGGGAATGTCCACTGTCACCACTGTTGTTCAACATAGTACTGAAAGTCCTAGCCTCGGCAATGAGAATACAAAAAAGAAATAAAAGGAATCCAAATCTGCAAGGAAGCAGTGAAATTTTCACTATTTGCAGAGTACATGATAATCTATGTAGAAAAGCTAAAAGACTCCACCTAAAATTGCTAAAACTGATAACAGGAATTCAGAAAATTTATAGGCTATAAAATCAATGCACAGAAGTGTGTTGCATTTCTATACACCAAAAATGAAGCAGCAAAATGAGAAATTAAGTAATCTGTTTTCTTTACAATTGCACCCCAAACCATAAGATACTTAGGGGGATGCCTGGGTGTCTCAGTTGGTTAAGTGTCTACCTTATGCTCAGGTCATGATCCCAGGGTCCTTGGATTGAGTTCCACATTGCTTAGTGTATAGATAGATATAAATATAGATATACAGATATAATGAAATATTACTCAGCCATTAAAGAGAATGCAATATTGCCATTTGCAATGACGTGAATGGAAATAAAGTGTATTATGTTAAGCAAAATAAGTCAGTCAGTAAAAAATGAATACCATATGATTTCACTCATATGCATAATTTAAGAAACAAAAGTGATGAACATAAGGGAAGGGAAGGGAAAATAAAATAAGATAAAAAACAGAGAGGGGCAAACCACAAGGAACTCTGAACTAGTGGTGCCTGGGTGGCTCAGTGGGTTAAGCTTCTGCCTTCAGCTCAGGTCATGATCTCAGGGTCCTGGGATAGAACTCCACATCAGGCTCTCTGCTGAGCAGAAAGCCTGCTTCCCTCCCTCTCTCTGCCTGCCTCTCTGCCGACTTGTGATTTCTCTCTCTCTGTCAAGTAAATAAATACAACTTTGAAGAATAAAAAAAAAAAAAGAAAGAAACACTGAACTATAGGGAACATATTGAGGGTTGCTGGAGGGGAGATCAGTGGGGAAAGGGGGTAATGTGGTGATGGGCATTAAGGAGGGCACATGATGTAATGAGCACTGGGTGTTCTTTGCAACTGATGAATCACTAAATTCTACCCAGAAAGTAATAATACACTATATGTTAACTAACTCTAATTTAAATAAAATCTTGAAAGAAAATATTAAGAAAAAAATCTTTTAAAAAAACTTCATTTACTCCATTTTATACTTTCCATTTACCCACTGGAAATCTTTCTCTTTCTGCTAACTTCAACGTTTTCATCTGTACTTTGTAAAATTTGGCTATAATAGTTGCTTCAGGGGCATCTGGGTGGTTCAGTGGGTTAAAGCCTCTGCCTTCAGCTCAGGTCATGATCCCAGGGTCCTGGGATCAAGCCCCGCATTGGGCTCTCTGCTCAGCAGGGAGCCTGCTTCCCTTCATCTCTCTCTGCCTGTCTCTCTGCCTACTTGTGATCTTTGCCTGTCAAATAAATAAAATCTTTTAAAAAAACAGTTGCTTCAATGTTTGTTCAATAATTCCTACATCTGGATTATCTTGTAGGCAGCATCTATTGATTGTGTTGTCCCTGGAGAATTATGCTCATGTTCCTAGTTCTTTATATGTTGAATAATTTTGGGTTGTATTCTGCACATTTTGAATATTATGTCATAAGAATCTGGGTCTTGTTAAAAGTCTCTTGGAAATATTGATTTTTTTTTCTTCGTTAAAATTTGAATTCCAGTGTGGTTAACAAACAGTGTTACATTAGTTTCTGTTGTACAATATAGAGGTTCAACAATACCATATATTAGTCAGTATTCAAGATAAGTGTGCTCCTTTTTTCTTTCTTTTTTTTAAAATTTTAATTCCAATACAGTTAACATACAGTGTTTTGTTAGTTCCAGGTGTACAATATAGTAACTCAACAGTTCCATAATTCACACAGTGCTCACCATGACACGTGCCCTCCTTAATCCACATCACCAATTTCACCCATCACCCCACCCACCTTCCTTCTGGCAACCAAGTTTTTTCTCAATAGTTAAAGAGTCTGCTTCTTGGTTTCTCTCTCTCTTCCCCACCCCTTGAACATTTGTTTTGTTTCCTAAATTACATGAGTGAAATCACATGGTATTTGTCTTTCTCTGACTGACTTATTTCACTTAGCATTATATTCTCTAACTACATCCCTGTCCTTGCAAATGACAATATTTCATTTTTTTATGGTTTCCATCTCCTGGTTTGGGCTTTTATTTCTTCTTTTTATAGCCCTGTAGGTGTAAAGTTATATTGTTTTTTTGAGATTTTTCTTGCTTCTTGAGGTAGACCTGTATTGCTATAAAATTCCTCTTAAATTTTGCTGCATCCTAAAGTTTTTAAGCCAATGTATTTTCATTTTCATTTGTTTCCATGTATTTATTAATTTATTCTGTTATTTCCTGATTTACCCATTCTTTGTTTATTAGCATGTCCTTTAACCTCCATGTATTTGTAGTCTTTCCAGATTTTTTTCATTGTGTTCGAATTCTAGTTTCACAACACTGCATTCAGAAAAAAAGCATGGTATGACCAATATTTTTGTATTTGTTGAGGTTTGTTTTGTGGCCTAACATGTGCTCTTTCCTGGAGAATGTTCTCTGTGAACTTGAAAAGAATGTGTATTCTGCTGTTTTTGGATGGAATGTTCTAAATATATCTGTTAAATCCATCTGATCTAGTGTGTCATTCAAAGTGATTGTTTCCTTTTTGATTTTCTGTTCAGATTATCTGTTCATTGATTCAAGTGGGATATTAAAGACCCTTGCTACTATTTTATTATCAATTCATTCCTTCATTTTTGTTATTAACTGTTTTATGTATTAGTGAGCTCCCATGTTGAGTGCATACACATTTTAATTTGTTATATCTTCTTGCCAATAAGATTGGATTGTACCTTTCTGTTGTCACTTTCCCTTGTCAATTATTACATAGTGCCCTTCTTTGTCTCTCAGTACAATCCTCGTTTTATTTTTGTTAAGATTGTATTTATTTACTTGACAGAGAGAGATCACAAGTAGGTAGAGAGGCAGGCAGACAGAGAGGGAAGCAGGGTCCCTGTTGAGCAGAGAGTCTGATGTGGGGCTCCATCCCAGGACCCTGAGATCATGACCTGAGCTGAAGGCAAAGGCTTAATACACTGAGTCACCCAGGCACCCTGCAATCCTTGTTTTAAAGTCTATTTTGTCCAATATTAGAATTGCAACTCCAGCTTTCTTCTTTTATTATGTTAGTCACCATACAGTACATCATTAATTTTTCAATGCAGTATGATTCATTGTTGGCATATAACACCCAGTGCTCCTTACAATATGTGCCCCCCTTAATACCCATCCCATCACTGGGCTAACACATCTCTCCCCTCCCCCAAACCTCTAAAACCCTCAGTTTGTTTCCTAGAGTCCATAGTCTTTCATGTTTCATCTTCCCCTGTGATGTCCCCCCACCCATTTTCCCCTTCCTTCTCTTAATGTCCTCTGTGTTATTCCTTGTTTCATATATAAGTGAAACCATGTAATTGTCTTTCTCTGCTTGACTTATTTCACTTAGCATAATCCCCTCCAGTTCCATCCATGTCAGTGCAAATGGTGGGAATTCATCCTTTTTGATGGCTGAGTAATCTTCCATTATATATATATGGACTGCATCTTCTTTATCTATTTGTCTCTTGAAGGGCATCTTGGTTCTTTCTATAGTTTGGCTATTATGAACACTGCTGCTATGAACATTGGGGTGCATGTGCCCCTTCTTTTTATTACATCTGTATCCTTGAGGTAAATAGTCAGTAGTACAATTGCTGGGTCATAGGGTAGCTCTATTTTTAATCTTTTGAGGAGCCTTGGTACTGTTTTCCAAAGTGACTGCACCAACTTGCATTCTCCACATCCTCTCCAACATTTGTTGTTTCCTGCCTTATTAATTTTTGCTATTCTAACTGGTATAAGGTGGTATCTCATTGTGGTTTTAATTTGAATCTCCCTGATGGCTAATGATGTTGAACATTTTTTCATATATCTGTTAGCCATTTGCATGTCTTCTTTGAAGAAGTGTCTGTTCATGTCTTCTGCCTATTTTTTGACATGATTATCTGTTTTTTGGGTGTTGAGTTTGAGAAGTTCTTTATAGATCTTGGATATCAGCCCTTTATCTGTAGTGTCATTTGCAAATATCTTCTCCCATTCCGTGGGTTGCCTCTTTGTTTTGTTGACTGTTTTCTTTGTTGTGCAGAAAACTGTTATCTTGATGAAGTCCCAACAGTTTATTTTCGCTTTTGTTTCCCTTGCCTTTGGAGACATGTCTTTTTTTTTTTTTTTAAGATTTTATTTATTTATTTGACAGACAGAGATTACAAGTAGGCAGAGAGGTGGCAGAGAGAGAGGGGGCAGCAGGCTTCTCGCTGAGCAGGGAGCCAGATGCGGGGCTCAATCCCAGGACCCTGGGCTGAAGGCAGAGACTTTAACCCACTGAGCCACCCAGGCGCCCCTGGAGATGTGTCTTGAAAGAATTTGCTGTGACCAATGCCAAAGAGGTTATTGCCTGTATTCTCCGCTATGATTTTGATGGATTCCTCTCACATTTAGGTCTTTCATTCATTTAGAGTTTATCTTTGTATATGATATAAGAGAATGATCGAGGTTCATTGTTCTGTATATAACTGTCCAGTTTTCCCAGCACCATTTATTGAAGAGGCTGTCTTTTTTCACTGGATATTTTTTCCTGCTTTGTCAAAGATTAGTTGACCATCATATCTGTGCTATCCTATTCCACTGATATGTCTGTCTTTGTGCCAGTACCATGCCATCTTGGTGATCATAGCTTTGTAATATAGCTTGAAATCAGTCAACATGATGCCCCAGCTTTGTTTTTCTTTTTCAAAATTTCCTTGGCTATTTGGTGTTTTTTCTGGTTCCATACAAATTTTAGGATTGTTTGTTCCAGCTCTTTGAAAAATGCCATTGGTATTTTGATCGGGATGGCATTGAAAGTATAGATTGCTCTGGGCAGCATAGACATTTTAACAATATTTATTCTTCCAATCCATGAACATAGAATGTTTTTCCATCTTTTTGTGTCTTTTTCGTTTTCTTTCAAAAGTGTTCTGTAGTTTCTAGAGTATAGATACTTTATCTCTTTGGTTAGTTTTATTCTAAGGTATCTTACAGTTTTTGGTGTTATTGTAGATGGAATTGATTCCCTAATTTCTCTTTCTACAGTTACATTGTTAGTGTATTGGAAAGCAACTGATTTCTGTACATTGATTTTGTATCCTGCCACATTACTGGATTGCTGTATGAGTTCTTGTGATTTAGGGGTGGAGTTTTTTACTTTTCCACATAAAGTATCATGTCATCAAGGGAGGAGAGGTAGTTTGACTTCTTTGCCAATTTGAATGTCTTTTATTTTGTTGTTGTTGTTGTCTGATTGCTGATGTTAGGACTTCGAATACTATGTTGAACAACAGTGGTAAGAGGGGGTATCCTTGTTGTCTTCTTGACCTTAAAGGAAAAGCTCTCAGGTTTCCAAACTGAGAATGATATTTGCTGTGGCCTTTTCATAGATGGTTTTTATGATATTGAGGAATTTTCCCTCTACCCCTACACTCTGAAGAGTTTTAGTCAGGAATGGATGCTGTATTTTGTCAAATGCTTTTTCTGCACCAATTTAGGGCATCATATGGTTCTTGTTTCTTATTAATGTGTTTTATCATATTGATTGATTTATGAATGTTGAACCACCCTTGCATCCCAGGAATAAATCTCACTACTTGGTCACGATGTATAATCTTTTTAATGTACTATTAGATCCTATTAGCTAAGATCTTCTTGAGAATTTTGGCATCTGTATTCATCAGGGATATTGGCCTGTAATTTTCCATTTTGATGGAGTCTTTGCCTGGTTTTGGGATCAAAGTAATGCTTGCCTCATCGAATGAGTTTGGAGGTTTTCCTTCTGTTTCTATTTTTTGAAACAGCTTCAGAAGAATAGATATTCTTTGTTCTTTGAATGTTTTGGTAGAATTCCCCTGGGAATCCATCAGGCCCTGGACTCTTGTTTTTTGAAAGGTGTTTGATCACTGCTTCAATCTCATTACTAGATACTGATCTATTCAGGTTGTCAGTTTTTTCCTGTTTCCGTCTTGGTAGTTTATAAGTTTCCAGGAAGGCAACTATTTCTTCCAGGTTGCTTAATTTATTGGTATATAGTTATTGATAATAATTTCTAATGATTGTGTTTATTTCCTTGGTGTCAGTCATGATCTCTCACCTTTCATTCATAATTTTATTAATTTAGTTCCTTTTTCTTTTCTTTTGGCGAAGTCTAGCCAGTGGTTTATTGTTCTTATTAATTCTTTCAAAGAAACAGCTTCTAGTTTCATTGATATGCTCTACTGTGTTTCTGGTTTCTAATTCATAGATCTCTTCTCTAATCTTTATTATTTCTCTTCTCCTGATTGGCTTAAGCTTTGTTTGTTGTTCTTTCTCCAGTTCTTTAAGGTGTATAAAGTATCCTTGACTGCGTGTTTTTCTTATTTAGTACACTGAATATGTTTTTCCAGCCCTTTCTGGCTTGCCAGGATTCTGTGGACAGAATTTTCATTGGTTTCCATGAATTGTTCAAGGACTTCTTTGATTTCCTTTTTGACCCAACCATTCTTGGGGAGGATGGTCTTTAGCTTCCAATATTTTAACTTCTTCCAAACTTTTTCTAGTGATTGAGTTTGGGTTTCAAATCATTGTGTTCTGTGAATATTCAGGGAATAATGTCAATCTTTTGGTATCAATTGAGACCTGATTTGTGACCCAGTATGTGGTCTATTCTGCAGAAAATTTGATGTGCATTCAAGAAGAATGAGTAGTCTGTAGTTTTGGGGAGGAATGCATCTGATCCAATGTGTCATCCAAAGCTCTTGTTTCTTTGTTGATTTTCTTCTTAGATGATCTGTCTGTTGCTGAGACTGGAGTGTTGAGGTGTCCTACTATTAGGGTATTATTATCAATTTGTTTCTTTATTTTTTAAAAAAAGATTTTATTTATTTATTTGACAGAGAGAAATCACAAGTAGTCGGAGAGGCAGGCAGAGAGAGAGAGAGGGAAGCAGGCTCCCTGCTGAGCAGAGAGCCCGATGGGGGACTCGATCCCAGGACCCTAAGATCATGACCTGAGCCGAAGGCAGCGGCTTAACCCACTGAGCCACCCAGGCGCCCCTTGTTTCTTTATTTTGGATAACAGTTGACTTATGTAGTTAGCTGCTCCCCTGTTTGGGCCATAGATATTTATAATTGTTAGATCTTCTTGTTGGATAGACCCTTTAAGAATGATATAGTGTTCTGTATCTTTGACTACAGTCTTTAGGTTAAAATCTAATTTGTCTGATACGAGAATTGCTACCATAGCTTTCTTTTGAGGTCTGTTGGCATGAAAAATTGTTGTCCATCCCCTGACTTTCAGTCTGGGGATATCTTTAGGTTCAAAATTAGTCTCTTGTAGACAGCATTTGGATGGGTCATGTGTTTTTATCCAATCTGCAACCTCATGCCATTTTGTGGAAACATTTAGGTTGTTCATGTTGTGAGTGATTATTAAAAGATATGATTTTATGGCTGTCATGTTGCTTGTGAAGTTCTTTTTTCTATAGAATGTCTCTATAAATTTCTGGTCTAAATTGCTCTTGGGGTCTTTCTTCTTTTATAGAATGTCCCTTAATATTTCTTGCAATGTCGGCTTAGTGGTCAAACATTCTTTTAGTTTCTCTGGTCTCAGAAGCTCTTTGTCTCTCCGTCCACTCTGAATGACAGCTTTGCTGGATAAAGTATCCTTGACTACATGTTCTTCTCATTTAGTACACTGAATATGTCTTGCCAGCCCTTTCTGGCTTTCCAGGATTCTGTGGACAGATCTGACGTTATTCTGCTGTTCCTCCTTCTGTACATAAAGAATCTCTTCCCCTTCACTGCTTTCAAGATTGTTTCCTAGGTGGGGCGCCTGGGTAGCTCAATGGGTTAAAGCCTCTGCCTTTGGCTCAGGTCATGATCCCACAGTCCTGGGATTGAGCCCCACTTCAGGCTCTCTGCTCAGCAGGGAGCCTGCTTCCCCCTCTCTCTCTGCTTGCCTCTCTGCCTACTTGTGGTCTCTGTCTGTCAAATAAATATTTTAAACAAAAGATTGTTTCCTTGGATCTAAGATTTTCAAGTTGTACTATTATATGTTGTTTCTTGGGTCTGTTCTCACTGATCTTGGGAGGAGTCCTCTCTGCCTTTTGGACATGAATGCTTATTTCCAAACCCAGATTAGGGAAAATCTTAGCTATGATTTGCTCAAGTATATCTTCTTCTAGACCTCTCTCTCTCTCTCTCTCTCCACCCCCTCAAGGTTCCCAATAATTCTGACATTGGAACATTTCATTGTGTCATTAATCTCTCTCGGTCTGATCCCTTGGGCTTTAATCTGTTTTGCTCAGTCCTCCTCAGTTTCCTTCTTTTCTACCATCTTATCTGCTATCTGATTAATTCTTTCTTCTTCCTCTGGCAGTCAGAGTTTCCAGTTTGGACTACATTTAATTTGTACATTTTTAAGTTCAGCCTGTTTAGATCTCATTTCTGCCCTTAGAGTTTCTATATTATCTTTAATACTTTTCTCAAGCCTATATAACAACTTCATAATTGTTATTCTGAATTCTATTTCTGACATCTTGCTTATATCCATATCCATGAGGTCTGGGGCAGAGGCCACACAGTCTCTGATTTTTCTTTTGTTGGAGGTTCCTCCTCTTAGTTATTCCATTGAAGGGTGGTTGAGGGAATGTAGAGATTCCATAGTATTAACCACAACCCAGACAAGATGCACCTGTTTTATAGGGAACTTAGGGTTGTCATCCTTTTGTTCTTCCAGCCTGTCTTCTGGGGGAGGGGACTGCCACAGGGTTACTCAGGCAACCCTGCTTGGGCAGATTTTCTGTGCTCCTTGTCGGGGGTATGGATTCAGTGACAACTGGTCTTGTGGGGGGGGCTTTTTCTCTAGTGGATTTCCCTGGCAACTTTTCACATTTCTTCCTTGAGTCATAGCACAAGTGACCCCATCCAAACCTCTGTCTCAGAACAAAGAAAATTCATTCTGCTCGTCACTGAGCTCTCCGGGCCACATTGTCTCTGTTTCTGTCTGCACTGCTAAAAACGGCAGCCTCCCCTGTTGTGTGCCCCACAACACATCTATAGGTCAATCCCAGGGCCAGTCACATCTCTGTCCTTTGTGTTTCTAAAAACATGAGCCAGCTCCAATTTGTGTGCAGCTCCAGGATCCTTACTGCAGGCTGCACGAAAGTCCTTTCCACCACTACCAGTCTGTCAGTGTGTGCCCGGTCCCCAGTGCAGGATGCTTTTGCACTCTTGTGTTATATTACTTTCCCAGAGTCAGCTTATGGTGGCTCCCTCCCCCTTCAGTTTATCTTCCAATATCTTCATGCAGAATCATGGCTCCCTGCTTCATACCTCAAGACTGTCAGAGATATTCTGTTTGTAGAGATCTAGATGTATGTTCTTACATATTAGGCTGATTTTGCAGATGTTCAGAATGGTTTGGTAGATAGCCAAATTAATTCAAGGGATGGGTTGAAATTGGGTCCCCTACACCTCTGCCATCTTTTTTCTATTTCTCCAGCTTTCTTGTGACACCCCTTTGCATGATAGATATTGCTCTATCCCTCATTTTCATTCTTTAGGTGTCTGTATGTCTAAATTGAGTCACTTGTAGACAGCAGACAGACAGTTCTTTTTTTTTTTTAATCATTCTATTACTCAGTGGCTTTTTATTGGAGCATTTGTTCCATTTATATTCAAATAATTATTGGTATGTATTTATTTTGATATTATTACTTCTTTTGATGTTATGAATATTTTCTCTGATCTTTTCTTGTCTTTATCTTTTCCATGGCTTACTAACTTTGTTTATTGATATACTTGGATTTCTTCCTCTTTATTCTTTGCATATTTATAGATTTTTTTGTTTTGCAGTGACCGTCAGGTTTATATATATCATATTCAGTATACAGCAGTCCATATTAAGGTGATGATTGTTTAAATTTGAACCAACGCTTTACTTTTTACTTACCATAGTTAATGTATATGGTGTCATATTTTATATCCTTTCACTTTGTGAGTTCCCTTACAAATTTCATACAGAAATATACATTTTCTATGCATTTGTGTTTCCTATCTTCATATCACTTTTGATTTTTCCTTTCCACATTTTCATAATCACTTTTGACCTTTTCTTTCCACTCAGAGTCCCCATTATCTTTTTTATTTTGTTTTATTTTTTCAGTGTTCCAAGATTCATTGTTTATGCACCACACCCAGTGCTCCATGCAATATGTGCCCTCCTTAATACCCACCACCAGGCTCACCTAGCCCCACATCCTCTCCCCTCCAAAACCCTCAGTTTGTTTCTCAGAGTCCACATTCTCATGGTTCGTCTCCTCTCCAATTTCCCTCAATTCACTTTCTTTTCCTTCTCCTAATGTCTTCTATGTTATTCCTTATGCTCCACAGGTAAGTGAAACCATATGATAATTGACTCTCTCTGCTTGACTTATTTCATTCAGCATAATCTCTTCCAGTTCCATCCACATTGATACAAAAGTTGGGTATTCATCCTTTCTGATGGAGGCATAATATTCCATTGTATATATGGACCATATCTTCTTTATCCATTCATCTGTTGAAGGGCATCTTGGTTCCTTCCACAGTTTGGCAATTGTGGCCATTACTGCTATAAACATTGGGGTACAGATGGCCCTTCTTTTCACTACATCAGTATCTTTGGGGTAAATACCCAGTAGTGCAATTGCAGGGTCATAGGGTAGCTCTATTTTTAATTTCTTAAGGAATCTCCACGCTGTTTTCCAAAGTGGCTGCACCAACTTGCATTCCCACCAACAGTGGAAGGAGGTTCTCCTTTCTTCACATCCTCTCCAACACTTGTTGTTTATTGTATTGTTAATTTTGGCCATTCTAAAAGGTGTAATGTGGTATCTTAATGTGGTTTTGATTTCAATCTCCCTGATGGCTAACGATGATGAACATTTTTTCATGTGCCTGTTAGCCATTTGTATGTCTTCTTTGGAGAAGTGTCTATTCATGTCTTCTGTCCATTTGTTGATGTGATTATCTGTTTTTTGAGTGTTGAGTTTGAGGAGCTCTTTATAGATCTTGGTCATCAGCCCTTTGTCTGCAGTGTCATTTAGGAATATCTTCTCCCATTCTGTGCATTGCCTCCTTGTTTTGATGGCTGTTTCCTTTGCTGTGCAGAAGCTTTTGATCTTGATGACTTTCCAAAAGTTCATTTGAACTTTTGTTTATTTGCCTCTGGAGACACCTCTTGAAAGAAGTTGCTGTGGCCAATGTCAAAAAGGTTACTGCCTTGTTCTCTTCTAACATTTTGATAGATTGCTGCCTCACATTGAGGTCTTTCTTCCATTTTGAGTTTGTCTTTGTGTATGGTATAAGAGAATAGTAAAGTTTCATTCTTCTACACATTGCTGTCTAATTTTCCCAGTACCGTTTATTGAAGGGGCAGTCTTTTCTCCACTGTATATTTTTTCCTGCTTTGTTGAAGATTTTTTGACCATAGAGTTGTGGGTCCATATCTGGACTCTCTACTCTGTTCCCCTAGTCTATGTGTCTGTTTTTGTGCCAGTACCATGCTGTCTTGGTGATCACAGCTTTGTAGTAAAGCTTGAAATCAGGAAACGTGATGCCCCAGTTTTGTTTTTCTTTTTCAACATTTCCTTAGTATTTCAGGGTCTTTTCTGGTTCCGTACAAATTTTAGGATTGTTTGTTCTAGCACTTTGAAAAAAGTAAGTGGAATTTTGATTGGGATGGTATTGAAGGTATAGATTGCTCTAGGCAATATAGACATTTTAACAATGTTTATTCTTCCTATCCGTGTACATGGAATGCTTCTTCATCATTTTGTGTCTTCTTTGAATTCTGTCATTAGTGTTCTGTATTTCCTAGAATATAGGTCCTTTACCTCTTTGGTTCAGTTTATTCCAAATTATAATATGGTTTTTGGTGCTATACTAAATGGAATTTATTCTCTAATTTCTTTTTCTATTGTTTCATTGTTAGTGTGTAAGAAAACAACTGATCTCTGTGCATTGATTTTGTATCCTGCCACATTACTGAATTGCTGTATGAGTTCCAGTAATTTTTAGGTTGAGTCTTTTGGGTTTCCATATAAAATATCATGTCATATGCAAAGAGAGAGAGTTTTATTCTTTATTACCAATTTGAATACATTTTATTTCTTTTTGTTGTCTGATTGCTGCTGTATTATGTTGAACAGCAGTGGCGAGAGTGGGCATCCTTGTCGTGTTCCTAATCTCAAAGAGAAGGCTGTCAGCTTTTCCCCATTGAGGATGATATTCACTGTGGGTTTTTCATAGATTTTATGAAGTTGAGGAATGTTCTCTCTATCCTTATACTTTGAACCATTTTTTTTTTTTTTTTTTTTTATTTTATTTTTATTTTTTTTTTTTTTTTTTAAAGATTTTATTTATTTATTTGACAGACAGAGATCATAAGCAGGCAGACAGGCAGAGAGAGGGAGAGGAGGAAGCAGGCTCCCTGCAGAGCAGAGAGCCCGATGCGGGACTCGATCCCAGGACCCTGAGATCATGACCTGAGCCGAAGGCAGCGGCTTAACCAACTGAGCCACCCAGGCGCCCCTACTTTGAACCATTTTAATCAGGAACGGATGCTGTATCTTGTCAAATGCTTTTTCTGCATCAGTTGAAAGGACCATGTGGTTCTTCTCTCTTCTCTTACTGATTTGTTCTATCACATTGATTGATTTGCGAATGTCAAACCACCCTTGCATCCCAGGGATAAATCCTATTTGGCCATGGTGGATAATCCTTTCATTGTACTGTTGGATCCTATTAGCTAGGATCTTGTTGAGAATCTTGGCATCCATGTTCATCAGGGATATTTGTCTAAAATTGTCCTTTTGGATAGGTTCTTTGCCTGGTTTGGGGGTCAGGGTAATGCTAGCTTCATAGAAAGAGTCTGGAAGTTTTCCTTTTGTTTCTATTTTTTGAAACAGCTTCAGAAGAATAGGTATTCTTTGAAACTTCTTTGAATATTTGGTAGAATTCCCCAGGAAATCCATCAGGTCTGGGCTTCTTGTTTTTTTTTTTTTTTCTTTGGGAGGTTTTTGATCAGTGCTTCAATCTCATTACTAGATATTGGTCTATTCAGGTTGTCAGTTTCTTCCTGATTCAGTCTTGGAACTTTATAGGTTTCCAGGAATGCATCTTCTAGGTTGCTTAATTTATTATCATAATATTATTGATAATAATCTCTGATGATTGTTTCTATTTCCTTGGTGTTAGTCATGACCTCTCCCCTTTCATTAATAATTTTATTAGTTTGAGTCCTCTCTCTTTTCTTTTGGATTAGTTTGGCCAATGATTTATCAATTTTATTGATTCTTTCAAAGAACCATCTTCTAGTTTCATTGATGTGTGGTACTATATCTCTAGTTTCTAACTCCTTGATCTCTGCACTAATCTTGATTATTTCCCTTCTTCTGTGTGGGGTTGGCTTAATTTGTTGTTGATTTTCTAGTTCTGTAAGGTTAGATTCCCCTTCAATATTTCTGTCAGGGCTGATTTAGTGGTCATGAACTCCTTTATCTTTTGTTTGTCACAAAAACTATCTTGCCATCTATTCTGAATGATAGCCTTGCTGAATAGAATATTCTAGGCTGATATATCATCCCAGTCCCTTCTAACTTGGAAGGTTTCTTCTAAAAAAGCCATGAGATTCTTTTGTATGTAACTGCTTTATTTTGTATTGCTGCCTTCAAGATTTTTTATTTGTCACTATATTTTACCATGTTAATTACAATATGGATTGGTGTGGATCTGATTTTGTAGATGTTGGGGTTTCTGTGTGCCTGTTGTATCTGGATATCTATTCCCTTACTCAGATTAGGGAAGTTTTCAGCTATTCTTTCTTCAAATGAATTTTCTGTAAGCTTTTTCATCTCTTTTCATTTTGTGTTTTTTTTTTATTATATTAAATTTGTTTATTTTTTTAAAAAAATAAACATATAATATATTTTCATCCCCAGAGATACAGGTTTGTGAATTGCCAGGTTTACACATTTCACAGCACTCATCATAGCACATACCCTCCCTAATGTCCATATTTCACCACCCTCTCCCATCCCTCCTTCCCCCAGCAACCCTCAGTCTGTTTTTTGAGATTGAGTCTTTTATGGTTTGTCTCCCTCCCAATCCCACCTTCTTTCATTTTTTATTTTCCTACCTTCCAACCCCCCCACATTGCATCTCCACTTCTTCATATCAGGGAGATCATATGATAGTTGTCTCTATCCAATTGACTTATTTCACTAAGCATAATACCCTCTAGTTCCATCCATGTCATCACAAATGGCAAGATTTCACTTCCTTTTATGGCTGCGTAGTATTCCATTGTGTATATATACCACATCTTCTTGATCCATTCATCTGTTGATGGACATCTAGGTTCTTTCCATAGTTTGGCTATTGTGGACATTGCTGCTATAAACATTCAGGTGCACGTGCCCCTTCGGAGAACCACGTTTGTATCTTTAGGATATATACCCAGTAGTGCAATCGCTGGGTCATAGGGTAGCTCTATTTTCAGTTTTTTGAGGTACCTCCACACGGTTTTCCAGAGTGTTGCACTAGCTTGCATTCCCACCAACAGTGTAGGAGGGTTCCCCTCTCTCTGATCCTTGCCAGCATCTGTCATTTCTTGACTTGTTAATTTTAGCCATTCTGACTGGTGTGAGGTGTTATCTCAATGTGGTTTTGATTTGTATTTCCCTGATGCTGAGTGATGTGGAGCATTTTTTCATATGTCTGCTGGCCATCTGGATGGCTTCTTTGCAGAAATGTCTGTTCATGTCCTCTGCCCATTTCTTCATTGGATTATTTGTTCTTTGGGTGTTGAGTTTGCTAAGTTGTTTATAGATTTTGGATACTAGCCCTTTATCTGATATGTCATTTGCAAATATCTTCTCCCATTCTCAGTTGTCTTTTGGTTTTGTTAACTGTTTCCTTTGCTGTGCAAAATCTTTTGATCTTAATGAAATCACAATAGTTCATTTTTGCCCTTGTTTCTGTTTTCTTTGGCGATGTTCCTAGAAAGAAGTTGCTGCGGTTGAGGTCAAAGAGGTTGCTCTCTGTGTTCTCCTCAAGGATTTTGATGGATTCCTATCACATTGAGGTCCTTCATCCATTTTGAGTCTATTTTAATGTATGGTGTAAGTAAATAGTCCAATTTCATTTTTCTGCATGTGGCTGTCAATTTTCCCAGCACCATTTGTGGAAGAGGCTGTCTTTTTTCCATTGGACACTCCTTCCTGATTTGTCAAAAATTAGTTGACCATAGAGTTGAGGGTCTATTTCTGGGCTCTCTATTCTGTTCCATTGATCTATGTGTCTGTTTTTGTGCCAGTACCATGCTGTCTTGACGATGATAGCTTTGTAATAGAGCTTGAAGTCTGGAATTCTGATGCCTCCAACTTTGGCTATCTTTTTCAATATTCCTTTGGCTATTCGAGGTCTTTCCTGGTTCCATATAAATTTTAGGACTTTTTGCTCAACTTCTTTGAAAAAAATGGATGGGATTTTGATAGGGATTGCATTAAATGTGTAGATTGTTTTAGGTATAATAGACATTTTCACAATATTTGTCCTTCCAATCCATGAGCATGGAACATTTTCCATTTCTTTGTGTCTTCCTCAATTTCTTTCATGAGTACTTTATAGTTTTCTGAGTATAGATTCTTAGCCTCTTTGGTTAGGTTTATTCCTAAGTATCTTATGGTTTTGGGTGCAATTGTAAATGGGACTGACTCCTTAATTTCTCCTTTTCTGTCTTGTTGTTAGTGTAAAGAAATGCAACTGATTTCTGTGCATTGACTTTATATCCTGACACTTTACTGAATTCCTGTACAACTTCTAGCAGTTTTGGAGTGGGGCCTTTTGGGTTTTCCAAATATAGTATCATACCATCTGCAAAGAGTGATAGTTTGACTTCTTCTTTGCCGATTTGGATGCCTTTAATTTCCTTTTGTTGTCTGATTGCTGAAGCTAGGACTTCTAGTACTATGTTGAACAGCAGTGGTGATAACGGACATCCTTGCCGTGTTCCTGACCTTAGCAGAAAGTTTTTCTCCATTGAGAATGATATTTGCAGTGGGTTTTTCATAGATGTTTTTGATAATATTGAGGTATGTGCCCTCTATCCCTACACATTGAAGAATTTTAATCAGGAAGGGATGCTGCACTTTGTCAAATGCTTTTTCAGCATCTATTGAGAGTATCATATGGTACTTATTCTTTCTTTTATTAATGTATCACATTGATTGATTTGTGGATGTTGAACCAACCTTGCAGCCCTGGAATAAATCCCACTTGGTCGTAGTGAGTAATCCTTTTAATATACTGTTGGATCCTATTGGCCAGTATTTTTGTGAGAATTTTTGCATCTATGTTCATCAAGGATATTGGTCTGTAATTCTCTTTTCTGATGGGATCCTTGTCTGGTTCTGGGATCAGGGCGATGCTGGCCTCATAAAATGAGTTTGGAAGTTTTCCTTACATTTCTATTTTTTGGCACATTTTCAAGAGACTAGTAATTAGTTCTTCTTTAAATGTTTGGTAGAATTCCCCTAGGAAGCTGTCTGGCCCTGGACTTTTGTTTGTTTGGAGATTTCTGGTGACTGTTTCAATCTCCTTACTGGTGATGGGTCTGTTCAGGTTTTCTATTTCTCCCTGGTTCAGTTGTGGTAGTTTGTATATCTCTAGGAATGCATCCATTTCTTCCAGATTGTCGAATTTGGTGGCGTAGAGTTGCTCATAGTATGTTCTTTTAAAAAGAAAAAAAAAAGGTTTTATGTATTTGACAGACAGAGATCACAAGTAGGCAGATAGGCAGGCAGAAAGAGAGGGGGGAAGCAGGCTCACCGCTGAGCAGAGGGCCTGATGCGGGGCTCGATCCCAGGACCCTGAGATCATGACCTGAGCCGAAAGCAGAGGCTTAACCCTCTGAGCCACCCAGGCGCCCCACTCATAGTATGTTCTTATAATTGTTTGTATTTCTTTTGTGTTGGTTGTGATCTCTCCTCTTTCATTCATAATTTTATTTATTTGAGTCCTTTCTCTTTTCTTTTTGATAAGTCTGGCCAGGGGTTTGTCAATCTTATTAATTCTTTCAAAGAACCAGCTCCTAGTTTCTTTGATTTGTTCTATCATTGTTTATATTTCTATTTCATTGATTTCTGCTCTGAACTTTATGATTTCTCTTCTTTTGCTGGTTTTAGGCTTTCTTTCTTGTTCTTTCTCCAGCTCCTTAAGGTGTACGGTTAGGTTGTGTATTTGAGACCTTTCTTGTTTCTTGAGAAAGGCTTGTACCACTATTTATTTTCCTCTCAGGACTGCCTTTGTTGTGTCCCACAGATTTTGAACCATTGCACTTTCATTATCATTTGTTTCCATGAATTTTTTCAATTCTTCTTTAATTTCCTGGTTGACCCATTCATTCTTTAGAAGGATGCTGTTTAGTCTCCATGTATTTGGGTTCTTTATAAATTTCCTCTTGTGATTGAGTTCTAGCTTTAGAGTATTGTGGTCTGAAAATATGCAGGGAATGATCCCAATCTTTTGATACTGGTTGAGACCTGATTTATGACCCAGGATGTGATCTATTCTGGAGAATGTTCCATGTGCACTAGAGAAGAATGTATATTCTGTTGCTTTGGGATGGAATGTTCTGAATATATTTGTGATGTTCATCTGGTTCAGTGTGTCATTTAAGGCCTTTATTTCCTTGCTGATCTTTTGCTTTGATGATCTGTCCATTTCAGTGAGGTGTGTATTAAAGTCCCCTACTATTATTGTATTATTGTCAATGTATTTCTTTGATTTTGTTATTAATTGGTTTATACAGTTGGCTGCTCCCACGTTAGGGACATAGATATTTAAAATTGTTAGGTCTTCTTTTGGACCAACCCTTGAGTATGATATAGTGTTCTTCCTCATCTCTTATTATAGTCTTTGGCTTAAAATCTAATTGATCTGATATAAGGATTGCCACCCCAGCTTTCTTCTGATGTCCATTAGCATGGTAAATTGTTTTGCACCCTCTCACTTTAAATCTGGAGGTGTCTTTGGGTCTAAAATGAGTTTCTTGTAGGCAGCATATTGATGGGTTTTGTTTTTTTACCCATTCTGATACCTTGTGTCTTTTCATTGGGTCATTTAGCCCATTTACATTCAGGGTAACTATTGAGAGATATGAAATTAGCCATTGTATTGCCCATAAGGTGACTGTTACTGTATATTGTCTCTGTTTCTTTCTGATGTACTACTTTTAGGGTCTCTCTTTGCTTAGAGGACCCCTTTCAATATTTTCTATAGAGCTGGTTTGGTGTTTGAAAATTTTTTCAGTTTTTGTTTGTCCTGGAAGCTTTTTATCTCTTCTTCTATTTTCAATGATAGCCTAGCTGGATATAGTATTCTTGACTACATGTTTTTCTCGTTTAGTGCTCTGAATATATCATGCCAGTTCTCTCTGGCCTGCCAGGTCTCTGTGAATAGGTCCACTGCCAATCTAATGTTTTTACCCTTGCATATTACAGACTTCTTTTCCCGGGACACTTTCAGGATTTTCTCTTTGTAGCTAAGACTGGTAAATTTTACTATCAGGTGATGAGGTGTGGATCTGTTTTTATTGATTTTGAGGGGCGTTCTCTGAACCTTAGCATCTCCTGGATTTTGATGTTTGTTCCCTTTGCCATATTAGGGAAATTCCCTACAATAATTCGCTCCAATATACCTTCTGCTCCCCTCTCTCTTTCTTCTTCTTCTGGAATCCCAATTATTCTAATGTTGTGTCGTCTTATGGTGTCACCTATCTCTTGAATTCTCTCCTCGTGGTCCAGTATTTGTTTGTCTCTCTTTTGCTCAGCTTCTTTATTCTGTCATTTGGTCTTCTATGTCACTAATTCTTTCTTCTGCCTCATTTATCCTAGCAGTAAGAGCCTCCATTTTTGATTGCACCTCATTAATAGCTTTTTTGATTTCAACTTGGTAAGATTTTAGTTCTTTTATTTCTCCAGAAAGGGCTTTTATCTCTCCAGAGAGGGTTTCTCTATTATCTTCTATGCCTTTTATTTCTCCAGAAAGGGCTTTTATCTCTCTGGAGAGGGTTTCTCTAATATCTTCTATGCCTTTTTCCAGCCTGGCTAGAACCTTGAGAATCATCATTCTGAACTCTAGATCTGTCATATTAGCAATGTCTGTATTGATTAGGTCCCCAGCCTTCGGTACTGCCTCTTGTTCTTTTTTCTGTGGTGAGTTTTCCTGCCTTGTCATTTTGTCCAGATAAGATTTGCTTTCTCCTCCTCTTGAATTCTGCTGTTCTCCTTGGTTAATGAAATTGGTCTTAGCTGGGTTTCTTGTTGATCCTCTGGGGGAGGGGCCTGTTGTAGTGATTCTCAAGTCTTTGCCCCAGGCGGAATTACACTGCCCTTACCAGGGGCTGGGCTAAGTAATCCACTCGGGTTTGCTTTCCAGAGCTTTTGTTCCCTGAGCGCTTTCCGTAGAGTTCCAGAGGATGGGAATGAAGATCGTGGCCTCCCAATCTCCAGCCCCGAGGAGCCAAAACCTCAGGGTCCCGCTTCTCAGTGCACCCTCAGAGAAAAGTGCCCAACTGCCGCTGTCTCCGTGGCCTCTGGCCACACTTGTAGGAAAGTGCCGGGTATCTTCTGTCTCCGTGGCCTCCGGCTGCCCTCCAAGCTCACCTAGCTTGCTACCGGTTCAAGGTAACCTCGAGCTAAGAGCTCACTCCTTGGCTTTGTTGCTGTAGCCGTCTTCCCTGCTCTAATATCTGTAAGCTCTGCAACACTCAGACACCCCCGGTCCTTCTGTGACCCCGCGGGACGTGGTGTTATGCTAATCCCACGTAGGCTCCCCCCCCCGCCCCGGTTTAGCCTCTGGAGCGATGTCCCTCCGTGGAGCAAACTTTCAAAAGTCCTGATTTTGTGCTCAGTTGCTCCGCTGCTTGCCGGGATCCGGCCCCTCCCCCTGCAGTCTATCTTCCTGTCACTTTGGTTTCACTTCTACACAGGTCCTACCTTTCAGAAAGTGATCGATTTCCTGTTTCTAGAATTGTTTCTCTTCTCTTCAATTTCCCATTGAATTTGTAGGTGTTTGCAATGGTTAGATAAGCTATCTAGCTGATCTCCTACTTCCTGATATCGTCTCAGCCTGCTACTTCTCCGCCATCTTGACTTCTCCCCCTCATTTTGTTTTTATTATATGAATGTTATTGCATTTAGTCTCTGAGTTCCCTAAGTCTATCATCATTTTGTATATTTACTTTTTATCTTTTGTTCAGAATTATTATTTTCTATTGCTGTCTTCCAGGTCATTAATTCATTTTTTCTATTTCTTGCAGTCTGCTGTTCATTGCATAAAATGTGTTTCTTATTTCATTTATTGTGTTATTCCTTATCTCTGTGTTAAGGTTCTTACTGATGCTTTCTATTCTTTCTCAAGTTTGGTGAGTATTTTCATGATCATTTCTTTAAATTGTCTTCAGACGTGTAGATATCTATTTCACTTAGGTCTTTGGTTTTGCCCTTGTCCTATTTTTTAATATGGAGCAAATTCACCTGTCTTCCCATTTCCTTTATGTGTCCGTACCTGTGACTATGGGTTAGGAAAGTCAGCTCTGTCTCCTGTTCTTGAAGGTAAAGACATTTTGAAGAAGAGGTCTTATCCTGTCCTGCTGTGCTGTGTCCCCTGTTCCTCCGGGCCTGGTTCTTCAAGGATTACTCCAATTGGTCTCTGCTGTTATGTCCTGGTTGCTTTATCCTTCAGGCCAGTTATCTGCAGTGACTCTCTTTGCCTGTTGTAGGCAGTGTTTTTTTTCACTGGCCTGAATTGAACATGGCTATTTTTAACTCTGTTTGTAAAATGAGACCTATTGCCACTGCTGCTGGAACTGAGGCCCTGCAAAGCTCCCAGTTCAAAAGATGTGATGTTGGCAAGGGTTTGGGCTGGTCTTATGGGAGAGGGGGCCTGCCACACTGGTTTGAGGCAAGTGTGACTTGAAAAGACAGTTACACCTGAATGCAGGGGGTCGGGGCTTGTTGTAAGCAAGTTAGGTAGCAAGTTGCTGGTGGGTGCTGTGCTGGTTCCCACAGGTTGCCCTGTGTTTATGTTGAGGAGTCGGGGATGGAAATGGTGCCTGTCAATTTTTTTGTTGTAGAAGAGTCTTTCCATGAATGCTTCCTCTCTGGGACATTCTATTGAAACAGTAAGTAACCTCTACACTGTGTGCCCCAGGCATTCTTCAGATTGCTCTTTGCAGGGTATATGTGTGCAGACTGTTTTCTCTGTCTTCTCTCCAAGAGCTGTGCAGTGCCCTCTAGGCTTTCCCTGAGTCAATCCTGCTGACCTTTAAAACAGTCTTTAAGCAACACTCATTGCAAGACCTCACAAAATTTGTTCTCTCTTTCTAAGACATTTTCTATGGGAAATTATCTTCCCTTTGTGGGGACTTTGAAGGGATGCCCATGGAGTAGGAAGGGTTGGATGTGGTGAATGTTCAGAGGAATATGGGGGGCAGGGCATGAAGTGCTAGGAAGATAGGTGGAAAGTGCTAGCACTGGCTCCTGTAAGTGTCTGGCTATCTAGGCTCAGGTTGGGGGGTGAGATACATGGCACCTGCAAGCACTTTTCTTTTTGGTGAAGTCTCCTAAAGATCCCTGCCCCTGAAGCACATGTTGAGACTAGTGAATAAATTTCTTTCACTATACTTTAGGTGCTTTTCAACCTACTCTTTCTATGCAGTGTCTGGGCCAGGTTTTTGTTATGTTGGCTCTTTAAGGGTGGGGATTCTGTTTCTTACTGCCCTCTGGCTCTCCTCAAACTAAGGCAGCTGATTTGAATTTACCTGGAGTTTCTATGATTGTAAAAATTCACAATGTTAAGCCCTCCACTGGTTTTCAAAGCCAAATGATATGGAGACTTGTCTTCCTGGTACATGCCCCAGTGTCTATGGTACCCTGCTGTGTGGTTTGATCCTGTTTTTTCTCCATGCTTGTGATGTCCCTCCCATTTGTAGTTTGTGTATCTGGGACTTTGGTGCCTGAGTCTCTTCCCCTTTCACCCTTTTCAATGTTGCCTCCTCTCTTTGATTAGCTGTGAAAAGTCTGTTCTTGTAGTCTTTAGCTCATTTAAGCATTAGTTTCTCTGATGTATCTATTATCTCAGTGTGTCTTTGGGTAGAGGTGAGCTCAGGATCCTCCTATTCTGCCATCTTTCCAGAAGTCTAGATTCTCTTAATTTGTATCTGAAAAGTTTTTATTTTGCCTTAATTTTTTTAAACATCTTTGCTGGAGACAAAATTCTTGGTTGACAAGTGTATTTCCTTGAGAACTTTGAATATGTTATCTTACGGCCTCTGGCCTCCATTATTTCTGCTGAGACATCAGCTATTGATTTTATTGGGGTTCCCTTATAAATGAAATGGAATTTTTTTCTTGCACTTTTCAAGACATTTCTCCTTATTTTCAGCTTTTTTTATTTGTTTGTTTACTATGATGTGTCTGTTAGTGAATCTCTTTGAGTTTATCCTACGTGGACTTCATTGAGCTTCCTTGACATGTATGTTGTCGTTTTAAAAATACATCTAAAACAGTTTTGGCTATTATATATTTGAATATTTATTGTCTACTTCTTTCTGTCCTTCTGATACTCCCATTATGTGCATTTTGGCATTCTCAATGATGCTGTGCATTACTCTGAAGCTTTATTAATTTCTCTTCATTCTTTTTTTCCCTCTGTTCTGTAGTTTACATAATCTCTATTAATTTACCTTTGCTTGCTAATTTTTTTCCAACCTGATAAATCTATTCTTGAAAGACTTCTAATAAGTATTTTAATTCAGTTATTGTATTTTTCCAGAATTTACATTTGATTCATTTAAAATTTGGGGTTTAAAAAGAATTCTAATTTTTTATCTTTTGATCAATGATATCATACCTCCTTTTACTTCTCTATTGAAGTGTTTTTGTATGTTTTGTATGTGTTTTTAGTTATACTTTGTTTTGTATTTTTTTTAGTTATACTTTGAAATATTTTCCTCTTCAATTTTACATCTTGTCGCTCTTATAGGTTTATGGGTCATAGTTTCTTGGTTTTTTTTTTTTTTTCTATTCCTTATAAATTTTTTTTTTTTGGTTGGGAACTAGATATTTTAGAAGATATGTTGTAGCAATTCTGTATACTAGGGAGGGGTACTTAATAATGACTTGTTTACTTCTTCAGTGAATGGCTGTATTTTTTTTAGTGAAGTCTGCTTTCCTCCAACCTTCTACAGTCTTAAATCTCTGATGCTGTGTCTCTAGATGGTAAAACTTTGGGTGTATCCACAGCTACCAGGGAATGATAATAATAGTAAGGCTCTCTCCCACTCTTTCTCTGACCATACTTTGTTGCTAAGCTACCATACTTTCTCTGACCATACTTTGTTGCCAAGCTTCACTAATTTCTTCCCTATTTCTCTATCATTTACAACAGTGTGGTGGAGCATAACATTCATCTGCAAACCAGTCTAATTAAATTGTGACTCCTTTTATGGAATGGTTTCAGTGGTCAGGGTTTCATATTTGTTCTGACATTAGCAGAGCTCCTCCCACATGTCTAGGTCCCTAGTTCTCTCCTTAAAACTAGCCAGTCTATAGTTTAGGCTGTATCTTCATTATAAATCTTTTATAAGTTCCCTTCACCATAATGTCACTGGTTTTGAGAGAACTCTTCATCTTAAACTTCTCCATGCTCTTAGAAATGAAATCAGTTCCTTTGGGAAGAGATTAAAACTATCTGTTTTATATCTTGTAGCTCCACCTAGACAAAATGTTTAAACTAGGGCTCTGGAGGTGGGAGCAATGGCAAGCATCTCTCTGAATGACACTTTCATTCTAGGAGCTGAATGCTCAGTGGCAGTGGGGAGGCTGCGCAGTAGCTGGAAGTCCTCTCATCTTGCTTCTCTTGGTATTTAACCACCATCTGAAATTATGGGTGAAAAACCCCATAGCTCAGTATTTTCAACACATCATACTCAGGGCAAGGTCATCCTTTCAGAAGTGAAGGTTAGGCAGAAAAAGCCAAAAAACCAAAAACAAAAAACACTCTAGACTGAACTTCCCATTTATTGAACCTCAGCCACAAATATCCGAAGGCAATGTGAAAAAATGCTGAATTCCTGTTTCTCTAGGAAAGAATGGCCTCTGGCTGGTAGCTGAGGGGAGAGGGAACACTGTGTTTTTGGCTGCAGCTCTTTGGATTTTTTACCTTGTTAATCTGGGAGCAGAAAGGGAGTGGTTTTGATTCAAATACCAAATACTCTTGAGTTTCTTACCTAATCTTTACATATTTTTCTTGAATACTTGTTGCTTCATCTGCTGTTTTCCTTCAGGACAACTTCCAGAGCTTTTAAATGGTTGTTTCAAAATACTGTTAAGGAATTTCACCAGGGAGTGGCACCACCACGGAGTTCTTCAGTGACATATCATATGTATATATACCTTTTCTTGGATATATGCTTTGAAAATCTTTTCCCCTAGCCTGAAATTTGTCTTTTCATCCTTTTATCATGGGCTTTTACACAACAAAATTTTTATAATTTTGATGAGGTTCAATTAATTAAATCTGGTTTTGATGGATCATGCTTTGGCAACAAATTAAAGAACTCTTCTAAATTTCAGACACCAAAGATTTTGTTCTTTTTTCCCTCAAAGGTTTAGAGTGTTATGTTTTACATTAAAGTCTGGGATACATTTAGAGTTAAGTTTTGTATAAAGGAGTTTATATCAAAATTCATATTTTTCGCCCATGAATATCCGATTGCTCCAGCATCATTTGTTGAAAAGTTTAAACTTCTTATATTGAATTGCTTTGTACCCTCCTCAAAAATCAGTTGGGCATATTTGTGTGGATCTATTTCTGGTTTTTCTATTTCTATTGAATTATATGTCTATCCCTCAATGCCATAGTCTTGATTACTGCAGCTATATATGAACAGTTTATATCTGTTATTCCTCCCACTTTATACCTTTTTTTCAAAACTGTTGTAGGCTCTCTAGTTCCTTTGCCTTTTCATCCACATTTTAGAATTATCTATTCTGTATATACAAAAAAAAATTTGCTGAGATTTTTACAGGAATTATGTTAAGCTTATGTAAATTTGGGGGAGAATTGACGTTTTTTATTATGCTGGCTCTTTGAACCCATGACCATTGTATTTCTTTCCATGTACTATATGTCTTCTTTGGCTTCTTGTATCAGCATTTTCAGCATACAGATTCTATAGCCAGGGAAAAAAGAAATAGCTTATATGTTCAATCACAAGGAATTGTTTAAATAAATATGAAACATCTTTATAATGAGATACCTTATAGCTGGTAAAATGACAACATAGAAATATAGTTATTGAAATAGATCTCCACTGTTAAATATCACAATACCATTTACCTTTTTTGTTCTCCAGATTTCTGGCAAATGGAAAGCACACAAGAAGATAACTACACAAATGGGAAACAACCACTAATTGTATTCACTTGGACAAGAGAGTTTTATCCCCAGTGTAGAGCTATAGTTTAGAGAAGGTAGTGGAGGTTTGAGGCTGAACTGCTGTATTTTATACTCTATTGAATTTGCACAACTGGTCTGGGTACATTTACCCAACAAGTTCTATAGACAGAGATTAGAATATGCCATATACATCAATTTCAGACAGAAGAAAGAGAGTTGGGAGGATAACTAAAAAGCAAGTTTGGGTTTCTTACCTAGTGTCCTTAACTTATAGTGTCCAGAATGTGGAGGGAGGCATAAACATTGCAAATGAAAGGAAAGAATGTTGCTACTTTTTAACTATTGTAATCTTGCCTTTGATATATATGTCCATTCCAAATTTTTCTAAATTAATAACTACTCTAAGAGCTGGGAGGATGGCAGGGTAGGAGGACACTGAGTTCACCTCATTCCACGGTTACAACTAGATATCATCTACATTCAAGTCAATAAACAAAAGAGTGATCTGAAGACTGAAAGAACAAACACCACAACTAAATATAGAAAAGTATCTGCATCTGAAAGATTAAGAAGGTCAGAAAGCCTGAGGAAGGCTGCCTTCAGGAGGGAGGAAGCTGTAAACATGGAGAGGACAAAGAAATTGACCTTTTCACTAGGAAGTTCACAGGGGTGAAGATTAATCCCCATAGTGTTTCTCTTTACAAACCAGAGAGACTGAATTCCATGAATATGTATAACCAGTGATACTGGGAGCCATGGAACGTTAAAAGTCAGTTAACTCAGCGCTGGGTGAGCAGGAATGGTGACTGATAGCTGGGTTGCTGCCCTTAGCTGCCTGTGTGGAGAGACAACATCAAAATGGCTGTTTACACAATGCACAGAGCAAATGGGAGACAAATCTGTTCATGTTGATTTTGGAGCATGCTGGGGGACATCTCTGAAAATGAAGGAGCTGGCAGGCTCCACATTCCTCCCCCACCCTCCAGCAAAAATACAGAGTCAAGCAGAGAAAGACAACTATCATATGATCTCCCTGATATGAGGAAGTGGAGATGCAACATGGGGGCTTAAGTGGGTAGGAGAAGAATCAATGAAACAAGATGGGATTGGGAGGGAGACAAACCATAAGTGACTCTTAATCTCACAAAACAAACTGAGGGTTGCTGGGGGGAGGGGGTTTGGGAGAAGGGGGTGGGATTATGGACATTGGGGAGGGTATGTGCTTTGGTGAGTGCTGTGAAGTGTGTAAACCTGGTGATTCACAGACCTGTACCCCTGGGGATAAAAATATATGTTTATAAAAAATTAAAAATTAAAAAAAAAGATATAGAAAAATACAGAGCCATCTGCATGAGGTTGTATTGCACAGACACTTGCTACTTGCTAGCAGTGTATCACAGTCACGAGTTCTGTGAAATGGCCCATTCCAAGATGACTAGCCTCAGGCTTGACACATTCTAGTAAAGCCCAATGTGCACCATGCCCAGCCACCATGTCCACCTGAACTCTCCAGTCAGCATCCTACAGTGGGCCATACTGAACCCAGGCATCATCATATGCTGTGCTAAACCTCATGTCCCTCACACATAGCCCCCAGTCACTGTAGCACTTCAAGCATTCTGGCATAGGACTGTTGGCATGGTAAAAATTTTGTTAATACCTCTGCCCTGCTCCCAAGTTCCCCAGCAGGCATGCGCCACCAGAGCTGCCTTGCCTGAGTCCCACTAACACAACAGAGAGCAAGCACAACCCCTAAAAGGCAGAGAGTCAGTGCAGATGACTGCACTGAAAGGGAAAGTGACTCAGACAAAAGAGAAGGGCATAAGAAACACACATAGGACACTCTCCTGAAGTGCTAGGCTCTGGTGAACAGAGAACACCTCCCTGCAGGGCCCTCCAGGACCTCCTCTTCATAAAAGGCACTACATTCAAGAACAGAAGACACAGCTGACTTTCTTAACACAGTGAGGCAAACAAAGTGAGAAAGAGGATTTTATCTCAAATGAAAGAACAGGACAAGGCCATGGCTACAGATCTAAGTGAAACAGATATAAGTAATGTAACATAATAAAGGATTAAAAGCAATGATCATAAGGATACTTACATGATTTGAGAAAACAGTGGAAGACATGGGTCTCCTTTACACAGAGATAAGGAATAACGTAACAGGGGTAATGTGTTCAATAAACTCAATAAGAAGCATGCATGATGGAATGAACAGCAAGATGGAAGAAACAGAGGAATAGATTAGTCACCTAGATGACAGAGTAATAGAAAGTAATTAAGCTAAATAAAAGAGAGAAAAAAGAATTATGTAAAATGAGAATAGACTTAGGGAATTCAGTGACTCCATCAAATATATCATTCATATTATAGGAGTACCAAAAGAAGAGAGAGAAAAGGGGACAAAAAATGTATTTGAAGAAATAATAGCTGAAAACTTCCCTAATCTGGTGAAGGAAACAGATATCCAGATTCAGGATGCACAAAGAACAGACATTTCTCCAATGAAGACATACAAATGGCTATCAGAACTCCTAACAAAATCAACAAAAGTTGACTCACACCAAGACATATTATAATTAAATTGGCAAAATATAGTGACAAAGGAAAAAAATGTAAAAGCAGCAAGGCAAAAGAAGTCAATAACTTATAGAAACCCCATCAGGCTAGAAGGATATTTTTCACCAGAAACTCTGCAAACCAGAAAGAAGGGACATGATATATTCAATATGCTGAATGTGAGGGTCACCTGGATGGTTCAGTCAGTTAGGAGGCTGCCTTTGGCTCAGGTCATGATCCCAGGGTCCTGGGATCAGGCCCTAGGTTGGTCTTCCTGCTCAGTGGGGAGCCTGCTTCTCTCTCTCCCTCTGCCTGCTCCTTCCCCAACTTGTGCTCTCTCTATCAAATAAATGAATAAAATCTTTTTAAAAATAGTGCTGAATGTGAAAAATCTGCAGCCAGGAATACTCTATCCAACAAGGCTATCATTCAGAACAGAAAGGGAGATAAAGAATTTCCCAGACAAACAAAAACTAAAGGAGTTCATGAAAACTGAGAAAGCCTTGCAAGAAATATTAAAGGGGACTCTGTGAGAAAGGGAGACCAAAAGTGACTGTGTGAAGGTTAAAAAACAGAAAATCAGTAAGAATGAATATTTCTGTAAAAAATAAACCAGGGAAACAAAAAAATGTTATAAAACATTAATGTATACCTGAAATTTAGGGAGGAGAGGAAAAAGAATAGATTCAAACTTAAACAACCATCAACTTAATACTGACTGTTGTATGCAGAAGAGGTTATATACAAATCTAATGGTAACCATCTATGAATAACCACTAATAAATATGCAAAGGATAAAGAGAGAGAAATCCAAATATATCACTAATGAAACTCAGGAAAACATGAAATAATGGAAGACAAAGAAGTATCAGAGAAAATCTTCAGAAACAACCACAAAACACATAATAAAATGGTAATACATAAATATTTATTAATAATTAATTTGATTGTAAATGAACTAAATGCTCCAATTAAAAGATAAAGGGTGAAAGAATGAAGAAAAAACCAAGACCCATCTATAGCCTGCCTGTAAGAGATTCATTATAAACCTAAAGACACTTGGAGATTGATAGTGAAGAGATGAAGAAACTTCTATCATGGAAATAGATGTCAAAAGAAAGCTGGAATAGCAATACTTATATTGAACAAAATTGACTTTGAAACAACTGTAACGGGAGACAACAAAGGATACTATATATATACTATATATATATATGGAGACACTTTATATATAAAGGGGACACTATATAAAGGGGACAATCCAACAATAAGCTATAAGAATTATAAATATTTATGCACCCACCATAGGAGCACACAAATACGTAAAAACATTTAATAGCAAACATAAAAAAACTAATTAGTAATAATATAATAATAGTAAGGGACTTTCACACCCCACTTACATAAAAGCCAAATCATCTGAGCAGAATATCAACAAGGAAACAAGAGCTTTGAATGACACACTGGACCAAATGGACTAAGCTTATGTATTGAGAGGATTACAACCTAAAACAGTAGAATACACATTCTTTCCAAGTGCACATAGAACATTCTCCAGAATGGATCACATATTAGACCACAAAACAGGCTTCAACAAATTCAAGAAGTTTGAAAGTATATCATGTATCTTTTCTGACAACAATGTTATGAAACTGAAAGTCAAACTTAAGGAAAAAAAAAAAAAAACAGAAAGACCCCAAAGACCTAGTGGTTAAATAACATACTACTGAACAATGAATGGGTCAATTGAGAAATGAAAGAAAAATAAAAAGTATATGGAAACAATAACAGTCCAAAACTTTGAGATGTAGCAGAAGCTGTTCTAAGAAAGAAGTTTATTACTAAACAGCCTACCTCAAGAAGCAAGGAAAATCTCAAATAAACAACCTAACCTTGCACCTAGAGGAGCTAAAAAGAGAATAACAAATAAAGCCTAAAACAAGCAGAAGGAAGAAAATAATAAATATTAGAGCAGATATAAATTATATAGAAACTAAAAACAAAAACAAAAACAAACCACAAAACAATAGAACAGATCAATGAAACCAAGAATTCTTTCTTAGAAATCTTGCCATTTACAATGATGTGGATAGAACTAGAGGGTATTATGCTAAGTGAAATAAGTCAGTCAGAGAGATAATGATATGATCTCACTGATACTCAGATTTTAAGAAACAAGGTAGAGGAATGTATGGGAAGAGAGGAAAAATGAAAAAGACAAAACCAGAGAGGGAGACAAACTGTAAGAGACTCTTAATCTTAGGAAACAAACTGAGGATTGCTGTCAGTGAAGGGAGTGGTGGAATGGATTGGCTGGGTGATGCACACTGGGGAGGGTATGTGTTGTGGTGAGCACTGGGTGTTGTGTAAGACTGTTGAGTTACAGACCTGTACCCCTGAAACAAGTAATATGTTATATGTTAGTCAAAAAATAAAATAAAGGAAAAAACTCACAAATATTTGGAGGAAAGTAAAGAAAGTAACTAATTAATTTTTTTTTCTACAAAAAAAGAAAGAAAGAAACAAGGGTGTTCGCAAGGAATGTGGAGAAAAGGAACCCTCTTGCACTGTTGTTGGGAATGTAAACTGGTGCAGCCACTGTGGGAAACAGTATGGAGGTGCTTCAAAATTTAAAAGTGGAACTTTTCGATCATCCAGCAATTGCACTACTGGGTATTTACTCAAAGAATACAAAAATATGAATTCAAAGGGATGCATGCACCCCTATATTTATAACAACATTATTTACAATAGCCAAGCAATGGAAATAGTCCATGTGTACATGGATTGATGAATGGATAAAAAAGGCATATGGCCAAATAGTATTCCATGGTGTGTGTGTGTGTGTGTGTGTGTGTGTTGTGTATATATGTGTGTGTGCGCACACACACACACACACACACACACACACACACATATATATATATATATATATATAGTATTTTATGGAATATATATTCCATGGAATACTATTTGACCATAAAAAATGATGAAATCTTGCATTTACAACAACATGGATGGAGCTAGAGAGCATTAAGCTAAGTGAAATAAGTCAGCCAGAGAAAAACAAATACCATATAACTTCATTCATATGTGGAATTTAACAAAACAAAGAAGCATAGGGTAAAAAGAAAAAGAGAATAAGGCAAATCAAGAAACAGACTCTTAACAATAGAGAGCAAACTGCTGGTTACCAGAAAGCAGGTTGTTGAAGTAATGGGTCAAAGAAAATATGAGGATTAAGGAGGGTCCTTATGAAAAGCAGTGGGTGTTGTATGGAATTGTTGAATCACTATGTTATACACATGAAACTGGTATAACACTGTATGTTAATTAATGGAATTAAAATAAAAACTTAAAGGGTTAACTACTGTGAAGGAGCAAATAAGAAATTAGTAATATCGTGACAAAAAGGGTAAAAAAAATCTCTCTCTACTGTACACCTGTATAAGGAGAGAGAATGGAGATTTCCTATGTTTCAAATCCATAATATGAAGAGAGTGGCATAAATTTTCCATCTCTGCACAATATTCATTATTCATTGAAAATTGAAAAGAGCAGATTATAAAATAGTAGTCTATATGGTATGAATCTATTTTTTAAAAAAGTCCAAATGTAATATATAAGCATAGATAAAGGTGCATAGAAAATGTTCAGAAGGGTAGATATCTCTCAATTTTAACAGTAGTTATCTCTAAAAAATGAAATTCTAACTGATTTTTCTTTTTCTTTTGTTGTTTATATTTTCTTAATATTATGCAGTGACCTTGAAATACTTGTGTAACATTTTTAAATTATTTACTTGACAGAGAGAGACACAGCAAGAGAGGGAATATAAGCAGGGATAGCAGGAGAGGGAGAAGCAGACTCCCCACCGAGCATGGAGGCCAGTGCGGGATTCGATCCCAGGATCCTGGGATCATGAGCTGAGCCAAAGGTAGATGCTTAATGACTGAGCCATCCAGGAGTCCCCAAGATTCTTAAGTCTGTATGAGAGTTTGAAGAAGCCCAAAGGAGACTGTCAGAAATAGAAAGGCCCCTAGATACTAGTTAATCTACTTCCCTGAGCTCTAATGTGGAAAGCAATGCCCAAAAAAGAAGACACTCTGCTAAGATTAGAATTTTGATGTCCTGACATCTAGCACACTAATCTGTCTTACTACCTCATGTAATTAAACATCTGAATATAAACCTAGTCAGGAATAGACAACAACTACCTGGAATGTCTATACTCACCAATTCCAAGAAGCAGAGTAAAGATATATGTTGTATTGCAAAATCACATGTGAGCTAATCCTGATCCTTCAGAGCCCTGCACTGAAAGAATAGAGAGCAACTTTTCCCCACTGAGGTAACAGAGACTTCAATGACTACTCAGAATTCACAAAGCAAGTGGAAGGCCCTTTCAGGGTCTGAACCCAACTAGGACACCCTCTTCCAGATTTGCTAAAGCTGCAAGCAGTCTCATGGCTCTCTAGCTTAGGCCTCAGGTAATAAACTTGCCAAGACTAGGTTGTTCCTACTTCACTTACAAAATGAAGTTATTGGAAATCTCTCCCTATTGCATCCCTCCCTCTGAGTCAGGCACATTATCAGTCACTCCTAATGAATTTTTAAATGCTTTAAAAGCAATAAAAAGAAATAAGTCAGTCTGAAAGCCAACAGGAACTGCATCGCTTTTGAGCATGTTAGAAAGAGGAGCCCTCCTCTTTTGTCATCATACATACAAGATAAGCCAGAGTCATTTTTCCATTGCTCTCTACTTCCTCCTCATCAAGTTTCTCTTGTGGATTTGAAAGTTGAGCACCCTAAACCTTGACTCAAGAGGAGTAAGGAAGTGAACCAGAACAATAAACTTCTCCTTGAGGGCACCTAGCATGACAGTGTGATACAGTGGACAGATTATCAGGTCTGAGAACACACAGACTGAGTTAAAATCCCACAACCATCAAGAATTTATACTAGAACCTCTACTGGGTCCTTTCATCGTTCTGAGACTCAGTGTTATCTCACCTGGAAAATGGTATAAAGTGGGTTTCAGTGAAGTGCTTTCCCACTTGCTTCTATCTCTTTCATTTCTGTTTTAAATACATATTCCCTGTCTTCTTTCAGGAATCTGGCACTGAAAATGTTGCTCTTTCTTCAAGTGTGGGCATACTCAAACATTCTCATGCTTTTAAGCCCCATGCCAATGTTCTGGGGTTTGCAGTCTGCAAATTCAAAGCAGATTTTGACTACACACTCACATACCACAGAGCTTTGCGTGTCTCCAGCAGTTAAGACAGAACATTCCCTAATGGAGTGGACTGGAGGGTGTGGCTTGTCACCAATCACTAAAAGCTTCATCCACTGGAGACCAGATGGGTTTAAAGGCTGCCAGCTCGTTGGCTGTGGTAAAAGGGTCTTGTTAAAAGAAGGCTGATCCCACTGTGGGTGTAAACTACCCTGATTCAGAGGCCCATGGTAGAGCAGAAAGAAAATTAGAGAGGGAATTATGTAGTCATACGATGCTTGTATGTATACATTGAATACAATGCTTGTATTCAATGCTTGAATCCTTGCACAATTCAAAACCCCTCTCAGGAACACAGTTTTTTTCTTTTGAAAATGGGGATAATAACCTCTGATCTACATTTCACAGGGAAGGATTAAAATAAATCATGAGCATGCATGCTTTAAAAGCTTTACTGCTCTATTTACACATGTGTTATTATTATTATATAGGGCTTAATCTGCATAACCACCCTTGGAATTTTGAGTGAGTAGAGCCTAAGACCAGGAGAATTGATTAAAACTAGGCAGGGCCCAAGCCCTCCCAATAAACACAGTGAGACAACTTTGTAACAATATAAACATTAGAGTCTGGAACAAAAGAGAGGACAAAAAGTGAGCCAATTTAGCTAAGGGAGCAACCATTGCTCCAGGAGGAGTATAATGATCACCCTGAGAAAATAGGAAAAATAAAAAACATGTACCCAATCTTAGAATTAGTTATTTATTTTGTGAAATGTGTTTGGGCCATAACAAAAATGGTCTATCCCTAAGGAGTTTCTTCTAACAAGTTTCTGAAAAAAATCTGATGCCTTTTGGAGACCTCCAAATAACTGGTCTTAAAAAGAGAGACTTTCCAAAAGCTAGTGTTGAGGATTGAAGTCCCTTCAAGAAGGGTTGAACAGTTGAGGGGCAATTGAACAGATTCTGTTTTCCAGAATCAGCCTCAGAGGTTGAAAACTATTAGAAACCAACATCAATAGACTTCAAAGAAGTTGAAGGAACCAAACATATAAAACAGCCTTTTAGCAAGGGCCAAATAGTGCAGCACCCAATTCAGGGATGTTGAGGAAAATTTTAAAATAGTTAAGTCACAGGTCATAGTCCAGTGAAGGAAGGCAAAGAGGTAGGGATGGATTGTTTAAACTCCTAGACACTAGGACTAGACTAAATATATACTAGAAACCTGTAGTCTTCTCTTGCTTTCCTTTCTGTAACCTCTCTGATTTGACTTTCACCTCTGCCTGCATTCCCCATAGGTCTGTGTCCACAAGATTCCTATGAAACAGCACTGTTGATGTACTCTTTTGTAGGCTGAGCAGGCAATCCTAACAATTTTGTCCTTGACTCCATCTCAGCCTTGGTTATCCTCCACAAAGCTTCTGTATCCACCCTCTCTGTATCAGCTGATTTCTGAAAGCCACAATTCTGCACTCCATTTTTAATCTTTTTGCTGTTGTCTTGATCCTCATTTACCACATCACTGCCTTTCTTTAAAAATTTTAAAAATGTTATTATGTTATGTTAGTCACCATAAAATACATCATTAATTTTTGATTCAGTGTTCCAAGATTCATTGTGTATGTACAACACCCAGTGCTCCGTGCCTTCCTTAATACCCACCACAAGGATCACCCCACCGTCTACCCCCGGCAAAACCCTCAGTTTGTCTCTGAGTCCACAGTCTCTCATGGTTCATGTCCCCTCTCCCCCTCCAATTTCCCCTCCTTCACTTTTCCTTTCCTTCTCCTAATGTCCTCCGTGTTATTTCTTATGCTCCACAAGTAAAATGAAACCATATAATAATTGACTTTCTCTGCTTAACTTATTTCACTCAGCATAATCTCCTCCAGTCCCATCCATGTTGATGCAAAAGTTGGGTATTCATCCTGCTTTTACACCCACATTCTCCCTTTCTCCCTTGTCCTAAGATGAAACATGAATAACATTGCAAGTACTAACTAACTAATTGTGACTGTGTTGTATACTGTTTTGGAAAGGATTGTGTGGCTCTGTCTGGGCTTGGTAAGAGAGAGTATCATGATTGTATACCATTAGAGTGTAGGTTAATGAGGGATTTTGAGTGGCAGTATGCAGTCTGTATATTTGTTGACAGAGATGAGCCCCTTTGGACAAATGGTTTCAAAGCATACTCGGTTTTAATTTTGGTTTATTTAAAATACTGACTTTTGGATCAAGCCCAGTCATCACCATCACTCTTACTTGTCCCACTCATGGGACAGCCTGTATTCTTGAGTACTGAATAATTTCTGAGGACTTCATGATACAGTCAGTACTAGGACTTCAGGCTTCTGACTAGGTGGCATATGTTGGGGGAACAGAGAGTAAGGGCAGAGTGCAGAGGGTAGGAAAGCTACAACTATTATGCATTTAATGGTGTGTGTGTGTGTGTGTGTGTGTGTGTGTGTGTGTGTCTAGTCCAGTGCCAGACCTGATAGGATAAAGGGTACGCAAACTCACTGTTTTATGCAAATTCACCTTACATGCCCAGACTCAAATACTCTTGGACCATGATCAGAACTCCTAATTCCACAGTACTCTTTCCTTGCTAGGCATTTTAGAGGAAAGTAAACTCCTAGGAAATAAATTATTTTAGTTTTTTTCACAACTAGGCCTGGTAACTCCTTCCTGTAATTTTTAAATAGGGATTTCACATTCTTCAGGAAAATCTATTTTTACCAAATGCCCAAAAAAAGAAATGAATTCCTTGCCCTGGCTATGATGGTCCCCCACCTCCAAAAGGCCTGCCCATAGTTTCATAAATTAAGCATTGTCTTCACCTGTGAATAACAGAAAACTCCACAGAGTTGTTTTTATTAGGGATTTTACTTTTCTCACATGAGAATTCCAGAGGTTAGGTGGCTTTATGATGCCCTGAGATATCTAAGCCTTTTCTGGTCTTCTGTTTAGTCTGGACTGCAACATGTGGTTCTAACAATTTTCACTGTCCAAGTGGTGCTCAATAAGAGGGTTTGGCTATGGTTAACCATGTCTTCTTAAGACAAAAAGATAGCTACTTTATATCCTGTATCACATACATGTACTAGATAAGAAGAAAGGAAAGGGCATAGAGTAAGGGCATAGAACAAAAGAAATACACAAGATGAGTCATCCTGACCTTAAGAGCTTTTCTAGAAGTTCGACCTGGAGATTTCTATTACATTTCAATGACTGAACTCTGTCACATGCTCACTTCTAATTACGTAGAAGACTGGGAAATGTATATCTTCTTTAAAGTTGAGAAAATTGTTACACACAGAAAATCATAATTCTCTTGCTATGAAAGAAAAATAGACTAATACATAGATGGAATACATTTTCCCAACAATTGTAAGATTCAGTCATTCAAAAATATTTTGGGGGAACTACTACATGACAGGTACTTTTCTAGACAATGGGGACACAACAGTGAATAGGATACATGTTCATTACATTAGGGCAACTCACCTAAACTCTATGGACCTAATTTTTCAAACCTAACAGGGTAATATAATGCCTGCTTTGCATGATTGTTATAAAATATATATAGGTTTTGCATATGTATGTATATATATATATACATACATACACACACAAATACATATATATATAAATAGTGATAATACAAATCTAAATAATGATAAATTGTAGTTGTACAATTTGTAAGTAACCTATACTTTTCCTATTGATTTGAAAAGCTGCCTTAATTCTATACTGAATTATAAATATCCTTTTTTCTTTTTTCCAGTTTTATTAAAATATAATTGACCTATAGCATCATATAAGTTTAAGGAATACAGCACAGTAATTTAATATATGAATATATTGCAAAATGATTACCATGATAACTTTGGTTAATAATATATCACTTCACATAGTTACATTTTTTCTCTAGTGATAAGAACTTTTAGGGCTACTCTCTTAGAAACTTTCAAATATACAATATTGTATTGCTGGCTATAGTCATCATGTTGTACAATACACCCTGGTAACTTCTTACAACTGGATGTTCATACATTTTCACCATCTCCACCCATTTCTTTCACCCCATCCATCCATGCTGGCAACTACCAATCTGTTCTCTGTTTCTCTAAGTTCGGTATTTCTGGTTCTGCTTATAAATGAGATCATGCAGAATTTGTCTTTCTCTGACATTTCACTTAGTATCACATCCTCAATATTCATTCCTGTCTTCATAAATGGCAGGTTCTTCTCTTCTGGCTGAATAATATTCCATATCTATCTATCTATCTATCTATTTATCTAGCATCCATCATTTATCATCATCTATCTATCATCTATCTATCTCCTACATTATCCAAACATCTGCTGATGAACACTTAGGTTTTCATGACTGGGCTATTGTAAATATTGCTGCTGTGATAATAGGGATGCAGAGATCACTTTGAGATATTGGTTTAATTTCCTTTGTATATACACCCAGAAGTAGAATGGCTGGATCATATGATAAGTTGATTTTTAATTTTTCAAAGCCCTCTATACTGTTTTCATGGTGCCTACACAAATTTACATGCCTAGTATGAGTGTACAAGGGTACCCTCTTCCTCATTTCCTTGCCAGTATTATCTTTTGTCTTTTTCATAAGCTATTCTAGTAAGTGTGAAGTGATATCTCATTATGTTTTCATTTGCATTTCCCTCATGATGAGTGATAGTGCTTTTTCATGTCTGATGGCCATTTGAATACTTTATTTGGAAAAATGACTACTTAGGACCTACGTCTATTTCTAAATCAGTTAATCTCAGATTTTGTTTATTATTTGTTTTTCCTGTTTAATTGCATGAATATTTTATGTATTGTGGAAATAATCCCTTATCAGATATGTGGTTTATAAATATTTTCTCCCATTTCATAGGTTCCCTTTTTAATTCCACTGATTTTTTGTTCCTCTTTTTCTTTTTTTTTTTTTTTTTTTTTGGTCACCTTTTTATCTTTATCTTTAAAAACTTTTTTTAAAAATTCAATTTAGTTAAATATAGTGTATTATTAGTTTTAGGGGTAGAATTTAATGATACATCATTACACCAGTGCCCATTACATCAAGTGCCCTCCTTAATGCCCATCACCCAATCACCCAATTACCCAATTCCCCCAACCTACTTCTCCTCCAGCCACCTTCAGTTTCTGTCCTATAGTTAAGAGTCCCATGGTTTGCTTTCTTCTCTATTTTTACCTTATTTTATTTTTCCATCCCTTCCCTTATGTTCATCTGTTTTGTTTCTTTTTTTTTAACTTTTTTATTTTTTTTATAAACATGTATTTTTATCCCCAGGGGTACAGGTCTGTGAATCGCCAGGTTTACACACTTCACAGCACTCACCAAAGCACATACCCTCCCCAATGTCCATAACCCCAACCCCCCTTCTCCCAACCCCCCTCCCCCCAGCAACTCTCAGTTGTTTCTTTTTTTAAAGATTTTATGTATTTGACAGAGAGAGAGAGATCACAAGTAGGCAGAGAGGCAGGCAGAGGGGGAGGGGGAAGCAGGATCCCCACAGAGCAGATAGCCCAATTTGGGGCTCGATCCTAGGACCCTGAGATCATGACTTGAGCTGAAGGCAGAGGCTTTAACCCACTGAGACACCCAGGCACCCTTGTTTCTTCTTCAAAAAATATTTATTTATTTAACAGAAAGAGGGAGAAAGGGAGAGAGTATGAACACTGGGAGCAGCAGGCAAAGGGAGAGGGAAAAACAGACTCCCCACTGAACAGGGAGCCTGATGTGGGACTTAATCCCAGAACCCTGGGATCATGACCTGAGCTGAAGGTAACCACTTAACTAACTAAGCAACCCAGGTACCTTATCTATTTTATTTCTTAAATTCCACATATGAGTGAAGTCATATGATATTTGTCTTTCTCTGATTGACTTATTTTACTTAGCATAATATTCTATAGTTCCAACCACATCATTGCATTGCATTGCAAATAGCAAGATTTCACTCTTTTTTATGGTTGAATAGTATTCCACTATATATTATCCATTCGTCTATCAATGGACATCTGGGCTCTTTCCATAGTTTGGCTATTGTGGACGTTGGTGTTATAAGCATTGGGAAGCATGTGCTCCTCTGAATCACTATTTTTTTTATCCTTTGGATAAATATGCAGTAATGCAATTACTGGGTCATAAGGTAGCTCAATTTTTAACTTTTTGAGGAACTTCCATACTGTTTTCCAGAGTGCCTGCACCAATTTCCTTTTCCAGCAACAGTGTAAGAGGGTTCCCCTTTCTCTGCGTCTTGCCAACATCTGTTGTTTCCTGAGTTGTTAGTTTTAGTCATTCTGACTGATATGAGGTGGTATACCATTGTAGTTTTGATTTGTATTTCCCTGATGCCAAGTGATGTTGAGCATTTTTTCATGTGTCTTTTGGACATTTGTATGTCTTTTTTGGAGAAATATCTGTTCATGGCTTCTGCCCATTTCTTGACTGGATATTTTGGGGGGAGGAGTTGAGTTTGATAAGTTCTTTATAGATTTTGGATGCTAGTCTTTTATCTGATAAAACATTTGCAAATATCTTCTCCCTTTCCATAGATTGCCGTTTAGTTTTGTTGAGTGTTTCCTTTGTTGTGCAGAAGCTTTTGTTTAGATGAAGTCCCAATAGTTCATTTTTGCCTTTAGAGACATGTCTGGCAAGAAGTTGTTGCTGCCAAGGTCAAGGAGGTTACTGCCTGTGTTCTCCTCTAGGATTTTGATGGATTCCTGTCTCACATAGAGGTCTTTTATCTGTTTTGAATTTATTTTTGTGTATGGTGTAATAAAATGATCCAGTTTCATTCTTCTGCATATTGTTGTTTACCTTTCCCAACACCAATTTTTGAAGAGACTGCCTTTTTCACATTGGATATTCTTTCCTGCTTTGTTTAATATTAACTGGCCATATGATTCTGTGTTCATTTCTTGGTTTTCTGTTCTATTCTATCAATCTATGTGTCTATTTTTGTGCCAGTACCACACTGTTCTGATCGCTATAGCTTTGTCAAATAACTTGAAGTCAGGAATTGTGATGCCTCCTTCTGCTTTTCTTTTTTAAGTAAGGTTGCTTTGGTTATTTGGGGACTTTTGGCGTTTCATAGAAATTTCATTATTTTTCTAGGTCTATGAAAAATGCTGTTAATACTTTGATAGGGATTGCATAAAATATGTAGATTGCTTTGGGTAGAATAGACATTTTAAAAATAGTTGTCTTTGTAATCCATGAGCATTGAAAGTTTCCACTTCTTTGTGTCCTCTTCAATTTCTCTCATCAGTCTTCTAAAGCTTTCAGAATACAGGTCTTTTACCTCTTTGGTAAGGTTTATTCCTAGCTATGATACCTTTTTTAGTGCAATTGTAAATGAGATTGATTCCTTAATTTCTCTTTCCATTGCTTCACTACCAGTATACAGAAATGCAACAGATTTCTGTGTGCTAATTTTCTTTTCTTCAAATTTACTGAATCACTGCATTAGTTCTAGCAATTTTTTGTGGAGTCTTTTGGGTTTTCTATATAGAATATCATGTCAAGGGCGCCTGGGTGGCTCAGTGGTTTAGGCCTCTGCCTTCAGCTCAGGTGGTGGTCTCAGGGTCCTGGTATTGAGTCCCGCATTGGGCTCTCTGCTTGGCAGGAAGCCTGCTTCCTCTTCTCTTTCTGCCTGCCTCTCTGCCTACTTGTGATCTCTCTCTGTCAAATAAATAAATAAAATCTTAAAAAAAAAAGAAATCATGTCAAAGTATTACTTCTTCTTTGCTGATTTGGGTATCTTCTATTTCTTTTTGTTATCTATTTGCTAAGTCTAGGACTTCCGGTACTGTTAAATAACTGTGGTGAGAGTGACATGCCTGTCTTGTTCATGACTAAAGAAGAAATGCTCTTAGTTTTTCCCCATTTAGAATGACATTAGCTGTGAGTTTTTCATATATGGCCTTTATTACGTTGAAGTACATTCCTTGTAAACCTACTTTGTTGAGGGTTTTTATTATGAATTGATGCATTTAGTCAAATACTTTTTCTGTATCTACTGAAACATCATATGGTTTTTATCCTTAATTGTATTAATCTGGTGTATCATGTTGATTGATTTGTGAATATTGAACCAAACTTACAGCCCACGAATAAATCCCACTTTGTTGTGGTGAATGATTTTTTAAAAATGTATTTTGGATTCTGTTTGCAAGTATTTACTGAGAAAGTTTGCATCCATACTCATCAGGGATATTGGCTTACAGTTCTCTGTTTTAGAGGAGTCTTTATATGGTTTTGATATCAGGGTAATGCTGGCCTCATGGAATGAGTTTGGAAGCTTTCCTTCCTTTTCTGTTTTTGGAACAGTTTGAGAAAAATAAGTATTATCTCTTCTTTAAATATTTGTTAAAATTCATGTGTGAAGCATACTGGCCCTGGATTTTTGTTTTTTGTAAGTTTTTTGATTAACGGTTCAATTTCTTTGTTGGTTTTCAGTCTGTTCAAGTTTTCTATTTCTTTCTGTTTCAGTTTTGCTAGTTTACATGTTTCTAGGAATTTATCCAATTTCTAGGAATATATCCATTTTTTGCAGGTTCTCCTATTCATTGGCATACAGTTTTTCATAATATTGTTTAATCATTTTTTTTCTTTCTGTGGCTTTGCTTGTTATTTTTCCTCTCTCATTTGTGATTTTATTTATTTGGGTCCTTTCTTTTGTCTTTTGAATGAGCCTGGCAAAAGGTTTATCTATTTTCTTAAAATTTTCAAAGAACCAGCTCCTGGTTTCATTGATCATTTCTATTGGTTTTTTGTTTGTTTGTTTGTTTTTGTTTTGTTTTTGTTTTTGTTTTTATTTTAGTTTCCTTTTTTAAAGGTTTAGTTATTTGAGAGGGAGAGTGTGTGCTCACATGCTGGAGGAGGGCAGAGGGAAAGGGAGAGAGATAATCCTAAAACAGACTCCCCACTGAGGGCTGATTTCCCTTGTGGAGCTCAATACCAGGACCCTAAAATCATGACTTGAGTTGAAATCAGCCACCCATGTTCCTATTTTTTTTTTTTTTTTTTACTTATAGAACTAAAAATCATTTATTTCTGCTCTAATCTTTATTTTTACTTCTTTTCTGTTTTGGCTTCAGGCTTCATTTCTTTTTCTTTTTCTAGCTCATTTAGGTGTAAGGTTAGGTTTTTCATTTGAGATTTTTCTTGCATCTTGATGCAGGCCGTTACTGCTCTGTCCTTCCCACCTAGGATGGCTTTTGTTGAATTCCAAAAGTTTTGGACAGTTTTGGTTTTATTTTCATTTTTTCAAAGTATTTCTTATTACTTATTTGATTTCCTGGCATTGACCCATTCAGTGTTTATTAGCATTTTGTTTAACCTCCATGTACTTGTGGTCTTTCCAGATTTTTTCTAATGGTTGATTTTAAGTTTCATAGCATTATTGTCAGAAAAGACGCATAGTGTGATATCAATCTTTTTGTATTTGTTGAGGCCTGATTTGCAACCTAGTATGTCATCTAGTCCGGAGAAGGTTCCTTGTGCACTTGAAAAGTATATGTATTCTGCTGCTTTAGGATGGAATTTTTTTTTTAAGATTTTATTTATTTATTTGACAGAGAGAGATCACAAGTAGGCAGAGAGGCAGGCAGAGAGAGAGAGAGGAGGAAGCAGGCTCCCCACTGAGCAGAGAGCCCGATGCGGGATTCGATCCCAGGACCCCGAGATCATGACCTGAGCCGAAGGCAGCGGCTTAACCCACTGATCCACCCAGGCGCCCCGGGATGGAATGTTTTGAATATATATTATTTATGTATTAAGTCCTTCGGGTCCAGGTTGTCATTAAAAGCCATTGTTTCCTTGTTGATTTTCTCCTTAGGTAATCTGTCCATTGAAGTGAGTGGGGTGTTCAAGTCCCCTACTATTATTGTATTATTATCAATGAGTTCCTTTTTTATTTGTTATTAATTGTTTTATATATTTGGGTGCTCCCATGTTGGGGGTATAATATTTACATTTATTAGATATTCTTGTTGCATTGTCTCCTTTATTCTGATAAAGTGTCCTGCTTTGTCTCTTGTTACAATGTTTGCTTTAAAGTCCAGTTTGTCTGAGATAAGTATGGCTGCTCTGGCTTTCTTTTGATATCCTTTTGCATGATAAATATTTCTCCATCATCTCACTTTCAATCTGCCATATCTTTAGGTCTAAAGTGACTCTCTTGTAGGCATCATATAGATGAGTTTTCTTTTTTGTTGTTGTTTTGTTTTGTTTTAATCCATTCAGACAACCTATGTCTTTTGATTTGAGCATTTCATCCATTTGTATTCAGAGTAATGATTGACAGATAAGCATTTAGTGCCATTTTATTACTTGTTTTGTTGTTGGTTCTGGAGATTTTCTTTGATCTTTTCTTGTCTTTATCACTTTTGATCTTCCTTTCCACTCAGAGTTCCCTTTAATATTTCTTGCAGGGATGATTTAGTGCTCAAGAACACTTTTAGTTTTTATTTGTTTGGGAGACTCTTTATCTCTGCTTCTATTCTGAATGGTAGCCTTGCCAGATAGAGCATTGTAGGCTGTAGATGTTTTCTATTCAAAACTCTCTTCTGGCTTGCAAATTTTCTTTTTTTTCTTTAATTTTTTATTTTTTATAAACATATATTTTTATCCCCAGGGGTACAGGTCTGTGAATCACCAGGTTTACACACTTCACAGCATTCACCAAAGCACATACCCTCCCCAATGTCCATAATCCCACCCCCTTCTCCCAACACCCCTCCCCAAGCAACCCTCAGTTTGTTTTGTGAGATTAAGAGTCACTTATGGTTTGTCTCCCTCCCAATCCCATCTTGTTTCATTGATTATTCTTCTATCCACTTAAGCCCCCATGTTGCATCACCACTTCCTCATATCAGGGAGATCATATGATAGTTGTCTTTCTCTGCTTGACTTATTTCGCTAAGCATGATACGCTCTAGTTCCATCCATGTTGTCGCAAATGGCAAGATTTCATTTCTTTTGATGGCTGCATAGTATTCCATTGTGTATATATACCACATCTTCTTGATCCATTCATCTGTGGATGGACATCTAGGTTCTTTCCATAGTTTGGCTATTGTGGACATTGCTGCTATAAACATTCGGGTGCACGTGCCCCTTTGGATCACTACGTTTGTATATTTAGGGTAAATACCCAATAGTGCAATTGCTGGGTCATAGGGCAGTTGTATTTTCAACATTTTGAGGAACCTCCATGTTGTTTTCCAGAGTGGCTACACCAGCTTGCATTCCCACCAACAGTGTAGGAGGGTTCCCCTTTCTCCACATCCTCGCCAGCATCTGTCATTTCCTGACTTGTTTATTTTAGCCATTCTGACTGGTGTGAGGTGATATCTCATTGTGGTTTTGATTTGTATTTCCCTGATGCCGAGTCATATGGAGCACTTTTTCATGTGTCTGTTGGCCATCTGGATGTCTTCTTTGCAGAAATGTATGTTCATGTCCTCTGCCCATTTCTTGATTGGATTCTTTGTTCTTTGGGTGTTGAGTTTGCTAAGTTCTTTATAGATTCTGGACACTAGTCCTTTATCTGATATGTCGTTTGCAAATATCTTCTCCCATTCTGTCAGTTGTCTTTTGATTTTGTTAACTGTTTCCTTTGCTGTGCAAAAGCTTTTGATCTTGATGAAATCCCAATAGTTCATTTTTGCCCTTGCTTCCCTTGCCTTTGGTGTTGTTTCTAGGAAGATGTTGCTGTGGCTGAGGTCGAAGAGGTTGCTGCCTGTGTTCTCCTCAAGGATTTTGATGGATTCCTTTCTCACATTGAGGTCCTTCATCCATTTTGAGTCTATTTTTGTGTGTGGTGTAAGGAAATGTTCCAATTTCATTTTTCTGCATGTAGCTGTCCAATTTTCCCAGCACCATTTATTGAAGAGGCTGTCTTTTTTCCATTGGACATTCTTTCCTGCTTTGTCGAAGATTAGTTGACCATAGAGTTGAGGGTCTATTTCTGGGCTCTCTATTCTGTTCCATTGATCTATGTGTCTGTTTTTGTGCCAGTACCATGCTGTCTTGATGATGACAGCTTTGTAATAGAGCTTGAAGTCCGGAATTGTGATGCCACCAACGTTGGCTTTCTTTTTCAATATCCCTTTAGCTATTCGAGGTCTTTTCTGGTTCCATATAAATTTTAGCATTATTTGTTCCATTTCTTTGAAAAAGATGGATGGTACTTTGATAGGAATTGCATTAAATGTGTAGATTGCTTTAGGTAGCATAGACATTTTCACAATATTTATTCTTCCAATCCAGGAGCATGGAACATTTTTCCATTTCTTTGTGTCTTCCTCAATTTCTTTCATGAGTACTTTATAGTTTTCTGAGTATTGATTCTGTGCCTCTTTGGTTAGGTTTATTCCTACGTATCTTATGGCTTTGGGTGCAATTGTAAATGGGATGGACTCCTTAATTTCTCTTTCTTCTGTCTTGCTGTGGGTGTAGAGAAATGCAACTGATTTCTGTGCATTGATTTTATATCCTGACACTTTACTGAATTCCTGTATAAGTTCTAGCAGTTTTGGAGTGGAGTCTTTTGGGTTTTCCACATATAGTATCATATCATCTGCGAAGAGTGATATTTTGACTTCTTCTTTGCCGATTTGGATGCGTTTAGTTTCCTTTTGTTGTCTGATTTTTGAGGCTAGGGCCTCTAGTACTATGTTGAATAGCAGTGGTGATAATGGACATCCCTGCCGTGTACCTGACCTTACAGGAAAAGCTTTCAGTTTTTCTCCATTGAGAATGATATTTGCGGTGGGTTTTTCATAGATGGCTTGCAAATTTTTTATTGTGAAATCTGCAGCTAGCCTTATGGGTCTTCCTTGTAAGTGAGTGAGTTTGTCTTGCTGCTTTTAAGATTTTTTCTTTATCACCATATTTTGCAAATTTAATTATAATATGTCTCATTTTTGGCCTGCTTTTGTTGATTTTGATGGGATTTTTCTGTGTTTCTTGGATCTGAATGTCTGTTTCCTGCCTCAGATTAGGGAACATTTCAGTTATCATTTCCTCAAATACATTTTCTGCACCATTTTCTTTCTTTTCTTCTCCTGGGACTCCTATAATAATGATTGTTATTATGTTTGATGGAGTCACTGGGCTCCTTAAGTGTATTCTTGTATTCCATAATTCTTTCTCTCTTTTGTTCAGCTTCATTTTTTTCCCCACTATTTTGTGTTCTATATCACTAATTCATTCCTCTGCTTCTTCCAGCCTATTGGTCATTGCATCAAACTTGTTTGCAATCTCATTTGTTTTCTTCACTTCTGATTGATTTTTTAAACTTTTTTTTAAATTTCTGTGGTAAGGGTCTTTCTGATATCTTCTATTATCTTCTCAAGCCCAGTGATTATCCTTATGACTGTTCCTTTAAATTCTCCATCAGGTGTGTTACTTATATCTATTTCACTTAGATCTCTGGCCATAGTCTTAACTTATTCTTTCATCTGGGATAAATTTCTTTTCTTGGCATTTTGTCTAAGGCTCTGCCTTTTTCTACCATGTATTAGAAAAAACAGTTATGCTTTCTTCTTCTGAAGGGCAGAAAGAAGAGGCCATGTAATATCCAGGACCTGGTGCTTCAAAGAGTCTCTGATGTGTGCTGCAAGTGCTCTGCTGTTGTGTTTTGGCTGCTCTACCCTTCAGGCCACTCATTCACAGAGGCTATCCTTGCCTGTTGAGGGTAGTGTTTGTTCCTTGGTCAGAATGTAATGAGTTTTTGTTTGTTTGTTTGTTTGTTTTTAACATATAGTGTATTATTTGTTTCAGGGGTACAAGTCTGTGACTCATTAGTCTTACACAATTCACAACGTTCAGCATAGCATATACCCTCCCCCAAGTTCTTCACTCAGCCTCCCCATCCCTCTCCTCCCCCCAGTTTTAACTAGCTGTACTCTGGTTTGCTTGTGAAATGAGACCTGATACTAGTTCCACTAGAACTGAGGCATTGCGGATCTGTTTGGAAGATGTGGTGTGGATTGGATTTTGTGCTAGTTCTAGGGGAGGGGCCTGCCATGCTGGGACTGAAGCAAGCTTGACTGAGAAGGACAGCCCTTCCAGAAAGCAGGGTGTGTGGCTTGGCATAAGCAAGTTAAGCAGCCAGTGTGTGCTCTGTGCTGCTATCAGCAAGTGGCTCTGGGTGTATGCTGAGGAGTGGGGAGTGGGAGAGAATGGTACTGATGAGGGAGCAGGAGGCTGGCTGAATACAGAGCAAGAGCTGGTGCCTTGCACCCCCTCTCCACCTGCTCCCCTCCATATGTGTAGCATTCCTCAGGCACCCCTGACCGCCATAAAATGATAAATAATAGTTAACTTGCAGGGATCACAATCCTACAGAACAGGAATCTCCCTTGCTCTACAGATGTCCTAGAGATCTAAACAGGGAGGTTACCTTATCAATAGCACAAATTTCCAGAGGCAAATAACTCTCAGTTCCTGAAGCCCCAATGTCTCCCTCCCCACCATAAACTGGAGGAGGCTGAGGTAGAAGAGAATGTAAATGATAGCAGGATCATAACACCCCACCAAGAATCTCCCAACTATCTTGATGTTAATGGCTGACCTTAAGATGACATTGATCAAGCCATAAGGGCAAGGCCTCTCCCCGGCACCTTATAGGCCCTCATTAACATGTGAAAATTCTGTTGAAACCTCCCATCCCTTCACCACCACCCCCAACCGCAAGGTATATAACATGCCTACCCTCACAACCCGGGGCAGCTGCATCTCTGCCTGCCCACGGGTCCTGTCCCCATGCTCTAATAAACCACCTTTTGCACCAGCGATGTCTTAAGAATTCTTTCTTTAGCCATCGGCTCCGAACCTCACCCCACCGAACCTGACTTAGGTTCTGGGACTTCATCATTTTTGGCGAGCCAGCCAGGAGATTTGTGAGTCTTTACATTTGGACTCTGAGCTTCGGTGCAAAATTGGTGAGTACTTTCTCTCCTTTTCCTTTACTCTCATTTCAGGGCTTTTCAAGGAGTATGGTTGTTGGGCACAGCAAAGATGGCGCTGGCCTGCCTTCTCTTCTGGCTAGAAAAGGCGCCACCGTGGCAGTATTGGCGCCAACGTGGCGGTTTCGGTTCTGCATATCTCTGATATTTCCTCCTCTCGCCCAACACACCCTACCCAGTTACTGACTACGTAACCAAACCCCATAGGCTCTCTCCCCGCTGACCTCATTTCCCATCCCCTACCCAATATAAGCTGCAACCCCGCTCAATAAAGTGAGATCCTGCTTCGACAGATCCCCCGAGTCTGGTGTGGTTCGTTAATGCGCCTGGACTCGCGACACTCGCCATCCCGCTCAGCCCCAAGGGGAGCTACCGGCTGGCCCGGACGCTCTCTTCGTGCCTGTCGGCCCACAAAACCTACCGGAGTCTGACATATGGTCTTACTGGAACACTTACATGTCAATTGCTCAGGCTGTAATCCTCTAGTCCATGGCTACCCTATGGGGAGGAGAGCGTCTGCCTTTTGGCTGTAAGTTAGTACCCTGGCCGGAAACTTCTGGGTTAGTACCCAGAAACTTGATGGCCTCTCTCTATTCCTGTTCTTATAGAAAGTTGTCTCTCTTGGGCACAGGACAGCCATCTAAGTCACCAGGACGGCTGCCAATCTTAAGACTCCCGTGTGAGGTTTCCTCCTGATTGATCTAATGTGATCCCCTCCACATCCCTGGTCTAGCCACTTCTGGCCACGAGACCTCCACTGGGAGCCGGCAGAAACCAGTACCCGATTGAATTAAAACGCAACCGGGGACCATTTCCTAAGGAAGTTGGCTGCAAGGGCCACATGTGTTGGAATGTCGCATAGACCGTGATGGATTTCAGTCTTTACTGTTTCTTGTCAGTGTCTCCTACAAACTGCCTAAAACTATGAAATTGGGTAATTTCCCTTGCCAAAACTTTTCTAGCATTTTTTGTGGGTTAAAAATGGCAGGACAGCACAACCTTTCGAGTTAGGATGGCATAGTTCCCTAGTCCATTCACCAGGTACCCATCTGCAGCCTAGGATGCGATGGGGAAGTGGAGGGACGCCGGCACCCCTCCAGGGCCTTTAACGGCAGAAATGCCTTCCTAGGGAAGGCATGACGGTGATCAATAGCGATATCTTGAGGGACGCCTCTGGTTGCTTTTGACACCTGAAACCTCTGACATACCCTGTGTGGGACGCCACCCAGGAGTTGGGGGAATTTATGGTAATGGACCTTCTTTAAAAACTTTTTAGGATCATGGGATCCTCCTCTTCTGTACCGAAGGACTCTCCCTTGGGATGCCTCTTAACCCACTGGAATCAATTCAAACTGCAAGTTTTAAGAAAGGAAAGTGATGATCTTCTTCTGTAATACTGAATGGCCTCACTACTCCTTAGGATACGGAGAAAAGTGGCCCATAAATGGGACTCTAAATTTTAGGTCAATCTATCAGTTAGACCTCTTCTGCAGGGAAAAGGGCAAATGGACTGAAATTCCATATGTCCAAGCCTTTATGGCCCTAAATCAGGACCCAAACTTGCAGGCCTCTGGCAGAATGTGTCTAACCCTAGGCCAGGTTAGCGGCCCCCTCCCCCTCCCCCAGGATATATTGGATGATGACTGTCTAAACAGGCTGATTCCTCTCAACAAACCCGGGATGTTGAGGGAACTGCCAGACAGTCCCAAAGAAGAGAACACTGACTCTAATGCTATTCCTCCTCCTTATAAACCCCAAGAACCCTCTGCCCCTAGTCCCGCTGGACATACTAGGAGTGGGATTCCCTATTTACCAGGAGCTCCATCTAAGTATGAGATGCATCCTCTTAGGGAAGTTGCCAGTGGAGAAGCAGGCACAATTAGGGTCCATGTCCCATTCTCCATGGCAGATCTGGCTCAGATAAAACAGCGTTTAGGACGGTATTCAGAAAACCAGAAAACCCCTCTCAATTTATTGATGGTTTTCAGGAAGTATCTATTATGTTCGATTTGACCTGGAAGGATATATATATCATTTTAACTCGTTGTTGCACCCCTGAGGAAAAGAGATGAATCTGGGAGGGAGCACAGGAGTTCACTGATGAACTGGCAATAAGAGACAGGAATCATTACCCAGTTGGGGGCATTGCTGTCCCTAACACTGAGCCGCATTGGAACTATCAGGAGGATAGTTCAGGGAGGGAAAAACGGGACCATATGATTACTTGTTTGATAGAAGGAATGAAAAAAGGATTTTCTAAACCTGTAAACTTTGACAAACTCCAGGAAGTTACACAGGGAATTGATGAAAATCTAGCCCTATTTCAGGGGCGACTGGTAGAGGCCATCTGTAAATACACTAATCTGGACCCAGCCTCACCTGAGGGAATAACCATACTGAACATGTATTTTATAAGTCAATCGGCACCTGGCATCCGCCAAAAAATAACTAAGATGGCTCTAGGTCCTCAGACTCCCACCCAGTGCCTATTAGAGGTAGCGACTGAAGTCTTTAACAATAGAGATGTGGCCTCAAGGCAAGAAAAGGACCGGAGGACTAAATTGCAGGGTAAGATACAGGCTCAAGTTATGGCTGCCGCTATTGCGGATTCCCCACAGCACCAGACTAACCAGGGGCCAAAGAAGGGGCTGGCAGCAGGAAAGGAACCAGGTAAGTCCCCATGCTATACGTGTGGCCAGATCGGACACTGGAGCAGAAAATGTCCGAACAGGCACTCTCCACCAGGGCCATGTCCTGTCTGTAAAGAAACAGGACATTGGAAGAGAGACTGTCCTCGTCTCCAGAGAGAGAGGGGGACAGGAGCTCACTTCCTCACCCGAGAGTCGACGCTGGAGGAGGAACTGGCATGAAGGGGCCATAAGGGTGGTCTGGCTCCCTTTGTCATCAAGATGACTGAGCCCCGGGTTACCCTGGACATAGGAGGTAAGTTTATCAATTTTCTTATTGATACTGGAGCCACTTACTCTGTCCTTATTCAGCACTCTGGCCCTACTTGTCCTTCTAGCCTTAAAATTGTTGGCATAGAAGGAGAAACTAAAACATGCCATCAGACAATGCCTTTAACCTGTAAATATAGGAGTCAATTGGTAACTCATGTTTTTCTAGTCCTTCCGTCTTGTCCCACCCCATTACTTGGACGAGACTTAATGTATAAACTGGGTAGCCTATTTGCTCTTACCATAGAGGGGGGATGGCTTGTTCTCTTTGACGTCTGGAGAGCTTGATCCATACCCTACTATTCCTTCCAATGTCTGGAAGGAAGTAAACCCACAGGTCTGGGATTGTGATGTCCCAGGATGGGCTCTTACAGCCCAACCCATCAAGGTGATCTTAAAGGACCCAGCCAATATACCTCATAAGAAACAGTATCCTCTAAAACCTGAGGCCAAAGCAGGGTTACAACTGCTTATTGACAAGTTTTTAAAACATGGTATACTAAAGCCTTGTCAATCTCCTTATATCACCCCAATTTTACCAGTAAAAAAATCGAATGGAGAGTATCAGATGGTACAAGATTTAAGAGCCATAAATGAGGCAATAATGCCTATTCATCCTATAGTGCCAAATCCGTATACTGTTCTCACCCATGTCCGTGGTGACGCCAACTGGTTTACTGTACTTGATTTAAAAGATGCCTTTTTCTACATCCCATTAAGTGAGGAAGCACAGCCGCTATTTGATTTTGAGTGGACTTCACCCTCAAGCTCACAGGCTGCTCAGTTAACCTGGACAGTCTTACCACAAGGATTTAAGAACAGTCCTCATCTATTTGGAGCTGTACTTAGCAAAGATCTCCATGATGTGTCCTTATCTGAGGGGACAATAATTCAATATGTAGATGACATTTTAATCTGTAGTCCCACAAAAGAGACATCTGATGAAAATTCTATAACTTTACTTAACTTTTTGGCAGATAGAGGGTATCGTATATTCCCTAAAAAGGCACAAATTTCTCAACAAAAGGTATACTATTTGGGATATTAACTAATGCCTGGTCACCGTGTTCTATCTAGTGATGGAAAAAGGGCCATACTAGATCTCGAGCCTCCAACTACAAAAAAACAACTTCGCACTTTTCTAGGAATGGCAGGTTTTTGCCACCTGTGGATTCCTGGGTTTGGACTTTTAGCCAAACCATTATATGACTCAGTTAAAGGCCCCAATGAGGAACCTTTGTTATGGAGTAAAGCTCAGCAGACAGCCTTTCAAACATTAAAAACTAAACTTCTGTCAGCTCCAGCTTTGGCACTACCGAATTTAGAGGAACCTTTTACTTTATATGTGGCAGAAAAGAAAGGCCAAGCCTTGGGAGTTCTCACCCAGAAATTAGGGAATGAAACAAGGCCGGTGGGCTACTTTTCAAAGTCACTTGACAATGTGGCCCAAGGGTGGCCAGCTTGTCTTCGAGCAGTGGCTGCCACAGCCCTCCTAGTAGAAGAAGCCTCAAAGCTCAGGATGGGACAGTCCCTGACAGTGATGACTCCGCATCAGGTCCAGAGTGTCTTAGAAACCAAGGGTCACCAATGGATGACAGGAGGCCGCCTTACTAAATACCAGGCTATGCTCTTAGATATGCCTGAAGTAGTACTTAAAACCTGTCAAACTTTAAACCCAGTGTCTCTGATGCCTGTACCTGACCATCCTGCTTCTGTAGAACATAACTGCTAATAGATTGTTGACCTTGTCTATTCAAGCAGGCTGGATTTAAAGGACTCCCCTATTGAAAATGCGGATGATAACTGGTTTACTGATGGCAGCAGCTTTATGGATAAGGGAGAAAAAAGGGCCGGATATGCTATAGTTAGTTTGGTTGAAACAATCGAGGCAAAACCCCTTCCAGTAAATACTTCTGCCCAAAAAGCGGAAATAGTAGCACTTACTCGTGCCCTTCAATTGGCAGAAGTTCTCAGAATTAACATTTATACTGACTCCAAATATGCTTTTCTGGTACTACATGCCCGTGGAGCTATTTGGAAGGAAAGGGGATTGCTATCAAGCCATAACTCCCCAATCAAATATGGACCTGAGATCATAGCCCTTCTTGTGGCTGTACACTTGCCTAAGGGGGTAGCGGTGATTCACATCAAAGGACATCAAAAGGATATGACCTTAGAATCTAAAGGAAACAATCTAGCAGACCATGCAGCCAAAGAGGCAGCAAAGGGTAAACAGATATTAAGCCTTATACCAGTCTTGACTCCAATGGAGTCCATAACTCCAGTCTATTCAGACCAAGAAATTCATATTGCTCAGGAGCGAGGGTATACTAAAAATGCACAAGACTGGCTTGTTAACGATGAGGGAAAATTCTTTACGCCTAAGATTAGTCAATGGAAAATAATACAGGGCTTGCACCAGCCTACTCATTTGGGCAAAGATGCCTTAAAACATTTAATCAAAAATATATTTGATGGAGTAAATTTAACAACCACAATAAAACAGGTGTGTCAATCCTGTAGTATCTGTGCCCAAGTAAATCCGGAGGGTGCACCTCGCCCCCCACCTCTCTTAAAACCAGTCCAGAGGCGTGGATCCTATCCAGGAGAGGACTGGCAACTTGATATCACACAAATTCCACCTTGCAAAGGCTATAGATATCTATTAGTATTTGTTGATACCTTCACTGGATAGGTTGAGGCCTTTCCATGTAAAACTGAAAGGGCCGTAGAAGTAACTAAGGTTTTCTTGTGAGAAATTATCCCTAGATTTGGCCTTCCTCAATCTCTTCAAAGTGATAATGGTCCTTCTTTTACTGCTCAGATAACTCAACAAATTGCCCAAGCCTTAAAAATTAAATATATCTTACATTCAGCCTGGCATCCACAGTCCTCCAGAAAGGTAGAGAAAGCTAATCATACTTTAAAATGTCATCTTACTAAACTTAGTCTAGAAACCCAGGAAAATTGGGTTACTCTCCTACCAATAGGACTTCTCAGGATGAGAACTGCCTCAAAACAACCTATAGGACTCAGCCCTTTTGAGTTAGTTTATGGAAGACCATTTCTTTCTGTAGATCTGCTATTAGATAAATATTTTTAATGCCTTACTAAATTATTCACTGGAAGCTGGTTTAATTCATAAGTTACTCAATGAGTATGCTAATCGTATTCTCCCCAAACCTGATTTAACTATAACTGAAAACCCACCCCATGTAAATCCTGGAGACATGGTTTATTTAAAAAATTTGTAAGTCAGATATAACCAAAAACTTACATCCAAAATGGAAAGGTCCATATCGGGTCATACTATGTACTCCCACTGCGGTAAAACTAGAAGGACACTCTTCATGGGTCCATATATCTCGAATAAAATCTGTACCTCCTCCACAGGAACCGAGTACACAAACCAACGTGACTTCTTACTCCTGTGAGCCCATAGAAGACCTCAAACTTTTCTTCAAACAAAAATGAAGGTTATATATATTCTCTTTATCTTCCTTTCATCTGTCTTAGCTGACAATTCCTTTCTACAGTGGGCACAGCATTTTGCTGAACTACATAATCAGACAGATTGCTGGATATGTGGAAGTTTGCCTATTTCAAGTACGTCTGGATTACCCTGGTGGGTTTTCCCTTTACAGGGCACTGATTGGCATTCTCTGCAAAATTATATTTCAGATATGGTAGATGGAGACAGTACATTCCGGGATAAATCTATTACTAATCAAAATGTTTCTTCCTGGCCCATGATCAGTAAAACATGGGATTCACCAGGACATAATCAAACTTTTTCATATTCTCAAACTATTAAAATCCTAACTGACCTTACAAGCTCACAAGATGATACTCACCGGCTAGGGCCTAAGTTACGAAACCCTCCTTATCGCTATACTAAGGATGGTATATATCAAATCTAGGATACATATCTGTGGCTTACACCCACAATTGGATGGCTCAGTCAAAAGGCAGTTTTATGCTGGGAACAAAAGAATCATACGAGTGGTACTTGGGCAAATAACACACGATATCTGGGATGGCTATCACTAGAAATGTGTTCCCAAGTAATAGTATTCCAGGCTACTGACTGGTTTGCTACTGACTGGGTAAGGCAACCTGGCATTAGATGGCCAGCTCCAAATGGAACCCACTGGATATGTGGAACCAACCTGTGGCCCTGGCTTCCTTCCTCCAGGATGGATAGGTCGCTGTACTTTAGGATTTGCCTGGATTCATGGGCGCGTTACTAAAACCACTACAGCTCCAGCTAATCTCCCCAGTTTAAAACAAAGATGGACGCGATCTGTTTTTAAATGATCACTTAGCATCCATTTTTGTTCCATCTGCGGGACTAGAGGATGTCATGTGGCATGTAGAAGCCCTTAATAAATATACTACAAAAGCACTCAATGATTCACTAAATAGCATCTCCCTCCTTTATACCGAAGTCTCACAAATACGCAAGGCAGTCCTACAAAATAGGATGGCCTCAGATGTCCTGACAGCAGCCCAGGGTGGCACATGCGCAATTATCAAAACAGAATGTTGCATGTACATCCCAGACTATCACAAAAATGTCACAGGATTAATAAAGGATATGAATGCCCAGATTAAGGCTCTACAAGATCCTTCTCTCTCTCTTAGTGATTGGTTAAGTTCCTGGCTTGGAGGAGGGCTATGGCCAAATCTCCTTTTTGGGCTTCTCCAGGAGCAGCACAGTGCCCTCCAGGCTAATACCAGCAAAGCCCATTCTCATTTAAAACTCTAGGCCTTAAGCCCTGCTGGTTGTAAGGACTCCGAGAATTCAGCTCCTTTCACTTTCCAAGCCAACTGCTTTGGGAGAAATGCTGTCCAGGTGCATTGGCCAGTATGTTCTCCTATCTCTTGCCCTTTTTCTCCCCAACTGCTTCCTCCCCTCTGCATCACCAGCAGTCCCTGTATGTCCTACCTCCTATGTGGCCTCTTCTCTCCATTAGGTTGTGGAGTTTGTTCTGCCAGTGTTCAGATTGAATTTGAGGGGTATTCAGGATGAGTTTATTGTTATTTAGTGGTGTTCATGGAAGAGATGGGCCTGTGGACCTCCTACTTCACTACCATCTTCTTGAATCTGATTATTTGCTTTCACTAAAAATCCTTCTCATTTAGACATAGTCACACTTAATTATTTGTGCTTTTATTGCTTGCCCTTTAGGTGTCATATCCAAAAATAATTTCTAAGGCCAATATCAAAGATGTGTTCTCTTACGGTTTTATTTTTGTTGTTGTTATTGTTGTTGTTGTTAGAAATTTTATGATCTCAGGTCATACCTATAGTCTTTAACATATTTCAAGTTAATTTTTGTGAGCATAAATAGTGGTCCAGTTTCATGCTTTTGCATGTAAACATACAATTTCCCCCGTACCATTTATAGAAGAAATGATCTTTGGAGTGCCTGGGTCTGAGCCACCCAGGCTCAGATCCAAAGCTGATCTGCCTTCAGCTCAGATCATGATTGTAGGGTCCTTCACAGCACTCACCAAAGCACATACCCTCCCCAGGGTCCTGGGATCAAGTCCCACTCTGGGCTCTCTGTTCAGCAGGGACGCTGCTCCCCCTCCCCCACAACCTGTCTGCCTACTTGTGATCTCTCTCTGTCAAATAAATAAATAAAATCTTTTAAAAAAAGAAAAAATGATCTTTCCACCATTAAATGTTCTTGAACCCTTTGTCAAATATTAGTTGAACAGATGTGCATGAGTTTATTTGTGGACTCTTGATTCTCTTCCATGTATCTATTTTATGCAAATAGTATACTGTTTTGATTACTATAGATTTATAGTATAGTTTAAAATCAGGAAGCATAATGCCTCCTGCTTTGTTCTTCTTTCTCAATATTCTGTTCACAATCTTCTGTGGTTTCATGTAAATTTTAGGATTGCTTTCTATTTTTATAAAAAATTACTTGAATCTTACAAGGTTGGCATTCAATGTGCAGATAACTGGGTAGTAGTTAACAATAGTAATTAACAATATTAATTCTATAAGCCATGAGCATGATATATCCTTTATTTATGTCTTGTTCAAATTCTTTCACCAATGTCATTTTTCAGTGCAGAGATCGTTCACTCCTTGGGTTAAATTTATTCCTAAAGAATTTTCTTTCTGAAGCTATTATAAATGGGATTGTTCTCTTTATTTCTTTTTAAGATAATTTGTTGTTAGTATATGGAAACATTATTGATTTTTTTAATGTTGATTTTATATCCCGCAACTTTATGGCATTTATTGATAAGATCTAAAAGTTTTGGTGGAATGTTTAGGATTTTCAATATATAAATCATGTCATCTGTAAACAAAGTTAATTTTACTTCTTCCTTTGTGATTTAGATGCTTTTTGTTTCTTGTTTTTATCTTATTGCTCTGGCTAGGACATCCAGTACTATTATAATTTAGAGTTGTGTGAGTGGCCACTCATATCTTGTTCTTGATCTCTTAAGTGGAAAATTTTTCGACTTTTCACCATGAAGTATTATATTAGCTGTGGGTTTGTCATATTTAGCCTTCATTGTGTTAAGGTACATTCCTTCTGTACTTAATTTATTGAGAGTTTTATTAAGAATGCATGTAGAATTTTGTCAAATGCTCTTTCTTCCTCTGTATAGGTGGTAATTTGATTTTTTTAACCCTGACCTGAAGGTCTTTTTAAGATTGAGGTATAATTGAAATATAACATTATATTAGTTTCAGGTACACAACAAATGGTTCAATATCTGCCTACACTGCTAAATAATCACAACAATAAGCCTAGTAATTATTTTTCACCATAAAAAGTTTTAATTTTTTTGTGATGAGAAATTTTAGGATTTACTCTCTTGGCAACTTTCAAATATGCACTACAATGTTATTGACTACAGTTACTGTGTTGTACATTACATCTCCATAACATGTATTTTATATTGGAAAGATTTTACTTCTTGAACCCCTTTACCCATTTCACCCAACCCAAAGCCCTCTCCACTCTAACACCCACAGTTCTGTCCTATCCGTGAATTTTGTTTTGGTTTTAGATTTCTCATATAGGTGAAATATGGTGTTTGTTTTTTCTCTGTCTGACTTATTTCACTTACCATAATTCCCTCAAGGTCCATCAGTGTTGTCACAAATGTCAAGATTTCATTTTCTTTAATGGCTGAATACTATTACATTGCATTTATATATCACATCTTTGTTATCCATTTATCCATTGATAGACACTTAGGTTATTTCCAAATCTTGGATATTGTAAATAATATTACAATGAACATAAGGGTGTATATATCTTTCAGAAGTAGTGTTTTCATTTTTTTTTCATATAAAAGCTTAATAGTAGAATTGTTGGATAAGATGGTAGTTCCATTTTTAATTTTGTGGAGAAACTCTGTATTGTTTTAAATAGTGGTTGTACCAATTTATTTATTTTTTTTAAATTTTTTCAATGTATTTATTTACAGAAAAACAGTATTCATTATTTTTTCACCACACCTAGTGCTCCATGCAATCTGTGCCCTTTATAATACCCACCACCTGGTACCCCAACCTCCCACCCCCCCCGCCACTTCAAACCCCTCAGATTGTTTCAGAGTCCATAGTCTCTTGTGATTCACCTCCCCTTCCAATTTACCCCAACTCCCTTCTCCTTTCTTTCTTTTTTTTTTTTACATTATTTATTTATTTATTTATTTATTTATTTTTTGATTAATTTTTTATTTTTTATAAACATATATTTTTATCCCCAGGGGTACAGGTCTGTGAATCACCAGGTTTACAAACTTCACAGCACTCACCAAAGCACATACCCTTCCCAATGTCCATAATCCCACCCCCTTCTCCCAACACCCCTCCCCAAGCAACCCTCAGTTTGTTTTGTGTGATTAAGAGTCACTTATGGATTGTCTCCCTCCCAATCCCATCTTGTTTCATTGATTCTTCTTCTATCCACTTAAGCCCCCATGTTGCATCACCACTTCCTCATATCAGGGAGGTCATATGATAGTTGTCTTTCTCTGCTTGACTTATTTCGCTAAGCATGATACACTCTAGTTCCATCCATGTTGTCGCAAATGGCAAGATTTCATTTCTTTTGATGGCTGCATAGTATTCCATTGTGTATATATACCACATCTTCTTGATCCATTCATCTGTGGATGGACATCTAGGTTCTTTCCATAGTTTGGCTATTGTGGACATTGCTGCTATAAACATTCGGGTGCACGTGCCCCTTTGGATCACTATGTTTGTATCTTTAGGGTAAATACCCAATAGTGCAATTGCTGGGTCATAGGGCAGTTGTATTTTCAACATTTTGAGGAACCTCCATGTTGTTTTCCAGAGTGGCTACACCAGCTTGCATTCCCACCAACAGTGTAGGAGGGTTCCCCTTTCTCCACATCCTCGCCAGCATCTGTCATTTCCTGACTTGTTGATTTTAGCCATTCTGACTGGTGTGAGGTGATATCTCATTGTGGTTTTGATTTGTATTTCCCTGATGCCGAGTGATATGGAGCACTTTTTCATGTGTCTGTTGGCCATCTGGATGTCTTCTTTGCAGAAATGTCTGTTCATGTTCTCTGCCCATTTCTTGATTGGATTCTTTGTTCTTTGGGTGTTGAGTTTGCTAAGTTCTTTATAGATTCTGGACACTAGTCCTTTATCTGATATGTCGTTTGCAAATATCTTCTCCCATTCTGTCAGTTGTCTTTTGATTTATTAACTGTTTCCTTTGCTGTGTAAAAGCTTTTGATCTTGATGAAATCCCAATAGTTCATTTTTGCCCTTGCTTCCCTTGCCTTTGGTGTTGTTCCTAGGAAGATGTTGCTGTGGCTGAGGTCGAAGAGGTTGCTGCCTGTGTTCTCCTCAAGGATTTTGATGGATTCCTTTCTCACATTGAGGTCCTTCATCCATTTTGAGTCTATTTTTGTGTGTGGTGTAAGGAAATGTTCCAATTTCATTTTTCTGCATGTGGCTGTCCAATTTTCCCAACACCATTTATTGAAGAGGCTGTCTTTTTTCCATTGGACATTCTTTCCTGCTTTGTCGAAGATTAGTTGACCATAGAGTTGAGGGTCTATTTCTGGGCTCTCTATTCTGTTCCATTGATCTATGTGTCTGTTTTTGTGCCAGTACCATGCTTTCTTGATGATGACAGCTTTGTAATAGAGCTTGAAGTCCGGAATTGTGATGCCACCAACGTTGGCTTTCTTTTTCAATATCCCTTTCTTTTCAATATCCCTATGACTATTCGAGGTCTTTTCTGGTTCCATATAAATTTTAGAATTATTTGTTCCATTTCTTTGAAAAAGATGGATGGTACTTTGATAGGAATTGCATTAAATGTGTAGATTGTTTTGGGTAGCGTAGACATTTTCACAATATTTATTTTTCCAATCCAGGAGCATGGAACATTTTTCCATTTCTTTGTGTCTTCCTCAATTTCTTTCATGAGTACTTTATAGTTTTCTGAGTATAGATTCTGTGCCTCTTTGGTTAGGTTTATTCCTATGTATCTTATGGCTTTGGGTGCAATTGTAAATGGGATGGACTCCTTAATGTCTCTTTCTTCTGTCTTGCTATTGGTGTAGAGAAATGCAACTGATTTCTGTGCATTGATTTTATATCCTGACACTTTACTGAATTCCTGTATAAGTTCTAGCAGTTTTGGAGTGGAGTCTTTTGGGTTTTGCACATATAGCTCATATCATCTGCGAAGAGTGATAATTTGACTTCTTCTTTGCCGATTTGGATGCGTTTAATTTCCTTTTGTTGTCTGATTGTTGAGGCTACGACCTCTAGTAGTATGTTGAATAGCAGTGGTGATAATGGACATCCCTGCCGTGTTCCTGACCTTAGCGGAAAAGCTTTCAGTTTTTCTCCATTGAGAATGATATTTGCTTGGGTTTTTCATAGATGGCTTTGATGATATTGAGGTATGTGCCCTTTATCCCTACACTTTGAAGAGTTTTGATCAGGAAGGGATGCTGTACTTTGTCAAATTCTTTTTCAGCATTTATTGAGAATATCATATGGTTCTTGTTCTTTCTTTTATTGATGTGTTGTATCACATTGATTGATTTGCAGTGTTGAACCAACCTTGCAGCCCTGGAATAAATCCCACTTGGTCATGTTGAATAATCCTTTTAATGTACTGTTGAATCCTATTGGCTAGTATTTTGTTGAGTATTTTCGCATCTGTGTTCCTCAAGGATATTGGTCTATAGCTCTCTTTTTTGATGGGATCCTTGTCTGGTATTGGGATCAAGGTGATGCTGGCCTCATAACATGAGTTTGGAAGTTTTCCTTCCATTTATATTTTTTGAAGAGTTTCAGGAGAATAGGAATTAGTTCTTCTTTAAATGTTTGGTAGAATTCCCCCGGGAATGGGGCGCCTGGGTCGCTCATTGGTTTGGGCTGCTGCCTTCGGCTCGGGTCATGATCTCAGGGTCCTGGGATGGAGCCCCACATCGGGCTCCCTGCTCCGCAGGAAGCCTGCTTCTCTCTCTCTCTCTCTCTCTCTCTCTCTCTCTGCCTGACTCTCTGCCTACTTGTGATCTCTGTCTGTCAAATAAATAAATGAAATCTTTAAAAAAAAAAAAAAAAAAAAAAAGAATTCCCCCGGGAAGCTGTCTGGCCCTGGGCTTTTGTTTGTTTGGTGATTTTTAATGACTGTTTCAATCTCCTTACTGGTTATGGGTCTGTTCAGGCTTTCTATTTCTTCCTGGTTCTGTTGTGGTAGTTTATATGTTTCTAGGAATGCATCCATTTCTTCCAGATTGTCAAATTTATTGGCGTAGCATTGCTCATAGTATGTTCTTATAATAGTTGTATTTCTTTGGTGTTGTGATCTCTCCTCTTTCATTCATGATTTTATTTATTTGGGTCCTTTCTCTTTTATTTTTGATAAGTCGGGCCAGGGGTTTATCAATTTTATTAATTCTTTCAAAGAACCAGCTCCTAGTTTCGTTGATTTGTTCTATTGTTTTTTGGTTTCTATTTCATTGATTTCTGCTCTGATACTTATGATTTCTCTTCTCCTGCTGGGCTTAGGGTTTCTTTCTTGTTCTTTCTCCAGCTCCTTTATGTGTAGGGTTAGGTTGTGTACCTGCGACCTTTCTTGTTTCTTGAGAAAGGCTTGTACTGCTATATATTTTCCTCTCAGGACTGCCTTTATTATGTCCCACAGATTTTGAACCGTTGTATTTTCATTATCATTTGTTTCCATGATTTTTTTTCAATTCTTCTTTAATTTCCCGGTTGAACCATTCATTCTTTAGAAGTAAGCTGTTTAGTCTCCAAGTTCTTTCCGAACTTCCTTTTGTGGTTGAGTTCTAGCTTTAGAGCATTGTGGTCTGAAAATATGCAGGGAATGATCCCCATCTTTTGATACCGGTTGAGTCCTGATTTAGGACCCAGGATGTGATCTATTCTGGAGAATGTTCCATGTGCACTAGAGAAGAATGTGTATTCTGTTGCTTTGGGATGAAATGTTCTGAATATATCTGTGATGTCCATCTGGTCCAGTGTGTCGTTTAAGGCCTTTATTTCCTTGCTGATCTTTTGCTTGGATGATCTGTCCATTTCAGTGAGGGGAGTGTTAAAGTCCCCTACTATTATTGTACTATTGTTTATGTGTTTCTTTGCTTTTGTTATTAATTGGTTTATATAGTTGGCTGCTACCACGTTGTGGGCATAGTTTTTTAAAATTGTTAAATCTTCTTGTTGGACAGATTCTTTAAGTATGATATAGTGTCCTTCCTCATCTCTTATTATAGTCTTTGGCTTAAAATCTAATTGATCTGATATAAGGATTGCCACTCCTGCTTTCTTCTGATGTCCATTAGCATGGTAAATTCTTTTCCACCCCCTCACTTTAAATCTGGAGGTGTCTTCGGGCTTAAAATGAGTTTCTTGGAGGCAACATATAGATGGGTTTTGTTTTTTTATCCATTCTGAAACCCTGTGTCTTTTGACAGCGGCATTTAGCCCATTAACATTCAGGGTAACTATTGAGAGATATGAATTTAGTGCCATTGTATTGCCTGTAAGGTGTATATGGTCTGTTCCTTTCTGATTTACCACTTGTAGGCTCTTTCTTTGCTTAGAGGACCCCTTTCAATATTTCCTGTAGAGCTGGTTTGGTGTTTGCAAATTCTTTCAGTTTTTGTTTGTCCTGGAAGCTTTTAATCTCTCCTTCTATTTTCAATAATAGCCTAGCTGGATATAGTATTCTTGACTGCATGTTTTTCTCGTTTAGTGCTCTGAAAATATCATGCCAGCTCTTTCTGGCCTGCCAGGTCTCTGTGGATAAGTCAGCTGCCAATCTAATATTTTTACCATTGTATGTTACAGACTTCTTTTCCCGGGCTGCTTTCAGGATTTTCTCTTTGTCACTCAGACTTGTAAATTTTACTATTAGGTGACGGGGTGTGGGCCTATTCTTATTGATTTTGAGGGGCGTTCTCTGAATCTCCTGAATTTTGATGCTTGTTCCCTTTGCCATATTGGGGAAGTTCTCCCCAATAATTCTCTCCAGTATACCTTCTGCTCCCCTCTCTCTTTCTTCTTCTTCTGGAATCCCAATTATTCTAATGTTGTTTCGTCTTATGTTGTCACTTATCTCTCGAATTCTCCCCTCGTGGTCCAGTAGCTGTTTGTCCCTCTTTTGCTCATCTTCTTTATTCTCTGTCATTTGGTCTTCTATATCACTAATTCTTTCTTCTGCCTCATTTATCCTAGCAGTGAGAGCCTCCATTTTTTATTGCACCTCATTAATAGCTTTTTTGATTTCAACTTGGGTGGATTTTAGTTCTTTTATTTCTCCAGAAAGGGCTTTTATATCTCCCGAGAGGGTTTCTCTAATATCTTCCATGCCTTTTTCGAGCCTGGCTAGAACCTTGAGAATTGTCATTCTGAACTCTATATCTGACATATTACCAATGTCTGTATTGATTAGGTCTCTAGCCTTTGGTACTGCCTCTTGTTCTTTTTTTGTGTTGAATTTTTCCGTCTTGTCATTTTGTCCAGATAAGAGTATATGAAGGGGCAAGTAAAATACTAAAAGGGTGGCAGCAACCCTAGGAAAATATGTTTTAACCAAATTAGAAGAGATCCCAAATCGTGAGGGGGGAGAAAGGGGATAAAAAGAGGTTCAAAAAGGAAGAAAGAAAAAAAAGAGAAAAAAGAAAAAAAAAGAAAAGAAAAGAAAAGAATTTTAAAAAAGAAAACAAATAAGAAAATTATAAAAAAGAAAAATATATATATATATTAGATAAACTAGTTAAAAAACGTTAAAAAAGAAAAAGGTAAAAGTTAAGAAAAAATTTTACCAGAAGGCAAGGAAAAAAACAAAAAATGAAAAAGAAAAAATTTAAATTAACTGCAAGACTAAAAAAAATCACAGGGGAAAAGCCGGCTAACTGCCCCTCTACAAGTACATTCAAGCATATATACATCAGCAGCTTAGCCCGCCTAGCCAATCACCGCAGTGCTCATGCAACTCCCGCGTGAGTGGACCTAAATGAACAGCCAATCATATTCAGTCCCTTACAGCTCTTATAGTAGGCCTCCTGTACTGGCTCCCGACACTGTAGAATTCAGTTTCCTGGTATTTTGTTGGCAATCATTGCATCTATATCTTCAGGTATATTATCATATAGATTTTTCCCCTGTATTGTCTTTTTAAAAAGATTTTATGTAGTCATTTGAGAGAGAGAAAGCGCACAATCAGGGGCTCAGGGAGAGGGAGAAGCAGACTCCTCTACTGATGAGGAAGCCCATCGTGAGTCTCAATCCCAGGACCCTGGCATCAGTACCTGAGCTGAATGAAGACACTTAACCAACTAACCCACCCAGGCACCCCTCCTTGTACTTTCTTATATGACTTTGGTATCAGGGTAGTACTGGCCTCAAAAAATAAGTTTAGAGATATTCTCTTCTCTTAATTATTTTGAAAGCATGTAAGAAGAATTAACATTACCTTCTTTGTAATAGATCAATTAACCATATAATCATGAATTTATTTCTGGGCTCTTCATTTTGTTCTATTAATCTATGTGTCTATTTTTGGTCCTGTGCCTTGCTTTTTTTTTTAATTTAATTTTTTCAGTGCTCCAAGATTCATTGTTTATGTACCACACCCAGTGTTCCATGCAATCTGTGTCCTTAATACCCACTACCAGGTCTCCCAACCCTCCACCTCCCTCCCCTCCAAAACCATCAGTTTGTTTCTCAGAGTCCACAGTATCTCATGGTTCATCTCCCCCTCCGATTTCCCCCAACTCACTTCTCCTCTCCTTCACTCAGTGTCCTCCATGTTATTCCTTATGCTCCACAAGTAAATGAAACCATATGATGATTGACTCCCTCTGCTTGACTTACTTCACTCAGCATACTCTCCTCCAGTCCTGTTCATGTTGATACAAAAGTTGGGTATTTGTCCTTTCTTTAAAAAAAAAATTAATTCCAGTATTTAATTTAATTCCAGTAAATTTAATTCCACTATAATTGCAGACAGTGTCATATTAGTTTCAGGAGTACAACATATTGATTCAGCAATTCTATACCTTACTCAGTGCTCATCATGACAAGTTTACTCTTAATCTTCTTTACCTATTTCACCCATCCTCCCAACCCACTTTCACTTAGTAGCCATCAGTTTGTTCTAAATAATTACGAGTCTGTTTTTTGGTTTGTCTCTTACTTTGTTCATTTGTTTTGTTTTTAAATTCTGCATATGAGTGAAATCATATGATATTTGTCTTTCTCTGACTTATTTCACTTAGCATTTTAGTCTCTCTCTCTATCATGTTATTGCAAAAGGCAAGATTTCATTATTTTATATGGCTCAGTAATATTCCATTATCTATAATATATATAATGCTAACACACACACACACACACATCTCAAATCTTCCTTATCCATTCATCTATCGATGTACACTTGAGATGTTATCATAATTTGGTTACAGTAAATAATGTTGTAATAAACATAAGGGTGCATATAATCCTTTGAATGTGCGTGTGTGTATGTGTGTGTGTTTTGTTTTAGTTTTTAATATTTATTTAAATATTATTACATAATATTATTTAATAAATACCCAGTAGTGTGATTACTGGGTCATAGGGTACATCTATTTTTAACTTTTGGGGGGAAATTCTACAGTTTTCCACAGTGGCTCTACCCGTTTGCCTTCCCACCAACAGTGCAGGGGGGATCATTTTTCTCCAAATCTTCACCAACACTTGTTGCTTCTTTTGGTTTTGATTTTAAGCATTCTGATGATTGTGAGATATATCTGTTGTGGTTTTGATTTTGATATGTATTTCTCTGATACTGAGTAATGTTGAAAATGTTTTCATATATCTGTTGGCCTTCTGGATGTCTTCTTTGGAGTGCTTATGTCTTCTGCCTATTTTTAAATTGGATTATCTGTTTTTTAGGTATTGAGTTTTATAAGTTCTTTATATATTTTGGATACTAATCTATTATTATATGTGTCATTTACAAATATCTTCTTCCATTTGGTAGGTTGTCTTTTAGCTTTATTGATTGTTTCCTTTGTTATGCAGAAAAAATTTATTTTCATGTAGTCCCAATAGTTTATTTTTGATTTGGTTTCCTTCACCTCAGGAGACATATCTAAAAAACTGTTACTATAACCAATCTCAGAGAAAGTACTGTGTGTCCTTTCTTCTAGGATTTTTTGTGGTTTCAGCTCTCACACTTAGGTCTTTAATCCATTGAATTTGTTTATGTGTTTAGTATAAGAAAGTGGTCCAGTTTCATTCTTTTGCATGAAGATGTCCAGTTTTTCCGACACCATTTGTTGAAGAGACAATCTTTTCTCCATTGAGTATTTTTCCTTCCTTAGTCAAAGATTAATTTGACATGTAATTTTAGGTTTATTTCTGGGTTATCTATTATGTTCCATTTTATCTATGTGTCTTTTTTTGTGTCAGTACTATATTGTTTTGACTACTACAGTTTCGTAGTATAACTTGAAATCTGGAATTGTGATACCTCCTGTCTTGCTTTTATTTTTCAGGATTGCTTTGACTATTTGGAGGTCTATTGTGATTCCATGAAACTTTAGGATTGTTTGTTCTAGTCTTGTTAAAAATATTGCTGGTATTTTGAAAGAAATTGCATTAAATGTGTAGATTGCTTTGGGTGGTATGTGCATTTAAAAAATATTTGTTCCTCCATTCCATGAGCATTGAATTATCTTTCCATTTGCTTCTTTCCCCAGTGTTTTATACTTTTCAGAGTATAAGATTTTCACCTCATTGCTTAAACTTATTGCTAGGTATTTTATTTTTTTGGTGCAGTTTTAAAAGGGATTATTTTCTTAACTTTTGTCTGCTCCTTCATTATTATTGTAAAGAAATGCAATCAATTTTCCCCTTTTAGGATGATATGAACTGTGGATTTTTTTTCTTAATATTTTATTTATTTATTTGACAGATATCACAAGTAGGCAGAGAGGCAGGCAGAATAAGAGAGAGGAGGAAACAGACTCCCTGCCAAGCAGAGAGCCCGATGTGGGACTTGACCCCAGGACTGAGATCATGACCTGAGCTGAAAGCAGAGGCTTAACCCACTGAGCCACCCAGGTGTCCAAGCTGTGGGTTTTCATATATGGTCTTATTATGGTGAATACATTCCCTATAGAACTACTTTATTGAAAGATTTTTATCATGAATGAATACTGACCTTTGCTTTTTCTGCTTCTATTAAAATAATCATATGTTTCCTATCCTTTCTTTTACCAATGTTATTGATTTACAAATTTTGAACCACCCTTGCAATGCAGGAATAGATCTGACATGATCGTGGTGAGTGACATTTTTTAAATGTACTGTTGTGTTAAATTTGGTAGTATTTCATTTAGAATTTCTGCATACATGTTCATCAGAAATATTGGCTTGTAGTTCTCTTTTTTAGTGGAATCTTTATCTGGTTTTGGTATCAGGGTAATGCTGGCCTCATAGAATGAATTTGGGAATTTTCCTTCCATTTCCTTCTTTTTCTTTCCTTTTTTTTTTTTTTTTTTAATAGGTTGAGAATATGTATTAAGTCTTCTTTAAATGTTTGGTAGAATTCATGTGTGAAGCATTCTGGCCCTGGATTTCTGTTTCAAGGAAGTTTTTTCAATTACTGATTTAATTTCCCTGCTAGTTATTGTTCTGTTCAAGTTTTCTATTTCTTCTTATTTCACTTTTGTGAAATGTTTGTAGCAAGTTATCAATTTCTTCCAGGCTATCCAATTTGTTGACATATAGTTTGTCCTAATATTCTCATAATTGTTTGTACTTCTATGATGCTGGTTGTTATTTCTCCTCTTTAGTTTATGACTTTATTTATTTTGGTCCTTTCTCTTTTCTTTTTGATGAGTCTGGTGAGAACTTTACCAATTTTACTAATTTTCAAAGATCCAGCTCCTGATTTCATTGACATTTTCTGGGTTTTTCTTTGTTTGTTTGTTTCTATATAATTTCCTTCTGTTTAATCTTCCATATTTCCTTCCTTCTGCTGACATTAGGCTTTGTTTGTTGTTATTTTGTTATTTTTCTAGCTCTTTTTAAGTGTAAGGTTAGGTTGTTTAATTGAGAATATTCATGTTTGTCGACATAGGTCTGTATTGAGAGGACCACATTTGCTGTATCCCAATGGTTTTGAACCATATATGAAAAAGCCCGCAGGTAATATCATCCTGAATAGAGAAAAAGTGAGAGCATTCCTTAGTAGTCAGGAACAAGTTAGGGATTCCAATCTTGTCACTGTTATTTAACATTGAACTGGAAGTTGAAACCCCAGCAATTACACAACAAAAAGAAATAAAAATCATCAAAATCAATAAGAAAGAAGTAAAACTTCCACTATATGAAAATAACATGATATTCTATATAGAAACCTTAAGGAGTCCATCAAAAAACTGGTAGAACCGATACATGAACTGAATAAAGTCACAGGATACAAAATCAGTGTACAGAAATCTGTTGTATTTCTATATACCAGTAATGAGGCAGCAGAAAAAGAAATCAAGGAATCAATCCAATTTACAATTAGAGCAAAACCCATAATATACCTAGGAATAAACCTAACCAAAGGTGGTAAAATACCTGTACTCTGAAAGCTATAAAATTCTGATGAAAGAAATTGAAGATGACACAAAGAAATTGGAAAGCATTCTGTACTCATGTGTTAGAAGAACAAATGTTCTTAAAGTGTCCATACTACCCAAAGCAATCTACATATTTAATGCAATCCTTATCAAAAGACCAACAGCGTTTTTCACAGAACTAGAAAAAACAATCTTAAAATTTGCATGAAACCACAAAAGACCCCCAAAAGGCAAAGCAACATTGAGAAAGAAAAGCAAAGATAGAAGCATCACAATTCCTGACTTCAAGTTACATTACAAAGCTGTAGTGATCAAGATAGTATGGTACTGGCACAAAAATAGACATGGAGATCAATGGAACAGAATAGAAAAACCAGAAATGAAAGCACAACTGTATAGTCAACTAATCTTCAACAAAGCAGAAAAGAATATCTGAATGGATAAAGACAGTTTCTTAAATGATTAGTGTTAGAAAAACTGGACAGCAGCATGCACAAGAATGAAACTTAACCACTTTTTTTTAAAGATTTTATTTATTTGACAAAGAAAGAGAAAGAGCAAGCACAAGCAGGGGGAGCAGCAGGCAGAGGAAGAGCCCAATGCAAGGCTCAATCCCAGGACCCTGGGATTATGACCTGAGCCAAAGACAGACACTTAATTGACTGAGCCACCCAGGTACCTCATGTTGAATGATTTTTTTTAATGTATTGTTGGATTCAGTTTATTCATGTTTTGTTGAGGATTCTTTGTTGAGGATATTTATTCTTATCAGGGATATTGGTCTGTATTTCTCTTTCATTGTATATTTAGCTGATTTTGGTATCAGAGTAATGATGGTCTCATAGAATATACATTTCAAAGCTTTCCTTCCCCTTCTACTTTTTTTGGATGAGTTTGAGAAGAATAAATATTAACTCTTCTTTAAATGTTTGGTAGAATTAACCTGTGAAGGCATCTGGTCCTGGAGTTTATTGGTTGGGAATTTTTGATTACTGATTCAAGTTCATTCTTGGTAAATGATTTGTTCAAATTTTCTGTTTATTCCTGATTCAGTATGGGCAGTTTATTTGATTCTGGGAAGCTATCTCTTTCTTCCAGTTTATCCAACTTGTCAGCATATAATTTTTCATAATATTCTCCTGTATTCCATTTATTTCTGTGGTGTCAGTTTTAAATTTCTCCTTCACTTCTGATGTTTTTTTGAGCCTCCTCTCCCCAAAGTTTGCTCAAGGTTTGTCAATTTTCTTGATTATTTCAAAGAACATACTTTTGGTTTCAGTGATCTTTTCTATTGTGTTTTTTTAAATTAGCATATCATTTATTTCTGCTTTCTTAAAAATTATTTCCTTCTTTTTTTTTTTTTTTTTGGTGGTTGTTATTCCTCTTTTTCTAGGTCCTTTAGGTATAAGGTTAGGTTGTTTATGAGATTTTTCTTGTATCTTCAGGTAGGCCTGTATTGCTATAATCTCTCTCATTTTTTGTCTTCTTTGAATTTTTATTTAAATTCCAGTTAGCTAACATAAAGTGTAATATTAATACCAGGTGTAGAATTTAGTGATTCAACAGGTACACACAACACTCAGTACTCATCATAAGTGACCCCCCTATACCCGTCACCAATTTAACTTATCCCCCATCCACCTCCTCTCCAGTAACCATCAGTTTGTTCTCTATATTTAAGAATCTGTTTCTTGTGTGCCAGGGTGGCTCAGTCTGTTAAGTGGCTGCCTTCAGCTCAGGTCATGATCCTAGGGTCCTGGGATTGAACCCATTGGGCTCCCTGCTCTGCAGAGAGCCTGTTTCTCTCTCTCCCTCTGCCTGCTGCTCTGCCTATTTGTGTTCTCTCTCTATCTCTCTAATAAATAAATAAAATCTTTTAAAAAAAAGAGAGATACTGTTTCTTAGGTGGCTTCTCTTTACCCCTCCCCCATGTCCATTTGTTTTGTCTCTTAAATTCCATGTATGAGTGAAATCATACAGTATTTGTTTTTCTCTGACTGACTTATTTCACTTACCATAATACTTTCTAGCTCCATACATGTCATTGCAAATGGCAAGTCTTCATTCTTTTTATGGCCGAGTAACAGTCTATTGCATATATATCATTTCTTCTTTATCCATTCATTAGTCCATGGACACTGGGTTCTTTCTATAATCTTATTATTATTGATAGTGCTGCTATAGACATCAGGGTGCATGTATCCCTTTGAATCAGTATTTTTGTATCCTTTGGATAAACACGTAGCAGTGCAATTTCTGGGTCATAAGATAATTCTAATTTCAATTCCATACTGTTTTCCATAGTGACTGCACCAGTTTGCATTCCCATCAATAGTGTGAGAGGATTCTCCTTTCTCTGCATCCTCACCAACAACTGTTGTTTCTTGTGTCATTCATTTTAGCCATTCTGCCTAGTGTGAGGTGATGTGTCTCATTATATTTTCAATTTGTATTTCCTTGATGATTAGTGATGTTGAACATCTTTTCATGTGTCTGTTGGCCATCTCTGTGTCGTCTATGGAAAAATATTCAAGTCTTATGCCTATTTTTAACTGAATTATTTTTTGTTAAGGGTTCACTTTTAAAAGTGCTTTATAGATTTTTGACACTAAGCCTTTATCAGATATGTCATTTGCAAATATATTCTCCCATTCTGAAGATTGCTTTTCGGTTTTGTGGATTTTTTTCTTCAGTGTGCAGATTTCATTGTGTTGGAATCCCAATAGTTCATTTTTGTTTTCGTTTCTGTGCCTCCAGAGACGTGTCTAGTAAGAAGTTGCTTCAGCTAATGTCAAAGAGATTGCTAATTGTGTTCTCCTGTAGAAACTTGATGGTTTCATGTCTCACATTTTGGTCTTTCATCCATTATGAATTTATTTTTGTGTATGATACAAAAAAGTCATCCAGTTTCATTCTTCTGCATGTGGCTGTCCAGTTTACCAAATACCATTTGTTAAAGAGACTGTGTTTTTTTCCACTGGATATTCTTTCCTGCTTTGTTGAAGATTAGTGGAACATGTAATTGTGTGGGTTTATTTCCCAGTTTCCTATTCTGTTCCATTTATCTATGTGTCTTTCTTTATGCCAGTACCCTACTATCTTGATCATTGCAGCTTTGTAATATAACTTGAAGTCCAGAATTGTGATGTCTTCAGCTTTGTTTTTCTTTTCCAGTATTAATTTTGCTATTCTGAGTCTTTTGTGGTTCCATGTAAATTTTAGGGTGGTTTGTTATAGTTATATGGGAAAATGCTGGTGGTATTTTGATAAGGATTGCATTAGAAGATTTCTTTGTGTAATAGAATCATTTGCACAATCTTTGGATTCCAAGTACTATGCTAAATAATAGTGATGAGAGTGGACTTCCCTTTTCCCTCCATCCCTACTTTGTTGAGGATTTTCTAATCATGAATGGATGTTATACTTTATCAAATGCTTTTTCTGCATCTATTGAATGGATCATATGGTTCATATCCTCTCTTTTTATAAATATGGTGTATCATGTTGATTGATTTGTGAATATTGAACCATACTTGCAATCCAGGAACTAATCCAACTTGATCATGGTAAATGATTCCTTTAAAGTATTTTGGGGTTTGATTTCTTTGTATCATGTTGAGAATTTTTGCATCCATATCTAGCAACAATATTGGAATATAGTTCTCCTTTTTATTGGAGTCTTTGATTTTGAAATCAGGATAATGCTGGCCTCATGGAATGAGTTTGGAAGTTTTCCTTCCATTTCTTTATTTTTTTTTTAAATTTGAGACAAATAAGTATTAAGTCTTTGTTAAATGTTTGGTAGAATCCATGTGTGAAGCATTCTGGCCTGGACATTTGTTGGGAGATTTTTAATTGCTGATTCAATTTCTTTAGTTGTTATGTCTGTTCAAATTTTCTATTTCTTCCTGTTTCACTCTGCTAGTTTATAAATTTTTAGGAATTTATCATTTTTTCTAGGTTCTCCTGTTTGTTGGCATATAATTTTCATTATATTCTCTTATAATTATATGTATTTCTGTGGTGTTGGTTGCTATTTCTCTTCTCTGTGATTTTATGTATTTTGGTCCTTTCTTTTTTTTTTTTGTAGATAAGTCTGGCAAAGGGGTTATAATTTTTTTCAAAGATCCAGCTCCTGCTTTCACTGATTTTTCTATTTTTTAAATTTTTATATTCGTTATTTCTACTCTCATTTTTTTCATTTCCCTTTATGCACCGGCTTCAGTCCTTGTTTGTTGTTCTTTTCCTAGTGCTTTTAGGTGTATGTGGTTTTTTAAGATTTTATTTATTTATTTGACACACACAGAGAGAGAGAGTGCACAAGTAGACAGAGAAGCAGGCAGAGGAGAGGGAGAAGCAGGCTCTCTGCTGAACAAGGAGCCCAATGTGGGGCTTGATCCCAGGACCCTGGGATCATAACCTGAGCTGAAGGAAACCACTTAACTGACTGAGCCACCCAGGTGTCCCAGGTGTTGTTATTTTTTTATATGAGATTTTTCTTGCTCGTTGAATTAGGCTTGTATTTCTGTATACTTCCCTCTTATCACAGCTTTTGCCAAATGCCAAATGTTTTGGATCATTGTGGTTTCATTTTCATTTGTTTTATGAATTTTTTATTTCTTCTTTGATTTCCTGGTTGACCCACTCATTCTTTAGTAACATGTTTAACCTCAATAATTTGAGGGGTTTCCAATTTTTTTTTTTTTTGTGGTGAACTTCAAGTTTCATGTGTTCTTGTGAGTAAATATGCATGGTATGATCTCATTCTTTTGTGTTTTTTGATGCCTGATTTGTGACCTCATATGTGATCTATTGAAGAATGTACCATGTGCACTTGAAAAGAATGTGTATTCTGCTGCTTTGGGGTGAAATGTTCTGAAGATGTCTGTTAAGCTCATCTGGACCAGAGTGTCGTTCCACTTTTTCCGTGTTGATTTTCAGCTTAGATAATGTGTCCATTTATGAAAGCGTAATGTGTCCAGCGATGTGTTCAAGTCCCCAACTATTACTGTATTATTATCAATGAGTTCACTTATGTTTCTTATTGTTTTATATATTCGGTTGCTACAATGTTGGGGGCATAAATATATGCAACTGTTAGATATTCTTGTTGGATATTCCCTTTTATGGTTATATAGATCCCTTTTTTATCTCTTGTGCAGTCTTTGTTTTAAAATCTAATATGTTTTGGGATACCTGGCTTGGCCTGTCCATAGAGCATGCAACTCTTGATCTCAAGGTCGTGAGTTCAAGTCCCATGTTGTGTGTGGAGCCTACTTAAGAAACAAAACTGGGTTTCTTTTGACTTCCATTTGCATTATAAGTGTTTCTGCATCCCCTGTGTTTCTATCTGCAGGTATCTTTAGGTGTACAATGAGTCTTTTTTAGGCAGAATATAGATGGGTCTTATTTCTTAATTTAGTTTGACACCCTATGTCATTTCATTAGAGTATTTAATCCTTTTACACTCAAAATAATTATTGATTGTTATGTATTTGTTGCCATTTTATTACTTGTTTTGCCATTGTTTCCGGAGATTTTCTCTGATTCTTCCCAGTCTTTGTCACTTTGGTCTTTCCTTCCCACTCAAAGAGTCTTCCTTTAATATTTCTTGCAGCGTTGGTTTAGTGTTCACAAACTCCTTTAGATTTTGTTTGCTTGGGAAACAATCTCTCCTTCTATTCTGATTGATAGATTGCTTTGCTAGGTAGAGTATTCTTGGCTGCAGATTGTTCCCATTCAGCACTTTCAATATATCATGCCACTTGTTCTGGCTTGCCAAGATTCTGTGGAAACCTGTGCAGCTAGCTTCATGAGTCTTCCCTTGTAGGTTAGGGTCTTCTTCAACTGATTTTAGGATTTTCTCTTTATTAGTATATTTTGCAAAGTTAACTACAATATATCTTGGTATTGGCCTGTTTCTGTTGATTTCAATGGGAATTCTCTGTGCCTCCTCGATCTGGATGTCTATTTCCATCCTCAGATTAGGGAGGTTTTCAGAAATTATTTCTTCAAATGAACTTCAAATGAATAGGAATCTGGAATTCCTATGATATGAATATTATTATGTTCCATGAAGTCAATGATTTGCCTACATCTATTCTCATGATCCATAATTCTCTATTTTGTTCAGCTTCATTATTTTCCATTATTCTATCTTCTATATCATTTATTCATTCCTGTGTTTTTTACATTCTTGTGGTAATTACTTCTACCTGTTTTGAATCTGTTATTGTATTGCTTATTTTTGTATTGCTCATTTTTGTATTGTATTGCTCATGATTGTTGATTGTTTTTTAGTTCTTTTCTCTCTCTGGTAAGGGTCTTCCTATGTCTTCTATACTTTTCTCAAGCCCAGCAATTATCCTTATGATTGTTGCTTTAAATCTCTATCAGGTATATTAATTATATCTGTTTTGATTAGATCTCTGGCTGTGGCCTTTTATTGTTCTGTATTTTGGGATTAATTCCTCCACTTGACATTTTGTCTAAGTCTCAGTCTTCTTCCGTGTGTAATCAAAGTCGTTACATTTGTTGCTTCTGAGAGAAAGGCTTTACAAAGAACATTTCATATAGTGTCCAGAGCTTAGCTCTTCAGGGAGTGTCTCTGGTGTATGTTGCACGTATTCTGCTGCTGTGTTTTTCTGGCTTATTCTTCAGGCCATGCATCTGCAGAAGCTCTCCTTGTCTACAGTGGGGAGTGTTTTGACCTTGGCCAGAGTGTGGGGAGTTTTAACTAGGTGTGTTCTGGTCTGTTTGTCAAATGAGATCTGATGCCATGCTGGCAGTGAGGCAATCATGACTAGAAAGTGCAGTTCTACCTGAATGTGGTGAATCAGGGCTTTGTGTAAGCAAGTTAGGTAGTGAGTGTTGGTGCTGCAGTGGTTCCCACAGATGACACTTTGGTTATACTGAAGGACAGGAGAGAGAAATGGTTCTAACCAGTTCTTTTGTCCCGAGAGAGTGGCTTCCATGCTTGCTGCTCCCAGAGTTGCACCCCCAGAAGAACAAGGAATTTCCCCCTTGTGTGTCCTAGGCATTTTTCATATCACCATTTTCATGCTGTCTGTTCCAGTTGCTTGTTTGCCTGGAGCAGTGTAGTGCACTGTGGGCTCTACCCCAGCCAAGCCTGCTGACTTTTAAAATCCATGCTTTAGAGTCTTATTGTGGCAGGGTCCTACACTGGTCTTCTGGTGGTTGAACTCAACACACTCAGACAGATGCAGATTTGACTGACAAGGACATTTATACCAGAGTGTAGGGCTGTGGGATTTAGAGCAAGTAGGCTAAACTGCCTGTGTTGGGGTTAGCTGCCCTCAGCAGGTATCTCTGCATATGTGCTAAAGGTCAGAAGAGGGAAATGTCTCTCACCAGCTATTTTGTCCTGAGAGAGGCATCCATGAACACCACCTCTCACAGATGCACTCCAAAAATTAGGAACAGTCTTTTTCCTATGTGATTTGGGTTATCCTCAGATCATGCTGTCCGCCCACAGCTTATTTGTCTGCCTTTTCTCCAGGAGTAGGGTAGTGCCTTTAGGGCTTTATTTCAGCCAAGCCCACCTACCCTTAAAACTATTCTTTGAGGCCCACTGGTTACAAAACCTCATGAAAAAAATCCCCCTGTTTTCTCAGCCAGTGGCTTTAGGGTAATGTTCTCCTTGTGTCTTTGCCTGTGAACTCCTCCCTCTCACCTTTATCCCTCCCCTTGGCAGCACCATCCATCAAATTCTCCCCCTAACTACATCTCTGCACTTACTACTACCTTCTTGAATATGGCTTATTCCCTGCTCTAGTTGTGCAGTTTACTCTGTCAGTACTCAGGTCAATTACTTTGGTATTCAGGATGATTTGATGGTAACCAGTTGTGCTGGAGGGAGGAGACAAGCCTAGGATCCTCCTACTATGCCATCATAGTTCCTTATGTATACAGTGTTAATTTTAAACAACTTTTGGTGAATCACAAGTTTTTGAACTACTGTGTTTTCATTTTTATTTTTCTCCATGCGTTTTTTAATTCCTCTTTGATTTCTTAGTTGACCTATTTATTATTTTACGTATATTTGTTTTCTTTTCAGATTTTTTTCTGGTTAATTTCTAGTTTCATAGTTGTGTGGTTGGAACAGATTCATGGTATGACTTTTGACCTTTTCCAATGTGTTGAGACTTGTTTTGTGACTTAATATGTGATCTATTGTGGATAATATTTCCATGTGCACTTGAAACTGCTGTTTTAGAATAGAATGTTCTCAACATATCTGTTAGATCTATCATGCCAATATGTCATTCAAAACCACTGTTTCCTTGTTGATTTTCTATGTATCATCTATTTGTTGATGTAAGTGGGGTGTTAAAGTCTCCTACTATTATTGTATTCATATCAATTACTTCTTTATGTTTGTTATTAGCTCCTTTATGTTTTTATGTGCTCCTATGTTGGGTACATAAATATTTACAATTATTTTATCTTTTTGTATCATTTGCTTTATGATTATATAGTGTCCTCTTTTTTGTTGTTGTTGTTACAATCCTTTTTTTTTTTTTATAAAGTGTAATTGATCTAAGTATTGTTACCCTGGCTTTCTTTTCACACCTACTTACATGATACTTTGCCATACATTTCTTTCCATTTTGTATTTGTCTGTATGTCTAAATGGAGTCTCTGGTAGGCAGCATATAGATGCATCTTGCTTTTTTATCCATTCCATCACACTATGTCTTTTGATTGGAATGTTTAGTCCATTTTCATCCAATATAATTATTGATAGATGTGTACTTACTGCCATCTTGTTAGTTATTTTATGGTTGCTTTTATAGTTTTTCTCTGTTCCTTTCTTCTCTTGTTATCTTTTCTCACAGTTTGCTGGTTTCCTCAGCAATGTACTTGGATACATTTCTTTTTATATTTTGCCTATATATTGCTGGCTTTTGATTTGTGAATACCATTAAGTTTGTATATAACATATTGTGCCTATATAAGTCTATATTATGTGGATGGCAACTTACATTTGAACATATTTTTACACCTCTCCTCCCCATATTTTATGCATATGGTCTTATACATTACATCTATTTAGTTCATGATTCCCTTGACTGATTTTTTTAGATATACTTATTTTTAATGCTTTTCTGCTTCCTACTTTTTTTTAAATATGCTGAGTATTTTTAAAAGATTTAAAAAGCATGCTCAGTTAGCATACAGCCTTTTATCACTTATATAACAGATGAATTTCTATTTGCTTGTGTACAGTAAAGGGTTAGAACCTGAATCAACTTACTTATGACTTCAGAAATGTGCAATTTCAGAAATTATTCCATGGAATTTTCTTCACTGCTCCTACCACTGATTCTTCAAATAAGCAGAGTATAGAGGGTCTCATCCCTTGAAAACTGTTTTTGAACACCAGCACTTTAAATTGGAAAGGTAGAAACCTAGCAATTCCTAGTACAGTGCCTAGACTTAGTCTTACTTAATGTTAAGATTTGAATGTACAACATAAAATCCATCATTTCTTTATCCTTGGAGGAGAGGGAAGGAAAAAAGGAGAGGTGGGAGATATGGTGCAGTATTCAAGAGCTGAATAAGAACCCAATGACTCATAATGCCATCAACCCCACAATGAAGAACCATGGATCTCATCAATTTTATAATCCATATTGGATCAAGAAATTTAGTTCCCCTCTATGTATATCAATGAATTCAAACCTCATACTCTCCAAACTACAAAGATGAATAATGTCAGATAAACTCCAAGTGCAACAGGTATTTCCTCAGAAGACTGAACATCAAAGGAATCCCTCCTTCTAACATCTTCTGAAATGGTTAAGATCTCACCAAAGCAGAAACCTAACATTTAAATATGCAATCGCTTGGCCAAGTAAGAAACTACAACTGTTATGTGTATTACCTTACATAATCACTATATGTATTACATATTAAACCCAGCATTACATATACTTGCACAATTATGCTGTGAATGATGATAATAGTGATGATGCCAGTGAAAAAGGACTATCTTTAGCCCAAAGAGTACTGGGAGGGGAGAAGGGAGGATGTGAAAATAAGCAGAAAGCACACAAAGAGATGGGTATTTTCTGACCAGGAAAGGTCACTCTAAACACAAAAATATTTAAAAAAAAAAAAAAGTATTCCCTTATTTCCCCTATGTGGAAATAATGCAAAACATTTATTTTCTATATCAGACAAGAACACAGCTAAGTAATCCAAGTCTACTGCAGCATTATAAAAATCATCCCTTCACCACAGTGTAAGATTTAAATGCATATGCACAAGGGTGCATGCTATATAAAAAGAGTAAGGTTACTGCTGCCCTGCCAAGCACTTCCAGTCCCTACCCAGGTCTGACTGCAATACTGGTGGTCCCAATGGTTCTATCAAAATAAATTGTGTTTAAAAAATAAGGCATTTAAAAAGACAAGTGAAAATGCCTCATAAACCATATCTCCAACTCATACTTCATCTATTTTAATGTATTATTTGCCTCCCACTAATAAACCTTTATTTCACTCGTTATAATGGAGCAATGAATCTTCCACACTGAAATATCTTCCTTGCCCAATTAATCCAAAGGAAAAAAAACTGAAATGATTAGTAAAGAAAAATGTAGGGACTAACACACCCTTTTAATATGTTTTTAAATATTTTTAAGGTTTAAAAAGTGTTTAAAGTTTGTAGTTCCTAGTAGGAAAACATTATCTGAATGAATACCCTTAATGGCAAGCCATTGTAGAATGTTTCAGTTGCATGGGGAGCAGAGGGGTAGGGATTCTCTTCACAGCACCCCAGCTTTCTTCATGAGAAGGTCGGAGGTACACTGGTTTGTATTATTGTGACATCCATTAGGTGATCGAAGTTGCTTTTCCTTTAACAAGGGCTTTATTTGTCAGAAGAGCATTATGCTTGACCTCCAAATTTGACTGACAATTTACTGATGAGATTCATAACCTTTGGGTTGCTCTGATATTTTGACATATTCGCTGGGTTCTGGGCCACATCCTGGAAAGCCACCATAACTTCTGGATCCTGCATGGCTGCAAGAACTTCCAGATCACTAAGAATTTCATTGAGCCCAGGCATTCTTGCCATTCCAGGCATCCCCCTTGCCATTCCAGGCATTCCTCCAGAAAAATTACCAGGCATTCCCCCAGGAAAGCTATCTGGGAAAGAGCCATACTGAGCTCCCGATTGTTGTCTGGCTTCTTCCTCCCTCTGGGCTCTCTCATGTTCTTCCCGAGCCTTCTTAACCCTTTCTATTCTTTCTTTGATCTCTCGCTCTTCACGTTTTATCTCATATTTTCTCCGATGTTCAGCAATTTTCTGGGCCCTTGGTTGAACTTCTTTCAGCATTGCACTAGCATCTTCATCATAATCCAGTTTACAAGCAAGGGCAAGATCATGTGCTGCTTCTTCACAATGGCCCAGAAGTCTATGTGCTTTCCTGCACCACTTATAAGGCTGAACTGAATCAGGATTTATTTCAATAGCTCTGTCACAGTTTCAAATGGCAGCATTTGGCTTCTGTAATTTGTTTAAGACACTGGCACTCTTGGCATACAGAATGGCCAAGTGAGGATTTATTTTGATGGCATCTGTGAAAAAGTCAGTGGCTTTCTGTAGTTCACCATCATTTAGGGCATCAATGGCAGCCACTTTTTTATCATTTGCCTGATCCATCATTCCCTCAGTTATCTCTACATTTTCATCTCCCATTTCTTGAGGGGTATCAGTATCTGGTTCAATCACACCTTCATTGTCAATTTCTAGATCACTCTCCTCACTTGATGGTTCATCTGTCTTTATGTTTTCCTCCGCCTTCTTACTATCTGGTTTTTCTTCCTTGATACTGTCTTTGAATTTAGTTTTATGAGTGGCAGGTGGTATTTTAACCCCCATGCTCTCCACCCACTCCTGCAGGAAATGCATTTCCTTGGTGTGCAGAATGCCAGATCCTGCTTACACATTTTCACGAAAGCCTGAAGCTTGCTCACTTTGCGAGGGTCCATGGTCCAAAGGCAATGGCAGGCGGCAGGTGTGGTTAAGGTTGTGACGTGATTTCAGGCGGGGGTACTAGCTCAGCGTGATCATGTGGAAGGGGCTGCTTCCTACTTTTCTTATCCCAGCATATGGTCTTTTCTTTCCACCCAAATAAGTGTCTGAACATTTCTGATAGGGGTGCCGGTGGTCATGAATTTCTCTAACTTTTCCTTTAGAAACTCTTTATTGCTCCTTTTATTTTGAATGGTAGCCTTCCTGGATAATACATTTTTTGTTCCAAGTTTTTTTTTTTTTTCTTTCAGCACTTTGATTATATTGTGATTCAAACTTCTAGCTCTAAAGTTTCTCCTGAAGAGTCACGTTGTACCCTTATAGGGTTTCCTTTATATGTTACTGCTTTTTTTTTTTTTTATGTGTTACTTTAAACATTCCCTCTTTATCATGAGGTTTTGCCATTTTTCTTACTATATCTTTTGGTGTGGACCTCATTTGGTTGATTTTGCTGGGGGATTTCTGTGTCTCCTGGATCTGGACTTGTTTCCTTCCCCAGATATAAGTTTTCAGTGATTATTTCTTTAAATATGTGTTCCTTCCCCCTTTTCTCTCTCTTCTTCTGAGATTCTTATAATGAAAATATTATGCTCAATGCTGACCTTGAGCTTCTGAAGTGTATTTTCATTTAAATTTTTTTCTCTCTCTTGTTCACCTTCATTACTTTCCATCAGTCTGCCCTCCATATTGCTGATCCACTCTTCTTCTCTAAGCTACAATCTATTTCATCTGGTGTATTTTAATGTCAGTTATTGAGTTCCTCATCTCTTATTGGTTCTTTGTTTTCTATCTCTTCATTTAGGGTCTCACTCTGGTCCTCCACTCTTTTCTCAAGTCCAGTAAGTATCTTCCTGACAATTACTTTAAATTCTATATCAGGCATATTAGTTATCTCCCTTTTATTTGGGTTACTTGCTGTGATTTTGCCCTGCTCTCTTTACTTGGGACATATTCCTCTGTATCCTCATTTTGTGTAACTCTGTGTCTGTTTCTGCATGACAGGAGTCAGCTGTGTCTCCTGCTCTCAATAGAGTAATGGCCTTATGATGAACAGTTCCCATAGTGCCCTGCAGTGCACTGTTCCCTGTTCACCAGAACCTGGCTCTTGAGTAATGTCTCCCATGTGTTGCATGTGCCCTGCTTTTGTAGCTGAACAGCTTTTTTTAAAAAAAGATTTTATTGATTTATTTATTTGACAGACAGAGATCACAAGTAGGCAGAGAGACAGGCAGAGAGAGGAGACGAAGCAGGCTCCCTGCTGAGCAAAGAGTCAGACACAGGGCTCAATCCCAGGACCCTGGGATCATGACATGAGCTGAAGGCAGAGGCTTTAACTTACCGAGCCACCCAGATGCCCCTAGCTGAACAGCTTTTGACTTTAGTCCAATTCTCTGTAATATTTGCCCTGTGAGCAGGGTTTGGTCCCTCTGTATTTAGTGGCTCAGTTTGGGGCCATGTTGTGCTTGAGTTAACTCAGACCAGCCATTGCCAGAAACACAATACCACTGAAGTATCAGGCACTTTTTCTGTGCTGTCTCCTGAGAAGATTTTGTTGGTGGGTAGAGTCTTCTGTTAGACTAACAGTCTGTACCTAACCCACTAATGTGGTCTCTTCTCTACAGTTAGCTGTAGAGAGTCTATTTTGTTAGTATTTGGGTCATTTTTTGGGTTGTTTATACTGACATCGGTGTTATCTAGTTGTATTCATTGGACACGGTGAGTTTAGCATCCTCCTACTCTTCCATCTTCCTTAGAATTTTACCATACTGTTTTGATTACTACACATTCGTAATGTATTTTGAAATCTTGTATTGATATCTCCAACCTTATTTTTCTTTCTCAATATTTCTTTGGCTATTCAGGGTCATTTGTGGTTCCACAGAAATTTAGTATTATTTGTTCTAGTATTATGAAAAATGCTGTTGGTGTTTTGACAAAGATTGTATTGGATCAGAATTGCTTTGTGTCATATGGACATTTTAACAATAGTAATTCTTCCAATTCATGAGCATAGTATATATTTTCATTTGTTTGTTTCATCTTCAATTCCTTTAATGAATATATTATAGTTTTCAGAGCACAGGTCTTTTACTTTTTGTTAAGTTTATTCTTAGCTATTTTGTCATTTTTGTTGCTTTTGTGACCATGGAAACCACTTTGCCTTGGTATTTTCCCTGATGGGAAATTTATGATTAGTGATTCAATATACCTCACATTTTATTCATCTGTTCAGAGTTTCAATTTCATGGCTCATTTTTGATAGGTTGAATGTCCTAAGAATTATCTATTTCTTCTAGGTTTTTTTTTTTTTTATTTTGTAAGTATATAATTATTCAAAGTAACTATGATTCTTTATATTTCTGTGATATCAGGTGTAATTTCATCTTTCTTTTCTGTTTTTATTTGTATACATATTCTCTTTCCTTAGTCAAGCTAAACGTTTTTAAAATTTTGTTTATCTTTTCAAAAAACACAACTCTTACTTCTATCGATCTTTATTAATTTTCTGTTTCTATTTAATTTATTTCTGCACTTTACTATTTTCTTGTGTCTGCTAGCTCTGTGCTAAATTTCTTTTTTTTCTAGTTCTTGAGGAATAAAGTTAAATTGTTTATTTGAGATCTTTTTTTTCTTGATGTATGCATTTATTGCTATACAATTCCTCTTCTATTTTCACCTGGAGGGGAACTTGCACACATGCCTTTGTTTTTTTATCTGGTACATTGATTTTTGTGTACATCACCCAATAGATGTACCTTGATCTCATGCTCGGTGATGAATAAGGCTTCTGTTCACGTGTTCCTTCAGAGTTTAACAGATGGAGAAGCATTCCATGACCACCTAATTTCCTCTAGGTACAGCACAAATAGCAGACTGAAATACACACCTGCTCTTTTATGAAAAATGCCTATTTTCTAAATTTGCAGCTTTGGCCTAAAAGGCAGGGTACTGGATTGGTACATCCAGGTCCCTACTGCAGGACTCTTTCCTGGGAAAGTGGCAGGTAGATCCCATCTTTTACTAACCTTTCTGCCTCAATTAAGACCCTTGGTATCTTCTGAAAAGGAACTTCTTTTTTTTTTTTTTTTAAAGATTTTATTTATTTATTTGACAGAGAGAAATCACAAGTAGACAGAGAGGCAGGCAGAGAGAGAGAGAGAAGAGGGAAGCAGGCTCCCTGCTGAGCAGAGAGCCTGATGCGGGACTCGATCCCAAGACCCTGAGATCATGACCTGAGCCGAAGGCAGTGGCTTAATCCACTGAGCCACCCAGGCGCCCCTGAAAAGGAACTTCTAAACTCACCTTGTACCCTGATTTTTGTGGCTGTCTTCCCAGGGAACAACTCTATAACACCAGATATGGTGGTCAATGGGGTTTATACTCAAATCCCACAGGACTATATATATTTGCATACTTTGCAAAATCAGACAACTTACATGCTGAGAAATGAAACTGGACTGATTCTTATGCCCTATGAAAAATTACATTTATAAAGCCATAAAAATCCTAGAAGAAAACATAAGGAGTAGGTAAACCTTGACATCAGTCTTGGAGATTTTTTTTTTTAATTTGACACCAAAGGCAATAAAAACAAAAATAAATAAGTATAACTATATAAACCCAAAAAGATTTTTCCTGATTAAAAACTGGGCAAAGGAATCGAATGGACATTTTCTTACAAGAAGATGTACAAATGGCAAACAGACACATGAAAAGATGCTTAGCATCACTAATCATTAGGAAAATGTGAATCAAAACCACAATGAGATATCACCTCACACTAGAATGGCCAGAATCAAAAAGACAAGAAATAACATGTGTTGGTGATGACGTGGAGAAAAAGTAACCATCAGGCACTGTTGGTGCAAATGCAAATTTATGCAGTCATAATGGAAAACAGTATGGTGTTTCCTCGAAAAATTAAAAATAGAATTAGTATAAGATCTAGTAATTTCACTATTGGGTATTTACACAATGAAAATGAAAACACTAATTCAAAAACACATTTGCATCCTTATGTTTATTGTAGCAGTATTTATAAGAGCCAACATAAAGAAGCAAACCTAGTGTTCATCCATAGATAATTGGATAAATATGTTATGTATATATTTAATATATATACTCAGATATATGTATATAATGAAATAGTACTTAGTCATAAAAAAGAATGAGATGTTCCCATTTGCAACAACACGGATGGACCCAGAGGACACAATGCCTAGTGAAATAAGTCATTCAGATAAAGAGAAATCATTATTTCACTCATATGCAAAACTTAAGAAACAAAACAAATGAACAAGGAAAAAGCAACAAACAAAAAACCCAGACTGAAATATGAAGAACAAACTGTTGGTTGCCAGAGGGGAGGTGGGTTGGGGAATTAGTAAAACATTAAGAGGATTAAGAGTATACTTATCCTGATGAACACTAAATAATGTATAAAATTGTTGAATCATTATGTATACACCTGAAACTATTATAACACTATATTTTAGTTGCACTTCAATTGAAAAAAAAAAAAACTAAAAAGCTTATGCACAACAAAGGAACCCACTAGTAATATTCAAAGGCCATCTACAGAATGGGAGAAAATACCTGAAAATCATTTATCTGTTTGGGGTTAATATCCAAAATATATAAAGAACACATACAACTCAATGACAAAGAACACAAATAAGTAGAAAGTAAAACCAGTTCAATTAAAGTGTGAGCAAAGAATCAGAAGTTTTCCCCAAAAGATGTGAAGATGTCCAATAGATACATGAAAAGTTGCACGGCATTACTGATAATCAAGGAATTGTGAATTAGGACCACAGTGAAATATCACCTCAGACCTCTTTGTCTATTATCAATAAGACAAGAAGTAATAAGTGTTGGTGAGTCTGGAGAAAACAGACCTTTTATGCAGCATTGGAGGAAAGGTTAATTAGCACAGCCACTATATAAAACAGTATGGTGATTCCTCAAAAAAAAAAAAAAAAAAAAAAAAAAGAACTGGCATATGCTACAGCAATTCTTTTTTTTTCTATTTTTTAAAAGATTTTATTTATTTATTTTGTGTGTGTAAGAGAGAGAGCATGAGTGGGAGGACAGAGGGAGAAGAAGACGCCCCACTGAGCAAGGAGCCCCACAAGGAATCTATCCCAGGACCCTAGGATCATGACCTAAGCTGAAGGTAGATGCTTAACCCACTGAGCCACCCAGGCATTTTTTTTTTTTTTTAAGATTTTCAGCAATTCTCTATCTACCTATTTTCTGAAGGGAAGGAAAATACTGACTCAAAAATATATATGCACCAACATATTCGTGGTAGCTTTATTTATAATAGCAAAAATAGAGAGGCAAACCAAGTGTCCATTACCAAATGAAGTTAATGAAAATGTAGTATATATACCGTGGAATACTATTCTTCCACTAAAAGGAAGGAAATCTTGCCATTTATGACAACATGGATAGACGTGTAGGGTATTACAAGTGAAATAAGTTAAAGAAAGCCAAATACCATGTAATCTCACTCATTTGTGGAATTAATTTTTTTTAAATTAGAATATCTTATTTTTTATGGCTAAAAATATTCCACTGTGTGTGTGTCTCTCTCTGTGTGTATCTTCTTTATTCATTCATCTGTCAATGGACATTTGCAACAACATGGATGGATTTGGATAGTATAATGCTAAGTGAGTCAGAGAAAGAAAAATACCATATAATTTCATTCATATGTCCAATTTAAGAACCAAAAAAAATTAACAGAGGAGAAAAGACAAACAAAAAACCCTGATCTCCTTTTTAACTCATTTTTTATTTTTTTTCAAATTTTATTTGAATTCTACTTCTTTAACATATAGTGCAATATTGTTTTCTGGAGTAGAATTTAGTGATTCATCATTTATATATGATAATACTCAGTGTTCACCATAACAAGTGCTCTCCTTAATATCCATCACCTATTTAGCCCTTACTCCACTCACATCCTTCCATCAACCCTCAATTTTTTCTCTATCAGTGTCTCTTATGCTTTGCTTCCCTCTTTCTCTTTTTTTCCTCCTCATATGTTCATGCTTTGTTTCTTATATTACACATATATGTGAAATCATATGGAATTTGTATTTCTCTGACTGACTTATTTCATTTAACATGGCACACTCTAGTTCCATCTGCATCATTGCAAATGGCAAGATTTCATTCTTTCTGATAGCATAGTAATATTCCGTATATACAAATATATACATGTATATGTATGTGCATATATATAGAGAGAGACACAACACATCTTTATACATTAATTTTTTTTTTTGACCTTCGAACTTTTTATTGGCCTCCTGCTCCCCAAAGTGTACCCTGCTTCTGCTCCCTCAACGCCTCAGAACTTTGGTGTCATTGGTCTCAGACACGACCTTGCCGTCCACAATCTTGCGGGTAGTGGTTTTCTGGATGGTTTGCATGGAGCTGCTGCTGTCCAGGGCGTCACTGAGATTGAAGTCCTCCCCATCTTCCAGCAGGCGACGGTAGGTAGCGATCTCAGCCTCCAGCTTGACCTTGACATTCAACAGGGCTTCGTACTCCTGGGCCTGGCGCTGCCCCTCTGCCCGGGTCTGGGACAGTTCAGACTCCAGGTGCAGCAGGACCCCGTTGAGCTGCTCCATCTGCATGGCGTAGCGGGTTTTGACCTCCCTGAGGCTGTTCTCTAAGCTGGCCTTCAGGTTTCTCATCGAATCCAGGTTGATCTCCAAGGACTGGGCGGTACGTCTCAGCTCCGTGAGGGTCATCTCAGCCTCTCCTATCTCTGAGGTCTGTGTGGTGATCACTGTGGTGCTTTCCTCAATCTGCTGGGACCAGTATTTGTCCAGCTCCTCTCGGTTCTTCCGAGCCAGCTCATCATACTGGGCCCGGATGTCTGCCATGATCTTGCTGAGGTCCTGAGACTTGGGGGCATCCAACTCCACGGTCAACCCAGAGTTGGCAATTTGGTTCTGTAGACCCTTTACTTCCTCCTCATGGTTCTTCTTCATAAAGAGCAACTCCTCCTTGAGAGCCTCAATCTCTGTCTCCAGCTGCAGCCTAGTGACATTGGTGTCATCGATGACCTTGCGGAGCCCGTGGATATCACTCTCCACGGACTGGTGCATGGCCAGTTCCGTCTCATACTTGACTCTGAAGTCATCAGCAGCAAGACGGGCATTGTCAATCTGCAGAACGATGCGGGCATTGTCCACAGAACTTGCAAAAATCTGAGACCTCAGCTCCTCGATGGTCTTGAAGTAATGCCCCCAGTCTCTGACCTGGGGTCCCTTCTTCTCCAGGTGTTCCCAGATTCTCACCTCCAGTCTCTGATTATCTGCCTCCAGGCTCCTCACCCTCTCCAGGTAGGAGGCCAGGCGGTCATTCAGGTCTTGCATGGTCTCCTTCTCGCCCTGCATGCCCCCTATGCCGGCCAGACCCCTGGCCATCCCGGCGGCCAACCCCGTGGCCAGGCCCCCGGACCCCCAACCGCCCCGGAAGCTGGTGGAGCGGGATACGGAGATCCGGGAGCCTGAGCCTCCGGCGCCTGCATAGACGCTGGCCGCGCTGCTGACAGGCCGGACCCGGTGGCTGGGCGACTGCATGGAGCCCAGGGACCGATAGTTGGAAGAGAAGGTGGAGTGGGTGGTGAAGCTCATGTTGTTCGGAGAGTAAGATGAGAGGCCAGGACTCGGGCTCGGGCCAGTACATTAATTTTTTGATGGACTTTCCATAGTTTGGATATTGATGATGGTACCTGTACCCATCTGAATCTGTATTTTTTATTCCATTGGGTAGTACAATTGCTGGGTCATGGGGGAGTTCTATTTTTAAACTTTATGAGAAACCTCCACACTGTTTTCCAGAGTGGCTGCACTAGTTTGCATTCCTACCAAAATTGTAAGAGGGTTCCTCTTTGTCAGAACTCTCACCAACATTCATTGTTTCCTGTGTAGGTATTTTTGTCAGTTAGGAATGCATCCATTTCTTCAAGATTGCCTGATTTGTTAATATTCAATTGTTCATAATAGTCTCTTATAATTATCTGTATTTCTTCACTGATGGTTGTCATCTCTCCTCTTTCATGGGCCTTCTCTCTTTTCTTTTTGATAGGGGTTTCTTGAACTTATTAATTCATTCTAAGAACTAGCTTCTAGTTTTTTTTTTTATCTTTTCTACTGATTTTTTATTTCTGTATCATTGATTTCTGCTCTAGTCTATATTATTTCTCTTCTCTTGCTGGATTTAGGCTTTATTTTCTGTTCTTTTTCTAGTTCCTTTAGGTGTAAGGTTAGTTGTGTATTTGAGGCTTTTCTTATTTATTGAGAAAGACCTGTATTGCTATCTACTTCCCTCTTAAGACCATCTTAGCTTCATCCCAAAGGTTCTGAAGTGTTGTGCTTTCATTTTCATTTGCTTCCATGTATTTTTAAAATTCTTCTTTAATTTCCTGTTTGACCCATTCATTCTTTAGTAGGATGCTCTTTAACGTTCATGTATTTGTGTTCCTTCCAATTTATTTTGTGTGTGATTGAGATCAAATTTTAAAGCATTCTATTCTAAAAATATACATGGTAACATCTCAATCTTTTTGTACCAGTTGAAACCTGATTTGTGACCTAGTATGTGATCTATTCTGGAGAATGTTCCATGTGCACTCGAGAAGATTGTGCATTGCTTCTGGATGAAATGATCTGAATATACCTGTGAAGTCCATCCTGTTCAGTGTGTCATTCAAAGCCCTTGTTTCCTTCTTAGTCTACTTTAATGATCTCTCCATTGCCGTGAGTGGGGTGCTAAAGTCCTCTACTATTTTTGTAGTATTATCATTGTGTTTCTTTATTTTGTTATTAGGTGGTTTATGTATTTGGCTACTCCCAAGTTAGGGGCATAAACATTTACAATTGTTAGATCTTCTTCCTGGACAGACCCTTTTAATATGATATAGTATCTTTCTTCATCTCTTATTACAGTTGTTGGTTTAAAATCTAGTTTTCCTGATATAAGGATTGCTACTCTAGTTTTCTTTTGATGTCTATTACCTTGACAAATGGTACTCTACCCCCTCAGTTTCAGTCTGGAGGTGACTTTTGGTCTAAAATATCTTGTAAATAATGTATTCATGGGTCTTTTTTTTTTTTTAACCATTCTGACACCTTATGTCTTTTGATTAGAGCATTTAGTCGATTTTCATTCTACATAATTATTAAATGATACTAATTTAGTGCCATTGTATTACCCATAAAGTCACTGTTTCTGTAGATTGTCTCTGTTCCTTTGCTTCTTTCTGGTCTTTCTTACTTTTGGGCCCTCTACTCAAAGAATCTGCTTTAAGATTTCTTGCAGAGCTGATTTAGTGTTCACAAATTCTTCTTTTTCCCCTGGAAACTTCTTATTTTTCCTTCTATTCTGAATGACAGCCTTACTGCATAAAGTATAATTGGTTATATATTTTTTTCCAACTAACCCATTGAATATATTAAGCCAGTCCTTTCTGGTCTGCAGGTAACTGTGGATAGTTCTGTTGCTGACTCATGTTTCTACATTTGTAGGTTAAAGACCTTTTGTCCCAAGCTCTTTTCAGGATTTTCTCTTTATTTTTGAAATTTTCAAACTTTGCTATTATATGTCAAGGTGTTGACCTATTTTTATTGATTTTGAGGAGTATTCTCTATTCCTCCTGGACTTGAATGCCTGTTTCCTTCCCCAGACTGGGGAAGTCCTCAGCTATAATTTGTTCAAATAAACCTCCTGCTCCTCTCTCCCTGTGTTCACCTTCTGAGACCCCAATTATCCATATATTATATTGCTTTATGGGATGGCTGAGTTATTGAAGTCTCCCTTTGTGACTCAGTAGTTGTCTTCTCTTCTTGTCAGCTTCCTTATTTTCTGTCACTTTGTCTTCTATATCACTGGCTCTCACTTCTATCTCATTTATCTTCTCTTTTAGAGCCTCTTTTTGGCACCACATCTCAATAATAGTATTTTTAATTTTGGTCTGATTGAAGTTTAGTTCTTTTATTTCTACAGTAAGGGATTCTCTAGTATCTCCTATGCTTTTTTTTGAGCCCACCTGATCTTTATAATTAGTTAAACTGTAGTTCAGACATTATACTTATATCTGTATTGATTCAATCCCTGGTGGTGAATACTACTCACTACTCCATTTTTTCATTTTGTCCAGAAATGAATAGAATAAAGAAAGAGAAAAAACAACAGTCACAACAACAACAAGATAAAAACCAAAAGCAAACCAGAAAAAAAAAAAGAAAAAATCAAACAAGAAACAAAGTGGAAAAAAAAACACTAGATTTTGTGTGTTTCAGTCTGCTTGTTAAAAGAAACTGGGTCTGTAAAATAAGAAGAAAGAAAAAAAAAGAAAAGGAAACAAAAATAAAATTAGATATGATTGATTTTGCAGGTATTCAGAATATTTTGATAACTAGCTGAATTCCAGGGACCAATATTAGGGTCCCCTACTCCTCTGTCATCTTAATTGAAAGTAGTTCTTATAGGCTACAGTTCTGGTTGCAAAGGATGACATTATTTTTTAGGTTAAAATCCCATCAAATTAGCGTTTTTTTTTAAGTTAAGTCCAAAGCAATTTAAGGCTATTCTCCCATCTTTCCTGGGTTGTTTTTAAGTTCCAAGAAATTAATAAGGTGGCCCATTTCATGTAGGAGGATGTACCTAGTCCATAGTGATTGACATCTGTGCCGACTGACTTCTACTGAAAAGTGTGGAACCTCAACCAACATCTATTCATTGGTCTGAACAAATCCCTGGAGTTCTAGGTCTGACCATAATACCTCTGAGCCTTACCTCGATGTTACTATCATACACTTTAGAGAGAGTAGGTTCAATTACATACAGAAAGTAGGATCCATTAGCCTAATATAGGCCCATTTGTACTAAGTACCCCATTCCAGCAAGTCTACTCTCTCATGCACCTCTTAAGAAAACAGTGAGAAGCAAGATAAAAGTATAATTTTCTCAGCTGCATAAATGCATCTGGAGGTTTCTGATGCTCCATTCCTTAGAGGGACCAGGTTGACACTTTTTTCAGTGACCCTCACCAGTTTATATCTCTTACTTCCCTCTCTCTATCTCCATCTCTAGATGGATAACTCCCACCACTAGAGTAGGATAACTAATTCTTATGTCTTCATTCATTCTTTCTAATCGAGAAACTATTGAATTTATCCTGATTATTAGTACTCAAAAGCGTATTTTGAAAATCAGAATCCAAAAACTAACTCTTGTCGTGTGTTATTCTTCCGTGGCCTCCTTTTCAAGAGTTAGGTAATATTTCACAAATGTTATCTAAAAAGGAGAGAGGGTGCAGGACAACAGGAATTAAAGGGACTAAAACTGACTTGTCCAATATTAAAATATTGCCATAATATGAATGTTTAGAAAAAAATAGAATATTCCCCCTTTACTACTCTCACTTCTACCTTATTCTTTTCTCCTACCAGAGATAACCAGTGTTAACTATTTTGATATATTTATGATACTTTCCTATGCCTTTTAAGATATATATGGATACATAGTTTTCTTACTCTAAGTGGAAAAATACAATACATATGCTTCTGAAACTTAAGATTTTTACTTAGTAGTATATGAATCATTTTTATATGCTAGTTCATGTAGGCTGATATCATACTATTTAATGGTTCCTTATGTATAATATGGATGTACTACAACTTAGTCATTTGCATATTGAGGGACACTTAATTAATTCCAGATTTTTATGGTCCAAATAATAGTGCTGTCTTCTAAGGATCCTGGAAGTTTATGGCCTCAGTGCACATCTCCCATTATAATTTTTATTTGCAGAAGCACAACAAAAAATTGGCATGCTTTTTGGTCTTATTATAGTACACATTTGAGGCTACATGTTCTTCTGAGATTTACAGAAGTAAGGGCTGGCATGGGATTTAATCTTCCATGCTACCAAAAGAGGGACAGTATTCTAGAAGTGGAAAAGAAAGACAACCTCAAGGTGTCTGTAAGATAACTGATAAGGAAGAACCTCCCAGAAAGAAAAGCCAGGCAACAAGAAAGGCAATGGACAAGGGAATGAATGTGTCCAAGATTAAAGAAACATGAGCCAGCCCTCCAATATTATTTCACAATTAGGAAAGAGAATTGTTACAATTTCTACTCAATAAGATCTTATAATTTTTATGGACCTTTTTTTTTTGTTGTTTATTTGTTTTCCACATTTGTGCTTTAGTGCAAGGATATTGTTTCTTTTCCTCCATTGTATATTGTGTGTGTACAGATAACTTGTCTATTCGTATATTGGTCACTGCTACAGGAAACCACATCCAGACAAGATGGCAATAGCTTCTCATTATTCAGATATTTTGAGCTTGATGCAAGTGTGTTTCTTGAGGACAGGGGTGAAGATATTGATGTGTGGGGGAGGGTACACATTTAGATGGTCAATAGAGTGGAATGTTGAAAAAAAAACCTACAAATCCTCCAATATCCATTTTAACCTTCTTTCTTAGTAGTTAAACAGTATTAAAACTAAATTGTGACTAATTTAATGGAGATCAGAGGTAACTTATGCAAAATATGAATCATATATTTAGAGGGAAGAGAGAAGCTCTCCCCTTTTCTATTTCTTCCTGCCACCTGGACTTTAAATATGATAGTAAATACTGGTGATTCTAATTTGTACCATGAGATGTAAGTGATGTTTTGAGAATGTTAGAGCAATAAAATACAAGAAGCATGGGTCTCTTGCACTGTTGAACTGACATACCTACATTTGATTACCTACCTTGATTTTTATATGAAAAAAAAATAAACTTACATCATATTTAGGTAACTCTTTGCATGTTCCTTTTGTTACAGAAACCTAATCTATTTCCTAGCTAATATACACAAAAAAACCAGAAGACAGTAAAATAATGATTAAGGGGAAAAGATCAATGAATCCTGAAATAAGCTAAAATATCATTCATCTGATGGGGAAAGTGAAAAAAATGTGTACATATATAGTATGAGATACTTGGTCTCCTCCATTTAAGGAAAATATTTGAGTAAGTACCCTAAACAAATATAAACAGAATGTTAAGTGTTCTTAAGCTAACTTTATGATGAAGAGTATAAGAAAAGAGTAGTTAGCAATCAATCTTATAATGTGTGTATATATAATTAGTGTTAAGTGAGTAATGATACTATACTGTCAAAAATATTTAAATGTTAATTAAATATTGTTGTAACAGAAGAGTCATGAAAATGATGTAAGGAAAACAATGATTGCCTGGAATTAAAATGTCTAAAACTCTTTGCAGACACTGTAGTGGTTATTTTTGTTGTTCTTGTTGCTATTGGCGGATGATGTGACTGATGGGAGTTTGTGTCAGAAATCAGAGAAAGATGAATCTTGGGTAATAAGGAAGTTTAAGTGAGCAATTTAGTCTATGGGTGAGTGGAGGGTTATGGGTAATTAGAGCATCTTGGCAAAAATATGGTTATTAGATATCAATTAAGAGTAACAGAAAATTAATGTTGTGAGACATGAAAATGAAGCCATTATCAATATAGAATTTTTGTAAAAAGCTACTAGAACTTTCAAAATAACACTGGGGGAGATGGGAATAAATGAAAGCTGACAAAACTAGAAAAGTTAAGTAAGGGGGAAAGTGAGCCAAAGAAAGAAAGTCAGACAAGAGGAAATGACAATAAGATACAATAAAGATTAAGTAAGATAGAAGTATTAGCCAAGTCTCAGTTATCAACATAAATGTAAACAAATGAGGAACCTGGGGGGCTTAGTTGGTTAAGTGTCTGCTTTCAGCTCAGATCATGATCTTGGGGTCCTAGGTTCAAGTCCCACATGTCATCAGGCTTCCCACTCAAACCTGCTTCTCCCTCTCCCTCTGCCTGCCACTCACTCCCCTTACTTGTTCATGCTTTCTTTGTCAAATAAATAAATAAAAATACTTTTAGAAAATGTGAGAAACTGAATTCTCCAAGCAAAAGAGATCTTTAATATTGGATTAAGACACAAACTATGCTGCTTATGAGAACCGTACTTTCTAAAAAAAAAAAAAAAAAGATGAAAAAGAGAATTTAAAAATAAAAATGGTTTGACATACTAAGTGAAAAATATATTGTTGGTAAAAATAAAGTTAAATGATAAAACCATTATGTAGGACAAAGGGGTATAATATTACTCTGGTTATATATTGCTACTTAACAAGCCTCCTGAAACAGTGACTTCAAACAATCATTTTATTATATTTCATGATTTTCTAGGTCAGGAATTTGAGAAGGACTTTGATTAGGTAGTTTCTGATCTACCTGAAGCCTGCTATGGATCTGAGACTGGAAGATCCCTTACAAGAAGACTTCTTCACTTATGTGTGGCACCTAATTACTCCTTGGTCTCACTATTTTTCATACTCTCATACTTCTCAGTAACCTGATTTATTCTTGATAAGTCTCAGTTGTTGAGGTTTTGCCAAAAATTGTCAGTGTTCTAAAGGGAAGGATAACAGTCAGCACCTAATTTCAGGCTGATTTCAAGCAGACTCACCAGCAGCAGCTTGTAAAGTATGCAAACATATACAGTCCTTTGGAACAACAGTTATAACTCCTACTGGTCTTCAGACCAGGCAAATTAAAGGTGGCCCTTAGACAACAGTTGCAAAAACTGGGGCTCCTGATGAGTTTATAAGCTCCTTTCTGAGAGGTACCAGCAAGCTCTAGGGAGGCCTAGGGAGAATGCAAAACAGGTGTCCCTTGACTATAGAGTTGAGGGTCCATATCTGGGCTCTCTATTTTGTTCCATTGATCTATGTGTCTGTTTTTGTGCCAGTACCATCTTGTCTTGGTAATCACAGCTTTATAATATAGCTTAAAATTAGTCAAGGTGAGGGACGCCTGGGTGGCTCAGTGAGTTAAGCCACTGTCTTCGGCTCAGGTCATGATCCCAGGGTCCTGGGATCAAGCCCCAAGTCGGGCTCTCTGCTCAGCAGGGAGCCTGCTTCCTCCTTTCTCTCTGCCTGCCTCTCTGCCTGCTTGTCATCTCTCTCTGTCAAATAAATAAATAAATAAAATCTTTAAAAAAAATTAGTCAAGGTGATGCACCCAGCTTTGTTTTGTTTTTCAACATTTCCTTGGTGATTGAGGATCTTTTTATTGTTTCATACAAATTTCAGGATTGTTTGTTCCAGCACTTTGAAAAATGTTAATGGTATTTTTATCAAGATGGCATTGAAAGTATAGATTGGGGGTGCCTGGGTGGCTCAGGGGGTTGGAGCCTCTGCCTTCAGCTCAGGTCATGATCTCAGGGTCCTGGGACCGAGCCCCACATGAGGCTCTTTGCTCAGCGGGGAGCCTGCTCCCCGCCCTGCCCCTGCCTGCCTCTCTACCTACTTGTGATCTCTGTCTGTCAAATAAATAAATAAAATCCTTTAAAAAAAAAAGAAAGTATAGATTGCTTTGGGCAGCATGGACATTTTCACAATGTTTATTCTTCTGATCCATGAGCATGGAAGGTTTTTCCATCTTTTTGTGTTTGTTTGTTTTTTTTTTTAATTTCTTTCATGAGTGTTCTGTAGTTCCTAGAGTATAGATCCTTTAGCTCTTTGCTTAGGTTTATTCCAAGTTATCTTATGGTTTTTGGTGCTGCTGTAAATGGAACTGATTCTCTAACTTCTCTTTCTACGGTTTCATTGTTAGCATATAGGAATGCAACTGTTTCTATGCTTTGATTTTGTATCCTGACACATTGCTGAATTGCTGTATGAGTTCTAGTAATTTAGGGGTGGAACCTTTTCAGTTTTCCACACAAAATATCATGTCATCTGTGAAGAGAGAGAGTTTGGCTCTTTCTTTGCCAATTTGAATACCTTTTATTTCTTTTTGTTGTCTGATTGCTATTGCTAGGACTTCTAGTACTATGTTGAACAGTAATGGCAAGAGTGGGAATCCTTGTCGTGTTCCTGATCTCAAAAGGAAGGCTGTCAGCTTTTCCCCTGTTGAGAATTATGTTTGCTGTTCATTTTTGAAAGATGGATTTTATGAAATGGAGGAATGTTCCCTTTATCCCTATACTCTGAAGAATTTTGATTAGGAAAGGATGCTCTATTTTGTCAAATGCTTTTTCTGCACGAATTGAGAGGACCATGTGGTTCTTCCCTCTTCTCTTATTGATTTGTTCTATCACAATGATTGATTTGTGAATGTTGAACTTCCACCCTTGCATCCCAGGGATAAATCCCACCTGGTTATGATGGATAATCCTCTTACTGTACTGTTGGATCCTATTAGCTAGGATCATATTGATAATTTTTTGTCCATATTCCTCAGGGATATTGGTCTGAAGTTCTCCTTTTTAATGGGACCTTTGTCTGGTTTAACCTTTGACAAAGTAGGAAAAGTATCCAAAGGAAAAAGGACAGTCTCTTCAATAAATGGTGCTGGGAAAACTGGACAGCTATATACAGAACAATGAAACTCGACCATTTGCTTACACCATACACAAAGATAAACTCTAAATGGATGAAAGACCTCAACGTGAGACAGGAATCCATCAAAATCTCAGAGGAGAACATCAGTAGTAACCACTTCAACATCGGCCACAGCAACTTCTTTCAAGACACACCTCCACAGGCAAGGAAAACAAAAGCAATAATAAACTTTTGGGACTTCATCAACATAAAATTCTTCTGTACATCGAAGGAAACAGTCAACAAAACAAAGTGGCAACCCACAGAATGGGAGAAGATATCTTCAAATGACACTACAGATAAAGGACTGATATCCAAGATCTATAAAGAACTTTTCAAACTCAACACCCAAATAACAAATAATCCAGTCAAAAGATGATCAGAAGACATGAACAGACACTTCTCCAAAGAAGACATACTAATGGCTAATAGACACATGAAAAGATATTCATCATGATTAGCCATCAGGAAAATTCAAATGAAAACCACATTGGGATAACATCTTACACCAGTTAGAATGGCAAAAATTGACAAGGCAAGGAACAACAAATGTTGGTGAGGATGTGGAGAAAGAGGAACTCTCTTACACTGTTGGTAGGAATGAAAGTTGCTGTGGCCACTTTGGAAAACAGTTTGAAGGTTCCTCAAAAAATTAAAAATAGAGCTACCCTATGATGCAGTGATTGCACTATCATATTTACCCCAAATATACCAATGCAGTGAAAAGAAGAGCCATATGCACCCCAATGTTCATAGTAGCAATGTCCAGAATGGATAAACTGTGGAAATAGCTGAGATGCCCTTCAACATACAAATGGATAAAGATGATGTGGTCCATATACACAATGGAATATTACTCAACCATCAGAAAGGGTGAATACCCAACATTTGCATCAAAATGATGGAGGTGTTTATGCTAAGTGAACTAAGTCAAGCAGAGAAAGTCAATTATCATATGGTTTCTCTTACTTGTGGAACATAAGGAATAGCATGGAGGATATTAGGAGAAAGAAGGGAAAGATTAAGAGGGGAGATATTAGGGGGAAATGAACCAAGAGAGACTGTGGACTCCAAGAATCAAACAGAGTTTTAGAGGGCAGAGAGGTAGGAGGATTGGTTGGCCCAGTGATGGGTATTAAGGAGGGCACATATTGCATGGAGCACTGGGCGTTATACACTGACAATGAATCTTGGAACACTACATCAAAAACTAATGAGGTACTCTATGGTGACTAATAGAATACAATAAAAAATTAAAAAAAAAAAAAAGATGTCCTTTGGCCTATATTCTCTAAAAGCTCCTCTGTAACATCTAGACATTATTAACCTGAAATCCGACCCTCAGGCTGAGCTCCAGGACAAGTTAATAGGCCCTTTTCACAGGATGACTGGGGATGTGTTTGAGTCTGCTCTGTCATGCCCTAGAGTGGGTAGCCTTCCAAGAACTGCTTTGCCATTTGTTTTGGTCCCATAGTGCTCAGCAATATAAGTGCTCCTGGTCTCAGAGCCAGGTGTTTAAGCGGTGTCCCCTTTGTGGAATACATGAGTCTGCTGGCTTCTTCATAAGCTCTTGGGAGCCCAGGGCTGGGGCAGACCTATCAGTTTCAGCAGGAACACCAAGGAGCTTGGGGCCAAGGCAGGCCTGCAAGCTTCAGCTGTGCCATGGGGGAGCCTGGGTCCAGGCTGGCCTGCTGGCTTCAGTGGAACTGTGGAGGTAACCAAGACATGAGAGTCCTGTTGGCTTTGACAAGGTTGTGGGAGCATGTGGAAGCAGGCCAACCCAGCCAGCTTCAGCAGGGCTTCAAGGGAGCCCGGGGTCAGTTGCAAGCCCACTGGCTGCAGCAGGGTGACAGGGAACCCTGGGCCAGAGTGATCATGTGAATTTCAGCAGTAATAAAGGTGTGCCTGGGTGGGGAGCAATTCCACTGGCTTCAGGGGGCCTGTGGGGGACTCACAAAGGGAGAGCACATCTGCAGACTTTATCTATGTCATCAGGGCTGGGCGAAAAGCTTGGCTGTGGGACACTAACAAAGTAGATCAAGAACAAAAATTGCCACCAGCAAATGCATTCTTCCTTGGTGAAACTCCAACCAGAGCCCCACGTCTCTGGTGGATTCTTTAAGATTAGCTAATGAATCTTCTTTGTGTATAGTCTAGGTGCGACGCTTTTCTTTTCTTTTCTTTTTTCCTTTCCTTTCCTTTCCTTTCCTTTCCTTTCCTTTCCTTTCCTTCCCTTCCCTTCCCTTCCCTTCCCTTCCCTTCCCTTCCCTTTTCTTTCTTTCTTTCTTTCTGTCTTTCTTTCTTTCTTTCTTTCTTTCTTTCTTTCTTTTCTTTCTTCTTTCTTTCGAGGTAGAGAATCTTAAGCAGGCTCCACACCCAGCACAGAGCCTGACTCAAGACTTGATCGCACAATCCTGAGATCAGACCTGAGCCAAAATAAGAGTCTGATGCTGAACTAACTGAGCCACCCAGGTGCCCCTATGGGCTTTTCAAACTAGTACTTCTCTGCTGAATCCCAGGGTGAGGGAGCCCTTTAAGAGCAGACTTTCCATTCCCCCTAGCCTTTTAGGTCTCTGGGAAATAAGTCTCATTGGTTTTCAGAGCCAGAAATTTGGGGGACTCATTTCTCCAGGGTATGCCCCCAAAGTTTGGGTGCCCGATGTGGGGTATGACCCCTTCACTCCTCAGGGAGAATCTCTGTATTTGTGAGATTTCCCCCTTATTGTGGATTGCACTGTTGTGGTGCGGTTTTTGGTGAGATGCAATTCTTCCTCTCCTCTCTCAGTGTGGCCCTTTTATTCTCTGTTGTGGAGAAGCTTTTCTGCTAGTTTTCGGGTCTTTTTCACAGGGAATTGATTCATGTGTAGCTGTAGATTTGGTGTGTTTATGAGAGGAGGTCAGTTCAGGATCTTCCTATGCCACCATCTTGAACTACTTTTCAATGTGTTCCATGTCATGTTTAAGAAATACTTCTTTGCTCCAGAGTCACAAATTTATTCTGCTATAGGGCCTTCAAAAATTGTATACATTTGCAATTCTCATTTATATATTTTTTTCATTTATATTTTTAATCTACTTAAAATTGGGTTTTGTGAGATCAAATTTCATAATCTTTACATATGAATAACTATTTGTCCCAGCACTATTTACTGAAAAGTCTATCCTTCTCTCTATGATATGCAGTGTCTACTCTGTCCTGAATCTGTTTCCTATGGGTTATATGTGTGAGATAGATCTAATGAAAGTTGTGCAGGATGTGTATTCTCTTCCACTGAAAAGTTTGTCATTCCTGTGTTAACACAACATTGTAGTTCCTATAGATTTATTATAGCACATGGTTTATAATGTTTGTTTTGATGATCTTGAAAATGGTATGTTTTCAAATTAAAATTTCAAACTGCTTGTTGTTGGAGTATAGAGATACAATTGACTTCCACATACTCATTTTGCACCCAGCAACTTAGCTAAACTATTTTTATTAATTCCAAAGATTTGTCATTGTTACCTTTATTTTAGATAAGCAATTGTGTTTAAATAACTACAGCTTTCCTTAATTTTAATCCTTTGACTTTTAATTTCTTTTTACTTTACTGCTCTTGCTAGGATATCTTCTATTTACTATAATTTAATTGGTAGTATTTGGAACACTTTTTTTCCTTATCTTCAAAGGAAAGTATTTTTACCATTATATATAATTTTACCAGTTTTTTTGTTCTAGGTTTTTTTTTTTTTTTTAGCTGTAGGGTTTTTCATTTTTTATACCCATTTATCAGATTATGTAAATTTGTTCTTATTCCTAGTCTACAAATAGGTTTTCTTTTGTTTAAATTTTATAAATGAACATTGAATCTTATCAAAAGCCCTTCCTACAACTAAACTGTTTCTAGATTCATTGAGATGTTGTTATGACTTTTTTCTCTAATTAATTAATGTGGGTAATAATAATAATTGATGTCTAATATTAAACCAATTCTATTTTCCTGAATGATTTAAATTGATCATGATGATCTTTTCTTACACTTTGCTGTATTTGATTTGCAAATGTTTTGTTTAGAATTTTTTCATCTATACTCATTAATAATATTTACCTGAAATTTATTTTTCCTACCTTCTTTGTCATGTTTTGGAATTGAGGCTATCCTACCCTTAATATGACTAGAGAGATATAAAGTGTTGTTTCTACTCACACTAACACGTCTGACACCAAATGTGTGGGTTTTCCACATCAAACAATTTTCAAATTCTCTGCAGACTTCAAGTGTCCTACAAGTCAAATAAATTCTGATACTAACTACATGGAGTTAATGTAGACCCCATAGTTGGGAATTCAGTCTTTCAAGACTGACCACACCCTGTTCAGATGCCAATTGTAGTTAGTGGATCCCCAGGTTCCTTACACTCTTATTCAACTTGATTATAAATTGGGGTTCCCACACCCATCTTCTCAGGTTTGATAATTTGCTAAAGACTCATGGAAACCAGGGAAAACACTTCACTATTACTGGTTTATTATGAAGGATACAATTTAGGGGCAGCCAAATGGAAGAAGTGATTAGAGCAATGCATGGGGGAAGACACCCAGAGCTTCCATGCCCTTTTTGGTGTGTTATCTTCCCATAACCTCAATGTGCTCAATAATGTAAAAGCTCATCATCAAATCTTGTTCAAGGGTTTCTATAGAGCTTAGACTTCATCCCCTCCTCTTCCTGGAGATTGGTGGGTTCGGCCAAAAGTTCAAAAGCTGATCATCAAGTCTTGTTTGAGTCTCAATAAAGCTTTATCTTCAGCTCCTCCTTCTTTTCCTGGAGATTGGTGGATTGGGCCAAAAGTTCAAACCCTCAAATTATAACAGCACTGTAGCTGGTCTTAAGGGCTAACTTAAAGTTAGCACACTCTTTGCTTGCGTGCTGACTGACTAAAGGTCCTTGATGTGTAATAGAACTAATTTACTTTCTTTGAGATTTGCAGACAACTGGCCTTTGAGAATAAAGGACCAAAATGTCCCCAGGCCACAAAGGGCAGCAAGTCTGTTTGAAGCTCCCTTAGCTTTCTGATTAGCCAAGGAATCATTTAGCAAAATGTTTTTCATTTTTAAGGTCACACAAATGACTTTACTGACCTACCTTTGCATATCTGTAGACCTTGCCTTTCTTTCCAGAAAGAACAGAGTACGCTTGAACAATCCATGGGTACCAAGAATCCAGATCTTCTTGTACAACATCCCTGGGCACCAAGGAGCTAGAACTTCTTGCACAATCTCTGAGCAGAGATAACTCTGTAGTTGACATTATTGAGTCTACATGTAATCAAGAAATGTCACAGGGTATCTGGGTGGCTCAGTCAGTTAAGTGTCTACCTTGGGCTCAAGTCATGATCCCAGGATCCTGGGATTGACTTCTGCATCAGGCTCCCTGCTCAGTGGGGAGTCTGCTTCTTCCTCTACTTCTCCTCTGATCTTTCTCTCTTTCTGACAAATAAATAATTAAGATATTAAAAAAATGTTATAGACCACAGCACTCTCTTAATTGATTAACTCCTTTAAAAATCTCTGGGACAGGCAGAATCCTGGGACTTGGCCTTAGTCAAGAGTCTGCCATTTCCCCGTGTGGCCAGCCTCCTGAGGAAAACTCATGTTCCTTTCCAATCAAAGTACATCTCTTGAGTACTTGTCTTTTGAGTGATCAGCTGCCAAAGGAGTTTATGGTGACCAGCCCCTCTTGCAACTATCTAAGGGCCCCACCTTAAGTCACCTTAGCATAAACTTGAATGTGTTTAAAAGGGCTCATTATGAATAACAAAAAATATTCCTATCACTCAGGGAATTCCAAGTTTTAGGAGCTCTATGTCAGGAATAGAGGATGAGGATCAAATATATTTCCGATTATACTATAAGAATATAGTTGTCGCAAATTATATATATTTTTCCTCAAATGTTTGTTAGAACTGTCTAGTAAAATTGTCTGATCTATGGTATTTGTGGTGGGGGTGGGGAGGAAAATTTAAACAACAGATTTAATATCTCTAATTGTTATAAAACTATTTAGATATTGTTTCTAGTTTATTCCATTTCAATAAGCTGTATATTTTTAAGAATTTATTCATGTCATCTAAATTTTCAAATTCTAGCATAAACACAATATCTTATTATCTTTTAATGTTTTGCATCTGTAACTATTACACTTCTTCATTCTTATAATTGTTTCTTTGTTTCTTTTGTGTATCTTGCCAGAGCTTGTTCATATTAGTCTTTTCAACAATCTTTGACTTTGCTGATAATCTATGTATTTAGTTCATTTTATTAATTTCAACTATCTTTAATTTTTCCTTTCTTCTACTTTGGCTTTATTCTGTTGCTCTTTTTCTAACTTCTTAAATTGAATGGTTAGTTCATTAAATTTTAACCTTACTTTTTCTTCTAATATAAGCATTTAAGAATATAGAATTTGCTCTAACAATTTCCTTAAATATGTTTCACAATTTTTATGTGTAACATTGTTATCATTATCAAAATCTAAATATATTCTATTATCCATTATTATCTTCTTTTACCAATGAGTTCTTTAGAATTATGTTTCTTTTCTTTTTTCAAAGATTTTATTTATTTATTTGACAGAGAGAGAGAGACAGTGAGAGAGGGAACATGAGCAAGAGTAGTGGGAGAGGGAGTAGTAGGGTTCCCACTGAACATGGAGCCTGATATGGGGCTTAATCCCAGGACCCTGGGATCATGACCTGAGTGGAAGGCAGATGCTTAACAACTGAGCTACCCAGGCACCTGAATTATGTTTCTTGATTTCTAAATTCATGAGGAATTTTCTAGCATACATGGAATTATAGTTTTAAAAATATATTACAAATATTAACTAAAGTTTGTTGGTGCTAGAGAATATGGCCTGTATAGTATTAATGCTTTAAAAATTACCAATATGTGATCACTTTTAAGAAATATTCCATGTGGGGCGCCTGGGTGGCTCAGTGGGTTAAGCCTCTGCCTTCGGCTCAGGTCATGATCTCAGGGTCCTGGGATCCCCCCACATCGGGCTCTCTGCTCAGCAGGGAGCCTGCTTCCCCCCTCTCTCTCTGCCTGGCTCTCTGTCAGCTTGTGATCTCTCTCTCTGTCAAATAAATAAATAAAATATTAAAAAAAAAAGAAATATTCCATGTAGTATTGAAAATAATGCATACTCAGCAATTTTGTATGTACATATTGCATATTTATATATGTATATATATGTAATTACAGATGTGTGTATAAATATATACACATATACATTAGCTATATAAAAACATACATACACACACATATACGGGTAGACATATATATATATACACACACTGTTTTTTATATAGGTGTAGATATAGATGCAGGTATAAATAAATTGATATGTATATCTTTTTTTATTTTTATGTTTTTAAAGATTTTATTTATTTATTTGACAGAGATCACAAGTAGGTGGAGAGGCAGGCAGAGAGAGAGAAGAGGAAGCAGGCTCCCTGCTGAGAAGAGAGCCCGATGTGGGGGGATCCCAGGACCCTGGGATCATGACCTGAGCTAAATGCAGAGGATTTAACCCACTAAGCCACCCAGGTGCCCTGATATGTATATCTTTTTGCATATAATTGTCAATTATGTTGATCAAAACTTTCATATCATTACTCATATTTGACTTCCTTGTTCTATTTTATTGCGAGTTAAGTTAAAATCACTCACAGTCAAGATAGGTTTATTATTCTTTGTATTTGTCAATGTTTGTTGTAAATATTTTGGTAGAATTTTAAAAGGTTTACCCTATTTCATCTATTTTAAGTTTTACAATTCTTCCTTATTTTCACATTTCTGAAATCAATATCTATCTGATAATTGATGGTGTCTACAATAATGATTAACTACATTCTTTTAATTTAGCACATATCTACGTATCCTACAATTTATGTAACTCTTGATCTGATGAAATATGATGTGTAATCACTGTAAGCTGAAGCTTCTTTCAGTATAAAGTGGTCTTTATGTTCAATAATGCTTTTGTTTATCTTTTTGTTTGCTAGGACTATAGCTATACAATATTCTTGCTGGTTAACATTTGTTTGGATATATTGTTTTCCTTATGTTGTATATACGTATCTTATAATTAGTCTTAAAATTTAATCTGAGATTCTTTATTCTTTTAATTACATGGAATATTGAGTCATTTTTTATTGTAATGCTGATATTTTTGGATTTTCCACATCTTATTTTATGCTTTTTAATTGTTTTTTTTCAGTTTCTTTTTTGTTGTTTCTTTTTAAGTTATTATCCATGTTTCTTTTTGCATTTTGTCACTCTACTAGGAAGTTAAATTCTCTCTGTTTACTTCTTTCATTGCTATACTGGAGAATTTTAAAGCTAATCTTGACTTTAAAGATTAGTCATTGAAAATAAAAAGATAATAAGGAAAATAAAAAGATTAGTCATTATCTTTACCATTCACCTGAAAGATATGAGGACCTTAGAGCATCATAATTTTATGACCCACTACTGATATATTTGAATTTTGTCACATATGTTAGATTTGTCTCTCTTTTAAACACACAAGATATTGTTGTTATCACTGTTATTGTGGTTGTTGTTTTATACAATTATTATGTATTTTGATTTATCAGTATATTTATAACTTCTTTCATTCTCATTTCTTATTGTTTCTCAGACACTCTCACTGGGTTTATTTTACTTATGCTGGAAGAACATTCTTTACATTTTCCTTTATATGGATCTCTTGGAAACAAACTTATTTTTTGTTTGTTAAAAATATGTTTATTCTGATTTTCAGATTTCTTTGCTAGATATAATATGCTGAGTGGATGGATTTTGTTTGTTTCATTGTTCTCTCAGCACAACAAAGATACAAATCCGTTCTCACCTTGTGTTTGAAAAGTTAGCTAGAGGCAAGCAAGATGATGGAGGTGTAGTCCCCTGAATTTAAAGATTTTGAACACCCACAAAATCAGACTGAGGTGTAAGAATATATATCTGGATCTCTACAAGAAGAAAAGTGACCACCTTTTGCAAGGTAGAACATGCAGAGTCATGACTCTGAGAGCAGATAGTGGAAAATAAACATAAGGGGGAGAGAGCTTCTGTAAACTGGTCCTAGAAAGTTATATAACACTGGAGCTTAAAATCAGAACCATTAGAAATCTCTAGTGAGAGACATCCCTCTCTTAAAGGGGCTCTGGAAATGAAAAGGCAGAATTCTAGACAGGGCATTGTGGTCTTGGGATATGAAGGGCCATAGAACATAAGGTGCTTCCTGGGCCAGCAGAGTGCCCCAGCAGTGGAGCCAGGAAGCAGGTTATGGTCAGTGAACCCATGAAGGGTCTCAGCTCAGATTGCCATAAACCAAGAGCTGGGCCTGTCAGTAACCACTCTTTTTTCCTGAGCAGCCTGAAATATCTGGAAACTGCGCCTGACCAGATAAAAACTCATAGGGTGGTAGCAGCCTGGAAAGGGCTTCAGAAAAGCACCCAGACATGATACAGAAGCTTCAGGTGCCAGCACAAGCCTGTGGCCACTCAGTTTTAGAATCACAAAGGACAGTGACACTCCCGGTTCCCTGGGACTACCTTTTAGAGGGTTGCAGTGTGCAGGCACCATGGGAGGCTGCAGTTTTCCCTTGGGCATACAGAAGTGGAGACTCTTTGTCCTAGAGGGTTTATTAAGGAGAGAAGACTGATTTTTCTGCTCTGGGCCAGATTTAGGGTACAGCCATTTTTGCTCTGATCCTCTGAAGAAGCATGGGAAACATCCAGGGAAAAAAGGCTACACAGAAGACTGATTTCCACTGAGCCTAACTCCCTGACAGGGAGTGGGTCAACTCCAGCCAGGCATGGTTATCTGAGACACAGCACACAGGCCCCTCCCCCAGAAGACAGGCTGGAAGAACAGGTGAATGACAACTCTATGGATTCCGTAATACTTTAAATCCCAACACCAAGGGAAAGCCTCATGACTTTATTTTCCAGATAAAACACTCCTTTATCTTTTTTCTTTTGCTTTTGCTTTTTCTGTTTTTTTTTAATTTTTCCTCATTTCAAGTAGATGTTTATTGTATCAACTTATATTTCATAGTCACTTTTTAACTTGTATTTTTTCACAGTTATATTTTTTATAGATACATGCCTCATTTTAGTCCTTTTTTTTCACTCAATTTTACCTTTATACATATGTAGGTTTTATTTTCTTTGTAATTTTGGGATGTGGCATACTCTAACACAGAGACCAAAATACACCCAGGAACAACTGGAACACCCTGCTTTATTCACATTGAGAGATTATAGTCACCATTCACCTCCTCCTTTTCTTCCTTTTCATTTTTCTATTTTCATTTTTAAATTTTATTCTTGTGCTTCATTTTGACTTTGCTTTTCAATGGTGGTTTCTGACCACTCCAGATTTTGCCAGGGTGCATCTTGCTTGGGTCATGGTTGATATTCTGGACCTTGCTCATTAACTCAACCATCCCTTGACAGAATGACTAGGAGGAGGAACTCTCAACAAAGAAAGAACCAGAGACTACATTCTGTGTCCCAAAACTAATGGATATGGATACAAGCAAGATGTCAGAAATAGAATTCAGGGTAGCAATCATAAAATAAAAGCCAGGCTTGAAAAAAAGAATTAGTGACAATGTAGAATCTCTAAGGGCACAAATTAAATCTAAAAAGGCTAGACTAAGAATGCTATGAATGAGATATAGTCTAAAATAGATACTCTAACAGCCAGGGGAAATGAGAAGAGAGAGACTAAGTAATCAAGAATATAAGCTGATGGAAAGGAAAGAAGTTGAGGAAAACAGAAATGGGCAGTTAGTGGCACATGAAAAAAAAGGTTTGGAAAGATTAATGATGCCATGAAATGTTCCAATGTCAGAATTATTGGCATCCCTCAAGGAGTGGAGAGAGAGAAAAAGAGAGAAGTAGAAGGTATGTTTGAGAAAATTCTAGCTGAGAACTTCCCTAATAAGGGGGAGGAAACAAGCATTTGAGTCCAAGAGGCATAGTGGACCCCTCCCCCAATCAATAAAAACTAGATCAACACTCTGACATATAATCCTGAAACTTGCAAATCTTACAGCCAAGGAAAATATCCTAGAAATAAGTAGAGAGATGAGATTCCTTATATATGGAGGGAGAAACATCAGAATAACATCAGACCTGTCCACAGAAACCTGGCACGCTGGAAAGGTTTGGGAAGACATATTTGGGGTACTAAATGAGAAGAAGATGCAGCCAGGAATACTTTATCTAGCAAGGCTCTCATTCAGAATGGATGGAGAGATAAATAGCTTCCAGCACAGGCAGAAACTGAAAGAATATGTGACCACAAAGCCAGTCCTACAAGAAATATTAAGGAAGATTCTCTAAGTAAAGAGAGACCCCAAGAGCCCCATAAATCAGAGAGAAACAGACAATCTGCAGAAACAGGGACTTTGCAGGGAATACAATGGCACTAAATTAATCTTTCAGTAGTTACTCTGAATGTAAATGGGCTGAATGTTCCCATCAAAAGATACAGGGTTTCAGATTACATAAAAAGCAGGACCAATCCATATGCTTTCTACAAGAGATTCATTTTGAAACTAATGAGGGGATAGAGAACAATTTACCACACTAATGGACCTCAAAAGAAAGCTGGGATAACAATCTTCATATCAGACGAATTAAATTTTAAAACAAGGACCATAGAAAGAGATGTAGAAGTATACTATATTATACTTGAAGTGTCTGTCCAACGAGATCTAACAATTATAAATATCTATCCCCTCAACATGGGGTGGCTAATTATATAAACAAATTCATAACCAAAATAAAGAAACATATGGGTAATAATACATTAATAGTAGGAGACTTCAGCACTCCACTCTCAGCAATGGAGAGATCATCTAGGCAGAAGATCAACAAAGAAATAAGATTCTTTTTAAATATTTCATTTATTTATTCATCAGAGAGAGAGAGAAAGAGAGAGCGCACAAGCAGGGAGATTGGCAGGCAGAGGGAGAAAAAGTCTCCCCACTGAACATGGAGCCTTAACATGGACTCAAACTCAGGATCCTGAGATCATGACTTGAGCTGAAGGGAGCTGTTTAACTGACTGAGCTACCCGGTTACCCAAAACAAGAGCTTTGAATGACACATTGGACCAGGTGAACTTTGTAGATATATACAGAACATTTATCCTAAAATAAAACAAAAGGATATTCATTCTTCATGAGTGCACATGGAGGTTTCTCCAGAATAGACAACATACTGGGTCATAAATAAGGTCACAACTGATAACAAAAGATTGATATTATTCCTTGTATAAATTTAGACCACAATGCTTTGAAACTGGGACTCAACCACAAGAAAAAAAAAAAATGGAAGGAACTCAAACGCTTGGAAGCTAAAGAGAATATTGCTAAAGAATGATTGGGTCAACTGGGAAATTAAAGAAGAACTTAAAGAATTCATTGAAAGTAATGAGAATGAAAACATACCAGTTCAAAACCTGTGGGATACTTCAAAGGCAGTCCTAAGAGGAAATGCATAGCCATCCAAGCCTCTCTCAAAAAATTAGAAAAATCCCAAATGCACAAGCTAATCTTATACCTAAAGGACCTGGAGAAAGAACAGCAAACAGCCTAAACCAAACAGGAGAATAAAATAAAAACTATAGCAGAAATCAATGAAATAGAAACAAGAAAATAGTAGAACAGATTAATGAAACTAGAAGCTGGTACTTTGAAAGAATTAATTAGATCAGTATAACTCTGGCCAGACATATCCTAAAGAAAAGAGAAAGGACCCAGATTAATAAAATTGTGAATGGAAGGGGAGAGATCACAACTATTACCAAGAAAATAGAAACATTAGAAATTATTACCAGCAGGGATGCCAGGGTGGCTCAGTCAGTTTGGGGTATGCCTTTGGCTCATTTAATGATCCCAAAGTCCTGGGATTGAGTCCTGTATTGGGCTTCTAGCTTAGCAGGGAGCCTGCTCTCCCACTGCCTGCTGCTCCCGCTGTGTGTGCTCTTTGTCTCTCTGACAAATAAATAAATGAAATTAAAAAAGAAATTATTACCAGCAACTATATGCCAACATATTAAGCAATCTGGTAGAAATGGATGCATTCCTAGAAACTTATAAACTACCAAGACTGAAATAGAAAGAAACAGACAATCTGAACAGACCAATAACCAAAAAAGAAATTGAAGCAGTAATCCAAAACCCCCCCCCAAAAAAAATAAGAGTCCAGGATCATATGGCTTCCCAGGGCAATACTACCAAACATTTAAAGAAGAAATAAGAGCTATATCTATTCTATTGAAGCTGTTTCAAAAAATAGAAATGGAAGGAAAACTTCCAAACTCATTCTATGAGGCCAGCATTACCCTCGTCCCAAAACCAGACAAAGACCCCAACAAAACAGGATTACAGACCAATCTCCCTGATGAACATGGATGTTCAAATACTCAACAAGATTCTAGCTAATAGGATCCAACAGTGGATTTAAAGGATTATTCACTATGACCGGGTAGGATTTATTTCTAGGATGTAAGTGTGGTTCAACATTTACAAATCAAGCAACATGATAGAGCACATTAATAAAATACAAGAACCATATGATTCAACTGATGTAGAAAAAGCATTTGACCAAACACTACATACTTTCCTGATTAAAACTCTTCAAAGTATAGGGATAGAGAGAACATACCTCAATATAATAAAAGCCATCTATGAAAGTCCACAGTCAATATCATTCTCAATGGGGAAAAATTGGAAACTTTCCCCTTAAGGTCAGGAACATTATAGGGATGCCCACTTTCACCATTACTGTTTAACTTAGTACTAGAAATCCTAGCCTCAGCAATCAGAAAACAAAAAGAAATATAAGGCATTCCAGTTGGCAAAGAAGAAGTCAAACTCTCTCTCTTCACATATGACATGATATTTTATGTGGAAAACCCAAAAGACTCCACCTGGAAATCACTCGAAGTCATACAGCAATGTGGCAGAATACAAAATCAATGGACAGAAATCAGTTGCATTTATATACACTAACAATGTACTGAAGAAAGAGAGATTAAGGAACCAATTCCATTTATAACAGCACTAAAACCCATAAGGAATAACCCAGAAATAAACCTAACCTGAAGAGCTAGAGGAGCTATACTTTAGAAGTACAGAACACTTATGAAAGAAATTGAAGAAGACACAAAAAGATGGAAAAATATTCCATGCTCATGGATTGGGAGAATAAACATTATTAAAATGTCTATGCTGCTTAGAGCAATCTACACTTTCAATGAAATCCCTATCAAAATACCATTGACAATTTTTACAGAGCTGGAACAAACAATCCTAAAATTTGTATGGAACCAGAAAAGACCCCAAATCACCAGAGGAATGTTGAAAAAGAAAACCAAAGCTGGGGACATCACAACGTCTGACCTCAAGCTATATTACAAAGCTTTGATCACCAAGTCACCAAGAGAGTGTGGCATTGGTACAAAAACAGACATGGACCAGAATAGAGAGCCCTAAAATGGACCCTCATCTCTATGGTCAACTAATCTTTTATAAACCAGTAAAGAATATCCAATGGGGGGGGAAACAGTCTCTTCAATAAATGGTGCTGGGAAAATTGGACAACTGCATGCAGAAGAATGAAACTAGACCATTCTCTTACACCATACACAAAAATAAACTCAAAACGGATTAAAGATCTAAATGTGAGAGACAAATCCATAAAATCCTAGAGGAGAACATAGGCAGTAATCTCTTTGACATCAGCCACAGTGACTTTTTTCAAGACACATCCATAAAGGCAAGGAAAACAAAAGCAAAAATGAACTTTTGGAACTTCATCAAATTAAAAAGCTTCTTCAGAGCAAAGGAAACAGCCAACCAATCTATGAAGCAACTCCTGGAATGGGAGAAGATATTTGTAAATGACATTATGGATAAAGGGGATAAATGGATGGTATACAAGGTCTATAAAGAACTTCTCAAACTCAGCACCCAAAAAACAAACAATTCAGTCAAGAAATGGGCAGAAAACATGAAGAGACACTTCTCTGAAGAAGACATACAAATGACTAAGAGACACATGAGAAATGTTCAACATCACTAGCCATCAGGGAAATACAAATCAAAACTACAATGAGATATCACCTCACACCTGTCAGAATGGCTAATTTCAACAGCACAAGAAACAACATGTATTGGTGAGAATGTGCAGAAAGGGGAACCCTCTCATACTGTTGGTGGGAATGCAAGCTAGTACAGTCACTCTGGAATACAGTATGAAGGTTCCTCAAAACAATAAAAATAGAACTACCTTATACTCCAGCAATTGCCTTACTAGGTATTTATCCAAAGGACACAAAAATACTGATTCAAAGGTATATATGTACCTTGATGTCTATAGCAGCATTATCAATAATAGCCAAATTACAGAAAGAGCCCGTGTCCATGGACTAATGAACAGATAAGGAAGAGGTGGTATATAAATGCAATGGCATATTACTCAGCCATAAAAATGAATGAAATATTTCCACTTACAATGATACAGATGTAACTGGAGAACATTATGATAAGGAAGACAAGTCAGTCAGAGAAAAACAAATACCATATGATTTTACTCATATGTGGAATTTAAGAAAAAAAAAAACCATGAATACAGGGGGAATAAAATAAATGGCAAACCAAGAAACAGACTCTTAACTATAGAAAACAAACTGAGGGTTACTGAAGGGGAGGTGGATGGGATATGCTTTAAATGGTGATGGGTATTAAGGAAGGCACTTTTGAAGAGCACTGGGTAATATATGGAAGTAATGAATCAGTAGATTCTACATCTGAAGTGAATGTTACACTGTGTATCAGCTAACTGGAGTTTAAATAAAAACTTGAAAGATGAAAAAAAGGGAAATAAGCTTGATATGATTTCAGTTTTTTTAAAGTTATAGTATTTGTTCTGTCTCTTTTTATGTGATTTAACTAGTGAATTTTTCTGTGTGTACTTGAGGAAAATATGTATTCTCTCTCTTTTTTTTTTGGATGGAATGTTTTATATATATAGCTTTGAACTGTGCATTCTAAAGTATGCTTCAAGTAATAAATGTTCTTTTTGACTTTGCAACTAGATAATGAAATTTGTTGAAAATTAAAAAATAAATTTAAAATATTAATTGAATATATAATTTAGGGAAGAATAATTTACATGAAATAAATTTTTCTTTTAATATAGTTAAGACTGTTTAAACTCATTAAATTAAAGGAAATAGAGTAAAAAATTAAGGATTCTATGATTCTTAGGCAGCATTAGTGTGGCAGAAACTGACTGCTAGATCTCAACCAAATATTACCCAAATTCTGTTCATTCTATTGCCTAAATATCTTTCTTATCTTTTCCACTGACTCAGTACTGACCTTCAAAATGTTCTAACTGGTCTCCTTGTTTCTAGTCCTCCTTTCTCCAGCTAACTCTTCACACTGCTACCATAATTATCATTTAAAAGAAAATATAACAAGAAAAAACTGTAATCTTCTTACTCCCCTTCTTAAAATTCTTTGATGACTCTCAATTGCATCTAGGATAAGATTCAAACCACTTAGCCTTGCATTGCAGGATTCTATTATTTTCTTTTCCTTTTTTAAAAAGTTTTGTATTGTTAACATACACTGTTACATTAGTTTCAGATATACAATATAGTGATTCAATATCTCTATGCATTATTCTATACTCACCACAAGTGTAGCTACCAGCTGTCACCATGCAACGTTATTTCAGTATATCATTGACTATACTTCCTAAGCTGTACCTTTTATTTCCATGACTTATTCATTCTATTACTGGAAGCCTACATATCCCACTCCCCTTCTCCCATTTTGCCCAATCTCCTATCCCTTTTCCCTTTGCCAACCATCAGTTTGTGACCTTGGTTTTTGCTTTCTCCTCTCTAGGCCTTTGGGTCTCCATTTATAGCAAGAGGGAGATTTGATAATATATTTTACAAAGGTTTGGCTTGAGGACACTGTACGTTTATAATTTCATAACTATCAGGTGTGTTTGTGAGTGTGTGTATATATGCTTGAGTTTGGATGTGACTCTGTCCCTTGGGCTTCAGTTAACTTATAAAATGAGGATTTTAATCTAGATAATCTCTTTAAGGTTTTTAAATGTCATAATCCAGTGTAGCCCAAGCCTTTTTCCAAAATCAGATCCTAGGTTTTCTCCTCATAGCTTTCTTTTGGGGGGTATCTTTATTGTTCTCCTAATGTTTTCTTATAGTTCAAGGATGCTCTCCCTCTTGCAACTCCCAGAAAAAAACACAAAAACTTTCAGGTCTTGCCTCAGAACTTGGGAGTAGAGTTCCCCTCTGGAAACACTCCTCTCAGTTCCAAAGAGCTATAAAAAAAAAAAAAAAAGCCAGCTGTTTGGAATTTTCTTCCACTACTAATAGTTTTTTTTCAGTTGTCTTGAGAAACTATTCTCCAAATACACTCCTATTAGGTTTATATTAAATGTGATTTAAGTGGAAAATTATCACCCTATCATGCTGGGAAAATCTTTCCAATCTTTCCAGGGAAGAAATACTTTCAGTAACCAGGGCCTCTCCCAGAATTTTCAAGGCAAGAATCTCACCTTGAAGTGGCACTCAGAGATAAACGGCTATGGAGTGAGCACATAATTATCCCCACCTTCTTGGGGAACACAGACATTCAGGACATACTGAGCCTGCAAGGGGACCATCTTCAACAATCTCCCTGCTTTCACACTGGGCAGCCTCTCTTCCAACCCTGAGAGATGAAATCTCTCTTATTTGTAAAGGTCTATGGATATCTTATTCCACTACTTATGCCACAATTTAAATAACTTTAAGGATTCTTAAAGATCATCTATCGGGTCTAACTGCTTTATTGAAGAGATGGGGAGATTGTGGCCTAGAAAAGGAATAGGACTTACCCAAGTTCACATGGTGAATCAGTGACAAAGGCAGCCTTCCCAGCCTGTGGAAGACCAGCAACCATATTGTAGTTTGATTTTTAACTTTTCTCTGCTTCATATTTTTCCCTTTATACCCAGTGCTCTAGTCATCCTGAAAGTTTTTGTTTTTGTGTGAGTGCCCAATTTTTGGATACAAGGATAACTATCAGAGAGGGGGACCTATCCCTTTCTTTAGTCTTGTTCAAAGCACTTGCCAGCCACACCTGATTCTTCTTGGGGCCTTGGTTATCTAACAGCAGAAACCTATAATGAGCCCTGGCATTTTTTTTTTATGACTGCTCTGGCTAAGTTCTCAACCTATTTATCCATAATCAGGGACAGCTTTCCATAAACAGGAGCTGCAGTAGGCCCTGAAAACTTCATCTCTCCCCCAAGAAAAACCTTTAAGAGCATGCCCCCTGGAAAAAGAATGTAATGGAATATGTCATCTCTTGAGATCTTGGTGACTTAGCAAACTTTTCCCCAAATTCCCATCACCCACCATCACCACGAGTCCCCTCTGCTGATAGCTAGTGCAGTGCATTCTCACACCACATACTGATTGTCATGAACAAAACAGTAGACTTAAAAATACATTTCAAAACAATATGAGAGAAGGATTTGTAAACTCTGTAATTGAGAAATTTAGGGCGCAGGGAGAATATGGTTTTCATTGATGCATTCCTTATTCATTCATCGTTCATTTATTCCTTCAATCTTAAACAGTCGCCAAATGTCTGTGGTGGATTAAGTCTTGTGTGACATTCTGGGGTAAAGAAATAACGTACTAACCACTTCCCTCAAGGAGTTTCCAGATCAGTGGAAGCAGATGTAACCGTTTTATAATACACAGTGATCAGTGTAAGATTAGAGTTTACATTCATGGGACACCTGGGTGGCTCAGTGGGTTAAAGCCTCTGCCTTCGGCTCAGGTCATGATCCTAGGGTCCTGGGACCCCACATCTGGCTCTCTGCTCTGCAGGGAGCCTGCTTCCTCCTCCTCTCTCTGCCTACCTGCGATCTTTCTCTGTCAAATAAATAAATAAAATCTTAAAAAAAAAAGATTAGAGTTTATATTCAAAATTTGGGTTAGGAGACTCGAACAACATTTTTTTTTTCTTCAGTGCTTTATTTTTTTAAGAATTTATTTATTTGTTTGACACACACACAGAGAGAGAGAGAGAGCATACAGGGGAAGAGCAGGCAGAGGGAGAGGAAGAGGAAAGCTCACTGCTGAGCAAGGAGCCTGATGCAGGGTTCAATTCTAGGACCCCCAGGATCATGAACTCAGTCAAAGGCAGACCCTTAACTAGCTGAGCCACCTGGGTGCCTCTGTACAAGAAATATTTTAAACAGTTGTATTAAAACCAGAGAAATTTAAAGGGAGGTTAAGGTTGTATACTTCATGAGACTGGGAAAAAGCAATATCATTAGATGGTAGTTATACATATATTCTCTTTCTTTCTTTCATATATATATATATATATATATATATATATAATTTTTCTAAAGATATATATTTTATTTTTCTATATATAATATATAACATAATATATAGTATAATATAATATATATCCTATATAATATATATTCTAGCAAAATGACAAAGAAAAATCACAAGACCAATTACTGAGAATACAAATGTAATGTAAATGTAATGTCTAAGTCAACCACTTAATAGGCAATACAAAAAGACACAGACAAAAATAAAAATAAATCTAAATAAAATTCTACAAAATGTCCAAATAATCCATAGGAAAACATAAAAATGAACACAGAGAAACAAATTACACAGTGAGAAAAATGCAAACTTACACCCTAATATATCAACAATTACACTAAATGAAATTTTTAAATACAGTATTCATAGGAGAGAATGAATAATGTGAGTAACATAAACAAAATGGCATAGTAGGAAGATTCATGCCCTTGTTCTCCCTATGGAGACATTAAAATCCTGACTAAAGTTTGTTTAAAGTAACTTTATAGGAGCTATGGGAATCTATCAAAGGTCTAGAACAATCATGAAAATACCTGATCATGAAAAGGCCACATTCAAAATGATAAAAAGATTTTTTTAATTTAATTTATTTGTTTAAGAGAGAGTGGGAGAGCATGAGCAAAGGGAGAGGGAGAAGCAGACTCCCCAAGAAGATCTAACAATTTTAAACATCTATGTCCCTAACATGGGAGCAACCAACTATATAAACCAATTAATAACAAAATCAAAGAAACACATCGACAATAATACAATGATAGGGGGCTTTAACAACCCCCCTCACTGAAATGGACAGATCATCTAAGCAAAAGATCCAGGAAATAAAGGCCCTAAATGACACACTGGACCAGATGGATATCACAGATATATTCAGAATATTCCATCCCAAAGCAACAGAATACACATTCTTCTCTAGTGCACATGGAACAATCTCCAGAATAGATCACATCCTGGGTCACAAATCATGTCTCAACTTGTATAAAAGATTGGGATCATTCCCTGCTTATGTTCAGACCAAAATGCTCTGAAGCGAGAACTCAATCACAAGAGGAAATTTGGAAGGAACCCAAATATATGGAGTCTAAGGAGCATCCTTCTGAAGAATGAATGGGTCAACCAGGAAATTAAAGAAGAATTTTTTAAAAATCATGGAAACAAATGATAATAAAAGCACAACAGTTCAAATTCTGTGGGACACAGCAAAGGCAGTCCTGAGAAGAAAATATATAGTGATACAAGCCTTTCTCAAGAAACAAGAAAGGACTCAAATACGTAACCTAATGCTACACCTAAAGGAGCTGGAGAAAGAACAGAAAGAAAGCCTAAGCCCAGTAGGAGAAGAGAAATAATAAATATCAGAGCAGAAATCAATGAAATAGAAACCAAAGAAACAATAGAACAAATCAATGAAACTAGGAGCTGGTTCTTTGAAAGAATTAATAAGATCAATAAACCCCTGGTCAGAATTATCCAAAGGAAAAGAGAAAGGACCCAAATAAAATCATGAATGAAAGAGGAGAGATCACAACCAACATCAAAGAAATACAAGCAATTGTAAGAACATATTATGAGTAATTATATACCAGCAAATTTGACAATTTGGAAGAAATGAATGCATTCCTAGAGACATATAAACTATCCACAACTGAACCAGGAAGAAATATAAAACCTGAACAGACCCATAACCAGTAAGGAGATTGAAGCAGTCATCAAAAATCTCCAAACAAATAAAAGTCCAGGGCCAGACAGCTTCCCAGAGGAATTCTACCAAACATTTAAAGAAGAATTAATTCCTATTCTCCTGAAACTGTTCCAAAAAATAGAAATGGAAGGAAAACCTCCATACTCATTTTATGAGGCCAGCATTACCTTGATCCCCAAACCAAAGATCCCATCAAAAAAGAGAATTACAGACCAATATCCTTGATGAACACAGATGCGAAAATTCTCACCAAAATACTAGCCAATAGAATCCAACAGTACATTGAAAGGATTATTCACCATGACCAAGTGAGATTTATCCCAGGGCTGCAAGATTGGTTTGACATCCACAAATCAATCAATATGATACAATACATTAATAAAAGAAAAAATAAGAACCATATGATACTCTCAATAGATGCTGGAAAAGCATTTAACAAAGTACAGCATCCTTTCCTGAACAAAACCCTTCAAATGTAAGGATAGAAGGTGCATACCTCAATATCATCAAAGCCAACTATGAAAAACCCACAGCGAATATCATTCTCAATGGAGAAAAACTGAGAGCTTTTATGCTAAGGTCAAGAACACAGCAGAGATGTCCATTATCACCACTGCTATTCAACATATTACTAGAAGTCCTAGCCTCAGCAATCAGACAACAAAAAGAAATTAAGGGCATCCACATCGGCAAAGTAGAAGTCAAAGTATAACCCCTTGCAGATGATATGGTACTTTATGTGGAAAACCCAAAAGACTCCACTCCGAATCTGCTAGAACTTGTATAGGAATTCAGTGAAGTGTCAGGATAGAAAATCAATGCACAGAAATCAGTTGTATTTCCTTGCACAAAAAAAAAAAAAAAAAACAGAAGAAAGAGAAATTAAGGAGTCAATCCCATTTACAATTGCATCCAAAACCATAAGATACCTAGGAATAAACCTAACGAAAGAGGCAAAGAATCTGTATTCCAAAAACTATAAAGTGCTCATGAAAGAAATTGAGAAAGACACAAAGAAATGGAATAACGTTCCATGTTCATGAATTGGAAGAAAAAATACTGTGAAAATGTCTATGCTACCTAAAGCAGTGTATGCATTTAATGCAATCCCTATCAAAATCCCATCCATTTTTTTTTTCAAAGAAATGGAACAAATAATCCTAAAATTTATATGGAATGAGAAAAGACCTTGAATAGCCAGAGGAATATTGAAAAAGGAAGCCAAAGTTGATGGCACCACAATTCCGGACTTTAAGCTCTATTAGAAAGCTGACATCATCAAGACAGTATGGTACTGGCGCAAAAACAGACACATAGATCAATGGAACAGGATAGTGAGCCTAGAAATAAACCCCGAACTCTATGGTCAACTAATATTCAACAAAGGAGGAAAGAATGTTCACGGAAGAAAGACAGTCTCTTCAACAAATGGTGTTGGGAAAATTGGACAGCCACAAGCAGAAAAGATAAAACTGGACCATTTCCTTACACCACACATGAAAATAGACTCAAAATGGATGAAATACCTCAATGTGAGAAAGGAATCTATCAAAATCCTTGAGGAGAACACAGGCAGCAACCTCTTCAATCTCAGCCGCAACAACTTCTTCCTAGGAACCTCACCAAAGGCAAAAGAAGTAAGGGGAAAATGAACTATTGGGATTTCATCAAGATCAAAAGCTTTTGCACAGCAAAGGAAACAGTTAACAAAACCAAAAGATTACTGACAGAAAGGGAGAAGATATTTGCAAACAACATATCAGATAAAGGACTAGTGTCCAGAATCTATAAAGAACTTAGCAAATTCAACACCCAAAGAACAAATAATCTGATCAAGAAATGAGCAGAGAACATGAACAGACATTTCTGAAATGAAGACATCCAGATGGCCAACAGACACATGAAAAAGTGCTCCACATCACTCGGCATCAGGGAAATACAAATCAAAACCACAGTGAGATACCACCTCACACCAGTCAGAATGGCTAAAATTAACAAGTAAGGAAATGAGAGATGCTGGCAGGATGCGGAGAAAGGGGAACCCTCCTACACTGTTGGTGGGAATGCAAGCTGGTGCAGCCACTCTGGAAAACAGCATGGAGGTTCCTCAAATGGTTGAAAATGGAGCTACCCTATGACCCAGCAATCTCACTACTGGGTATTTACCCTAAAGATACAAATGTAGTAATCTGAAAGGGCATGTGCACCCCAACGTTTATAGCAACAATTTCCACAATAGTCAAACTATGGAAATAATCTAGATGTCCATCAGCAGATGAATGAATAAAGAAGAAGTGGTATATATATACAATGAAATACTGAAGATGGCGGGGGAGTAGGAGGAGGTGCCTTTTCAGCCTGTACCCCAAAGTGAGCTGATTACCTATCAAAGAACTCCATTCAACCCATGAAATCAGCCTGAGATCAGAATTATACATGTCTGGATCTCTACAGGGGCAGAAGACACGAGTGGGCAGGTAAAGAGGAGTGGGAACGGCAGACTGATATCAGAAGATAAACAAAAGGAGGAGGGAGCCACCAGAGGCAACTGGTTAGAAAGTAATACCCCAATATGAGTGAGAGTGCCCTGCATCTGGGGACCAGCATTAACTTGGAGACTGGTTGAAAGCACTCCAAAAGAGCAAAGGATCGCGGGGGGAATTGTGGGAATCGGGGTGGCTAGGGACAGGGGCTTAAGTCCCCGGTCCCAGGACAGCCTCAGCGCCAGGGACAGCCTCCCTGGCGCTGAGGCAGAGAGAGTGTGGCGGAGAAACCAGGTCTTGGTCCCTAAGCTGCCAGCACGCCCGAGAATGTGTGGGTTCTAGCTCCTGTGAGGGGATGGGAGCCAAGCCTGTCGGCAGAATGCGTGAGCCCTACTACAAAGCCTGAGATACGCGCACACGTCCCTCATGCTCCCCTGACAGAGTTACAAAGGCTCAGCCGGCACTCTTTGACCTGCGCCATTGTTTCAGAGCCTAAACCGCGTGCCCCAAACTCTCCCCTGACAGAGGTGCGCAAAAGCCCAGCCTGGTGCTAAAGGACCTGCCCGGTTCTCAGTGCCTGAGACGCGCGCGCGATCCATAGCCGCCCCGAAAGAGGTGCGCGCAACCCCGGCACTCTTAGACCCAGCAAGACCAGGCACTCCCAGCTCGGGCCAGTGGCAAAATCTCAGTGTGCTATTGCTGCTCGGAACCCCTCTGGTGGTCGGGAGCTCCCAGACAGCCGCCACTGCCTTGGCTTTGAGTACAAGCAAAAGATCCTGCATCCCCAGGGTCTTCAACTTGGAACCTGGTCTACCAGCGGCCAAGGGGGAACTTATTTAGGCTCTGCACCCAGACTGAGGCTTCTCTCTGAGAGGGAGATCAGGGTGTGGTTTGTTTTCCTCTGAACCTACAAAAACCATCAAAAGCGGTCAAGGTGAGAGAAAAAAAAAAGTGAACAAACATAAAAATCACCAGAGAACAAAAGCCTGAAAAAAAACAGTTTCCTCAGAGCCCACCCCCTTGAGGGGGGCGGGAGGATTTAACTCAGGAAACATCATTGACTGACAACCCACGTGGCAGGCCCCTCCCCCAGAAAACAAACCAAGAAAGAAAAAAAAAAAGGACTACAAGAGAACAACCACTACTTCATAGGAAAACTTTTATTATTCACTCGTTCGTTCCCACTATTCTGGTTCATTTTTTTTTTTTTTTACACATAGGTAATTTTTTTAATCTATCTACCATCACAGCGAGCTGTACAGTACATCAAATTACATAATACCCTTCTTATCTGAACTTTTGGATACATACACCTATGTTTATCTTTTGCATTTTTATTTTTTGAATTCCTTTTTCTAAAATTTTAGTTTAGTTTAGTTTATTCCTTTTTATTTTTATCTTCTAATATTCATATAGAGTTAAACTTCAAAGTAATCCCCTTTCCCCAATCAATACTATCCCTATAGATAGACCAATTTTTAATCCCCTTTATCTTAGGAAAGTTGAGTCCTTTAACAAAGATATCAAGATACCTCCAGGAAGAATCAAAACAACCTTCTTCACACACACTGAGAATTTATAAGAACTCTCCCATCTTCTTCTTCCACCAGTGTTTCTGTGTTTTTGTGTTTGTCCTGATAGCATATAAATCTTACACTTGGGGTTCTTTTTGACGAGGTTCTTCCCTTATTTGCATATATATATATGCAAATTATATATATATATATATATATATATATATATATATATATACTTTTTTCTCTTGTCATATACTTGTATCAGTCTTTTAGTTTGTCTACTTCATAAATGTTACCTTGGGGCCCATCTGAACTGAACCTTCTCTTTCATCTTCCCTTTCTTTCCTCTCTCTCTCAATCTTTTCTTTTTGTTTTTGTTTTTCTTTTCTTTTGTCTCTCATTTGGGTGGGGAATCCTGATTGCTCAGAAGTGTTCTAAGGTGCACCTTGACTGCACCACAGTTGATACATCCAGCTACATCCATTCAGTCATCTCTCACCAAAATGACTAGGAGGAGGAATGCACAACAGAAGAAAAATACAGAGGATGGACCTTCTGCAACAGAGCTAATGGCTATCAACATAGACAATATATCGGAAGAGAATTCAGGCTAACAATTATCCAGGCAATAGCTAGGTTGGAGAAAGCCATGGATGACCAAATGGAATTGATTAGGGCCTAACTGAAAGCGACCAGACAGGATGTTCACAATGTTAGAGCAGAGCTTAAAACTACCAGGGAGGAGGTTCATAATGCTCTCAATGAGTTCCAATCTAATCTAATCTCTCTCAAAGCTAGGGTAACTGAGACAGAAGATAGAATTAGTGAACTGGAAGACAAACAGATAGAGAGAAAGGATCAGGAGGAAGCCTGGAACAAACAGCTTAGAAACCATGAAAAAGAATCAGGGAAATAAATGATGACATGAAGCATTCCAACATCAGAATTATTGGAATCCCTGAAGGGGAGGAGAAAGAGAGAAGTCTAGAAGATATAGTGAAACAAGTCCTTCATGGAAATTTTCGCAATCTCACGATGGAACCAGCATTCATGTACTAGAGGCCAAAAGGTCTCCACCCAAGATTATACATTCCAAAAAAACATCACAACACCTGATAGTCAAATTGAGGAATTATAATTGTAGGTATAATCTCTTGAAAGCCGCCAGGGCAAAGAGGCTCCTTACTTACAGAGGAAAGCCAATCAGAATAACGTCAGACCTGTCCACAGATACCTGGCAAGCCAGAAGAGGCTGGCAAGACATATTCAGGGCACTAAATGAGAAGAACATGCAGCCAAGGATACTTTATCCAGCAAGACTGACATTCAAAATGGATGGAGAGATAAAGAGTTTTCAAGACTGGCAAGGCTTAAAAGACTATGCAACCTCCAAGCCGACACTGCAGGAAATATTAAGGGGTGTTCTATAGAAGAGGAAAAATCCTAAGAATAGCATTGAACAGAAATATAGAGACAGTCTACAGAAAGAAAGGCTTCAAAGGTAACTCGATGTCAATAAAAATGTATCTATCAATAATCACTCTCAATGTGAATGGCCTAAATGCGCCCATAAAATGGCACAGGGTTGCAGTATGGATAAAACAACAGGACCCATCCATATGTTGTCTACAAGAGACCCACTTTGAACCTAAAGATACACTCAGACTGAGAGTGAAGGGACGGAGAACCATCTTTCATGCCAATGGGCCTCAAAAGAAGGCTGGTGTAGCGATTCTCATATCAGATAAATTAGACTTTAAACTAAAGACTGTAGTCAGAAATACAGAAGGACACTACATAATCCTTACAGGGACTATCCACCAAGATGATCTAACAATTGTAAATATCTATGCTCCCAATATGGGAGCAGCCAATTACTTAAGAAAACTGTTAATCAAGATAAAGAGTCATATTGATATGAATACACTAATTGTAGGAGATCTTAACATGCCTCTCTCAGAAAAGGACAGATCATCGAAGCAGAAAATCAATAAAGAGACAAGAGCATTGAATGACACATTGGACCAGATGGACCTCATAGATAAATACAGAACATTCCACCCTAAAAAAACAGAATACCCATTCTTCTCCAGTGCACATGGAACCTTCTCCAGAATAGACCACATACTGGGTCACAAATCAGGACTCAACCGATACCAAAAGACTGAGATTATTCCTTGCATATTCTCAGATCACAATGCTTTGAAACTGGAGCTCAATCGCAAGGAAAAGTTCCGAAGGAACTCAAACACCTGGAAGCTAAAGACCACCTTGCTTAAGAATGCTTGGATCAACCAGGAGATCAAAGAAGAACTGAAACAATTCATGGAAACCAATGAGAATGATGACACTTCAGTCCAAAACCTATGGGATACAGCAAAGACGGTCCTAAGGGGGAAATACATACCCATCCAAACCTCCCTCAAAAAAATTTAAAAATCCAGAACACACCAGCTGTCTCTACACCTTAAAGAACTGGAGAATCAACAACAAATCAAACCAACTGCACACATGAGAAGGGAAATCATCAAGATTAGAGCTGAGATCAATGAGGTAGAAACCAGAGATACAGTAGAATGTATCATTGAAACTAGAAGCTGGTTTTTTGAGAGAATCAATAAGATCGATAAACCATTGGCTACACTAATCCAAAAGAAAAGAGAGAAAGCCCAAATTCATAAAATTATGAATGAAAAGAGAGAGATCACAACTAACACCAAGGAAGTAGAAACAGTCATCAGTAGTTATTATCAACAGTTATATGCTAATAAGCTTAGAAACCTAGATGAAATGGATGCATTCCTGGAAAACTATAAACTCTCAAAATTGAACCAGGAAGAAATCGACAACCTGAATAGACCAATATCTAGTAACGAGATTGAAGCGGTGATCAAAAACCTCCCAAAAAACAAGAGCCCAGGACCTGACGGATTCCCTGGGGAATTCTACCAAACTTTCAAAGAAGAGGGGCACCTGGGTGGATCAGTGGGTTAAGCCTCTGCCTTCGGCTCAGGTCATGATCTCAGGGTCCTGGGGTCGAGTCCCCCATCGGGCTCTCTGCTCAGCAGGGAGCCTGCTTCCCCTCCCTCTCTCTGTCTGTCTCTCCATCTACTTGTGATTTCTCTCTATCAAATAAATAAATAAAATCTTTTAAAAAAAAAAACTTTCAAAGAAGAAATAACACCTATTCTCCTGAAGCTGTTTCAGAAAATTGAAGCAGAAGGAAAACTTCCTGACTCTTTCTATGAAGCCAGCATTACTCTGAATCCCCAAACCAGGCAAAGACCCTACCAAAAAGGAGAATTTCAGACCAATATCACTGATGAATATGGATGCTAAGATTCTCAACAAGATCCTAGCCAACAGGATCCAACAGCACATTAAAAAGATTATCCACCATGACCAGGTGGGATTCATCCCTGGGCTACAAGGATGGTTCAACATTCGCAAATCAATCAATGTGACACAACAAATTAATATGAGAAGAGAGAAGAACCACATGGTCCTCTCAATTGATGCAGAAAAAGCATTTGACAAAATCCAGCATCTGTTCCTGATTAAAACACTTCAAAGTATAGAGATAGAGGGAACATTCCTGAACCTCATCAAATCTATCTATGGCAGACCCACAGCAAATATCATCCTCAATGGGAAAAAGCTTGCAGCCTTCCTGTTGAGATCAGGAACACGACAAGGATGCCCACTCTCACCACTCTAGTTCAACATAGTATTAGAAGTCCTAGCAACAGCAATTAGAAAACAAAGAGAAAGAAAAGGTATCCAAATTGGCAATGAAGAAGTCAAACTCTCTCTCTTTGTAGATGACGTGATTCTTTATATGGAAAACCCAAAAGACTCCACCCCCAAACTACTAGAACGCATACAGCAATTCAGTGTCGTGGTAGGATATATAGTCAATGTACATAAATCAGTTGATTTCATATACACTAACAATGAAATACAGAAAGGGAAATTAGAGAATTGATTCCATTTACTCTCATATGTGGAATTTAAGAAACTAAACAAATGAGCAAATGGAGGAAAAAAGGGGGGCAAACCTTGGCACAGACTCAACTGTCAAGATCAGATGGTTAGCAGAGGGGAGGTGGGTATGGGGATGGATAAAATGGGTAATGGAAATGAAGGAGTGTACTTGCTGTGATGAGCACTGGGTGTTATATGGAAGTGTTGAATTACCATGTTGTACACTTGAAACTAATATCATACTATGTTAACTAATCAGAATTTAAGTATAAACTTAAAAAAATTAAAAGTAAGATAACACTAAAAAATTGAAAATATCAATGAAACCAAGAGCTGATCCTTTTGAAAGATAAATGAAATTCAAAATCCTTTAGACAGGCTCATGAAGAAAAGAAGGGAAAGGGTTCAAATAAATAAAATCAGAAATTAAAGAGAAGTAAAACTAATACCACAAAAATGGGAAAAATCATAGTAGACTACTAGGAACAATTATATGCTGACAAATTGTACAATGTAGAAGAAATGGATAAATTCCTAGAAATACTCAGTTTTCCAAAACTGAACCAGGAAGAAATAAAAAATATGAGTAGACTGATTACAGGTAAAAAAAATTGAAATGGTAATAAAAAAAACTACCAAAAAATAAATGTCCAGAACCAGAAGGATTCACAGGTAAATTCTACCAAACATTTTGAAAATGAGTTAATACCTATCCTCCTCAAACTTCTCCAAGCAATGGAAGAGGATGGAAGGGTTCCAAATACATTGTACCAGACTTCTACTAGCATTTACCCTAATACTAGCTTCTAAATGCATAGGTCATATCATGTAATTCTTAGCCATGATATGTGAGGAAAAGTCTGTTGTGGAGTTCCTAGGAAAGCTTTTCCCTCTGAAAAAGATCCAATGGATGGATTTTCCTGTCTTTAAGTCTGATGATAAGGACAATAAAACAGACTGATGGAAACTACCTGAATCCTTGATATTATTGAGCCACTGAATTGATCAACATCATAACTGACTGTCTTCAGGGCACTTGTTAAAAACAATAAATTTTCATACATTTTATCATAATTTAATCTATTTTGTTTAAGTTTCTGTTGCCTGCAGTTCAAAGTCTCCTAAGGGACTTCCCTTGGGTTTGCTACCAGGTGGTCACTGTCCCAGTAAACTGCCATTAAAGCTTAGGGTATCTGGAGGCTGGTTGCACAGTAATGTAAATATAATGAACACTGCTAAATTGTATACTTAAAATGGGTAAGAAGTACATTTGTGTATATATTACTTCAATTAAAAATTAAATAGAGAAAAAAAATAAAAGCTTAGGGTACCCAGCGAAGTTTATATACATATTCACAGCCCCCAGAGGACAGCATGGTCTGGACAAGCCTTTCCAGCCAGTAACTCAAGCCAGACTTCCTGGGGTGATTTTCCTGGAAAAGAGGTCCATCTCCTACTGCCTTTAATTTTAGGCTGGGACCCAAGAGGTCCTAGAAAGGGATCTCCAAGGCACTGGATTTTTTTTAAATTTTTTATTTTTTATAAACATATATTTTTATCCCCAGGGGTACAGGTCTGTGAATCACCAGGTTTACACACTTCACAGCACTCACCAAATCACATACCCTCCCCAATGTCCATAATCCCACCCCCTTCTCCCAAACCCCCTCCCCCCAACAACCCTCAGTTTGTTTTGTGAGATTAAGAGTCACTTATGGTTTGTCTCCCTCCCAATCCCATCTTGTTTCACTGATTCTTCTCCTACCCACTTAAGCCCCCATGTTGCATCACCACTTCCTCATATCAGGGAGATCATATGATAGTTGTAGTTCTCTGCTTGACTTATTTCGCTAAGCATAATACGCTCTAATTCCATCCATGTTGTCGCAAATGGCAAGATTTCATTTCTTTTGATGGCTGCATAGTATTCCATTGTGTATATATACCACATCTTCTTGATCCATTCATCTGTGGATGGACATTTGGGTTCTTTCCATAGTTTGGCTATTGTGGACATTGCTGCTATAAACATTCGGGTGCACGTGCCCCTTTGGATCACTACGTTTGTATCTTTAGGGTAAATACCCAATAGTGCAATAGCTGGGTCATAGGGCAGTTCTATTTTCAACATTTTGAAGAACCTCCATGCTGTTTTCCAGAGTGGCTGCACCAGCTTGCATTCCCACCAACAGTGTAGGAGGGTTCCACTTTCTCCGCATCCACGCCAGCATCTGTCATTTCCTGACTTGTTTATTTTAGCCATTCTGACTGGTGTGAGGTGATATCTCATTGTGGTTTTGATTTGTATTTCCCTGATGCCGAGTGATATGGAGCACATTTTCATGTGTCTGTTGGCCATCTGGATGTCTTCTTTGCAGAAATGTCTGTTCATGTCCTCTGCCCATTTCTTGATTGGATTATTTGTTCTTTGGGTGTTGAGTTTGCTAAGTTCTTTATAGATTCTGGACACTAGTCATTTTTTTTTTTTTTTACTTTTAATTTTTTATTTTTTATAAACATATATTTTTATCTCCAGGGGGAAGGTCTGTGAATCACCAGGTTTACACACTTCACAGCACTCACCAAATCACATACCCTCCCCAATGTCCATAATCCCACCCCCTTCACCCAAACCCCCTCCCCCCAACAACCCTCAGTTTGTTTTGTGAGATTAAGAGTCACTTATGGTTTGTCTCCCTCCCAATCCCATCTTGTTTCATTGATTCTTCTCCTACCCAGTTAAGCCCCCATGTTGCATCTCCACTTCCTCATATCAGGGAGATCATATGATAGTTGTCTTTCACTGCTTGACTTATTTCGCTAAGCATGATACACTCTAGTTCCATCCATGTTGTTGCAAATGGCAAGATTTCATTTCTTTTGATGGCTGCATAGTATTCCATTGTGTATATATACCACATCTTCTTGATCCATTCATCTGTGGATGGACATCTAGGTTCTTTCCATAGTTTGGCTATTGTGGACATTGCTGCTATAAACATTCGGGTGCACGTGCCCCTTTGGATCACTATGTTTGTATCTTTAGGGTAAATACCCAATAGTGCAATTGCTGGGTCATAGGGCAGTTCTATTTTCAACATTTTGAAGAACCTCCATGCTGTTTTCCAGAGTGGCTGCACCAGCTTGCATTCCCACCAACAGTGTAGGAGGTTTCCCCTTTCTCCGCATCCTCGCCAGCATCTGTCATTTCCTGACTTGTTTATTTTAGCCATTCTGACTGGTGTGAGGTGATATCGCATTGTGGTTTTGATTTGTATTTCCCTGATGCCGAGTGATATGGAGCACTTTTTCATGTGTCTGTTGGCCATCTGGATGTCTTCTTTGCAGAAATGTATGTTCATGTCCTCTGCCCATTTCTTGATTGGATTCTTTGTTCTTTGGGTGTTGAGTTTGCTAAGTTCTTTATAGACTCTGGACACTAGTCCTTTATCTGATATGTCGTTTGCAAATATCTTCTCCCATTCTGTCAGTTGTCTTTTGATTTTGTTAACTGTTTCCTTTGCTGTGCAAAAGCTTTTGATCTTGATGAAATCCCAATAGTTCATTTTTGCCCTTGCTTCCCTTGCCTTTGGCGTTGTTCCTAGGAAGATGTTGCTGCGGCTGAGGTCGAAGAGGTTGCTGCCTGTGTTCTCCTCAAGGATTTTGATGGATTCCTTTCTCACATTGAGGTCCTTCATCCATTTTGAGTCTATTTTTGTGTGTAGTGTAAGGAAATGGTCCAATTTCATTTTTCTGCATGTGGCTATCCAATTTTCCCAGCACCATTTATTGAAGAGGCTGTCTTTTTTCCATTGGACATTCTTTCCTGCTTTGTCGAAGATTAGTTGACCATAGAGTTGAGGGTCTATTTCTGGGCTCTCTATTCTGTTCCATTCATCTATGTGTCTGTTTTTGTGCCAGTATCATGCTGTCTTGATGATGACAGCTTTGTAATAGAGCTTGAAGTCCGGAATTGTGATGCCACCAACGTTGGCCTTCTTTTTCAATATCTCTTTGGCTATTCGAGGTCTTTTCTGGTTCCATATAAATTTTAGAATTATTTGTTCCATTTCTTTGAAAAAGATGGATGGTACTTTGATAGGAATTGCATTAAATGTGTAGATTGCTTTAGGTAGCATAGACATTTTCACAATATTTATTCTTCCAATCCAGGAGCATGGAACATTTTTCCATTTCTTTGTGTCTTCTTCAATTTCTTTCATGAGTACTTTATAGTTTTCTGAGTATAGATTCTGTGTCTCTTTGGATAGGTTTATTCCTAGGTATCTTATGGTTTTGGGTGCAATTGTAAATGGGATTGACTCCTTAATTTCTATTTCTTCTGTATTGCTGTTGGTGTAGAGAAATGCAACTGATTTCTGTGCATTGATTTTATATCCTGACACTTTACTGAATTCCTGTATAAGTTCTAGCAGTTTTGGAGTGGAGTCTTTTGGGTTTTCCACATATAGTATCATATCATCTGCGAAGAGTGATAATTTGACTTCTTCTTTGCCGATGTGGATGCCTTTAATTTCCTTTTGTTGTCTGATTGCTGAAGCTAGAACCTCTAGTACTATGTTGAATAGCAGTGGTGATAATGGACATCCCTGCCGTGTTCCTGACCTTAGCGGAAAAGCTTTCAGTTTTTCTCCATTGAGAATGATATTTGCGGTGGGTTTTTCATAGATGGCTTTGATGATATTGAGGTATGTGCCCTCTATCCCTACACTTTGAAGAGTTTTGATCAGGAAGGGATGCTGTACTTTGTCAAATGCTTTTTCAGCATCTATTGAGAGTATCATATGGTTCTTGTTCTTTCTTTTATTGATGTATTGTATCACATTGTTTGTTTTGCGGATGTTGAACCAACCTTGCAGCCCTGGAATAAATCCCACTTGGTCATGTTGAATAATCTTTTTAATGTACTGTTGAATCGTATTGGCTAGTATTTTGTTGAGTATTTTCGCATCTGTGTTTATCAAGAATATTGGTCTATAGCTCTCTTCTTTGGTGGGATCCTTGTCTGGTTTTGGGATCAAGGTGATGCTGGCCTCATAAAATGAGGTTGGAAGTTTTCCTTCCATTTCTATTTTTTGGAACAGTTTCAGGAGAATAGGAATTAGTTCTTCTTGAAATGTTTGGTAGAATTCCCCCGGGAAGCCCTGTGGCCCTGGTCTTTTGTTTGTTTGGAGATTTTTAATGACTGTTTCAATCTCCTTACTGGTTATGGGTCTGTTCAGGCTTTCTATTTCTTCCTGGTTCAATTCTGGTAGTTTATATGTTTCTAGGAATGCATCCATTTCTTCCAGATTGTCAAATTTATTGCCGTAGAGTTGCTCATAGTATGTTCTTATAATAGTTTGTAGTTCTTTGGTGTTAGTTGTGATCTCTCCTCTTTCATTCATGATTTTATTTATTTGGGTCCTTTCTCTTTTATTTTTGATAAGTCGGGCCAGGGGTTTATCAATTTTATTAATTCTTTCAAAGAACCAGCTCCTACTTTCGTTGATTTGTTCTATTGTTTTTTTTTTTTTTCGTTTCTATTTCATTGATTTCTGCTCTGATCTTTAGCATTTCTCTTCTCCTGCTGGGCGTAGGGTTTCTTTCTTGTTCTTTCTCCAGCTCCTTTATGTGTAGGGTTAGGTTGTGTACCTGCGACCTTTCTTGTTTCTTGAGAAAGGCTTGTACCGCTATATATTTTCCTCTCAGGACTGCCTTTGTTGTGTCCCACACATTTTGAACCATTGTATTTTCATTATCATTTGTTTCCATGATTTTTTTCAATTCTTCTTTAATTTCCCGGTTGACCCATTCATTCTTTAGAAGGATGCTGTTTAGTCTCCATGTATTTGGGTTCTTTTCAAACTTCCTTTTGTGGTTGAGTTCTAGCTTTAGAGCATTGTGGTCTGAAAATATGCAGGGAATGATCCCAATCTTTTGATACCGGTTGAGTCCTGATTTAGGACCGAGGATGTGATCTATTCTGGAGAATGTTCCATGTGCACTAGAGAAGAATGTGTATTCTGTTGCTTTGGGATGAAATGTTCTGAATATATCTGTGATGTCCATCTGGTCCAGTGTGTCGTTTAAGGCCTTTATTTCCTTGCTGATCTTTTGCTTGGATGATCTGTCCATTTCAGTGAGAGGAGTGTTAAAGTCCCCTACTATTATTGTATTATTGTTGATGTGTTTCTTTGATTTTGTTATTAATTGGTTTATATAGTTGGCTGCTCCCACATTGGGGGCATAGATATTTAAAATTGTTAAATCTTCTTGTTGGACAGACCCTTTGATTATGATATAGTGTCCTTCCTCATCTCTTATTATAGTTTTTGGCTTAAAATCTAATTGATCTGATATAAGGATTGCCATTCCTGCTTTCTTCTGATGTCCATTAGCATGGTAAATTCTTTTCCACCCCCTCACTTTAAATCTGGAGGTGTCTTCGGGCTTAAAATGAGTTTCTTGGAGGCAACATATAGATGGGTTTTGTTTTTTTATCCATTCTGATACCCTGTGTCTTTTGACAGGGGCATTTAGCCCATTAATTCAGGGTAACTACTGAGAGATATGAATTTAGGGCCATTGTATTGCCTGTAAGGTGACTGTTACTGTATATGGTCTCTGTTCCTTTCTGATCTACCACTTGTAGGCTCTCTCTTTGCTTAGAGGACCCCTTTCAATATTTCCTGTAGAGCTGGTTTGGTGTTTGCAAATTCTTTCAGTTTTTGTTTGTCCTGTAAGCTTTTAATCTCTCCTTCTATTTGCAATGATAGCCTAGCTGGATATAGTATTCTTGGCTGCATGTTTTTCTCGTTTAGTGCTCTGAAAATATCATGCCAGCTCTTTCTGGCCTGCCAGGTCTCTGTGGATAAGTCAGCTGCCAATCTAATATTTTTACCATTGTATGTTACAGACTTCTTTTCCCAGGCTGCTTTCAGGATTTTCTCTTTGTCCCTGAGACTTGTAAATTTTACTATTAGGTGATGGGGTGTGGGCCTATTCTTATTGATTTTGAGGGGCGTTCTCTGAATCTCCTGAATTTTGAGGCTCGTTCCCTTTGCCATATTGGGGAAATTCTCCCCAATAATTCTCTCCAGTATACCTTCTGCTCCCCTCTCACTTTCTTCTTCTTCTGGAATCCCAATTATTCTAATGTTGTTTTGTCTTATGGTGTCACTTATCTCTCGAATTCTCCCCTCGTGGTCCAGTAGCTGTTTGTCCCTCTTTTGCTCAGCTTCTTTATTCTCTGTCATTTGGTCTTCTATATCACTAATTCTTTCTTCTGCCTCATTTATCCTAGCAGTGAGAGCCTCCATTTTTTATTGCACCTCATTAATAGCTTTTTTGATTTCAACTTGGTTAGATTTTAGTTCTTTTATTTCTCCAGAAAGGGCTTTTATATCTCTCGAGAGGGTTTCTCTAATATCTTCCATGCCTTTTTTGAGCCCGGCTAGCACCTTGAGAATTGTCATTCTGAACTCTAGATCTGACATATTACCAATGTCTGTATTGATTAGGTCCCTAGCCTTCGTTACTGCCTCTTGTTCTTTTTTTTGTGTTGAATTTTTCCGTCTTGTCATTTTGTCCAGATAAGAGTATATGAAGGGGCAAGTAAAATACTAAAAGGGTGGCAACAACCCCAGGAAAATATGCTTTAACCAAATTAGAAGAGATCCCAAATCGTGAGGGGGGAGAAAGGGGATAAAAAGTGGTTCAAAAGGAAGAAAGAAAGAAAAGGAAAAAAGAAAAAAAAAAGAATTAAAAAAGAAAACACCTAAGAAAAATATAAAAATGAAAAAATATATATATTAGATAAACTAGTAAAAAATCGTTAAAAAAGAAAAAGGTAACAGTTTAAAAAAAAAATTTTTACCCAAAGGCGAGAAAAAAAAAAACAAAAAATGAAAAAGAAAAAAATTAAATTAACTGCAAGACTAAAAAAAATCACAGGGAAAAAGCCATGAGTTCCGTGCTTGGCTTTCTCCTCCTCTGGAATTCTGCTGCTCTCCTTGGTATTGAAACCACACTCCTTGGTAGGTGAACTTGGTCTCGGCTGGATTTCTTGTTGATCTTCTGGGGGAGGGGCCTGTTGTAGTGATTCTCAAGTGTCTTTGCCCCAGGCGGAATTACACCGCCCTTACCCAGGACAGGGGTGAGTAATCCGCTCGGGTTTGCTTTCAGGAGCTTTTGTTCCCTGAGTGCTTTCCATAGAGTTCCTGAGGAGGGGAATACAAATGGCGGCCTCCTGGTCTCTGGCCTGGAGGAGCCGAGAGCCCACGGCCGCACTCCTCAGTGCGCCCTCAGAGAACAGCGCCCAGTTACTCCCGTCTGCCTGACCTCTGGCCGCGCTCTGAGGTCACCGAGCCTTCGACCGGTTCAAGGTCACCCCGAGCTGAGAGCTTACTGTCGGCTCTGTCTCTGTAGCCGGCTTTACCGTTCCAATACCCGCAAGCTCTGCGACACTCAGACACCCCCGAACCTTCTGTGACCCTGTGGGACCTGAGGCCACACTGACCCCGTGTGGGCTTTGCCCCGGGTAGCCTCTGGAGCGATGTCCCTCAGCGGAACAGACTTTTAAAAGTCCTGATTTTGTGCGCCGTTGCTCCGCCGCTTGCCGGGAGCCGGCCCCTCCCCCCGGGGTCTATCTTCCCATCGCTTTGTATTCACTTCTCCGCCGGTCCTACCTTTCAGAATGTGGTTGTTTTTCTGTTTCCAGAATTGCTGTTCTTCTCCTCTTTGATCTGCCGATGGATTTTCAGGTGTTTGCAATCTTTAGATAAGCTATCTAGCTGATCTCAGGCTAGCTGAAGTAGTCTCAGCCTGCTACTTCTCCGCCATCTTGACTCCTCTGGACACTAGTCCTTTATCTGATATGTCATTTGCAAATATCTTCTCCCATTCTGTCAGTTGTCTTTTGATTTTGTTAACTGTTTCCTTTGCTGTGCAAAAGCTTTTGATCTTGATGAAATCCCAATAGTTCATTTTTGCTCTTGCTTCCCTTGCCTTTGGCGTTGTTCCTAGGAAGATGTTGCTGCGGCTGAGGTCGAAGAGATTGCTGCCTGTGCTCTCCTCAAGGATTTTGATGGATTCCTTTCGCACATTGAGGTCCTTGATCCATTTTGAGTGTATTTTTGTGTGTGGTGTAAGGAAATGGTCCAATTTCATTTTTCTGCGTGTGGCTCTCCAATTTTCCCAGCACCATTTATTGAAGAGGCTGTCTTTTTTCCATTGGACATTCTTTCCTGCTTTGTCAAAAAAGCATTTGACAAAGTACAGCATCCCTTCCTGATCAAAACTCTTCAAAGTGCAAGGCACTGGATTTTAAGCAGTCTCTAGCACCTTGCCTTTGTCTTTGTAACTCAGTTTCAGGCCTTGTGGGAGAAACAAGAACTCCCATAGCCACAGAGCATCATGGTTTAAAGCCAAAATCAACTGGAAGCTCAGGCCAAAGGATATATTTGGAAGGCGAATTCCTCCTCTGTTTCTTCCGGAAGTGGCAGGCAGATCTTGCCCTTATGTCCAGATCCCATAACCACAGAACTGAGAGCTGAGAGAATCCTTAGTTATCAGGCAAGAATTCTTAGACTAAGGGGTCTATGAGTCACCTGAAATGATATGTAAAATTGTACCACCTGCGTTCACAGATTTCATCAGTTTCTCAGAAGTCTATGATCCCACAAAAAGTTAAGAAGCATTACAAAACCTTTAAGTTACAGATGGATTTCTGAGAAGAGGGTCACAGGAACTTGCCCAAAGCCACAGGGTAAACCAGGAGCAAATCTGGGGCTAGAACTGAGGGCATTGACACAAAAGCAGAAATGCTTATACTATGCAATAATTTCAAAACTTACTCTTCAAACTGTTAGTTTCTTGGGCATATCAAGGAAGGGGGCTGAAGAGGATGAGAGTGGTAAACTAGAACTGGGCAGCCTGTGCAGCCCACACTACATTTGTAGGTTAGTATGATGAGCTGAAAGGGAGAATGTGAAGAGAATATGATCAGGGAATCCAAGAATCTGCTGGAGAAGATTCTAGAGAGCTTTATCTATGTCTGGATGAGGCCTCCTCTTCTTTTATTCCCTCTGGCTCTAGGATTGTATGTGCCTCCTTCTCTTTACATTCACTGACTCAATTCTCTTGGTTTCTACCCCTATATGACGAATTGGATTTTTACTATGGATTTGAACACAACCTCCTTAATTTCTTGCTTTTTTTTTTCTTGCCTTCTTCAAAAGTGAGCATCCTGGAACTTGAGGTACTAGTGCTACTCACTTCTAGGCCATCCGAGAACCACAATAAGTAAGGAAACTTATAGAATTTTTGAGTAACTGGCTTCATTCTCTTACTAAGCTCAGTGACCCATAGAACATCAGATGGAGAAGGGATCATAAAAACTTCTTATGTCCAAATCTGGTTACACAAATTGGATTCTGTGACCCAGAGGTCAATGTATGGACCTCTCATCATAAGAACTTAGGAAGCTAGAACTATATAGCAAGTATATATGATTCCTAGCTCTCTTCAGCAAACTACATTTCTCCTGATTGCCTTTTTGTCATCTCAGTGTGCTGCTGGAATTTTCATTTTGAAGGTCTGGCCAGCAGGCAAAACTGTCAGCCTGGTGGGTTTCTTAGGCCCTACCAGAGTCTTCTTCCTAATCTTGTGCCTAGTACAGGACACCTCCTACCCTTGTTATCAGGTCGACCTTCCCGCTCTCAACTCCTTAGTTATGTATCTTTGGATGCAGTATGGCAAAACAGAAAGAGTCCCACACTCTGGATTTCAATACTAGATGCAGCTCTTGCCAGTTTGGTGACCTTAGGTAAATCACCTCTCTTCTCAAAGTGTGGGCATTTTATCTGTGAAATGGGAACAATACCTCACTTGGCACTCTTAATTCCCTTTATCCAGCTTTACCTTTTTTATAGCATTTCTAAGCTTTTGCATACTTTATAATTTCTTTGCTTATTGTTTTCCCAACTCCCCATTGGAACATCAGGTCTATTTATAGCAGGGATGATTTTTGGCTGCTTAATTCACTTTCTTATGCCACCACCTAAAATAGTGCTTGGTATATAGTGTGTTTTCATTTTTAAAAAATATTTTATTTATTTGACAGAGAAAGAGAGAGAGATCGAGTGTACAAGCAGAGGGAGAGGAAGAAGCAGACTCTCCACTGGGCAGGGATCTTGATGTGGCACTTGATCCCAGGACCCTGAGGTCATGATCTGAGCCAAAGGCACATGTTTAACCAACTGAACCACCCAGGCATCACTATAATGTGTTTTCAATGGAAATCTGTTGAATGGATGAATAAGAGTTACATAAGAGAGTAAGTGGGAGTGTCCAGTTTACAGAAAATTACCTGGAGTATTCTCTTGGTCTTTTTACGTGTTGAGCTTAGCAAGTGTGTGGGGTAACTGAATACCTGTTCCTCTCATTGGCTTGCCTTCCCAACTGTTGCTTGTTCCCCCCACTCCATGCCAAGGAGAGGTAGTGGCATTTTTAGTTGCAAAGTTGGAGGCTGTGTCCAAGGGATGGGTTGGGAGGCTATCTCAGTCTAGACCTGTATCTGCTTCCCCTGAATCGTGAGATCCTGGCATGGGAGGAGGTCGGGTGGATGCTGTGTTCTCTCCTTGTGTAAAAAACCTTAATCACCAAGAAAAGTACATGGCAGATATATTGGCAATTTAGCCCCCTTTGGTGGAATGAATTTAAATTAATCAGTATTTATAAAGCTCTTGGAATTTCAAAAGTTAAATACTAAGCTCACATTGGTGAAAGCTTTGTCATTGTAATGAAAGTCCAATCAGCACACATTTTAAGCAGCCTGGCCTCTTCTGTTCACTTTCCATCCCTCTTCTCATCTGCCTCAATCCCCCACAGGTTGTGTGTGTCTTTTTTAAAGATTTTATTTATTTATTTATTTATTTATTTATTTATTTATTTATTTCACTGGAAGGAAGAGAGAGAAAGAATGCACAAGCAGGGGAAGAAGCAGAGAGGGACAAGCAGACTCCCTGCTGAACACAGAGCCAGCCATGGAGCTCGATCCCAGGACCCTGAGATTACAACCTGAGCCAAAACCAAGAATCAGACAATCAAGTGAGCCACCCAGGCACCCCCTGACTTTGTGTGTCTTTGTCTGCCTATCTCCCAGGCTATGTCATGTGTTTCCTCTCAACCTGCCCTTTCTGGGTGACCTGATCATCATTTATTTGTCTAATTCTCTTTGTCTTTCCCTGGTTATCAGTCTTCATACTAAGAAACAGTTTGTAGATGTTTATTTGTTTATTTATTTATTTTTTTGGTAATTAGGAATGACAAAGCAGCTTCAACAGTAAATAAGTCAGCACACAAGCTTCTGAAATCCCAGGGGAAAGTCTGTGGAGTATGCTACAGAATTTCCTGAGGGAGAAGTTAGCATCTAAGTCTCTATGAGCTGCTAGGCACCACCACAGAAGCTATGCCTGGGCCCATACAAAGGGAATTCTCAGCCAAACAGAGCCCCAAAACCTAGATATACATGGCTGGGGGAAGGCCAAGAGGCCACTTGGACTACTTTCATGCCTGTTAACTGACACATACTTCTCTGTAACATTCAGAAAAAGCACTTATTTAATCCCTTCCTGAACATCTCCCATGGCAAGGATCTCACTCCATATGACAACTTGTTCCACTTACATCCCTTTCAGTTAGAAAACTCTTCCTTCTGTTGAACTGAAATCTTCTACCTATGGTTATGAGCTCTGCTCTCTGAGGTCTCCTGACCCCTTCTGCTCCCTCTCACCATGACAACTCCTTAGAGGTATGAGTGCAGAGACCATGCACCTTAAATATTCTCTTCTCCAACATGAACAGCCACAGTTCTCTTTCAGCAACCTTTCCTGACTCCTCACTTCCTTCTGGACTCATTTCACATATGACCCCTTACTGTATGAACCTCAGAGCTGGATACAGCTATTCAATAGGAGTCAGTCTAACCAGGAAAGTGAGAAAAGGGATTGTTACTTACCCTGATCTGGTACTTGTGCTTGTATTAATGTAGCCTAAGTCCCCATTAAATTTTTAGCCTTGGCATCCTAATGGTGATGCCTATTAGGCAAAGTCTCAATTCCCTTTCCTATAAACTTCATACAGGGCAGTCTCTTCCACCCTGTGAAGAGCCAATTGTTTTTCTTCATCAAGTGCATGACTTTCCCTTTGTAACTTTCAATAATATGATCAGGTTCAACCAGTTTTTTCAGTCTGTTGACATCTTTGTGAGCCGAACTCTGTGGCTTGAAATATATACTCCCTCTCCCTTTCAACCTTCAAATTTTAGCAGTATGTGTAAACCTGTTTTGCTATTTCATTGGGACATCCAGTCCTTCATTCACTCCTTTAGGGGCTGCTTTCTCCACATGTTCCAGGGGACAGTTCTCAAAGCCTATAGGATGGGAATGGCCTTGATCAGTGAGTACCAGCACAACATTAGCTGAAAAAGCTGCTCTCTCCTCCAGTCTAGATGGGTCTCTGTCAGGAAGAACTCCATACATTAACTGGTTCATTCAGCCATTCCAGTTGGCTGCCAGAAATTAGGTTCTGGAATTTCAGGCTAGGCAAGAGCAGACCAATGCACCAATAGGACTCTTGTGATGGCTCAAAAGTTGAGGTACAATGGGCCTCCAATTAGCTAAATTTGGGACCCCTTCTCTACCCTAGAGGGGTTAGCCTAACTCTAGTCTTGGCCCTGAGCACTCAGCTTGAGTCCCCCACCCTCCATGACCTCCAAGGACAGAAAAATGACTGCAGCAAGGGATGTGGTAACCTCCACCATTGTTTTATTAACCACTTAAACAGTTTATTTCATTTTATGTTAATACATAATTAATTAATCAATTAGAGATTTTTTGAGATATATTTGAAATATAATATTGTGTAGATTTAAGATATGCATGTATGTTAAATTAATGCATTTATATATTATAATATGACTGTACCTCTATCAGTTATGTAATTATCATTTCTTTTTAGTGGTTGGTCTCTTATCATGTTTGAGGGTTATAATAGAATATTGTTTTCTGTATTAACTATACTGTACATTAGATCTCTGGGACCTACTTTTTGTTGTAAGTTTGTACCCTGAAACAACATCTGTCCTGTCCTCCCACCCTAACTTCCATCCCCTGGTAACCACCGTTTTACTTTCTGCTTTTATGAGCGTGGATTTTTAATTTAATTTAATTTACTTATTTATTGTTATTATTTTTCAAGTAGGCTCCTCACCTAGTCTAGGCCTTGAGTTTACAACCCCAAGACCCTAAGATCAAGAGTTACATGTTTTACTAACTGAGCCAGCTAGGTCACCCTGAGTTTGGCTTTTTTAGATTCTACATATAAATGATATACAGGATGTGTCTTCTCTCTGACTTATCTCACTTAGCATGTTGTGTTCAAGGTCCATCCATGTTGTTGCAAATGACAAGATGTTCTTTTTTTTCTCATGGCTGAATAATATGCTACTGTGTGTGTGTCTATTTTTATCTATCAATCTATTTGTCTATATATGCCACCTTTTCTCTATTGATTCACTATTGATTCATCCTTTGATGGGCACTTAGGCTGTTTCCCTATCTTGGCTATACTGAACATATAATAATGTCAAGGGTGCAAATCTTTCTTCAAAATCCTGTTTTCATTTCATTTGGGTATATACCCAGAAATGGGATTGCTGGATCACATGGTAGAACAATTTTTAACATTTGGAGGAATCTTCATATTATTTCCCACAGTGGCTGCACCAATTTACATTCCCACTAACAGTATATGAGGGTTCTCTTTTCTCCACATCCTCACCAACACCTGTTACCTCTTCTCTTCATTTTTTTTTACTTCTTCTCTTCTTGATGATACTATATAACAGGTGTGAAGTGATATCTCATTGTGGTTTTGCTTTGTATTTTCCTGATGATTCGTTGAAGACCTTTTGATATACTTGTTGACTCTTTGGGTGTCTTATTTTTAAAAATGCTATTTAGTTCCTCTGCCCATTTTTTAACTGTTTTGTTGTTGTTGTTGTTGTTGTTAATGAGCCATATGAGTTCTTTATGTATTTTGTGCTTTTTATATCTTGTTTTATTTTAATTCCAGTACTTAACATACCGTGTTGTATTAGTTTCAGGTGGACAATATTGTGATCCAACAATTCAACAATTCCATACATCACCCAGTGCTCATCACAGCAAATGCACCCCTTAATCCCCATCATCTATTTCACCCATCTCCCACCCACTTCACTTCTGGTAACCATTAGTCTGTTCTCTATAGTTAAGAGTCTGTTTCTTGGTTTTCCTCTCTCTCTCTTTTATTTTCCCTTTGAACATTTGTTTTGTTTCTTAAGTTTCACATATGAGTGAAATCAAATGGTTTCTGACTCACTTTGCTTATCATTATACTCTCTAGCTCTAACCATGTTGTTGCAACTGGCAAGATTTCATTATTTTTGATGGCTGAGTCATATTTAATTGTATATATAATCACATCTTCTTTATTCATTCATCAGTCAATGGACACTTGGGCTACTTTAACAATAATACTGCTATAAATGTGGGGGTGCATGGATCCCTTTGAATTAGTGTTTTTTGTATTTTTGAGCAACTACTCAGTGGTGCTATTACTGGATCATAGTGTTCTAACTTTTAACATTTTGAGGAACCTCTGCACTGTTTTCCACAGTGGCTGCCCCAGTTGGCCTTGCCACCAAAAGTACACGAGGGTTCCTTTTTCTCCACATCTGTGTCACTTGATTGTTTGTTTGTTTGTTTGTTTGTTTTAACCATTGTGACAAGTCTGAGGTGATAGATATCTCATTGTAGTTTTCATTTGCATTTCCCTGATGATGAGTAATGTTTGTTGATATTTTTGGATATTAACCCTTTATCTGTTATATCGTTTGCAAACATGTTCTCCCATTATGTAGGTTGCCTTTTCATTTGTTAATTGTTTCCATTGTTGTGCAGAATATTTCAATTTTGAAGTAGCCTAATTTATTGATTTTTTTCTTTGGTTGTTTTTACTTTAGGTATCATATCAGAAAATCACTGCAAAAACCAATATCTAGGAGTTCTTCCTTATGTGGTCTTCCAGGAGTTTCATGGAGTCAGGTCTTATGTTTAAGTCTGATCTATTTCGAGTTAATTTTTATGAGTGTTATAAGATAGGGGCCCAATTTCATTGTTCTTCATGTGTTTAACCAATTTTCCTGACACCATTTGTTGAAGAAACTATCATTTCCTCATTGGGTGTTTTCAGCTCCTTGCCAAATATTAGTTGGCTGTACATGCAGTAATTTAAATCTGGGCTCTCTATTCTGTTCCATAGGTCTATGTATCTACTTTTATGTCAATACCATAATGTTTTTGTTACTATACCTTTGTAGTATAGTTTTAAATCAGGAAATGTGATACCTCTAGGTTTTTTTTGTTTTGTTTTGTTTTGTTTTTTGTAGTATTGCTTTGCCTATTTGTGGTCTTTAGTACCTTCTTACAAACTATAGGACAGCTTTTTCTATTTCTGGGAAGAATGCCATTGGTATTTTGATTGGAGGATTGCACTGAATCCATAGATGGTTTTCGGTAATATGGGCATTTTAACAATATTAGTTCATGCCTTTCCATTTGTTTGTGTATTATGTGATTTCTTTCCACAAAGTCTGGTAGTTTTCATTGTACATTTACTGGAATAAATTTTTTCCTAGCATTTTATTATTTTTGATGTTATTATAAATGAAAGAGTTTTATTTAGTTAGTTTTCACTCATTTCATTTTTAAGTGTATAGAAATGCAACTGATTTCTCTATATTGATTTTTTTTGTATATTGATTTTATATCCTGTACCTTTACTGGAATTCATTGATGGTTTTTTGGTTAAGTCTTTGAGATTTTTATGTACAAAAACATATTGCCCGAAATAGTGACAAGTTTACTTCTTCCTTTTTTTATTTGAATGTCTTTTATATTTTTGTCTTGCTTAACTGCACTAGCCAGAATTCCATGCACTTTATTAAATAAGAAGGGTGAGAATTACATTCTTGTCTTGTTGATGATCTTAGAAGAAAACCTTTAAATTTTTCACTATTAAGTATAATGTTTGCTGTGGATTAATTCCTCATTTTAAAAGAATATATATACATTATAAAACACTTCTGAGGGGTTTGAAATGGTGGGGGGGGTGGGAGGTTGGGGTACCAGGTGGTGGGTATTATAGAGGGCACGGATTGCATGGAGCACTGAGTGTGGTGAAAAAATAATGAATAATGTTATGCTGAAAATAAAATAAAATAAAATAAAATAAAATAATAAAAGTTAAAAATTCCAAATTTAAAAAAAAGGAAAGTTCAAAATTCTTATAATCCTATCATTCAGACATAACCTACTATTTGACATTTTGTTGAAAATATAGAAAGACATGTACACATATACACACAGAATATTTTTTATAAAATGCGTCATGTTATACATGTTTTTAACCTACTCCTTTTAAGCAGTATTATATAAATTGACATATTATATATAATGTATGTTTTCAACCTATATATTTTGCACATATATATATGCACACACAAAAATTTATAGTTCTAAAGCACCACTGCTGATGAATACATAGTATTCCACAGGTGTCACTCTCTGGAGGTTATTTAGGTAGCTTTTAATTTTCCAATAGTATAACCATCATAATTAATATCTTTGTGCATAAAATACATGTTTTCTAGCTTTTATTTATTCAACAATTTATTACTGATTGAATGCTTATAGATAATTATGCTAAGTAGGAAAATGGTGAATAAAACAGCCTTAGTTCCTGCCATCTTGAAATTTGTTGTCTAATAGTCCATTTGTCTAGTTTTAGGTTCAGTTTCTAGTGATAAAACTGTTGAGTCAAGACTGCTTTCCAGAAATGACATAGCAATTTACACTCTTTCCAACACAATGTAAGAGTGCTTATTTTTCCATATTCTCATCAACAATAGGTTTCCTTTTGAGCTTTGGGTGGTTTCATAATAATTTAATCAGGAAATTGGAAGTGAGTAACCATTAAAACAAAAGTTAGGAGGGCATATATTGTCTAGACTCTTACCATGATTTCCTAGTTTTCATATTTGTCCTCTGCCCCTGATATTTTTTGTTAGTTAGTTCTAAGAAATAGTTTTCTTTTTCCTTCTTGTATTCTAGAGTGTGAATGACTTCATTTATTCAGTCCTTCATCCATTTATCATTTGTCTCTTGATAAATGTTTATTTTGTGCCATGACCTTATCAAATTTCAGGGATACAAAGATGGATAAGATAAGGTGTCTCCTTCAAAAACTCCCAGGCTGCTCCTCACAGGCCCTGGGACACAGCAGTCTCTGACCTAACTTAAGTGTTTTAGTGTTGCCGTTCCTTATGCCTATGAAGATCCTGTATGATTGGGACATCCGTGTTGAAAGCCAGAGGTGTGGGGGGATAGGGGAGGGATTTTTGCCTCCCCTTAGACAATTAAAAAAAATCTAAGACCAATATAAAAACTATCTCGACAGTTTATGCTGGGAGTGACTGAATGTGTGTCTTCATACAGCATTTGGGAATACAGTAGAGTCCTTCCAAATGTCCTTCCAGTCCTTGGTAGTTTGCAGCAAGACATTCCCTCCTTGGCTCTACTTTAATATACTGCCCAATAATTTCACCAATTCCCTTGTTGAGGAACCAGAGAACATCCCAGTCAAAATCACAAATGTTAAGAAGCTAGGAAAGGGTGGAGTCAAGAGACAAGAGCCCAAGAGCACATCCTCAGCCCAAGGACATTGTGTGTGAAATGGGACCTTGAACCACAGCTAACAACATGTATTTATATTATGCAAGTGCAAAGTCTTGCACTTCAGCAACATACAAAACCTACCTGTTAAAGTCAACTAAACAGTAAATGCTGACACAATGAAAATCTTAAAGGAAGCTTTAGAATTTGTGGGGGAGACAGGGAGAAAATTATAGTCCAGTGTGATAAGTGCTACCAAAGGGACAAATGCAGGGCATTGCATTGAGATGGGGGAAGATTATAACCAGATGGAAAGATTGAGAGAGTGTCAAGGATATGGCAGTAAACAACAGACAAAAATCACTACCTTCATGTAACTTACATTCCAGTAGAGGGAGACAGATAATAAACATAAAAATAGTATGTACTAAATGCTGTGGTGGAAAATAAAGCAGGGGGAAAGAAGAGATGTATGAAGATGAGGAATATAATTTCATATATTGTGTAATCACTGAGAAAGTAATATGTGAATGAAGCTCTGAAGAAAGTTAGGGAGTTAGCAACATGAATATCTAGGTATAAAGAACTCCAGATAGAAGAAGTAACAAGTACAAAAGTCCTAAACTGGGAACATCCTCTTCGTGGTCAAGGAATAAGTAGGGCAGCTGGTGTACATAAAACAGAATGAGGTAGGGTAAATACATGAGGTCAGAGAGATTAGAGTTATAAAGCAGGAAAGGGTCACAACATGTAGGGTCTTACAGGTGATTTAAGGATTTCGACTTTTACTCTGAAAGAGGTGGGAAGCCACTGGAGGGCTTGACTAAACCCTAGAGGGACTTAAATATTATATTCAAAATTAGACTTTATTCTATAGGTAATGGAAACCTCTCAAGGGTTTTGAGAAAGGGAGTAACATGTGGATCTCTGTTACGAAGATCACTATTTGTGGCTGGTAGGGGATAGTTTGAAGGGGAGCACCTGGAAGTAGGAAAAGTACTTAGGAGAGCATGTCCCTTCTCCATAAAGTTCCAGTGGTGGAGATATAATTATCTCTGATCTCAGTTCTTTCAGTTATTCTTGCCTACTCCCTATCCCTGGGGTGCTAGAGAACAGTTGTTCCTTCTCTCAGAGTCTGGAAACCTCAAAGCCAGTAGAATGAAGGGAGTCTAGAATGGTGACAGAGACACTGGTTAGGAAACTTTGCAATTATCTCAGTGTGAGATAATAAAGACCCAGCAAAAAGGGTAAGATTTGCTAGAGGATAAAAATACAAACTGCAAGATGGAAAGTCAAAACCCAGTAACAGCCCTTGTGAATCTTTTCTTTCCATAAATTTTATTTATTTATTTATTTATTTATCACGGACACTCTGTTCATTTTATTTTGTTTTTTATTTAAATTTACTCAACATAAAGTACATCATTAGTTTCAGATTTAGTGTTCAATAATTCATCAGTTGCATATGAACTGTTTGTTTAAATTCCAGTTAGTTAACATACAATGTAATATCAGTTTCAGGTATAGAATTTAGTCATTCATTACTTCCATACAACATGCAGTGCTCATCAATTATGCTTTCCTTAATACTCACCATTTATTTAACCCATTCCCCTGCCCACTTCCCTTCCAGCAACCCTCAGTTTGTTCTTTATAGAGTCTGTTTCTTTGTTTGCCAAAAATGAGGTAGGGATTTTAATTGGGAGTGAGTTCCTTGGCTCATAGTAAAAGACTCAAAGAATTGAGTAGGGACTCAGTATCACTTTGAGCATTGGAATAAATGAATAAAAGAATGAGTGTGTAACATAAAATGCCAGTCTTTTAAATAAAGTGCTTGATGATAGTTATTGCTATCCAACATAAATATATAAGCCTCATATATAATTTTAGATGTTCTAATGACCACATTTTCTTAAAGTTAAAAAAGTAAAGTTAATTTTATTTTATTTTTTTTAAATTTTATTTATTTATTTGACAGAGAGAGAGATCACAAATAGGCAGAGAGACAGACAGAGAGAGAGATGAGGAGAAGCAGGCTCCCTGCTGAGCAGAGAGCCCCATGCGGGACTTGATCCCAGGCCCCTGGGATCATGACCTGAGCCGAAGGCAGAGGCTTAACCCACTGAGCCACCCAGGCACCCGTAAAGTTAATTTTTTTTTATAATTTTTTATTTTTTATAAACATATATTTTTATCCCCAGGGGTACAGGTCTGAACCATAAAGTTAATTTTAATACTTTATTTGCAATGACATGGAGGGAGCTAGAGGATATTACGCTAAGAGAAAGACAAATAGCATATGATTTCACTCATAGGTGGAATTTAAGAAATAAAACAAATGAGAGGGGAGAAAAGCAAGAAAAAGACTTAATTGTAGAGAACAAACCTTTGGTTATTGGAGGGGAGGTGGGTGAAATAGGTGATGGAGATTAAGGAGTGCACCTGTTGGGATGAACACAGGGTGTCCTTATGTAAGTGTTGAATCATTAAATTGTACACCCGAAACTAATATTACACTGTACATTAATTAACTGGAATTTAAATAAAAACTTTAAAAAGATTTATAATGAAAGGGAAAGGGCATGAGTTTTACAGTCACAATGACTTGCTGCTTATCAGCTGTGTGACCTTAAGCAAATTACTTAACATCTCTAAACCTCAGTTTTGGGGTGTCTGGGTGACTCAGTTGTTTAAGCATCTGCCTTTGGCTCAGATCATGATCTCAGGGTCCTGGGATCAAGTCCTGTATCAGGCTCCCTGCTCAGAGGGGAGTCTGTTTCTCTTTCTGTCCCTCACTCCACTCTCTCTCTCTCTCTCTATCTTTCATGTAAATAAATAAAGTCTTTAAAAAACAAAATAAGTAAATAAACCTCAGTTTTCTCATAAATAAAACCTAATGGCTTAAGGTTGTTGAAGGCCTTATACATAATCTTTGCCAAAGTTCATCTAATCTAAGATGCTATTGGATTAAATCACACCATTACTTTACGTAACACAAAGGGAAAAAAAATACTGTTAATTAGAAAACAACATTGGTCTCAAGATGCCTAACAGTTTCAAAGGTGTCAAAATGTGAATAATTTACCACATTCTTCTTTTTATTACTGATTTATGGATAAATAATTGCTGAAAGAGTTTAAGTTCATTTTCTTCATTTGACTGTGAGCTACTCATTGGCAAAATCTGGGTCTAAATCACTTCTTTCATCCCCAAACAAGGCCTGGCACAGAGTAGTCACTTCATCCACTTTATATACATTAATTTGACTTCTCTTCCTTCTTCCCTTTTTTTTTTAAAGATTTTATTTATTTACTTGACTGCGAGAGAGACAGTGAGAGAGGGAACATAAGCACAGGGAGTGGAAGAGGGACAAGCAAGCTTCCTGCTGAGCAGGGGGTGCGATGTGGGGCTCAATCCCATGATACTGGGATCATGACCTGAGCTAAAGGTAGACACTTAATGACTGAGCCACCCAGGCACCTCAACTTTTCTTCCTTCTAACTTGCTCTGTGTCAGGTACTACAGAGGTAGAGATGAAGCAGATTAGGCCTCAGCCCTCTAGGAGCTCCAAGTTTTATAACAACGGCAGCAATAGCATCAGAATAATCATTGAGCTCTTACTACATGAAAGAATTTTACTATTACATTCACATACATGCATACCTTGTTTTATTGCATTTCACTTTATTGCACTTCACAGATAATTGCATTTTTACAAACTGAAGGTTTATGGCAACCCTGCATTAAGCAGGTCTGTCAAGTCTATTTTTCCAAAAGGATTTGCTCACTTTGTGCTTCTATGTCAGAGTTTGGTAATGCTTAAAAAAAAAAAAAAAACAGCTTTATTGAGGTATGTTTGACAAACATTTTATTTATATGAGGTTGTAATGCATATATGCATTAGGTATCAATGACCACGATCAAACTAATTAGCATTTTACTTACTTCACATAGTTACCACTAATTTTGTGGTGAGAAAAATTTTTGGCTACTTTCTAAATGAACTCAAATAACAATACACTATTATTAATTATAGTCATCATGCTGTGCCTTAGGTCTCTAGAACTTGTTCATCTTATAACTGAAAGTTTGTAACTCTTTGACCAATATTTTCCCTTTTTCTCTAAACAACACCCCCCAACCTGCACCTGATCAGTCAGCAGCCTTCAACATGGAGGCAAGACCATCTTCCAGCATAAAGATTGTGACTGAAAGCTCAAATGATGGTTAGCATTTCTAAGTAATGGAATATTTTTAAATTTAGGTATATACATTGCTTTTTTTAGACATAATGCTATTGAACACCTAATAGACTACAGTATAGTTTAAACATAACTTTTATATGCACTAGGAAATCAAAATATTTACTTAACATGCCTTATTGTGATATTTGCTTTATTGTCGTTGTCTAGAATTGAAACTATGACACCTTCAAGGTACTTCTATATTCTTTCTCCGTTTTTCTACTTTTTACACCATGCCTTTAATTTTAATTTGGGTCTTTATATTTAAGGTGGGTTTATTTTATTTTATTTTATTTTATTTTATTTTATTTTATTTTTACCCATTGTGACTCCTACTGTCTTTTATTTGGGGTGTTTAGACCATATTTACAATGACTATTGATATTAGTTTCAGGTGTACAACATAGTAATTCAACAACTCTATGCATTACTCAGTGCTCATTGAGATAAGTATACACTTTAAAAAAAAAACATATAATGTATTATTAGCCCCAGGGGTACAGGTCTGTGAATCGACAGGTTTACATACTTCACAGCACTCACCATAGAACATACCCTCCCCAATACCCATAACCCCACCACCATCTCCCGACCCCCCAAACCCCAGCCACCCTCAGTGTGTTTTGTGAGATTAAGAGTCTCTTATGGTTTGTCTCCCTCTCGATCCCATCTTGTTTCATTTATTCATTTCCTACCCCCCAAACCCCCTATATTGCGTCTCCACTTCATCATATCAGAGAGATCATATGACAGTTGTCTTGCTCCAATTGACTTATTTCACTAAGCATAATACCCTTTAGTTCCATCCATGTTGCTGCAAATGGCAAGATTTTATTCCTTTTGATGACTGCATAGTATTTGTATATATATACCACTTCTTCTTTAGTCATTCATCTCTTGATGGGCATCTAGGTTCTTTCCACAGATTGGCTATTGTGGACATTGCTGCTATAAACATTCGGGTGCACGTGCCACTTCAGATCTCTACATTTGAATCTTTAGGGTAAATACCCAGTAGTGCAATTGCCGGGTTATAGGGTAGCTCTATTTTCAACCTTTTGAGGAACCTCAATGCTCTTTTCCAGAGTGGTTGCACTAGCTTGCATTCCCACCAACAATGTAGGGGGGTTCCCCTTTCTCCGCATCCTCGCCAGCATCTGTCATTTCCTGACTTGTTGATTTTAGCCCTTCTGACTGGTGTGAGGTGGTATCTCATTGTGGTTTTGATTTGTATTTCCCTGATGCCGAGTGATGTGGAGCACTTTTTCATGTATCTGTTGGCCAACTGGATGTCTTCTTTGAAGAACTGTCTGTTCGTGTCCTCTGACCATTTCTTGATTATTTGGATTATTTGTTCTTTGGAACAAATAATTGAGTTTGTTGAGTTTGCTAAGCTCTTTATAGATTTTAGACACTAGCCCTTTATCTGATATGTCGTTCACAAATATCTTCTCTCATTCTGTCAGTTATCTTTTGGTTTTAACTGTTTCCTTTGCTGTGCAAAAGCTTTTGATATTGATGAAATCCCAATAGTTCTTTTTTGCCCTTGCTTCTCTTGCCTTTCACGATGTTCCTAGGAAGATGTTGCTGAAGCTGGGGTTGAAGAGGTTGCTGCCTGTGTTCTCCTCAAGGATTTTGATGGATTCCTTTCTCACATCGAGGTCCTTCATCCATTTTGAATCTATTTTCATGTGCTGAAATTTCATTTCTCTGCATGTGGCCATCCAATTTTCATTTCTCTGCATGTGGACATCCAATTTTCCCAACACCATTTGTTGAAGAGACTGTCTTTTTTCCATCGAACATTCTTTCCTGCATTGTCAAAGATTAGTTGACCATAGAGTTGAGGGGGTCTATTTCTGGGCTCTCTATTCTGTTCCATTGATCTATGTATCTGTTTTTGTACCAGTACCATACTGTCTTGATGATGACAGCTTTTTAATAAGAGCTTGAAATCCATAATTGTGATGACACCAACTTTGGCTTTCTTTTTCAGTATTCCTTTGGCTATTCGAGGTCTTTTCTCATTCCATATACATTTTAGGATTATTTGTTCCATTTATTTGAAAAAAAAAAAGGTGGGATTTTGATAGGGATTGCATTAAATGTGTAGATTGCTTTAAGTAGCATAGATATTTTCTGAGGAAGGCTTGTACTGCTATATATTTTCCTCTCAGGACTGCCTTTGCTGTGTCCCACAGATCTTGAACCTTTGTATTTTCCTTATCATTTGTTTCCATGTTTTTTTTCAATTCTTCTTTAATTTCCTGGTTGACCCATTCATTCTTTAGAAGGATGCTGTTTAGTCTCCATGTATTTTGGTTCTTCCCAAATTTCCTCTTGTGATTGAGTTCTAGCTTCAGAAAATTGTGGTCTGAAAATATGCAGGGAATGATCCCAATCTTTTGATACCGGTTGAGACCTGATTTGTAACCCAGGATATGATCTATTCTGGAGAATGTTCCATGTGTACTAGATAAGAATGTGTATTCTGTTGCTTTGGGATGGAATGTTCTGAATATATCTGTGATGTCCATCTGGTCCAGTGTGTCATTTAAGGCCTTAATTTCCTTGTTGCTCTTTTGCTTGGATGATCTGTCCTTTTCAGTGAGGAAAGTGTTAAAGTCACCTACCAATATTGTATTATTGTCGATGTATTTCTTTGATTTTGTTATTATGTTGTTTATATAGTTGGCTGCTCCCATGTTATGGGCATAGATATTTAAAATTGTTAGATCTTCTTGTTGGACAGAGACTTTGAGTATGAAATAGTATCTTTCCTCATCTCTTATTATAGTCTTTGGCATAAAATCTAATTGATCTGATATAAGGATTGTAACCCCAGCTTTCTTTTGATGTCCATTAGCATGGTAAATAGTTTCCACACCCTCACATAAATCTGGAGGTGTCTTCGGGTCTAAAATGAGTTTCTTGTAGGCAGCATATTGATGAGTTTTGTTTTTTTTTATCCATTCCGATACCCTGTGTCTTTTGATTGGGGCATTTAGCCCATTAACATTCAGGGTAACTACTGAGAGATATGAATTTAGTGCCATTGTATAGCCTGTAAGGTGACTGTTACTGTATATTCTCTTTGTTCCTTTCTGATCTACTAGTTTTAGGCTCTCTCCTTGCTTAGAGGACCTCTTTCAATATTTCCTTTAGAGCTGATTTGGTGTTTGCAAATTCTTTCAGTTTTTGTTTGTCCCGGAAGCTTTTTATCTCTCCTTCTATTTTCAATGATAGCCTAGCTGGATATAGCATTCTTGGCTGCCTGTTTTTCTCATTTAGTGCTCTGAATATATCATGCTAGTTCTTTCTGGCCTGCCAGGTCTCTGTGGATAAGTCTGCTACCAATCTAATATTTTTACCATTGTATGTTACAGACTTCATTTCCCGGGCTGCTTTCAGGATTTTCTCTTTGTCACTAAGACTTGTAAATTTTACTATTAGGTGATGGGGTGTGGACCTATTCTTACTGATTTTGTGGGGGTTCTCTGAAGCTCCTGGATTTTGATGCTTGTTCCCTTTCCCATATTAGGGAACTTCTCTACAATAATTTGCTCCAATATACCTTCTGCTCCCCTCTCTTTTTCTTCTTCTTCTGGAATCCCAATTATTCTAATGTTGTTTCATCTTATGGTGTCACTTATCTCTCAAATTCTCCCCTCTTGGTCCAGTAGTTTTTTTGTCTCTCTTTTGTTCAGCTTCTTTCTTCTCTGTCATTTGGTCTTCTGTGTCACTAATTCTTTCTTCTGCCTCATTTCTTCTAGCAGTAAGAGCCTCCATTTTTTAATTGCACCTCTAATAGCTTTTTTAAATTTCAACTTGGTTAGATTTTAGTTCTTTTATTTTTCCAGAAAGGGCTTTTATCTCTCCAGAGAGGGTTTCTCTAATATCTTCCATGCCTTTTTTGAGCCTGGCAAGAACCTTGAGAATTGTCATTCTGAACTCTAGATCTGACATATTACCAATGTCCATATTGATTAGGTCCCTAGCCTTCATATTGGTTCTTGTTCTTTTTTTGTGGTGAGTTTTTCTGCCTTGTCATTTTGTCCAGATAAGAGTATATGAAGGAGCAAATAAAATACTAAAAGGGAGGCAAAGACCCCAGGAAAATGTGCTTTATCCAAAACAGAAGAGACCCCAAATCGTGGGGGGGAGACAGAGGATAAAAAGAAATTCAGAGTAAAAAAATTGAAAAAAGAAAACAAATAAAGAAAAAAATAAAGATATATATATATATATATTAGACTGGGACTAGAACAGTGTCACCCACTGAATTTTCGTAGTATAAAGTAGTCTCTTAGAAGAAACTACCTCCCAAAACTTTAAAGAATGAAAAACGTATATAAGGGTAAACACAGTGAAGGGATGGTATATGCCTATAAAGATGAAAAAAAAAATTTTAATTTCTAAAAAAGGAGTTGATAAAGTAAGTTGGTTGGGAGAATAAAGAAAAAGGAAGTGGAGAGAATTTGCTCAGGCTGGAGACTAGACCAAGCCCAGAGCTAGATTTAGGGTATATTTGATCTATTAGAAGAAGTAATACCCCAAGTTTTTTAGAAGAAAAAACCCTATGTGTGTCCATGAGTATACAAAAAATAATGTTAGATACAATGAACAATAAAATATGACTATAAGAATAAAGGTTCAAAAAAGATTATTATTTTTTTTTAATGAAAGGTATTGTTAAGATTAACTAGTTAAAAAACATTAAAAGAGGAAGGGTAAAAGTTAAAAAAAATAGCAAAAGAAAAATTAATCTTCTCAGGTTTGCTTTCGGGAGCTTTTGTTCCCTGAATGCTTTCCGTAGACTTCTGGACGATGGGAATGAAAATGGCAGCCTCCCAGTCTCTGGCCTGGAGGAGCCGAGAGCTCGGGGCCCCGCTCCTCAGTGCATCCTCAGAGATAAGCGCTCAATCACTCCCGTCTCCATGGCCTCTGGCCGTGCTCCAACCTTACTCAGCCTGTAACCACGCATCTCTGTTTCTGGCACACAGCTCCACCTGGAGTCTTTGAACCCTGAAGACCCCTGAGATCTTCCAGGGGGTGTCTTCATGGATCTTGTGGGGACCCCACTCACAGAGCAGTGGCCTGTGCCACGGATTATGCCTCAAGGTAACCCTGAGTTGAGAGCTCATTCCTTGGTTCTGTCTCTGTAGCTGACTTCCCCGCTCTAATACCTGTGAGCTCTGCAATACTCAGACAACCCCGATCCTTCTGTGACCCTGCAGGACCTGGGGCCATGCTGACCCCGTGTGGGTTTCACCCTGGTTTAGCCTCTGGAGTGATGTACGTCAGTGGAGCAGACTTTTAAAAGTCCTGATTTGGGCCCCTGGGTGGCTCAGTGTGTTAATGTCTCTGCCTTCAGCTCAGGTCATGATCTCATTGTCCTGGGATCGAGCCCTGCATCGGACTCTCTGCTCAGTACAGAGTCTACTTCCTCCTCTCTCTCTCCCTCTCTCTGCCTCTCTGCCTACTTGTGATCTGTCAAATAAATAAATAAAATCTTAAAAAAAATAGAAACAGGATAGGATTGGGAGAGAGACAAACCATAAGTGACTCTTAATCTCACAAAACAAACTGAGAGTTGCTGGGGGGTTGGGAGAAGGGGGGTGGGGTTATGGACATTGGGGATGGTATGTGCTATGGTGAGTGCTGTGAAGTGTGTAAACCTGGCGATTCACAGGCCTGTATCCCTGGGGATAAATGTATATTATATGTTTATAAAAAATTAAAAATTAAAAAAAAATAGAGAGATGTACCTTGGTCACAGATTGGAAGTCTCAGTATAATAAAGATGTCAGTTAAAAAAAAAAAAAAGTCCTGATTTTGTGCTCCGCTATTCTGCCACTTGCTGGCAGCCAGCCCCACCCCCGCAGTCTATCTTCCCATCACTTTGGATTCACTTCTCTGCCGGTCCAACCTTTCGGAAAGTGGTCAGTTTTCTTTTTCTAGAATTGTTGCTCTACTTCTCTTCGATCTCCTGTTGGATTTGTAGGTTTTTGCAGTGGTTTGATAAGCTATCTAGCTGATCTCCTGCTACCTGATGCTGTCTTAGCCTGCTACTTCTCCGCCATCTTGACCAAGAATCGAGATAAGTATACTCTTGATCCCCTTTACCTATTTCATCCATCCCCTCCATTCACCTCTCCTCTGGTAACCATCAGTTTGTTCTCTATAATTAAGAGTCTGTCTTTTGTTTGTCTCTTTTATATTAACTATACTGGAATTGAAATTTAATTTTTTCCTAAAAATGAAACAATAAAATTAAAGTGATTCTTGCTATAGTTGAATTAGTATCTCTAATATTTGTAACAGTTTTCTGTTTGTTGTACTTATTCATTATTTCCTTTTTTCTTCCCCTCATTTTTCTGCCTTCTGTGGTTGTAACTGAACATTTTACATTACATTTTATATGGTTTAATTTTTTCTTCTCTCTTAAAACATTAATTATACTTTTAAAAACAGTCTTTTAGACTGTACAAGTAAGTCCAATTTCAACTAATCTAAATTTAATTAATTTACAACTAATCTAAGTTCACTTTCAGATATCACTACTCCACTTTCATGTAGAAGTTGGCACACATTAGAATATTCCTTCCTACTAGAGCGTATCATGCTTAGTGAAATAAGTCAAGCAGAGAAAGACAACTATCATATGATCTCCCTGATATGAGGAAGTGGTGATGCAACATGGGGGCTTAAGTGGGTAGGAGAAGAATAAATGAAACAAGATGGGATTGGGAGGGAGACAAACCTAAGTGACTCCTAATCTCACAAAACAAACTGAGGGTTGCTGGGTGGAGGGGGGTTGGGAGAAGGGGGTGGGATTATGGACATTGGGGAGGGTATGTGCTTTGGTGAGTGCTGTGAAGTGTGTAAACCTGGTGATTCACAGACCTGTACCCCTGGGGATAAAAATATATGTTTATAAAAAATAAAAAATTTAAAAAAAAAAAGAATATTCCTTCCTCCCTCCCATCTCTCATAACATCGCTATCATTATTTATCCCTATGTTAACAACACACAGTACATTGTTACCAGTATCACTTTAAATAGAGTTTCAGATTAATTAATAATGATAAAATATTTTATTTTACTTTTATTTATTTTTTCTACAATATTCTTCTTACCATTATGTACATTCAAATTTCTGTCCTATATGGTTTTGCTTCTTGAGTAACTTCTTCAAAATTCCTTGCAGGGAACGTTTGCTGGCAATAAATTCTCTCAGTTTGCATGTGCTGAAAAAGTCTTTATTTTTCCTTTACTTTTGAAAGATAATTTGCTGGATATAAAAAGAAAATTCTATGTTCATGGATTCTTTTTTTTTTTTTTCCTTTTGGCCCTCTAAATTGTCCACTCTTTTCTTTTCCTTGTTTTAAATTTTTATTTATTTATTATTATTATTGCTATTTTTTATAAACATATAATGTATTTTTATCCCCAGGAGTACAGATCTGTGAATCACCAGGTTTACACACTTCACAGCACTCACCATAGCACATACCCTCCCCAATGTCCGTAACCCAACACCCATCCCAAGCCCCCTCCCCCCAGCAACTCTGTTTGTTTTGTGAGATTAAGAGTCACTTATGGTTTGTCTCCCTCCTGATCCCATCTTGTTTCATTTATTCTTCTCCTACCCCCCCAACCCCCCATACTGCATCTCCACTTTCTGATATCAGGGAGATCATGTGAAAATTGTCTTTCTCCGATTGACTTATTTCACTAAGCATGATAATCTCTAGTTCCATCCATGTCGTAGCAAATGGCAAGATTTCATTTCATTTGATGGCTGCATAGTATTCCATTGTGTATATATACCACTTCTTCTTTATCCATTCATCTGTTGATGGACATCTAGGTTCTTTCCACAGATTGGCTATTGTAGACATTGCTGCTATAAACATTCGGGTGCACGTGCCCCTTCGGATCACTATGTTTGTATCTTTAGGGTAAATACCCAGTAGTGTAATTACTGGGTTGTAGGGTAGCTCTATTTTCAACATTTTGAGGAACCTCCATGCTGTTTTCCAGAGTGGCTGCTCCAGCTTACGTTCCTTTCTCCGCATCCTTGCCAGCATCTGTCATTTCCTGACTTGTTAATTTTAGCCATTCTGACTGGTGTGAGGTGATATCTTATTGTGGTTTTGATTTTTATTTCCCTGGTGCCGATTGATGTGGAGCACTTTTTCGTGTGTCTCTTGGCCATCTGGATGTCTTCTTTGTAGAAATGTCTGCTCATGTCTTCTGGCCATTTCTTGATTGGATTATTTGTTCTTTGGGTGTTGACTTTGCTAAGTTCTTTATAGATTTTGGACACTAGCCCTTTATCTGATATGTCGCTTGCAAATATCTTCTCCTATTCTGTCAGTTGTCTTTTGGTTTTATTAACTGTTTCCTTTACTGTGCAAAAGCTTTTGATCTTGATGAAATCCCAATAGTTCATTTTTGCTCTTGCTTCCCTTGCCTTTGGTGATGTTCCTAGGAAGAAGTTGCTGCAGCTGAGGTCGAAGAGGTTGCTGCCTGTGTTCTCCTCAAGGATTTTGATGGATTCCTTTCTCACATTGAGGTCCTTCATCCATTTTGAATCTATTTTCATGTGTGGTGTATGGAAATGGTCCAAATTCATTTCTCTGCATGTGGCCATCCAAGTTTCCCAACACCATTTGTTGAAGAGGCTGTCTTTTTTCCATTGGACATTCTTTCCTGCGTTGTCAAAGATTAGTTGACCATAGAGTTGAGGGACTATTTCTGGGCTCTCTAGTATGTTGCATTGATCTATGTGTCTGTTTTTGTGCCAGTACCATGCTGTCTTAATGATGACAGCTTTGTAATAGAGCTTGAAGTCCAGAATTGTGATGACACCAACTTTGGCTTTCTTTTTCAATATTCCTCTGGCTATTTGAGGTCTTTTCTGGTACTATATACATTTTAGAATTATTTGTTCCATTTATTTGAAAAAAAAAATGGGTGGGATTTGGTACGGGTTGCATTAAATGTGTAGATTGCTTTAGGTAGCATAGGCATTTTCACAATATTTATTCTTCCAATCCAGGAGCATGGAGCATTTTTCCATTTCTTTGTGTCTTCCTCAATTTCTTTCAAGAGTACTTTATAGTTTTCTGAATATAGATTCTTAGCCTCTTTGGTTAGGTTTATTCCTAGGTATCTTATAGTTTGGGGTGCAATTGTAAATAGGATTGACTCCTTAATTTTTCTTGTTCTTTTTCTTTCTTCTGTCTTGTTGTTGGTGTAGAGAAATGCATCTGATTTCTGTGCATTGATTTTATATCCTGACACTTAACTAAATTCCTATACAAGTTTTAGCAGTTTGATGTGGAGTCTTTTGGGTTTTCCACATATAGTATCATGTCATCTGTGAAGAGTGATAGCTTGACTTCCCCTTTGCTGATCTGGATGCCTTTAATTTTTTTGTTGTTGTTGTCTGATTGCTTAGGCTAGGACTTCTAGTAGTATGTTGAATAGCATACTACATCCCTGCCATGTTCCTGACCTTAGCAGAAAAGCTTCAGTTTTTCTCCATTGAGAATGATATTTGTGGTGGGTTTTTCATAGATGGCTTTGATAATATTGAGGTATATGCCCTCTATACCTATACTTTGAAGAGTTTTGAACAGGAAGGGATGCTGTACTTTGTCAAATGCTTTTTCAGCATCTATTGAGAGTATCAGATGGTTCTTGTTCTTTCTTTTATTAATGTGTTGTATCACATTGACTGATTTGCAGATGTTGAACCAAACTTGCAGCCCTGGAATAAATCCCACTTGGTCATGATGAATAATCCTTTTAATGTACTGTTGAATCATATTGGCTAGTATTTTGGTGAGAATTTTCACATCTGTGTTCATCAAGGATATTGGTCTGTAATTCTGTTGATGGGACCCTTGTCTGGTTTTGGGATCAAGGTGATGCTGGCCTCATAAAATGAGTATGGAAGTTTTCCTTCCATTTCTATTTTTTGGAGCAGTTTCAGGAGAATAGGAATTAATTCTTCTTTAAATGTTTGGTAAAGTTTCCCTGGGAAGCTGTCTGGCCCTGGACTTTTGTTTGTTTGGAGATTTTTGATGACTGCTTCAATCTCCTTACTGGTTATGGGTCTGTTCAGGTTTTCTATTTATTCCTGGTTCAGTTGTGGTAGTTTATATGTCTCTAGGAATGCACCCATTTCTTCCAGATTGTCAAATTTGTTGGCATAGAGTTGCTCATAGTATGTTCTTATAATTGTTTGTATTTCTTTGATGTTGGTTGTGATCTCTCCTCTTTCATTCATGATTTTATTTATTTGGGTCATTTGTCCTTTCTTTTTGATAAGTCTGGCCAGGGCTTTATCAACCTTATTAATTCTTTCAAGGAACCAGCTCCTAGTTTTGTTGATTTATTCTATTCTTTTTTTGTTTCTATTTCATTGATTTCTGCTCTGATCTTTATTATTTCTCTTCTCCTGCTGGGTTTAGGCTTTCTTTCTCATTCTTTCTCCAGTTCCTTTAGGTGTAGGGTTAGGTTGTGTATTTGAGACCGTTCTTGTTTCTTGAGAAAGGCTTATACGCTATATATTTTCTTCTCAGGACTGACTTTGCTCTGTTCCACAGATTTTGAACCATTGTGTTTTCATTATCATTTGTTTCCATGAATTTTTTCAATTCTTCTTTAATTTCCTGGTTGACCCATTCATTCTTTAGAAGGATGCTGTTTAGTCTCCATGTATTTGTGTTCTTTCCAAATATCCTCTTGTGATTGAGTTCTAACTTCAGAGCATTATGGTCTGAAAATATGCAGGGAATGATCCCAATCTTTTGATACCGGTTGACACCTAATTTATGACCCAGGATGTGATCTATTCTGGAGAATGTTCCACGTGCACTAGAGAAGAATGTGTATTCTGTTGCTTTGGGATGAAGTGTTCTGAATATATCTGTATGTCCATCTGGTCCAGTGTGTCATTTAAGGCCTTTATTTCCTTGTTAATCTTTTGCTTGGATGATCTGTCCATTTCAGTGAGGGGAGTATTAAAGTCCCCTACTATTATTGTATTATTTTTGATGTGTTTCTTTGATTTTGTTTTTAATTGGTTTATATAGTTGGCTGCTCCCACATTAGGGGCTTAGATATTTAAAATTGTTAGATATTCTTGTTGGACGGACACTTTGAGTATGATATAGTGTCCTTCCTCATCTCTTATTATAGTCTTTGGCTTAAAATCTAATTGATCTGATAGAAGAATTGCCACACCAGTTTTCTTCAGATGTCCATTAGCATGGTACATTGTTTTCCATCCCCTCACTAAATCTGGAGGTGTCTTCAGGTCTAAAATGAGTTTCTTGTAGGCAACATATTGTTGGGTTTTGTTTTTTTATCCATTTTGATATCTGTGTCTTTTGATTGTGGCATTTAGCCCATTAACATTCAGGGTAACTATTGAGAGATATGAATTTAGTGCCATTGTATAGCCTGTAAGATGACTGTTACTGTATATTTTCTCTGTTCCTTTATGGCTCTCTCTTTGCTTAGAAGATCCCTTTCAATATTTCCTGTAGAGCTGGTTTGGTGTTTGCAAATTCTTTCAGTTTTTGTTTGTCCTGGAAGCTTTTTATCTCTCTTTGTATTTTCAATGATAGCCTAGCTGGATATAGTATTCTTGGCTGCATGTTCTTCTCATTTAGTGCTCTGAATATATCATGCTAGTTCTTTCTGGCCTGCCAGGTCTCTGTGGATAAGTCCGCTGCCAGCCAGATGTTTTTACCATTGTATGTTACAGACTTCTTTTCCCGGGCTGCTTTCAGTATTTTCTCTTTGTCACTAAGACTTGTAAATTTTACTATTAGGTGACGAGGTGTGGACCTATTCTTGTTGATTTTGTGGGGGGTTCTCTGCATCTCCTGGATTTTGATGCTTGTTCCATTTGCTATATTAGGGATATTCTCTCCAATATACCCTCTGTTCCCCTCTCTCTTTCTTCTTCTTCTGGAATCCCAATTATTCTAATGTTTCGTCTTATGGTGTCACTTATCTCTCAAATTCTCCCCTCATGGTCCAGGAGCTGTTTGTCCCTCTTTTGCTCTGCTTCTTTATTCTCTGTCATTTGGTCTTCTATATCACTAATTCTTTCTTCTGCCTCATTTCTCCTAGCAGTAAGAGCCTCCATTTTTTATTGCACCTCATTAATAGCTTTTAGTATTTCAACTTGGTTAGATTTTAGTTCTTTTATTTTTCCAGAAAGGGCTTTTATCTCTCCAGAGAGGGTTTCTCTAATATCTTCCATGCCTTTTTTGAGCCCGGCTAGAACCTTGAGAATCATCATTCTGAACTCTAGATCTGACATATCACCAATGCCCATATTGATTAGGTCCCTAGCCTTTGGTACTGCCTCTTGTTTTTTTTGTTTGTTTGTTTTGAGTTTTTCTGCCTTGTCATTTTGTCCAGATAAGAGTATATGAAGGAGCAAATAAAATACTAAAAGGGTGGCAAAGACCCCAGGAAAATGCACTTTAACCAAATTAGAAGAGACCCCCAATCGTGGGGGGGGGGAGAAAGGGGATAAAAAGAAGTTCAGAGAAAAAATTAAAAAAAGAAAACAAATAAAGAAAAATATAAAAAAGAAAAAAATATATATATATTAGATAAACTGGTTAGAAAACGTTAAAAAAGGGTAAAGGTAAGAAAAATTATCACAGGAAAAAAATTAAATTAAAAAAATTAAATTAACTACATGACTAAAGAATCATGTGGAAAAATCCATGAGTTCCATGCTTTGCTTTCTCCTCCTCTGGAATTCTGCTGCTCTCCTTGCTAGGTGAACTTGGTCTTGGCTGGATTTCTTGTTGATCTTTTGGGGGAAGGGCCTGTTGTAATGATTCTCAAGTGTCTTTGCCAGAGGCAGAATTGCACCACCCTTACCAAGGGCCAGGCTAAATAATCCTGTCAGGTTCACTTTCAGGAGCTTTTGTCCCCTGAATGCTTTCTGTAGAGTTCTGGAGGATGGGAATGAAAATGGCAGCCTTCAAGGCTGGAGGAGCCAAGAACTGGGGGCCCCACTCCTCAGTATGCCCTCAGGGAAAAGAGCCCAGTCACTCCTGTTTCCCTGGCCTCTGGCTGTGCTCCAAGCTCACCCAGCCTGGGACCAGTTAAGGTAACCCTGAGCTGAGAGCTCACTCCTCAGCTCTGTCTCTGCAGCCAGCTTCCCTGCTCTAATACGTGCAAGCTCTGCAACACTCAGACATCCCAGAACCTTCTGTGACCCCACGGGACCTGGGGCCATGCTGACCCCACGTGGGCTTCACCCCCGTTTAGCCTCTGGAGTGATGTTCCTCAGTGAAGCAGACTTTTAAAAGTCCTAATTTTGTGCTCCATTGCTCCACCACTTGCCAGGATCCAGCTCCTCCCCCCACAGTCTATCTTCCCATCACTTTGGATTCACTTCTCTGCCAGTCCTACTTTTCAGAAAGTGGTCGATTTTCTGTTTCTAGAATTGCTGTTCTTCCTGTCTTCAATCTCCTGTTGGATTTGTAGGTGTTTGCAATGGTTTGATGAGCTATCTAGCTGATCTCCTGCTACCTGATGTAGTCTCAGCCGGCTACTTCTCCACCATCTTGACTCTTCCCCTTTCCACCCTTTTCTTGGTTGCAATATTTCTGATGACAAGTCTGCTATAATTCTTATCCTTGTTCCTATATAGATAAGATACCCTCTGTATCACAAAACCATTACCCTTGGCTTGCTTCAAGATGTTCTCTTTGTCTTTGGTTTTCTACATTTTATTTATTATTATTATTATTATTATTATTATTATTATTATTATTATTTTGGTTTTCTACATTTTAAGTTTGATATGTTTAGATGTACATTCTTGGGATATTTATCCTGATTAGATAAGACATTTGTCCTTCTTGGATCTGTGATTCAGTGTTTGTTATTAATTTTGGAAAGTTCTCAGTCATTAATATTTCAAATATTTCTTTTGCCCTCTTCTTTTTTTCTAATCCTGTTACTCTGAGAAAGCATATCTTTCACCTTTTGGCATTATCTCATAGTTTTTGTATATTCTGTTTTTCTTTTTCTTTTTGTGTTTTAATCAGGGAAATTTCTATTGACATATTTTCAAGCTCATTAATTCTCTCCTTGGCTGTGTCCTTTCAAGTGATTCTTATTTCCTGAATTTTTACTTATAGCATTTCTTTTTGTTTCTTTCTTAAAGTTTCCATCTCTCTTCTTCTGATACTGATCTCTTTTTAAATGTTTATGTTTTTCATTACAGCTTGTTACATTTTAGTCTTAGTTATCTTAAATATTCTTCCTAATAATTAAAGAATCTGTGTCATATCTGAGTCTGGTTCTGATGCTTTCTTTGTCTATTCAGACCATATTTTCTTCCTGCCTTTAGTTAGTGTACATTGCAATGTTTCACTGAAAGCAGGAAATGATGCTTCAGATAGCACCAATGGAGATAAATACGTCTTTGTTGTGAGGTTTTATGTTTATCTTGTCAGGAGTTGGGCTGCGTTTAACATTTTCTGTAGTAGTATGTGCCAGAGGCTTCAAATTCCTCTTGTCCTTGTGTATCCCTCTCCTGTTGTCTTTAAGTGTCCCTAAGACTTACTCCTTAAATAAGCTCTACATTTTGCAGTTCTTTGTGTTGTAACCCACTGTTATTATACTGGAGTCCTGTTGGTGTAGTACTAAGTTATGAAGAAGGGGAAGTGTTCTGTAGCCTTGTGATTACATTTCAGTCTTTTATTGGACCTATGTTACTGGGACATGAACTTCGTAAGCATTGTTGCTTTGTTTGTTTTAGCTTTTTAAAAATTCCCTTATATGAAACAAAAAGTATTGAGGAGACTGAAGTTGAGTAAAATGCACTTTCTCATAAGTGGTAAAGTCTTTTTCCCCTGATGAAAATGCCTTTGTTGTGAAAATGCTCTAGGCGCATCTTAGAAGGTTTACTTTTTTTCCACCCTTCCAGAGCTGTAAGGGGGATTTTCACTGACTTTCCACCATGAGAAAATGATATAATTCTTGGAGATAAACTATATAAAAATATGGGTATCCTTACTAAAACTGAGGCTCCAACTCACACTAATCCACATTCAGATTCCAGCAATTTGTTAGAATTACCATTTAAGTGTACTTACAAGTTTATAGTTCTAATAATTGCTGCTATAGATCTGGGTGGTGATTCTGTAGATTAACATTTTTCCAGATTTTGTCATAGTGGTTTGCCATGAAATGTCAACTCTCTGATGGCTCCAAGAAAATTCATTGATATTCAGTTTGGCTTTCTTTTTCTTGGACAAAATTGATGTTATATCTAAAAGTAGAAGTCTGAGAAAATATTTTAAGTGTGTGCTTTGGCCCATAAAACAGCCTTATGTGGTGAACATTATTGCCATGACAATTTTCTAGATGAAGAAATTGAGGCTCAGAAATGTTACAGAATTTATCCAAGATCATTCAGTAAGTAGTAGAGCTTGGATTTGAACTCAGCTCTTACTCTGATAGCTAGGACATAGGCACACATAGCTAATAAGTGAGTCAGAAAGTGATGAGAATCGTAAGGGGACAGAGAAAGTATTAGGGCACTATAGAGAATGGTGCTGTCACTTCAGAATGGGGGAAGGAAATTTTATTAGATGTGGTAAAAGCGAGGTGGGTTTTGAGATATTTAAACACAGGGGAGACCAAAACAGCAGCCTTGAACTCTGGAGGCAGGGAATGATGATATCCAGACATTAAGATTACCTTACCTGAATGTCACATAATTTCTAGCCCAGTTATTGCTCATCCTTCTTTGTGATAGGAAATAAGTAAGGTTGTTCAGAGCCTGACAGAGGTTAGAGCTTATTGGCCATTCTCCTTCACTGGCCTAAAATTATATGTCAGGTGTCTGGGGTTTGATTAGTTTTATACTTTTCAGAGGCCCCACCTTGGGAAATTATTAAGAAGAGTGGCAGACTCAATGCCAGAAAGACCCTATCCTTCTAAGAGTGGCCTATGTCCTCTCAACATGGAAAGGCCAAGAATAGAAAATGACTGCCAGTGAATCTTGTCTTGAGTAACTAGGAACTACAACAACTGGCTGGCCATTTCTACTCACTCCCTTCAGGATGGCCTTTCATGCCAAAACATTCTTTATTTTGCTTTCTAACCATGTTCCTGGCACTCCCTAACATGCAGAAAGGCTGATGACAATCCCATCCAATATAATCCTGGAAACAGAAGTGATTCTTAATTCTCTCTTGGGATTGAGAAATTCCCTCTTCTTGTCAACAACAACAACAACAACAAATGAAGACTTGTACACTAAAACTAAAAGACACTGATGAAAAAAGTTGAAGATTCATTAATTAATTAACTAAATAATTAATTAAAATGGAAAGATATTCTATGTATTCCATGCCCATGAATTGGAAAATTTAATATTGTTAAAATGTTCATACTACTGGAAACTATCTACAGATTTAATGCAAGTCCTATCAAAATTACAATGACATTTTCACAGAATTAGAAAAAAGAATCAAAGCTGTCATCATCAAGACAGCATGGTACTGGCACAAAAACAGACACATAGATCAATGGAACAGAATAGAGAGCCCAGAAATAGACCCTCAACTCTATGGTCAACTAATCTTCGACAAAGCAGGAAAGAATGTCCAATGGAAAAAAGACAGCCTCTTCAATAAATGGTGCTGGGAAAATTGGACAGCCACATGCAGAAAAATGAAATTGGACCATTTCCTTACACCACACACAAAAATAGACTCAAAATGGATGAAGGACCTCAATGTACGAAAGGAATCCATCAAAATCCTTGAGGAGAACACGGGCAGCAACCTCTTCGACCTCTGCCGCAGCAACATCTTCCTAGGAACAACGCAAAAGGCAAGGGAAGCAAGGGAAAAAATGAACTACTGGGATTTCATCAAGATCAAAAGCTTTTGCACAGCAAAGGAAACAGTTAACAAAATCAAAAGACAACTGACAGAATGGGAGAAGATATTTGCAAACGACATATCAGATAAAGGACTAGTGTCCAGAATCTATAAAGAACTTAGCAAACTCAACACCCAAAGAACAAATAATCCAATCAAGAAATGGGCAGAGGACATGAACAGACATTTCTGCAAAGAAGACATCCAGATGGCAAACAGACACATGAAAAAGTGCTCCATATCACTCGGCATCAGGGAAATACAAATCAAAACCACAATGCGATATCACCTCACACCAGTCAGAATGGCTAAAATCAACAAGTCAGGAAATGACAGATGCTGGCGAGGATGCGGAGAAAGGGGAACCCTCCTACACTGTTGGTGGGAATGCAAGCTGGTGCAACCACTCTGGAAAACAGCATGGAGGTTCCTCAAAATGTTGAAAATAGAACTGCCCTATGACCCAGCAATTGCACTATTGGGTATTTACCCTAAAGATACAAATGTAGTGATCCAAAGGGGCACATGCACCCGAATGTTTATAGCAGCAATGTCCACAATAGCCAAACTATGGAAAGAACCTAGATGTCCATCAACAGATGAATGGATCAAGAAGATGTGGTATATATACACAATGGAATACTATGCAGCCATCAAAAGAAATGAAATCTTGCCATTTGCAACAACATGGATGGAACTAGAGCATATCATGCTTAGCGAAATAAGTCAAGCAGAGAAAGACAACTATCATATGATCTCCCTGATATGAGGAAGTGGTGATACAACATGGAGGCTTAAGTGGGTAGAAGAAGAATAAATGAAACAAGATGGGATTGGGAGGGAGACAAACCATAAGTGACTCTTAATCTCACAAAACAAACTGAGGGTTGCTGGGCGGAGGGGGGTTGGGAGAAGGGGGTGGGATTATGGACATTGGGGAGGGTATGTGATTTGGTGAGTGCTGTGAAGTGTGTAAACCTGGTGATTCACAGACCTGTACCCCTGGGGATAAAAATATATGTTTATAAAAAATAAAAAATTAAAGTCTAAAAAAAAAAAAAAGAGAAAAAAAAAAAAGAAAAAAGAATCTTAAAATCTGTGTGGAACCTCAAAAGACCCAAACAGCCAAAGCAAACTTGAGAAAGAACAAAGCAGGAGCATAACACTCCCTGATTTTAAACTGTATTACAAAGCTATAATAATAAAAATAATATACTATTGGCATAAAAACAGACACATATATCAATGTGAAAAAAATAGAAAGCCTAGAAATAAACCCACACATATATGGTCTGTTAATTTATAACAAAAGACGGGAGGAGTCAAGATGGCGGAGAAGTAGCAAGCTGAGACTGCTTCAGCTAGCCGGAGATCAGCTAGATAGCTTATCTAAAGATTGCAAACACCTGAAAATCCATCGGCAGATTGAAGAGAAGAAGAACAGCAATTCTGGAAACAGAAAAACAACCACATTCTGAAAGGTAGGACCGGCGGAGAAGTGAATCCAAAGCGACGGGAAGATAGACCCCGGGGGGAGGGGCCAGCTCCCGGCAAGCGGCGGAGCAACCGCGCACAAAATCAGGACTTTTAAAAGTCTGTTCTGCTGAGGGACATCGCTCCAGAGGCTAAACCGGGGCGAAGCCCACGCGGGGTCAGCGTGGCCTCAGGTCCCGCAGGGTCACAGAAGGATCGGGGGTGTCTGAGTGTCGCAGAGCTTGCGGGTATTGGAACGGGAAAGCCGGCTACAGAGACAGAGCCGACAGTAAGCTCGCAGCTCGGGGTGACCTTGAACCGGTCGCAGGCTCGGTGAGCTCGGAGCGCGGCCGGAGGTCAGGCAGACGGGAGTAACTGGGCGCTGTTCTCTGAGGGCGCACTGAGGAGTGGGGCCCTGGGCTCTCGGCTCCTCCGGGCCAGAGACCAGGAGGCCGCCATTTGTATTCCCGTCCTCTGGAACTCTACGGAAAGCGCTCAGGGAACAAAAGCTCCTGAAAGCAAACCCGAGCGGATTACTCACCCCGGCCCCGGGTAAGGGCGGTGTAATTCCGCCTGGGGCAAAGACACTTGAGAATCACTACAACAGGCCCCTCCCCCAGAAGATCAACAAGAAATCCAGCCGAGACCAAGTTCACCTACCAAGGAGTGCGGTTTCAATACCAAGGAGAGCAGCAGAATTCCAGAGGAGGAGAAAGCCAAGCACGGAACTCATGGCTTTTTTCCTGTGATTTTTTTTAGTCTTGCAGTTAATTTAATTTTTTCTTTTTCCTTTTTCATTTTTTTTTTTTTCTCGCCTTCGGGTAAAATTTTTTTTTTAACTGTTACCTTTTTCTTTTTTAACGATTTTTTACTAGTTTATCTAATATATATATATATATATTTTTACATTTTTCTTAGGTGTTTTCTTTTTTAAAAAAAATTCTTTTCTTTTCTTTTCTTTCTTTTTTTTTTTCTTTTTTCTTTCTTCCTTTTTGAACCTCTTTTTATCCCCTTTCTCCCCACTCACGATTTTGGATCTCTTCTAATTTGGCTAAAGCATATTTTCCTGGGGTTGTTGCCACCCTTTTAGTATTTTACTTGCCCCTTCATTTACTCTTATCTGGACAAAATGACAAGACAGAAAAATTCAACACAAAAAAAAAGAACAAGAGGCAGTACCGAAGGCTAGGGACCTAATCAATACAGACATCGGTAATATGTCAGATCTAGAGTTCAGAATGACAATTCTCAAGGTTCTAGCCGGGCTCGAAAAAGGCATGGAAGATATTAGAGAAACCCTCTCGAGAGATATAAAAGCCCTTTCTGGAGAAATAAAAGAACTAAAATCTAACCAAGTTGAAATCAAAAAAGCTATTAATGAGGTGCAATCAAAAATGGAGGCTCTCACTGCTAGGATAAATGAGGCAGAAGAAAGAATTAGTGATATAGAAGACCAAATGACAGAGAATAAAGAAGCTGATCAAAAGAGGGACAAACAGCTACTGGACCACGAGGGGAGAATTCGAGAAATAAGTGACACCATAAGACGAAACAACATTAGAATAATTGGGATTCCAGAAGAAGAAGAAAGTGAGAGGGGAGCAGAAGGTATACTGGAGAGAATTATTGGGGAGAATTTCCCCAATATGGCAAAGGGAACGAGCATCAAAATTCAGGAGGTTCAGAGAATGCCCCTCAAAATCAATAAGAATAGGCCCACACCCCGTCACCTAATAGTAAAATTTACAAGTCTCAGTGACAAAGAGAAAATCCTGAAAGCAGCCCGGGAAAAGAAGTCTGTAACATACAATGGTAAAAATTTTAGATTGGCAGCTGACTTATCCACAGAGACCTGGCAGGCCAGAAAGAGCTGGCATGATATTTTCAGAGCACTAAACGAGAAAAACATGCAGCCAAGAATACTATATCCAGCTAGGCTATCATTGAAAATAGAAGGAGAGATTAAAAGCTTCCAGGACAAACAACAACTGAAAGAATTTGCAAATACCAAACCAGCTCTACAGGAAATATTGAAAGGGGTCCTCTAAGCAAAGAGAGAGCCTACAAGTGGTAGATCAGAAAGGAACAGAGACCATATACAGTAACAGTCACCTTACAGGCAATACAATGGCACTAAATTCATATCTCTCAATAGTTACCCTGAATGTGAATGGGCTAAATGCCCCTGTCAAAAGACACAGGGTATCAGAATGGATAAAAAAACAAAACCCATCTATATGTTGCCTCCAAGAAACACATTTTAAGCCCGAAGACACCTCCAGATTCAAAGTGAGGGGGTGGAAAAGAATTTACCATGCTAATGGACATCAGAAGAAAGCAGGAGTGGCAATCCTTATATCAGATCAATTAGATTTTAAGCCAAAGACTATAATAAGAGATGAGGAAGGACACTATATCATACTCAAAGGGTCTGTCCAACAAGAAGATTTAACAATTTTAAATATCTATGCCCCCAATGTGGGAGCAGCCAACTATATAAACCAATTAATAACAAAATCAAAGAAACACATCAACAATAATACAATAATAGTAGGGGACTTTAACACTCCCCTCACTGAAATGGACAGGTCATCCAAGCAAAAGATAAGCAAGGAAATAAAGGCCTTAAATGACACACTGGACCAGATGGACATCACAGATATATTCAGAATATTTCATCCCAAAGCAACAGAATACACATTCTTCTCTAGTGCACATGGAACATTCTCCAGAATAGATCACATCCTCGGTCCTAAATCAGGACTCAACCGGTATCAAAAGATTGGGATCATTCCCTGCATATTTTCAGACCACAATGCTCTAAAGCTAGAACTCAACCACAAAAGGAAGTTTGGAAAGAACCCAAATACATGGAGACTAAACAGTATCCTTCTAAAGAATGAATGGGTCAACCGGGAAATTAAAGAAGAATTGAAAAAAATCATGGAAACAAATGATAATGAAAATACAACGGTTCAAAATCTGTGGGACACAACAAAGGCAGTCCTGAGAGGAAAATATATAGCGGTACAAGCCTTTCTCAAGAAACAAGAAAGGTCTCAGGTACACAACCTAACCCTACACCTAAAGGAGCTGGAGAAAGAACAAGAAAGAAACCCTAAGCCCAGCAGGAGAAGAGAAATCATAAAGATCAGAGCAGAAATCAATGAAATAGAAACCAAAAAAACAATAGAACAAATCAACGAAACTAGGAGCTGGTTCTTTGAAAGAATTAATAAAATTGATAAACCCCTGGCCTGACTTATCAAAAAGAAAAGAGAAAGGACCCAAATAAATAAAATCATGAATGAAAGAGGAGAGATCACAACTAACACCAAAGAAATACAAACTATTATAAGAACATACTATGAGCAACTCTACGGCAATAAATTTGACAATCTGGAAGAAATGGATGCATTCCTAGAAACATATAAACTACCACAACTGAACCATGAAGAAATAGAAAGCCTGAACAGACCCATAACCAGTAAGGAGATTGAAACAGTCATTAAAAATCTCCAAACAAACAAAAGCCCAGGGCCAGACGGCTTCCCCGGGGAATTCTACCAAACATTTAAAGAAGAACTAATTCCTATTCTCCTGAAACTGTTCCAAAAAATAGAAATGGAAGGAAAACTTCCAAACTCATTTTATGAGGCCAGCATCACCTTGATCCCAAAACCAGACAAGGATCCCACCAAAAAAGAGAGCTATAGACCGATATCCTTGATGAACACAGATGTGAAAATACTCAACAAAATACTAGCCAATAGGATTCAACAGTACATTAAAAAGATTATTCACCACGACAAAGTGGGATTTATTCCAGGGCTGCAAGGTTGGTTCAACATCCGCAAATCAGTCAATGTGATACAACACATCAATAAAAGTAAGAACAAGAATCATATGATACTCTCAATAGATGCTGAAAAAGCCTTTGACAAAGTACAACATCCCTTCCTGATCAAAACTCTTCAAAGTGTAGGGATAGAGGGCACATACCTCAATATCATCAAAGCCATCTATGAAAAACCCACCACAAATATCATTCTCAATGGAGAAAAACTGAAAGCTTTTCCGCTAAGGTCAGGAACACGGCAGGGATGTCCATTATCACCACTGCTATTCAACATCGTACTAGAGGTCCTAGCCTCAGCAATCAGACAACAAAAGGAAATTAAAGGCATCCAAATCGGCAAAGAAGAAGTCAAATTATCACTCTTCGCAGATGATATGATACTCTATGTGGAAAACCCAAAAGACTCCACTCCAAAACTGCTAGAACTTATACAGGAATTCAGTAAAGTGTCAGGATATAAAATCAATGCACAGAAATCAGTTGCATTTCTCTACACCAACAGCAAGACAGAAGAAAGAGATATTAAGGAGTCAATCCCATTTACAATTGCATCCAAAACCATAAGATACCTAGGAATAAACCTAACCAAAGAGACACAGAATCTATACTCAGAAAACTATAAAGTACTCATGAAAGAAATTGAGGAAGACACAAAGAAATGGAAAAATGTTCCATGCTCCTGGATTGGAAGAATAAATATTGTGAAAATGTCTATGCTACCTAAAGCAATCTACACATTTAATGCAATTCCTATCAAAGTACCATCCATCTTTTTCAAAGAAATGAAACAAATAATGCTAAAATTTATATGGAACCAGAAAAGACCTCGAATAGCCAAAGGGATATTGAAAAAGAAAGCCAACGTTGGTGGCATCACAATTCCGGACTTCAAGCTCTATTACAAAGCTGTCATCATCAAGACAGCATGGTACTGGCACAAAAACAGACACATAGATGAATGGAACAGAATAGAGAGCCCAGAAATAGACCCTCAACTCTATGGTCAACTAATCTTCGACAAAGCAGGAAAGAATGTCCAATGGAAAAAAGACAGCCTTTTCAATAAATGGTGCTGGGAAAATTGGACAGCCACATGCAGAAAAATGAAATTGGAGCATTTCCTTACACCACACACAAAAATAGACTCAAAATGGATGAAGGACCTCAATGTACGAAAGGAATCCATCAAAATCCTTGAGGAGAACACGGGCAGCAACCTCTTCGACCTCTGCCGCAGCAACATCTTCCTAGGAACAACGCAAAAGGCAAGGGAAGCAAGGGAAAAAATGAACTACTGGGATTTCATCAAGATCAAAAGCTTTTGCACAGCAAAGGAAACAGTTAACAAAATCAAAAGACAACTGACAGAATGGGAGAAGATATTTGCAAACGACTTATCAGATAAAGGACTAGTGTCCAGAATCTATAAAGAACTTAGCAAACTCAACACCCAAAGAACAAATAATCCAATCAAGAAATGGGCAGAAGACATGAACAGACATTTCTGCAAAGAAGACATCCAGATGGCCAACAGACACATGAAAAAGTGCTCCATATCACTCGGCATCAGGGAAATACAAATCAAAACCACAATGAGATATCACCTCACACCAGTCAGAATGGCTAAAATCAACAAGTCAGGAAATGACAGATGCTGGCGAGGATGCGGAGAAAGGGGAACCCTCCTACACTGTTGGTGGGAATGCAAGCTGGTGCAACCACTCTGGAAAACAGCATGGAGGTTCCTCAAAATGTTGAAAATAGAACTGCCCTATGACCCAGCAATTGCACTATTGGGTATTTACCCTAAAGATACAAATGTAGTGATCCAAAGGGACACATGCACCCGAATGTTTATAGCAGCAATGTCCACAATAGCCAAACTATGGAAAGAACCTAGATGTCCATCAACAGATGAATGGATCAAGAAGATGTGGTATATATACACAATGGAATACTATGCAGCCATCAAAAGAAATGAAATCTTGCCATTTGCAACAACGTGGATGGAACTAGAGCGTATCATGCTTAGCGAAATAAGTCAAGCAGAGAAATACAACTATCATATGATCTCCCCGATATGAGGAAGTGGTGATGCAACATGGAGGCTTAAATGGGTAGAAGAATAAATGAAACAAGATGGGATTGGGAGGGAGACAAACCATAAGTGACTCTTAATCTCACAAAACAAACTGAGGGTTGCCGGGGGGAGGGGGTTGGGGAGAAGGGGGTGGGATTATGGACATTGGGGAGGGTATGTGATTTGGTGAGTGCTGTGAAATGTGTAAACCTGGTGATTCACAGACCTGGGGATAAAAATATATGTTTATAAAAAATATATGTTTATAAAAAATAAAAAATTAAAAAAAAATAAAAAAAAATAAAAAATAAAAAAAAATTATAACAAAAGAACAAAGAATATACAAACAGGAAAGAACAGTCTCTTCAAAAAATGTATTGAGAAAACTGAACAGCTACATGCAAAAGAATGAAGCTGGACCATTATCTTACAACACTCACAAAAAATTAGACTTGAATGGAAGGTATGAAACTATAAAACTCCTAGAAGAAAATATTGGCAGTAAGCTCATTTGACATCATTCTTGGTAACTTTATTTTTATTTGACTCCAAAAGCAAAGGCAATAAAAGGAAAAATAAACAAATGGGACTACATCAAAGTAAAAATATTCTGCACAACAAAGAACATCAAAAAAATGAAAAGGCAACCTGCAGAGTGGGAGAAAATATTTACAAATCATACATCTGATAAGGAGTTAATATTCAAAATATATAAAGAACTTTCACAACTCAATAACAACAACATAAAAAACAATCCAATGAAAAATAGTCAGACTATCTGAATAGACATTTTTCCAAAGAAGACATATCGATGGCAAGAAGTACATAAAAAGATGTTCAACATCACTAACCATCAGGGGGAATGTAAATCAAAACCACAATGAGCTATTACCTCACACCTGTTAGAATGGCTGTTATCATAAAGAATGAGAGAAAGGTGGAAAGGAAAGGAAAGGAAAGGAAAGGAAAGGAAAGGAAAGGAAAGGAAAGGAGTGAGGGAAGGAAGGAAGAAAAGAAAGGAGAGAAGAAGAAAGAAGAAAAGAAAGAAAGGCAGGGAGGGAGGGAAGGAGGAAGAATTGGTGAGGATGTGGAGAAAGAAAAACCTGTACACTTAAAAATTCCCTTGTGTTGGTGCTGATGTAAATTGGTTCAGCCACTATTGAAAACAGCATGAAGGTTCCTTGAAAACTTAAAAATAGAATTACCGTTTGATCCAGTAATTCCACTTCTGGATATTTATCCAAAGAAAAATGAAAACACTAACTCACAAAGATATGTTCACTTCCATGTTTGTTGCAACATTATTTACAATAGCTAGGATAATGGAAACAGCTAAGTGTCTATCAACAGATGAATGAATGGAAAACCAATACAATGGAATATTATTTAGTCTTATAAAGAATGAAATCTTGTTTTTGCAATAACATATAATAACATACAATAACAATAATGGACCTAGAGCATTATGCTAAGTAAAATAAGTCAGACAGAGAAAGACAAATACTGTATGATCTCACATATATGTGGAATCTAAACAATTTAAAAAAACCTCATAGATATAGAGAACAGAGTTCTCTGTTGCCAGAGGCCATGGAGAGGGAAGTCATGAAACATTTGAAGGCAGTCAAAAGGTACAAACTCCCAGTTATTAAATAAATAAGTCATAAGGATATAATAGGCAACCTGATAAGTATAGTTAATGTATTTCATATATGGAAGTTGTCAAGAGAGTAGATCTTAAAAGTCCTCATAACAAGAGAAAAGTCTAACTATGTTTGGCAAAGGATACTGACTAGATTTATTGTGATCATTTCACAATACATACGAATATTGAGTCATTATTTGGTTCACCTGAAAACATTATAATGTTATATGTCAATATACTTCATTTAGAAAAAAAGAATTTATTTTCTGGAAACCAGGCAGACACAGGGCAGATACAGGGCCCTGTATGGTTTATCCATACTTGTCAGTGGCACACCAGGGTGAGTGGAGCCTAGAGGCAAACACTGAGGACCAAAGATGGAAGCCCTAGTTTACCAATTCCAGAAGACCTTATTGTTCTTTTCTCCTCTTAGGAGAAAAGACTCCCTGAAGAACCCTCTTACACTCTTGGTGGGAATGCAAACTGGTGCAGCCACTCTGGAAAATAGTATGGAGGTTCTTCAAAAGTTAAAAATATAGCTACCCTATGACCCAGCAATTGCACTACTAGGCATTTATCCAAAGGATACAAACATAGTGATTCGAAGGAGCACCTGCATCCCACTGTTTATAGCAGCAATGTCTTCAATAGCCACAATATGGAAAGACCACAGATGTCCATCAACAGATGAATGGATAAAGAAGAAGTGATATGTGAATATATAGATAAAGAAGTGATATATATATATATATAATTCCTTTTTAGATATAGATTATTAGATATAGATATTATATATATAGATACATAGATATTATAAAATTCCTTTTATTTAGATTTTTAGATATAGATCTATCTATATATATCACTTCTTTATATATACACACATAAGTCTATATATATACATACACACATATATACATATACATACACATATATACATATATACAATATATATATGGAATATTAGTCAGCCATAAAAAGAATGAAATCTTGCCATTTTCAATGATGTGGATAGAACTAGAGATTATTATGCTAAGGAAATAATTCAGTCAGAGAAAGACATTAATATCATGTATGATTTCACTCACATGTGGAATTTAAGAAACAAAACAGATGAACATAGCGGAAGGGGAGAAAAAATAATATAAGACAAAAACAGAAAGGGAGACAAATTATAAGAAACTCTTAACTATAGGGTGATTGGGTGATATGCATTAAAAGAAGGCATTTGATGTAATGAGTCCTGGGTATTTACACAACTGATGAATCAATAAAGTCTACCTCTGAAACTAATAATACACTATATGTTAATTAATTGATTTTAAATCAAAAAAAGACTCCCTGAATACACTAATTTTTTTGGTGGGGAGGATAGGACTACCTAAAATGCACCAGAACTAGTGTACAAATAAAATCAGAAGATTCTACAGTTACAAAGGAGGTTGCTACCTTTATTTGAGAAGTATTAAATCCTAGAAGGCCTCTGCCCAATGTTGTTTCCCCTGGTGAACTACTTATAGCTTGTCTCTGGCCATCTCCTCTGTTTAAAGCAGTGGCTTTAAACATTTTTTACCCATTGATCAATAGTAAGGAAGATATTTTATGGCATGAACCAGTAAATGCTTTGATTTGTATATGTATTTGTGTGTATATTCATATATATTTTCATAGTTCTTTATGTCAAATGTTGGTAAACATTGGCAATTTCATATTGTCCAACTAAATATAAAAAAAAATTTCACTAAACGATGAGGATGCTTAGTGTGTGAAATCACTGTGATATTTTCTATTTTGTTTTATTTAATTTTCAAGACATGTAAGTTATTGATTTCATAATGTACTAGTTTGTTGTGACTCACTGTTTGAAAAACACCGGTTTAATGTGTTATCTACTAAAGGCTTTTCTTTTTTTTTTTTTTTTTTTAAGATTTTATTTATTTATTTGACAGAGAGAGATCACAAGCAGGCAGAGAGGCAGGCAGAGAGAGAGGAGGAAGCAGGCTCCCGGCTGAGCAGAGAGCCCGATGCGGGGCTCGATCCCAGGACCCTGGGATCATGACCTGAGCCGAAGGCAGCGGCTTAACCCACTGAGCCACCCAGGCGCCCCTACTAAAGGCTTTTCTTAAAATACAGGAATTTTCCATGGGATAGATAGTGCCACAGGTTAAGACCAGAGGTTCCTCCAGAAAATGTGCAGATGAAAGAGGGGAGAGAGGGATAAAAGACAAGGAAAGGCTAGAATCTGAATCTCTTGACCTAAAGTCTCTGACTTCTTCCTGCCAACAGAAATCGTGGCAATACAGGGCTTATTTCCATAGGCATAGCTAGCCTAGACCCATAGGCCAGAGCTGGCACTAAGTACTCATGAGTATTCATGTCCTAACACATGAGCCAGTGGTCAAAATTTAATCAGCCTCCTGTTGGATTCTGTACATGAGGATCAGCCCTAGTCTGTTTGACATGCCTTGTCCTCAGCAACCTGTTCTGCTGCTGACAAGCTCCTGTCGGCAGAACCAGTGTCCGATTACATGCTCATCCTAGCTAAGACAAGCACAGGGAAGAGGAATGCAGCCCACGTGCATAACTGTCCCTCAAGCCAGCTCTCTGTTTTGGGCAAGGAAGAGGTGGCTTATGGACTAATGGGAGCAGCTATAGACAACAGGCTCTCAGGATTTTCTTGTTTTTTTTTGTTTGTTTGTTTGTTTGTTTGTTTTGTTTTGTTTTGTTTTATGATTTTTTAAGATGTATTTTTTTATTTGAGGGGAGAGGGGCAGAGAGAGAATCTTCAAGCAGACTTCCCCAGCTGAACAGGTAGGTCTATGAGGGGCTTGATACCATGACCCATGACATCATGATGTGAGCAGAAACCAAGAGTCAGATGCTCAACGAACTGAGCCATCCAGGGGCCCCTCGGGATTTTTCTTATTAGACCCTACCTGGATGCCAGCCTCTGTCTCTCTTTTCTAAAAAACAGTTAGGACCCTCTGACCTGACCAATAAGCTCAGACTGTTTTGAACTGAAGTTTTAGTACTGGCCCCAAATAAGTGCTATTTGTCTTCTTTCTATTACTGCTATGATGCTATTATGGAGCCCCTAATCTGGCTTTTAATTTTCTGTCTGGGTCACCTGCCTTATGCCTTCAGTCTAGGATTAGGGGTCATTTAGTGATTATGAACCTCTGATCAGGTAGAAAATTGCTCAGTGATTATGATCCTGATTAGGCAGCATGTTTGTAAGGACTGGATCCAGGGGATCTGAACTCATCTCTGAGTAGTTAGGTTCCTGGGCTGCTATGAAGTTCCCTTACCCAGCCACAAAAGGTTGAGTGAAATAGATAAGCATCTACTGGAGGCTTGGTACTAAGACCTTCAAAGAAGAGCAATCAGGGCTCTTCTGGTAGGTGGTTCTTAGAACAATACCCCAAACTCAACAGTTTCTGTTTAACTATTCTATAAATGCCCCAGGAAAACCTCTCCCTGCTGAAATACCTCAAATGTCAAAAACTGCAGCCTTTACATAAGAACCATGAAGTTCTGGGGAAATCTTCCATTTTTCTTCTAGCCAAAGCAAAGGACTTGAATCCCTATTCCTTCTGTGAGAGTCTAGGTAGCTCTCCTTCAGGAAAGTCTAGACTGGCACCTGATGAACTTCTGCACCTATACCAACCTTCTTGGTGGTGATACACAAGTTCACATTGTAGGGTTGTACTATTTTTGCCTTACAATTGTCCCGCTTATCAAATGGCTGCTCATAGTGCTACACCCACCCAGAAGGCATTCTGTTGTATACTGGGTCTGCTCAAAGATTTTTTTTTTCTAATTCATATTGTATAGCCCAGGGCAGCACTGATGAGACCTCAGAAATTCTCTTGAAAGAAATTTTTAAGAAGCTTCTCTGGACTGGCCAGAGTTCTAAAAATAGAGGCCTCTGTGAACTAGGTCTTCCCTTCCCACTCACTTTAACCATCTGGCACTCTCTACTTCAAGCCTCCATTGAGGCCTTACTTCCATTCTTCAGCCCTAACCTCACTCCTGAACTTCAGAAAGGTATGATCCAGCTATTTACCTACCATCTCCCCTGGAGAATACCCAAACACTTCAGAATACACAAACCACCTTCCTGTCAATACTCCCTATCTGCACTGGAAATTTTCTACTTGCTCATCCAGATGCACTCTTCTCTCTTCTCCCACACTGCTGTGTTTCCTGCAACTCTGAGATATACCTCCTTATTGTCTTCCCTGATCCTCCTTTCTTCTCATATACAGGTCAGAATCCATGATCCTTTTCTCTCAGCTTCCACAGCACTCTGGATATGAGATGAGCAGGTTGTGTATGTGAATGTCTTCTCTGTTAGAAAGGGATCCCTTTGACAGTAGGGATCATGCTAGGTTCATTCTGTAGCTCCAGTATCTATCAGAAGGTCTCCCACATAGTAAGTACCTGGATAATTGATTAAAGTTAATTTTTTCTTATTTTTTTCTTTTCTTTTTTGATATATATATCAAATATAATAATATGTTTCTTGTGTGTGTACACACACACACACACACACACGTATGTGCTAATAAATGTGGAGGAGTGGGAAATCAGTATACTGAGGATCACAATAAATGAGGACAAAGAGTTTAAAGCTAAGGGTACAGAATGGAAAAAAGTGCTAAAGAAATAAAGGGAAGAAAGGAATTGAAATTTAAGGAGCACCTATTGTATACCAGGCTTCTTAGTTTCTGAGAAGTTGTGTTAACTTTCCCAGAATCACAGGATTAATAAGCCCCTGGGAGAAAGTTGAAGAGAGCAGTAAAGGACACAAAAGGTTTGGGTGAACTATGAAAATACATATAGGAAGGAAGGAGAGGAGCCAGTGGTTGGATTGGCAAATGGCCCAGGTTTGGAGTTACAAATAAGCCCAACGAGTAGGTAGGAGCAAGCTGGAGTAGCCAGGTAATTTATTAAACATTTAAATTCCTGGAAACTCTTGTTCAACAATCCTGATTTAGTAGCAAAGGGTGAAGCTGGGAATATAATAATATTTAATAGGTGCCTTACATTACACTAATGCAAAGGATTCATAGACCACCCTTTGAGATACCCTGAGGTAGACAGTAGGGTCCACTAAAGACTGAGTTTTTAAAACTTACCAAATAATTAAATCTCAGAGATTAAAGTGGCATCAATCACTTCTTCAACGTCCATGCCAAAGGGCCTTCTAGTCCCTGCTCCTACACCATAATGTGAGACCATTTCCACATTACAAGGAAGTTTACCCTGTCAATTACTAGACTAAAAACCCAAATTATTAGAAAATTCTTTCTTTAAAAAATTCTTTCTTAAATGCAATCTAAATTGTCATATCCAAAGCTGTCATTCACTGGCACTGTCTCTGGTTTTTGAAGTAGTGCAGGTTGGCTCTCTCTATCATGGGCTAGATAGGCAGGTAGCCGCAGTGGATAGGCAATGAGAGTACATTAGGAATAACTGCTGTGGAACTACAGAATGAAACTAAAATTCCCCATATGAGGTTCCATCTAAAAAAATTGAAAATATCTCAATAAAGTCCAACCATTCTGTAAGATTTCACATGGTAGAAAGAACTCAGCAAATTGCAAATGATGGAAAAAGTTCAGGGGTCAGAGATACATATGTCTGACCCAGTGGCTACTGTATGGAAGATATTCTTCAAGGAAAAGGGTGTGATTTTTCTGCTCCCACCTCTAATACCCTGGGAAAACCTGTAGGACCTGGTTTGCAAAGATCTTTGAAAAGGAGTATGGGAAGGGGGTTCTCAGAAGGAACTGTGTTTTTTTTTTTTCTTTCCAAGTTTTTATTTAAATTCCTGTTAGTTAGCATATAGTGCAATATTAGTTTCAGGTGTAGAATTTAGTGATTGAGCACTTAAATATACACCCAGTGCTCATCACAAATGCTCTACTTAATCCCCAATATCTATTTAACCCATTCCCCCTTACCCACTTCCCCTCTGGTAACCAGGTTTGCCTCTCTTTCTCCCCCACCATGTTCATTTGTTTTGTTTCTTAAATTCTCCATGTAAGTCTCAGAAGGAACTCCTGACTTTGGATGTCTCATAATTTCCCCAAAGAAATCATTTCTTCTCCCCAAAGATCTTTTCATCAGCTGTGATCACAGCATATTGAGTTAGACAGTTCTATTAAGATGAATTTTAGCAATATAATAATATAATATATATTATATACAATAAAATAAATAATAGCCAACTTTTGATAAGCAATTTTTGTGAGCCAAGAGTATTCTACATGCTAGACATAGATGAACCCACTTAATTTTCACATTTATCCAGTGAGTCAAGTATTATTATAATCCTCATTTACATATGAAGAACTAGGAACAGAGAAAAGCCCAATTACCGTAGTTAAGAGGCAGCAGAATGAACACTTGTTTGTGAATTTATTTATTTATTTATTTATGAATTTAAAGAATTAGAATTAAACTCTTGTTTTTCCTGAGTTACTGTGTAATCTTCCCCTTTCCTGATCCCAGGTTCCATATTTGTAATACCATATGTAATGAGATATGGACCAGGGGCTTCAACGAGGTTGACCCTAAGTTTCTTCCAGGTCATTCATTCAGTTACTTCAAATAATGTCACTCAATAATCACCTCAATGCGAGGCCCTACTTAATTAAGTCACCATCTCTCCCTCACAAATCTCCCATTTTATCAAGGGCAGGAAGACCACAATAACATTTAGGTGGTGGAGAATAATCACTTGGTGTCTGCAAACCATAAATATTCCTGTCGAGGCTCTTACAGGGACCCAGGGTAGGGAAGATGGACTGGAGACACCCCCTGATGGCACAGCACGGACTAGCTGGGGGTTTTGGCAGGAAATAGAATAAAAGAGGTCAGAGACAACTGGGGACAGGAAGGAAGAGGTGAGAAAGGAGGATAGGAGGGAATAAAGAAAGGAGGGAAAGAAAGAGTAGGGGAGAGAGGGAGGGAAGTCTGCTGTCTATATACTATTCTCCATAGTCATTTTGTTCTTGACACCCACTGGCATGGCGTGACTTGCCTAAGAACATGACATGATTTAAACATCCCAGTTAAGAATCAACTCCAAATCTATCACCTCTCTGTGGTGACTTCTAAAAAGCATGGGGACCCAAGAAGGCCCAGAAAAGCAATGAATGTGGCCTACAGATAGGAAGCTTCATTTCTCTTCTATGCGCTAAACTTTCAGCAACAAGTTTTATCCTATGTACCACTACCATCAGGTTCGAGCTGGTTGTCAATCAGATTTTGCTATCAGTCTAGACCTGCTAACAAGCCTTGGCCCCTCCACCAACAGTGGAATTCCAGGCTTTGGATTAAGTGGTGGGAAGATACACTACAAGATCTTGAATAATAATCATGCAGTAAAAATGCTACCTTTCTTCCATTATGTGCTTGAGCACAAATTACTAATTGATCATACAATTGATTCTGTACAACTTAAACAATGCCTCAGAACCATCCTCTGTCAACGGATAGGCACTGGAATAAAAAATTATATCTAGGGATGCCTGGGTGGCTCAGTGGTTAAGCCGCTGCCTTCGGCTCAGGTCATGATCTCAGGGTCCTGGGATCGAGTCCCGCATCAGGCTCTCTGCTCAGCAGGGAGCCTGCTTCCTCCTCTCTCTCTCTCTCTCTCTCTCTGCCTGCCTCTCTGCCTACTTGTGATTTCTCTCTGTCAAATAAATAAATAAAATTAAAAAAATATATATCTATTTGCAACCCTGGTTAGCCTTATCAGATCATACTAAGTTGGCAACCACCTGCCCCATGCATGCAAAAGCCTGTGATTGAAAGCTGCATGAGGTCTATAGGGGCTCATTCAGTGTATGCTCTTCGATTTATACCAAGCATAATGATGGAAAGAACCAGAAACTACAGGGGCACCTGGGTGGCTCAGTGGGTTGAGCCTCTGCCTTCGGCTCAGGTTGTGATCTCAGGGTCCTGGGATCATGCGGCACATCAGGCTTTCTGCTCAGCAGGGAGCCTGCTTTTTCCTGTCTCTCTGCCTGCTGCTCTTCCTACTTGTGATCTCTCTCTCTCAGTCAAATAAAATAAAAAATCTTAAAAAAAAAAAAAGAACCAGAAACTACAGCCCTGAAAGGGTCCTTAAGTATCAGTTAGTGTAACTGAGGCAACTTAAACTGCTTGCACTGAGAAGTTTAGCACTTGAGCTTCTTCCAGGCTAGAAAGACAAGGTGAGGAGAATATGGTGAGCTATAAAATTTCTATATTTGAGGAAAGAAACTGAGTTGTTTTGGAGAAACAGAGGTTCTCCTGGATTAAATGGGAAGGGAATTTATGTAAGAAAAGGCTTACTTCATGCTTCCTCTGTTTTGACATTATGGTATGGTGAGAATCTTGATATGAATTATTTCCTTTCAGCTTTGTGACAATCCTATAAGATAATAATTATTAATTTTATTTTGAAGATGATGAAATTAAATATTAGAGATGTAAAGAATCCTGCCTGAGGTCAATAGCTAGGAAGTGATAGAGTCAATATTTGACCAATTTGATCAATTGGATTCTAAAGAACCTTTCCAACATACTATATTGCCTTCAAAAGTAACACAGAATGACATAATGGAATTACATTCCATTTATTTCACAAATATGTTTTGCCCTATGTTCCAGGCACCGTTCTGGCACTGTAAGGAACAGGTAGATGGGATTCTTGTACTCATGGAACTTATGGTCTGGAGGCCAAGGAGTTAAGGGGGGACACTGGCAGTAGTCAAATTATTACTTAAAATATATTATTGTAAATTATGGAAGTATTAATAAAGGAAAATATGGGGAGCTTGGAAAGCATATATTGATGTAGTCTGGTAGATTTGAATTGAATCTGTAGTTGAAGAATGGTGGGGAGAGTGCTTAATCATCCCAAGCTAACAAAAGAGCTTGTGCAAAAATCCTGTAATGAGAAGACCTGAAAAAAGTCCAATACATCAGGAGTACAGAAAAGGAAAAGGGAAACAATGGATGAAGAAGACCTATTGGCCTCAATGAGGAGTTTGGATTTTTATCTAACAGACAAAGGAAAACAGCAATTGGAGAATTTTAAGCAAAGGAGTAAAATGTGTATTTTGAAAATATATTTTTTCCTTATGATATATGTTATATACGCAGAAAACTGCATAAAACTTACTTGTAGGATTTGGTGAGTATTTATGAAGTGAAATGCATATAACCATTATCCAAGACAACAAAATACACACTGCCAAACTACAATAATATCTTCATGAAACCTTCCTTGATTATATAATCCATTCCCTTCTCCCAGTGGTAATTTACTAACCTGACTTTTATGATACTCATGTATTTTTTTAAATTAAACTTCCTATTTTATGGTAATTGTAAATTCAGATATGGTTGTAAGAAATGATATATGTATCAAGTTTCCTTCAGTAATAGTAATTTGCGAGCCACAGTGTCACAACCAGGATATTCAAATTGATATGATCAAGATACCGTTCTGTCACTACAAGGGTCCCTCCTGGTGCCCTTTTACAACCACACTTAACCTCCTTGTCCCCCGACCTATCCATTCTCATAACCTGGCAACCACTAATCTGTCTTCTATGTTCTTCATTTCTATAATTTTTTCCATTTCAGGAAAAATATATACACACACACACACACGCACACATATATATATATACACATACACACACAGGTTTATATATGTGTATATATATATATATATATACACACACATATACATATATACATATATATGTATCCACACACATATATATAATAAATATACATACATACACACAGGTTTATATATAGATATACACACACACACACTATATGTATATTATATACACACACACAGGTTTATATATATGTATATACATACTATATGTATAGTATATATACACACACACAGGTTTATATATATAGGTTTTTGTATAGGCAGAATTCTATATATTCTATTATATTCTATATATTCTAAACTGCCTATTTATTTATAGGTGGTTTATATATCTAGGTTTTATATGTCTAGGTTTGTATATATATAGGTATATAGGTTTTCTCAGAAAACCTAGATACACAGTACATATACAGGTTTTTGTGTGAACCTAATATTCATCTCTTTGAGATAAATGGCAAGTGCAATTTCTGGCATGTATGGTAAATACATGCTTAATTTTTTTTTTTTTTGCTTTTATAATTTTTTTATTTTTTATAAACATATATTTTTATCCCCAGGGGTACAGGTCTGTGAATCACCAGGTTTACACACTTCATACATGCTTAATTTTTAAGATACTGCCAAACTCTTCTCCAGAGTAGTTGTATCCTTTTCATTCTCACTAGAAATGCATGAATTATCCAGTTTGTTCATATCCTTACCAGAATTTGATGTTGCCACTGTTTAGTTTAGCCATTCTGATGGATTTGCAGTGATGTTTCATTGCTGTTTTAGTTTGCATTTTATAAATGTCTGATTATATTGAACATTTTTTCATGTGCTTAATTGCCACCTGTTCATCCTCTTCATTGAAATGCCACAGTCTTTTGCCCATATTCTAGTTGGATTTTTCCTTTACTATTGAGCTTTGAGAATTTGTTATAGATATTATTCTTTGTTGTACGTATATATAATCATTTGGGTTGACTTTATTGTTTAGTTTCTGTTCTGTTTAGTGGTTCTATAAAGCTCTGGAGTAGGAGGGGCTCCTGGATGGCTCAGTGGGTTAAAGCCTCTGCTTTCAGCTCATGTCATGATCCCAGGGTCCTGAGATCAAGCCCTGTGCCAGGCTTTCCGCTCAGCAGGAAGCCTGTTTCCCCCTCTCTCTCTGCCTGCCTCTCTGCCTACTTGTGATCTCTGTCTGTCAAATAAATAAATAAAACATTTAAAAAAAAAAGCTCTGGAGTAGGGGTTGAAGTCATCTACTACAGTAGATAATAGATTTGTCTATTCTTTTAGCTCTTTCATTTTTTTTTTTTTTTTTGCATCTTGTGCTCTGATGCAAAGTTGTTTGATGCATATGCATTTAGGAGTGTATGCCTTCTTAGTGGATTGATTCTTTTATCATTATCTAATAAAATTTTTTGTTTGTAGACTTTTTTAAAATTCTGAATTCTATTTTATCTTATATTGATATACATATTCCTGTTTTCTACATTAAGGTTTGCTTGGCATATCTTATCCATGCTTTGATTTTCAACTTAGCAATGTCCTTGTGTTTAAAATGAGTGTCTTATAGGAAGCATTTTGTTGGATCAGTTATTTTTTTCTCTTACTCTGTGAATTTCTTTTAATTATATTGGGGGCATTTACATTTAAGGCAATTATTGTTATGTTAGTTTGCCACTTTTTTCCCTGTTTGATTCTTCTATTTCCTCTTCCTCTTCTGTTCTTTTCTTACATTCTTCTGGGTGATTTGAACATTTTTTCAGATTCTATCTTGATATATTTGTAGTACTTCTTAGTATATTTCTTTGTATCATTTTCTTAGTGTTTGCTCTTGATATTATAATACATCTACATAACTTATCACAGTTTTCTGGTATTGCTGTTAAACTATTTTGATTTAAGTGAAGAAGCCTTATTTTCTTTATCTCCCCTTACCCTCCCTACTCAAAAAATATAATTTGTTAAGTATTTATCCTACATATATTGGGCACTATATCAGATTTTCTAACTTTTAGTTCGCTTATCAAATATTGCTTTAAGAAACTAATGAGAAGAGAGTCTATTATACTATCCATGTTTCCCCCATTCCCATGTTCTTTTTTCTTTTCTATGGTTTCAACCTTTCTTCCATTAGCATTTACTCTTTATTAAGAGAACTTTTTTTTAGCTATTCTTTTAAGGTAGTTCTGCTGATGACAAATTCTCTCAAATTTTCCTTATTTGAGAATTTATTTTTCCTGCACCATGAAGTATAATTTAGGTAGATAGAGAAATCTGGATTGATAGTTCTTTTCTTTCAGTATTCAAAAAATGTATCATTTTCTTTTATTCTCTGTTTCTCAGACTCAAATGATAGAAATGTTGGGTCTTTTGTATGGTCCCACAGGTCCCCAATACTCTGTTAATTTTTCTTTTAGTTTACTTTCTTTCTGTTATTCATATGGTGTGAATTCTATTGCTTTGTCCTCAAGTTTACTGATTCTATCCTCTGTCATCTCCACTCTATTATTAAGTTCAAATAATGGGTTTTATTTTTCCTGTTATTATATTTTTTAATAAAAAAACAGTTTGTGTTTTTTATAGCTTGTTTTTCTTTGCTGAGATTTTCCATTTTTTTCATTTGACCCAAGGAAAACTTTAACTGATTATTGAAATATTTTTTGATGAACACTTTAAAATCCTTATTAGATAATTCCAACATCTGAATGTGTTGACATCTGTGTTGACACAGGTTGCTGTCATCTGATTGTTTTTCTCATTCAGTTGTGATTTTTCTTGGATGGTATGGCATGTGACTATTTATTCTATTCTGGTTGTTTTGGGCATTATATGATGATATTCTGAGTCCTATTTAAATTTTTATTTCATTTTACCTTTTGTTTGTTTGTTTGTTTTATTTGTTTTTTATTTATTTTCAGCATAACAGTATTCATTATTTTTTCACCACACCCAGTGCTCCATGCAATCCGTGCCCTCTATAATACCCACCACCTGGTACCCAATTTTACCTTTTTTTTTTCAAGCGGGCACTTCCCTCGTTAAGGTATACTTCAAGGCCCAAGAGGGTGTGTATGTTCAGCTTCTTCCTGGACCCTGCTGGCACCACCTCTGCAAAAGTGATGCACTGACTCACATTGCTTTATTGCTGATGGATGGAGTATAGATTTAACTCTTTGATACCTTCCCAGTGAAAGCAGAGCACACTACAGTTGCCTCCAAATTAAGTGTAACATCAACCTCCGACTGGTTCACTAACCACATAGAAGGCTGATTCAAATTTCTCTGTTGTTATACATTGGAGGTGGAAGCTCAGTTCCCACTCTAACCTGTTGATACAGAGGAGGTGGGTTAGCTTCCATATCTTCACTATTGTAAATAATGCTGCAATAAACATAGCAGAGCATGTATCATTTTGAATTAGTTTTTTTGCTTTCTTTGGGTAAATATTCCAGTGCTCTTAAATCAATCTTTTCTTGTACATTGGTTTTAAGATTGCAACAGTTGAGTGGCAGTTCTGAATTATATAATTAGCCAACTATCCATGTCCTTTCCAAAGATGTATTCAAAATACCTGCACAGGGTAGGAAACCAGCATTATTTCTATTCTAGAGACATAGGTCAAATAAGGACAAGTGGTTGCTTTCTGCCTGAGTGCAACAAGCTCAACAAACTTAACTCTTCCTCTGCTGGGATGTTGTAACCATAGACAGACTGCTAGATGGGTGCAATGGGGTGGTTCCTGGATGGCCCTCAGTTGGGGCTCTCCATCAGGAAGTCTAACGTCCATCCCCCTATTGTTAATGCCTAGCTTCCTGCCTAACACTACTATTTTGTAGTATTTCTTGAAATCTGGTACTGTGATATCTCTAGGTTTGTATTTTCTCAAGACTGCTTTGGCCTTTTGAAATCTTTTGTGGTTCTACACAAATTTCAGTATTATTTGTTCTAGTTCTGTGAACAAATGTTGGTATTATGACAGGCATTGCATTAAGTCTGTAGATTGGGGTGGTATGGACATTTTAACAACATCAGTTCTTCCAATTTATGAGCATGGAATACCTTTCCATTTGTTTGTTTCATCTTCAGTTTCTTTCAACAGTGTCTGATAGTTTTCAGAGTACAGGTCTTTCACCTCCTTAATTAAGTTTATTTCTAAGTATTTTATTGTTTTGGTGCAATCGTAAATGGAATTTTTAAAAATTTCTCTTTGTTACTTCATTATTAGTGTAAAGAAATGCAACCAAGGGGTGCCTGGGTGGCTCAATGGGTTAAGCCTCTGCCTTCGGCTCGGGTCATAATTTCAGCGTTCTGGGACCAAGCCCTACATTGGGCTCTCTGCTCAGTGAGGAGCCTGCTTCCCCACCTCTCTCTCTGCCTGCCTCTATGCCTACTTGTGATCTCTCTCTGTCAAATAAATAAAAAAATAAAATATTAAAAAAAGAGAAATGCAACCAATTTCTTTTTTTTTAAAGATTTTATTTATTTATTTGAGAGAAAGAGAAAGCCAGCAGGAATGGGGGGAGGGGCAGAGGGTAAAACAGACTTCTTGCTGAGCAGGGAGCCTGCACAGCACTCAGTCCCAGGACCCCAAGATCATGACCTGAGCCCAAGGCAGCTGCTTAACCAACTGTAGCACCAGGTACCTGGAAAATGCAACCAATTCCTGTATATTAATTTTGTATCCTGTGAGTTTTTCATTTATCAAAGAACCCTTGTACACTGTTAATGGAAATGCAAAGTGGTACAGCTACTGTAGAAAAAAGACGGAGGTTTCCCAAAACTTAAAAATAGAGCAACCATATGATCCAGTAATTCACTACTGGAATATTTACCCAGAAAAACCAAAAGCACTAATTCAAAAAGATATATGATCTGCTATGTTTATTGCAGTGTTATTTACAATAGCGAATATATGGAAGCTTATCCCAGTGTTCAATCATAAAGGAATGGATAAAGAAGTTTTGTATGTATATATATAATGAAATATTAGCCTTAAAAAATGTGTTCTTTTTTTTTTTTTTTTTTTTTTTTTTTTTTTTTGCAACAACATAGATGGACCTAGAGGGTATAATGCTAAGTGAAATAAGTTAGAGAAAGACAAATACTATATGATTTTACTCATATTTGGAATTTTTTAAAAAATGAACAAAGAAAAAAGAGACAAAAAAGAGACCAAAAAATAGACTCTTGCCAGAGGAGAGGTAGAGGGGACATGGTAAAATAGATAAAAGAGTTTAAGAGTACACTTATCTTGATAAGCACCGAGTAATGTTTTGAGTTGTTGAATTATTTTATTGCATATCTAAAATTAACAAAACACTATGTTAATTATACGTTAGTAAAAATAAATAAATAAATGATTTTTTAAGAATGAAGCAATGAGGAAAAAAAAAAAAAAAGAGATCTTCCCAGCTACAAAGTTCAGCATGCATTAGATGGAGGGGATAGAACATATTTTCAGTGGCAATTTTAAGGATAATGTAGACATACCCATCTTATTTTAGATTGTTACAACAAAAGATGTGTTGGGGAAATAGAACTAAGACATTTCAGTAAGTGGAGGAGAAGATGAAAGTTATGACTAAGAGTGTCCAGGAATTTGTGGCCCTGGATTCCTAAATTATGAGCTGAGGTTCTTTAGTGTACCACAGTAATTTTTTTAAGTGAAACATTAGGTAGTACTTGATATCTATCAGATATCCTGTGAGCTACTAGCTTCAGGTAGTATTGTATTATATTCCTTTTGATGGTTTCCATGTTAAAAATTAAGTACTATGTGAAAATCCATATGGAACAGGAAATGAGGATAGTGATGTCCAATCTGATTCAAAGATGTAAGAAGTTATGCACTGCCCGAAGTGAGGTTATTTAAGGTAAATTATAATATAAATTATAATTATAATTATTTTTATTGTTTATTAATAAGTATATTAATATTGTTCTTTCTATTTATGTGTAGTATTTTGTAATCAGCTACTAAATTAAGGTACAAGTACTTACTGTGTTGTTTGAACTTAACAGCTTAGTAAATGGAGCAGTTAGGTATTTCTCTTGGCTCAGAGATGCTGTAAAAAATTAGTAACTTTTTTCACTAAGCTAAGGGTATTGGTAACCAAGAAAGTTTGGGAACTTTTGGTATAACCTGATAAACCAAAAGAAGGGAATGGAAGGTGACCTAAATGCCTCCTCTCTTGCCCATCTTCCTCTTCCTGTTCTCTGATATAATCTGTAAGATAGCCTAGAGCTTCATTCCATTTTCTCCTTCCCTGTACCAAACTCCTTACTGCTTGGGGGTGCAGGAGGGAGCTTGAATAGCATTTTTATACCCAACCTATCTGCAGAAGAAATACTGCTCTTGAATGGATCTCCAAGAATCTCTTACAATCTCTCAACTGGGTGTGAATTTTTCATGGACCACAATAAAATAGCTTTATCTTCTCTATATTAGTAATAGTTTCTCATTTGGAGGAGATTGTTTTTACATGTTCTTATTACCAATGGACAAAAATAACTCATTAAGTTACATTTTGAGCTCATTTTATAAGAAAAAAAGGCCCACACAAAAAAAAGATAGAGATTACAATCAGAAGAGGAATTGCTATGTAGTTAACTGATCTTATTCTTCACTGGCATGAGGAATTCTAAATGCTCTGCTTAACACAGACAGATAGGTAGGTAGTTAGATAAGCAGATGTATAGGTAGGTACATAGATAAGGATAAATATATATTCATAATTACACACAGATGAAAATATTAAACTTTTAAATATTCTCATTAATAAGGACAGGGAAAAAAACTCAGAAACTAGATAATAGAATATTGGCATCATAGAGCATCTACAGACCCTTTAACCACATTATAGATGGGAACACCAAAAAGTCAGATTCTGACAGAGTGGGCACAGCATCAGGCCCAAGTCCTTATTTGCTCGGGGAGCAAACATATAACAAAAGTTTTAGAATTACCTTTCCTTTGTCATATGCCCTTGCTTTACATTGCTACCTTTAAGATCTCTTTATCAAAGTCTTAGAAAACAAAATGTTGACATATTATCTGTTTTTAAAAATCAGAAAGTTTCCACTTAAGGAGACTATATTCAGGAGGGGTTGCTATGCTTCTGGGAGATTCTGAGACCAAAATTCCAGGGCACACCAGACCAGAACCTATGACTCCTGAATGAAAGGCCAAGGCCCTGTCCAGTCTATCTTAGAGTCCTATCCTTATGTCCTAGCATCATGGGTCAGAAAGGCTATGATCTGAACTTGTTTTCTGAATTTCTGTAGAATAGGGAAAAACTTCAGTTGCGGCAGGTTGGATCCTACATCTGGTTTCAGGCCCAATGCCGAGTTTGCTCTGTTGGAATCTTCCCAGACCTGTCTGTAGCTCTTGGCTTCCCTACCTAAGAGTTCAAGGGAAGGGATGAGTGAATCCCTTGGAGTGGCTGGGATTTGAAGCCTCTCTGGGAGGCCTGTGGAATGCTTGCCCCTAGCTGGCCCTGGAAGGAAATAAGAAAGTAAAGAGGGGAAAAATTGGGGAGGAAGTAAGGAGGCAGAGAGGCAAGGAGGTGGTCAACTATCCTTCCCAGCAGTCACTGGCCAGGACCATTAGGCCCAGCACTTGTGGCCTCAAGCAGGAATTTGAGGATTGTTTGCTGGCTGGGTTTTCTACACCCCCCCTTTTCCCCTCCTTCTGCTCCTTGGGTTATGGTGACCTGAAATGTGTCTCACAGTGATTCTGAGGCGGCAGTGTCTGAGAATAGCTCACAGAGCGCAGCAGCCTTCCCCCACCCTCTGAAAAGACAAGAAGGAGGAAAACTATAGCACATTCTGCCTGCCCCACCCCTAAGTGATTTGGGGGGCTGAGGACTGGAGGTTGGAGGATTCATGACCTTGTGTTCCTTGATGTTATTTGATGTTGATTTTGGCTGCATTCAGAGAGTTAAACAGCACATAAAATGAAGCTAATAAAACTGCAGGACTAGGGAATGGGCCAGGCACAGGTTGTGGGCTCCCAGAGCATCTGTGGCCAAGCTTTTAGGCCTGGCTGGCTCACCATCTTTTCAAGGTGCAGATTTGGGCCAGGCCCAAATTAGTCGACTTTGGTGGCCTATCTTATTAAAATCCCAACTAACTTTATACAGGGAAAATAATGAGGGATATGAAATGTGCATCTTTAGGCTCACTTTCTGGCATCCATGGGTAGAGGACCGAGGTTGTTTTCCTCCCAGGCAGCATTTACCCTATCCGGGCTGGAACAATCACGGTGCTTCTGCCAGTCCTCCTACCAGAAGACTCTAGACTAAGAATATGGTTAAGAACTGGTCTTACCAGGTAGTAGTGGCATCAGGATGTGAATAAGAAAGAAGGGAGTTCTGGTCTAGACCAGGAAGTTACTATGTTCAGGAAGATGCTGAGAGTCTGAGAGATCCATTGAGTGGCAATGAAAACAGGAGTCATCGGTACCTTCTCCCTGATTACCTGGTAAGAGGCATGATAACCAAAAGAATGACTAGTTTGAGTGTGAGTAGAAGCCACTTATAAATGTTTCATCTCTACCACACATGGTGGTGTACATACATATAAAACAAGGAGAGAAATCTTTGCCACATAGACTTGATTGAAGTGGAGGCAGAGGGTTGGGCTTTCCTAGAGGGGCTCATAGTGGCAAGGACATCGGATTTGGAGACAGAAAGCCAAAGTCCTTACTCTTGCTTCTTAACTATGTGATTTTGCATTAGTATATAACCTTCTCTCAACCTTAGTTTTCTCATCTGTGAAGTTGTTGTGTAAGACTGCACTGATTAAATGAGATAGCAAATGTAATGTATTTGGCAGTGTGTCTAGCATATGCTTAGCACTCAACAAATTCTAGTCCCTGCTGCCCTCCTTCATTTACTAAAGTCTAAGATAGAAAGACAAGTGAGAAGGTTTGAAGTTTGTATCCTCCCGAACATAACCATAAATGTTGATACAAAGAATGGAAATCTGGAGGCTGGCAGAGCCCCACAGAGGATTGTTCCCATAGCTATTCCAGTGAGTGGGAGTGGAGGCAAGGAAGTAGAAGGGAGGGAGAAAGGAACAGTGGAAGGATTTGAGCCAACTGTTAGGAGACCTAAATGATTCAGAGAGAGACAGCTCTTACTTGATTAACATAAAGGACACTTTCTATGTCAGTGTAGGAAATAGTAAAGATGGAGAGCTGGTAATAGGTGACCTCTCAGCGGCATTGGACATTTTTGTAGCTGTCATCTTCTCTCTACCTCCACTTCAGAATAATCTACCTTTGATCATTTTTCCATTACTCTGTTGTCCATCTTATCTTCAAACTGGCAGGGGTCACCAGATCCTTGTACTTTTTGTCTAATGGAAGAACCAGCTGGACCATGACCCAGACCACCCAGCAGCAAAGGGTAAGTTGTGCTATAATCTTGAGATTTACTGTGTCTGCCCTCTCATGGCCAGCAGGAAAGAGTCAGAGGTACATTAAATTCCCTTAACACTTATTGAGAAACCTCAACGATAACATTGTGAAATTGTGTTCAGTTTGCCGAAGGGGAAACTGAGGGTCATAGAGATAAGGTGACACATCCATAGTCATCTGGTTATAACTCAGGCATGTCTGATTATGATGCAAATTTCTAGGGGAGTCTTAAAATAGAAAGCTCCATATAGAGATAGAAGGTGATAAAATCTTCTCCTTCCCTTTTCTCTCCCTCTCAAAGCCTTATTCATAAACTCCCCTTCGACCAGAGTTTTGGTAGGTAAAGTCAGGGCCTCTTGTACCAAGAAAGACAAATTCTCAGAAGGGTGGATGCCTGTGTACCTCAGTCAGTAAAGCATCCAACTCTTGATTTCGCTCAGGTCATGATCTCAGTTGTGAGATCGAGCCCTGTTGCAGGCTCCATACTAGGCATGGAGCCTGCTTAAAGTTCTCTGCTCCTCCTCCCCTCTCTCCCTCTCAAAACCAAACCAAAACAAAAAAACAAAAAACAAAAAATGACAGATTCTCTCCTTGTGGTGACCCACATGTATTCATCCTGAAAGAGAATTCAAACCATACTTCTGGCTATAAAGACACTAAAGTCTGCTTTCTCATTTCCTTTGTCTTTAGTTCATTGTTGAGGACAGCTAACTCTTCCCCGCATCTTCAAAGCAATGTGATTCCTTCTGGGATATTTGGATACCAGAACTGGAGTTCTGAGTACACCTGCCCCCACCTGACCCTCCAAGACAGCTCTTCCACCTCTGATTTGTACACTATTCTCTCTAGTCCCTACAACCAGTGTTTCTCCCAACTCATGCCTTTCCCAGACACCTGCACCACTCTATTTCATATTCTGTTCTCACCTCACTTCTGCTTTAATAAACATCATCTTTTCCCCTAAGCTCATTATTCACTATTTCCCTCAAGTTCACTATTCAATTCATCAGACTTCTCTGTCCAGTTTCCCTCCTGGGATCCCCAGTTGTCTACCCTCAGCTCTTTTGGTATCAAAATGTGTCTACCCCTCTGCTTGTTGGTTTCTATCCCTTTTTTTTCCCTTCTAGGCAACATTTACTCCTTATAAGCTGGTATGATCAGGGTGCTTCTACCAGCTAGCACATCAGGGAATTCTTGGCTAGGAATAAGGCTCAATAGCTCCATTATATTTCTAACACACTTCTGTGTTCACACTGAATATACTGAAATATAAACTTGCATCCAAAAGGGTTCATTATGCAAACCATCATGGGGGAAGAGGAAGCCTACTTCTGCTGTCCTGGGACACTGAAAACAGACATAAGCAGGGAGCTGGGTCCTGTGATTGACTCTCAGATCATAAGGCAAGTGGGTGGGTGGCAATTACTTCAGTAAGAGGTGTGTATTGGAATTATTATACTTCAAAATGAAATATTTGTATGACATTTTTCTCTCATTTCCAATAAAATTAAGAGCTTTGGGGCCTAAATGCTATAACCTTCAAAAGATACAGTCTGAGCACTGCAGTGTTTGTCTATGCACCAGAATAAAGCTTATAAATTAGAATCTGCCAGTCAGAGTTCCCCATGGAAAGGTTATGCTGTGCCTGAAAAGTGTGTACTAGCTAATTAATTCCAGTCCGGATTGTGCCTGTAGAAGCAAGATAATGTGATGGGGGAGGAGACCAGACTCAGGCCTTCATTTTAAGGCTAAACTCTGATTTCTTCCTGATTCAGTTACAAGAATTCCAGGGTCCTAAGACCTTGGTAACATGGGCCTAGTGGAGAGAAAATAGCCTGAGGGAAGACTATTATGACAGCAATATTACGGCCCAGTAGATATAAGTAACCCATGCAGGTCAGGACAGGGCAGAGGAAAAATTGCAGCTACTTTACCACTCACTTGATTAATGATGTGAGATTTGGTTATGGGAAGAGTGAGAGGCACAAGAGTGGAACCTGTAACTAGAGGAGGAAAGCTGAAGTGGGAGGTGGCTGTGAACCCCAGGACTAGAGCTACATGAAACAGGATAACCAGACACAAAGCCAATCTTACACACCAGACAAGCATGAGGTAAGGAAACAATACTGAAGCTTAAGGGCTACATGGATGCTTATGTCTCACTCCTAACTCATCATGTGTTATTCAGTTAGCAAAAAAGAAGACTTGGGGAAGCAGTAGACACAATATAGTAGCCCAATATCAGATACTAGGTATGAGTATAACTTCTTTCCAGACTGCATTGACTAAAAGGTATAAAAGTTCAAAGATTCTCTCCAACTTGATCATTACAGGCTCAGGATCTGTGGCAGGAAGAGGTCTGAGAAAGAGTTCAAGAGTGTGGCAAACTTGGGTCAGAAAATTGGGCAAGGGGAAAGCTAAGACTTATAACCACCCAGATATTTTTCTTCCTTCCAATTACTTCTCATGCCTACCCTCCACTTCCATTCTCAATTTAAAGCTCTAGAGATAGGTATTAATCATTCCCAGACTGATACAGTGATAATAGCATGGACTTTGGGAACCAGAAACAAATCTCAATTTTACATCTTGCTAGTAAACAATTTTAGTCCTGCCTCCTTTTCTTTCCTGAACCTCAATTTTCTGTTCAATTTCCTCATCTGTAAAATGGGAATAATAGCCCCTTCTTTCTTTGAAAAGTTGTTGTGAAGAGGCCATAAAATTATGCATAATGAAATCAAACATAATGTAAAATACAATTGATTGCTCTATAAATACTTGTTGAATAAAAATGATTGAGGCAAATTTTGGATCTATTTAATATACACATTGGCCTTAATACAGTTCAAAACTAACTGCATTCTTTGACTTACTTCACTTAACATTATACTCTCTAGCTCCATCCATGTTTTTGTAAGTGGTAAGATTTCTTCTTTTTACGGCTAAATAATATTCCATTGTGTGTATGTACCACATCTTCTTTATTCATTCCTCAGTCAATGGACACTTGGGCTGCTTCCATTATTTGGCTATTATAAATAATGTTGCTATTTTATGGGTGTGTGGAATAACTCTATTGTCCCCCTGAAAATACTATTACACTGTATGTTAACTGAAATTTAATACAAACTTATAAAAATAAATAATATTGCTGTAAACATAGGAGTGCCTGTATCCCTTTGATTTAGTGTTTTTGTATTTGGGGGGTAAATACCCAGTAGTGAGATTACTGGATTATAGGGTAGTTCTTTTTTTTAACATTTTCCATAGAATATCACTCATATGTGGAATTTAAGAAACAAAAAGAAAAAGAAAAGAAAAGGAGCAAAGGGAAGAGATAGAGAGAAAGAAACCAAGAAACAGACTCTTAGCTATAGAGAACAAACTGGTTACCAGAGTGGAGGTGGGTGGAGTGATGGGTTAAATAAGGCAATGGGGATAAAGGAAGGCTCCTGTGATGATGGGCACTGGGTTACTGAATCACTATATTGTATACCTGAAACTAATATCACACTGTATATTAACAATACTAGGATTTAAAATAAAGTAAAATAATAATAATAAGAAAACCTAAGTGCATTCTTTGGATTGTTTTGCACTGGCACCTAGCAGAAGTTAGCTAGAGCTAAAAAGACAAGACCTAGTCTTCCAGTCTTCTAGGTCCAGCTGGTTCTCTCTCCAGCTCAGAGCTGAAGGAGGGGAAGGGAAAGAGAAAAAAGATTGAGATTTGAGAAAATGAAAGGAACTAAAGTAGGGGAAATGAATTGGACAGTGGAAATGAGAACAGACAAGAGCATCAAGCAAAGGGAAAGCAATAGATAGTTAATGAAAAGATGGATAGGAAGAATAAAGGAAGAAGGATGAGGGTACGAGGGAGGGTATGAGGCAGAAAGAGCAATGGAGAAAGGGGGCAGAGATAGGAAGAGAGAGACAAAGAGAAAAAATGAGAAAGATAAAGAAAATGAATGAGGGTTTGGAATCAACCAAATTAAGTTACCATTTGGGCCCAGTTGCCGTGTGACTCAGAAATTCCACTCTGAGATATCCACCCAAAAGAAATGAAAACAGATGTCCAGGCAAAGTCTTGTGCATGAATGCTGATAGCAGTATTATTCATAATAGCTGAAACATATAAACAATCCAATTGTCCATCAACTGATGAATGGATAAACAAAATATAGTATGTCCATGCAATAGAATATTTAATGTTAAAAATAATGACATGCCTACACAGGCTACAACATGGGTGAACTTGGGAGACAACAGGCTAAATGAAAGAAGTCAGTCACAAAGGACAAATATAATTCCATTTATATGGAATGTCCAGAATAGGCAAATCTGTGAACATGGGAAGTAAATTACTGGTTGCCTAGGGCTGAGAGAAGTGGGTACGGAGAGATTGGTGGGTGATAGCTAAGAGGTATGAAGTTTCCTTTTGGAGTAATTAAAGTGTTTTATAGTTGACTATTAATGGATGCACAACTCAGTAAATATTATAAAAGTTACAGAATTACACTCTTTTTAAATTTTTTTTAGGTTTATTTTTTTAATTTTTTCAATTTATTTATTTTCAGAAAAACAGTATTCATTATTTTTTCACCACACCAGTGCTCCATGCAATCTGTGCCCTCTATAATACCCACCACCTGGTACCCCAACCTCCCACACCCCCGCCACTTCAAACCCCTCAGAATTACACTCTTTAAATGAATGAAATATGTGGTCTGTTAATTGTATCTTGATAAAGCTATTTAAAAAGGAAAACCAGGGGTGCCTGGGTGGCTCAGTTGTTAAGCATCTACTTTCAGCTCAGGCCATGATACCAGGGTCCTGGGATCGAGGCCCACATTGGGCTCCCTGCTCAGCGGGAAGCCTGCTTCTCCCTTTCCCACTCACCCTGCTTGTGCCCTCTCTCTCACTGTCTCTCTCTCTCTTTCTGTCAAATAAATAAAATATTGAAAAAAATAAAAAGGAAAAGAAAATAAAAAGGAAAACCAAAATCAGACAGCAGGCTGGATTTTGCCCAAGGGTTATAATTTTTCTGGCTCCTGGCCTAGCACATGGACCATTTTAAAAAGTGTTCAACATATGCTTGAAAGGAATATTCATTCTCCAGTATTTGGGTCTGAAGTTCCATATATGAGGAATAGAAAGCTTGCTTAATTTTTCTGTTCAAATCCATACACTATACACTTACCATTTTTTTCTCTTCTTAATCTATTAATTCCTGAGTGAAATATGTTAAAATCTCCCCCTATAATGTTAAGTCTGTTAACTTTTTCCTTAAACAACATGGGTTTCAACTGTGCCGGTCTACTTATATGTGGATTTTTTACTTATATGTGGATTATAGTTCTGAAAATATAGTTTCCCTTCCTTATGATTTTCTTAGTGTTTTCTTTTCGCTAGCTCACTTTATTGTAAGAATACAGCATATATACATATAATGTACAAAATATGTGTTGATCAACTGTTCATGTTTATCAGTAAGTCTTCTGGTCAAGAGTAGGCTATCAGTAGGTAAGTTTTAGGGGAGTCAAAAGTTATATGTGGATATTCAACAGCATAGAGAGTCAGTACCCCATCCTCTGCATTGTTCAGTAGTCAGCTGTAGTTTCACATTTTGCATTATATATTTTGAGACTTTGTTATGACAGGCATACATATTTAAATTAATGTTATCTTCCTTGTAAACTGGACATTTTATCATCACAAATTTATTATCTATTTACAGTAATGCTTTTGTCACAGGTTTGTTTTGTCTGTTATTAATATAAACAAAGAAGCTTTCTATAGTTGGTATTTGCCTAGTATATATTTTTCTATTCTTTGACCTTCAACTTTTCTGGTTATTTTAACAATATTATATAGGTACTTAATAAAGTCTAAAGTTAATGAGCAGAATTCAATATCCATTTACGACAAAAACTCTTCACAAATTGTATAAAAGTATATAGAAAGTTTAGAAGGAATGTACCTGCACATAAAAACAGCCTATATGACAAATCCACAGCTAAGATCATACTCAATGCTGAAAGGTTAAAAGTTTTTCCTCTAAGATCAGGGACAAGACAAGGGTACCCATTCTCAAATTTCTTATTCAACATAGTACTAGAAGTCCTAGCCAGAGCAATCAAGCGAGAGAAAGAAGCAAAGGCTTCTGAATTAGAAACAAAGAAGTAAAATTATCTCTATTTGCAGATGATACTATTTCATATAGAGAAAATTCTAAGGACTCCACCAAAAATCTATTACATCTAATCAGTGAATTCATTAAACTCACCTCATTCTAACACTTGTTAGAATAGCCATTAGAAGAGAAAAAAATGCTGACAGTAATGCAGAGATAAGGGAAACTTCATGTATTGTTGGTAGGGTTGTAAATTGGTACAGCAACTGTGGAAAACAGTATATCAGTTCTTCAAAAAATTCAAAACAGAACTAATATATTATCTAGCAATTGCACTTCTGGAACTATATCTGAAAGAAACAGAAACGGTATGTTGAAGGTAAATCTGTACCTCCATGTTCATAGCAACATTATTTACAATACCTAAGACATGAAAACTAAGTGTCCACTAACAGATTAATAGATAAAATGATGTTGTATATGTATGTATCTCTATTAGAATATTACTCAACCATAAAAAAGAAAGAGATCCTACCATTTGTGACAAATGGATGGCCCTTGAGGGCATTATGCTAAGTGAAATAAATCAGACAGAGAAAGGCAAATATTGTATGACCTCACTTATATATGGAAACAAACAAATAAACAAAAAAAAAAAACAAAAATCACTTAAAATGATCAGATTTTTGTTTACCAGAGGTGGTGGGCAAGAGGTAGGGGAAGTCCAATTGTAAGATAAATAAGTACTGAGGATGTATGATATATTCAAGAGTTGTTGAGAGTAGACATTAAGAGTTCTCATCACAAAGAAGAAAATTTTTTTCCTTTCTTTTCATGATCTATACAAGATGATGGATATTAATTAAATTTACTATGGAAATCATTTCATGGTATTTGAGTCATTATGCTGTACATCATAAACTTACATAATGCTATATACTGATTATATTTCAATAAAATTAGGAAAAAGAAAACAACAGGATAAAAACAAAGTTAATGAGCATCTTTATCTTCTTCCTCAACAACTTACGGACTTTTTTTTTTTTTTTTAACTCTAATGATGCTTTCTAAATATATAAGCTGTTGTCAAATTCTTTCTTTCTTATATTCCTACACTTTAGACATTACTTTTGGTCAGTATAGTTGATGCATTTTTAGATGTATCCACATGTTTATCAATATTTTTACTAATTATTGCCTCTTGCATCTCAGACCTTCCATCTTATGTCCTTTACCATCTATCTGAATGTATTACTTAGTATTTCCTTCACTGAGGATCTACTTAAAAGTATCTTTGTTTTAACTTGAAAGATACTTCTGCCAGGTAGAAAACTCTCTCAGTACATCAAGGTTAATTTGTGTGTGTGTGTGTTCCAATAAGTCTTTATTTACAAAAATAGATGTTGAGCCAAATTTGGTCTGTGTGAAATTATTTAACAACTCCTGACCTGGAGCATTTTTGTTTTTTTTTTTTTAAATTTTTTATTTTTTATAAACATATATTTTTATCCCCAGGGGTACAGGTCTGTGAATCACCAGGTTTACACACTTCACAGCACTCACCAAAGCACATACCCTCCCCAATCAAGGTTAATTTTTAACTGTCTTCTACTATCATTGTTATTATCAGCAAGTGTAATTGGCTCCCTTTGAGATGATCTGGTTTTTTCCTGTTTTCCCTTCCTCACAGTCTACTCTTATTATGGTTTGGTGTGTGTGTGTGTGTGTGTGTGTGATGAAAAATCACTATTATGTGGATTTATTTGTCTAGCTTGGGACTTGACAGGATTCTTTGTCTTAGAAACAAATGTTTTGAAAAACATTGAAAAGATTCTCAGCTATTCTGTTTTTGAATAATGTCTCTTTGTGCTCTGGATGTCTAGTTAGGTATATATTATATCTGTTTTAACTTCATATCTCTTAACCTCTCAGATTTTCCATTTTATTGTCTTTCTATTTTACATTATGGATAATTTGTTTGCATATCTCTTGTTTTCCTAATTCTTTCTTCAGTTATATTTAATTCCACTATCTATGTTTTAGTTCTAGAGATCCTATTCTTTTTCACATTTTGAAAAATTTGGTTTTGTTGTTCTGTAGAGTGTTCCTTGCTTATAGTTAAAGTATTTTATAAATATCTTCAATCGCTTTAAATAAAATTAACTTTATATTTTATGTGTGGTGGCTAATTCTTTAGTTTGTAATTCTGATTCTGATACTTGTTTCTGTGGGCTTTTACTCAGGGCAATTTGTTTCATGTGTGTGTATGTGTTTTGCAAATTTTGACTGTGAGATGATCATTTTCTTTGGACCATTACATACAGGAATTTTTGAGGCCTGGATACATTCTTCCATAGAGGATTTACCTGTGGGAACTGCTAATCTGAGATCTTAGCTTTTAGTTTTTCAGACCTCATATATATGGTGAACTGGGGCTACAAAAATCTATGAAGACCATCTATGGCTATAAACTCTCATGAGAGGTTTATTTTTCTTCTTCACCCAGTGCCAAAGTCAAGTAAGACAGGTTTTCTTGCTATCTACTTCTGTGAGACAGATTAATTCTTTACTCTTATATTAAGGGTATAACCCTTTAGAGTACCAGCCTTATGATGAAATTTCTCATAAGATTTCTCCTCCTGGGCAAGTTCCAGTGTTTATCTCCTTTTTCTCTCACCTTTCATAGTCACGATGTAGAAATTCAGTCTTCTCAGGGTAACATTTGGCTTTGACACTCATTTACCTCCAGAGTTTCTGCTTTCATTTCCTTTCTGGTTGTGGAAATTTTACTATCATACTAGTTTATCAATGAATTTTAAAATATTGCTGTTATTTTTAAAGTTTTTATTTAAATTTGTGTTAGTTGACATAGAGTGTAATATTAGTTTCAGTGTACAATGTAGTGATGCAACAATATATTTTACTTTATATCTTTTTTTCTTTTTCTTTTCTTTTCTTTTAATTTCTTTTCAGTGTAACAGTATTCATTGTTTTTGCACCACACCCAGTGCTCCATGCAATCCATGCCCTCTCTATTACCCATGACCTGTTTCCCCCAACCTCCCACCCCCTGCCCCTTCAAAACCCTCAGATTGTTTTTCAGAGTCGATAGTCTCTCATGATTCCAAGTTCCCTCAACTCCCTTCTCCTCTCCATCTCCCCTTGTCCTCCATGCTATTTGTTATGCTCCACAAATAAGTGAAACCATATGATAATTGACTCTCTCTGCTTGACTTAATTCACTCAGTATAATCTCTTCCAGTCCCGTCCATGTTGCTACAAAAGTTGGGTATACATCCTTTCTGATGGAAGCATAATACTCCATAGTGTATATGGACCACATCTTCTTTATCCATTCGTCCATTGAAGGGCATCTTGGTTCTTTCCACAGTTTGGCGACCGTGGCCATTGCTGCTATAAACATTGGGGTACAGATGGCCCTTCTTTTCACTACATCTGTGTCCTTGGGGTAAATACCCAGTAGTGCAATGGCAGGGTCATAGGGAAGCTCTATTTTTAATTTATTGAGGAATTTCCACACTGTTTTCCAAAGTGGCTGCACCAACTTACATTCCCACCAACAGTGGAAGAGGGTTCCCCTTTCTCCACATCCCCTCCAACACATGTTGTTTCCTGTCTTGCTAATTTTGGCCATTCTAACTGGTGTAAGGTGGTATCTCAATGTGGTTTTAATTTGAATCTCCTTGAGGGCTAGTGATGATGAACATTTTTTCATAATTGTTTTCATTAGGTGTGCCATGCAGGGAAGAAGTCTCCAGGTAACATTTATTTATTTATTATCTTTTAAATATTTTTTTCATTTATTTGAGAGAATGAGAGTATGGGGGAGGGGCAGAGGGAGAGGGAGAGACAGAGAATCTCAAGCAGACTTCCCGCTCAGTGCAGAGTCAGATATGGGGTTCCATCTCACAGCCCTGAGATCATGACCTGAGCCAAAGCCAATAGTTGAGCACTTAATCAACTGAGCAAGCCAGGTGTCCCTAAAATAACAATGCTTTTTTCCTGTCACATATTTAACTCGCATATTAATAATTCTTGCCCTGTTTTTCTTATTGTGTTCCTGTGTGTCTCCAATGAGATAGTGGATATCAAGGTGCTATAAGTTACAAAGCACTATTTAAATGGCAGTGGGTTGTTATTATAACTACCTGCAAGCCAGACCAGTGGCTTGGGCGTAGGGGAAGGAGATTCAAAGTTTAAAGGAGAGAGAACTCATTTCTAGTTGAGAAAATCAGAGGAAACATTCTGGACTTGGCTTCTGAGCTGAGCATTAATTGGTAGAAAAGATTTGCTTATGCAGAAATGGAGGAGAGCATTTTATATGAAGGGCACCACATGAACAAAGGCTAATAGAATGTTCTATTCTCAAAGGGAGGCTTTTAGGATTCATCTCTTGCCTATTACTGCTTATGTAATACAATTGCCTATATTCTCGTTCCTGATCTACACCATTAATGAAGTCCATATACCCCCCATTTTAGAGACTCCTCAAACAGCCACAGTTGCCTACATTCATTCTAGATAGGAGATATGTCTTTGGTTCATATCAAAATTGCCTAGGTACTGAATGACCCAAGAAGCAAGAAGTATACTCCCACCAAGTTTGACAGGTGTGTGTGAATGGTAGGCAAGATGCATGCTGTAACATAGAGGCTGTTGTGGAACAACAAACAATGCAATACTGATTATGTTGTCAGGGAGGCTGGTGAGTGGAAATGTGCAAGATTAGAAAACTCTATAATTGGACTTTTGTATGATACAGGTCTTAAAATGTAGAAATAAGATCATAGGCATTAGAGTGAGATAAAGCTGGGGTTTCTGAGATTGACAAAATTCTGGTTTTAGCCAAAAGTTTCACAGAATCTAAGTTTCCATGTTAGAGTTGGAAGAAACCAGCTCAGTCCTTATCTTTCTTTTTGTACAGATGGAGAGACTGGGACCCAGAAAGGGAAATGGGCCTGTTAGAGTTTATCTGCTGATGAGTGGCAAAAGCTGGTATTCTCACTGCTCACCCAATGATATTTCCCCCTGCCCTCCTTTACAAATATGCTCATAGATTCTCTGAACACTCAGTAAAACTTCTATAGCCCAGGTACATCTAGTAGAGATAGGGAGGGAGACCAGGAGACTTGGCAAGGCACTTGGGAGATAGTAGGCCTGGAGAAGACCATTTTTTTTTCTCCCAACAGGACTCATCAGAAGTTTTGGGAGGAGGCAGTTTTTCTGTGGAAATCATGGGCTCGTGTATACCAGATATCACTGTCACTCTTGGAGTAGCTGCTTATAAAGACAATTCCATTGTGACAGAGTACCCTTTTTATTCCTATGTATAATGCAGCATGATTTTGGCTTCCTTGAGCCTCTTTGCAAAGACCTAGAAAATAAACCAAACTTTCAAAAAAGTAAATATAGTGCAGAGATCAAAATCTTAAGTTTTGACAACACAACAAACACACTTGAGCTCAAGCTTTATTACTTAGAAAACCTTGGGTCTGAGCCAGAAATAATGTTGGGTCAGAGCTTCAGGTTCTTCATCTATATAATGGGAGTAATTATGCTCAACTGATGGGGTTGATTTGAAGATTGTAAGACACAGTATAAAAAATTTAGCTTTAGCTTTTCTTGGCACATGGTAAATGCTCAGTACATTCTATTATTATTATTCCCTTGAGTCAGTCTCTGTGTCACCCTCTATTATAGTCTTATACAGTAGGTTTTAGTATAGTTTCCATCTCCCAAAACTAATTATGTTACATTTTTATTTAAAAAAAAATCCTTACTTATCTTATTTGCTGCTCTATAATCAGTGTGAGTTGTGGCAAAAAAAAAAAAAAGAAAAGAAAAAAAGAAAGAAATTGTTGATAATACCTTAAACATTGAAGTTGGTGGATAATTTTCTTAAAAATATACCCTAGGAAGTTCACATTTTTCCTTTCAATACTGTCAGTTTTACTTGTATTTGCTTTTGTAAGTGGGGGGTGGGGTGGCTAAGCAATAACTCTGAGTCAGCAGTTTCATGGGACACTGGATGTTCCCTTGAGTTTGCTGCAGGTGGCTTCTATCTTTCACATGTGGCAGCTGAAGATGACTTAACTACAGAAAAAGATCCACTTCTTAACAGGACACACCAGCTTTTCATAATGGGTTCTAGCCCAGACTCATCTCTAGTACTTACTCCCCACTATTTCTTTTTTTTTTTTTAAATTTTATTTAAATTTAAGTTAGTTAACACATATTATTAGTTTCAGGGGTAGAATTCATCAGTTACTTGTAACACCCAGTGTTAATTATATCAAGTGCCCTCTTTAATGTCCATCACTCAATTACCCTATCCCCCCACCCACCCACCTCCCCTCTGGCTACTCTCAGTTTGTTCCTCATAGTTAAGAGTCTCTTATGCTTTGCCTACCTCTCTATTTTTATCTTACTCTTTCCCACCTCTTAGATATTTATCTATGCTCTTCCCTCTGCTTTGGTTGCCTGCTCAGCTACCTTTCCCTCCTGTGAAATTTCCTTTCACTGTTCAAGGCCTGAGTCTGGACATACTATCTTCTCTAGAATGTAGAATGTTATCTCTTCTTCAGCTTTTTTTTTTTTTTCCAAATTCTTGTTTTGATCAATCAATGATGCCTATGCCCATAGAGCACCAACTTGGCTGACTTCCCACAGCCTGCATTACTCTTTAAAATTCTGCTAACACTCTCTGGGATGTCCTGTCTGTTATCTAGGAACCCCATGCCAGTGAGTGTCACCTCAGGAAGACAATGATAGGTACAGGTGGCATAGTAGACAGCACATACTGTCACCATAGAGACACTTAGACACATTCTAAGAATTGCATCAGGTCCTGAAGTCTTTGATAGATTGGTCTACTGTGAGAAGGCTGACTGGAAACAGGAGATTCAGTTCTTTGAGTTTATACTTAAGGCCCTTAATTATTCAGGAGCAGCCTTGCCAATTATTTACCGTATATGTCAGTTTCCTTATCAAGAAAATGGGTTTGATCTCTGACCTGCCTGCCTCCACAGGATATTGTGAGGTTCAGATGAGATCATATGTTCTGGAAATTGAAATGCTGGCAAGGATTTCTATGGTTCCCCTTAAAACTTGGGGTAAAGTCACAAACTCTTTAGTGTGACACAGATCCTCATCAGCTTTACTTGTGTCTCCTCTCTACCCTCTTCTCTCATAGCCAACCCTTCTTCCAACTTCTCCCTCAGGCTAAACTATATTAGTTTACCTATGCTGTCTCTTGCGTGAGGAAGAATGCCTTTTTCTCTACCCTCAGCTTCATCTTCATTCAGCTTGGGTCACAGTTTAGACTGTTCTAAGGCAGCTTCCATATAGACCTTCCCACCACTCTATGAGGCATTCTTCTTTTGTACCACAACAGAACCTTGAACTTCCCTCACCATGGTACCCATTACATTATATTACAATTGCCTGTGTTCTTGTCTGTCTCTTCCATGAATACTGGAAGCTCCATAAGGATAGAGACCATTTTTGTCTTGTTCCTATGTGGGGTACATAATGGTTGCACAAATAGTTTGTGAATAAATGAAAGAAATAAAGAATGAGAGAATAATAGGATATTGTGCCCCTGTGAAGAATCCTTGCAGTCTTTTGAGGTGGTGGGGCTCTTTCACAAGTTTTGTATTCACACTTACCACTATGTATAGGTATCAAAAGTCCTTACTTCTGGGGACAAGAGTCACTGCCCAGGTGGCAGGTGACATGCCTCTCACAGTTATCTGCTGTTCTGCTGGCCTATTTTCTGATCTGAGACTTGAAGTACCCAATGGGGATTGGAGGGGGGATGCTAATTGCAGAGTCTAGCTTAAGTCAGCTTTCTTGGCACAGTCTTCCTGGTTGGCAGCCAGTCCAAGTTCCCCAGATGACCTTCTTCTTGCTTGAAGTACCCTGGAGAAATAGTTGAGGGAAGAAGGCAAGTTGTGCTCTCAAGAAATGGTGGCAGGAGAATCTGAGAATGTGAATCATCTACATCTGCCTGTTAACTAAGAAACCTACATTGTCATACTTCAGTTTTTAAATGTTTCTCATTGCTTTTGCAGTTACTTCTCTAGCTTATCCAATAATTCTTTCCTTCTCTCACTGCACCCCCTACAATGGGCATGAAGAAAACCTCTTTCAGTGGATGGTAGGTGAAGTAAGTGCTGTGGTTGGAATAGAGATGCTTGAACTGTATACATGAGAAAAACAGATGAGAAGCAGAGGATCTCTTACCAGGGTTCTGAACCGGTGTACAAATTAATGGTGAAGATTCTCAGGTGACCTGCCACCCTAGCACACTGCCTGCAGGCATATGAGGGGACCAGAAGCTGGATGTTCTAGGGCTAGTCCCTTAAGGACAATAACACATCCACAATAACATTCAATATTTCTTTTTTGGCCTGGATTCCTCACGTGAAGAATGTTTGGGTTAGATGCTAAGACCCCCTTCTTGCTCTAAAAGGCAGCAATTATCGATCAAAGATTAGCTTACTCTTGTCTGAGGGATGGATGTGAGAAAGTTGGGGGGGATATGGTAAAGTCCCAGACTGGTTGGGCCTGAGGCATTTAATAGACTATAAACTCACTGAAAGTATGGACTGTAGCTTGCTTAACTCCTAAGTATCTCTGCTGTTTATGAGATCATCCAAATGATAAAATTATTTTATTTTTGAGCCCTTACCTATCAGTCAAGGGGTTGACATAGGATTCAATTGTTGTTTTGACCCTGTGCTCTCCAGGTATTTAAATTTTTATTGACACAAACGTGGGGGTTTTAGTTCCAAAACTCTGTGTTCTAGGGATAATGAAATGCCTATTCCTTTCCCCTTTCATGTCATGATTAAGAAAAGCATTACTGTAGTTTTCAATAAGCTTGGTTTCCATATTGGAAGGGGCTTCCCATTTTATCTAGACTTATTCCACAACTTCAGATACACTCATTTATGTATGAGAGAAATAAGATCTAGAAAAGGGCAGAGAGTTGCCCAGGACCATATAGCAAGTGAATGCGGAGGTCAGAATCCTAGCTATACACTAGTTATATGACTATGAGCAAGTCACATATTGGACTCTGGCCTCCAGGCTTTTAATGCACCACATGCCATTGTTTCTCTGACATCTGTGTTTTGCTACACCTTGGAAAACTCATGGTGGAGGCTAACTACCTTGTTACTTTAGGCAGGGACTGACTGGTAAATAAAACCAAGTAGGGTGGCTGTTAGATCACTCTCTGTAGGTACAAGAGAACTAAGCTGTGGTGGTCAGAGGGGTCTTCTGGAGGCAGGTTCTGACACGTGTAACACACAAGCATATATATTCTCTATTACTTAGACACACATATCCCCAAAATCTCATGTTTTCTTCCTCTCTCCATCAAGCATTATGTTCAGGAAAAATTTAAGAAATCCATTCACTCTGAGGGGGTCAATGACAAATACATCTCAACTTGGGATCCCTCTCAGGGGTTCTCACAGTTTAACAGGGAACAAAACAAAAGCATTTATCTCACCAGTTGGATTGCATACATTCTTATTGAATCTCTTACCTGGCGTGGGAGAGAGACATTGTGACAGCCCACTACAGGTGAAGACAGTGAGGCAAAGAGAGCTTTCATATTATTCCTTAAGGTATCTGTCACACCTCATTGATGGTCTGTATGTTAGGCTCAGAAATTCAACTTGGGATCTCATTTGGTATCCAAACTTGGAAGAGACAAGAGGCCATTTTGCCTAAACCTTTGAAAATCTCAAAGAAAAGGTGGTCAAGGACAATATGGCTCTCGAAAAACAGTGAGAATGTGAACATGCCCATTCTTTATATGAAGCTTGGCAAGAACTGGGCAGTGAAGCTCCTAATCAGTTTATGTTCCCATAAGGATGAAAATGAGGGTGAACAGCTGGGTTTTGTGAGTCTTTCCCCTGTTTGACAAGCTCAGGGTTTTTGATGAGAGGTTGTAATGGGTCTTTGCTTTCTTAGCCCAGACTCTTTGATATTTTGGTGGTCCCAGCACAACCTATGCTAGGGCCAACACAGGCCAAATTTATAACCCCTGTGCAAAGATTTTTTTTTAATATGTGAAAATCAACATAGCATAAAAGGCCACTGGGCATGATACCAACTCTTGACTTCAATAAAGACAGCTAATAAAAGAGCTAATTAAAAAAAACTCTGATGACATTCCCCTGAAATTTTAGATGGTTTTGTGTTTTAACAAATTAGCAGTGGTGATAAGAGGACATTAGCAGCTTTTCTTGAGTCTCTTTGTTAACAATAACTTGAGCCTGCAGTCACAACAGGGGCCGTGGCCAAGTTTTAACTGGCAGACTAGCAAGCCAGTATTTTAAACAATGGATGATATTTCTGAAAGCAGAGACAGAGACAAACCCAGAGTCACACATGTATTCCAACAAACAAGTTTCTGCCATTTTTAATTGTATTTAGAGCGACAAAAGATTCCAAGATTACAAAAAAAAAATAATAATAATAATAACAGAGCACTAGCGCTTGGGGCTGGTCCTGCTACCCAGTGGAGGCCAAGTGCCGCTGTAAGAACTGAAGCCCAATCAAAAGAAGTTTTAAGCAAAATTAATGTTTCTTTAAAAAAATCTTTATATGATGCTTTCTTTTTTTCTTAATTTTTCCCTCAACATTGAAAATTAATTCTTGCATCTGGTTGCATTGTCTGCTCCCTCTTGCCGCCAAATTAATCTCAAAGACAGCACAACAATGTCACATCTGAGGCACTCCCTAATTAATGTCCCAGTCTAGGGGAAAGCAGAAAGGTGTCACTGAATGGTGAGAAGAAGTTTCTCTTTTTTTTTAAGCTTGGGTTATGCCAATGGTGGCTACTCTCAGCACCTGAGTGACTTATGAGATAGGACAATCCCACAGGCACTTCACTACAGGACAGTTAGCACCAAGGGCTAAGGTTGGGAAAGACTACAGGCCTGGCCTGCCTGCAGTACAGGGTAAAGAGTCCCAAAATGTAAAGCAGCCTCCAGGGAGGGCACCACAAGAGAAGCAGCAATTTTTTAGGAATTTCTTTCCTTTGGGGGTACATGTGTGTTTCAGTTTTGGGTGGCCAGTGGAATCTGTAGCCGCCTAACAGCCAACCTCATGAATTAGTGCAGGTGGGGACTGTTTTAGGCTACAAGGGCTACTCAGTCCACAGCTTCTCATTTAATTCTATAAAAGGCTAAGAGACAGGTGTAGTAAGGAAAGGGATCAGGACTCCTAAAATACTGAATTGGGGTTGGTAACCAATCAATGCATACTACCTACTTTCTGGCTAAATCGAATGGGGATAAATCAAAACTGTGTCCAAGGCTGTTTTTCCCTTTAAAAGTCTATCTGCTGAATTTAAATACTTATCACTAATTTATGGGGGCAGGGACATTCCAAATGGTTTGTTACTTCAGCATAAGCATCTGAGGACGAGGAGTGACTAATGTGGAATTTTCTGCCTTCACCTAGAGATGGTTTAATGTTGGGAGGCTCTGGGCAGCAGACCCCAGTGTCAATTTCTTAATTAAGAAAAACATCCCTACCCAAGGGCAGAGATGGACCTGCATCTATAGAGATACAACTTCTAGTACACTGACAATATTTTTTGACAGATAAAAACACATTTTCATTGTCAAAATCTTTACAGAACACATCCAAAAGCAAAATTAGAGCACACAGACACCCAGTAGCAAAAGCACCTCAGTCATAGGTGAGTGGATTGTGTAAAAGATGGAGCACTTGCTCCAGGTTCCCAAGTGCAGGAAACTACCTTTTTCTTACAAGGATGGTGAAGAACAAAGAATGTTTCTCTTTCTTCCAATCCTCAGGTCCCATTAGGGGTCCATCGGTTAATCATTTGGGTAGGTCTTTGGCCCCAAGTCTGGGCCTTCTCTGTAGGAAATCCCAGTTGATTCCAATCAGTCTTCACCACCCTTTAAACATTCATCTGTCTTGGGCTAGTAAAGTGCAATACATCATGTACCCTACTCTTTTCCCCCTCTGCTCCTCCGTTAGGCCTACTGGTAAGGCCCCAATAGAGACAGAGATCTCTTAGTTATCTGATCAACCCAGGTATCTTTTCCATTCTGAGAGAGTTTCCAAAATGTAACTGTAGCCTCTCTCACAAGTACATGGTATCAGTTATGACCTGGAACCAAATATAAAGGTGCAGAGAAAGATAAAGCTATCAGAACACTTTATAACTATATATATATAATTCAATTTCAAAACATGGATACAAATACTCATTTACAATATATTTCAACCTTCTGCCTTAAACCCAAGAGAACTTTTTGTGCCGTCCAAAGTGGGCAGAAATGAATATTTCTGCCTGCTGTCCCTTTAGTGCAAAATATAGTCCTTTAAATGCTCCCCTTCTCATCAAGGGCTTCACATCTTCAGATATGCAAACATGGACACTAGCAAACACAGTGGCCAACAGCTCCATTTCCAACCATGCAATAATGGAGCTTTAAGAATTTGCTCAGCGACTACTAGAGAAAAGGAAAGCTAGTTCTGCTTATAAAATCACATAGTGAAGGACCTATAAACCCAGTTTTTTCAAAATTGTCTTCCACTTTTCTAAGCATGTATATTGTTGAGGGGAAAACCCATGAAAGAAACTCTTATAAGTCAGTCAACAACAAAGTCCTTTAGTCTGTCTTTGGGTAGTTCACCAAAGAGGCACTAATGCTTGTTCCCTCCCTGCTCTTAAATTTTGGTATCTTAGCAGATACAGTGTAATCTTTGGTTACATAATGTGATGCTTTCATCTCTTTGTCTTTTTTTTTTAACTGCTTTCAAAGATTTTCAAAGAGATTAGTGGTGAGAAACAGACCTGCCTATAAAAGGCAGCAGGGGCAGAAACTTCCTTTTACAAGAAAATGCACATGACAAATGGCTTATTTTGACTTTAAGTTTGGGATTTGATCCTGTTCTTTAGCATTCCTGGTTGTCATAACCCCTTACAGGGGGTTGAGCACAAAGGCCTCTCTTTTGGCCTAGTGCCTTCTCACCTGGGCAACTGGCACAAGATAATTAGTAGTCAGCCTATTGTCTCCCCAGAGCCATGCAGGGATGGTTACAGGGCTATCTGGAGAGTCTCATGAAGTGCAACCCTGGCACAGGGATGGAAAGGGGTAGAGGGAAGTGGCTTCGGCTTTTGAGCCCTGCAGAATATCAAAGGAGAAAAGAGGGCAAGACCATATCTGTGCTGTGGTTAATGAAACAAACAAACAGAAGTTACTTAAATCTCAAAGTTAGATCATTCCTGTAGTGTTACTATCATGTGGATGATGAAACTACTTTGTCTTAAAGTGCAAATAGAATACTTCTTGCTACATAAGCCTATAAGTATTTAGAAGTAGAATATGGACAGAGAGGGACTCTAGCATAAGCACATTATTTCTCAACTTGGAATCACCTCAGCAACTATCCAAAGGACAGAAAAAAGCTCTTTTCCCTTCTGTTTTAGTGCCAGTGAACATACATAAAAATATGTGAATTACTGATTTTCTTTTTCAAAGATATATGACAGAATCCTTCAAAAAATTACATTCTCATTAGAAAAATAATGAACTATCCAAGAACAATGATACTGTCTGTGGCACAGAAAAGTTATGGAACAAAGAACACAACCCCTGTTTCAGCTCAGAGACCAGGCCTGGGAGAGCTGCTCATTGATCAAGAGCTGAAACAGCCACAGGACTCTTTTCTTTGGTCACAGACTTTGTGACTCTGGCGGCTGTCTGTCGTCTAGCACAGATGGGGCCTGGTCCCTGGTGCTCCTTCATTTTCTGTTCCTCAGTCCATCCCCATTGAGCACTGCAAACCTCTTTGGAGGTAGTTACCACGACTTGTCTGGTGAGCGATCCTCATCTTTCAGCTCACCAGGTGAGTGGGTCTAGGTGGCCGATCCTTCATGGATAAGCACAGTATACCAACCACATCAACTGTTTGTACAGCAGAGTGCATGCAAAATGAGACTTCTGTCAATTACACTGGCAAGAACATCAATGACTAAAAGAAAAAAAAATCCCCCTTTTATCCGTGGGAGAACAAAACCATACTAAAATCTCCTTCACTCACTGAAACCCTAACAGAAACACTAGGCCTAAAGCCTTGTTTAGGCTGTTTTCCCCTAGTCTTGCCATTCAGAAATTCAGAGTAGTTAGTTGTTGCTGTTTTTAACTACACTGCTGTTTCACTGATTTTTGGCTTTCACAAATGCAAAACATATATATTCATAAAGACAAGAGTCACAATTGGGAAATCCATAAAGGTGAAAAATTTGGTGGTCAGAGAAATAAAAAGGAGAGCATCTAGTATTTACAAGGAGAGATATTAGAATGATATAATCAAGTCGATGTACCATAAAAGATGAAAATAATTTTAAAACAGATGTAAAGGAACTATTAAACTATAACCTAGCATAACTGAAGAGTGATGGATTTTTTTTTTCTGTTTAAAACAGCCAGAAGTAATCTTGTGAGCTTATATAAGCCAAATAATGTCCTAATGAAGAAAACCAGAATTTGTCTATCCTAACCCAGAAAGAGAACCTGCCAATTTTAGTTTTGTCCAGCAGTCTTGGATTGGTATATCACCCATCTTAGGTTCCCTGTCCCTTGTTATTTAAAGAAGCTGTTTTGCAAGTTCATTTGGCTATTAATATCAACACAGAAATCAGGGAAGGAAACACATGTAGATAATAGCATGTCACTCAGAAACTGTCCTCTCAACAAGTAGAGTGAATCAACTGAAATGGGCAGCTTGGTAACTGGCCCCTAATTTCTTGAATTTAGCAGATGAATATAAGAGCTAAGTAAGGAGGCAGTTGCCAAGATGAGAAAGTAGGCAGACATTCCCCCTGAACTCAGGACTGGGGGACAAAGTCAGCAAAAGAGAGGTGTGCCAAAGGACCATATGAAACCAGTGTCCCAGAAGCACACCCTGAGTTCATGGATGGCAGCCCACTAGAGCCACGCAAACCAGACCTTTCCAAAGGAGGTCATGGTTCTGTAGTATAAATGTTTCAGCTTCCCTCTGGCCGCGAGGCAGCAAAAAAGGTGGGGTCTCTGAGTGAGTATGGCCGATGTCAGAACCCAGGATCAGCAGCAGAGGAGGATGATGAGTAAACCAACCAGATGGTGCCCATCTGGCTTTAGATTTTGCCTTTGAAGACTTTAATTTAGTAGTCAGATCCTCTTAGTTTCTTCTCTATTCTTCCCATGACTTCTGCAGGTGGAAATGCTGGGTGGCAAGGACAGCATTTACAGGGTTTCTGGTTCTAGTGCCTTCATTCTTCTCACCCTGGTAATTGAATTTTCTCTTTAACCCTGACCTGCATAGCCCCCTTTAGCTGCTCTGAAGGAAGAAGTAGGTATTTTTCCACTTGGTGGGAAGGTGTCGTCTCTAGGGGACAAGGGCAAGATGCCCAGCTTGTCCAGTCCCATCGATGCCTTCTTTCCAGTTTGTCCAAGGGCTTCAGAGATCTGATAGTTGGTGAAAGACATTTGGTAAGTAGTCTTTGAGCTTAGTGGCATCTAGAGATAGATGTCAAAACTGCTGGCTTGCTAGCCTTCTTGGTGGTAACAGCTCTTAGCAGAGAGTCTGTTAACATGCCCAAATAAATGGACAAACATCACCACCATGGCTGTCATATAGTCTGGTGAAGTCCAGGCCCACAAAACACTGAAGAGAGGGTAAGAGGGAGCTTGCAGCTGCATGGAGTCAGGCAAAAAACATTCAGGTCTTTTAAAGATAAGGGCAAAGAGTGATCAACTCTTCAACGCCCTAAGCAGGAAAACAACCAACCAACCAACCAACCCACTGATTCTTTTTCCTCCTACTCTGGCCCCAGCCTCTTCCCTGAATAAATGGGAAAGCAGACCTGGCTCTGGATAGGGCCTTCCAAAGGGTCAGATCTCTCCTTTCCTTCTTATTAGTCTGACTCCTCAGTGGAAGTGGCCAAGTTTTGGCTGAAGAGAACATTCAGTTCAAAGCTCTTAGAAAAGCTTATTGAAAGTCAATTTGAGGGTGGAGGCAGAGGGTGAGAAAAAGGACTGGTGGAGGGGAGGCATTCACATGCAGACACATTTTCAAACAAGAAGCACATTTTCAGTACAATGATTTGCACTGCAGTTAAGAGTCTAGCCATCAGAGGCCAAGGCTGTGGGCAGGTACTGATGATCCATCTGTCCTCTTTGTCCTCTCTTAAATCTGTCTCCTCCCTCCTAACTCATCTCTGGGGTCATCCTGCCCTCTAATGGCAATAGCCATTGGCAGAAAATAAAGTCTCCCAGGGAGGCTAAACTTGGAAAAAAAAAACAAAACAAAAACAAAAACAAAAACAGTGACTCTCCATGGGCTTGCAATTTTCACCTTATTCTAGTCACTGTTGGCCTTTTGGGGGGTGGGGGGAGATTCTGTTTTATATTTTCTAAGAAGAAAAAACCCTACAGGACTTTTGGTTTTAGGGGGGTTGTTTGTATTGTTTTCCCAGATACTCAGCTCTCTAAACTTCCCGTGGCATTAGGTGAGTAAACATTTGTGTGGCTGGCACACAGTGCAGTGCTATAAACAAGCACAACTTGACACTGGGCCACATGAGGATCATCACAGATTTAAAGAAATACAACACCATTCAAAACACAGATAAGAGCCATGGCGGGGAGCAGAGTCTGAAAGTGCCATGGGAGGGTCAGATAGGAAGGGAAAAAAAGAGAAAGGAGGAAAAGAGGGGGAAAAGTGCAGCAAATAGAACTCAGGAACATCTTCATGATAGACGATACATCAAAAGAGGAAATTCCCCAAGGCACTGCAGAGAAGTGGTGCAGAGTTATAACAGGCAGAAGATATCTGAAAAGGGGAGTGGGGTGGGGTGAGAAAATGGGTGCTTCCAAAGCTTCACTGTGTGTGGAAATAGATGGGCTTGACTTTCCCAGAAAGAATCTTGGGCACTTGCACAGAGATGATTTCTGCCATCATTTCTGGAAAGTCCACGCTCACCATGTGGGACTTGATTAGCAGGTCAAAAGTGAACTGATGCAGCTCTCGTGCAATCTGTAGGGGGAGCAATAAGAGGGAGAAAACAGGCTTGACAAGGAGCTGGCTTCTGTCAGGCTCTTACCCCCACCTCTGATTTCTTCCTCCTTCCCTGTCCTTTGTCCTCCCTGTGTGTGTGTATGTGTTCACACACATGTACACTAAATGGTCTCCAGGGAGTTACTGAGGGCTCCCAAGTGATCTCCTACACCATTGCAAGCTCTCTGACTCAGGACCGTGTGTTCCTCTTCCCGAGCACATGCACGTGAATGCGCACATGTGCACACCCACACACACATTCTCTTCCTCACACACAAATCCACACACGCACATGTGCACAAATACACAGACATAATTCAAGGGAGCAGGGGAAAAACATTCAGGTCTGTTTTGTCTGCCTGGAGAACTTATCTGTTCTAAGCCCTTTCCCTGAGTCCCAACTGCCCTGTTCTCAACTCCTTCACCTCTTTCATAACACCCAGGGACAATGCGACCTGTGTTCCTTTCTTCTCCATTGCATTTTCTCTCTGGACCACTCTTAAAGCCAGAGGAGAATGGAAGCAACTCCCAACAGGTGGTGCTAGATCCTAGAGGAGCATATGATCACTTAGCTCTATCAAGTTGCTTCTCCCTGATGAAGCACCCTCCATCATTTGCTTACAGGTTGCACAGAGTCCAGGAGCTTGGTGAGCTGATAGAAGCGCCTTGAGCAGGATGTGGGATTTTTTCTCTTGCAAGCAATGATACGATCAAGTTCCTTGATGTAGTTCATTCGAAGTTCATCAAAGAATTTTTGATTTTTCAGCCCATCCACTGGAACTGATGTGGGGTGAAGACAGAATGGGGGAGGGGAAGCATGCCCACAAAGGAGATTAGACAAAGCATCAAGTTTTCTGACCACAAACTTGACCCCCACCCCCATAGGGAGGGAACCATTTACTCAGTTTCCTGTCATTTGAAGTCTGTATGCCTGGGTCCTTCAGCCTGCCAGGAAGTTCTAGACAAAAGGCTAACTGGACACAATTTGAAGGGCATGGAGTAAATAAAATTTACTGAGCCTTTCCCTTTTCTAGTCTTCTCGTCTATACATTTCTTAGGACTGGTGGTTTTACATTGTCACAGTCCAGCTCTGATTTAGACAATTAAAATATACAGTTTTGAGTATCAAATTTGGCTTCTTTTTTCCTTCATGGGGGCTAAGACAGTACTCTGCTTAGAAGAGACATTAAAGAAAGATTACTTGGCTGCCTAATAAGCCCTATCTGAGTTGCTTACACAGACTTCCTACTATTGGCAGAAGAGGAAATTCTTCCCAGGAGGCAATCCCTTCTCTCTGCAACAAATATAATGTAGTCTTTGCCTGTCTCTGTGGTAGAAGCTATGGAAAAGTTCAGAGAATTGTTACAGCCAGCCACAAAAGCCTTGTTCCAAAGAGAGACTGGAGGTAGCTGGGGATCTAAAAGAGATTGACTTCTAGCAAAGAAAATAGTCGATAGGCATGGAATTCATACCTGGTAGGAAAAAAAAAAACATAGGATGCTAAGAGAGAGCAGAAGAGGGAGGGTGAATGAAGAAGGGAAATGCCTAGGAGCTGGCTTTTCCTTTATAAATCTTCAATGGAAAAAGTAGCTCCCTTCTGAGCCCCTATGACCCCAGCAGCTTTTTTTTTTTTTTTTTTTTTTTTTTTTTGGGGTCTCTCCAGGCACTTACTAATGCTGAACAGCAGCAGTGCCTTCATACACAAAAATTCCTGGGGGGTGATCTGGAGCCATCCAAATTCTTGAGAGAGGTGCCTCATTCGGACACACTGGCTGTACATCCGGGACTTGTGCATACGGTATCTGTAGAGGAAACAGATGGCGAAAGGAAAGGAGTAAGGGAAGGCTTAACAATAAGCTCAGAGGGAATGTCTTTGGTTTCCCTCCCCTCTACAGGTTCTCTAAGAAGAGCTCGTTGTTTCTCTTGCTGGTACTTCACTGACAAGGAACAAGGTTGTTTTTGTCTACCCACCCACCCCAAATCCCAACATCCTCGTAACTACTCATCTTCCCTGGTCAGGATATGGGTTAGCAGATGGAATTTCCCGGTACCTGTGTCTCTCTGTTTCCTGAGACAGAGACAGGAAAGCCTAACCAAATGAACACAGTGGGCCAGGCACATGGTCTCCCTGACTACAGTTCTAATATCCCACCTACAACCAAAGCCAGAACCTGCCTCCCAGGCATCCAAACACAGAGTATTTCTAGGAGACAAGATTTAGATATCAACCCCTAATGTAAGGACACCAGGATTTCCCAGTGACCACAGTAATTTATCCTGTCAATTCCCCTATCTCTTGGCATAAATTCCATTCCTCTTCCTAGAAATTTTGTCACTTAAAAAAAATCCTGGGAAGGAGATTCCCCACTGTCCCTTCACAAAGTGAGTTCCAATGTTTATCAAATTAGCCAAGTGTTTCCAAATGTCCAACCTAAATGTACCTCGAAGGGGAGCCTGCTCCCTCAAATAATGGTGGTTCCTTATCACAGTTTGAGAGTTGTAAACACATGTAAGCTGTTTTTACTATAGTGACTTGTCAACAGATCATCACATTATCACCTATAAATTAAATAAGGAAGTGGCCAAGGCTTGAACAGTTTCTCAAAGGGAACAACCTCTCTGTTTTATGACTGTCCATGGCAATCGCAGGCCTCTAGGAAGATCCAGCATCTTCTTGCTAGTTGGTTTTCCTGGCTTTCAGCACTCCAGAAATCATGTGTGTGTGTGTGTGTGTGAGAGAGAGAGAAAGAGAGAGAGAGAGAGAGAGAGAGAGAGAGAAAATGATCTTGTATCTTGTGGAGAAAGGAAAGGTAATTTAACACCCACTTAAGTGGTGAGGAAAAAGACCTAGATTAGACTTGATGGCTGTGGTTTGATACCTTGGTCCCCAAACCACTAGCCTTCTCCATGGCTAAGCAGGTCTGATACTGGTCGGGTGGAAGCCCAGCACCCTATCTCAGAGAGATCTTGGCTGCCCTGGAGAAAAACTGAAGGGGAACAGGTGGTAGATTCAATTCAGGCTGGAGACCAGCTAGAAAGAGGAAGTGTTTAAGATAGTATCACAAGTCAACTGACCAAGGCAGTGTTGTTTCAAGTCTTTCAACCTAGAGAATTTTTGAGTAAGATCTGCTGACCATCAGACATGATCCGGCTCCAGTCTATTGTACTTCCAAATCTCTGTTGATAACACCACAGTCTTTTTACCATTGAAATCATGGTCCTGCTATGGAGGATTGATGTAATACTGCTGCAAGTGCCAAGGACAGAGAAATGTGGGGAAAAGAGAGGAGAAAAAGGGAAAGACAAGAGAAGGAATTCAGAGGGGAAGGAAACAAGAAGGAGAAAGGACAAAAAGAGTAGGGAGATAGTTAATGGGAAGGAAAGGGAGAAGAGAGTGAAAGGCAGAAGACAAGGGGGCAGGAATGGAATTCAGGAAGAGAGCAGAGGTAAGTTAGAATAAAAGAGAATGGTAACAGAAGAGATACAAGTTGGAAAACACTGAGCACTGTGCTTGGCACATAGTAAGTGTTCAATAAATGACATGTAGGAAGGTGCCATTATAATACTATTCATCATTCTAAGATGGGAAGGCTGAGGTTCAGAGAAGTTAGGCAGTTTATTCAAGGTCATACAGCTGGGGTCTAAGCCCATTACCCTCACAACATGTGTTCTCCACAATGAAGGGAAGATGAGAGAAGAAAGCAGGGCTAATGACAGGGCTTGTTATGAGAGAGATCAGGAAATGGGTTGGCTCAGAGTCCCTCTCTCAATTTTTGGGCTTCAGTCTCCATATATTAGTATCTTGAGGAGGCTGGCAACAATTAGTGCCTGGTACTGGAGGGTACTTACCTCGCTGGTGGGTGCTAGATATATGGTGCTAGATATAAGTTTGGCCTGTTACAGAGACAGAGATCTTATTGGTATTTAGTAGGCAGGTGCAGGCATGTTAAACATAAACATATTTCAATATACAAGAACATCCTATATAATGAAAAATTATTCCTCTGAAAATGTCACCAGCATCTCTGTTGAGAAACATTGGTTCAGATGTTTCGAGAGCTTTAACATAGTGGTTCCTACAAGAGGAAGGGAGGGCACTGTTGTTTGAGGAGCTCTGGGGCTCAATGGGTCTAGGACCCTGCCCATTTTGGGAGTCCCACGGTGCCTTCAGAAGAGATACATGGGAGTGGGCCAGAAAGCTGAGAAGGAGTGCCACATTACTTACACAGAGGCAGAAAAGGGAATGGGGATTTAGAAAACAAAGATTACCAACTTGCAAAGATTCAAGGGTCTTTGGACTCTGGATGGGGAGGGTGGTGCAGGTGTCCAGCATGTTAATTCAGTCACTGGAGGGCAGCAGAAGGGTATGGATGAGAAATACACAGGAAGAGGCTTTTAAAGGCCTGCTCCAGAAGATGGCATCATAGGAGATCTGGAAACCATAAAGCAGGTTGTGCCAAAAGCCCAGTGGTTATTCTTAGCTCCTGGCTACCAGGGTTAGCTGGGTTGGAAGAGGGCAGCTGGGGATACTCATTTTCCCCCATATGGCCCTGCTATACTGGAAGGAACAAGTAGCCTGTACATTTTATTTTAAGGCTCTTCTGGGTTAGAGGGCTGGAGGGGAAGGAAGGTCAGTTCCTGCCCTGACCAAAAGGATTTTCTGTGGTGAGATTAGCTCAAGGTCCTTGGGGATACTTTTTTGGCCAGCTCCAGTCACAGTGCTATCAGGGGATCTCAAACAGCAGACATAGAGAAGATTAGCACTATTAGGGAAAGAGGATCAGAAAGGTACTTCTTTTTTATTTCTTGCCTATCATGGCCAGGCCTATCATAACAAACCATTTAAGAAATTGATTTATATTAACAAATAAGGAAATTGAAGGTCACAGAAGTCACGTCTTGCCCGAAGACAGTGTTGTAGGAAATTACAGAACAGAGATTTTAGTTAAGATAAGTGTAATTCCAAAATCTGAGCCCTAGGCCAAAGCCATGAAGCATAAATAGAGCTGGTGGGCAGGGCAAGGATTAATTAAGCCTGCTTTTAGTTTTTATTTTTATTTATTTACTAATTTTAAAAAAATTTATTTTATTTAAATTCAACTAATTAACATATAGTGTATTATTAGTTTCAAAAGTAGAGTTCAGCACTTCATCAGTTGCATATAACACCCAATTCTCATTACATCAAGTGCTCTTTTTATTTATTTATTTTTTTCTTTTTAAAAATTTCATTTATTTATTTAACAGACAGAGATCACAAGTAGGCAGAGAGGCAGGCAGAGAGAGAGGAGGAAGCAGGCTTCCTGCTGAGCAGAGAGCCTGATGCGGGGCTCGATCCCAGGACCCTGGGATCATGACCTGAGCCGAAGGCAGAAGCTTTAACCCACTGAGCCACCCAGGTGCCCCCAAGTGCTCTTTTTAAATGACCATCACCCAGTTGTCCCATCCCCCACCTACCTCCCCTCCAGCAACCCTTAGTTTGTTCCTGGTTTATCTCCCTCTCTGATTTCATCTTGTTTTATTTTTCCCTTCCTCCCCCTATGATCTTCTGCTTTGTTTATTAAATTCCACGTATGAGTGAAATCATATAATAATTGTCTTTCTCTAATTGACTCATTTTGCTTAGCATAATACCCTCCAGTTCCATCTATGCACATATTTGCAAATGGTAAGATTTCACTCTTTTTGATGGCTGAGTAATGTTCCATTGTATATATACATACCACATCTTCTTTATCCATTCATCTGTCAATAGACATATGGGCTTTTTCTTTTAAGATGTATTAATTTATTTGAGAGAGGGACAGACAGCACAAGTGGGGGGAGGGGCATAGGGAGAGGGGAACAAGATTCCCTGTTGATCGTGGAGCCCCATGCAGGGCTAGGTATCACAACCCCAAGATCACAACCTGAGCCAAACCAAGAGTTAGATGCTTAACCAACTGAGCCACTAAGGTTTCACTTAAACCTGTTTTTAAAGAGAAGGGAAGTGGCTGGGCCAACGTCACATGGCCAGAGAGTGGTAGAGCTGCTCCTCCCCATCATTTAGCCCCATAAGGCAGTATAAGAGCTGAGTTATGCAGACCTACTTTGAATTCTGTCAGTAATATGCCTCCAGTGAGCCACTTTATTTTGTTTATTTTGTTGAGCCTCATTTTCCCCATCCATTAAAAAATATTATCTATAAAAAGGGGAGATCAGGTTATCATGAGGGCTCAATGAGAAGAGGTATAAGAAGTATCTAATATAGTCCCGGCACAGAAGAACTTCTCAAAGAATGGTGACCGGCAATAGCCGTCAGTGGTGGCAAAGGAACCACAGCAACTTCAGCTTTCACAGCTAGTCTTTTTTTTTTTTCAAAGATTTTATTTGTTTATTTGACAGACAGAGATCACAAGTAGACAGAGAGGCAGGCAGAGAGAGAGAGAGAGAGAGGAAGCAGGCTCCTTGCTGAGCAGAGAGCCCAATGCAGGACTCGATCCCAGGACCCTGAGATCATGACCTGAGATGAAGGCAGCGGCTTAACCCACTGAACCACCCAGGCGCCCTCACAGCTAGTCTTTTTGTCAATTCCCTATGTTACTGCTCAATGTGAAGAAGAGGGTCCACGACATGAGGTTGAGATAATCTCCAGGGCAGGTCAGAAGCATGGCCAAAATACTAGGTCTTGGGTGGGAAAGGAATAGCCAGCACCCACCCCCCTCCCCCACTGCTTTCCACAGGTGGCCTTTCAGCAGGGCAAAGCCACATCAGATTGGGAAGGCTGGCTGAAGCCTCTACTGCCTCACATACAGGTCAAATGGCCTACCCCCTTTTCCCCTGCCACTGTTACTCCCATTACCATCATTACCACCAACCAGGTCTGGCCAGGATGTTATGTTTTATGTGAATTCTGGGCCCATGAACACTTACTCATTGAAGACCAGGTCAGGGGCGAAGTAGAGCATCCTGGAGTTGACATTGGTGAAGGACCGCCAGCCCATGGCAAACACCATAAGCCCCATCCAGGAGTACTGAATGACTGCCATCTGGTCATCCACATGCAAGTTGCGGAAGCCTGAAGACGGGGCAGAGGCAGTGGTCAGACTGAGCACTGATGGGCTGAATGAAGTCCCCGCCCTCTACTGGGCTGAGAACCACTGGCTCTTAGGCAGCTCCTGAGGAGACCCAGGGACCATTAATGCTGAGGAGCAGGGGAAAATTATGGTGGTGGGGATAATATTCCTTGCTCACCCTACTTCACTAAGCTACTCAAATGAGATGATGATGGAGGCAAAAAATTGTACTGTCATTTGGAAGAGAATAATCATCTAACACTGGCTGTTTACGATGAATGAACTCTTGTAGAAGTATGTTACTTATATTAACCCACTTAATCTTCACAATGATCCAGTAAAGTAGGTACTATTAGTAAACCCATTCTGTGAATTAGTAAAAGAGAATTAGAGAAAGGTTAAGAAACTTGTCTAAGATCATAAGGCTAATAATTGGCAGACCACATTCCAAAGCCAAGCAGTCTGACTCTAAAGCCTGTGTTTTGATTACTATATGCCTTTCTGAAGATGCGGTGTAATAATCATTTCTCCTAGGTGGACAACACTTTTCACTTGACAAAGATCTTTTCTAGCTATAATCTCATTTGTCCCTTTTAACAACCCTGGGGAATGGATATTATTACACATCAGCATACGTTATAATGCCTTTGATAGCAACTGCCTTCTCTACACCACCTTCAGGCTCTCTCTTTACTCTGATCCTCCTTCTGGCTCTCACTTCCTATCCATTATTTTCTATTCAACAAGTAACCTGGCTCTGCTAGTTTCCTACTCTGTCATTCCTGCCCTACTGCCATTATTATGCACGAACAAGTTCCTTATGACCTGTCTCCTTAAACTAATTTCTTGTCACTTGTAATTTAGGTTCTAGTTATTCTGAAATGTTTAGTTTGCTGAACACACCATACTTTCTCATGCCTCTATAGCTCTGCTATCTCTGCACAGGCAGTTGACTTGGGCTAGAATGTATTCCTCTATCCCCAGGGGATCCATCTGATAAATACCTACTCATCTTTCAAATCTTCAGTGAAAGCTACTTCCTCTGTGAAGGCTTTTCCAACTCACCTAAGCAGAAGAAAAGATTCTTCTTTTACCTTCTTACTGAACTTTGTGTACCCCTACTCAATCACAGCACTCATTACACAGTACTAGAATTTACTTATGTACACATATGTCTCCTCCATGAGACTTGTCGATTCCTGAAGACAGGGACCATCTTTTCTTTCATCTTTTCCTCCCTAGTACGTAGCACAGTTCAGATACTTAAGTACACATCTTTGAAATATTAATTTAATATTATATTTATTAATGTGAGAGTAATTAAATGGAATAATGAACCACATTTTTTTCATTTTATTAAATGGGAATTAGATAATCTCCAAATTATCTCCCTTAGTCTCAGAGAAAGAAGGTTCCTAGATGCTACTTCCAGAATACCACAAGGTAGAACAGATGTACCTATATTCTTCTGGAAGTTTTGAGACAGTTGGATGTTTAGAGAATCACCTCAGAGCTCATCTCCTACCAGTACCCTATTTCTCTTTTCCCCGAAAGATCCAGAATTATCTTTGTTTTGCTATACCTTATTAAGAATGCTTCCATGAATATAGATAAAACTTATAGCTTTCTTGTTGATGACCTGACTTAACTCTCACAAAAACCCTAGAGGGTAAACAATGGGACACTTATTTTGCCAACAAAGAATCTGAGGGCCAGATAAGTTAACTGACTTCCCCAAGGTCATACAGTCTATATGTGCCTGAATTGGGACTAGACCCTAGGTGCTCTGATTCTCTACCTCAGTGTTTTTTGCCTTCTACTGCTGAAAGACACAGCTCAAGAACTACCAAGGTCATGAGTGTTTCTTTGCCACAGGCCCAGGTCTGAAGTCTACACTATAGAGACACATTGTTCTGTTTGGTTTGTCCTTGCCAACACAAAAAGCCAATTTCCCTTTTCTTTAAGGTCTCAAGCCTACTAGACAACAAAGATTGTAGAGTTCCCAGATTACCACCACTGCAGCTCAATGGACTGGCTGCAGTCTTAGCTCCCAGGCCTGTGCCTCCCGTCTTCACTGTAGTGACATGTTGACAAACTAGCTGAAGTCTCAGACTCGAGTATTTCCAGCCATAAGTCATTCTGCAACACAGAACTCCTGGTACTAACTCTTCCTAGTAGGACACAAAAAGCAGGGACCAATTATGCAACACATCTTGGGGAAAGGACCTGCGAGCTTGAACCCTGAACCTCTGTAGTGGAAGCAAGGAAAGACTTGGCCGCTTGGTATGTGAATATGAGGGTGGCTAGGTGGAATGAGGATTAAACTATACAAGTCCCAAGGAAGCCATTAATACTGATGCTTTTTTCCTTCCCTGAGATGCCAGAGAACTAAAAAAGAAGAGAAAAATGGGAAAGCTTAGTTTGGCTCTAATAGTAATTATAATAATACTAATGGTCCTTCGTGAGGCCTGCTTAGCACTCAGTCCTGATTACTGTGTATATATCAGCAATATAGCAGACTAATTTTCCTATAGATCTAATATGACCACAATACTTAACTCTGTTTTTTAATGCCCAGCCTTTGGAGTTGTCTGCTCAGATAGCATGACTATTAAGTAACAGATGACTTGAAGAAAGAGTAGCTCCAGCCTATTTCCTTCAGCATACCTTCACTTAACACCTATTTGCTACTGTGTTACACTATTCTGGAGAAATAGAGAGGAGTCATTGTCAGGTTCTGAAACATACCCAACAGGTTAGGAAGCAGAGAAAGTGTTACTGGGATTCTGTTTTCTCAATAAAATTCAGTCAATTATAATTTCTCAGCAATCTGCAACGGAAACCTGTTGTCCCCTATCTAGTCTGGGAGAATATGTTCAAAGAGCGGCCAGTTGGGAAATCTTTACTGCTATAGTACATCTGACAGCTAAAGTCTTCACATAAGATAAAGCATCCTTGGGACCCATGCATGAACTTCTAGGTAAGGCTGGTGGCAGCTTGAATTGATTTTAGTGAAAGCCTCATAATAATGACCTATCCTCTTTCTACATAAGCTCCCTGTTACTTACAATTAGCAAGTTAGTTACTGTTCTACCCCCTCTGAAAAAACAGAAGCACATGAAGACACATGATTTGCTCAAGGTCACACAATTAGTGTATAGCTGAGATTCCAAACCAGAAACATCTGATTATAAATGTGCTTGTAAACAATCTACTCACCTACTCTCAATTGATAGTTATTATTTATTAATGTCCAGGTACTATTCTAGGTGATTTACATATATCATCACCATCACAGAAAACTGACAACAGAATTTGTGTAGATGCTTAGCACAGTGGCTCACACAAGATAGGAACTCAATCTGTTTAGTGAGCAAGTAACTTGAACTAGTAGATAATTACTGATGATATGAATAACAGTTCTTCTGAATGTGGCAATTGGCTTTCTTTTGAGGATACTATTTTAAATGACCCAGGGTCAAAGATCATCTCCTTGGTTGAGCTAGATGGTGGACTGATACTGACTTACAGACTTGTTAAGGTAAGGAGAAGGTTTCCCATTCTGGAGGTTGAGCTGAGGAAAGCCAGTGACTCTAGGTCATATAAATTCTGCTATCATGATTTGCACTAGATTGTTGTTAAGACCACCAAATTAGAAATCAGACAATGTAAGCCCCAATTCTGGCTCCATCTGTTAAGTGACCAAATGGAACAACTTAGTTAACCTCTCTGAGCCTTGTCATTTGAAATGGAAGTAATAACTTCTCTGATTAACAGGACTGCTGTGAGGATTAAGTGGAATCACATCTTTGAAAAGGTTCTCTATCTCATAAATAAGATAATTTAAGTGGTTGGCGACCGGTAGGAAAGATTAAGCTGATTCTCTGTTACGCAAAGGACCTCAAGACATCCGGCCAAATAAGTAATAAGAATACAAACAACTTTCCTTTTTAATTCTTTTTTTTGCATTTCTTTTCTCCCTTTGTGAACACATTGCATACACAACCAGAGTCCTTAGGTCTTTTTCCCAGTGATCTTATTGGCTAGTCAACCTCGGCTTCTCAAGTGAGGAAGGTGTTAGGATAGTCTGGTGGCTATAACTGGGCCTTGTGAGTTAGAAAGTCAAAACAGAGGCTTGACAGCCAACATGCAATGTCTTTGAAGGCAACGAGATCATATTATGACCCAAATGGACTTGGATGAGGTTTTGGTCCTTCACTGTAAATCCCAGGTCTCCAGAACTACAGGGGTATCACACAGACTAGGGGTAGAGTGGAAAGAGGAGGGCATTTGGGATTAGGAAGGGACCTGGGCTCGAATTCCAGCCCTGCAACTTTCAGACTGTGTAACTGTAGGCCAAGCACATGACTGCTTAGAGCTTTAATGTTTTTAATCTGTTAATTAGAAAAAAAATCCCTGCTTTATAAGACTATTATGAAGATCAAATCAGGTAATATAAATGAAACTGCTTTGTTCACTATAAATTTCCATCTGAATGGCAGTTATTCTTAGAAGGCAGGTTAATCTTTGACTCCATAACAGGTTTAGGTTGTTGATATTTCAAAATAATCTTTGAGTCATCGAATTTTAGGATTAAGACAACCCTTAAAGAGTTTATGGTTCACTTGTTTCCAAACTGTGCTCCTTGGAGCCCTAAGATTCTGCAAGAGTGACCCGAAGCTTCTCTCAGGGTAGTGAGGGAGAGGCACTGGCTTTAATATTTTTTAAGAATTAAAGAGTTGGGCTGCTAAAGAAAAGTTGTGAATTCTTGGATAGAGGAGCTCTGAGGCTTCTGCAAGCTCTAATATGCTAATAATCAGACCAGCTCAAATAGCAGATGGCCTAGGGAGAGAGTGATTTCCCTGTCAATGGTGGTAACCAAACAGAAGTTAGACAAACACTTTGTATTTCTTTAATTATCACCTAAGATTACCTCCTACTACAATTCCCAATGCAGTTTAAAGAACAGTAAGTGTTCCTTGAAGCAAAATTTGACAACCAGCAATTTAGTCCAAACTACTTCTCACACAGTATAGACCCAGAACGGGAAGGGTTCACACAATGAGTTACCAGCAGAGCTTAGACTAGAACCTAAGCGTTCTGACTCCCAACTCTTTCCTTCTACCATACTGTATTATAAGGCTTCCCATGGTATGACTCCTGTGGGTAATACTGAAGACCGAATATCAGTCAAGCTCAAGACTGTCTCTGTGGGTAAGCCTGTGTGTGCGCATGTAGAAGAGTACCTTAAGGCATACAAGGGTATTTCCATGTGATCTGTGATTATGGGGAAATTTGTTGACTATGTCTATAGGTGGAACAGGCAAACATAACCATAATGTGCAGATGTGAGAAACACAGGATACTCTATCATGCTGCTCTTCTCCTTGATTTAGGAGTTTCCTTATTTTTCAAGTGGGAATTATACCAAGCTCTCCCCTCCATAGGATTTTGAGGACTGCATGAGTTAGGACATGGTGCAGGCCCATAGGAGCAATTCGCTAAATATGATCTCCCTTATCCCATGCCCCCACTTCCCATTTCCTTACCAGGCAAGGCCTTGGCCCACTTGACCACATGTACAAGCTGTCTTTCACCCAATTCATTAAGGCTAGAAAGCAAGGCTGCGAAGGAGTCAGGCTGGTTGTTGTCATGTCCAGCACACACCACACCCGGCTCAATGGCTTCAAGGACATTCAGAAAGATGGGCTGACACTCATAGCCTTCAATATGTGACACTGTCAACTTCTGGGTTGGCTCCTCAGTGGGGCTGGTGGCACTGGAAGCTTCCCCTTCCTCTTGTAGTTTCAGATTACCAAGTTTCTTCAGCTTCCGGGCTATAGGGGAGGAAAGGAAAACTTGAAGTTGCTTTCAATGGCCAAACACACCACTCAGCTACCCCGTTAGAAAAATTGCCCAAGCTAAGAAAATAAGGGATATTCATTCTCCCTGGTCACAGAATCTAAACTCCTTAAGGACAAGTGCTCAGTTTAAACACTGGATGAATGAATGATTTATCATTACAAATCCCTACTAAACCCAAACTTTCATATCTTGCTTTCTCCTCAATCCCATTTTGGGTTTAATAAATGGGAATTTTCTGGTGTAACAGTATTTTCTACTGAACACTATACAGCTTAAGATATTGTCAAACATTATGCCCATAGCTGAACATACACTGTAACACACATACTGATTTTTTTCTTTAACAAATAGAAGATTGAGAAGCTAAAGAGCTGAAATCCCCAATATTATCAAAAGAGTAACAGAATATCCCTGACTGGAAAAATGGGACCCAAACTAAGAGGCAGCCATCAGAAAGGATGATAGAAATAGCTTCTTTTAAAACAACATGAATTCCAAATTTAAACCTTAAGAATTACCCTCCCCCCCATGCTTGCACACACACAATTTAGAGGTGCATGAGCATCCTGATGTTTACTAGTATTTATACTGGCATATGTAGACATAACTGAGGAGGTCATAACATTGAGGCCTAGCATAGGCAGTTGCACTGGGGAGAACCATAAACCATTTTATTTCTAATCCCTTTATATAATTATAAATAAAAATAAACCAAAGAGATAAGTTGATTGCTCAATTTAAATGAATATATACAAAAAAACCTGTCACTGATGTATTTCTGGATCCTATATTAGAAATACTTACCTGGAACTGATTTTCAGCTTTAATTAGAAAAATAAGTCCTGCAAACTCCAGTCATAGTGCAACTTGGTGAGTCAATGCAAGAATGGACCATACATTTAGATCAACAATCAGGATAGAGAAGGAGAAAATGGTGGGGTTGATCATGTAAGAGGAGCACAGAGTACTCAGGGTAAAATAACAGAGGAGACTGGAAAATCAACCCAGAGTGCAAGATGGCAGGAGATACGCACACACACAGTCAACTCCCACCTCCCACCTTCCACCAAAGGCACAGGATGGAAGCTATTGGCCCATCTTCTCCCAGATATAGAGGCCTGGCCCCCAAAATGTCTCGCCATCTAGTGAACCCATGGCTGACATGTGTTCTTGTAGCCAGCTTCACAGACTGGCCATGCATACTGGGTCTGTTCCTTTGGTACAGTATCTAAAGGTAGACCCCATCTTTCTCAACATTAGCAGTTTCTGGCCTTGAGCTCAGAAGCCGACAGACCATGTAGTCCGCCATTCCAACCTGAAAGAGGGCTAGTTACATCTCTGTCCTCTAGAGGAGATGTAACTAGCCCTCTGCCTGAGGGAACTAAGAAAAATGAGGGTGACTATTTTTTCAGGGTCTTCTATATGCCTCAGTCTATGAACACATTATGTCATTTAATTCCACAATGATTTTAGGAGATTAGGAATATTTCCTATCCCTATTTTACAAGTGAATAAATTTAGGAAACACGGCTATCAAGAAATGGAATCCTAGGGTGCCTGGGTGGCTCATTCAGTTAAACATCTGCCTTCAGCTCAGGTCATGATCCCAGGGTCCTGGGATTGACCCCGCACTGGCGCCATCCCAGGGTCCAGGGATCGAAACCCTCATTGGGCTCCCTGCTCAGCAACGTGTCTGCTTCTCCTTCTGCCTCTGCTTGCCACTTCCCCTGCTTGTGTTTTCTCTTGCTCTCTGTCAAACAAACAAACAAATATTTTTTTTTAAAGAAAGAAAACCCAATAATCTGAACCTGGTCTGCTGACTACAAAAGCTATGCTCTTTCTACTACATCATGTTGCCTCTCAAGTTCTCTGAAGCCCTGAATCTTACTTCTAGCCAAACAGCAGAGTTGAGGAGTGGGGATGAAGTTACATCCCCCCTGATTTCCATTCTCACCCTTAACTCCAAACTTCAGTAACTGCATCAAATCAGAAGACAAGAGGCAGGAAACTATGAAAATCCTCTAGTCATATGCCCAAAGTAGAAACAGGTTTGGAGCACTATAGTGGTCTAAAAATTCAAAGCATGACAGAGTAGGAAGGGTCTTTAGAAATTGTCTCAGCCAAAGCTCACAGATTCAATATACCTTCAGGGTAAACATAGATAATGCAGTGGTGTGTGCATGTGCATGTGTAGGAGAATGGGATGAACTCTGGTAACCTGGAGTAAATGACTACCTGCCATCCTGCCCTTGCCATGCACATGCATGTGCACATGCACATACATACAACCCTAGAAAGCATTCATATAATATTTAAAAGATTTTCCTGGAACTCATCTGTATTCCAAAGTTAAATTCAGTCCTTAGCTACCATTTTGGCACTTCTGACATTAATCCAACCTTTCAATTCGAAGTTGGGGAGGTTGAAGCCAGAAAGAGTGAGGTCACCCAGTGGTAGAGCTAAGACTAAAACCAGGGCTTTTATTTCTAATCCAGGGTTCCCTGTGTCACATTGGTTCTCTTTTTGACTAGTTCTTTTCTACTCTATCACAGTACTTACCTCTCTGAGCTCCTTCTAGATATGCACTGTCCAAAACAGTAGCTACTAGCCACATGGAGCTACTTAAACTGAAATTAGTTAAAATTAAAGAAAATGAAAATATAATTCCTTAGTCTCACTAGCCACATTTCAAGTGTTCAATAATACAGACACAGGACATTTCCATCATCTCAGAAAGTTCTATGGAATAATGCTGTGAATCTAGACTGTTCTCTGGGGCAGCTGTCTCATTTGTCATACCCTACTCATGCTATTGATAAAGAAGAAAAGAATCTAAATAAATTTTATACAGATGAATCCTTGGACTTTTCTAAAAGGAACAGGGACAAAGCAATTGGTCCTGGTGCAATCAGTGAAGTACACTCTGTCACCTCAACTCTCCCACTCAGATCTCAATAGGGTGATGACTCGTGGACCTAAGCAAACTCATTAGAGGCAAGATCAATATGTGCAGAGACTGTGGGGAGAGTCCATCAACATGAAATAATTCCCATTTTCTGCATAGTGCTAATGAGAACTTGGCTGGTATTTTCACATCCTCCTCCTCTAGACTTAAATGGTATCGGTTTGAGGAAAAGCAGCTGCATTCCCACTTGGGTTTAGGACCTGGGTAATGTGCTGTCCCTGCAGCCACAGTGGCCCGAGCTGCACCAGGTGTTCTGGCCTCTCTGCCTGAAGAGGGTGACTGTACTGGACGTAATTGAAATCAGATTCCATTCATTCTGCCAGGGGATCCTCTGTTCTCTTTCTGCAGCAGAGGCCAGCATGTTGCTAGACGACTTGGAATGCTGGACAATGAGGCTTGCTAGTCTCAGCTGTAACTCAATGCCCAAGGCCTTGTTTTCTTCCATGAAGGCTACCCCCACACCCCTCCTTCCTCCTGCACCTGAGCCCCAGAGTCAGCTCTAACTCTTTCATGTGAGGTACAGGCCTGCCAGCTCCTGTCATAGGAGAGATCTTTTAGTTTACTTAAATTGAGAAGCCAGGAGAAAAGGGATAGTAAAAGTGGATAATCTAATAATGTTTGAGTTGCTTTGCATCTCTCTCCTGTCTTTCAGTCTCAGATCAGTGACAACAAAAGGCCACTGGCAAGTTACTTCCTTGTTCCTACCAGCTATTTAGGGGATTGAAGCACCTGACATGATGTCTGGATCCTGATGCCTGGATACTATGGAGAGTTCACTTTTCAGCCTGGTAGCATTAGACCCTTGCAAGGGCTGTCTCTAGAGCACCAGAGACAGATTTTTCAATTTAGGTTCCAAGGTGCATCCCCAAGGAGAGGTAGATGTGATTTATGTGCCGCTTTTACAGCCACTGTGATCTTTAGGTACTGTTCCAGCCTCACTCCTTGCCACCTCAAGACAAGGGCTTTCTCATCCATAGGCAAGGAAAAGGCAAAGTGAGGTGAAGTTCCCAAAGTTTTAGAAAAGTTGCTTCACTCTCTCTAAGGTCAAGGATATTTCTCCTCTCCATACAACACAATAACATTTGGAGCACAAAAGAATCACTTTCTGTGGTAGGTGGACTTTTGAGATGGTACCCAGGAGTCCTAATCCCTGGCTGCTCACACATCTTCTTCCAGTTATTTAGTCAAACACCCGTGGTTGTGAAAGTGTTGGATAGATGTAATTAAGGTCATAATTCAATGGAGTTTTAAGGTTGGTAATCCTCGCTGGACCTGGCCTAATCAGATGAACTTTAAAAGGGACTGGGATCTTTCTGGAAAGACATTTGTGGAGTCAGGGGGGTTCAACATAAGGAAGAGTCTCTGTTGCTGGCTTTGAAGGTGGAGGGAACAACACACCAAGGAAGGAGAACAGCCTCTAAGAGCTGAGAGCATCCTCTGCATGGCAGCCAGAAAGGAAATGGGAGCCTTAATCCTACAACTGCAAGGAACTGAATCCTGACATAATCACATGAACTTGGATGAGAACCCTGAGCTCCAGATTAAAATGCAGGCTGGCCAATACCTTGATTTCATATTTGTGAAACACTGAGCTAAGAAACCAGTCAGGCTTTGTCAGATTTTGATGTACAGAACTGTGAACTGATAAATAGGTACTATTGGAAGTTGCTAAGTTTGTGGTAATTTGTTTTGCAGCCATAAAAACTACTACACTTCCCTTACGGGAGTGTGGTACAGGGCAAGATGATAGATTTCAGAGTCAGATGATCTTGAGTTCAAATCCCAGCTCTGTCAATTACTAGCTTAGCAAATTTGAACTCCTTGATCTTTCATCTTTTCTGAGATTCAGCTTCCTCACTTGTAAAGTGGGGGTACCACTACCTGGCTCTTAGGACATTTATGAGAACTAAATGAGGGAATGTCCAGCATATAATGAGCCCTCTAAAATGACTCCTTCACTCTTCAACCATTTCTAAAGTGTAGGGAGTGAATGGTTTGCAGGCGCCCTAACTCAGGCATGGGGAAGAAGGAAGTGCAGGATTAAGAGAACCAGATATAGCAGAGAAGGGAAGGGATAACACATTATAAAATGAAAAACAACAAAGGAGTTTCTTCTGCACATAACTGCCTATAAAACTGAAGTCAGATCTTAAGGGTAATTCTAAATGCTAAGTAAACATCAAGGTATGTTTGGTGCAAGGCTGCAAATTCTTTGTGAAACCAGACTCGGCCATACTTCTTTCTCTCCGTGTATTTGAGTATGTGTGTATGCAGTGGCTTGTATATTACAGTGCTTACCTAAATAAAGGGGTCATGAATTCATATATCTTCACTAGTCAGGCAGATATGTAAATGAATAAAATAGCCTAGTGCACAAAAATAAGGTAGGCTGGGGAAAGTGAAAAGTACTTGATGCCTGGCCTAGGGGCAGTCTGTGTCAATTTTCTGAACAAAGACTGTGCTGGGCAAACAATTTTGTAAGTGAATAGTGGCCTGGGGAAAACCAGTTTGTGGCCTCTGGCTTACATCATGCCAGCTATCTTTTCATCCACTAGGATTACAGTCAGGGGATCTCACTGTACAACCTTAGGCTTAGAAGGTCAGATGAACACTGGATTAGGATTCAGGGGGAGCTCACTATAGAACCTCGGGAATACCCTTTTCCTTCTTTTGCACTTGCTTTTCTCCTATATGTATAAAAGGCAAAGAATTTGGAGCCAGACCATCTGTTGTATGCCTGGCTCTATGCTTATTAGCTGTGTGACTTTGGACAAGACCTGGCCTCTCTGTACCCAAATCTCCTCATCTGTAAAGTGGGGGATATTATTAATACCTAAATAATAAAGTTTTTAATGAGGAATATATAGTTATAGTGGTGGCACCTGGGAGTAGAGAGCCGATTCTACATCCCCAGAAAGACTCTCCAAGATTGAAGCATGATGAAAAAATACACTAAACATAAGGAGGCTCAACACAATGATGACATCAAAGTTCTACAGTGTTATTTAAAATAAAGGGCTTTTTATTACTGTGGTGGTTAATTCACAGTCTTATAGGATATGTGACCTTGGACATATCCCTTGACTTCTCCTGCACCTCAGTTTTCTCATTTATATATTGGCTCCAATGTGACCTGACTACTGCATAGGATTATTATTAGTAGGAAATGAAATGATCTCAGTGAAAGTGCTCTGAACCTGGTAAAATTGTATTCCAGTGGGCAGGCTATGACGTCTTCCAATAATGGATCTTTAGTTAGAAAGCATTCTGGAAAATGGCTTAGGGTGGCAACCTATAAGAAATATTGCCTTCCACCTTGGGCATCTGGTCTCAAGCCAAAGGCTGAGGGCCAAACTGACAGTTTTCAGACTCCTAAGATAATAATAGGATCATCTGACAGAGCTGTTGTAATTTTCCAGAAGAGAAAGCATGCTAAGACAAAGGTGCTTAGAACAGAGCAAATTCCGTTAGTCAATAAATTATGCCTTTTACTTTTGCTAGCTGCTGGGCCCCACATGGCTCTGCTTCACCCCCTTTATCTTATGCAGGTAAACAACTTTCTGAATAAGGTAACTGATGAAACATTCAGAGTTTCCACGGGGACTGAAATCATTTAGGAGATAGAGTTATAAGAGCCCCAGACATCAAATCTACTACAACAGTAGAGCCTTGAGAGGTCTACAAGTTCCATTAAGGGACACTGAGAGGAGGTAAAGTGGGCCTGTGGATATGATTTCTTCTTTCAAAGCAGAACAGCAGTGCTTTATTCCATATCTACATTTGGGACTGTTTGTCAGATTTTGTTAGACGAAAAGGCTACATTGCCAAGAAAATACTTGAAGGCCCCAGATCTTGTCTATCCCTTCCTCTCCCATTCATATCATTCCATGTTTAAAAGGTAAGTAGACTGAAGGTCAAAGGTGTTTTGCCCCCATCACATAGTTAGATAGTAGCAGATCACAAAATAGACCCAGGTATCCTGACTTCTTGGGTGGTAATCTTTCCATTTCATCTGGTTGAATAGTATGTTAATGGGGAGGAGGGTCATTTGGAGAGGAGTGGGGAAGAAACAGGACAAGGACAAGAGGCAGGGAAGAGAGCTAGTCATAGGAAAGCACGGAATTAAAGATTAGTAAGGGGTGTATCCAAATATAAGTGTACACTAAAAAGTGTAGGCCAAATTTTCTCAGGCAAGAAGGCTCCCTGGTCCTCTCCCCCATGTCTCCATTCTCCTCCCAGTCCCAATTCTGATTCAGAGAAATAGTCTGCAAAAAGGAGTATCAAATTTTATCTTTCAAGGTTTATTTTGGACTATTTAGTCTAATGGTTTTTAGTTCATGGAGGAGTAAACGTAATTAATAATAGAATGATATGCAATGCTGCATAGACTTGCCAAAGCACAGGATCTGGCAGAAACTATTTCCAAGTCTTTTTCTCACGAGTGAGCCAGAAGAAAGGGAGTCACTGTCCAGATGCCATCCTGGGTGAGGGGCACAGAGTCATTCCCAAAAATCTGCTCATGTGAAATTATAGAGCCTAGAAATGCTTTTGCATACCAGGCTTTTCCACTGGAAAAAGTAACTACATGAATTTAGAGCATACATGCTTTTACAATTACATTTAAACTGACATTAAAAACAAATGTGAAACAGTCCAGGCTGAACAGGTCAGCATGACCTGGAAAGCAAACAAGAGGGGGAAAAAAAAAAAAAAGAAAAGAAAGAAAGAAAAAGAGAAAAGTAAAAAAAGACCCAAAGTTAACAGCATTAATTCAATTGTCAGTCTGTTGTAAATAAGAAAATACCATTGATATATTAATGATTTTATTAGGCAAAATACACTAGCAGAAATATGCAATGTTCAAACAAACTGAAAGCAGTTAAAAAATAAACTACATTAGCCTTTCAGTCCACATTAGGGAACCTCTCCTTGGACTGGAGATTAAAATTCTGTCCAAAGGAGTGGGAAATTCCCCTCCCTCCTAAAGTCCTTCCTTGGCTTTTCTCCAGAATGTTGCTGAGTCAGGGGAAGGAGAAAAGGAGGGGGAGGGAGGGAGAAAGGAGGTGGGGAGGAAGAGGGAGAAAGGAGAGAGAGGGATTGAGAGAGGAGGGAAGGAGAGAAGATGGAGGAAGGCAAAGGAGAGAGGGAGGCATTGAGAGACAGAGAGAATGAGAGAGAGAGAGAGAGAGAGTGTGTGTGTGTGTGTGTGTGTGTGTGTGTGTGTGTGTAGGTGGAGACTGGAGAAGGAAAAGGGTGGAAAATACAAGCCCCAGGCAAGGCAGAAAGAATGCTCTCACTCGGGGGGCACCTGGGTGGCTCAGTGGGGGTGTGTGTGTGTGTGTGTGTGTGTGTGTGTGTGTGTGTGTGTAGGTGGAGACTGGAGAAGGAAAAGGGTGGAAAATACAAGCCCCAGGCAAGGCAGAAAGAATGCTCTCACTCGGGGGGCACCTGGGTGGCTCAGTGGGTTGGGCCGCTGCCTTCGGCTCGGGTCATGATCTCGGGGTCCTGGGGTCGAGTCCCGCGTCGGGCTCTCTGCTCAGCGGGGAGCCTGCTTCCCCTCTCTCTCTCTGTCTGCCTCTCCGTCTGCTTGTGATTTCTCTCTATCAAATGAATAAAATCTTTAAAGAAAAAAAAAAAAGAATGCTCTCACTCGGGACGCCTGGGTGGCTCAGTTGGTTGGACGACTGCCTTCGGCTCAGGTCATGATCCTGGAGTCCCGGGATCAAGTCCTGCATCGGGCTCTCAGCTCCACGGGGAGTCTGCTTCTCTCTCTGACCTTCTCCTCGCTCATGCTCTGTCTCACTTTCTCTCTCTCAAATAAATAAATAAATATTTTTTTTAAAAAAAAGAATGCTCTCACTCTCATGTTTGTCTGCCCCTAGTCTCACAGAACATCCACCAGAAGGAAACTTATTCCAGTATGGAGCTTTGGGGGCAGAGAGAGAATAGCAGGACATTACAAACTCTAAGTGCCTCTTCTCTTAGAATAATGTAAAGTTTGACACTGGCTTGAGAAAAGAACAAAACCTCACACCTGATGAAGAGGCAAGTGGATGGTGTGAATGAGTACTGGGGTTATTGTGGGGACACTAAGGCTAGAAGTAAGGGGTTGAGTCTGATCCACTTTTGTCCTTCATCCGAAGTTCAGTAGGAAATAAGAGAAGGGAGCACTGGTTTTTAGGTTTTTCCTTCCTCCCTCTTCATGAAAGGGTTAAGAATATGTGCTTCTGAAAACAGAATCACCTTGACTTTGGGAATAAGGAGAAAATAACTGACTCTAGTTCCCTGATCTGTTTAGAGAGAGGGGCCAGCTGGCTTCTTAAGGCTGCTCCTGCAGAAGAAGCAGAAATCTGGTCCTTGTTTACTAAACTTACGTGGATCAGCTACTGCCTTCATCTCTGTGATGGGGCCTGAGGTTAAAATAAAAGTGCTTGGCAGTGGTCCAGCAGAACAGAGGTGAGGGGAAACTCATGATCTGAATAATGACCAAGTAAAAATGGCCACAGGAGCCTCAGGTAGGCACAGTGGCTTCTTGTTCTAGGTAGCACCTTGAGTCCCCACAGCAAAGCTTCTTCCTGGCAGCATGCTGTGGAAAGCAAACAACCAAACCAGAGCTTCACTGCGTCCATCCACCTGAGTGCTATCACATACAATCAAGAATAATCAAAAAGCACTCTGCTAATGCCAAGTCATATTACAGAAATCAACAATCCTGATACTACTACATGAATGGTAATTGATACTACTTCTAGAGCTAGTCCTCACAACATCCTGTCAGGTAGGGAAATGATCAGTCCCATTTCAGGGAGTCATTAACCTAGAAAGTAACCCCCAGACCCAAAACTGGAATCTGAACTGATGAGCAAACATCTGAGGCCTTAAACTCTAGATTCCAGGTGTTTCCAAGTTATCCACTAGAACCCTCTAGAACCCTCATTCTGGAATGAAGCAGGTCAGCCTTTCTTCAGTGTCTGGTTGTTTTGAGATGCTTGAAACTGCCAACCCGGAATTTTTCTAATATGAAAATAGAGAGACACTGTTGAATGTAGCAACCTAAAAGTGGGCTTGCATGTAGAAGTCCCCATAATCAGTTGCCTGAGCAAGGTCCTCTGATTTTAGCGGCAGCATGCAAAATTGGGGCAAGGGAGTGGCTGCCATTTTAGTCTGGGGTTCTTTTCTCTTTTCCTACCTACCTGTTAAGTCAGGCAAGGGGGGGAAATGGAAAATTCTTTACTTATATTTGTTTTCTCCCCCCTTCCTTTTCTGCCTTAATGACACATATACTAAGAAGCCTATATATGTGTTTGTGTGTGCCTTTTTGTGCACAGTGGGCAATAATTAGTCAGTGGGGGTGGAGGATCTGGAGGAAAAGAAGGAGGCAGAATTTAACAGCCTCATTATAGCTACTCAGAGCCCAACAAAGCCTCCCTATTTGGTCTTCTGAATTTCTTGCAGCAGCCAAACAATCCCATAATATTAAAAGCATTATTACTCAGCTTGGAGATGGGAATGCTTCAAAATTAATGTTTCTGTGCCTAACAGCTCACTAATCAACGCTTCTATGCCTCATTTTCCACCCTGGGGAGAGTCCTCAATCTCTTTCAGTTTCATTGTGGCCAACATGACACACCACCCTGTGCAGGCCTGGGCTGGTGACCTTTTTATCTTGGTCAAGATCCAGATTTTCTTCTTAGTTCTAAATTCCAGTCCAAGTTTTCTGCAGGTGATTTCTTCAGGATTTGTGCTTACGGTTTTTAATTGCTGACTGCTAGAAGGCTGAAATGTCCCTCAACAATCAATTTTCACTTCAGCCACAGAACCATTAGTCCAAGCAGGGGAAAGAAACCCATTTCTAATGCCTGGCTTAAGAGATCTAAAAAGTGTAAGTAGCCAGGATTTACTAAGTCGAGGAAAGTGGAACTTTTATTTTTAAAAAGGTGACTCAGGATAGTGATACCATTTTATTTACTTACTAGATACCTGTTGTCATGGAAACATTATCAATAAAAGACAATCTGAAGGCTCTACTGCTTTCTGGGTGGCCATGTACTTTTCCCCTTAGTTCTACTTCATACAAACATGGTCCTAAAAGATGGGCAAAATTCTCTAAAAAAGCATCTTGATCAGGTAAATTGTCTATGTATAAGTTCAGTTCAATAAGAACATATTTTAAATGCTTTTGTGATAAGGACTACATCCTACAATTCATAAAAGCAGGTGGCTATCTTTTTAAATCAAAAGTTAAATATTTCCAAATAAGCAGTTATGTTACTTCAAATAATTTGTTTCTGAATTGTTATATTTAGAAAATACTTGTCTTTGTATATATGACCTATTATGTTCTGTGTACTCTTAGCTTTCTGCCTACTGCCTTAGAAAAATATTGCCTATGACATCATTTTACTCTCTCAAGAGCAACTGAGGGATTTTAGAGCACTTACAGCAAAAAGTAAACAACAATAAAATCTTTCTGCTCCTATTACACTTTAAAAACTCAAGGTTTTTAAGTGGAAATTTTACAAGTAAGATACTCATTCAAGTACCAGATATGGGGTATCATTAATTTTGATGACTTGAAAAAATTATTTGCTTCTACCATAGTTATCTAAAAGCAAAGACTCAAAGACAGACTACAACATATATGTGCTGTCCCAAATAATTTGGTTTGAAGGAATTGTGCGACAGTCTCTGGTTCTCCACATGCAAGTTTGCTTGAGAACTATAATTAGAGAGAAGCATACCCTTTTCCATCCAAAGTGTCACAAAATTTGTATGCAAGCAACTGGAATATGGTGATCTAGACCAGGAAGAACAGATTTCAGGAGTTGATTCAAAGGTGATACAGAGACCAGAGAACCAAGGAACCAGTACTAAAAGCTACATCATAATAGCAGTGGTGACTGGGAGCACACAGGCCGATTCTCATCCAAAACAGCACTAGAGGGTACAGTGATATATTTTGTGTCCACTATGTACCAGTTTCTTTACAAACTTACAGTTCTGTAAGGAATATTTTATTATTCCCATAGTATAGTTGGAGAAACTTAGGCTCAATATCTAATGATTTGTCCAAGGTCATTAAGATAGTAAGTGGCAGAGCCAGGACTAGAAATGACACCTGTCTGTATCTGAGTGCCTTACACAATTTCCACTATATCATAGGACCTCTTAAAACAAAAACACACACACAAAAAGAGAAACAGATTGTAAATGCTGAGTCACATCCTGTGTATATTGATATCAAAGTTCATAGGGCAATTCTGCTTCTCAGTTATGCCCATCTGTAGGAGCACTCAGGTATCTGAGTTGTGTGTGGGAGTAGCATACTTCTTAGAATTGAGACTTACCACTTGTATCTCCAACCTGAAGACTTTTAGGGCTCTGATTAGAGTCAAAGGAGAAGGGAGAAAATCTCAGTAACTGAGTTCCACATTATTGATTCTTTATGATGCTCTGCTGCCTGCTGAATAGGAGGTAGGGTGGGAAGTGGGACCCAATCACTGGGTGGGAAGTGGGACCCAAAGTCTGCAAATTTATGCTTTATAGGCCTCCTACTTTAGCAAAGAAGGTCAGGGTAGATCTTGAAAGGCTATTTAGAGTTCACATAAAAGGATTATCATTAACCTTTTTAGGGAATAATATCTGGGTATTAACAAACATTTAGTGATCATTATGTGCAATGCTGGAAGTCATTATATTTGTTGAAAATAGCTGGTCTAGCATCTTTCTTGAGTCTGAAATCTGTACCTGTGGCCATTAGATGACTTTGACAATGATGCTACTTTGGCCTGGATTACATGCTGACATTTGTGTATCACAATAATATAACAGACATGGTTTACTTTAGAGGTTTTGATGTCCTCCAGTGCATCCTCTTGAGATGTGGTGAGGATGGTCTACTTTTGGTCACAAAGGCATTCTTGAATGAGTCTCCTGGTGAGCAATGGCATACACATCTACAAAACGAAAGAACTGGGCTAGGGGTATTGTCTGCCTATAGGACAGTCTTTACCTGTACCCAAGTTTTCCAAAGTGCATTCCAGAAAATAGTGGTTTTGTAGGATATTAACAGGTGTTTTATAAAAAATTGTTTCTGTGGTTGAATTAAATCTAGGAATCATGAGTTACCAAGCTCCTCAGGCTACTTTACTGCAGTGTTTGCCAAAGTCTGTGTTATACTAACAAGTACTGTAAGTCTTCCTGAGCAGGACCATAACATGCAGCTTTGCATAAATTATTTGACCATAAAAATCATTTTTCATGGACCATGTTGTGAAACTAAGTTTTTCAGAATCCATGTCAGGAAACACTAGCTTAGACCAAGGCAAGAAGTCTGTATAAAGGAAGAACTCTTGAACATGGTCAGTACTTCTGGTATCAACCCAAATGGAGGCAACTAACCTCAGGAACAAAGGCTGCAATCCTAGGTGTGAAGCAAAATTTGGTGTAGACTTTCTCTCTCTCTCTCTTTCCCTGGCCCATTACATATTTTTCTAAAGTGTAGGTCCTCACCTATATCACACTCATGCTGCCAGTAATTGTATTAAAGAAACAAATGTAGGAACACACAAAATGATATGTGAATGTGTCTATCCCATGTCACAGATCTTCAGCTGCCCGAAATCCAAAACTTTTAGCATAATAACTAAGTCCATTTTTAATGTGGTTTTACCTTACCTTCCCCATTTCCCCAGATCTTGTCATATTAAATGACTTGCTCTTCCTAAAACCCTCATTACATTTCTTTCTTATGTTTCTCTGCTTTTATTCAAACTGTGCCTTTTGCCTTGAATGCCCCTTCCCTTCTATCTCATTCAGTTTCTTCCCAGGCATTTCCTTTTTATCCTTTAAGGTTGAGATGTATTCATTATCACTCTCTATCTCCTATTTAACTTTTTGAGGCCAGGGATTTTATCTTAATCATCTCTGCATCCCCAACATGCCTACCTTAGTGTCTGGCACATTGTTCATACTCAATAAATAAATATTTTTCAAATGGATAAATGGATGAATGAATGGATAGAACGATAAAAGGACTAGCTAGTTGGCTGGATGGAAGGATGAACAGATATATAGATGGATGGATACATGCTGTGAAACTTGTCTCCTGAGGAACCAAGCTGTGAATAGTGTTTCAGTGTTGGAATCACTCTTGCATCTGGACATGTGTGGATATGTAATCCAGAAATACCCATGCAGGGCTGCTCTTGAGCATGCAGAATTATGAAAGAGATGGCCTCAAGACTGTCTTCAACCTGGAAACCACATAACAAACCATAACATCCATGATGACATCAGATCAAGGTCATGGGCTCCCTGAGCCATCCTCCCAACTGGAGAATCCTGGAGGTTATTAAAACATGCAGATCTGTTAGTAGTTTTGAGTCTCACATGTAAACTTCAGTCTTCTAGTAGGAAAGATACTTCTCAAGCAACCCCTGAAGAAAACACTGAACAGTTTATAGATTCTCACATGTTCCAGGTTTCTTTTCCTCTTCTGGGGTTTGGCTGCTACATGAAATTCCTGAAGGGCTTACCATCTCCAGGATCCAAGACAGGAAGGAGTAAAAGTAGGGTCTAATGTCCTTTATTAAAAGCTGAGAACTCAAGAGTTGCAAAATGAAAAAAAAAAAAAAAAAGAAATGTTTGGGAAGGAATAGGAGGGTAAATAAGAAGGAAAGAAGGGTTAGGAGAGAAGATGGCCGGTCAGGGCAATTCTTTTTTTCTCATTACATCTTGGAAACTGGAAGTATATCCTTGGGAAGTACAGAGAATAGTGAAAGAGGGTTGTACACTTATTCTAACTATGAGCTGTGAAAAATCCACAGTTAATTCACTAGAGGAAAGGTCCTTTTCTGGAAATTTATATTTGTAAGTATTTTCTTACATTAAAAGTAGGCAAGAGGTTTAGATTCTTGAAGCAATTAGCAATGTCTGGCTTTTCAAAAGCAGCCAGAAATGAGCCAGGTACAAAGAAAGTCCTACCCTTGTGGTGAATGGGCTGTTAATAGCCTGAAAGTAGTCTTTAAGGGATCCACCCAGAGAACCCAGCCACCCTTGGAAATACCAAGAAACACCAAGACCTGTTAGGAAAAGAAGCAATGAACCTGTACATATGCCTAGAAGTAGAAAGGAAAATGCTATGTGTTTTAAATATCTCTGAGTTAAGGAGAGCCCATCACCAAATAGTAGATGGAACACTACAGAGAAAGCCAGTTAGAAACCTTAAGGCCTTAGCACTAAGCAAGCATCAGCTACCGAGTGCCAGCTTCTTTAAGATACAAGGATAACCCTTCTGCCCTCCACTCCCTCAATAATTTATATATCTGGTCTACTTTGAGACAAGTAATATATCTTACCTGTGTAAGTAACCTGTAGTAGCTAAAACTATTATGCAAGTCAAAATACTCAAATCTAGACTGTCTGTACTTCTGAGGGCAGTGGATGGCTACCTAATCCAAAGAAAGACTGATATGCTTTTTCTGTGACTTTACACCCAGAATCACAAAATGATAGTGCCAGAAAGGTCCTTGGTAAACTGCATATCCCAATTTCATGATGGGAAAACAGCCTCAGAGGAGAAAAGGGACTTGCTTAAGGCCACATTCCTAGTTGCCATTTTAGAATGTATTATACCATTTTGAGTTGAGTGATGGGAAGAATAAAAGAAAATTATATGAATTCTCCTTCAGTGTGATCGGAATGTCTATGCTAAGCCCAAATCTTATGAAAAGGGAAGTCTATTGCCAAAGTATTTAGAAGGGCCACTCTATATTTATGTTTTCATTCTTCTTCCCATTGTTGTGAGTAAAGGTGTGGTAAACATCAAATTTGCAAGTTAACCACTTTGCTGGGTTTGCAGCAGAGAATCAGGCAGTGTGGAGATAAGTTTAGCAAAATGGAAAGTTATGCTTTTCAAACAATGGTGTTTAAGTGGGTAAACACTTGGGATGTAAATGACATGATATTTGAATATAATATATGATCTCCTTAACTACTAGAATCAGCTTTCAAACAGGATTTTGATGGTACTTTTAGTTTAGTTTGAGGTGATTAAGTGTGATTTCTGGTGATGTTCTCTCTGCCTGTTGGAATTATTACATATTATAGGGCATGCCGAGTAACTCAAGGTAAAAGCCAACTAGGAAGTGCTTACCATCTAAATTACTAGGGACCTCACTGTCACAGTAAGCCTTCACATTTGTCTAGCACTTTGTAGTTTAGCAACGATGTTCATGCTCATCACATTCACATCACAGAGTGCTATCACTAAATTATAGACTTTGCGAAATTGAGGCCTAGAGGGGGCACAGTAAATAATGGAGCTGGGAAGTTAATTTAGGTCTGCCTGACTCCAAAGGCAAGATCACATACACAATATCAAGAAACCTTGTATCTTGTAGACATTTCTTCAAGTTTGCCAGCCTGAGTTCTATTGCCTAGTATGGTGCCATTGTATACAATAGACACTCAATAACTGTCATAGAAATGAAACTGAAGTGAAAGCCATTCACAGTATTACCTTCTTTTCATTATGTTGACCAAGTCCATTCAAATATGAGCACTCTATCTAATAAATCAATTTGAAAATTTAGTATACCACTCTTTTTGTGAAATTAATTTACAGATTTATGCCTCACTGATATATGGAGTAGTGAAATTACTCTTTTTTGAAAGGGTTTCACTATAATCATGTTACAGACTGTTTTATACTGAGAGATGTTGGCTGAAACATGAAACTAATTTTAAGATTTGGACCCAGGGGCGCCTGGGTGGCTCAGTGGGTTAAGGCACTGCCTTCGGCTCAGGTCATGGTCTCAGGGTCCTGGGATCAAGTCCAGCATCGGGCTCTCTGCTCAGCAGGGAGCCTGCTTCCTCCTCTCTCTCTCTTCCTGCCCCTCTGCCTACTTTTGATCTCTCTCTGTCAAATAAATAAATAAAATCTTAAAAAAAAGAAAGGATTTCCCTTTATTTTAAGATTTGGACTCAAATTTTCAGAGATCTTTGGTTACAATTAAACTTTACCTGTGTCAAAGCAGGCTTACAATTCATATCAGCAGATGAAAAACTGAGGGGGGTCTCTACCTGGGAGCCCCATCTCTTACACACAATTCACAGAGAGCTAAATAACTGAGAGCTGAGTGTATCAGAACTCTCACCATAGGGTTGCAACATTCATATGAAGAAAACTTCTTCATATCCAGTCCCCTTTTGTTACCTTTCCTGACTTTCCTTCTGTACTTCCCTATACCAGTCCTGCTTCTTCCTCCCCACTACAGACCACAATTGTAAGATTTCTCTAGAGTATACCAAAAAAATAAGAACAAGATTAGTCTTTCTCTGATATTTGAGTCTCATTTAATGTGGCTGCCTGGAAAACTACTCACAGAGCATCTGCCTGTGATGTCTGGGGGTGCTAGACACTACTTGACATGGTTCTGTTGCGACTGTCTCAAACTGAACCTGAATCAATTCATTTGTAGTACTTTGGTCCGTTTAAAGGCTATTATTGCCCTGTAAGGAGGGGAAGATATAGTTATCAACATGAAGACCCACACAGAAAACAAGTTGGTTTCTATAAACATGTACATAGGCAGACAAGGTATTGAGCACCTTGCAGAAAGCCAGAGATGGACAAGTGCTCTAAATTAGCCTTGAGAGGGGCAGGGAAAAAGGCAGGATTCTAGGAACTTGGGTTTTCCAGGCTGATAATGAATATTCAGGTAGGAGACTATTGTTTCAGGCATTCAGAAGAGAGCTTGCTTTTCTTCAGAGTTCCATTTCCAAATCAAAGTAGGCTAATAAGCTTGCTTTTCTTAGAAATTGTGCTTCTTTTTAGAAGCAGCGGGCAGCAGGGGGTACCCTGCCATTGCACAGATGTAAACACGAAGAAATGCAAAATTTGGAGGGGGAAAAATGGAAGGAAAGCCAAGCCTTTCTGGAATCCTGACAGTGCTCAGAGTAGACACAGACTAGGGGACAGAGAGCCTTAGGATGAATGGCTGCCCTTGAAAAAGCTGTATCTTCCTTTTGTCAAGCCACTGTGTTATGAAAAAAAAAATGTTGGAAGTTATTAACAGATTTGCAAAGAAAGGGAAATGATTAAAAGGCCTGCTCAACCCTGGGAGATATGGGATAGGAAACTGGTTCTGCTTGACATCCTAGTCATAGGTGCCAAAGAGAAGCAGCTTTTCATTCCAGGTGGCCAGTCCTACAATATAGGGGTAGTTAACTGAGGATATTCCTCGGTGTTCAGGTCCAGCCTGTGCCTGAGTCATTTTGCACCTGTGATTACTCTGGATTCTGTAATTCTTTCATCCTGGTCATCATTCAACAACATAAGGCCAGTATCACCGTGTCCCCTGGGGAATCCTTCATAATCATCTCCATACTCACTCACCCCTTGATGGGTCCTGATCCCTGCATCACACCTCCTGCTCCAGTGTTGAGCCCCAGAGTGGGATGTGACATGGTTAAGGATAAAGAAAGGCATTAGCTGGCTGATGGCCATGTTGGGTATGAAGGAGTGAGTTTCTGTCTAGAGCACAGCTGGCCATCTCAGAAGCACCAAAAGAGGAACATCTGGTTTAAAGAGACAATCAGAGGATGAAGGAGGGAGAGGGAGAAAATGAAAAAAAGAAGAAAAGTATCATACCTCCCAGAGTCATCCCTGCTTCATAGCATTTCCGGAGGCGACAAGATGGGCAATTTTTCCTTCGGAATTTATCAATGGTGCAATCGTTTCTGCTGGCACACAGGTACTTCTGTTTACCTGGGAGAACAAACAGAACAGTAGATGCCCCATGATGCATTTCCAGAGTCTCTCTCCTTTAGTATTTCTAGGCAGAAATGGCATAAGGATACATCCTGCCGAACGAGAGAAGTGGACAGAGAATAGCCCTAAACAATTTGATCACACAAAATCACTCAGCCTGGTTTACTTATATGCTATATTGTTTGGTTTTCATAGGTGTTTTTATAAGGTTGAACAATTGAGGTCTTGCTATACTTTATGACAAGGACTATGACAAGGTGTATAGAAGTAAGATGTTCTACCTTTACTAAAAGCTAAGAATGGGGATCCTGGGTGGCTCAGTTAAGTGTCTTCCTTTGGCTAGGGCATGATCCCAGGGTCCTGAGATCAAGCCTCACACTGGCCTCCCTACTTGGTGGGGAGCCTGCTTCTCCCTCTGCCCATCCCCTTGTTTGTGCACTTGCTATCCCACTTTCCCTCTCTCTCTGACAAATAAATAAAATCTTAAAAAAAAAAAAAAGAAAGCTAAGAGTGTCCATGGGAAAGTGACCAATGGCAGAAATTATCACTCTTTTAGCATGACACAGCCATTTGGATTTAGGCAATGTTTCTACCTCCTGACAACTGTAATCATTCAAGGGGTCATACTTAAGCTATTACAGTGCTTATTTTTCATAATAAAAATACAGGTAAAACTTCTATAAAAGAGAACACCAAGAGACTTCTAATTGTTTTTAAATTGATAGTGATCATATCCCTGATCCTGTGGGTTATAAAAATCAGAGATGAACCTCACTCTTTGTGAAGTGAATCACAACAGGTGAAAGGAAGTCCTCTGAAGCCAGCAGAAGAAAAACAATTTCTGTTGTGCACATTTGGAGTTGTCACAGATACACAGAATCATACTTATACACATACACACATGCTCAGACCCAGAGGTCCGCAGGATCACAGCTGCTCAAAGAAAAAACATGGAGGCCACTAAAAAACACATTTTACTCAATATTTTACCTCCTTGCTCCCAACAGATGCCTGGCATACAGTAGGCCTTCAACAAACACTGAATGAATACACAACTGGTACAGAAAGATACGTAGGCACAGTCACCAAAAGAAATAGACAAAGATACATACCCTGCTGCTCTGAAACATGCAGAACTTCTCATGCTTGGAGCCTTTAGACAGCCTGAGCTTGTGAATCCCCCTACTCCACCCCTTCTTCTTCTTCTTCTTCTTTTTTTTTTTTTAATCCAAGTCACTCTTATTTACTGCTGTGCTTTAGTTTATGGGAGAGACTGGGATTTTAGGGAGGTTTCTTTTGGCAGAGGAGGCATGTTTGTGGTAGGGAAGATAAATTGCTATTTGATAGCAGGGACAAAAACACATAAATTCAGCTATAGCTTTTCTCCTCTTTCCCTTCTCAGCCTAAAATGTACAGACCGGGCATTCAGTAGTAGCCAGGTCAGCAAGACCTTTTGTTTTTTTTTAAGACTTTTGTTTTTCTTCCTTCTTTCCTCCCTTCCTCCCTTTCTCCCCCCACTTTTCTCTCTCATTCCCTTCTCTTGTCAAAGGTTTCCAAAATGCTGGACTTGAAGGAACTGTTAAAAATCACCCCAGTACAACCCAAGGATGAGTTCTGGGAAGGTGACTTGCTTGAAGAACACTCAATTGGAGGTTAATGAAGGAATAATATTACTATTTTATAGGTACCTACCTCGAACAAAGCCTGTGTTGGCAAGTTTATATATGCTATTTAAATGAATAACCACAGTTATTCTATTTAAATGAATAACACGTAGATACTACTACCATTACTTTTACTTAACAGATGAGAAAACTAAGGCCTCCAAGCCAGTACTCTTTCCACCATGCTACTGGATTTTTTTTTTTTTTTTTTTGGGTATAAACAGAACACATAATTTACTAACAGTCTTTTTTTAAGTAGGCTCCATACCCAGCACAGAGCCCAATGTGGGGCTCAAACTCGTGACCTTGAGATCAAGACCTGAGCTGAAATTAAGAGTTGGGACACTTAACCAACTGAGCCACCCAGGTTCCCCAACTGACAGCCTTTTCCTTACACAAACTGAGGATTGTCATATGCACAGAAAGGATGGCGCTATGAGTGCCATTCAGTCTTTGAGTATCAACTCCTAGAAGGGAGGCCCTATATCTAACTCCAGTAGGTTCATGTTCAGTGCTGTGGGTATTCTAGAACAGGAACATCCCCACAATTTTGGTGCTATTGCAACCTTTAGATCTAGTTTTCACATTAATTAGTAAAACCGGGTCATTATGAATACTCCTTTGAAGAATCCCTTCTTCCACAGGGGTGAAAAATAAAGCAGCTCATGAACCCAAGTTGGTAAATGAATGGTTGCAGAGCCACTGGATTAGGGCTCCCACAGGAGTTCTAGAGTCTGCTGCTAAAAGTAAACACCCTCTGAATGAGTGGTAAAAGTATGAAAATATTTTTTTTCAATTTGGCTCATCTCCCTGGCTATAGTTCATACTTTGTCCCAGAGTGTCTCCTGGCCTAAAACAATGTGACCTAAAATGCAGATATCCTTTACAATTTACCCAGGAATAAGTGGAAAGCCCAGTGCAACCAATACATTTAACTTACTGAACATTTATTATGGGCCAGACCTTGTAATAGCTGTTAAGGATACAGAGGAAAGTATCTGCTGAAGAAAAAGTTTTAAGTCCCAGATAACTGAGAGGGCACTAGGCTGGAAGTCACAAGATGGAATCCTTGTTCAGTCTTATTACTAACTCACTATACGACCTTAGACAAGTCCTTTATCCTCTCTGGGCTCCACTGATAGTATGTAATGTTTGAACTGGAAAAATCACTAAAATCTTTTCCAGCTCAAGGAGTCTTTTATTTACTTTAATTCCGGTGTAGTTAACACACAGTGCTATATTAATTTCAGCTGTACAACACACTTAGCAATTCCATATCCAGATCAAAGCCTTAAATGATATCTGGATTTTATCCATAATATATTTGTGGAGTCTAAGTATTATCAATAAGCAAGACATTAACCAAAATAATGGTCTCTTGTCCCTCAACTTTCTTCTTTTAGGATAGCAACTTATTGTAACATTGCCTCTTATGTCTGCATTCAGTCTTTTCTCTTTGTTTTCTAAAGTCCTTCAAAAATCAATGCACTTAACAGTATTAGAGGGGCATTGTTATTGCAATCCATATGCAACATATGTATAAAATATATGCTTATACACATGTATGTGTACTCATGTATGTGTGAATGCACATGGGTGTGGGTGTACATACTCCCACAATAGGGTTCTTAAATTATCTTTATATATGTGTGTATGTGTGATCACATAAAGTATATAACATAATAAGTCGTATAAATTCATACATATGATGTGTGTTTCTTTTGAAGTAGAATAGTGCCTTTACTTACTTTCTAAAAAGATTTTATTTATTTGACAGAAAGATAAAGACTCACACGTGAGAGAGGGAATACAATCAGGGGAGTGGGAGAGGGAGAAGCAGGCTTCCTGCTGAGCAGGGAGCCCGGTGTGGGACTGGATCCCAGGATTTTGGGATTATGACCTGAGCTGAAGGCAGACACTTAATGACTGAGCCACCCAGGCACCCCTAGAATAGTGCCTTTAAAGTTTTAAATGACACTTAACATGTGGGTGAGGGTCCCAAAGATGGATATAGAAGGAATCTCCTAAAAATGGGAACTGTGACTCATCTGCAGTTAAGGAACAAAACAGGGAATGGAACAAAACAGGATTAGGAACAAAAACAGGGAATGGAACACCCTCTTTAGGTTGCTTTCAATCCACTTCTCCTGCCTGAATTACCAACCCCCAAATGATAGCAGAACCAGTGTACAACCACTGGGTTGCTATTACTTCTTTTCTATTTATTCTACTTCTCCAGTATGGCTGAAGTTACCAGGGTTCTTTATTAGAACAATGAATTAAAATATAATACATAATAATATATATTATATATCTTTATCTTTATATAAAAAATATATAAAATATGTACATGTATTTATATAATAATAAATTTAGATATATGGAGCACTGGACGTGGGGCATAAACAATGAATTCTGGAACACTGAAAAAAATTTTAAAAATTAAATAAAAATTAAAAAAAGAAATAGGAAAATTAAGTTTATATATTGAAAAGAAAGACAAAGCAACTTTTTTGATTGTCCACTAAAAAAATGAAGAATTATAAAATAATTTAAAAATGAAGAATTATTAGAAAAAAGTAGCAAAAAAATCAAATATAGAAAAAATTATATATAAATTTATATATTTTATATAAATATTTATAAATTTATATTTTATATATAATTTTTTCTATATTTCATTATATATAAATTTCTATATTTTATATATAATCTTTTCTATATTTGATTATATATATAAATTTATATATTTTATATATAATTTTTTCTATATTTGATTTTTATTTTGCTACTTTTTTCTAATAATTCTTCATTTTTAAATTTTTTTATAATTCTTCATTTTTTTAATGGACAATCAAAAAAGTTGCTTTGTCTTCCTTTTATTATATATTAAATATATAAATATATATTTATACTTCCTATATATTAAATATGCTTCCTATATATTAAATATATAAATTTATATATAATATATATTTTTATATAACCTTTATATAACTATAAAACATCTAATAACATATAGTAACAATAAATTAAAACATATTATGAAATATAATAACATAAGATTAGAATGTCTCCCATTTGATTCGCTCACAAAAGTTAATAACAATCTTGTACAAAGTAGTATAATAGGGATTATCGTATACCCCATTATATAAGTGAAAAAAATGATGCTAAGATGAAATTGACCTGCCCAGCATCACACTGTTAGTTTGTTCAAAATCATTGTCCATAAGGCTATGATTCTCACAGATTGGAAAGAATTTTAAAAGGTATTTGGTCACAATACACCCACTCCTCTGTACAAGGCTTGAATCCCCTATGTAACATCCCTGTAAAGGGTTGTCCCATCCTTTCATGAATTGCAGCCTATTCCATTTCTGGATTCCATTTTATAAGGCTATTCTTTCCAGGAAACTCAGTATTTGTCTCCTTGGACCTCAACGCGTTGGGTCTAATTAGAACTACATCATCTTTGGACTGTAAAGGATATTAAAAGCCTTATAACAAAATGTCCCAATGTGATGCCCTGACTCCCCATTTATGAAAATGGACACAAAGTATTGAAATGACATGTCACGAGCCATAGGAAGTTGGTGATAGAGCTAGAGAAAAATTTGGCACCTGCATCTAATGGAGATGTAGTGTGGGTGAGTGTAGCCTCAAGAGAGCACTCTGTAGGTGTTAGGTATCTTTGTTCATTGTCTAGCAAGTGTATGGCCCTGTGAATGCCTTCTCAGTATTCAGCTGACAGAAGTATAAGTGAGATCTGGGCCTGCCTGATCCAAGGTGGTCTTAGAAAGTCCTCTATTGGATATGGTAGCCTAGGTGACTGAATAATTAACACAGACAACCACAAACTCCTATCCATCTCTTCCTCCTCAGAGTCTACAAATATTATACCTAGCTCTTTGACACTGTTGACCTTCAATAACAAGCTTATATTAACCTATAATCGGTCTCACAAAAATGTCATTATGAAATTTCTGGCAAAATACAACAATCCCCTCTCGCATTGAAGGAGATTAAGTTTACATTCTAGAATTGCAAACAGGCTGCACATTTAATGCTTGATAAATCTTCGATTGGAACAGCTGAAAGCCCTTGACTACCATGAATGGTCACATAATGGGATAACATAAGGTCCTCTGCATGCCAGCTGGGTCTGAAGTCCTTTACTGCCCTAATGGTTTTCTTCATGTTTCTTCATGGTCCTATTCTTCCATCAGAAAGCTTAATAAGTATGATCCAAAACTCAGGCAGGAATAGAGGTGAGGAGACCAACTTCAGATATTTTCTCCATAGACTTCCCATTTCTATTGCGTTTTTTTTTTTTGGGGGGGGGGTCATTCCCATTGGTGCTGCCATGCAATATGAGTTGAGGCCAATGTTTGGTCAGGCTTCCTTCAATATGTTCATTCTGAAAAATTCTGCTTAAAGCAGATCAGTTAAGGCAGGGGAGTTACCAACTCCTGCAGTATTATATCAGGCAAATAAGAGGATCAAAAATTCATGTTCATCATGAAGCTATAGAAAAGACTGAAGAACATTGGGTTTCTCATACTTTATAACTAGAGTGCAAATGCAGAACTTATATGGATGAAACTCTCTCTCTCTCTCTCTCTCTCTATATATATATATATATATATATATATATGAATGTAAGAGAAGACATGAGTTAAGTAAAAAGATATACAGTATTCCTACATGGGAAGATATAATATTGTAAAGATTTTGGTCCCCTTCTCCACAGTGAAATCTACAAATTTAAAGCAACCCAAACAAATCTTGACAAAACAATTGCAAAGTTTACCTGAAGGAGTAAAATGTGTGATATTGCCAAGATATTTTTGAAAAAAATTTTTACCAAACATTTAAAGTATTAAAATGCCATAATAATTATAGCAGTTTGGTAATGGCTCCAGTATAGATTGATCTGTAGAAGAGATCAGAAAAGACAGAAACAGACTCCATATATATAGTATTTTATCCTAATAAGTGAAGAAAGGATGACTTATTCATTAAATGGTGTCAGAACAACTGGTTAATCATTTGGGAAAGTGAAAAAACTTAAATTACTACCATCCAAACTAAACTCCATATGGATTACAGATGTCAATAAAAAAAAAGAGGAAAGCATTACAGTACTGTTGGGAAATATAGGTTTTTTTTTTTATTTTTAAAGGTAGAATAAGGCTTTTTAAAGAATGGCAATACAGAATATAAGTGAAAATTTTGATAGACTCGACTAGAAGACATTTAAACTTTCTTATAAAACTTAAAGACAACCACAAACAAAGGAAAACATATTGGCATCAAGCATGTAAAAGCAGTGGTCAATTTCCTTGATATATAAAGATGAGCTGTGCAATAGAAAAATAGACAAAAAACATGAAAAATAAATTAAAAGAATAAATACAAAAGACCGATAAATATATGAAAATTGTTGAACTTCAATTTCACTGGAAATAACAAATACAAATTAAATAAGATGTCATTTTCATAAGTCAGACTGGCAAAGATTAAATACCAAATATTGGCACAGATATATTACTGGTAGGACTGTATACTTTTAGAGAACAATTTTGGAACATACCCCCCCCCAAAATTAAATACAAATAACCTTTAACCAGTAATTCCATTTCTTGAAATCTTTTTTATGAGAAAATAATTATTTAAGCATAAAGAAGAAGTTCAATATAGCATTATGAAAATAGGGAATATTGGAAAAATGTAAATGTCCAACATTAAGGGGATGGTCAAATTATCCCATATTTATGCAGTAGAATGCTGTGAGTCATTTTTTTTTTTTAACTCAGAAGGGTGTTCACAATATTCTGTTTTGTTAAAACAACAAAAATGAAGCTACCAAACAGCATATTTTCTTGAATCCCACCTTTTAATACCTAAGACTTTACAGCACATTTATCAAGTTTTTTTCCTATGGTAGTGAAACTTTTTTTATAAGTGAAATATTACATAGAGGCCCCATATATAGAAAACAGATAAAATTAAACCTAATCTACCTGAAGTAGGCATAGGAAACTTAGAACTCATCCTGCCACACCTCTCCCTTTCTCCTTTTCTCTACATTCTTAGCATTGTGGTCTATCTTAGAGAAACTCTGTAAAGAGTTCCCAGGCCTTTGTGGAAAAGTTAAGACTTAGTGATTTAACCACAAACACCATATCTTCTATTTTATGGATTAAGAAACTGAGACTCAGAGAATGGGGGTGGGTGGAAACTTGCTTAAGGCTATAGCATGAGTCTGGCGCCTGGGTGGCTCAGTTGGTTGAATGGCTGCCTTTGGCTCATGTCATGAGCCCAGAGTCCCAAAATCGAGTCCCACATCAGGCTCCCAGCCCCACGGAGAGTCTGCTTCTCCCTCTGACCTTCTCCCCTCTCATGCTCTCTCTCACTGTCTCTCTCTCAAATAAATAAATAAAATCTTTAAGGGAAAAAAAAGGCTATAGAATGAGTCAAAATGTTAAAATAGGGACAAAAATCCAGGCCTTCTTATTCATAGTCCAGTAGTTTAGTGCTATTCTCATGTGCGATAATACATGTGAAAATAACATAAAAAGCATAAAGCATTATACAAATCATATCCGTTATTATTTAAATAATAAACTCCTTGACTATCAGAAGGGGCTAGGACATCTGCAGGGATCTTCTAGTCCAACATTCTCATTTTACGGATGGGGAAACTGAGATCCAGAAAGGTGAATGGGCAAAACCAAGATTAAATAATTGGTCAATAACAGTGATAGGATTAAAACTCAAGTCTCTTGCCCACTATATGCTCTGCATATTTGCTTTATTATTTCAAAATAATATTCATATTCATTATATTACTGAGACTTTCTTCAAAGGAAGGAAGGTACAGACCATTACCCTCAATTTATATATGAGGAAACCCGAAGTGCAGAGTGCTTACTGACACCAAAGCATATAGCTCAGTTTCCATCCAGGGAGCATGTGCTTTCTATTTAACCACCATAACTGAGCAAATATCTTATTTGCCTCAATCCTGATTTATGTGACCTGAATGTTCTACAACTACCCATACTGCCTATTCAAAGTGTGAAGGAGGAGTAACACTTGACTTCCTGGCGAAGAACAATAAAAAGAAGTGGAGAATCCCACTGTGCTTTCATTGGGTACTATTCAATTTGCCTTCAAAGATGTTACTTCATTTAATTCTTGTCAAAACTCTTCCAGGTAGCTACTGTTTCTATTTTAGAATTGAGGAAAATAAGTCTCAGAGATGCTGAATGACTTACCTATAGTCACCAGCTAGTGAGTGGCAGAAGCAGGATCAGAAACCAGGTCTGTATGACCTGTGATGCTGATGTTTGCCCTTGTCAGTGTGTTATTTCTTCTCAACTGGGCCCTGACACAATCCTTCAAAGACAGGAGGCAGTGCAGAACAGTAAAAGAGTACAGACCAGGAAAGAGGAAGACCTGAAGACTAGCCCTTCTGTTTCACTGAAACCCTAAGTGACCTGGCCTGGTGTGTTATCTCTACTTCTCTCTTGGCCTTGGTTCCCTTAATTTAGAAGGCAATGTGGTAGACATTAAGAAAATAGTAGCAACTTAAGGAAGGTAGATTCAGAAGTCTTTTATTCACATTGGAATTTCTGATGGGGGTCTCAAAATTCTCCTGGATGTGATTCAAGGAGAACTCTAAGGGCCTCCCCTTGGGGAAACACACACACACACACACACACACACACACAAACACAAAAAAACGACTACTCTACAGAAAAAAAGGAGTAAGTGCCTCCCCCCAAGTGACCTATATAGACTGGGACAAGCCTAAGGCCTGTTTAGGGCCATGCATCCTATGGATGTAACTTTTTCTGGAGCCAAGACAGCCTAGAACCTCTCTGGCTTAATTGTCCAAGGAATTCTCTTCTTTGAAATGCAGTTCCAAGCATTGTTGATTCATGGTAAATTTTTCCCAAGATATTGCTTTGGGCTGTGGAACAGGCTAGACAACACCAGGCACAGAGTCTATACCCTGGCAAAAGGAAAAGGAATAATCTGGAGACCAGTGAGGTTCAGGCCACTCAGATAAGTACTTTGGGGAGCACCAAACAGATGATGTTCTTCAGATGAGATTTGTAAAGACCATTTGGGAGAAGTACAGGCTCCAAACTCACCAAGGAAAACACCATGAGGAATGGCCAGCTGACTTCTGCCAAGGTCATTTGATATTTGGTCAGACCCAAGTTTTATGTTCTCAAGCTGTCTTCCTTTGAGCTCTGTCCAGTGTTGTGCTGGAGTTGGCTTGTAATGACTCATAAAAACTGATTTTGAGCATTACTTCCCAATTTCACATTCAGTGCTGTAATATTGGTAGCTTAAGTCATTCTTGACAGGAGTATCTACAGCATGAAAATTAGCAGACACTACAAAATCAAGGGCTCCCCACTGACCCTTACCCCTTCCAGGAAGAAATTCAGTTTACTGGCACACAGCTCGTTCTTCCCTAATTGTAGTTTTTCCTTTCTCCTAATTGAGTCTGGCCCCATTGTTCTTTTCTCCCTATGCTTTCACCCAAGCACACCTCTGGGGTTTGATAATATAACGACCACAGCTTGTAGAGATTCATGTGCATTTCAGAGAAATTTTAGCATTTTCACATGCATTACCCAATAGCTGTATTCCTCAGCAGTTGTGTATAAATAACATTTCTTTAAACTGAATTCACTTTTAAATGTAAAGATTGAACATTTAAAGAAACTCTGTAATGAACACTTTTTAAGGTCAACATAATAACTCTTTTGTAAAATGTACCATTTTACAATGTACCATGTAAAATGTAACCATTTCTTTTATAAATTTTATCAGATCTAAGTTCTGTATAATAATGATCTTACAACATTTGTGGAGGAAAATTTGGCAAAAGCCTTCAAAATTAAAATGGACACATGCTTTGACCCACCACATGTTTGCACATGCATGACATGACATTTATACAGGAACATTCACTGAAACATTGTTTATAAGAGCAGAAGACTAGAAACAACATAATTGCCCATCAATATAGGCACACAGTACAGCCATTAAAAATGAAGCTATTGGAATGCTTGGGTAGCTCAGTCAGTTAAGCACCTGCTTTCAGCTCAGGTCATGATCCCAGGGTCCTGGGATTGAGTCCTGCATTGGGTTCCTTGCTCAGCAAGGAGCCTGCTTCTACCTCTGCCTGCCACTCTCCCTACTTATGCTCTCTCTCTCTCTCTCTGACAAATAAATAAATAAATAATTCTAAAAAATGAAGCTATTACATATATATACTGATGTGAAACAATCTCCAAGATACACTATAAAGTGAAAAAAATTAGATACAAAACAATACAGAACACTAGTTCTGTGAGGAATACTGGTGTATTGATTGATGCATTGATATACTTAACATATATATTTGTATGTTTATTATACACATGCTATGTCTACATGGATACACAAGAAACTAATAAATAGTGGTTATCCTCCAGAAAGAGAACTACATGCCTGAGGGATGACAGCTCAGAATTATTTAACTCTTTAACTTTTTGTGATTTTAAAATTTTGTATCATATCCATGTATTGTGCATTCCAAATATACATTTAAAATCAGCACAGCTCTGTTATGAATTTCCCTATGACCTTCAGACAAATCTTTTCTCCTATTTGGGTTTCAGTATCCCTATCTACACAAGGGAATTATATTTCATAATATCTCAGACAGAAAACAAGAAAAGGTTCCCAGCACATTATACTTCCCAGTTTTAGAATAACCATTCACAACAGGTGCATTGCCTGTTCAACACACTGTGTAATTAGGGGAGCTGTGCTTCTAATAGGGTCAGAGAAAATACATTTGCTATCAACAACAACAACAACAAAATTGGCTAGTTAACAAATGCCCACTGAAAATTCGATTGTTCAGCCTGTGCTTAAATCTGTAGAGGAGAAAGAGAAATCCTAAGTTCTGCCTTTTAGAAACTTGAAATAAACACATAAATTCACATGAAGCAGCGATAATACAAAAGAATATAAAGGGATTTTGGAATGGGGCAAGAAGCTATAGGTCATGGCTTGAATTCAATGACTTGCTGTGAGGTGTTGGGCAAATCATTGCTTTCCTTTAAGTTTCAATTTCTTTGTATATAAAATGATGAGGAAGCATGATCAGAAATTAATAATCTCTCAATAAATTAATTCATCCCAGAGATTCAGAGACTATTAGGCATAGATTGCGAAAGCCACTTGTTCTTAGCCACTTGTTAAGTGGCACAGAAGTATGGTCCTGTGACAGGATCATAGACTTAGAGGAGTTAGAAGGACTGCATTGTGAATCCCAACAATATCGTTTAGTAGTTACAGCAAATAGCATAATCTTGGGTAAATAGCATATCATCCATTTATCTGCTTCCTCCCTTATAAAATTGAGATCATATCATCCATTTTTTGCAGGGCCATGAGAATTCAAAATAATATATGTGAAGTATCTGGCAAGTTTCAGGTACTTGGTACACAGGAGCTAATTGAATGATGGGCATTCTCATGGGATCATGTGGAACACAAGAGTAAATGATTAAGGCTGAAGTGACTGCTGAAATCTTTATTGTGAAGCACACAAGGACTGTACTTAATGTTATTTATCAAGTGTTCCATAATAAAGAGCTTTTCAAATTAATTATTTAAATATCCTTCCTATATAGTTTTTTTAGAAGGGGGGTCACCTAAGATCAAATTTTAAAACTGAAATATAATAAACTACAACACAGACACACATCTGCACTGTGTTCTCCTTCTGGGTGCTGCTCTGATTTGATGTCCTGAAAATTCAAAAGCTACATATTAAGATGATTATAGTTTAGACCTTACCAAAACGCTTACATGTTTCTTAACAAGATTAAAGATGAGAGAGATAGAAAAAGAGAGAAGAAAAAGAGAAGGAGGAGAGGAGAGGGGGGAGGAAGGGGCAGGGTTGAGGAGGAAGGACTGGGGTGGTGAGGAGGAGAAAAGATGAAAGGAAAAGAAAACAAAAGGGAAAACAAAAGGAAAAGGTATATGAAAGAAAAAACCCAAGCCTGGGCCCCATGAAGGACTAACTGAACTGTGCAACAGCCTCAAGAAAATCTGGAGAAGCTTTTAGTGCCTCCCCTAAATATGCTGCTTCACTGAGGTCAAGGTTGCCTGTGGTGTCACTGCCATTCCTACTGAGGGCTGAGGCACTACTAATTAGAAGACTGAAGATGTGAACCTGCATCCCAATTATTGCATAGCCACCTTCTCCAAGTCTCTCCCAAGGACTGTTCTGAGTCTCTTCCCCTTAGGAGAGTCACACTGTGATGGACTCATAGCACTAAGAAGCCAAAATTTCTTTCTGACTCTAGGGAAGCCCCACAAATGTGCTGAAGGTTTGAGGTGGGACACTCATAGAGGAATTAGTGGAAACTATAACAAAAAGAGCCAGTGTAGTACTACAGTAGGGAGAGAATGGGGCATTATAGTTCCACAAACTGCTTTCAAGTCCTTGCTCTTCCTTCTTACTAGCTGGAACTTGGAGTAAGTCACTTGACTTCTTTGGACCTCAATTTAGCTTACTGTAAAATGGAAATGTAGAACACTTCAGGCAGTGGAAAGGATACATTTGAAAAGGCATAGAGGTTGGAAAGAGCCAAGTTTGATTAATTTAACATGATGTAAAACTGATGATTTGTTGGTCATTAAAAAGTCTAAAATATCACAAACACACTGATTCCATCCATTTTTCTCTCCCTTTGTACCAAAACCAAAGATTTTTCTCTTACAATTGCCTTGATATAGATGGCCAAACAGGTTTTACTGTTCCTTCCCTCAGCCTCTGCTTTGGTTTGCGTTTTGGTGATTATTATCTGAAAGACCAGTTACTGTAACCAAGCAATAGACACGGCTAGGAAAATGACGTCTGGAGGCCAGTGGGGTGGTAAAATGAACTGTTGGCATGCTGACTGCTTAGTTAAAACACTCTTAGGCTTCACCTTCCAACCATCAGAGAATGAGACAGGGAAACTGCATCCATTGAGAAAGGTCCATCCTTACCGTCCATTTGCCATAAAGATAATATATTTTCCTTTTATACATTTGAATTCTTCAAAAGAATCCTCACCAAAATTGTTTAAATCAACTGAATTGTGAACAAAAATAATGGTTACTGACCAAATGAGAAGTCTATCATTAATCTTAAAATTCCTCTATAATGTAGAACCCAAAAATGAGTAAATTACTCCTTTCCATTTGTGATTAGGAAGGTCAGAAGAACTCAAAAGTACATGTTGCTAGGCTTTCCTTAATGAAAAACAAAACAAAACAAAACAAAAACCACCCAGGCCAACTGGAGGAACATCAGCTGACAAACAGGTCTAACTTCATCTGTTCTTTTTTCACTGTCCCAAAGGTCCCTAGGTATTTGAGTGTCTATGCACTTTGGAGTACGTTTTTAGCACTAAGGGCACAAGAAATTTTCCTAAAAACACAACAGTTATCCTTGGCTCTAAAAATCTATAAAACATCAATAATTATTAGTAATTTAGTACAAGGATACTTGCAAAATTCCTGTTTTGAAAGAGACCTATTCTGGAACATCAGGAATGTAAAATTATCTGCAACTAATGTTAGGCAACACTGGTGTTACTCAGGCTTAGCCATTTTCATATTGAGCGTACCCCTTCTTTGTTCCCTAAACACTCACCAATAGGAAACAGTTCATCTATATCCAGCATCTTCCCAAATCATAAACATTTATATAACCTCCACCTTGCATTTGTAGGTAGCTTTATAACTTACAGACAGTGTTCCAAACCACTGTATTCTCTGAACCTCACAACAATACATGAGCTACTCAGGGCAATTATTATAATTTTACAAATGATAAAACTGAGGTTTAGAATGGTTAACAGAATTGTCCAAGCTCGTGCAGTGAAGAGGTGAAATGATTGCCACAATCAGGTACTTTGACTCTTACTCCCATTCTTTTCTCCATAGTATTCCAAATAGCAACAAAACAAGTTAATTATAGTAACTCTGCTATGTTTTAGAAGGCATGCAGACTATTTTACCTATTCCAATAAGATATATAAAAAAATATTAAAACCTAGACTTTTTGGAGATCAGTTTTCTGGAAAAGTTCATTTAGGTGGAACATTTCATTTACCTGACAATACTGGATAAACAAAGGGTTGAAAATGGAGCATAATATTCATTATGTAATCTAATCAAAAACTATTAACACCTATTAAGTGCCAAAATCTATACTAGGCACTGGTTTATATTCCATAAAACAGAAAAAATATTAAGAAAAATCTGGTCAAAATTAAAAGATTAATTATTTTAATACATATTTTTTGAATATCTACTCTATGCCACACAGTGTTCTGGATGCTTAGAATATGTAAGTGAACAAATACTAAAAAATAATTACCTTGACTAATATTCATATTAATGTATGTGAGGAGGTGTGGGAGGGAAGGAAACTGACAATCAACAATAGACTCAATTATTAAAAATTAAGTAGTATGTTAGAAAGCAACAAGTGCTATGGACAAAAAGCATGGTAAAGGGGACAGAGAGTCCTAGGGCAGACTTATTTTAAATTGAGTGGTGGAAGCAGGCTTCATTAAAGTGAGATTTAGGAAAAAATCCTGAAGTGAGGGAGTAAGCCACACATATCTTGGGGAAGAGCATTCAAGACAGAGAATAATTGATATAAAGGCCCTGATGTGGGACAATGCCGATCATTTTTGGGGAATGGCAAAGAAGCCAGTGCAGCTATAGCATGAGGAAAAGTGGCAGTATGTGAGGTCTGAGAGGTAACATCAGTACAGATCATTTGTGATCTTAAAGGACAATAATTTTTAGGTCAGAACTTTTATTCTGAATGAGATGGAGAGATACTGGAAGACTTTGAGTAGAGGGAGAAACACGGCCTGGCCTACATTTCTATATCAATCACATGTGAAAAATAATACTTTTATTCTTGCTTGTCAAACAAACAAACAAAAAACAGCATTGTGGTGAGTGACCTTAGGAATAGCTGGAAGATCCTGAAAATTCAATTAACTTTCAGGGTCATTTTTCCTGGACACTTGAGATGTGCAATTTTTTAAAGGTTGGGAAGTTCTCAATCAAAACAACTCTTAGACTGGAGTAATATGAGAAGATGATGGAGGGAGGAATTCCTAAAATTCTCTACTCCATAAAGGAAATAGAAAAATGGCAAAATAGGGGGGGGGGTCAGAATAAATATTTTAAGAACTCTAGAAATTAACCAAACTCTTGTGACTAGGGAGCATTTATTCAAAACTTTGCAGTGTTTAAATTTACTCTATTCCCTGTCACTCCTTCCTCAGTACCATAGTAACCATAAAAAAAAAAAAAACAGCCTGCAGCATGATGGTGAAAACCAGCGTGTTACCCGCTGGAGGAGATAAAATGGTGTTGGGACTCCTTCAAAGACTCTTTCTTAGAGAACTGCCATTATTTTACCTGTCTGGGGACTCCCTGAAACACTGCTCTCAAGACTGTGTTTATTTAACCTGACTTATAGCCTGCTCAGTATGAACAGCTTTTTCCCTGGGGGAGTTTCCAGAAAATAATCAGAGGCAAATGCTGGATATTAGCCTGGCTAAGGTGATGGATAGCAAGTATGGCAACAAATGAGCTAACTGAAAAGCTTGAAAAAAGTGGGGATGGCACTCCTGGCTAGCTCAGTTGTTGGAGCAGGCAACTCTTGATCTCCAAGTTGTGGGTTCAAGCCCCATGCTGGGGGCAGAGATTACTTAAAAATAAAATCTTAAGTGTCTCCTAAGTTTCTCAGTCAGTTAAGCATTCAACTCTTGATCTCAGCTCAAGTCTTGATCTCAGGATTGTGAGTTCAAGCCCCATGTTAAGCTCCACGTTCCACTAAACAAACAAACAAAATCTTTTTTAAAAAATGGGGAAATGAAATGTTTACAGGAGGCCTTGAAATGATTCAGTATATTCCCAGGCATCCAGAACTTAGTTCTAAAAAGTCACTAAACAAGCAAACAACAAAAACAACAACAAACACCACTACCAACCAACCATACAAACCATTTAACTTAATAATTCTACCTTATAAGTTAAGGCACATGCTGTGATGAGCACTAGGTGTTATATGCAACTAATGAATCATTGAGCACTACAACAAAAACTAATGATGTACTATATGGTGACTAACAGAACATAATAAAAAAGTTATTTATACTAAATGTAATTGGAGTAAACACTGCCATTAAAAAAAGATTTGACAAATGGATTGAAAAAAACAAGATGTAACTATGCTGTTTACAGGAGAAACTTTAAATTCAGAGACAGAAAGAGGTGGGCCTGGGTAGCTCAGTTGGTTGAGTGTCCAACCCTTGATTTTGGCTCAGGTCTTGATCTTGGGGTCATGGGACCAAACCCCACATAGGGCTCCATGCTCAGGATGGAATCAGCTTGTCTCTCTCCCTCTGCTCCTCTCTCCACTTGCATGCTCTCTCTCTCTCAAATGAATAAATAAAATCTTAAAAAAAATAAATTCAGAGACAAAAATAGATTGAAAGCAAAGGGAATGGAAAATATATTCCATGCAAACAGTAACCAAAGGAGAGTTGGATATGCTCTACTAATATCAGATGAAATAAACATTAAGATAAAACATGTGACTAGAGACAAAGATGGACACGTTTTAATGGTAACTTGTTGAATCCACTAAAAAAAATACAGTTGGAAATACATGCATCTAATAACAGAGCCCCCCTCCCAAAATATAAGGTAAAAACTGGCAGAATTGAACGGAAAAATTGATGATTCAACAATGAAACTGAAGACTTAAATACCACACTTTCAATAAAGTATAGAACAAGTAAGAAGAAGGTAAGAAAAGAAAAGTCATGAATATCATAAACAAATTAGAACTAACAGGCATCTACATGACACTCCACCCTGAAACACTGCAATACATATTCTTCTCAAGTGCACATGAAACATTCTCCAGGGAAGAACAAATTCAAGGCCATAAATTGAGTATCAAAAAATTTAAATTCATTGAAATCATACCAAGAATGTTCTCTGATCAAAATAAAATAAAACTATAACAGGTAACAAAAGAGAGCTTCAGAAATTCACAAATGTATGAAAATTAAACAATGCAGTGTAATGAGTCAAAGAAGAAAACAAGGGACATAAGAAAATATCAAATGAATTGAAAAGACAACATGGCATAACTTATGAAATTCAATGAAGCAATGCTTAGATTAAATTTATAGCTATAAATGCCTACACTAAAAAGATGTAGTTCTTGCAGGCACCTGGGTGGCTCAGTGGGTTAAAAAGAAGTAGTTCTCTCTACTATCATCACAAGAGAGAAAACTAGAAAAGGGAGAACTAACTAAAAGAAAGCAGGAGGAAAGTGATAAAGATTAGAAAAGAAGGGGTGCCTGGGTGGCTCAGTCAGTTAAGCACCTGCCTTTAGCTCAGGACATGATCCCAGGGTCCTGAGATCCAGCCCTGCATTGGGCTCCCTGCTCAGTAGGGAGTCTGCTTCTCCTTCCGTCCTTTCCCCCACTCATGTTCTCTCTCTCTTTCTCTGTCAAATAAATAAATAAAATATTTTTTAAAAAGTTTAGAACAGGAATAAATGAAGTAGGGGTGCCTGGCTGGTTCAGTTGGAGAGGCATGTGACCCTTGAACTTGGGGTCATGAATTTGAGTCCCACATTGGGTATAGAGATTAGTAAAAAAATAAATAAAATTAAAAAAAAAAGAAATGAAGTAGAGAATTTAAAACAAAAAAGAAAATGAATAAAACCAAATCTTAGTCCTTTGGAAAGATCAACAAATGGATAAACCCTTTAATAAACTAACCAATATAAAAAAGAAACAGAGCTCAAATTATGAAAATCAGGAATGAAAGACAATACTACTGAAATAAGGAATTTATTGAATCATCCTAACTGAAATAAATCTTACTGAAATAAAGATTATTGGTGAATATAATATACAATTATATGTCAACACTGATAAAATGAAAAAATTACTGGAAAGATACAAACCACCAAAACTGACTTAGAAGTAAAAAGAAAATTTGAATAGATATATAACAACATATTTAATTAGTAATAATAATAACTAATAATAATATATTATTTCCCACAAAGAAAAGCCCTAGTATGCATGGCTTTATCAGGGAATTTTACCAAATGTTTAAAGAACTAGTACTTACTATTTACAAAACACCTCCAAAAAAGAAAAAGATAAGGGAATGTTTTCCAATTCATTTTATGAAACTATTATTACCCTGATAAGAACACAAGAATAAGACAGTGCAAAAAGAAAACTAAAAACCACTCTCTCTTATGACTATAAAGGAAAAATCTGAGCTTTTTAAATACTTGCAAACCAAATCCAGCAATATATAAAAAGAATTATACCCTATAATCAAGTGAGATTTATCCCAGGAATAGAAGGTTGATTCAGAAAACAAAAATCCATGAAATATCAGTTTAATGAATAAAATATAAAAGCCACATAGTGATCTGAACAGACACAGGAAAAGCATTTGATAAAATCTAACTAGTTTTCATGATAAAAATACCAGGATTACATAGAAACTTCCTCAACCAAGCTCTGGATAGCGAACCCAATAATAGGTATCCATGAAAAACCCACAACTGGTGGTGAAAGACTGAAAGCTTCCTTGGTTCCTCCCTAAGATAAGAAACAACGTCTTCTCTCAGGACTGCTATTCAGCATGGTAGTAGATGTTTTAGCTGGGGCAATTAGACTAAAGAAAGAAAAAAAGAAAGAAAGAAAGAAAGAAAGGCATACAAAATGAAAGGAAGATGTTAAAATATTTCTTTTCAGATGATATTATCTTGCATGAAGAAAATTCTAAAAACTACACAAAAAAACTACACAAAATAACAGAGCTAATAAATGAATTCAGCAAAGATGCAGTATAATAGATCACTATATAAATATTAATTGCATTTCTACAGTGTAGCAATGAATAATCCAAAATATAATTAAGAAAAAAAAAACCCATCTATAAAAAAGCATCAAAAAGAAAAAAAATATTTAGGGAGGAAGCAAGATGGTGGAGGAGTAAGAGACTGAAATGTCATCAGGTCCCAGGAGTTCAGCTGTATAGTTATCAAACCATTCTGAACACCTATGAACTCAACAGGAGATAGAAGAAAAGAGCGGCAATTCTAGGAACAGAAAATCAACCACTTTCTGAAAGGTAGGAAGTGTGGAGAAGTGAATCCAAAGTGATGGGAAGGTAGACTGCTGGGGGAGGAGCTGGGTTCTGAAACTTTTAGAAGTCTGCTCCACTGAGGGACATTGCTCCAGAGGCTAAGTAGGGGGTGGAGCCCTTGTGGGGACAGTGTGGCCTCAGGACCCATGAGGTCACAGAAAGACTGGGGGTGCCTGAATGTAGCAGAGCTTCCAGGCATCAGAGTGGGGGAAGCCAGCTGCAGAGACAGAGACAAAGAGGGAGCTCTCAGCTTGGGCTTACCTTAAACCATGATATGGGGCACAGTCAGGCCACTGCTTTTTAAGCAGGGACTCCACAAGTGGCAGATTCAGAGAGACCACCCTCCTTCCTCCTTCAGGAAGAGTAGTGTGGGAGTACACTGCAGGAATCTGCTGGGTTTGGAGACTCCAAAGGGGGCTGTGCACCAGAAATAGAAATGCTTGGTCACAGGCCAGGTGAGCTCAGAGTACAGCCAGAGACCAGGGAGATGGAAGAGATTTACTGCTTTTCTCTGAGGGCGCACTGAGGAGTGGGGCCCCGAGCTCTCTGCTCCTACTGGCCAGAGATTTGGAGGCCACCATCCTCATTCCTGTCCTCCAAAGCTCTACAGAAAGCATTAGGGGAACAAAAGCTCTGGATAGCAAACCCAAGCAGATTACTTAGCCTGGCCCCTGGCAAGGGCAGTGCAATTCCACCTCAGGCAAACACATTTGAGAATCATTGCAACAAACCCTTCCCCCAGAGGATGAGCAAGAACATCCACCCATGAAAACACAACTGTTCAAAGTCTTTGGGATGCAGCAAAGGCAGGCCTAGGAGGAAAGTATATAGCAATACAAGCCTTTCTCAGGAAACAAGAAAGGTCTCAAGTACACAACCTAATAGGACACCTAAAGCAGCTGGATAAAGAACAGCAAATAATGCCTAAACCCAGCAGAGGAAGAGAAATAATAGAGGGCAGATATCAATGAAATAGAAACCAAAAGAACAGTAGAACAGATCAATGACCCTAGGAGCTGGTACTTTCAAAGAATTAGTAAGATTGATAAACTCCTAGCCAGACTTATTAAAAAGCAAAGAGAAAGGACCCAAATTAATAAAATCATGAAAGAAAGATGAGAGATTACTACCAACATGAAAGAAATATAAACAATTATAAGAACATATTATGAGCAACTATATGCCAGTGAACTAGACAATCTGGAAGAAATGGATACATTTCTAAGAGATGTATAAGCTACCAAAACTGAAACAGGAAGAAACAGAAAACCTGAACAGACCCATAAACTGCAAGGAAATGGAAACACTAATCAAAAATCTTCCAACAGGGGCGCCTGGGTGGCTCAGAGGGTTAAGCCTCTGCCTTCGGCTCAGGTCATGATCTCAGGGTCCTGGGATCGAGTCCCACATCGGGCTCTCTGCTCAGCGGGGAGCCTGCTTCCTCTTCTCTCTCTCTCTCTGCCTGCCTGCCTCTCTACCTGCTTGTGATCTCTGTCTGTCAAATAAATAAATAAAATCTTTAAAAAAAAATCTTCCAACAAAAAAGAGCCCAGGGCCAGATGGCTTCCCAGGGGAATTCTATCAAACATTTAAAGATGAATTAATACCTATTCTCCTGTTCCAAAAAATAGAAGTGGAAGGAAAACTTCTAAACACATTTCATGAGGCCAGCATTACCTTGATCCCAAAACCAGGCAAAGACCCCATCAAAAAAGAGAATTACACACCAATATCCTTGATGAACAGGGATGCAAAAATTTCTCATCAAAATACTAGTCAATAGGATCCAACAGTACATTAAAAGGATTATTCACCACAGCCAAGTGGGATTTATTCTTGGGCTGCAAGGTTGGTTCAACATCTGCAAATCAATCAATGTGACACAATACATTAATATAAGAAAGAACAAGAGCTCTATGATACTCTCAATAGATGCTGAAAAAGCTTTTGGCAAATTGCAGTGTCCTTTCTTGATCAAAACTCTTCACAGTGTAGGGATAGAGGGTACATATCTCAATATTGTCAAAGCCATCTATGAAAAACCCACAGCGAATATCATTCTCAATGGGAAAAAACTGAGAGGTTTTCCCCTAAGGTCAGGAATATGGCAGGGCTGTCCACTCTCACCACTGCTATTCAACATAGTACTAGAAGTCCTAGCCTCAGCAATCAGACAACAAAAAGAAATAAAAGGCATCCGAATTGGCAAAGAAGTCAAACTCTCACTCTTTGCAGACGATATAATAGTTTATGTGGAAAAACATTCCATGCTCATGGATTAGAAAACAAGTATTGTGAAAATGTTTATGCTACCTAAAGCAATCTACACATTTAATGCAATCCCTATCAAAATACCATCAATTTTTTTTCAAAGAAATGGAACAAATAATCCTAAAATTTATATGGAACAAGAAGAGACCCTGAATAGCCAGAAGAATGTTGAAAAAAGAAACCAAAGTTGGTGGCATCACAATGCCAGTCTTCAAACCCTATTACAAAGGTGTCATCATCAAGACAGTATGGTACTGGCACAAAAACAGACAGATCAATGGACAGAATAGAGAGCCCATAAATAGACCCTCAACACTATGGTCAACTAATCTTCAACAAAGCAGGAAATAGTGCCCAATGGAAAAAAGACCGTCTCTTCAACAAATAGTGTTGGGAAAATTGGAGAGCCACATGCAGAAGAATGAAACTGGACCATTTCCATACTCCACACACTAAAATAGACTCAAAATGGATGAAAAGACCTCAGTGTGAGAAAGGAATCTATCAAAATTCTTGAGGAGATCACAGGAAGCAACCTCTTTGATCTCAGCCACAGCAACTTCTTCCTAGACACATCTCCAAAGGCAAGGGAAGCAAGGGCAAAAATGAACTACTGGTTATTCATCAAGATCAAAGCTTTTGCACAGCAAAGGAAATGGTCAACAAAACCAAAAGACAAGTGACAGAATGGGAGAAGATATTCACAACTGACATATCAGATAAAGGGCTAGTATCCAAGATCTATAAAGAACTTATCAGTCTCAACACCCAAAAAATAAATAATCCAATCGAGAAATGGGCAGAAGACATGAACAGACATTTCTGTAAAAAAGACATCCAGATGGCCAACAGACCGATGAAAATATGCTCCACATCATTTGGCATCAGGGAAATACAAATCAAAACCACAATGAGATACCACCTCACACCAGTCAGAATGGCTAAAATTAACAAGTCAGGAAATGACAGATGCTAGCGAGGATGCAGAGAAAGGGGAACCCTCCTACACTGTTGGTGGGAATGCAAACTGGTGCAGTCACTCTGAAAAACAGTATGGAGGTTCCTCAAAGAGTTAAAAATAAAGCTCCTCTCTGACCTGGCAATCAGACTACTGGATATTTATCCTAAAGATACAAATGTAGCAGTTCGAAAGGGGATGTGCACCTGAATGTTTATAGCAGCAATGTCCACAATAGCCAAACTTTGGGAAGAACCTCAATGTCTATCAACAGATGAATGGATAAAGAAGAAGTGGTATATATACACAATGGACTACTATGCAGCCATCAAAAGAAACAAAAGCTTGCATTTTGCAATGGCATGCATGGAACTAGAGCGTATTATGCTGAGCGAAATAAGTGAATTAGAGAAATAATTATCATATGATGTCTGATATGAGGAATTTGAGAGACAGGGTAAGGGTTGTGGGGTGTAGGGAAGGAAAAAATGAAACAAGATGGGATCAGGAGGGAGACAAACCATGAGACTCTTAATCTCGCTAAATAAACACACGGTTGCTGGGGGTTGGAGGCTTAAGTGGGTAGGAGAAGAATAAATGAAAGAAGATGGGATTGGGAGGGAGACAAACCATAAGTGACTCTTAATCTCACAAAACAAACTGAGGGTTGCTGGGGGGAGGGGGTTTGGGAGAAGGGGGTGGGATTATGGACATTGGGGAGGGTATGTGCTTTGGTGAGTGCTGTGAAGTGTGTAAACCTGGTGATTCACAGACCTGTACCCCTGGGGATAAAAATATATGTTTATAAAAAATAAAAAATTATTTAAAAAAATAAATAAAATAAACATATAATATATTTTTATTCCCAGGGGTACAGGTCTGTGAATCGCCAGGTTTACACACTTTATAGCACTCACCAAATCACATACCCTCCCCAATGTCCATAATCCCACCCCCTTCTCCCAAACCCCCTCCCCCCAGCAACCCTCAGTTTGTTTTGTGAGATTAAGAGTCACTTATGGTTTGTCTCCCTCCCAATCCCATCTTCTTTCATTTATTCTTCTCCTACCCCCTTAACCCTCCATGTTGTACCTCCACTTCCTCATATCAGGGAGATCATATGATAGTTGTCTTTCTCTGCTTGACTTATTTCGCTAAGCATGATACGCTCTAGTTCCATCCATGTTGTTGCAAATGGCAAGATTTCATTTCTTTTGATGGCTGCATAGTATTCCATTGTGTATATATACCACTTCTTCTTTAACCATTCATCTGTTGATGGACATCTAGGTTCTTTCCATAGTTTGGCTATTGTGGACATTGCTGCTATAAACATTCGGGTGCATGTGCCCCTTTGGATCACTATGTTTGTATCTTTAGGGTAAATACCCAGTAGTGCAATTGCTGGGTCATAGGGCAGTTCTATTTTCAACATTTTGAGGAACCTCCATGCTGTTTTCCAGAGAGGTTGCACCAGCTTGCATTCCCACCAACAGTATAGGAGGGTTCCCCTTTCTCCGCATCCTGCCAGCATCTCATTTCCTGACTTGTTAATTTTAGCCATTCTGACTGGTGTGAAGTGATATCTCATTGTGGTTTTGATTTGTATTTCCCTGATGCTGAGTGATATGGAGCACTTTTTCATGTGTCTGTTGGCCATCTGGATGTCTTCAGGAGTCAATCCCATTTATATGTTAATTTTTAAAAAGGATAATATATTTAGGGGTAAGTTTCACAAACAACTGTAAAACAGACATTGTTAATAAAGTTAATAAAACTTAACTGAAATAAATTAATGAACAATTAAATGGAAAGCCATCTTGTATTGATGAACTTAATGACCTAATATTGTTAGGTGTTACCCACATTGACCTACAGATTCAATATAATATGTATCAAAAAACCCTCTAGCACTTTTCCTGAAATTGACAAAGTGATCCCAAAAAGTATATGGAAGTGCAAGACTCCTAGAATAGCCAAAACTATCTTGAAAATGAAAGACATCTAGAAGACTCACACTTCTCAATTTCAGACCTTACTACAAAGCTATAGGAATCAAAGTACTATGATAGTTGCCTAAGGAGAGACATATAGTTAAGTGGACTATAACTAAGAGTCCAGATATAAATTCATACATTTATGATTAATAGTTTTTCAACAAGGATAATAAGACAACTCTATGGGAAAAGATATCTTTTCAACAAATTTTGCAAGGACAGCAAAATATCTACATGGGAAAGAATGAGGTGGACCCCCACCTCATACAAATCAATAATAAAAAAGGAATAATCCAATTAAAAGATGGACAAATAATATGAATAGTCATTTATCTGTAGAAGATATATAGACATCCAACAACCACTTGAAAAAGTGTACAACATCAAAAGCCATTAGCAAAATACTAATTAAAACCTCAATGAAATACCATTTCATACCAACTAGGATGGGAATAATTAACAATTAATAATAAAGTAACAGATTATACTGCTGGCAAGTATGTGGAGAAATGTGAGGCCTTGTACACTGCTGATCAGAATGTACAACATTACAGTATCTATTAAAAAACACTTTGATCAGTTAAACATGGAGTTACCATACAATCCAAAAATTATTACTTAGCCAGAAAATTGCATGAAGTACAGATACATACTAAAACATGGATTAATCTTGAAAACACCATGCTAAATGAAAGGATCCAGATAAAAAGGCCACATATTGTGTTGTTTCTTTTATATAAAATGTCCAGAATTTATAAATCCACAGAGAGAAAGTATTTTAGTGTTTACCTGAGTCTGAGAGAGTGGAAACCTAGAGTACGTGTTAACAAGTACGGAGTACATTTTCAAGATGATGAAGATTCTCTAGAATTAGATAATAGTGATGCTTGTGTGACTTCTTGAACATACTAAAAACCATGGAATGGCACACTTACAAAGGGTAAATGTTGTGGTATGTGAAATATATATATAAATTCTAGTGTGCCTTTTGTTGTCAATAATTCTTAGTTTCTGAGAGAGTAGTCTGAAAAGGAAATCAAGAGTGCCCTGTAAATTGTAGCACAAATGATTTAATTTAAAAGCATGCAAAAGTCTTTAAAGTACAAAGGTCAGTAATAAAGGCAGATCTACATACATAGAGTCCTAATAGCAATCCCTGACATTTGTAAGATATTTTAATATTAGTAAATCCCTTTCTATACATCATCTCACAACATACCTAAGAAGTAGAAAAGACAAATACCATTAACATCTCTGCAGAATTCCAGAAAGTTCAGTGACTTCTCCGGGGTCATACACTATCTTTCTTTTTTCTAGTGGTGGTTTTGCTCTGCTGTGATGCATGCATAAAGTAGATACTTTTAGAAAAGGAAATGAACTCTAACTTTTTCTAATTTCTAATCTCACCCATTTTATTCTGTCACCCATTTTCTTGCCTCCAGTGGCAGCAAGATTCTATTGTCTGCAGTGCCATGGGGTGAGGTTACAAAATATTCCTTTGAAACTGCAATCCCAGTATTTCAAAATGGAGCCTTGAGAGTAGGTAAATCCACACTCAAGTTCTTCTTCTCCAACCTCTCTTCACTTTTCAGTCATTTCCTTGTGTCATTACCATATGAAAATACCCAACAGTATATGAAATGTGATAGAGCATTATAAAATGAAGCAGCAGATATATTCCTCATTAGCTTATGAGGGAGACAAAGAAGAAACTTAATCTTTTTTTGTCATTCCAGACTGGAATGAAAGGAAGAATCTCCATATACATTAGCTGAATGCATAAATGATTTTTTAATATTTTGTTGGCCAAGAGAGTTCCCTATATTGTGCTTCTTAAGTAAGCAGTTCAGGTCCTGGAAGAGCATAAGGTTTTGATAGTTTCCTAAAGAAGAGTAATATTTACTGGAATGAAAAGAATCAACAAAGAGACCACCATAATTTTACAAACTTTAAGTCTCATTCCTTTTCTCTGTAATGACTGTTTGAAAACATGGTTCCCCTTCAGTCTCAGTGAGTTTGGTGAGGATACTCTGTGGAATACTGGCTTAGTGCCCTCTCAATGATGGATGGAGTGGGTCAGGGGAGGCCAGAGGAAAAAGTTCAGCTTACTACCACCTCATTGTCAGTCCACCATAGCCACTACTGACCCTGGCAGTTTGGGCATCAAGAGAAAAAACAAACAAACAAACAAACAAACAAAAAACAAAGAAAGAAAGAAAAGGACCTTGGAATCAGTTTCATAAGGTTCATGTGTTAGCCAGGCAAGAATCTCCAGCACAAAGCAAGCACATTAAAGGCAGAGAAATTGCTCCATTGCGGGAAAGAGACACAATTTTGAGGGCGATGGAGTTGAAAAAGCCCATATATTTATAACTTACAACAAATAAATCCATTCTAATAATATCACTTCTCTTCCTCAATTTGTATACAGCTCAGGACACTGCCCTGTTGCCAAATCCCAGATCATGTCTGCTGGGATTTAAAAACTTTAAGCAAAGAAACAGGGCTTGCTCTTGGAGAAAGTTTTGGTTTTGCTATAAACCCTCCAATTTATCTGCACAGGATTTCAGTAACTTGCAACTAAAGCTGAAAGCAGAGTCCTAATGGGAAGGCACTCTCATGTCCTTTCTTGGCCATTTTCTGGCTACTGCTCACTTGTTAGGAGGCAGTATCTCCATAAATAAAATTATATATCTGCCTATCCCTATATCATGCAAAAGTGGTTGGACATATTGCCAATCAATTGTTCAATTACATTTGTAATAGACCATGGGGGGGGCAGGTACTTTCACTTTGAGAGGCCCTGATTCAGAGGTAATCATTGTGATGTGACAGCACACTTGAAGAGAGATGCTTTATGTATTAATGACCTATGTCCATAAAAAACATTCAAGCCAAGAAAGGAAAGAAAAAGAAAACATGCAAGCCATGAAGTTATTTGCAAACAAAGCTGTCTCCCCTATAGGCAACTCTCTTTGCAAAAGGTTCCACGGTGGTCAGAGGCAAGTATTTATTTAACAATAACCATGACTCTCCTGAACAATGGTAAGGAGATCCCCTAGAAAATAGAAACTAATCAAAACCACAATGAGATATCACCTCACACCAGTCAGAATGGCTAAAATTAACAAGTCAGGAAATGACAGATGCTGGCGAGGATGCGGAGAAAGGCGAACCCTCCTACACTGTTGGTGGGAATGCAAGCTGGTGCAACCTCTCTGGAAAACAACATGGAGGTTCCTCAAAATGTTGAAAATAGAACTACCCTATGACCCAGCAATAGCACTACTGGGTATTTACCCTAAAGATACAAATGTAGTGATCCAAAGGGGCACGTGTACCTGAATGTTTATAGCAGCAATGTCCACAATAGCCAAACTTTGGAAAGAACCTAGATGTCCATCAACAGATGAATGGTTAAAGAAGAAGTGGTATATATACAAAATGGAATACTATGCAGCCATCAAAAGAAACGAAATCTTGCCATTTGCAACAACGTGGATGGAGCTAGAGTGTATCATGCTTAGTGAAGTAAGTCAAGCGGAGAAAGACAACTATCATATGATCTCCCTGATATGAGGAAGTGGTGATGCAACATGGGGGCTTAAGTGGGTAGGAGAAGAATCAATGAAACAAGATGGGATTGGGAGGGAGACAAACCATAAGTGACTCTTAATCTCACAAAACAAACTGAGGGTTGCTGGGGGGAGGGGGTTTGGGAGAAGGGGGGTGGGATTATGGACATTGGGGAGGGTATGTGCTTTGGTGAGTGCTGTGAAGTGTGTAAACCTGGCGATTCACAGACCTGTACCCCTGGGGATAAAAATATATGTGTATAAAAAATTAAAAATTTAAAAAAAAAGAAAACAGAAACTAATATATGACATTTTGCAATTTATATGGTAATTTTATAAGCATCAATTCTTTTGGCTTTTCAGCCAACTGTGTTACCTCCGTTTTATACATGAAGAATTTGAGTTTACAGAGACCAAATGAATTTCCTAAGGCCTACTCTACCACATTTTAGCTGCCTTAAAATCTCTGATGCTAATTACAGGAAACCTTATCTGCAGGACCCATTGCCTGTACATATTCCCTGATGTGAGTCCACAAACTCTGGATTATATTTCCTAGAACAGTGAGGGTCTCCTTGAAGCAATACATCAATCACAGGCTGCTTCAAAGAGGGCTCAGGTCACTCACTAGTGTTCCTAGCAATGTAGGTGTCAAATGCTCACAGCATCATATAAGGGCTTGTTATTAGAATGACCTTCTTCTTGTTGGATATATGTTAAAGTTTTTGGCATTTCCCTAGGACATCCTAGGAGCATAGTGGATGAGTTAACAAATAAGGAAGAGTGTTACCAAGTAACGACTGGGCCAAGGTGACATGGCCAAAGGAAAGCCACCTTATGGGAAGACATCTAATGTCCAAAGAATGTTCTTTACTATTTTATCTGGGGTTCTAAGGAATGGAACAGATTCTTACCTTTATTTTCTATACAGGGTATCCATTTAGTTCTCCCTCAGTATTTACTAATATGCATTTTGATAAATAAGAGCTCATCTTTTCTGTTTTGTGGGAACCCAAAGAATGTGATCTATACTTATACTCAGGGTGAAGAGGCCAAGAACAATGTGTGGTAGCATGAGGAACCAAAGTAAGAGAACCTGAGTCTCAGGGGTGACCAAAAAACTCCCTGTGGGATAGAGCTGGAAAATGCAGTTTGATTCTTAGTTCCATGTTCTACTGCAACTTGGGGACCCTGGTTTTTTTTTTCCCATGTGGAATTTTCAGTTCTGCAATAGATTTTGCAGTCTCCACCAAAAAGGAAAACTGAAGTATTTAAAAGTTACAGCTCCCATACCACATCAGTGAAGTCAACCAATAGGTGAATATGAATAACTCCCTCCAGTTCTTCAAAGACACCTATCATTTCTAAAGATTCTCCCATCACAGAAGGCAGTGGCAGCTGGCCTCTACTGCACATTAGTAGTTGCAATCCTGTGTGATGGCTGATGTGAACATACTTGTATGTTCTGAGTCTGCTCTACTGCCCTAATTTCTTCTGCCCTGCTGATTTTCTGATGTCCAAAATCCTCATGGTTTTCTAATGTCTACAGAAGCGAATCTGGAACCGGATATCCCCTCAGGACATCACCCCTACAATTCTATCGAAAGTCCTCTATTGGCTGCTCAGAACTCAATCATCTCTCCCTAGTATAAGGCGATCTCACCACTTCTGTTGTACCCCCAAACCTAACACAATTCCAAGTCCTGTTAAATGAAATGTATTTATCTCTCACCACAGTCCTTTCTTTGCTTCCCTCTTCCCCTTCTGTTCTTTCAACCTACCAAATGCTCAATGCTTTCATTTGGCCCTTGGCTCCTCAGAGCTTGCCACTTTGATGGTTATCTAATCCTTCTTATTCCAGATAAAAGATAATAGAACCTGTTCCAATTCCCTACGTTTTTCAAAATTTATGAGACTGGTGTTTCATGCCTCCAGAGTCCCGCCAATGGATATACTGACAACCTAATACCCTATAGTATTTCCTGATAATAGCTGAATGTGTCCCAGAAAGTAAACAGTTACACATATGGTGAGGGTATCAGACACTGTGACAGCTCATACATGGCAAGATACTTTCAAGCAGAGGGGCTTTTCATAATTTCTTAACACAGAACTTGTGATTTTGGCTGGCTATATAGCTGCCTGCCTCCCTCCAGTTCCTCAACTGTGTCTACCATTCCTAAAGATCTGCCTATCACATGCTCCCTCCCCTGATCCATGCTTTTGACTCAGTATTTCCACTGGTAGAAATGGGTCCTAAGGAAATTATAAAAAGAAAATTGTAATGCACATGAATACAACCTATGTACATGTAAACAATCTAAATACCTAACAGTAAATGGATAAGAAAAAAAATTATTCTATAAATTATGTAAGCATGAATTCAAGGCCTAAAAGAGTAAGATACATTTTAGTCAGTTGTTGTTTTTAGGTGGTAGGCATTTAAAAAAGCCACTAGTAGAAAGTATAAATTTCCAGATAGGTGATGTAATTTCATATGTTTAAGATTGAAGGCTGAAGCCCACGAGATACAACGCAAAATAGGTTTCCAATACATCTAAAATAAAATCATGGTTTTATTAAAGGGAACCTTCCACTAAAGAACTCACTCCAGCAGAGACAGAGGATGGTGGGGTTACGGACATTGGGGAAGGTATGTGCTATGGTGAGTGCTGTGAAGTGTGTAAACCTGGCGACTCACAGACCTGTACCCCTGGGGCTAATAATACATTATATGTTAGTAAAAAATAAAAAATATATATAATAAAAAAAAAAGAAATCACTCCAGCAGAGAGAAATATATAGGTAAGTACATTACTGAAAGGTAAAGCAAAAAGTGGTCAGAACAACAAGAGCACTGATGAAGTACTGTGGGAGTACAGACAAGGGTTTGGTGCCTGTTGATGGGGTGGAGGCTTTGATGGAGGAAGAGGCTTTTGAATGAAGCTTTGAAGGAACATAGGACTTAAGGATATGGAGATGAGGAGGAAAAGCACTTGTACCAGAGGGAGGAGCCTGAATAAAACTGAGAAAGAAGAAAGTGTGGGCATGCAATGGAATAACAGAATAGTTTAACTACATTCACTAGTTTAATAAATAGTTAACTAGTTTATTAAATAGTTTAACTACATTAATGACAATACTGCAGCTTCCTGCAGTATTTTGTTATGCTTGGATGCAAAATAAATACTAATCATTCATTTTAGGAATAGAATGAAAAATGGAACACAAATGACCAAGCTGAAATAAAATTAGATTAACATTCTTAGGGGGGGGGCTTTGGTTTAGATCAATTAGTTTCTCTATAATTCTTTTTTTAAAGAATTATTTATTTACCTTAGATAAAGAGTGAGAGTGAGAGTGCCTGAGTTGGGGTGAGGGGCAGAGGGAGAGGTAGAGAGAAACCCATGCAGGCCTCATGCCCAGCATAGAGCCCGACTCAGGGCTCCATCTCATGACCCTGAGATCATGACCTGAGCTCAAACCTAGAGTCAAATGCTCAACTGACTGAGTCATCCATGGGCCCCTCTCCATAATTCTTAATAACATAGTTTCTTTAGGCCTTTGATTTAAAACAATCAATTGCTGCATAATCTGTCCCATTTTTTACTTAATCTTTCTTATGGTACTTATCAGAACAGTATTTAATTTTTGTTTACACATTGATATCCCCCACTAAACTTTGAGATCTTTGAAAGGAGGGCTGTGTCTCATTCATCACTCAGTTTCCAGTATCAAGCAGAAGTCCTAGAATATGCTTGCCTCACTTGTGTGCTTATCTGTTGCTTCTGCTGAACTGAGATTTTTTACTCTTATCTCTCTCCTTAGTTCTTAGCAGAAGGCCCGATATATAATAGTGGCTGAAAGTATGTTTTACTGAGACGGATTAGTTCCCTTCCTGTTCTCTTAGTCCTCTGTACCTCAGTTTCCTCATTTGCAAGCATCTACTACCTCATAGGGGTGTTGTGAAGTTTAAGAAAGCACTTAGTGTAATGCCTAACACATAGAAAATTTTCAGTAAATATTAGCTGCTATGACTATTATCATCATTATTGTTTGTTATTCTTGATAAGGCTTCCAGACCTGCTGATAGGGACTGGCCCCTCAAATTGTGATGGTCTTATTCAGAGTTGTTTTAAAACTTAGCTGACCCTCATTTATTCTTCTACCCACTTAAGCCTCCATGTTGCATCACCACTTCCTCATATCAGGGAGATCATATGATAGTTGTCTTTCTCTGCTTGACTTATTTCGCTAAGCATATAAGTGACTCTTAATCTCACAAAACAAACTGAGGGTTGCCGGGGGGAGGGGGTTGGGGAGAAGGGGGTGGGATTATGGACATTGGGGAGGGTATGTGATTTGGTGAGTGCTGTGAAGTGTGTAAACCTGGTGATTCACAGACCTGGGGATAAAAATATATGTATATAAAAAATATATGTTTATAAAAAATAAAAAATTAAAAAAAAATAAAATAAAAAAAAATAAAAATAAAAAAAAAAATAAAGCAGACACCTAAGTTAAAAAAAAAAAAAAAAAAAAAACTTAGCTGACCCTCAATTATCATATGGTTTTGCTTATTTGTGGAACATAAGGAATCACATGGAGGACATGGGGAGAAGAGGAGAAGTGATTTGGGGGAAACTGGAGGGGGTGAGAACCATGAGAGGCTGTGGATTCTGAGAAACAAACTGAGGGCTTTGGAGGGGAGGAGGTGGGGGTTGGGTGAGCCTGGTGGTGGTTATTATGGAGGGCATGTATTGCATGGAGCACTGGGAATGGTGCATAAACAATGAATTCTGAAACACTGAAAAGAAATAAAAATAAATAAAAATTAAAAAACAAAAACTTAACTGACCTTGGAGAGTATGTCCATTAGACTAGAAACTCCCTGACAACAGGGCCAACTCACACTTATCTCTGGGCCCACACAGGGCATGACACAATACATGCTTGTTGAGAAAAATGAATGAGTATAAGCTACTCACCTCCAAACTTTCTTCTCTGCCACTAGACCATGAGAATACAAATACCCAAAATCTAATTCCCTCTAACTAGGAGACAGGACCTAGGAGCTCTGTGCTGCCCAGAATTGCTCTAGCCAACTCCTCTTGTGTTTTTTGGTATTCAAGAATGTACACATCTGCAGAACTATTATATTCTGAATTGCATCTGAAATATGCTATCTGTCGGAAAATAATTACTACCAAATTATCTATGTAAATAGCAACACATGAATTATTTAATGTTACTAGTATTTCCACAGTGAAATCATGGGACCCCTAGAAACATTCTATAATTTGACATGGGGATTATTTTTCATTCATGTAGTATAAGACATTGTCTACAGTGTTTTGTTCACTCTATTTTTTAAAGTCTGACACAATGCAAGGAAACTTGCAGTTGCCTTACCTCATGTAATTCTTTTTTTAAATATTTTATTTATGAGAGAGGAGGAGGTGGGAAAGAAACCCAAGCAGACTCCTCACTGAGCACAGAGCTGGATGCAGGGCTTGGTCTTATGACCTTGAAATCATAATCTGAGCTGAAACCAAGAGTCAGACACTCAATCAGCTGAGCCACTCAGGCACTCCAACCTCATGCAATTCTTATAACTACTCTGGGGATGGTCATCCTTATCCTCACTTCACAGGTGAGAAGACTAAATAAGTTCAGGGAGGAGATGTCATTTTTTCCCAAGGTCACGCAGTTAACAAACTTTAGACTTAAATCAAGCATTTTACTCCTATATCAATAGGGATTCTAGGTATAGACAATTTTAGTATCTTTGTAGGGCTCTTAGTTAGATGAGAAGTCACTCCACATATCCAAGCCCCTTTCTTTTGTTTTCTACATTTATTTGTGCTCCCATATAATCATAATCTGAATCTAAATTTGCTGGCTAGTCCTCATCAAGTTTCAAAGAAGACAAAGAAAAACTTCTTTTTTCTTAATTTTATTTTATTTTTTCAGTATTCCAAGATCCATTGTTTATGCACCACACCCAGTGTTCCATGCAATACATGCCCTCTTTAATATCTACTACCAGGCTCATCCCTCCCCTCCCACTAAAACCCTCAGTTTGTTTCTCAGAGTTCACAGTCTCTCATGGTTCATTTCCCCCTCTGATTTCCCCCAGTTCACTTTTCCTTTCCTTCTCCTAATGTCCTCCATGGTATTTCTTATGAACCACAAGTAAGTGAAACAATATGATAATTGACTTTCTCTGCTTAAGAAAAAAACGTTTTCTAAGTAACCATGGACTACAGAGGAGTTTCTGGAGAGGCATGGAGGTTAAACAGGTTCGGTGGCATAAGAGGCAGGGTAGTGGGAAGGAGGACACCTTAGTTATAATCAACACAAATAAAGGACCATCCTTGTCTGTATTTTGAAGCTGAACAGAGCTAAGGAACCTCAAGAACTAGATATCCACCTACTAATGGGCCCTGGGGGCCCCTGAGAGGTTATTAACCATCCCCTAAACACATAGGGTTTTAGGTAAGATCTGAATGTGATTCAGGTAAGAGTTAGAGATAAGCAGTATGCTACACATTGATTTTGGCTGGTTCACTCTTGGAAGAATCAACATTGAAGAGTGAGTGGGGGTGGAGAGATGTATAGCCAATCTATGGGAAGCAGAATGAATTCCAGCATATCACCAGTGTTTCATTTCAAACACAGTAGAGTCATAGATCATATTAAGACATTATCCTATTTTTAAAAGAAATGCCCCATACCCTCAAAAACAATAAACAAAAATAATAACACTACAATAAAACCATATTCATCTCCAAGAGGCCTAATAACCAATAATATAGAAGGCAGCGCTCTACATAAAAGACAACCTGGCTTGGTTTCAAAAATATCCATCTGGCTTCAGGAAAAGAAGCCTTAAAATTTTATTTGCACAGGTGCTGGCTCAGGTTTCTGTTGAATCTGGCCTCAAAATACTTTAAAACATACCTCTGGCTGGACAAGGGAAACCAATGGCTGAAGAACATGGAGGATAATTTAGGACCTTTATTAGCTTTTGTCCTGGCCTATGGCTATGGACCTGCTTACCAGGGAGGTCAGACAAGTTTTGAAGATGAAGACACACAGAAAGCTATAACACCTTCAAGTCCAGAGCCTGGAAGCCAGGATAATCAATGAAGTATGTGCTTGCTGAGCTGTCTGGAGAATGTTACATATAGTGCCCTGGAAGACAAAGAAGGAAGGAAGAAACTAACCTTTGCTATATTCTTATACAAATACTATTGGCTCTTTCTGATCAGTAATTAAGTAACACTGAAGAGGGGTGTGTGTGTGTGTGTGCGCGCGCACACGCGCCCTATATTAACCAGGGGACTACCACAAATACCATTTCCCATCTTCCCTTTCTGGTTTCCCAGGGGACACCACAAGTGTATATGTGCCAATGGCTAAAGCTTTACTCCAAGAGAAGAAACCAAAACTTACTGGGCACTAGGAGCTGTGTTACACATTATTTGTTCTTACAAGAGTCATGTAAGCTATTACTCTCCTCACAGAAACACAGAGAAGTTAAGTGACTTGGGATTGAACTCAGGTCTACCTATTTCCCATGGCTGATGCATAATAAAGTGAACCACTGACAAATGGACACATCTGTCACATCTGATTTGTATCACATCTGATACAAATGGAGTATCTTTAAGATTTTAGAGCTTTATTTGAAATATTTCAGTTGTTACAGATTCACTGCTAAATTCTTCAAAACCATATAGTCCAACTACTTTATTATTCATACAGAGGTTTGTTATGCATGGAGGGAATGAGACATGCCCAAAGTCACATGGTATGTCAATGGCAGAAGCAGAGCCCTTTTGGTGCTCTTGCATTGCACTTTTCCACTACCAAGACAGCAGCCTACTTCCAAAAAGCCCAGAGATTAGCATAGGACAGGAATGTGTAACTGGGCATGGGGTGGGGCAGGCACAAAAGGCTAACTGACGGCTGGTCAAGGGACCTGCTGCATGTGGTAAGGGGAACTCAACCGTCTCTGTACTGTATGTTTCTCAAATAGACCTTTTGCTTTCATGTAATCCTGTCTTTGGCTAGTCTGTTCCCTCTTTCTAAAGTTCCCTCCCTACCTTTTTGTACCTAGCAAATTATTATACATCCCTCAAGATGTAAATCAACCTTTAACATTTCTGTGGAGCCTTCACAAACTTCCAGGTAAAACAACTCCTTTTCTTATTCTGTATGCTGTAGGGGATTGTGTGTGTATTTCTAGTTCAGCAAATTATCCCTGCTATGTTGAGAACTCTCTGTCATATTCACTCCACATCCATTAACTAGTTTTATGACTTAGGGAAGTCATTTTGACTCTTCTATGCCTCAGTTCACCTTTCAAACTGGGGACAATAATAATACCTACATCATAGGGTTGTTGTGAGGACAGAATAAGAAAATGTCTATAAAGCAATATTGGGCATACTTAGTGCCCAATTAATAGTTTTTGTTAATATCTCTTATCCCAGTGCCTGGTAGAGGTCTCATGCACACATTAAGTAAGCACCCACTGTTGAATAGAAGGACACCATGTGGGGAAAGTGCCAGTCATCAGCCATTTTGGGTATCCCTTTAGTCAGGCTACTCTTTTGTGAGTCCATAAATTCCTTATCAAGGACTAAACTGGACTAGCAGTCTGTAATTTTTTTCTGTGTTACAGGACCTCTGAGGATCACATGAAAGCCATGAAACTCTCTCAAAGAAAAAAAAAAAAACCCGTACTCATTTATACACATGAGAACTTGCAAGAATCTTCATATCATAAAATGTCTCATAGAGCCCTTCTGCTACAGACTAGCATTAGTTCTTTTTCCCCTGCTAAAGGGAAAATTATGTACTTTCAGAAGATGCTCTTACACATGGTGGAAGCAGAGGGGACTCACAGGGTCTGAGCACTTTTGGGGAGGCAAGGGCTGTTCTAAGGATTTCTTTTGCTGCCTCACATAATTTGGGGGGCTTTCAAGATAACAATCTCTGTGACTCTACTAATTGGCGGTGAGGCAAGAGAGCCCCTCAGATAAGAAACAAGAAACCTCTTGTTGTCAGACAACAAAAGGAAATTAAAGGCATCCAAATTGGCAAAGAAGAAGTCAAATTATCACTCTTCGCAGATGATATGATACTATATGTGGAAAACCCAAAAGACTCCACTCCAAAACTGCTAAAACTTATACAGGAATTCAGTAAAGTGTCAGGATATAAAATCAATGCACAGAAATCAGTTGCATTTCTCTACACCAACAGCAAGACAGAAGAAAGAGATATTAAGGAGTCAATCCCATTTACAATTGCATCCAAAACCATAAGATACCTAGGAATAAACCTAACCAAAGAGACACAGAATCTATACTCAGAAAACTATAAAGTACTCATAAAAGAAATTGAGGAAGACACAAAGAAATGGAAAAATGTTCCATGCTCCTGGATTGGAAGAATAAATATTGTGAAAATGTCTATGCTACCTAAAGCAATCTACACATTTAATGCAATTCCTATCAAAGTACCATCCATCTTTTTCAAAGAAATGGAACAAATAATGCTAAAATTTATATGGAACCAGAAAAGACCTCGAATAGCCAAAGGGATATTGAAAAAGAAAGCCAACGTTGGTGGCATCACAATTCCGGACTTCAAGCTCTATTACAAAGCTGTCATCATCAAGACAGCATGGTACTGGCACAAAAACAGACACATAGATCAATGGAACAGAATAGAGAGCCCAGAAATAGACCCTCAAATCTATGGTCAACTAATCTTCGACAAAGCAGGAAAGAATGTCCAATGGAAAAAAGTCAGCCTCTTCAATAAATGGTGCTGGGAAAATTGGACAGCCACATGCAGAAAAATGAAATTGGACCATTTCCTTACACCACACACAAAAATAGACTCAAAATGGATGAAGGACCTCAATGTACGAAAGGAATCCATCAAAATCCTTGAGGAGAACATGGGCAGCAACCTCTTCGACCTCTGCCGCAGCAACATCTTCCTAGGAACAACGCAAAAGGCAAGGGAAGCAAGGGAAAAAATGAACTACTGGGATTTCATCAAGATCAAAAGCTTTTGCACAGCAAAGGAAACAGTTAACAAAATCAAAAGACAACTGACAGAATGGGAGAAGATATTTGCAAACGACATATCAGATAAAGGACTAGTGTCCAGAATCTATAAAGAACTTAGCAAACTCAACACCCAAAGAACAAATAATCCAATCAAGAAATGGGCAGAGGACATGAACAGACATTTCTGCAAAGAAGACATCCAGATGGCGAACAGACACATGAAAAAGTGCTCCATATCACTCGGCATCAGGGAAATACAAATCAAAACCACAATGAGATATCACCTCACACCAGTCAGAATGGCTAAAATCAACAAGTCAGGAAATGACAGATGCTGGCGAGGATGCGGAGAAAGGGGAACCCTCCTACACTGTTGGTGGGAATGCAAGCTGGTGCAGCCACTCTGGAAAACAGCATGGAGGTTCCTCAAAATGTTGAAAATAGAACTGCCCTATGACCCAGCAATTGCACTATTGGGTATTTACCCTAAAGATACAAATGTAGTGATCCAAAGGGGCACATGCACCCGAATGTTTATAGCAGCAATGTCCACAATAGCCAAACTATGGAAAGAACCTAGATGTCCGTCAACAGATGAATGGATCAAGAAGATGTGGTATATATACACAATGGAATACTATGCAGCCATCAAAAGAAATGAAATCTTGCCATTTGCAACAACATGGATGGAACTAGAGCGTATCATGCTTAGCGAAATAAGTCAAGCAGAGAAAGACAACTATCGTATGATCTCCCTGATATGAGGAAGTGGTGATGCAACATGGAGGCTTAAGTGGGTAGAAGAAGAATAAATGAAACAAGATGGGATTGGGAGGGAGACAAACCATAAGTGACTCTTAATCTCACAAAACAAACTGAGGGTTGCCGGGGGGAGGGGGTTGGGAGAAGGGGGTGGGATTATGGACATTGGGGAGGGTATGTGATTTGGTGAGTGCTGTGAAGTGTGTAAACCTGGTGATTCACAGACCTGTACCCCTGGGGATAAAAATATATGTTTATAAAAAATAAAAAATTAAAAAAAAAAAAAAGAAACAAGAAACCTCTAGGCAGCCCTAATTTCTACCAATTTTTTCTGTAAACCTGGAAAAGCCATTTCCTCTCTCTGAGCCTCAGTTTCCTTGTCCATAAAATGACTTGCTCAGAGTTTTAGATTTCTAAGTTTCTTTTCTTCATGTTCTAAAATATTAACATTTTAAGACTCCAAGCATTACAAATTTTTTGTCTTTTCATCAAACAACTCATGGCTGAATTAGCTGTCCACAAAGTGAAAGAGGTTGTAACCACAGGGCTGTAGGAATGTTTATGTAACTTATGGAACTGTGAGAAGCCCAGTCTCAGGGCCCACATGCAGTTACTACCAAGAAATCAAGGTCTGTCTACATTATGATGCATCTCAGGAGAGAAAAGAAGATCAAAATTTTAAAAGACAACAAGATTTTATGACTTTTTACCTCTTTCCTGAAATATAGCATTTTCTGTTTTTGACATCAAAGGGGAGGAAAATAAATTTCTCTTGCTCCTGGCACCATGGAAAACATTCTGTGGTACACTTTGAGAAGGCCCAAAGCCAAGGTTCAAGGAATCAGGCCTCTACTATTTGTGTGTGTGTGTGCGTGTGTGTGTGTGTGTGTGTTTGTGTTTGTGTGTTTATACACACACATACACATGTGTGTGTATAAACACACACACATGCTTACTACATGTGAGATACTGGGCTCACATACATATATATGCTCTGTCTCTGAACTGTTCCCTTAGAGTTTGGTAATTAGCAAACTTCTCTTTAAAAAAGGTGTTAAATTATTCTTTCTGTTCTGTGACTCTGTGATGAAAGTGAATTAGAAGCCAGCAAGACTGGGTGTATCAGAATCATAATTTTCCCTATGAAGAGTAGGAGGTGGTGCTTTCATTATGGTTCTCATGTCCCTGGCCCTACCTAATGAAGAATCTGCTGATAAATCACCAGCTCTTTTTAAGTATTTGGGGCTTTCTTAGGAATACAAGCTCCCTGTCAAATTAGTGGTACTAGTGGCTCCTTGGTTTCTCCCCACAATATTTATGTCTTTCTTAATTTCTTTCTGTCATTTCTAACTCTATTGTTCCTCTTCACTGTTGTTTTTCTTGTTTGCCTAGGCATAACCCTTTCTTTAAACTCTGGGTTAAGTATGTTTATATATTTGAGGGGAAGATGTGCTAGAGCAGAGTGACTGTTATCTTTGGACTCAGAACACCTGGATTCAAATTCTAGTTATTCCATTTATGACCTGTTGATTAACTGGAAAAGCCTCACTTTTGACTTTGCCTTCTGTCCCAGATAATTGTGAAGTTCAAATGAGCAGTGGACGGACACCTGGGTGGCTCAGTGGGTTATGCCTCTGCCTTCTGCTCAGGTCATGGGGTCAAACCTTCCGCTTGAAGGTTCTGGGGTCAAGAACCCTCTGCCTTCCACTCAGGGTTCTGGGGTCGAGCCCCACATCGGGCTCTCTGCTCAGTGGGGAGCCTGCTTGCCCTTCTCTCTCTCTCTGCCTGCCTCTCTGCCTACTTGTGATCTCTCTCTGTCAAATAAACAAAATCTTAAAAAAACAAACAAACAAACAAAAAAACCAACAAACAAATGAGCAATGGATATCGTGGTCCTGCATTCACTAAAAAGATTTAAAGATGTCTGGGATTAGAGAACCTGATTGGCTCAGTTGGTTAAGCATCTGACTCTTGATTTCAGCTCAGGTCGTGATCTCAGGGTCATGAACTAGAGCCCTACGTCAGGCTTTGTACCAGGCAAAAAGCCTTCTTAAGATTCTCTCCATCTCTCTCTCTCTCTCTCTTTCTCTCCCACTCTGCTCCTGCCCCCCCACCTGCACATGCACACTCTCCCTTTCTTAAAAAAAAAAAAAATATGTTCAGGATTATGATCACCAAGGTCCTTGAGGCAAGCTCTATATCCTATGTATGTGAGCCTAGTATCTCACATGTAGTAAGCATCTAGTAAATGTTTACTGGCTGAATGTATGAGCAGATTACTACTAGGCCTGTTCTTATGAGGTATTCAGTAGAAGGGAGTCCCTAGTCTAGCCAGGAGCTGAAGAGATTCTACTGGGGTGCCCCAGGAACTGAAACAAAGACTGGAAGCAAAGAGACTGAGAATTCTAATCTTTACTCTCTTTATAAAGATTAACTCACCTCCAAATCACAGTTTCTTCTTTTGTATAAAAGGAAGTTTCTTCTCTGTACTCTCTTCTGAAGGTACAGGTTTACCTGCCTACTTGGAATGCTGAGAGCAGTTGCCCAGCCATGAATAGGAGTGCGAACACCTGAATAATAAGTTTCAGAACTATGCATGCATAGCTGTTATAACTGAAGAGATTGTTTTTTTGAAATAATGGCTCATCACAGAGTTTGATCATTTTGAAGGATAGTGTGTTTCTTGCTATGGGAGGACAGCCCACAGAAGTAAGAAATAACTCCCACCTTTGGAAAAAAGGTGGTTCTAACATTTACCCTTACAATAGAAGCCAACTGCAAAGATCTACTACACACAGTTTCACAATTACCAAGAGATTCTGTGAAGGATAGAAAAAAGTTCTGGCTACAGCACATGGGCTTTAAAAATATAACAGACTGGGGAATAGTAACATAAGGTGGAAGCAGGCAATGAACTCAGAAAAGCTTGCAAGTGACATAGCAACTTCTTGTTAATCATAAAATGTATATGCTATAAATAAGGAGGCTCAGAGCACTATATAGCAGCAATGGCAAATTCTTGACATGGCTCCCAAACTGGGCACTATCAAGACTTGAATAAATATCAACTGCAGTGTGTTACAGAGCTAAATTATTTATTCTGAAGGCCTGTTGTCTGGTCTTGTTATGGGGACAACCAGAATTAAGCCAGAAATGTGTAAAGGCAAAGAATTATGGGGAAATATATGGCAGATCCATAACTCAGCTGACCACCTGGGGCCTACTTTCTACACCACTTAGTATCAGATAGTCCCCAATGTCTGTCTTCGTTATCACTTGGGTTTTAGGTGGCATGGAGCAAAACTCATTCGTATGTATTTCATAGTTATCCATATGTTTACAGTGCAAAAGTCTAGGAACCATATGAAATATTTTCAAGTTATGGGTATTATAAAGGGGAATGAGCTACTAGATCATTAGGAAAAATGTGTCCTCTTCTAGCATTTCTGTATTAATTTACTTTTTTTCCTGGCTTTTCTAAAAAAGTGTTCAAGACCTAGAGACCACTAGATCGGCATTCCGGACAAACAAGACATGCAAACTCTGGCCACTCAGAAGAATGTTGAAAATCAGATAATCTAGAGAGTTACTAAAATACCAGAAGCTGGAAAGAGTGAAATTTACTCTGTAGATTTGCAAGCACAGGCGTGACCATCCAAAGCAGGAGTCAAAAACTAGAGTTCACAAGCCAAATCCAGTGTGCCACTTGTTTCTGTGTGGCTCAAGAGCTGAGAATGATCTTTAGATTTTAAATGGCTGAAAAAGATCACAAGAAAAATATACTGAATGGCATGGGAAATTAAATGAAATTCAAATTTCTGTGTCCATAAAGTTTTACTGTAATACAGCAACACCCATTAGCTTAGTATTGTCTAGGGCTGTTCCCAGGCTACAAAAGCAGAGTTAAGTAGTCAAGTCAGAGACCATATGGCCCACAAAGCCTAAGTTATTTACTACCTGGTCCTTTATAGAAAAATTTGGCTGATCCTCTGATATAAATTCTGGCTTTGACATTTAGAAAAACCTGAGAAAGATAAAAGGTAAGAGGAACTTTGTGAAAAGTTACCTAGGATTAGTGCAACAGGATCAGTCAATTCCTTGGCCAAATGTACCTGATCAAGGCTCTGTTGAAGCTGCAAGCAGATCCTCCTAGCATAGTTAATTTGCCCCTGGGAAATGTTACTCAAAAAGCCAGGGAGTGAAGAGGACACTGAAAGGCACAAAAAACTCTGTGCATGACTCCAAACGAGGAGTAATATTTAATTCCACATGAGTTGAGGTGGTAAAGAGTGGATTTGAAGGACAGAAAGAGTTCAATGAGGGTTCACTTACATTTATTCCCTCACAAAAACCTGGGGTGAGAGAGGGAATCAAAGCCATACTTTTATAAAACTTGCCAAGAATACTAAATTGGGACATATTGTAAACATCAGTGACAATGGTATAATTCTTTGAGTCCAGAATGTAAACTACAGTTTCAATTTTATGATGTGTACCAAACAGCACTCCATGTGTACAAAACAAATGGATGCACAATCTCCAATGTTTTACTAGAAAATGTCTGAAAAATAGTAAATTCTTGAGCACATAGTGCACATGATGAACTAATTAACCCTCTTTGAAACATGATGTGGTGGACATGGGGATTTATGTCTTGATTTTCCAGATGAGAAAATGGAAAAGAAAGGAAGTTATCCAACTATGGTCACAATGCTGGGGGAAGGCGGAATCTCAGAGTCCTGAATTTTAACCTAGCCCATCCACAGTGCACTTTCTTAACCGGCTCTAACCTCATCTGAAAATTGATTTTTAAAAGAATGGGAGCTAGGGTTCACCACCTGTTAGGAAGGCAAAACGAAAAGTGCATATACATAGAAACGCATGTTTGTTTGTTGATGTAATAGTTTTGGCAGTGATAATGTATGTAATTTGTAGAGCCATCATAAAAAGTCAAAACTGGAAAGGCATATGAAAAATATCTAGGAGTGGGGTGCCTGGGTGGCTGAGTGGGTTAAAGCCTCTGCCTTTAGCTCAGGTCACGATCCCAGGGTCCTGGAATCAAGCCCCGCATTGGGCTCCCTGCTTAACAGAGAGCCTGCTTCCTCCTCTCTCTCTCTCTCTGCCTGCCTTTCTGCCTACTTGTGATCTCTGTCTGTCAAATAAATAAATAAAATATTTAAAAAAAATATCTAGGGGCGTCTGGGTGACTCAGTCTATTAAGCATCCAACTCTTGATTTTGGCTCAGGTCACCATCTCCTGGTCATGAAATTGAGCCTGACATCAGGCTCCACACTGAGCATGAAGCATACTTGGGATTCTCTCTCTTCCTTTCCCTCCACCCCACCCACCCCACTCATGCTCACTCTCTCTTAAAAACAAACAAACAAGCAAAAAAAAAAAAAAAAAAAAAAACCTAACTTACATCCCTTATCTTATAGACAGAGAAAATTGAAGTCCAAAAAGGAAAATTAATTATTCAAATCCAGACAACTAAAACCCCTCTGAGCCACTCTATTGGTGTGTACAGGTATCACCTTCCTTTGATTTCCTGGCCTTTTAGATGGCATTCAATATGCCTTCCCCTGTCACTTCCCTGGTCATCCCATCACCCCATCAACTAGCTGATTCTCCTCATGCCTGTTTCTAGCCCACAGAACATCCTCCAACTGCACGAGCATGTATGTACACACCCAGACCCAGACACACACACACACACACACACACACACACACACACACACACAGTTTTCCTCAACCAGATTTTAGTGATTTTATCCCCATGGCTTAACATCATTATTTTTTTAAATATCAAAATATGCAGATACCTCCATGACTAGCCTAATCCTCACCCCAAACTCTGAGAATTACTGACAATGAGAAAATATGAGGCTCCCTCTTCTTCCTACTCCTCTATAGGAAAATCTGGCTAGATTACAATTGACTCTGTGCTGAGCCTTGCACCAATGACAGCATTAAAGCCTCATGCTTTATGAACTACCAAAGCTAGAAATGGATTTCTGTCTGATGTGCCAGGCTTTTAAGTCTTGTACCTGTGCCCAGTCCAGAGAATTTTGAAACCATGAATAAAGTGGTAATCAACACTCTGAATAAGTCTGACTTAACTGACAACAACAAACAAATGAGGAAAAGAAAGATTTGTGTTCCCACTCTCTCCAAGACAGGTGGAATTCCAAGTTTCAACAAGGCAGATTCAGGATCACTTTCATAAAGGCCACTGGGGTGATAAGGACACATTGTAAAGATGGGGGGAAAAAACAAATCAATAAATGTTCTCGGTGGATAATAAGACAACCCCTTGTCTTCAAATAGAGATAATGACAGCAGTAAACTCCAGCCAACATGCTTTACAGATGGAAGGAGAAAGAAAATGCTTTTTTTTATTTGCTTGGGGTGTGTGTGTTTGTGTGTGTAAACCACCTTCTCTTATCCCTCAAAGGCTTCAGGACCGGAACCTGGGGTTCATATTCCAAAGGAAACAGAGGCTTTGTAGATTCCTAAGCAATCCATTTGTGACTTTTCATATTTCAAGCAGTCAAGGATATTTGGCCCCCTGAGCTCACAGAGGCTCATTTTCTCAAAGAAAATATTACCAAGTTTCCCTAACTTGAGTGATTCTAAGGTCTAGAGCATTTTGAGATCTTGCTGAATTTCCAAGTATTCTTTAAGTTGAGTGATTACCCCTTTCCGCTTCCTTATTCCCAAATAGCCCAAGATCCACACCATCGTGCAGCTCTGCCAGCTGCCATTCTGCCTTTCTCCCTTCTTCAGCCCCAACTTCTGAAGAAAGCTCCCATGTGGAATATGTTATGACAGCAAAATATTCCCTTTTACATTATGTTTGATCACTTTCCCTGTTTTCCAAAAACAACAGTATTGTGATGTAGATTTCTAAAACCCAGAGGCAACATTAAATACAACCTAATCTATCTGACTATTCAATTTGCTTTCTCAGTTGCTTACTTGAACTCTTTCCCCAACTGATATGGCTGCTCTTCCTGTGTTGCTTGGGCTTACTGACACACTATCTCTAGATGAGTGCTCTGGTTTATTCTCTGCTCTGTAGGCAGGACCTACTGGATGATGGGGGAAAGGGAGGAAACAGATTCTCACTGGGGAAACTGAGAGTGATCTGATGTGTTCAGACTGTTCCTCACTTTCTTTTCTGACAGGCATCTTTCTGTAAGTACTCTTAAGAAGGGCAGGAACTGTGTGGCTCAGTGGGTTAAAGCCTCTGCCTTTGGCTCAGGTTATGATCCCAGTGTTCTGGGATCGAGCCCCGCATCGGGCTCCCTGCTCCACAGGGAGCCTTCTTCCTCCCCTCTCTCTGCCTACTTGTCATCTCTCTGTGTCAAATAAATAAAATCTTAAAAAAAAGAAAGGCAGGAACTGATCTCTGTGTCTCTTTCTAAACTGCCTAGGGACAGTACTGGGGCCCTGGACCTTATACTAGCTCAGTTTGTGCAGCAGCTATAGGCCACTTGGGGGTATGGAAGGAACATGCACCATGTTTTCAGTAATACTAAAAGCTAGCTGTCTCCTTGTTGCTTTGGGGACTGGAAGAAAACAAAACAACAATTTTCTGTTTTATAGCTATTACTGCCACCCGTCTAAAATAAGGAAAAAGCAATCACCATTCCAGTTGGTTGTCAATGGGAAAATCAGAAAAGGACACTTGTTTTGCACCTTTTCTCCAGATGCCAAGAATTCCCTGTTGCTTCTGTTATCCTCTGAGGGATGCCCTTACATTTCTGGTGAAAAGTGTGGCTTATATACCTGCCACTTTTATGAGTGTCCACAGGGTTTTTTGTCCTTAACTAAGGAAATGCTGTTTTGGTTCTGACTTGGAACTCAACACGTCTAGGCCAGGAGGGGGTAGGAAAGACTTTGTCAGGGAGTATTTCCCATGTGGAAAGTGGATATAGGAGTAGATGCTGGTGTTTGACAACAGGGTTTGCCCCCCAGAGCAGAATAGATCTGTCTAGGGGCTGCTTATCAGTGTCCTATTGAGAAAAGAAGCCCTTATTAGAGGATGGAGGATGGAGTGGATGAGTAGGAGATTTGATGCCAGGTTGATTGCGAAGGAAGGAATCACTAGCATACATGGGAGGTCTAGAAATGATAGTTCTTATTGTAGGATCTATGGAAAGAATAAAAGTATTTTGTCATTCTCGATCTTTATTTACTTGGGGGCTACTAATGCAAAGAGGGCACAATGAGGCAGTACCAGGAGGGAGCAGGTGCACAGACCGATGGTCCCTGAACAGCAAGAACACTTCCTTTCTGAGGCTGAGGACGAGAAGACTTTGTGAAGGAACAGTCCCATACACACTATAGAGAATAGGTGGGGACTCAGTTGGGGTTTCTCCACTTCTAACTTCTCTAATAAAGACATTTTATCCCCTCACTACACAGCAGAATGAAACACAAGCAGGGAAGAAATTACAACTTTTCAAATCATTGATTTTCTTCCATTCTTAGGACCACCCCAAGCTCTAAACACCAGGTAGGATCACTTATTGACTACATTGGCTGTTCTACCAAGGTTGCCAAAGCCAGGGGATAAGCAAATATAAAAACTTTCTTCTTTAGGTTCTTAGGTTCTTTGAGAGGGTCCTGCCAGTGACTTTGTCTCTGAGACGGTAAAATCCTGGGCTCAGGAAAACTGGTGTCACTCTATATAAGATAAAGGAGAAAGGGAAAAAGATGTGAGTGTGCAAGTCCCTTTACCTTCAGCAGCCCTTTTAAAGAAGACTTTGCAGCTTCCACAAGTGAGAGCTCCATAGTGACAGCCAGAAGCTTCATCGCCGCAAATCAGGCAGGTCTTCTGGGGTGGAAAGTAATAGTCAATGGGTAGAACATGATCTCTGGCAGTCTCCAAACTGAAAAGACACATGAGAAACAATGCAATAATTGTCAGTGGTTGGCAGAGATAAGAGGATAGAAGTCTGAGGTCTTCAGGAGCAAGCTACATGTGTAAATTATTAACTTTTATGAAATAAAATTATTCCTTACTTAATTGGGTCAGTGTGAAGCTGATTTTTTTTCTGGTTCTTCTAGGGATGATGTTTGTAGGGTGTCTTGTCATGTGGACAGAACCTTTTGGAACCCTGCTAAGGAATTGAAGTTCTCTGGGGTCAGCCAGTCTCATGGACTAAGTTTACATGAGGGAAGGATGAAGACAGAAACCTGAGGTTAAAGTATCTAACTTAGGGTGGTTCTTGCAACAATTTCAGAGCAGTTAAATGGTCTGAACCCAGCTCTATGACCTTACCTTATCCAAAGGGAGATCGAAGGCAAAAAATGTCTAAACAAAACAGTTTGGTATGCTTTTCTCTAGCTCTCTGAGCCTCACTCTCACCTGTCAATAACATTGCCCATCCTACCAAACTACTATTCTAAGTGGCAGTATAAATTGTATAAAGGATAAAAATCCTTTAAAATGAATACACAAGTGAGGGATCATGATTTGTATTATCATTCTGGTCTGATTTGTTCTCCCTCCACCCCAATTCCTTCACTTTCTTTAGCCATCTCTGTAGATCACATGAACATCCCCTCCTCTTCATTCTACAACATAAAGTAGCAGAATCCTTTATGCCTGAGGCTCTTGTTGGGAAGAGATACACAGTAATGCTGGAAATTTCTCAGGCTACCATCTCAACACTTGGCCATTAAAATACTCATAGGGTCCTTAGGCTAGGATGGAGCTTCAGGGATCACCTAATCTAAACTTCCTATGTCTTAAGAAGATCTGTGTCTGAGTCCTTTAAGGTGGATGTGAAGGAGAGGGTCAGAAAGCCAATCCTGAAGCTTTAATAGAAGTGTAATTCTGAGTCTCCTGTAGTAATTAATTCAAGATTAAACAAATGAAACATGGTTCTTCTAGGCAAAGGTCAATTTTTTTTCTCTCCTATGTCCTATGTCTAAACATTGAACAAAATTCAAATGACCTCCTGAATTAATCTGCCTAAGGTAGATGGTAATTGCCCATATTCTCATCTACAGGAATCTAACCATATTTTTTATGAGCACTTCTTTATAAAGGAAAGGAAAGGAAAGGAAAAGAAGGAAAGAAAGCCTTAATAGCAGCCTATTTGCTGTGTTGGATAATTTCTACACTTCAAAACAACTCTGATAAATATTTTTTCTTTCATTACATCATATGAAGAAAGATTCAGAGAGGTGAACCCCAAAATGATTTGACAACAAGTCCAGGATATTTGGCTGCAAATCCAATACAGTTCCCATTACCTTATCATCTTCCTGACACTCTCTCACTTTCTACACATGGCTTTTTGATTATCATGCTCAGCATAGTCATCAGAATCAAAAAAAGAATGAAATGTTATCCTCTCCTTAATAAACACGGATCAGCCTTGGCAGGGCAAAAGCAAGGAAAATTTAGCACTTTACCTCTAAGACACAAATATCAGCCTTGATTCAAGTCCCAAGTACAACAGAAACCACTCAAAATGTTTAGCTGATATGCAAACCCAGCAGCTGGCTATGGTGGACTATATCTCCACCCCCACCACCTCACCATAGGCTCTCTCTTTCTTAACCTGACTTTGGAAAGCCAGCAGGAGTTTGTCCACCAAAACAAGACTAGCAGGACCACAAATTCCACAGGCAAATAGTTCACTTTCCATATATAAATGGGCCAAATGTTAAAAGCATCATTCCTTTGGCTAAAAATGTCATTTCCTTGGGTAAAAAATTGTATTCCCATTCTCATTCACAAAACAAGGAGAAGCAGAAGTTTTTGGTTTTTATTTTTGTAGATGTCTTCATCCTTTCCCCCCCCCCATTTTTTTTTAATTTCTGGAACTAATGCAAGACATTCAAATAAACTAAAAAAATGTATTTAGATACTTTATGTGCCAGGCCATTTCATATATATCATCTCATTTAATCTCCCCCCAAAACCATGCCAGGTAGCTCTGTATCATCTCTATATCATAGGAGAGGAAGCTGATGTTCAGTAAAATTGAACATGTTCAAGATCACTCGTCTCATAACTGGAAATGCCAGATTCCATCCTAGGTAAGTCTGACTTCAAAGGGCTGATTCACAACCCATGAATAACTATGTTATAAAATTGAAGGTTGAAATGAGATAGATTAACTCAACTCTTAGCACCTAGTCCTATGAACCAAACAAAGGGCTCGGTGCTGGGGATATTGTGACAATCAATACATTACATACTTCCTCTAAGAAACCTATTATCTAGTAGAGAAGACAGATGGGAAGTAAGAAACTATAAAATAACATAGTAGATAATATAATAAAGCAGAGTACAGATTACTGCAGATAAGGAAGCACCTCAAAGAGAGGAATTTTTTTTGAAAGTTATAAAAGTATATAGGGGTAAATGAGATGATAATGATAAAGACTAATTTTTATCATATGACTGGAAAATAAATATGAGATATACAATATGGAAACCTGCATAAATAAGATGTCTTTTTGAAAATAGCCTTTAAGGAACATACATTTTCATCTTATTTTAAAACAGTTCAAATTGTTCGAAATAATCTAATCAAATTTATAGTCAATACTTAAAGACTGAAGAAAGTCATCGATATTTTATTAGATATAAGTTTAATAAAATGCACTATTTAAAAAATAACTATAAAAGAGGAGGAAGAAGAAGAGAAATAATAAAGACAATTTTAGAATCTGAACATTTCCTAATTACAAGCCATTTTGACTAAAGGTCTGAGATGTCTTTTAAACTCTCCAGGCTAGCTGGTCTCTGCCTACCTACCCCTCCTTTTTCTGGAAAACTATTTTTGGACAGCATTCTTACTGACCCTGACCTAGTGTGGACAAAAGGCACATTTCAGTTCTGCCTCATGGGTTGACCTTTGGGCATTGGAAACGAAAATTACGACCAGAGTCCCTATCTCAGGTTTATATCCCCGAGAAACTCATACACATTTGTACCAGGAAGCATGTATAGAAATGGTCATAGCAGATTTATTCATAAAGGCAAAAATAATAAGCATCCACTAAGAGGAGAAAGGCTAAACTACAGCACATTCACTCAATAAAACACAACACAGCAATGACAAGGAAGAGAATACAGGTACATGTAGGTGAATTTCACCAGCAAATATTGCATAAAAGCCATAAATTACAACAGCCTACATATTATATGATTCTACTACATACATGTCCAAAAAAAGGCAAAAGTAAACAATATATAACTTGGGAATATATGTGTGTGTGTGTATACACACATATACACATACATACATAGACACACATATATATGTATGTATATGCATATATATATGAAATAACATATACACACAAGGTAATAATAAATCTGCAATATAGGATCACAGTTATTTCTATGGGGAGACTGCGGTTAATGATCTAAGGAAGGAGGATACAAGTTGATTTATGAATTCATTCAAAAATATTTATTTTCTACCACATACCAGGCATGATTCTAGGTCCTGGAGTTAGAGCAGTAAACAAACAAACAAAAACTGGTTTTAATGTTCTTATTTTTTAACCAGGCTCTTGAGTGTTCATTTTATTATTATGCTGTATGACTAACTTATATGGTACATGCATGCCTTGTATGGCTATAATAGCACATAGTGAAAGAAAAAATAACAACCTGAGAAGTTTTAACATCTTCCTAAATAACATACTAAGTGCAAGACCAGCAGAGGTTTGCTTTGAGAACAAGTTCAGAATTTGTATGCAGCATTTACATTTCTTCTTGCCTCCCCTGGGTTACACGCTCATTTATTATCCCTATGCAGGACATTCAGTTTCATGAGTCTTAACAGTGCTGCCATAGAAAATGGAAGTCTCCCAAACCAGAATATGACTTGCTTTTCTTCAACAGTTTCACAATTAATTAAATAAAAGGGGATTACTAGTGACATTACAAATGCCAGCTCAACTATGGGGAAATTTGGCCCAGAAATCTTTAGCCCCTAGCTATCATCTCAGTCTGTCTGTCTCTCAGACTTGAAAATACATTAAAGGGTCTTACTACCTTAAGCAAGTTCTGCAAAGACTTTTGGAACCAAGGTGAAATGCAAAAGTCACAGACTAATTTTCCTTGTCTGGTAGATGAATGTCAACTCAGCAGGGCTTTGAACTCTAATCTGGAGACTGGGGATATTTTCTAACCTAAAGGGCTTTTGTGAGAATTACATTAAATTTTTAAGCCCTTCCTCCTGTGCCTAGTACATGATAGCTGCATTATAGTACAGGTTGCCTTTACCATTTGCCTTACCATAAAAAGGGGGAGAAATCTCTAATATCTTTAAAATTTTTTAAAACATCATCTTTTTGCCTATACAATGTATTTAGAAAAAGGTAAATATAAGTGGAGAGAAAAGGGAAAAAAGGCTAGATGTGTAAACATGTATCTTTTCATACTTATCTCCACACTTTTTGAACAAGAAGAAATTTAGAAAACCACTAAACATCTTTAAAAAAGCAAACTGTGAGAGACTGTGAACACTGAGAAACAAGCTGAGGGTTTTAGAGGGGAGGGTGTTGGGGGTTGGGTGAGCCTGGTGGTGGGTATTAAGGAGGACACATATTGCATGGACCACTGGGTGTGGTACATAAACAATGAATCTTGGAACACAGAAAAAAAATTAAAAAATTTTAAAAACTTAACAAAAAAATAATAAAACAAAAACAAACAAAAAACACAAAAGTATATTTTTCCTGATGTTTAGTAACTTAAAATATTTTTTCTTAATCACATTGTGGAATATAATGACAACTGTACATGAATTTTAAGATAAAAATTCATAAAATTTAATTATCTTCTTCCACTTTTGTACCTATTTCTTCATGGGAACAAGGGTTATTTCAGTGGAGAAATTGACAGAGTAACAATGTAAGACTTGTAGCTTCTTTTCCCTCTGCAAGCCTGAGATTTGAAATTTGATGACTGTCCAAGTGGACAGTCAGGTTTTCTTTCTTTTTCTTTAGAATTTTTTATTTATCCAGGTATGTGTGTGATAGAGAGAGAGAGAAAGAGAGAGAAAAGAGAAGAGATATAGAGCATGAGTGGAGGGAGTTTCTGAGTGGGGAGCCCAATGTGGGCTTGATCCCAGGACTGCTGGATCATGACCTGAACCTAAGGCAGATGCTTAACTGACTGAGCCACCCAGGTTTCCCCAGTCACGTTTTCTTTTAAAAGTACTACCTGACTAAGGAGCCTGGGGGACTCAGCCACATGGACAGCCACATGCAAGAGAATGAAACTGGACCACTTTCTTTCACCATACACAAAAATAAATTCAAAACGGATGAAAGACCTAAATGAGAGACAGGAAACTATTAAAATTCTAGGGAAGAACACAGGCAGAAACCTCTTTGATCCTGGCCATAACAACTTCTTACTAGACATGTCTCTGGAGGCAAGGGGAATAAAAGCAAAAATGAACTACTGGGACTTTATCAAGATAAAACGCTTCTGCACAGCAAAGGAAACAATCAACAAAACTAAAGGGCAGGCTACAAAATGGGAGAAGATTCTTGAAAATTTTTATCAAATAAAGAGTTGGTATCCAAAATCTATAAAGAACTTATCAAACTCAACGCCCCAGAAACAAATAATCCAGTTAAGAAATGGGCAGAAGACATGAATAGATATTTTCCAAAGAAGACATCCAGATGGCTAACAGACACATGAAAAGATCCTTGGGATCATTCAACACCAGTGAAATACAAATCAAAACTATGATGAGATACAACCTCACACCTGTCAGAATGGTTAAAATTAACAACATAAGAAACAACAGGTGTTGAAAAGGTGTGGAGAAAAGGGAATCCTCTTGCACTGTTGGTGGGAATGCAAACTGAAGAACAATATGGATGTTCCTTAAAAAGTTAAAAATACATCTACCCTGTGACCCAGCAAAGTGCACTACTAAGTATTTACGTAAATGATACAAGAGTATGGATTCAAAGAGGTACATGAGCCCTGATGTTTATAGCAACATTATCAACAATAGCTAAACTATGGAGAGAACACAAATGTTAATCAATTGATGAATGGATAAAGAAAATGTTTTAAACATATAAAATAGAATATTACTCAGCCATCAAAAAGAATGAAATCTCGCCATTTGCAACAACATGGATGGAGCTAGAGAGTGTGATGCTAAGTGAAATAATTCAGTCAGAGAAATACAAATACCATATGATCTCACTCATATGCGGAATTTAAGAAAGAAAACAGCTGAACATATGGGAAGTGACGAAAGAACAAAAGGAAAGAAGAAAACAAGTCCTGAAAAGGGTCTTAATGATAGAGAACTGAGGGTGGATGGAGGGCAGTGGGTGGGGAATGGCCTAGATGTATAATGGGTATTTAAGAGGCCATTTGTTGTGTTGGACACTGAGTGTTATATGTTAGTGATGAATCACTGAATTCTACTCTAAGAAACAATATTGCACTTTATGCTAACTAAAATGTAAATTAAAAAATTAAAATTAAAAAAATGCTGCATGACTTTACTTCACAGGTCTACAATTCTCTTTAGTAATGCATTATTGAAGTGGAAAGATATATAGGTAGAAGATTTGGTTTTCATGCCCATCTTTGCCACTTTCTAACAGAATGACCTTGAACAAATCATTTGGCTTCAATTTCTTCATGTGTAAAATGGATATAGAAATATAAAACTCACTACTGGGTATTTACCCTAAAGATACAAACGTAGTGATCCAAAGGGGCACATGCACCCGAATGTTTATAGCAGCAATGTCCACAATAGCCAAACTATGGAAAGAACCCAAATGTCCATCCACAGATGAATGGATCAAGAAGATGTGGTATATATACACAATGGAATACTATGCAGCCATCAAAAGAAATGAAATCTTGCCATTTGCGACAACATGGATGGAACTAGAGCATATCATGCTTAGCGAAATAAGTCAAGCAGAGAAAGACAACTATCATATGATCTCCCTGATATGAGGAAGTGGTGATGCAACATGGGGGCTTAAGTGGGTAGGAGAAGAATCAATGAAACAAGATGGGATTGGGAGGGAGACAAACCATAAGTGACTCTTAATCTCACAAAAAAAACTGAGGGTTGCTGGGGGGAGGGGGTTTGGGCGAAGGGGGTGGGATTATGGACATTGGGGAGGGTATGTGCTTTGGTGAGTGCTGTGAAGTGTGTAAACCTGGTGATTCACAGACCTGTACCTCTGGGGATAAAATATATGTTTATAAAAAATAAAAAATTAAAAAATTTTAAAAAAATTAACCTAAAAAAATTAATAAGACAGTAAACAACAAGTGTTGGAGAGGATATGGAGAAAGGGGGAACCTTCTTACACTATTGGTGGGAATGCAAGCTGGTGCAGCCACTTTGGAAAATAGTGTGAGATTCCTCAAAAAATTAAAACTGGAACTCCCATATGACCCTGCAATTGCACTACTGGGTATTTACTCCAAAGATACAGATGTAATGAAAAGAAGGGCCACATATACCCCAATGTTCATAGCAGCAATGTCCACAATAGCCAAACTGTGGAAGGAGCCAAGATGTCTTTCAACAGAAGAATGGATAAAGAAGATGTAGTTCATACATACAATGGAATATTACTCAGCCATCAGAAAGGAAGAATACCCAACTTTTACATCAACATGGATAGAACTGGAGAAGATTATGCTATGTAAAGATTTGCCCTTTATGGGCTTTCAATATAAATGAAGTTAGACAATACAATCTTTTGTGACTTGCTTCTTTCATTTAGCATAATTTTTTTTATGTTCGATTAGGCAACATATAGTATATCATTAGTTTTTTTTTAAAGATTTTATTTATTTGACAGAGATCATGAGTAGGCAGAGAGGCAGGCAGAGAGAGGGGGAAGCAGGCTCCCTGCTGAGCAGAGAGCCCGATGTGGGGCTGGATCCCAGGACTCTGGGATCATGACCTGAGCCGAAGGCAGAGGCTTAACCCACTAATCCACCCAGACGCCCCTCATTAGTTTTTGATGTAGTGTTCAACAATTCTTTAGTTGTGTATAACACTCAATGCTCACGTGTAGCATGTTTTTAAGATTCATCCACATTGTAGCATGTATCATTGTTTCATTTGTTATTTCTGTGTAATATTCTATTGCATGCATATACCACTCTTTGTTTACCCATTCATCAGTTGGGGGACTTCTGAATTTCTTTCACTTTGGCTATTATGAATAATGCTCCAATGAATATTGATATACAAGTCATATATAAAATTTCAAGTGGTGACACTTTCATGAACTTCCAGGTTAGTTTCCAAAGTGGCTGCACCATTTCACATTTTTACCATCAATTTTATAATGGCTCTAATTTCTCCACATCCAAGCTATTTGTCTCTTTTACTAGTCATCTTAGTGAGTGTGAAGTGGTATCATATTTTGGTCTTGATTTGCATTTCTCTAATGAGTAATGGTGTTGAGCATTTTTAATTTGTACATCTTCTTTGAAGAAATGTCTATCCAAAAATTTTGCACATTTTAAAATTGGGTTATTTGCCCTTTTATCATTGAATTCTAAGAGTTCTTTATATATTTTAGATTCAATATGTTTATCAGATATATGACTCACAAATGTCTTTTCTCATTCTGTGGGTTGGAGTTTTACTTTCTTGATGGTATCATTTGTAGCACAAATGTTTTAAAATTTGATTGTCTCATTTATCACTTTTCTTTCTGATGTTGCTGTGCCTTTGGTGTTATAAACTAAGAAACCCTAGCCTAACATATGGTCACAAAGATTTACTCTATATTTTCTTTGAGGCTTAATGTCTTGGTTCCAGCATTTAGGTACATAATATATTGAGATAATTTCTGTACATGGTATAAAGAAGTGGTAACATATGATTTCACTCATATGTGGAATTTAAGAAACAAAACATGATCATAGGAGAAGGAAGAACGAAGAGAGGGAAGCAAAACATGAGACTCTTAACTACAGAGAACAAACTGAGGGTTGCTGGATGGAAGGTGGGTGGGGGATGGGCTAAAAGGATGGTGGGTATTAAGGAAGGCATATGTTGTGATGAGCACTGGGTGTTATATGTAAGTGATGAATCACTAAATTCTACTGCTGAAGCCAATATTAAGCTTCATGTTAACTGACTAGAATTTAAATAAAAACTTGAAACAAACAATAAAACAAGAAGTGGTCCAACTTCACTTCTTTGCATGTGAATATCTAGTTGTCCTATTTGTTGGAAATACTATTCTTTCTCCCATTGAATGATCATGGAATCATTGTTGAAAATCAATTAACCAGGGCACCTGCCTTTGACTCAGGCCATGATGTCCGGGTTCTGGAATCCAGCCCTGCATTGGGCTTCCTCTCCCACTCCCCTTGCTTGTGTTTCCTCTTTCGCTATCTCTTTCTCTCTGTCAAATAAATAAATAAATAAAATCTTTAAAAAATCAGTTAATCATAATGTAAGTGTTTACTTGGGGCCTCTCAAGTGTATTTCATTTTCCTACGTATCACTTATGCCAATACCTCACAGTCCTGATTGCTGTAACCTTTAGTAAGGTTTGGAATCAGGAAGTGTAGATCCTCCAACTTTATTCTTCTATCTCAAGACTATTTTGGTTTTTGCTTCATTGTTAATTATTTATTTTTAAAATTCCAGTATAATTAACATACAGTGTTATATTAGTTTCAGGTGTACACTATAGTGATTCAGCAGTTCTATATATTAGTCAGTGCTCATCACAATAAGCGTACTCTTAATTCCCTTCACCTATTTCACCTAATCCCCCAACCACCTCCTCTCTGGTAGTCGTGTATCTTTTCTATAGCTAAAAGTCCGTTTTCTTTTTTTGTTTCTCTTTTTCCTTTGTTCATTTGTTTTGTTTCTTAAATTCCACATATGAGTGAAATCATATGGTATTTTGTTTTCTCTGGCTGATTTATTTTACTCAGCATTATACCTTCTAGGTCCATCCATGTTGCAAATGGAAAGATTTCCGTGTTTTTTATGACTGAGTAATAGACAGATTGCATAGATAGATATCAATAGATATCTACCAATCTTCCTCATCTATTCATCTGTGGATGGACAGTTGTGTTGCTTCCATATCTTGACTATTGTAAATAATACTTCAATAAACATAAGGTTGCATGTATCCCTTTGAGTTAATCTTTTTTAATCTTTGGGCAAATACCCAGAAGTGCAGTTGCTGGATGGCAGGGTAGCTGTCTTTTTAACTTTTTGAGGAACCTCCGTACTATATTTCAGAGTGGCTGCACCAGTTTGCATTCCTACCAACAGTGCACAAAAGCTCCTTTTTCTCCACATCCTTGCCAAAACTTGCTGTTTCTTGTGTTTTTTATTTTAGCCATTCTGACAGGTGTAAGATGATATCTCATTGTGGTTTTCATTTGTATTTCCCTGATGATAAGTCATGTTAAGAATCCTTTCATGTGTTTTGGCTATTCCGAGTTTTTCAGTATGAATTTTATAGTCAACATTTCAATTTCTGCTTAGAAGCCAGCTGGAATTTTGAGAAGGATTGCCTTGACTCTATGGGGAGTATTGTCATCTTAATAATATAAAAGCTTATGATCAATGAAAATGGAATGATTTTCCATTTATTTATAGCTTATTATTCCACAATGTTTCACAGGTTTAACTGTAGAAGTCTTACACTTCTTTTGCAAAATTTATTGGTTTCATTATATTTGATATTATGAATGAACTGCTCTATCACTTTCAAATTACTCCTTGCTAATATACAGAAATACAATTGATTTCAGCACATCAATCTTGTATTCTGCAACTTTGCTGAATTAATTAGCTCTGATAGTTTATTATAGATTCCTTAAGATTTTCAATATATAAGATTATATCATCTGTGCATAAAGACATCTTTACTTCTTCCTTCCAGTATAGATGCCTTTTACGTTTTTTTTGTCTGATTGCCCTGAGTAAAACCTCCAGTACAATGGTGCACAGAAATGGTGAGAGCAGACCTCCTTATCTTGTTCCCAATTATTGGAAAAGTTCATATTCTTTCACTCAAGTATGATGTTAGTTTTGATTTCTTCATAGACATACATTTTCAGTTTGAGTATGCTTTCTCCTATTCCTGTTGTTGAATGTTTTAATTGTGAAAAAATGTTAGATTTTTTGCCTATTTTTCCCTACATCTATTGAGATGATCATGGGGTCTTTATCCTCTTAAACACAGTATAATATATTAAGTAAGTGATTTTCAGCAGTTAAGCCAATCTTACTTTCTTGAGATACATCTCAAATTTACATTATTGAGAAAAATCCACCTTGGTAATTATAATCCTTTTTATTTGTTGCTGGATTTGGTTTGGTATTTCGTTTAATTTTTTTCTTATTAATATTCAAAAGTAGTTTTCTTTTCATGTGATAACTTTAGTTTTGTTATTGGGTAATACTGTCTTCACAGAATTAGTTGGGAAATGATTTCACCTCTTTTATTGTTTGGAAGAATTTGTAAAGGATTGATACTAATCTTTTACTAATTTGATACTAATTTTTCTATAAATGTTTGATGGAATTCACCAGTGAAGACAAAAAGATTTGAGCTTCCTTTTGTAGTAAGTTTTCTTTTCTTTTCTTTTTTCTTTCCATTTCTGTTTCCATTTCCCTTTCTCTTTCCCTTCCCCCCTTCCCCTTTCTTCTTTCTCTCTCTTTCTTTCTTTCTCTTTTTTGAATTTGGAAGGTAATATTTACTTATCTGTGTAAGTTCTGGTGCCCTGGTAGAAGCAGATACTATAATTATTTCCATTCTAAGGATGAAAGTGGAGGTACCGAGTGTCCTGGTATCCTCCCTCCAAAGTCTGAGCTATTCATAATATACTGGCCCTTTCTGACCCTGTGGTTTTGTTTGTTCATTTTGGCTTTTTTGTTTTGTTTTTGTTTTTTAGTATAGTTGACACACAATGTTACATTCACTTTACATATCCAACATAATGATTCTAAAAGTTCATACATTATGCTATGGTCACCATAAGTGCAGCTACCTACAGGCTTTCAGTAAGGGAATGAATAAGTCACTGGGAAAAAAAGGGTACAACATAAGGATATAGCTAATGATATTAATAATTTATTATGGATTATTTAGGATATTATTGTATTATTGTATTGTAATAGCATTGTATGGTGGCAGATGGTATAGGAAGCTTCTTTATTGTATTACTAATATACTGAGCTAATGTTATATTTACTCTCTCTACTTGTCATAGAAATATTCAGATTTTCTATTTCTTCTCAAGTTAGATAGTTTGTGTAGTTTGTGTCTTCTGTCTAGTTCCCATTTCATCTGGGATATTAATCTGTTGGCATGCATTGTTCATCCTTTCTTAAATTTATAAAATTTAAAATCCTTTTATTAAATTTTAATCCTTTTTAAATTTTTAAATCAAATCCTTTAATCTTTTTAATACTTTTTTAAATTTATAAAATTTAAATTAACATATTACAGTATTTTTATTATGTTATGTTAATCACTATACAGTACACTATACAGATTTTGATGCAGTGTTCAATGATTCATATGTGCGTATAACACCCAGTGCTCATTACAACATGTGAACATATTACTGTAGTGTTAGTTTCAGCTGAGTTCTACCTCTGAAACATATTACTGTATTATTAGTTTCAGAGGTAAAATTCAGCGATTCATCAGTTGCCATACAACAACCAGTGGTCATTACATCAAGTGCCCTCCTTAATGCCCATCACCCAGTTATGCCATCCCCCTCCACCTCTCCCTCCAGAAATCTTCAGTTGGTTCCCTATATAGTTAAGGGTCTCTTATGGTTTGCCTCCCACTGTTTTCCTCTTATTTTATTTTTCCTTCCCTTCCCCAATGTTCACCTATATTTTTCTTTAATTCCGTATATTAGAGAAACCATATAGTATTTGTCTCTCTCTGACTTATTCTGTTTAGTATAATACCATCTAATTCCATCCACATCATTGCAAGTGGCAAAATTTCATTCTTGTGATGGCTGCATAATATGCCATTGTATATATATAGTGCAAGGTCTTTAGCCATTCTGACTGGTGTGGTGGTATGGCTATCTCATCGTGGTTTTGATTTGTATTTCCCTGATGCCATGTGATGTGGAACATTTTTTCATGTGTCTATTGGCCATCTGTATGTCTTCTCTGGAGAAATATCTGTTCATGTCTTCTGCTCAGTTCTTGATTTTTTGTTTTTTGGGGGTATTGATTTTAATAAGTTCTTTATAGATTTTGGATATTGGCCCTTTATTTGATAGACATTTGCAAATATCTTTTCCCATTCCATAAGTTGCCTTTTAGTTTTGCTGACTACTTCCTTTGCTGTGCAGAAGCATTTTATCTTGAAGAAGTCGCAATAGTTCATTTTTACTTTCATTTCCTTGCTTCTGGAAACATGTCTAGCAAGAAGTTGTTGCAGCTGAGGTCAAAGAAGTTTCTGTGTTCTCCTCTAGGAGTTTAATGGATTCTTGTCTCACATTTTAGTCTTTCATTTGTTTTGAGTTTACTTTTATGTATGGTGTAAGAAAGTGGTCCAGTTTCATTCTTCTGCATGTAGCTGCCCAATTTTCCCAACATATTTGTTGAAAAGAATGTCTTTTTTCCACTTGATATTCTTTCCTGCTTTGTCAAAAATTTGTGGATCATATAGTTGTAGGTCCATATCTGGGCTCTCTTTTTTGTTCCATTGATCTATGTGTCTTTCGTTTTGCCAGTAGCATACTGTCTTGATGATCACAGCTTTGTAATACAGCTTAAAGTCCAGAATTATGATATTTCCAGCTTTGGTTTTCTTTTTCAACATTCCTTTGCCTATTCAGGGTCTTTTCTGGTGCCACATGTATTTTAGGATTGTTTGTTCTAGCTCTGTGAAAAATATTGATAATATATTGACAGGGATTGCACTGAATGTGTAGATAGCTTTGGGTAGCATAGACAGTTTAAAAATATTTGTTCTTCCAATTCATGAACAGGGGATGTTTTCTCCATTTCTTTGTATCTTCCTCAATTTCTTTCATAAGTGTTCTGTAGTTTTCAGAGTACAGATATTATACCTCTTTAATTAAGTTTATTCCTAGGTATCTTCCAATTTTTGGTGCAATAAATGGGATGGATTTCTTGATTTCTTCTTATTCTGCCTCATTATTAGTGTATAGAAATGCACCTGATTTCTCTGCATTGATTTTATATCCTGTGACTTTGCTCAATTCCTCTACTAGTTCTAGCAATTTTGTGGTGGAATCTTGTGGGTTTTCTACATAGAATATCATGTTGTCTGCAAAGAATGAGAGTTTGATTACTTTGTCACTTTGGATGCCTTTTATTTCTTTTTGTAGTCTTATTGCAGAGGCTAGGATTTCCAGCACTTTGTTGAACAACAGTTGTGAGAATGGACATCCCTGATGTGAGCCTGACCTTAGGGGAAAGCTCTCAGTGTTTCCCTGCTGAAGATGATATTCACTGTGGGTTTTTCTATATGGCTTTCATGACATTGATGCATGGTCCCTGTATCCCTATACTGCAGAGTTTTTTTTTATCAAGAAAAGATGCCATATTTTATCAAGTGCTCTTTCTGCTTCTATTGAGAGGATCATATGGTTCTTGTCCTTTATTTTATTAATGTGGTGTATCACATTGATTGGTTTGTGGATATTGAACCACCCTTGCAACCCAGGAAGAAATCCCGCTTCATCATGATGAATAACACTTTTGATGTACTGCTGGATCCTATTAGCTAGTATCTTGGTAAGAATATTGGTCTCTAATTTTCCCTTTTGGTGGGGTCCTTGCCTCGTTTTGGGATCAAGGTAATGCTGGCCTCATAGAATGAGTTTGGAAGTTCTCCCTCCATTTCTCTTTTTCAAAACAGTTTCAGAACAGTAGGTAATAATTCTTTAAATGTTTGGAAGAATTCTGCTGGGAGGCCATCTGGCCCTGGACATTTTGTTGAGAGATTTTTGATTACTGGTTCAATTTCTTTGCTGGTTATGTGTCTGTTAAGATTTCCTATTTCTTTCTGTTTCAGTTTTGGTAGTTTATAAGTTTCTAGGAATGCATCCATTTCTCTAAATTGCCTAATTTGTTAGCATATAATTGCTCATAATATTGTCTTATAATTGTTTTTATTTCTTCAGGGATGGTTGTGATCTCTCCTCTTTTATTCATGGTTTCATTTATTTGGGTCCTTTCTGTTTTCTTATCGATTGGTCTGGTTAGGGGTTTATCAATCTTATTAATTCTTTTAAATGAACCATTTCCTAGTTACACTGATCTGTTCTACCATTGTTGTTTTGTTTTGTTTTTGCGTGTGTGTGTGTGTGTGTGTGTGTGTGTGTGGTTGTTTTGTTTTGTTTTGCTTCTATTTCTGCTCTAATCTTTATTATTTCTCTTCTCCTGCTGGATTTAGGGTTGTTGTTGGTTTTCTTTTCCCTCTCTTCTTTTACCAGCTACCTTAGGTGTAAGTTTAGGTTGCATACTTGTTTGAGAAAAACTTGTATTGCTATATACTTCCCTCTTAGGACTGACCACCTTTGTCCCATCCAAAAGGTTCTGAAATACTGTGCTTTAATTTTCATTTGCTTCCGTGTATTTTTTTAAATTCTTCTTTAATTTCTTGGTTGACCCATTCATTCTTTAGTAGGATGCTCATTAACCTCCATGTATTTGTGTTCCTTCCAATTTTTTTCTTATAGTTGACTTTAAGTTTTAAAGCATTATGGTCTGGGTGCCTCAGTTGATTAAGCTTCTGCTTTTGGCTCAGGTCATAATCTCAGTTTCCTGGGACTGAGCCCCAAGTTGGGTTCCCTGCTCAGCCGGCAGTCTGCTTTTCCCTCTGCCTCTGCCCCTTCTCCCCCAATCATGTGCTAGCTCGCTCGCTCTCTTTCTCTCTCACTCACTCTCTCTCTCAAATAAATAAACAAAACCTTTTTAAAAAGAAAGCATTGTGGTCTAAAAATATGCATGCAATAATCGCAATATTTTTAAACTGGGTGAGATCTGATTTGTGACCCAGTATGTGATCCATTCTGGAGAATCTTCTATGTACACTTGAGAAGATTGAGTATTCTGCTGCTTTAGGATGAAACATGCTGAATATATCTATGAATTCCATCTGGTCCAGTGTGTCATTCAAAACTCTCATTTCCTTCTTGATCTGTCTCAATGATGTGTCCATTGTTGTAAGTGGGATGTTAATGTCATTTACTATTATTGTCTTATTATCAATGAGTTTCTTTATGTTTGTTATTAATTGGTTTATATACTTGGCTGCTCCCAAGTTAGGGGCATACATATTCACAATTGTTAGATCTTCTTGTTGGCTAGACCCTTTTATTATGATATATAGTATCCTTCATCTCTTATTATGATCTTTTTTTTTACTTTATTTTCCAGTGTCACAAGATTCATTGTTTATGCATCACACTCGTGATCTTTATTTTAAAATCTAGTTGGTCTGTTACAAGAATGGCTACTCCAACTTTCTTTTGATGTCCATTGGCATGATGATGCCTCTTCAATCCCTCATTTTCAATCTGCTGGTGTCTTTTGGTCTAAAATGAGTCTCTTGTAAGCAGAATATGAATGAGTCTTTTTTTCTTAAATCCAATATGATACCCTATGTCTTTTGATTAGAGCATTTAGTCTATTCACATTCAGAGTAATTATTGGAGGATATAAAGTTAGTGACATTGTATTACCTGTAAATTCACTGTTCCTGTAGACCGTCTCTGTGCCTTTCTGGTCTTTATTACTTTTGGGCTCTCTCTTCATTCAAAGGATCCCCTGGTTTAGTGTTCATGAATTCCTTTAGTTTTTTGTTTGTTTTGGAAATTATTTCTCCTTCTGTTCTGAATTACATCCTTGATGGATACAGTATCCTTGGTTGAATATTTTTCCCATTTCACATATTAAATATATCATGCCAGTCTTTTCTGGCCTGCCAGGCCTCTGTGAATATGTCTGCTGCCAGCCTTATGTGTCTATCCTTGTGTAGGTTAAGGACCTCTTGTACCAAGTTGCTTTCAGGATCTTCTCTTTATTTTTGAAATTTGCAAGTTTCACTGTTATATGCCAAAGTATTGACCTATTTTTATTGATTTCAAGGCTTTTTGTTTGTTTGTTTTTTCCTCCTGGACTTTATGCCTGTTTCCTTCCCCAGATTAGGGAATTTTTCAGGTATAATTTGTTCAAATAAACCTTCTGGCCCTTTCTCCCAAGACCTCTATTATTCGGATATCATTTCACTTTATTTATTGAATTGCTGATTTCTCAAAGTTTCCTGTCATGATTCAATAGTTTTCTTTTTCTCTTCTTTCTGGCTTCCTTATTCTCCATCATTTTGTCTTCTGTATCACTGACTCTTCTGCCTGATTTATCCTCACTGTTAAAGCCTCAATTTTTTCACTGCATTTTAGTAATAACATTTTTAATTTTGTCCTGGTTAGATTTTAATTCTTCTATTTCTATAGTAAGGGATTCTCTTGTGTCTTCTATGTCCCCCCACCAAGCCTAGCTAGTATCTTTATAATCATTTTAAATTCCAGTTCAGATATTTTACTTAATTCTGTAGTAATTATATCCCTGGTAGTGAGTATTTTTTCCTGTTCTTTACTTTGGGGAGAGTTTCTCCTTCTATTCATTTTTTCCAGGAAGAAAGGAGGAAAGAAAAACAAAAAAGCACAAGCAGCAATAACAACAACTACAACTACAACCACCACCAAAACCTCAGGAAGTGTTTTTGGTATATGTTGTATACACTCTGCTGTTGTGTTTTGGCTGCTCTTTCCCAGTGGCCCTTCCTCTATTGAGTTCCTCTTTGCTTGTAGCAATGAGTGTTTGGACCTTTAAGTGGTTGTACTTTGATTTGTTTGTGAAGATAAGCCTTACATTTGTCATGTTCTCTCACTCCAACTTGCAGATTCTTTTCTTAATCCTCAGATGATCTTCTTAGTTGTTCAAAATAGTTGAATGTTGAGGTAGCTATATTCAAAGGACCAGGTATCTTCAGCGTCCCCCTACTACTCTGCCATCTTAATTTGAGAAGCCCTTTAATCCTGTATTATTGTTTTAAGGTAGCTAGTGATAGCCTCACTTGCATTGCTGGTTTTGTGATGTAAGTCTTTTTTTCTTATTCTAGTGGTTTGTCAATTTTGTTGATCTTTTCAAAAAAGTAACTCTTGATTTCATTGATTCCATTGTTTCTTCTTATCCTCTAATTTGTCTCCCCACTAATCTTTATTAATATTTATTCCTGCTATTTTTGTTTTTATAACAAACATGAACAGTTAAGTTATTGATGTGAGATTTTTCATCTTAATTAATTTTTAATTAGTTAAATTAATTAATTCTTCTTAAATAATTTTGTTTTTATTTTGTTTTTTTTTTTAACTTAACATGAACAGTTAAGTTATTGATGTGAGATTTTTCTTCTTAATATAGGTGTCTTATTCTGTTCTGGCTAGTACAACAATATACCACAGTCTGGGTGACCTATAAACAATAGAAATTTATTTCTCATGGTTCTAGAGGAAGTCTGAGATCAGGGAGTCAGCATTGTGTGAGGGCCCTCTTCCACTATGCAGACTTCTCCTTATATCCTCACATGGCCGAAAGGAAAGCAAACTCTAATCACTTACTTTTATAAAAGTACAAATCACATTCATGAGGGTGCCACCTCATGATCTAAGTGAACCCCAAAGGCTGCACTTCCTAATACCATTACACTGGGCATTAAGATTTACAAGGGGAACACATTCAGACTACAGTCTTAGGCATTTATAGCTATAAATTTCCCCTTAAGTACTGATTTAACTTATCCGTATCTCATAGGTTTTGATGTATTATATTTTTGCTATTATTCAGCTCAAGAATTTTCTCATTTCTCCTTTGATTTCTTCTTTGATTCACTGCTTATTTAGGGGTGTGTTATTTAATACTACACATTTGTGAATTTCACACATTTCCTTCTGCTATTGATTTCTAATTACTTCTATTTAATCAGAGAACATATAGTCATTTTTCCTGAATAAGTGCACTTCAGATTGTTGCTAGACTTTGTTTGCTTTCCAGAGTTCTGGAGAAACTGGTTTTCATAATTTCTGCTAGTATGTTTGTTGCTTTTATGAAAAAGTAGTTTTATGGAAGTCTTCACTCTAACATTGTTGAAGACTTCCTTATATTCCAAGACAGGTTATATTTCACATGCTACAAAAATCACTCCTTCCCCCAACACATACACATACACACACACTAATCCTCATCTTCTGTCATGAAGGGAGGAAGAAGAGCCATCACTCATACCATACATTCATCCAATCAAAAATTCATATCATTCATGCATTATGAAGGGAGAGCTCTGCTAAATGATGGGTATGTAAAGATGAGAAAGACACAGCCCTTGTTTACAAAGGAGTCTCCATGGGCTCATTTTGGGTTAAGATGAGTGCACAGATGGTTAATGCAATGTATAAGAAGAAAAATACTACAAAAGGGACGAAGATACTGATTACTACTGGAAGAGAAAATTGTGTGCTTTGCCTGGGGGTACTAGAAATTAATGCCCACCTGATACTAAAATCCTCTTACTAATATAGCTAGGAGTTTTACATACTTGTCAAACATTTACTCTGGAATAGATCAGATGAGGATGCCCATGGTTCTAATGTGTACTCAAGCCACAGACCTGACACACAGAGACATGTATGAATAGAAAAATTACTTATCACTATGTATCTGGTAGTTATAGGTCTACTGATGATTTACATTTTCCTGTAGTTTATATCAACTGATAAACTTGCCAAGATAGCTGGAAGGGTGGCAGTAAGACTGTTTTTATCAGTGTGCCTCACCAAAACGGCCAAGCTGTCCTTTTCTTCTGAAATCACTTTCAGAAATGGGGCTAAACAGATGAATCCTTATTACAGTCATGTCCTTACATCTCCTAAGCCACATCTGCTGTATTCTGTGAGCCAAAATCTTTCCAGTGGCTTCCTAGTCATCTCAGCCAATCAGCCACAGAGGAACTAGCCAGATTCCTTTCTGCAGTGTCACCAAATCTGAGGGCTGAAAGATGTTTCCACATCCTTTGTTTCCGGAATCCATTACCAGAAAAAAAAAAAGAAAGAAAGAAAGAAAGAAAGAGCAAAAGAAAAAGAGAAAATAACTTGTTTTTAATTTACATGTTAAATCTTACTGGACCAATATTTCCTTCACATCCTCCATTTGAACTTCTGATACTGGAGACTGAAAGCTTACTATGTATTAAGCATCGTCCTTCATCCTTATAACTACTACTGCAGGATACACAAACTATCTCCATTTTACAATGAGGAGTCAGAAGTACAGAGTCATTGAATAATTTTTTCAAGATCACAGAGCTAGTTAAAGTAGAAGGGCAAGGATTTGAATGCATGTTTGGCTAACTCCAAAACATATATTTTGTTTACCATGCTATGGCATAGCATTGCCATTGACTGTCAGGGCTGAATGGTTCTCAAAGATCATCTAACCCAGTGTTTTTCGCCCTTGGGTGTATGGTAAAATTGCTGGAAAACTCTACCACGCCCTCAATTCTGAGTTAATTGAATTAAGGTGGGGTCCAGGCATCCAATTTTTTTTTTAAAAGTTGATGTTAATGATGTTAATGTCCAATCAAGGATTAACACCACTGATTTAGTCTCTCTTGTTCAGGGGAAAATTTGAGGCCCAGAAAATGACAGATAATTGACGAGAAAAAACAGTTTCCCTGAGATAGGATTGAGACTAGAAGCCAGGTATTATATAAACTCTATGCCAGAGTTCTGTAGAACAATGTTTTTAGTCACCTTCTGTAGACTAACTTTTCCCAGGGCTTAGAATATGCAAGAGTCGGGGCCCCTGGGTGGCTCAGTGGGTTAGGCCACTGCCTTTGGCTCAGGTCATGATCTCGGGGTCCTGGGATCAAGTCCCGCATTGGGCTCTCTGCTCAGCAGGGAGCCTGCTTATCTCTCTCTCTCTCTCTCTCTGCCTGCCTCTCTGCCTACTTGTGATCTCTCTCTGTCAAATAAATAAATAAAATCTTTAAAAAAAAAAAGAATATGCAAGAGTCAACCTATAGGGGATACCTGGGTGGCTCAGTCAGTCAAACACCTGACTCTTGGTTTTGACTCAGGCTAGGATTGAGCCCCCTGCTGGAATCCATATATATATATATATATATATATATATATATATATATATATATATATTTTTTTTTTTTTTTTGAGAGAAGAAAGATTTTGGGTATATAAATATTTTGTATAGATATCCAAAATAAAAATAAATCTTTAAAAAAGGAGTCACCCTATGAAAAACCTATAAGATGGCCAACATCAAATAGACACTCAGCTATAGCCAAGGAATCTTTAAGAAAATGGTAGTATCATTAAGTAGCAAGCACAAAATGGATCTCATCCATTACAAAACTACCCTCTTGCTGGAAAGAAATCAGAAAATATTGAGTACCCTATCATGTGGTAGGCACTGTGAGAGGCACTTAGAATATATTAAGAACCCAAAGATTCAATTATCACTGTCCCCTATCGAAAGTCTGGTCTGAGGAGATTTATTATCATACAGAGCAAAGGTTAGAGATACCATTTTACAGATGAGGCAAATGAAGTTCAGAGTTAAAGGCATTTTCTAGTAAGTTGCAGTGTCAGTATTGTAAAAAGTAAAGGTTTTGGGGGAAGAGATGCTCAGATTTGAACTCTACTTATCTTTAGCCATTAATGTTGGGTACAAGATGAACCTAACCTCCATATCATCAGTTTTTTTATTTACAACATGAAGAAAATAATGTACTAGCCTCAAAGAAGTTTTGTGACAAATGCATCAGAAATTACATGGAAAAGTGTCTAGCACACTGAAAATAAATGATCATTTCTCCCCATTTTCCTCATTCTACCTCAGCTTTCTACTGGGGCTAGAGTCCAGGGCATCTGACCCCCAGTCCAGTGAGCTCTGCAATGCACCATTCTGCTTCCTCCTCTGTCTACACTGCAAATTAAGGCAGAAAAGCAGCAGGTACTACCATCCCTTGTATAAAACTTGTGAAGCACTGAGTAAAATACAGTTTCAACTTTAAAGTCTTTGTGACTTTAAGGCAAGGAGAACACAACATAACTTAAGAAATGTGAAAAGTGTTCAGCCAAGTGTCTGAGCACAAACCAAGAAAACAAAGATAGCACTTATGTGAGCAGACACAACTCAGGTAGCAATGAAATGCTGATGAGATTCCAAGTTCGGTCCAAAATCTGGAAATACAAAATTAGACATTTTATATTAGTATGAAGAACCTACAGGAGCTCCAAAAAATGTCAATGGTACTCACTAGCAATAGGGCTTACCCTGCTTTCTTAAATACACAAAGAGCAAGGCCTGACCCAATGCTAGGTACTAACTTGATACTTACAAAAAGTGTTCTACTCCCCAACGTAAGATACTGATTTTGACTGTGGAGATGGGGGTCATTGGTAGAGAAAAAAAATCCCCTACTTCATGCTACTACGGTACACGTCATAATATATAGCCCAATAATAACTGATATTTACTGGGCATCTATATGTCCCAGCTACTAAACTATATTCTACATACCTTAACATCATTTAATCTTTACAACAAATTAATGAGGTGTACACCATTACCCCCCATTTTGCAGAAGAGAGCACTGAGGCCCAGAAACCTTAAGCCCGAAATCCATAGACAGTAAATGATGGCCGTAAGATTTGAACTCAAGTCTCTCTGACTCCATGTTCAGTTTTTTTATGAGTTTCTCACAGTTCCCAGTGACTCAGTCCAGAAAACCGTGAATAACTCTAAACATAATGTATTGGTAATAATACAGTTAGTTGTTCCTTAATGTGTTTCACCTACCATCACTACCCAATCAGTGACTAGTATCTGTTAATTTACTGCCTAAATAACACCCACTCCTTCCCCACACACAACCTTACCTTAAAAACGACTGCAAATCTCTTATTGAAGTATTTCTGCTTTCTGTCTGATCCTCTCCAATCCATAAATTACACAGGACCCCAGAGGAATTCTATCTAAAACATTTGCTTCTATAACCCTTTTCTTAAGACTTTTTAGTAATTCACTATGGTCTACAGCAGTGCCTAATTCACTGATGCAAGGGAATCCCCAGAGGAGGTACAGAGCTCTGATCCCACCCTAACTTAGTCCAGAGTTGTCTGAATCTGAAGCTACAGGTAGACCTGAGTACCTGTAATTTTGCATTAAAGATCTTAGGCAGGCACTAAAAATCATTTGGCCTACAGGATACAAATTCAAAGCATTAGCTTGGCATTCAAGGCCCATGCTCTAGTTCCTTACTTCTTCCACTAACTTTCCCATATGACCTTTGAGCCATACTATCCTGTTTCATTTCCTCTGTCTTAACTCTATTTTACCCCTCTGTGTCTTGGCCTACATGGCCATTCCCTCCAACTGGAATGACCTTGCACTGCTCTCATCCATTTGTCTCCCTTGCTATGTTATCTCATAATTCAGGTCCCAACTTAAGAGGCCATCACCTACACCATGAAGCCCTTTTTTTTTAAAAAAAAAAAAGATTTAATTTACTTAGAGAGAGAGAGAAAGAGAGAGAAAAGCAGACTCCCCACTAAGCAGAGAGCCCAATGCAGAACCTGATCCCAGGACCTTAAGATCATGACCGGAGCTGAAGGCAGATGTCCAACCATTGAGCCAACCAGGTACCCTCATGAAACCCTCTTGACTATCCCCTAGATGGAATATGGTCACATCCCCAACTTGTACAGTCTTCTTTCAGAAGCACCTATAATGTTTTATATCACAAATAATCTATGTATATATCTGTTTCCCATCCATCATGTGGTCTTTACTGATGAATTTCCCGAGTCTGGCCTAGATACTGTTTAAGCACTTCCTGTTAAATCACCTCCTTCTTTCTTTCCTCCTTGATTTACTCTTAAGACTCACAACAAATTTGAAAAACAGCCATATTGCCTTTTAAACAATATCTCAATTTGAAGGCCAAGATACATCCTAAACAACATTTGAGTCCTAATTAGGACACTGCTAAACTCTATCAGATAAATGAAATCCTCTCTTAAAAAATATCAAATCTTTCTCTCTCTCTGCCTGCTTCTCTACCTACTTGTGATCTCTGTCTATCAGATAAATAAATAAATAAAATCTTTTAAAAAATTGGGGCTCAGTGGGTTTAAGCCACTGCCTTTGGCTCAAGTAGTGATCTCAGGGTCCTGGGATTGAGCCCCATGTCGGGCTCTCTGCTCAGCGGGGAGCCTGCTTCTCTCTCTCTCTGCCTGCCTCTCTACTTACTTGTGATCTCTATCTGTCAAATAAATAAATAAATAAAATCTTTTTAAAAAATACCAAATATTTAACATATATTTAATCGTACTATCTCCCACTTCCTGCCTACAAATTCTTCCTTATATCTAAGCCAAATCCCTGAGATTATTTTTCCCTCTGTCCTCAACAGAAAGAAACACACTTCTTTTTTTTTTTTTTTAAAGATTTTATTTATTTGATAGAGAGAAATCACAAGTAGACGGAGAGGCAGACAGAGAGAGAGAGGGGAAGCAGGCTCCCTGCCGAGCAGAGAGCCCGATGCGGGACTCGACCCCAGGACCCCGAGATCATGACCTGAGCCGAAGGCAGCGGCTTAACCCACTGAGCCACCCAGGTGCCCCAGAAACACACTTCTTGACATACCCTTACCTTACCTTTCTTTCTATAATACAGTTAAACACAAGCTGAACAAAATGTAATCTAGAATAAAACCTGAGAAAGAAAATGTGTCATACTTGGCATCATTTTGAGCTAGGTGAAAGTGAAGTAGTTAAGAGCTGGTGCAACAGTAGATAAACATAGATGAATTCAATTTGAAGAACAAGCTCTTTACATTCTGCAAAGTGATCATGTGGTCTCTGACATAGTACCTTCCTAGCTCCCCTCTGCCATTATTATGAACACGTAAGTTGCTGCCAGACAGAGCCTGCTCTCCTTTATCCCTGGCCACTGTTTACTTTCCTCCACAGTTTCTCCTCTGGAATCCACTTTGGTATACTACTCTAGGAGTTGGAAGCCTGAGATTCCATCATAAATTGTGACACTAACTTGTTGCCATAACAACCATGGACCAGTCACGTTTTATTCTGACCTTCAGTTTTCTCATCTTATAAAACCTAAATTAGCAGAGCACTTCAAGTACATAAAGTACACTGATATACATTTATCTCATGAGATCTGCATAACCACTCTGAGGAAGACTCAGGGAGATGACTCAGGGGAAGTTTGGGACGATTAAGTAAGTTGTCTTAAGTGGAATACCTATGAAGTAGTAGAGTTGTAATTTGAGTTATGATTTTAATTCCTAATATGGCACTCTTTCTAATATTCCAAACTACCTTATGGTATCTATAAAATAAGGGTGTTGGATTACTGATGTTTAATTTAACAACAATTTAACAATTGAATTTAACATAATTTAACAACAATTATATGAATAACATTTCATAAATTTTAAAATACCTTCACATTCATTATCATCCATTCTGTCAGTAAGAATGTATTCAGTACCTACCATAAACCAGGTACCTTTAGATTAGGGATATGGTGTTGAAAAGGTCAGAAAAAAGTGACTGACTGCCTTTAGGAAGCTTCCATTTTCGGGGAGGTGCCTGAAACAAGCCTATAAAGCCTCAAAAAATCATTTCAGCTACTGATAAGTACAGCAGGGTAAGGAGATACATAGTTGACTAATAAGTATCTTTTTTTTTTTAAAGATTTTATTTATTTATTTGACAGACAGATCACAAGTAGGCGGAGAGAGAGAAGGAAGCAGTCTCCCTGCTGAGCGAGAGCCCGATGCACGGTTCGATCCCTGGATCCTGGGATCATGACCCAAGCTGAAGGCAGAGAATTTAACTCACTGAGCCAACCAAGTTCCCCGACTAATAAGTATCTTATTTAATTTCCCTAACAACCCTGCCATATACAGATTTTCATTAACCCCATTCTCCAGATGAGCAAAAGGAGTCAGAGGAGCTAAGCCATTGATTGACAGAGCTAGGCCGAGACACAGTAACTTCTGACTATGTATTACATGCTCCTTCCATTCTGCTGCCTTACTCCTGGTACTAGTTTTCTAGGATTCCATCATTTAGTCTCCAAATAACTGACTCTTCAATAATGTCCTATCTCTGAAGGACAATGAGACGTAAGCTAAATGCTCTGTGATTGTGAAGTAAGGAGCACCAGACAGCTTTCAAAGCACCAGGTTGTAGGTTCACTTGTTTATCTCTATCAATTCATTGAGTAGCAGAAATTTTTTTTTTGTTTATTGTTCTGCCCCCAGTGCCTAGCACATGGCTTGACTCCTAAGTAGTGTTTTTTAAATATTTACTGATTCCAGGGGTGCCTCTGTGGCTCAGAGTTAGGCGGCCAACTCTTGATTTCAGTTCAGTATCATGGGTTGTGGTACTGAGCTCTGCACGGGGCTCCAGACTCAGGGAGAAGTCTTGAAGATTCTCTCCCTCTGCCCCTCTTCTCAATCACATGTGCACTCTCTCTCTAAGATAAAAATATAAACCTTTAAAAAATATTTACTGAACTTGTGAATGAATGAATGAATGAATGAACAAACTAATGAACTAATGAGAAAACAAATTAACATAGCTTGCAGAAAACTAGCTTAGTGTGTTCCTGGCAAAAGAAACAGTTTAACCCTCGACCCCTCCTGAGAAGCAAGCTTCAGCTGCTTTCTCCTAGGAGCAAAGAGGCATGACAAAACGCCAGGTGTGAGCTGGCATCTGAGGGTGAGAGAAAAGGAATCTTCATACTACAAGACGCATAACCAGGTAAGTTGAAAATGAAATGGTTTTTGCATTTTTGAAGTTGAAAAGGGCTATATTCTATCTGATGAGGACTAGAGTGTTCTGGAGACCTTTCATGGAGCTAAGTAATACTGGCTGCCTAGGGGGCCCTGTGCTCCACTTTCATTTAAATGTCCAAAACAGAACTAACCAATCAATCAATATCCTAAACACAATTTGCCTAGATGTTAATGTCATATACATATAAAAACAGTGGTCCCATGCTCACTTCAGTACTACTAAAATTGGAACATTACAGAGAAGATTAGCATGGCCCTGTGCAAGAATGGCATGCAAATTAGTGAAGGGTTCCATATTAAAAAGCAAAATAGTGGTCTCTACACATCTACAACAGACTTGGATAGTGGCAAGAAAAAATACCCACGTAAAGGAAGAAAGCTAGTATTTAAATAACACCACATGCCAATACCATGACACCTATAGTCACACTTACTGATCCTATCTATGAACTGGAGATAGCCACAACATCTACCCACCTGGTTAATCCACATAAGTGAATTAAGTGAGCTAATTCATGTTAGATATACATGGTATGTAATACACATTGAGGAACAAAACAAGATGCAACAGCACACCACCATCATCATAATCATTTTATTGTCATTATCACCATCTTCTATGTGCCGTCTATATTTTATATGCTTTCATACCAATTATCATAATTGATATCATAATTATCATAATGTATCTTTTCCACAACCTTGCATGGAAGAAATGATAGATGAAGACACTAAAGCACAGTGAGACATCATAACTTGTCTAAGGTTCTGCAATTGGAAAGAATAACTAGAAGAATTACTAGAAGTAATAACTAGTAAGATGGCAGAGGAGTAGGAGACCTAAATTTCATCTGGTCCCAGGAATTCAGATAGTTATTAAACCGTTCTGAACACCTATGAACTCCACAGGAGATCAAAGAGAAGAATAGCAGCAACTTTATGAACAGAAAAGTGACTACTTTCTGGAATGCAGGACGTGTGGAGAAGTGAATCTCAGGCGATATATGGGAAGATAGGCCATGGGGGGAGGGAACCTCTGTCAGCCAGCTCCTGGCACATGATAGAGCAGCAAAGCACAAGATCAGAACTTTTAAAAGTCTGCTCCACTGAGGGACGTCGTTCCAGTGGCTAAGCAGAGGGTGGAGACCTCACTGAAATAGTGTGTTCTCAGGGCCCTCAGGGTCACAGAAAGATGAAGGGTGTCTGAGTGTGGCAGAGCTGCCAGGTATCAGAGCAGGGAAGCTGGCGGCAAAGACAGAGCTGAGGACTGGGATCTCAGCTCGGGGTTGCCATAAACTGTGATCCAAATCATAGTGGGGCCACTTCTCTTCCGGTGGGCATCCACCAAGTGGCAGATCCGGGGAGACCCCCCCCCCCCACCTTCTGCCACTGGGAGAGGTGGCAAAGGAGCATGCTGTAGGAATCTGCTGGGTTTGGAGACTCCAAACAGGGCTGTGTGCTAGAGATAGAAACACTTGGTCACAGGTCAGGTGAGCATGGATGGGGGCCAGAGACCAGGGAGACAGGAATGTTTGAATGTTTTTCTCTGAGGGTTCACTGAGTAGTGAGGCCCCCAAGCTCTGGGCTCCTCTGGGCCAGATATTGGGAGGCAGCCATTTTCATTCTCGTCCTCCAAAGCTATACGGAAAGCATTCAGGAAACAAAAACTACCAAAAGCAAACCCCAGAAGATTACTTAGCCTGGCCCCTGGCAAGGGCAGTGCAATTCTGTATGGGGCAAAGACACTTGAGAATCACTGCAACAGGCCCCTCTCCCAGAAGATCAGCAAGAACATCCAACCAAGACCAAGTTTACCAAGCAGTGAAAACTGCAAAAATCCAGCACTAGAGCAATACAGCACATAGAATTCATGGCTTTTTTCCCAGGATTCCTTAGTCTTTCAAAGTTAAATTATAATTTTCTTTATTTGTTTTTTAATTTCCCCCCTTTCCTATTTTAACCAAAATCTTACCAATACCTTTTAAGAAATTCTTTTAATTTTCATTTTTACAATCATATTCTATCCCTTCATTATATTTGGCCTTATTTAATATAAGTGTACATATAAGTCTTTCTTTCTTTAACATTTTGGGACACAGTTTCTTCTAACACCAAAATACACCCTAAATCTAGTGTATGGCTTTGTTCTAGCCTCCCTCCTGATCACAAGCTCTACCGTTTTTAATTTTTTTTTCTTTCTCTTTTCAACCTTCTTATCTTATCAATTACTTTTTAAATTTTTTTAAATTTTCATCTTCACAGTTCTATTTCATCCATCATATTTACCCATATTTTTGTGTATATATATATATATATATATGTATATATATATATAAGCTTTTCTGCCTTTAAAATTTTGGGAAGCAGTTTCTTCTAATGGACCAAATTACACCCAAAATCTAGTGTGTGACTCTGTTCTATTCACCAGCCTGATCATATTTTTTATTCCTTTCTTTTCCCCCTGGTTGGGGGACTCCTCTGATTTGTTTAGTGTATATTTTTCCGGATTCATTGTTACCCATTTTGTTCTCTCATTAATCTATTCTTCTCTGGACAAAATGACAAAACAGAAAAACTCACCTCAAAAAAAAAAAAAAAAAAAGAACAAGAGGTAATACCAAATGCCAGGAACCTAATCAATATAGACATTAGTAAGATGCTGGAACCAGAGTTCAAAATGACAATTATAAAGATACTTACTAGCTGGGCTTGAAAAAAGTAAAGAAAATACTAGATAACCCCTTTTAGGAGAAATAAAAGATCTAAAATCTAACCAAGTCAAAATAAAAGACTATTAATGAGGTTATATAAGACAAATTAGATTTTAAACACAAGATGATAATAAGAGCTGAGGAAGGACACTATATCTTACTTAAAGGGTCGGTCCAACAAGAAGATTGAACAATTTTAAATATCTATGTCCCTAACATGGGAGCAGCCAGCTACATAAAGCAATTAATAACAAAATCAAAGAAACACATCGAAAATAATACAATAATAGTAGGGGACTTTAAAACCCCCCTCATTGAAATGGACCAATCATCTAAGCAAAAGATCAACAAGGAAAGAAAGGATTTAAATGACACACTGGGACACGGACATCACAAATATATTCAGAACATTCCATCCCCAAGCAACAGAATACACTAATTCTTTTTCAGTGCACGTGGAACATTCTCCAGAATAGATCACATCCTGGGTCACAAATCAGTTCTCAACCAGTACCAAAAGATTGTGATTATTCCCTGCTTATTTTCAGAACACAATGCTTTGACACTAGAACTCCATCACAAGAAAGTTAGAAAGAACTCAAATACATGGAGGCTAAAAAGCATTCTACTGAAAAATGAATGGGTCTAACAGAAAATTAAAGAAGAATTTTAAAAAATAATGGAAATGAATGAAAATGAAAATACAACTGTTCAAAGTCTTTGGAATGAAGCAAAGGTGATCTTAAGAGTAAAGTATAGGACGCCTGGGTGGCTCAGTGGGTCAAAGCCTCTGCCTTTGGCTCAGGTCATGATCTCATGGTCCTGGGATTGAGCCCCACATTGGGCTCCCTGCTCACTGGGGAGCCTGCTTCCCTTCCTTTCTCTCTGCCTGCCTCTCTGCCTACTTGTGATCTCTGTCAAATAAATAAGTAAAATCCTTTTTTTTTTTAAAGATTAAGTATATAGCAACACAAGCCTTTCTGAAAAAAGAAGAGAGGTCTCAAGTACACAACCTAACCCTACACATAAAGGAGCTGGAGAAATTACAGCAAAGAAAGCCTAACCCAGCAGAAGAAGAGAAATAATACAGAAACCAATGAAATAGAAACCAAAAGAAGAGTAAAATAGATCAATGAAACTAGGAGCTCATTCTTTGAAAGAATTAATAAGATTGATAAATCCCTGGCCAGACTTACCAGAAAGGACTCAAATTAATAAAATCATGGATAAAAGAAGAGAGATCACAACCAACACCAAAGAAATAGAAACAATTATAAGAACATATGGGCAACTATATGCCAGCAAATGTGACAATCTGGAAGAAATAGATGCATTCCTAGAGACATATAAAGTACCAAAACTGAACCAGAAAGAAATAGAAAACCTGAATAGATACATAACCGGTAAGGAAATTGAAGCAGTAATCAAAACTCTCCCAAAAATAAGAGCCGAGGGCCAGACGGCTACCCAGGGGAATTCCACCAAACATTTACAAAAGAATTAATACCTATTCTCCTGAAACTGTTAAAAAAAAAAATAGAAATGGAAGGAGAACTTCCAAACTCATTATATGAGGCCAGTATTGCCTTGATCCCCAAACCAGACAAAGAGCCCATCAAAAAAAGAGAATTACAGACTAATATCTCTGATGAACATGGATGCAAAAATTCTCTGGACAAATGGATAAGGAAGATGTGGTCCATATACACTATGGAGTACTATGCCTCCATCAGAAAGGATGAATACCCAACTTCTGTAGCAACATGGACGGGACTGGAAGAGATTATGCTGAGTGAAATAAGTCAAGCAGAGAGAGTCAATTATCATATGGTTTCCCTTATTTGTGGAGCATAACAAATAGCATGAAGGACAAGGGGAGATGGAGAGGAGAAGGGAGTTGAGGGAAATTGGAAGGGGAGGTGAACCATGAGAGACTATGGACTCTGAAAAACAATCTGAGGGTTTTGAAGGGGCGGGGCGTGGGAGGTTGGGGGAACCAGGTAGTGGGTATTGGAGAGGGCACGGATTGCATGGAGCAATGGGTGTGGTGCAAAAACAATGAATACTGTTATGCTGAAAATAAATTTAAAAAAAGTTGTGGGAAGGAAATCTGGGATAAAATGAAATAGATTTTGGTAAATATTTATTCCTTCCTCACTCTATATATTCCTACTTGTTTCAATTAATTGATACCTATTAGATTGGCATGAACTCTACCCCCAAAAATTTCTCACCAAAATACTAGTCAATAGGTGTAAAAGGATTATTCACCACAACCAAGTGGGATTTATTCCTGGACTGCAAGTTTGGATCAACATCTGCAAACCAATCAATGTGATACAATACATTAGTAAAAGGAAGAACAAGAACCATATGATATTCTCAATAGATGCAGAGAAAGCATTTGACAAAGTACGTCATCCTTTCTTGATCAAAGCTCTTCACAGTTTAGAGATAGAGAGTACAAAGCTCAATATCATAAATGCCATCTATGAAAAGCCCACAGCCCACAGCAAGTATCATTTTCAATGCGGAAAAACTGAAAGCTTTTCCCCTAAGTTCATGAACATGGTAGGGATGTCCACTATCACCTCCACTATTCAAAATAATTCTAGACGTCCTAGCTGCAGCAATCAGACAACAAAAAGAAATAAAAGGCATCCGAATCAGCAAAGAAGTCAAACTCTCACTCTTCGAAGATAATATGATTCTTTATGTGGAAAACACAAAAGATTCCATCCCAAAGCTGTCAGAACTCATATAGGAATTCAGTAAAGTGTCAGGATAAGAAAAATCAATGCACAGAAATCAGTTGCATTTCCATACACCAACAGCAAGACAGAAAAAAGAGAAGTTAAAGAGTCTATCCCATTTACATTTGCCCCCGAAACCATAAAATACCTAGGAATAAATCTAATCAAATAGACAAAGAATCTGTACTCAGAGAGCTATAGAATACTCATGAAAGAAATTGAGGAAGACACAAAGAAATGGAAAAAATTTCCGCTTGCATGGATTGGAAGAACAAATAATGTTAAAATGTCTATGCTACTTATAGCATCTCCACAGTTAATGCAATCCTTATCAAAATCCCATCAAAATTTTTCAAAGAAATGGAACAAGTAATCCTAAAATTTGTGTGGATCCAGAAAAGACCCTGAATAGCCAGAGGAATGTTGAAAAAGAAAACCAAAGCTGATGGCATCACAATTCTGGACATCAAGCTTTATTACAAAGCTGTAATCATCAAGATAGTAATGGTACTGGCACAGAAATAGAGACACAGATCAATGGAACAGAATAGAGAGCCCAGAAATGGACCTTCAACTCTGTGGTCAACTAATGTTTGACAAAGCAAGAAAGAATGTCCAGGGCATCTGGGTGGCTCAGTGGGTTAAGCCTCTGCCTTCAGCTCAGGTCATGATCTCAGGGTTCTGGGATCGAGTCCCACATCGGGGGGCTTTCTGCTCGGCAGGGAGCCTGCTTCCTCCTCTTTCTCTCTCTCTCTGCTTGCCTCTCTGCCTATTTGTGATCTCTCTGTGTCAAATAAATAAAATCTTTAAAAAAAAAAAAAAAGAATGTCCAATGGAAAAGAAAGTCTCTTCAACAAATGTTGTTGGGAAAATTGGATACCTGCATGCAAAAGAATGAAACTGGGCCATTTCATTACACCATGCACAAAAATAGACTCAAATTGGATGAAAGGTCTAAATGTGACATAGGTATCCATCAAAATACTTGAGGAGAACACAGGCAACAATCTTTTCAACCTTGGCTGTACCAACTTCTTCCTAGAAACATTGTCAAAGGCAATGTAAGCAAGGGCAAAAATGAACTACTGGGACTTCATCAAGATATAAATCTTTTGCACAGCAAAGGAAACAGTCAACAAAACTAAAAGACAGCCTACAGAATGGGAGAAGATATTTGCAAATGACCTATCAGATAAAGGGCTAGTATCCATAACCTATAATCTATAATTATCAAACTCAACACCCAATGAACAAATAATCCAATCAAGAAATGGGCTGAAGACACAAACAGTCATTTCTACAAAGAAGACATCCAAATGCCAACAGACACATGAAAAAGTGTTCAACATCACTTGACATCATGGAAATGCAAATCAAAACCTCAGTGAGACACCAACTCACACCAGTCAGAATGGCTAAAATTAACAAGTCAGTGTTTTAGTTTTCAGAGCGCATGTCTTTCATTTTTTAGTTATTCCCAGGTATTTTATCATTTTTGGTGCAGTTGTAAATGGGATTGTTTTCTTTTTTAAAAATTTCTTTGTCAGAGAGAGAGAGCGAGCACGGACACAAGCAGGGTCCAGGGGACCAGCAGGCAGAGGGAGAAGCAGACTCCTCATCGAGCAAGGAGCCCAATATGTGACTGGATCCCAGGAGCCAGGGATCATGACCTGAGCTAAAGGCAGACGCTTAACTGACTGAGCCACCCAGGTGTCCTATTAAACAGGATTATTTTCTTAATTTCTTTTTTTACTGCTGCAGTATTGGTGTATAGAAATCCAACAGATTTCTATATGTTGATTTTGTATCCTGTAACTTCACTCAGTTTGTTTATCAGTTCCAGCAGTTTTTTGGTGGAGTCTTTCAGGTTTTCTGTGTAGAAAATCATGTCATCTGCAAATAATGAAATTTTTACTTCTTCCTGCCTGATTCTTTTTTTTTCTGTTTTTCAAAACTCATACTCTCTATTGATCTATGTTCAAATTTGCTTATTCTTTCTTCTGCTAACTCAAATTTATTCTTTAGCCTATTTAGTGAATTTTTCATTTCAATTATAGTTTTCAACTCCAGATTTGCCATTTGGTTGTTCTTTATAATTTCTATCACTTGATCTTCTCTATTTGATGAGAAATTGTTCTCTTGCTTTCCTTTAGTATTTTGGAATTATTTCCTTTAGTTAATTGAATGTATTTTAAAGTAGCTATAAATATATTACTTTGTCTAGTAAGTCCAATGTCTGGGATTCCTCATGGACACTTTATGTTGGCCACTTCTTTTTCCTGTGTATGGGCCATACTTTCTCTTTTGTTTGCACATCTCATTTTTTTAAATTTATTTTTTTAGGTTTTTATTTAAATTTCAGTTAATTAACAGACAGTGTAATATTAGTTTCAGGTGTACAGTATAGTGATCCAACACTTCCATAAGAGGCAAACTAAGAATGCTGATGTGCTTCTTTCTGGAACTTGTTCTTATTCTGTTTGGTCATTTGTTTATTTAATGACTTGGCTAAATTAATTCTGAGAAGTCTATTTATCCCACATTATGAAGTGTCTGATGTCTCTGCTCAGATATATTCCCTTGTTTTTAATCTTTTAGACCTGATTCCCATAGGTCAACCCCACATCTACATAAACCACTTTTTGGTCAAATGTTGTACTTTAAACCTCCTTATCCAGTTAAACTCTTACCCTTTACCACTAGATGTGCATGTAATTGACTACTTTCATAGTTCTGGGAGTTTAAAATTTTGCTCCACATTTACACAGGGACAAGTCTTTCAGAGGTTCTTTCTCTGGTTACTTTTCAGGAAGTGTGGTTCTGGGCAAGTCTTCCATTCAGCTCAAGACAAGTATGTTTTTTTTTAATTAAGTTTGGCTTCCTATGAGTTGCCCAGGGGTCAGGGTAGCATATTGTTGAGGCAATGTTTGGTCTGAGACTGTGCTTAAATATCTGTAGCCTTGAGCCTTCTACATTTTATTGATGCATATGTGTGTAGCTTGAGGAATGTTTTAGAGTCTGCCCCTCATCTTGATTTACTTTATCCTTAGTAGGTGCAGCCTTACACATGTGCACAGCACTGCAGAGATTCAGAAACAAGTGTAATCACACACAGCCTCTTTTGGCTGTCTATTTTCCTTGTTCTTTCTGGTAACCTTCCAGCTGGGCTAGTATTTAGCTTGTTGTTTCTAGTAGGATGGAGCTAACAATCCCCTCTTAATTGCTTACCTTCAAGGTCTCCACTGTTTTTGACAATGCCCACAGATATGAACTTTTTCATGCTCTGTTCCAAATAAAGTAAGTCCCCTCAGGCAGACCTGTGGAGCTCTCCATCTAAAGCTCTGCTTTACCCCTTTGGTGGAAACTCTGTGTCACTGCAGTGGAACTGGGGGCCAGGGACAGTGATCTTCTTCTCCCAATGTGACTTCTCTGTTCAAGGAGTGGATCCTGGGGAATGATGGTAGTCCCTAGTCCTCTTGGCTTACCTTTCTTGGTATAGAACTTTCACCCTATATATGAGTTAGGTCAGACAGAATCAGTTCCCCAATATTCTTGGCTTACCACCACTGGGGCAGAATCTTCGTGAGTAGAAACTAGGTAATAGATGGGATCTCCAGTCTTCCAGAATAGTGCTTCTGCAATACACAGGTAAGGAGCATAAGAGATGATGATGTCCTGCCCCTCTGGGGAAGAAACTATAGCCCTAGAGCAGGAGTTGGAAGGAAAGCCAACATTCATCTTCTTGGCCTCTCTTGTCTGAAGAATAACTTCCATCACACAGAGCAAGGGGTGAGGATGAGAGCAGATTATAGTTCAAATGCCACAGCCTCCTGCAATTATTCTGAGAATTTAATTTTAGAAGGACCTCAATGTACGAAAGGAATCCATCAAAATCCTTGAGGAGAACACGGGCAGCAACCTCTTCGACCTCTGCTGCAGCAACATCTTCCTAGGAACAACGCAAAAGGCAAGGGAAGCAAGGGCAAAAATGAACTATTGGGATTTCATCAAGATCAAAAGCTTTTGCACAGCAAAGGAAACAGTTAACAAAATCAAAAGACAACTGACAGAATGGGAGAAGATATTTGCAAATGACATATCAGATAAAGGACTAGTGTCCAGAATCTATAAAGAACTTAGCAAACTCAACACCCAAAGAACAAATAATCCAATCAAGAAATGGGCAGAAGACATGAACAGACATTTCTGCAAAGAAGACATCCAGATGGCCAACAGACACATGAAAAAGTGCTCCATATCACTCGGCATCAGGGAAATACAAATCAAAACCACAATGAGATATCACCTCACACCAGTCAGAATGGCTAAAATCAACAAGTCAGGAAATGACAGATGCTGGCGAGGATGCGGAGAAAGGGGAACCCTCCTACACTGTTGGTGGGAATGCAAGCTGGTGCAGCCACTCTGGAAAACAGCATGGAGGTTCCTCAAAATGTTGAAAATAGAACTGCCCTATGACCCAGCAATTGCACTATTGGGTATTTACCCTAAAGATACAAATGTAGTGATCCAAAGGGACACATGCACCCGAATGTTTATAGCAGCAATGTCCACAATAGCCAAACTATGGAAAGAACCTAGATGTCCATCAACAGATGAATGGATCAAGAAGATGTGGTATATATACACAATGGAATACTATGCAGCCATCAAAAGAAATGAAATCTTGCCATTTGCAACAACATGGATGGAACTAGAGCGTATCATGCTTAGCGAAATAAGTCAAGCAGAGAAAGACAACTATCATATGATCTCCCTGATATGAGGAAGTGGTGATGCAACATGGAGGCTTAAGTGGGTAGAAGAATAAATGAAACAAGATGGGATTGGGAGGGAGACAAACCATAAGTGACTCTTAATCTCACAACAAACTGAGGGTTGCCGGGGGGAGGGGGTTTGGGAGAAGGGGGTCGGATTATGGACATTGGGGAGGGTATGTGATTTGGTGAGTGCTGTGAAGTGTGTAAACCTGGTGATTCACAGACCTGTACCCCTGGGGATAAAAATATATGTTTATAAAAAATAAAAAATTAAAAAAAAAACAAAAAAAAAAAACTAAAAAAAAAAAAAATAAATAAATGTTTCTCTATTTGCTATATGCCTTTAGGACAATTTCCAGAGATTTTAAATGACTGTTTTTATAAAGTTTTTTTTTTTTTCAGTTAAAAGGCTGTTTTGTTGGGAGGAGTATTCACTGTGATCCTTGAATTGCCACTCCAGAAGTCCTGCGCTAGGAACACTTGGTCTTGGACTGGAAAGACTGGAAAGGGCATATAGAAGTAGCAGAAATAATGTTTATTTAAATTGTTTTTTCAGGGTACCTGGGTGGCTCAGTGGGGTAAGCCTTCAGCTCAGGTCATGATCTCAGGGTCCTGGGATCGAGGCCCACATCAGGCTCTCTTCTTGGCAGAGAGCCTGCTTCCCCTCTCTCTCTGCCTGTCTCTCTGCCTACTTGTGATCTCTCTCTCTCTCTGTCAAATAAATAAATAAAATATTAAAAAAATAAATTGTTTTTTCAGGCAGGCAGATAGGTAATAAGGCCGTTGCCCCAAACAGAGAAAGAACATGTACAAACAGATGTATAAATAAGGCTGGAAGACTGAAATACTAGAGGTCAAGTGACTACAATGAGTAAGCTAGGCTAAGGAGATTAGACAATGTCCTACAGGCAATGAAGAGCCATGAGAGAGCTTTAAAATGGGGAGTGATCTGGGCAATCTACATTCAGACAGTTTGGCTGGCTATGGTTCTAAAAAATTTAAAAGGAATTAGATTTAATCCCAGGATTTGCAAAAGCAGAGAAAGAAATGTGAGAATGAAGTTATCATACAGACCAATGGTTTTTGGTTATGTGAATCAGACCAAAATCCTACATAATTTTTGTGAAAATAAATTAACATTTAATACTCACAGCTAAAATAATTAAGAAATTTTAAAAAAAGCCAGCTATGCTCCTTTGGTTAGAATATTTGCACATTCATTTAACGAAATGTTTAAATACATAGGTGATGTATCAGCAGAACATATGCTGATGTTTTTTAAAGTAAAAATTAATATGAAAAATAAAAATAAATCTTTGTTTTAAAATGTGTTTTGAGGGGTGCCTGGGTGGCTCAGTGGGTTATAGCCTCTGCCTTTGGCTCAGGTCATGATCCTAGGGTTCTGGGGTCAAGCCCTGCATTGGGATCTCTGCTCAGTGGGGAGCCTGCTTCCCCCCCCCCCACTCTCTCTGTCTGCCTCTCTGCCTACTTGTGATCTCTGTCTGTCAAATAACTAAATAAAATCTTTTTTAAAAAATAAAATAAAATGTGTTTTGTACTTCCTTGAAAATAAATTGGACACCAGGGTGGCTCATTCAGGTAACTGTCTGACTCCTGATTTTGCCTCAAGTCATGATCTCAGGTTCCTAAGGCCAAGCCCTGTATCAGGCTCCATGTTGAATGGGGAGCCTGCTTAAGAGTCTCTCTCTCCTCCTACCCCTCCCCATTCATTCTCCCTCAAAAACAAACAAACAAATTCCATCTCTGAGTTGTTTAAGTACATATTTTTTAAAGTAAGAAACTCTTTATAAAATAATCTGGTTAAACTGAATTATCACTGGAATGGGCATCAGGATCACAGAATCCCAGTCTGCACTTTTTGTCATTAGCTTGCTGTGGAAAGTTTAGAGTCTATTCCCTTCACTGGGACTAAATTTCTATTTCCTTTGCAAGGAAAAATTTGTAACACATATGACAAAAAGCCAAATTCCTTTATATACAAAGAGCTCCATAAATCAATAAGAAACAGATGAAAGGCCAAACAAAACAACAACAAATGGGCTCAAGCCAAGAACAGCCAGTTCACATGCAAAGAAATATACATGGCCAATAAACAGGTGAAAAGATGCTAATGTTCACTCATAATTAAAGAGAGGAAACTTAAAATAATGATAAGGCATTTTTTGAACCTATAATATTTACAAGGATTTGAAACTCTGGTAAGTACCTAAAGTTTGCAGTTTTTTGGGCAAGGTAAAAGGTACTTTACCAGATTTAAAATGCATACACTGTTTTACCCAACTATTTAGCAACTATGAATTTATATTTTTCAAAAGTATCATAATAAAGGTATACAATCATATTAACTAACAATTATTTTATTTTCTATGCACCTGACACTTACTGTATAAATACTTAAGTTCTTAATGTGTATTATTAAGAATCCTTACAATGGTATTATAGAATAGAGAGTATTATTATCTCAATTTCTTTATAGGAAGGCATTGAGGCAGAGAGAAATTAAGTACTTTGCCCAAAGTCATACAGTAAGAAGATGGTGACACCAATAATTGGAAGAAAATACCCTGGATTTATAATTATTCCCCTTAAACACTGTATACTGCCTTTTGAGGATGTTAATTGCAGCACTACTTTTTTTTTTTTTAAATTTATTCATTTATTTATTTATTTTCAGCATGACAGTATTCATTGTTTTTGCACCACACCCAGTGCTCCATGCAATCTGTGCCCTCTCTAATACCTAGCACCTGGTTCCCCCAACCTTCCACCCCTCGCCGCTTCAAACCCCTCAGATTGTTTTTCAGAGTCCATAGTCTTTCATGGTTCACCTCCCCTTCCAATTTCCCCCAACTCCTTTCTTCTCTCTAACTCCCCTTGTCCTTCATGCTATTTGTTATGCTCCACAAATAAGGGAAACCATATGATAATTGACTCTCTCTGCTTGACTTAGTTCACTCAGCATAATCTCTTCCAGTCCCGTCCATGTTGCTACAGAAGTTGGGTATTCATCCTTTCTGATGGAGGCATAGTACTCCATAGTGTATATGGACCACATCTTCCTTATCCATTCGCCCATTGAAGGGCATCTTGGCTCTTTCCACAGTTTGGCGACCGTGGCCATTGCTGCTATAAACATTGGGGTACAGATGCAGCACTACTTTTAATACCAAAAAATCAGCGAGAAAAATAAAATACATACATATATATATATGTGTGTGTGTGTGTGTGTGTGTGTGTGTGTGTACAAAACCACAATGAGATGTTACCTCACACCTGAGGCTACTATAAAAAAGACAAGAAATAAGCATTGATGAGGATGTGGAAAAAAGAGGAACCCACTGAGCCACCCAGGATCCTCTACCTGAAATTAATATAACATTGTATATCAACTGAACTTCAATTTTAAAATATCACAAGAAAAAGTGGTGTAAAAGCAGCCTTAATAAAACTTCACTTTGTTATCTATTTAAATTTCTCTAGCATTAGGATACACTGGATAAAAACCAATCTTTTTCCTTGTGATGAGAAGTTCTAAGATTTATTTCTTGATGACTTTCAAATATGCACAAGCACAATATTATTGACTGTAGTCATTGTGCTGTACATTATATCCCCATGTTTAGTTTGCTCACTTTTTTTGTTTTGTAGCTTTCACATAGAAGTGAGATCATATGGTATTCCCTTTCTCTATGGACTTATTTCACTTAGCACAAAACCCTCAAATCTTCAAAGTTCACATCATAAGAAAAAAATTGTAACTTTCTATGGTGATGAATGGTAACTAGACTTAATGTGGTGATCATTTACCAATGAATACAAATTTCAAATCATTACATTGTATACCTGAAACTAATATAATGCTATATGTCAATTACATCTCAATTTAAAAAGTTAAAGTAATGGAACATAAATTGGTCACATACCAATATATTTTATGTCCCCACTAAAGGCAGACATACAATACTTTAAAATCTGTGGGTAAAATTAAGTTTTATTAAAAAAGAATTTGGCGGGGCACCTGGGTGGCTCAGTGTGTTAAAGCCTCTGCTTTCAGCTCAGGTCATGATCCCAGGGTCCTGGGTTCAAGCCCCACATGGGGTTACTGCTCAGCAGGGAGCCTGCTTCCCCTCCTCTCTCTCTGCCTGCCTTTCTGCCTACTTGTGATCTCTGTCTGTCAAATAAATAAATAAAATTTTTTAAAAAGAAAAAAAGAAAAGAATTTAAAAAAAAGGATTTGGCAAGATTGCATTTTTTGATGGTGGTATAATATTCCATTGTGTATGTATACCACATCTCCTTTTTGCAATGAGGGTATTATGCTGAGTGAAGTAAGTCAATCAGAGAAAGACAATTATCATTTGGTCACACTGATGTGCGGAATTTAAGAAACAAAACAGAGGATCATAGGGAAAGAGAAGAAAACGTAAAACAACACAAAACCAGAGGGAGACAAACCATAAGAGACTTTTATTCATAGGAAACAAACTGAGGGTTGCTGAAGGGGAGGGTAGTGAAGGGATGGGGTAACTGGATGATAGACTTCAAGGAGGGCATGCAATGTAATGAATACTGTGTATCATATAAGACTGATGAATCACAAACCTATACCTCTGAAGCAAATATTACATTATATGTTAATTGAGTTTAAATAAAAAATGTTTATTAAAAATTTGGTAAGTTCTAGTTTTTTTTTTCTTTTCTTCAAGAGGACTCAGGGATTCTTGGTCAAATATAAATTCTGGATACTAGTGTTCAAGAACTAGTAGTTAGCATTTTCTTATATATTGAGGTGCTTTTTCAAAAATAATCTTTATATGAATATAGAGCTACCTATGTTTCTTGAAACATAAGGAAATATACAATATAGGTCATACACATTATATTACTCCTTTAAATTTAAAACCAGTTAAAATTAAATTATCCTAAAATTGTTCAAGATTATATTGGTTGAAAATTTGGTATATGTTACATATAAATGCATTACTCATATTGACAAGTAAAACACTAAGGTATCAAAATATAAATAAGGAAAGATGCAAATATACAGTGCCATGCAAGAAAAAGTCAAACTAGGTAGGAAATCACACCACCACCAATAATAAAAGGAAATGCAAATTCAATCAAACATAAACTATATTTTTTAACATGAACTCTTAATGAAACCAGAAGAGAAAAAAAAACTAAAATTTATGAAGTCCAGTGTTGTTGCAAATGCACTGAAACTATTATATGTTGCTCAAAGCACTTAAAATTGATATAAATCTTTTTGAAAGGACTATGACAATACACCAGATTTTTCATAGTTTTTATTTCATTTCCATTTAGTTAAAATAAGGGGTTATATTAGTTTCAGATGTACAATATACTGATTCAACAATTCCATACATCACCAGTGCTCATTACAAGTACCCTCCTTAATTCCCATCATCTATTTAACCCATTCCCTTACCACCCCCCCACCCCGGTAACCAGGAATTTGTTGACTGTAGTTAAGAATCTGTTACTTGCTGCTTGGGTTCTCTCTCTCTTCCTTTTCTTGTCTGTTTTATTTCTTAAATTCCACATATGAATCAAATCATATGGTATTTGCCAATCCCTGACTGATTTATTTCCCTTAATTACTCTATAGCTCCATTCATGCCCTTGAAAATGGCAAGATTTCATTCTTTTTTATGGCTGACTAATATTCCATCACACACACACACACACATATACACACACACACACCTACTCCATCCATTTTCCTATCAATGAACACCACTTGGGCTATTTCCATAATTTGGCTATTGTAGATAATGCTGCCATAAACCTCAGTATGCTTCTGTCTCCTTAAACTAGTACTTTTGTATTTTAGGGATAAATACCCAGGATAATAATTACTGGATTGTAGGATAGTTCTATGTATAACTTTTTGAGGAAACTTTCCATATTGTTTTCTAGAGTGGCTGTACCACACTGCATTCCCACCAACAGCGAACAGGATTCTTTTATCCCCACATGCTCGCCAACACCTATTTTTTCACATGTTATTAATTTTAGCCATTCTGACAGATGTGAGGTGTTATCTTGTAGTTTTGACTTTCATTCTCTGATAATGAGTGATGTTGAACATCGTTTCATGTGTCTTTTGGCCTTCTGTTATGTCTTTGGAGAAATGTCTGTTCATGTCTTCTGGTCCTTTTTTAACTGGATTATTTGTTTTTTGGCATTGACTTATAGAAGTTCTTTATATATTTTGGATACTAACCCTTTATCAAACATGTCATTTACAAACATCTTCTCCCATTCAATAGGTTGTCCTTTAATTTTACTGACTGTTTCCTTCACTGTGTGGAAGATTTTTATTTTGATGTACTCCCAATAGTTTATTTTTGCTTCTGTTTCTCCTTGCCTCAGGAGATATATCTAGGAAATATTATTAAAGTCATTATCAGAAACATTACTCTCTGTGTTTTCTTCTAGGATTTTTATGGCTTCAGGTCTCACATTACCTTTTTAACCCATTTGAAGTTTATTTTTGTGTATGGTGTAAGGCAGTGGTCCATTGTCATTTTTTTCGTATGCAGCTGGCCAGTTTTCCCAACACCATTCATTGAAGAGATTACCTTTTTTCCATTGGATATTCTTGCCTACTTTGTTGAAGATTAATTGACCATATAATCATGGGTTTATTTCTGGGTTTTCTAATTCTGTTTTATTGATCTATCTGTATATATTTGTGTTATATTACAAAACAATTATAAAACAAAACAATTACAAAACAATAATGTTTTGATTACTATTGTTTTGTAATATAATTTGAAAGTCTGGGATTGTGATGTCTCCAGCTCTGTTCCCCCCTGCCCTCCCGAGCCATAAGGTTGCTTTGGCTCTTTGAGGTTTTTTTAAGTTCCGTACAAATTTTAGAATTGCTTGTTCTAGTTCTGTGAAAAATGTTGGTGGTATTTTATAGGGATTGCATTAAATGTATAGATTGCTTTGGGTAGCATAGACATTTTAACAATATTTGTTCTTCTAATCCATGAGCTTTAAGAAAGTCTGTTTCTTTGTGTCATCTTCAATTTTTTTTTCATCAGTGTGTTATCATTTTCAGAGAACAGACCTTTCACCTCTTTTGTCAAGTTTATTCCTAGGTACTTTATTATTTTGGTACAACTGTAAATGGTATTGTTTTCTTAGTTTCTCTTCTAAATTGATCCCAAGAAATAATTGAATCAAATCAAATAGCTACATTAATAGATATATTTACTGTCAAGTTATCCATAGTATTTAAAACTGAGAAGCAATTAGATGTCCAACAACAAAAACTGCTTTAATTGGTTTAACACATTATGGCATATTTACTTTATGGCTATGCTCCAAAATAGAAATTTCTGTGTTGATGGAAATGTTCTAGATCTACACTGTCCAAAATGGCAGTCACTAGACACGTGTGGCTATTGAATTCTTGACTTGTGGCTAATGAGATTGAGAAATAGAATTTTTCTCTACTTTAATTTTAATTAGTTTAACTTAAATATCCACATACCTAAGTGCAGTTCTTTGGTATGTCAAGAAACACTTAAAATGAAAATAATATATGTCAAGAGAAAAAAAGTAAAAATATAAAAGAAATGAACCTTGACAGAAAAACTATATTTTATATAAACTGAGTATAAAAATATATGTATATGGATAAACATAAAAAAGAAAAATTGTAAAATATGCAAACATGAAAAAGAATTTTGATAACTAGCTATACTTTAACTTGTGTTTAATTTTTTAATTACTTGTTCAATATTAAACATTTTTTAAAAGATTACATTACAGGGGCACCTGGGTGGCTCAGTGGGTTAAGCCGCTGCCTTTGGCTCAGGTCATGATCTCAGAGTGCTGGGATCGAGTCCCGCATCAGGCTCTCTGCTCAGCAGGGAACCTGCTTCCCTCTCTCTCTCTCTCTGCCTACCTCTCTGTCTACTTGTGATCTCTCTCTGTCAAATAAATAAATAAAATCTTAAAAAAAAAGATTACATTACAGGTTGGAATTTCAACTTTTATGATGATACACATTTCTGAAATATACATTAGATTCACTAATAACAATTTATCAAGTCAGCCAATAAGCTTTTCTTTAAATGATTTTAATCTTCTTTGCCAAGAGCAAAGCAATTAAGAACCAGGCTCTTCCTAATTGTCTTGTCCTCAAAAATAACACTTCTAAAACATGACAGGGTCCATGAAAACCAAAAGCTGGTTCCACTTTAGCTATAATAAAAGGGAGTGGAGAGAGAAAACTAGCTAGGAACATATTTCTGTTGATGAAATTAAAAAAAAAAAACAGGATAGAAGGGTCTGAAGCCCTCTTAATCTTAGAATTTTGAGGTTAAGGGTCAGAGCTGATCTAATTTCTACTTCTATCCTCCATTTCATAGATACCAAAGGCACAATTTTCATATGACTAACTTCCACTGGAAGCAGTAAACTGTGGTGGGGTCTGCATGCTAGGTTGTTTCCAACGACCACAAACAATGTGAAGCTTGATTTACATATCACACCTGTTTTCATCGTGATGGCTGACCTTTGAAAATCCAAGAGCCCTGCTACGCATAGAACTTGGACAATTTGAATAAAAGAAAACTTGGGGTTCTTGTTGGATCTGGAGGCCTGGACAATTTGAATAAAAGAAAACTTGGGGTTCTTGTTGGATCTGGAGGCCTGTGCCCAAATTCTGCAAACACACTGGCAACGTAACTGGATGTGAGCATAAGGCTGGTGACAAGGTAAAATGGGTGTTCTTTCAATCCTAGAGCCAAAATTTGACAGGGAGAAGTCAATGTATAGAACGTTTTGATCCCACTTGATTCTGTTACATGCAGGAATCCCCTCTGTGAAAATTAAATGGAGGTTCATCTGCACAGTTCTCAAAGAGTACATGAGTCACCATGGAGAGAGAACATCTGGATGCAGAATGAATTGTTCTCTCTTATTATTTTTATTAATACTTACTTGAATCATACTTTAAAGTTAACAAAATGATTTTGAACCCATTATTCCATTTCATGTTCGTAAAAACTCTGTGAAGTAGATACAATACTCAGAACAGCTGCCTCTAGAACCAATGTTTGCATAGTACATTGTCTTTCATGTGCATTTTCTCAATTTTCTCAATTCTTCTCTATAACTCTAGGAAATAGGCAAGATGTATCAAATTTCAATTTTATAGTTATGGAAACTGAGGTTCAAAGAAGAGCAGGTTCCCTATGGATTCATAACGAAATTATGCAGTAATACCAGTGCCTGAACCCTAGTGTTCTAATTCTAAGCTTCAAGGTGTTTCAAAAACACTATGTAGTCTCGTTGTATTCATATATATTAATGATGTGCACAAAGAGCCAATAGAAGGCCTGGACTCTTTCTTTCTATTTTTTTTTAAGATTTTATTTATTTATTTGACAGAGAAATCACAAGTAGGCAGAGAGGTAGGGAGAGAGAGTGGGGGGAAGCAGGCTCCCTGCTGAGCAGAGAGCCCAATGCGGGGCTCTATACCAGGGCCCTGAAATCATGACCTGAGCTGAAAGCAGAGGCTTAACCCACTGAGCCACCCAGGCGCCCCAGGCCTGGACTCTTTCGTTCAAATTTTGTGTACTTGCAATCCCTAGACCCATCCAGTAATCATACTGCTCATCCTTTTACACCATAGCCCTCCCCCCACCCGCAGTAGCCTCCTTATGCTCTCCCTACTACTAGGTTCACCACTTTGCATATCATCATTATAAAATACAAACCTTCTGGATCATACCTCTGTTTAAAATCCTCTGAGGACAAACTAATGACTGCCAAGTCTTAATGGGGAAAAATTAAATTGGAGATGGCAATACTCATTCCATGTATAGTGTCTGCTATATAAGAAGTGCTCACTATAAAGCAAATTATTATTTTAAATCCTTCTAAGACTTTTCACAGGACAAAGTCCCAAAGCTTCAGGATGGCATTCAAGGCTCTTCATAACCTAACATCTAATATATTACCAACTACATGCATTCTGCTTAAGCAACACTGGATTATTTGCCATTCCCTCAAACTCTGTGTGCTAGCATGCTTCTGTGCTAGTTCTTTTGTCTGGAGTGCCTTTCTTCCCTCAACTTGACCTCCTCTGAGAACATTCCATTATCATTTTTTTTTCTTAGAATTAATCATACTTTCAAAACTTTATATTCATTATGCTATGACATATTTTAAAATAGCAATTTGCTTGCATATTTGTTTTCCCTGTTAGATTACAAACACCTAGAGGACAAAAATGCATATCTCTTCTGTTAACAGAATGATTAACACAGTTCCTGGCACATAGTAAGCATTAATATATGCTTATTGATTAATTCAATGAAAGGGTACCACAATTATGTTACCTGAAAACCAGAATATCACATAACCAGTTTTGAACAAATACAAACCAATAAACCTTAGATTTGATGCTCTTGTCCAGTTCTTAAACAGACAGATGGAAGGAAATCATACAGTTTCCCTGAGTTACCCTAGTGCTGCTTGACAGCCATGAAGATAAGAAGGGAAAAACTGCTTTTCTCAAACAAGTAAAAAGGCCAGATGACCATTTCATAGGCTGCAGTGTGGCTATAAAACAAAATGACAAATCACTTAACAAATGCTTTCTCATAGAGAACACTCCAGGGTAGAATGAACATACATGTACACCAAGCTGATCCTTTGGAGAGTCTGCCCAAAATCAAAGTGGGACTATCCAAGCAAAAAGATTGAATCAACCCACTACCATGCACATATCTCCTCTCAAAACTACCAGGCAATTCCAATAAAGCCCTCCGTAATACAGGGCATTTGGAGACTCCTTTCAAAATTTCTAAGGCTGAGACCTTGGTGCTTTCCGATGTACTGAGATTCCTAATAAACTCATTCCCAGAAAAGGAAGTGCTATCCTAATTATTTTTGGATTTCACTTAACCAGTTCCAGTCCATAAAATTTTCTTTCTTGCACTGGTCACTGACAGATCAAGGTGAAGGGGACTGTTTCAAGGAAGCCACGACTATCAATTCTGCAATGTTTCAAAGAACATTCTAAGGTTACTATCACCAGGTCAGGCCCTTCCTTTGGAGACACAATGGTGGCCTGCAGTGAAAACTACCACTATACTACCAGAATAAAAGATTCACAGACCAAAGAAAAATGCAAATAATATATTTTTTTTCAATTTCCTTTATAAGGAACAAATTTCTTCAGGCAGCGGTTGAGTATGCTAATATTAAGGTTAACTTAATGTGATCTTGTCATAGTCACACACAAGCTGTTTAGAAGTCAAGAGAGAATTTCAACAATAGTAGGGAACTCTAGGTTCATTCTTTAGGTAAATGGTCTTGGCTGGTAATTATCAACCCGTGTGTACGTAGGGATATATCAGAATTTCTAGGAGATGTCATTTAGAGAAACATATTAAGTACCGTGATAGCTTTGATTATTCTGGCACAATGACTAATTTACTGGAGGATTTCCAACACCACATAAAAATAAATAAAACAAATAGTTTTATGTTTACTGAAAAATGGTTGATGCTTATTAGAAATATCAACTCATCAGTCTCAATAAATCTGAAGTAGCCCATGAATCTGCATTTGCAACAGGTACCTAAGGGAACTCTATATAGGTGGTCCTGGGTTCACATGTTGAAAGTCCTGTCCTAGTCCATCTGGGAAGCCACCCAAATCCTTATTCTGTAAGTGCTACATATTTCCCATGTTATACACACCAAGGCTAGAAAGAAGGACAAACACAAAGTTAGCAAATATTTAGAACCGAACTCATAACAAACAAATGTGGATTTCAAAAGTTACCTTCAAGCATTGTAAGATGGAGTTACTCTTATTCTCTCAGAGGACAATTAGTATGTAGAATGTGGTGATACCTGGTGAATTTATCCAAACCTCTAAGTCCTCTCCTTGGAGCAGGCGAGTGGTGGTGGCTCACAGAGCCCAGTGCAATAACCTTGCCTAATCTGTTCCTTGTTTATATTTATATTCCTAGAGGCAACACATGTCCACACACACATACACATACACATCCCACCACAACTCCTAGCCTTCTATCAAAGAACGGCTGCTGGCTGGAGGGGATGGCTCCTCCAGTCACATCACATAAAAAAGAGCTCTTTTTTCCTGACTTCTTTGTTGTTGCTGTTGTTGTTATCCACCATCTCATGAGTGAGAAATAATGGTTAAGAAAGAGCTCTATAGCCAGGCTATCTGGGTACTAATCCTGATTCTGATACTTCCTAGCTGTGAAACTTCTGTTGATCTCAGCACCTTTACCAACATCTTGAGCCTTGCCTCCTTGAGATACTATGTCCATTTTCTCTGTGACTCACCTAAAACATCACCCTTTGTCTTCCCAAAACCACTTTCCTGAAGTTATGCCTTTGTCATCTCTCACTTTCTTTCCTCCCTAAATTGTCTCCCAATCTCTAGCTCTGCTTTATCATTCTTCACACATCACTACCAACCCTTATCCACATTGCTGTCAGAATTTTCTTTCTAAATTACAAATCTGATAATTTCACACATAATAATGTCCAAACTCCTTAACCTAGAACTCAAAGTTTCTTATTATCTGGCCCAACCCATTCTTTCAAACACATTTCCTATTACATTTATGCATTTATGCATCCTATACTGAACTACTTTGTATTTGTATGTGATATAAATGGGACAGTTTTCCAACCTCCATATTTTCTCTGCTGTAGTAGAATGGCAGGCATAAGGCCTACGTATTCTAAGATCACACTGGGGGAAAGTCTACCTAAGGCCAAATTATATTCTTGTACTTCCTTATTTCTGCGTGAAAAACACTTTTTTAAAAAAAGATTTTATTTACTTATTTGACAGGCAGAGATCTCAAGTAGGTGGAGAGGCACAAAGAGAGAGAGAGGAAGAAGCAGGCTCCCTGCTGCACAGAGAGCCTGATGTGGGGCTCAATCCCAGGACTCTGGGATCATGAACTGAGCTGAAGGCAGAGGCTTTAGCCCACTGAGCCACCCAGGCACCCCTGAAAAAGACTTTTATAATAGGTCCAGGAGAATCAAAATCATTAGTAGTAATACCACCTAAATTAGTAATACATATCTCCTCTTACCATAAAAGCCACATTTTACAACTAGTTTCAAGTCAGGGTAGGTTACTTCCATTATGACATGCAAAAGGAAACTGAAGCATAAGACAAAGAGCTTCTCCTAGTGCACATGATAAGTATATTAGTATCTTTACTACTACATAACAAACTGTCACAAACTTAGCAGGTTAAAACAACATTCACTTATTATCTCACAATTCTGTAATCCAGATGTCTTAGTGGGTTCAGTTAGGTCCTCTGCTAAGGGTCTTGCTAGGTTAAAATCAACTAGACTGATCCCTTATATGGAGGTACTGGGTGGATGAATCCACTTCCAAGTTCCCTGGTCATTGACAGAATTCATTTCTTTTGTAGCTTTAGTTATGACATTCCCATTTTCTTGCTGTCAGGTAGGGTTCCTTCCATCTTCAAGTCAATATTAACACATTAAAACCCTCTCAAGTTTCAAATTTTCAATTCGTTACTAGGTCACAAAGTGTCTCAACTTTTGAGGAGTTGTGTGTGATCAAATGCTTCTTAAATTCAACCATGCCATATAACATAACCTAGTCATGGAAATTATATATTCACAGGTTCTATCCACACTCAAAGGTAGGTTATCATACAAGGACAAAGATCACTGCGATAATTTTAAAATTACTAAAGCTAGGATTTTAACTATATGGGACAGACTTTAAACATTCTGAAAAAATGTCAAAATTCTATCTGGGTAACATACTTTTGTATTAAAATGGACTGGGTATAGATAATTTAGCTTGCTATTCTGAAACAGAAAGATAAATGTGAAATAAGGATTATTTTCTAATTATTTTCTAAATTTTTAAATTCTAAATTCTATTTCTAATTATTTTCTAAAGTATTTATGGTCATGTAAAAGTTCTAGAAAAAAATTAAAGAGGTCATGGTCCTATCTCCAACTTAATTCAGTACCATATTTTTCAGAACACATTACTATCTATGGTCAAGCCATAACTGCAAAAGGGAATCTGACAGTGGTGTGAATATTAGTACAGGTAGCTCACTAAAACTGAAGGCAAGAGACTGAATTAGGTCTTCCACTGAATTGTTCTGTGACTGAGCGAGTCACTGTGGGTGGGCCTCAGTTAACCCATTTGTAAAGTGAAAGGATTGGATTGAGTTATCTATAAGCTCCCATTCATTTGAAACAATCCATGGTTCTACTTCTCATTCATCTTTCTATATTATCCTTCTGGGTTAAATATAAACCTTTCAAGAATCTACACTTGCTGGTAGGAGCTGGAAAAAGTGAAACCAAAGTAGTAGTCAAGCCCATAAAATTTGGGAATCTGAAAAAGACTTTTATAGTTACCTGCAGGCCTATAAAGAATAAAATAATAAATCTAAAAGTACCTTGTCAGTATTTGCCATTCTAACTGGTGTAAGGTGGTATTTCAATGTGGTTTTGATTTGAATTTCCCTGATGGCTAATGATGATGAACATTTTTTCATGTGTCTGTTAGTCATTTGTATGTCTTCTTCGGAGAAGTGTCTGTTCATGTCTTCTGCCCATTTTCTGGCTTGATTATTTGTTTTTTTGGGTGTTGAGTTTGAGAAGTTCTTTATAGACTTTGGATAACAACAAATGCTGGTAAAGTTGTGGAGAAAGGGAACCCTTTTACACTGTTGGTGGGAATGCAAGTTGGTGCAGTCACTTTGGAAAACAGTGCCTGTTCCTCAAAAAATTAAAAACAGAGCAACCCTAAGACCCAGCAATTGCACTACTGGGTATTTACCCCAAAGATACAGATATAGTGAAAAGAAGGGCCTTATGTACCCCAGTGTTCATAGCAGCAATGTCCACAATAACCAAACTGTGGAAGGAACTCAGATGCCCTTCAACAGAAAAATGGATAAAGATGTGTTTCATACACACACACACACACACACACACACACACACACACACAATGGAACACGACTCAGCCATCAGTAAGGATGAACTCTCACCATTTCCACTGACATGGATGAGAATGGGTAGATTATGCTGAGTGAAATAAGCCAAGCAGAGAAAGTCAATTACCGCATGGTTTCACTTATTTGTGGAGCTTCTTTCAACCCTGAAATCCTAAAATATAAAGTTTAAGATACAAGATATATAGCCTTTACTATCGATCAACTTACATCTGTGCTGGAGAGAGGGGGAATTATTTGGGAAGTAAAAAGGTCAGAAATGTGTTTTTCTTCCTTAGTTAATGAATAAACAATAAAAAAGTACACACTGTTAGCTGCTGCATAACCCCTTATCCCGTGTGTTTTCATGATGATCTTGATAAAATCATCCATTTAATTTATTTTAAAAGCACAAAAAATTTACACTGGAAACTTTTAATAACTAAAAATATAAAAGTACATCTTTCTACCAAAAAATAGTGTATATTGCTGTTAGAAAAATCATCAGAAAGAACTAAGTAAAATTTGTGGAAGATCTTTTTTTTCAAGTGACCATTGCTGAATTAACAAATACGTCCCCAAAATACCCAATTTAATTGGAGCTAGTTTTCTTTGTAATCACCTTTGCTTTGTAAACAGTAGTGAACATAATAAAAAAATAAAAACAAAAACAAAACAGATGAATGGATAAAGAAGATGTGGTACGTATATATAATAGACTATTACTCAGCCATCAGAAAGGATGAATACCCACTATTTGCAGAGACACAGATGGAACTGGAGGTGATTATGTTAAGTGAAATAAGGCAACCAGAGAAAGACAAACATCATATGGTTTCACTCATATGTGAAACATAAAGAATAGCATGGAGGACCACAGGGGAAGGGAGGGAAAACTGAACAGGAAGAAATCAGAGGGGGAGACAAACCACAAGAGACTCTGGACTCTGGGAAACAAACTGAGGGTTACACAGGGAAGGGGATGAGGGAGGGGGGTAACCGGGTTTTAAGGAGGGAACATGTGGTGATGAGCACTGGGTATTACACACAACTAATGAATCATTGAGCATTACATCAAAACCTAATGATGTTTGGGCGCCTGGGTGGCTCAGTGGGTTAAAGCCTCTGCCTTCGGCTCAGGTCATGATCTCAGGGTCCTGGGATCGAGCCCCGCATCGGGCTCTCTGCTCACCAGGGAGCCTGCTTCCTCCTCTCTCTCTGCCTGCCTCTCTGCCTACTTGTGATCTCTCTCTCTGTCAAATAAATAAATAAAATCTTTAAAAAAAACCTAATGATGTAATATATGCTGGCTAACTGAAAAAAATTTAAAAAATAGATCTTAAAAAAATAAACGTAGGAGGGGAAAGATGGCAGAGGAGCAGGAGACCCTGTTTTCAACCGGTCCCCTGAATTGAGCAAGATATCTACCAGAGCACACTAAACACCCCTGAAATCAGCCTGAGATGTAAGACCACACACTTCTGGATCTCTATGGGGGCAGAGGATCATCAGTGGAGAGGTACAGAGGAGTTGGGGGTATGTGGACTGACATCACAGAATAAACACAAGGGGAGGGAGCCGCCAGAAGCAAGCCATTGGAAAGCAAAACCCCAGTGCGAAAGTGCCTGCACTTGGGGACAAGCATTAACTTGGAGACCAGTGGCTGCAAGTTGGGAAGGGACTGACAACAACACTCAAACAGAACAAAGGGACTTAAGGGACAATTGTTGGGACTGGGCAGCCACAAGAAAGGACCCAAGCCCACTGCAGCCAGCGCCCACCCACAGCCAGTGCCTGCTCACACCTGAGATACCACCTTACACCAGTTAGAATGGCAAAAATTGACAAAGCAAGAAACAACAAACGTTGGAGAGGTTGTGGAGAAAGGGAAACCCTCTTACATTGTTTGTGGGAATGGAAGTTGGTACAGCCACTTTGGAAAACAGTGTGGAGGTTCCTCAAAAAATTAAAATTAGAGCTACTCTATGGTCTGGCAATTGCACTACTGGGTATTTACTCCAAAGATACAGATGTAGTGAAAAGAAGGGCCATCTGTACTCCAATGTTCATAGCAGCAATGTCCACAATAGCCAAACTGCAGAAAGAGTCAAGCTGCCCTTCAACAGATGAATGGAAAAAGAAGATATGGTCCATATATACAATGGAATATTACTCAGCCATCAGAAAAGATGAATACCCAACTTTTGCATTAACATGAATGGGACTGGAGGAGATTATGCTAAGTGAAATAACTCAAGCAGAGAAAGTCAGTTATCATATGATTTCACTTATATGTGGAACATAAGGAATAGCACAGAGGACATTAAGAGAAGGAGGGAAAAATAAAGGGGGAGAAATCAGATGGGGAGATGAACCATGAGGCTGTGGACTCTGAGAGACACACTGAGGGTTTTAAAATGGAAGGGGATGGGGGATGTGTGAGCCTGGTGGTGGGTATTAAGGAGGGCACATATTGTACTTCCTGGTGATCTGAGAATTTCAGTGTGCTCTTACTACAAGTATATATTGCAACTTTTCATTTAGTAAGGCTCCCCAATGATGAAAAGGAGGGCAAATGGAAATGTCAAGCGGGGTCATGGGACCTTATGGAATGCTCGAAGGCAGTGATGGGAAAACTATGGCCTGAATGCCATATCCAGCCTGCTACCTTTTTACATAAAGTTATATCAGAATACAGCCATAAACATTTATTTACTTTTGTGTTACAACAGCGAAGTTGAGCAGTTGTGACAGACCATATGTCTCACAAAGCCAAAAGTATTTACTATTTGGGCTACTGCAGAAAAGTTTGCTGTTCTTTGTTCAAGAGAGGTTACAGAAACATTTCCTACACTTCAGTGAAATGACTTTTTGAAGAAGTTTCTACACTAAGCAAATTGTTTCCTAGCTATGTAATTTAGAGCCTGTCTATTCCTCTGTTCCTCTCCCTGTAAGATGGGTATGATGTGGCTGTAAGGCATCATATAAAACCTAATTACCATTTCAGGGCACAGAACACATGGTATCTAGAGACAAAGAATCAGAACAACTACTCATCTTAAAGGAATCATTACTTTTCAGCACAAATTAGGGGCCACTTTATTGTTTGAACTGCCTAAAAAAATGTCTTCACATAAGGCTTTTCAAGAGAGATTGCTCCAGGGATGACACAACCAGTTCCACTAAGAAAACGGCATGTAATGTCTGGTGCCCACTAATCTATGTTTGTTTAAAATAAATGTGTGAAGTTCATGTTGGCATGATAATCCAATTATCCATCTGACTAGTTTCTTATAGGGTTATATGGGAAAACTGAATACACAGAAAGTGTAAACACAGTCAAAATCCCCAAAGCAAAAAATGCTTAAAGTGTATTTTTTGTTTAAAATTGCATATGGAGGCCAAGGTAGATTTTTAAACCATTTTAAAAATCTGATATTCAAGCTACTTTGGGCTGCTGACAGGCCATCCAGAGTGTGAGGAAGACCTGGAAATGTCAGGGCCATGTGAGCCACAGCCACAGCTGAAGAAGCCCCATGGGCAAGCACCAGAAGCACCCAGGAGGCCAGGATTATGCTGGGAGCATGCATAGCCACAAAATTAACTTCAACAAATATCACTCAGGTTACTTTGAAAAAATTGGTACGCAGCATTACCACTTAAAGAGGAATCCAGAGCTTCTGCTCAGGAGTCAACATTGATAAACTGTGGACCTTGGTCAGTGAGCAGACATAGGTAAATGCTGCCCAAAACAAGACTGAAGCTGCTCCCAACACTGATGTATTGTGATCGGACTACTACAAAGTTTTGGGAAAGGGAAAGCTCCCCAAACAGCCTGTCATGGTGAAGAACACATTCTTCAGTAGAAGAGCTGAGGAGAAGATTAAGAATGAGGCTGGGTGCTGGAGTAGGGGTGGGGGCTGTATCCTGGTAACCTGAAGTCACCTGAAGGGAAGTTCAAAATCTGTGGGACACAACAAAGGCAGTCCTGAGAGGAAAATATATAGCGGTACAAGCCTTTCTCAAGAAACAAGAAAGGTCTCAGGTACACAATCTAACCCTACACCTAAAGGAGCTGGAGAAAGAACAAGAAAAAAACCCTAAGCCTAGCAGGAGAAGAGAAATCATAAAGATCAGAGCAGAAATCAATGAAATAGAAACCAAAAAAACAATAGAACAAATCAACGAAAGTAGGAGCTGGTTCTTTGAAAGAATTAATAAAATTGATAAACCCCTGGCCCGACTTATCAAAAAGAAAAGAGAAAGGGCCCAAATAAATAAAATCATGAATGAAAGAGGAGAGATCACAACTAACACCAAAGAAATACAAAGTATTATAAGAACATACTATGAGCAACTCTACAGCAATAAATTTGACAATCTGGAAGAAATGGATGCATTCCTAGAAACATATAAACTACCACAACTGAACCAGGAAGAAATAGAAAGCCTGAACAGACCCATAACCAGTAAGGAGATTGAAACAGTCATTAAAAATCTCCAAACAAACAAAAGCCCAGGGCCAGACGGCTTCCCGGGGGAATTCTACCAAACATTTAAAGAAGAACTAATTCCTATTCTCCTAAAACTGTTCCCAAAAATAGAAATGGAAGGAAAACTTCCAAACTCATTTTATGAGGCCAGCATCACCTTGATCCCAAAACCAGACAAGGATCCCACCAAAAAAGAGAGCTATAGACCAATATCCTTGATGAACACAGATGCGAAAATACTCAACAAAATACTAGCCAATAGGAATCAACAGTACATTAAAAAGATTATTCACCACGACCAAGTGGGATTTATTCTGGGGCTGCAAGGTTGGTTCAACATCCGCAAATCAGTCAATGTGATACAACACATCAATAAAAGTAAGAACAAGAACCATATGATACTCTCAATAGATGCTGAAAAAGCATTTGACAAAGTACAACATCCCTTCCTGATCAAAACTCTTCAAAGTGTAGGGATAGAGGGCACATACCTCAATATCATCAAAGCCATCTATGAAAAACCCACCGCAAATATCATTCTCAATGGAGAAAAACTGAAAGCTTTTCCGCTAAGGTCAGGAACACGGCAGGGATGTCCATTATCACCACTGCTATTCAACATCGTACTAGAGGTCCTAGCCTCAGCAATCAGACAACAAAAGGAAATTAAAGGCATCCAAATCGGCAAAGAAGAAGTCAAATTATCACTCTTCGCAGATGATATGATACTATATGTGGAAAACCCAAAAGACTCCACTCCAAAACTGCTAGAACTTATACAGGAATTCAGTAAAGTGTCAGGATATAAAATCAATGCACAGAAATCAGTTGCATTTCTCTACACCAACAGCAAGACAGAAGAAAGGGAAATTAAGGAGTCAATCCCATTTACAATTGCACCCAAAACCATAAGATACCTAGGAATAAACCTAACCAAAGAGACACAGAATCTATACTCAGAAAACTATAAAGTACTCATGAAAGAAATTGAGGAAGACACAAAGAAATGGAAAAATGTTCCATGCTCCTGGATTGGAAGAATAAATATTGTGAAAATGTCTATGCTACCTAAAGCAATCTACACATTTAATGCAATTCCTATCAAAGTACCATCCATCTTTTTCAAAGAAATGGAACAAATAATGCTAAAATTTATATGGAACCAGAAAAGACCTCGAATAGCTAAAGGGATATTGAAAAAGAAAGCCAACGTTGGTGGCATCACAATCCCGGACTTCAAGCTCTATTACAAAGCTGTCATCATCAAGACAGCATGGTACTGGCACAAAAACAGAGCCATAGATCAATGGAACAGAATAGAGAGCCCGGAAATAGACTCTCAACTCTATGGTCAACTAATCTTCGACAAAGCAGGAAAGAATGTCCAATGGAAAAAAGACAGCCTCTTCAATAAATGGTGCTGGGAAAATTGGACAGCCACATGCAGAAAAATGAAATTGGACCATTTCCTTACACCACACACAAAAATAGACTCAAAATGGATGAAGGACCTCAATGTGCGAAAGGAATCCATCAAAATCCTTGAGGAGAACACAGGCAGCAACCTCTTCGACCTCAGCCGCAGCAACATCTTCCTAGGAACAACGCAAAAGGCAAGGGAAGCAAGGGCAAAAATGAACTATTGGGATTTCATCAAGATCAAAAGCTTTTGCACAGCAAAGGAAACAGTTAACAAAATCAAAAGACAACTGACAGAATGGGAGAAGATATTTGCAAACGACATATCAGATAAAGGACTAGTGTCCAGAATCTATAAAGAGCTTAGCAAACTCAACACCCAAAGAACAAATAATCCAATCAAGAAATGGGCAGAGGACATGAACAGACATTTCTGCAAAGAAGACATCCAGATGGCGAACAGACACATGAAAAAGTGCTCCATATCACTCGGCATGAGGGAAATACAAATCAAAACCACAATGAGATATCACCTCACACCAGTCAGAATGGCTAAAATCAACAAGTCAGGAAATGACAGATGCTGGCGAGGATGCGGAGAAAGGGGCACCCTCCTACACTGTTGGTGGGAATGCAAGCTGGTGCAACCTCTCTGGAAAACAGCATGGAGGTTCCTCAAAATGTTGAAAATAGAACTGCCCTATGACCCAGCAATTGCACTATTGGGTATTTACCCTAAAGATACAAACGTAGTGATCCAAAGGGGCACGTGTACTCGACAAACGTAGTGATACAAAGGGGCACGTGTACTCGAATGTTTATAGCAGCAATGTCCACAATAGCCAAACTATGGAAAGAACCCAGATGTCCATCCACAGATGAATGGATCAAGAAGATGTGGTATATATACACAATGGAATACTATGCAGCCATCAAAAGAAATGAAATCTTGCCATTTGCGACAACATGGATGGAACTAGAGCATATCATGCTTAGCGAAATAAGTCAGGCGGAGAAAGACAACTATCATATGATCTCCCTGATATGAGGAAGTGGTGTTGCAACATGGGGGCTCAAGTGGGTACGAGAAGAATAAATGAAAGAAGATGGGATTGGGAGGGAGACAAACCATAAGTGACTCTTAATCTCACAAAACAAACTGAGGGTTGCTGGGGGGAGGGGGTTTGGGAGAAGGGGGTGGTATTATGGACATTGGGGAGGGTATGTGCTTTGGTGAGTGCTGTGAAGTGTGTAAACCTGGTGATTCACAGACCTGTACCACTGGGGATAAAAATACATGTTTATAAAAAATAAAAAATTATATTAAAAAAAAAAGAATAAAAAAAAATGCTAACAAGTTTTTTTCAAAACAAATAAATAAGTAAATAACAGATATTCAAACTAATCTAAATAGAACTTTTAATTTCAACACTTTCTTAAAATATATTTTTAAATGTTTTTAAGATATTTATTTGTTTAAGATATTTATTTGTTTAATTCAAAAGTAAAAATTAATTGACCTAAAACTAATACAATACTATGTTAACTATACTGGAATTAACATTAGGAACTTAATCAAAATCAGATTTTAAAAATTTAATTGATGCAAAAGCAAAGCATATAAATATGTTATCTAGAATGTTACAGACACACAAAAGTGGGATGACCAAGGAAACTCTCGGCCGATAGGAAAGAAACCATCATGAGGTTTCGTAGCTCTATAAGCTTTTGGTACTACATAATTCTTTGAGGATCACGTAATTCAATCTCTCATTTTGCAAGGAAACTGAGGCCCAAAGAAATGTTAAATGACTTGCTGGTTAGTGGCAGAGTTAAGACTAGATTCCAAGTTTCCTCGATTTCATTACCCCAGGGTTTCTCAATCTCCACACTACTTTGTTGTGGGTGCCTGTTTTGGCATTATAAAATGTTTAGCAGCATGTTTGAGCTCTACCCTAGATGTTAAAAGCACTTTCCCCACCTCAGTTGTAACAAAAATGTCTCTACACATAACCAAAAGACCTTGGAGGAGGGGAGCAGAATTGACCTCAGTGAGAGCCACTGACATATATTATGTTAGCAGTAACTTTCCCCCAGGTTTATTTAGATATAACTGATGTACAGCACTGCATATGCTTAAAGTGTACAACTGATGATTTTGTTACATTGCATATATTATGAGATGATTACTATAATAGGGTGAGTTAACACTTCCATCACCTCACATACTTATAGATAGATAGATAAATAGATATAGACATAGATATAGATACAGATATATAGATATGTGTGTATGTATGTATATATTTGTTGGCAGATATACTCTCTTAGCAACGTTCAAGTGCATAATACAGTATTGTTAACTATATTCACCATGCTGTACATTAGATCCCCAGAATTTATTCAACTTACAACTAAAAATTTGTACCCCCTGCACATCTACCTATTTCTCCCAGTCACTGGTAATCACCATTCTAATATTTCTATGAGTTTAATTTTTTAAATGCCACATATAACTGAGATCATACAGTACTTGTCTCTGTCTGACTGATTTCACTTTTGCTGGTAGTAATTTAATAGTGTTTTATTACTCATCTTTATGTTTTGAAGAAAAAGAAGAGACATGAAAAAAGTACTCAGAGCAAAACAAGGAAAAGAATGAAGGTTCTCCAGATCCCTAGGATTAGTCAAGCCTAAGAAAACCTAAGATCTTATATGCAATAATTAAAAGAAAGTCTTTCCACTGTTTGAATTCAAATGAATGATGAAAAAAATCACCAAATCCCCTGTGAAATCTACCACCAAATCAGAAATTTCATGACCTAGTGAAGCCAAGAGTTCTTTATGTGAATTTTGTGAAAGACCTAGATTGAAGTATGAAGACAGCTTTACAAAACCGAGATTATATCTTCCATCATACATTATTTACAGATATTATAGTCCCATAACTTTTCTATGATTTTTTTAAAGAAGGCTGTGGCAGACTGTGATTCTGCCACATTTTCAAGCTCATTTTATAGCTAATTTTTTCAATATTCAGTATGATGGCTTTGTAAATATTTAATTATTACTAGAAAAGCTAGCTGGACACAGCATTCATCAACAATCCTCTCACAATATTTTCTTAAATGTTCAAACTAACACCTTTCAGGTAATTGGGTTGCTCAGAATGTTTTGAGAGAGGCAAGTTTAAGCACTTTCATTTAGCAGGTATTCTAGTCAGAATCAAATTCACAACTTGTGCAGATCTGCAATGGTAACAGTCTTCTTTTGGAATCTATTTCATTCTATACTGGGAAACTATGCAGTAGTTGAAAAGTATGGGGGGGGGGACAAGATGGCGGGGAAATGGGAGGAGATGCCTTTTCAACCTGTACCCTAAAGTAAGCTGATTACCTACCAAAGAACTCCCATCACTCATGAAATCAGCCTGAGATCAGAATTATACACGTCTGGATCTCTACAGGGGCAGAAGATGCCAGTGGGCAGGTAAAGCAGTATGGAAATGGCGGACTGATATTGGAAGATAAACAAAAGGGGGAGGGAGCCACCAGAGGCGACTGGTTGGAAAGTAATACCCCAATACAAGCGAGAGTGCCCTGCATCTGGGGACCAGCATTAATTTGGAGACTGGTTGAAAGCACTCCAAAAGAGCAAAGGATCCTGGGAGGGGGGCAGAAATTGTGGGAATCGGGGCGGCTAGGGACAGGGGCTTAAGTCCCTGGTCCCAGGACAGCCTCCCCTGGCGCTGAGCCAGAGAGAGTGTGGCAGAGAAGCCAGGTCTTGGTCCCTAAGCCGCCAGGACGTGGGGTCCGGCTCCTGTGAGGGGATGGGAGCCACGCCAGACGACAGAACGCACGAGCCCTGCTATAGAGCCTGAGATGCACGTGCCCCTCAACTTCCCCTGAGAGAGTAACAAAGCCGAGCAAGCGTCCTTTGTTACGCGCGCCATTGTTTCAGAGCCTAACACGCATGCACCAAACTCTCCCCCCAGAGAGGTGCGCGAAGGCCCAGCCTGGTGCTTTCAGACCTGCGCCCCGTTCTCAGAGCCTGAGACCCGCATGTGACCCACAGCCTCCCTTGAAAGAGGTGTGCACACGCCGGGTGCTCTTAGACCCAGAAAGACCAGGCACTCCCAGCCCCGGACAGGAGGAAATTCTCAGTGTGCGATTGCTGCTTGGAACCTCTCTGGTGGTTTGGAGCTGCCCAGACAGCCGCCACTGCTGTGGTTTTGGGTATAAGTAAAAGATCCTGCGTCCCCAGGGACCACGACTCTGAACCTGCTCTGCCAGCGGCCAAGGGGGAACTTATTTGGGCTCTGGAGCCAGACTGAGGCTTCTCTCTGAGAGGGAGGTCAGGGTGCAGTTTGTTTTCCTCTAAAACTACAAAAACCATCAAAAGTGGTCAAGGTGAGAGGGAAAAAAAAGTGAACAAACATAAAACCCGCCAGAGAACAAAAGCCTGAAAAAAACCAGTTTCCTCAGAGCCCACCCCTTTGAGGGGGGCGGGAGGACTTAACTCAGGGAACATCATTGACTGAAAACGCATGTGGCAGCCCCTCCCCCCCCAGAAAACAAACCAAGAAGAAAAAAAAAAAGGACTACAAGAGAACAACCACCACTACTTCATAAGAAAACTTTTATTTTTTACTCATTCCCACTATTCTGGTTCATTTTTTTTATAAAGATAATTTTTTAAACTATTTACTATCACAGTGTCTAGTACATCAAATTCCATAATAACCTTCTAACCTGAACTTTTTGATACATGCACCTATGTTTTTATTTGGCATTTCTATTTTTTGACTTTCTTTTTTTTAATTTTAGTTTAGTTTAGTCTTATTCCTTTTTATTTTTATTTTCTAATATACATATAGATTTAAACGTCAAAGTAATCCCCTTTCCCCAATCAATACTACCCCTATAGGTAAACCAATTTTTAATCCACCTTTATCTTAAGGAAAGTTGAGTCTTTTAACAAAGATATAAAGATATATCCAGGAAGAATCAAAACAACCTTCCTTACCCACACTGAGAATTTATAACCACTCTCCCATCTTTTTCTTCCATCACTGTTTCTGTGTTTTTGTGTTTGTCCTGATAGTATATAAATATTACACTTGTGATTCTTTTAGACGAGGATCTTCCTTTATTTGCATATGTATATATTTTTTTCTCTTGTCATATACTTTTATCAAGTCTTTTTGTCTGTTTTTGTTTGTTTACTTCATAAATCTTACCTTGGGGCCCATTTGGGCTGAACCTTCTCTTTCATCTTCCCTTTCTTTCCTGTCTCTCACTCTCTCTCTCTTTTTTCTTTTTCTTTTCTTTTGTATCTCGTTTGGGTGGGAATCCTGATTGCTCAGAAGTTGTTCCGGGGTGCACCCTGACTACACCACGGTCAATACATCCACCTACATCTGTTCAGTTATCTCTCAACAAAATGACTAGGAGGAGGAATGCCCAACAGAAGAAAAATACAGAGGATGGACCTTCTGCAACAGAGCTAATGGCTATTAACATAGACAATATGTTGGAAAGAGAATTCAGGCTAACAATTATCCAGGCAATAGCTAAGTTGGAGAAAGCCATGGATGACTAAATGGAATTGATTAGGGCTGAGCTGAAAGCGACCAGAGATGATGTTCGCAATGTAAGGGTTGAGCTTAAAGCTACCAGGGCTGAGGTTAACAATGCTCTCAATGACTTCCAATCTAATCTAAATTCTCTCAAAGCTAGGGTAACTAAGACAGAAGATAGAATTAGTGATCTGGAGGACAAACAGATAGAGAGAAGGATCAGGAGGAAGCCTGGAACAAACATCTTAGAAACCATGAAAACAGAATCAGAGAAAAAAATGATGCCATGAAACGTTCAGTGTCAAAATTATTGTAATCCCTGAAGGGGAGGAGAAAGAAAGAAGTCTAGAAGATATAGTGGAACAAGTTCTTCATGAAAATTTTCCCAATCTAGTGAATGGAACCAGCGTTCATGTACTAGAGGCAGAATGGTCTCCACCCAAGATTATACATTCCAAAAAACATCACGACACCTGATAGTCAAATTGAGGAATCATAATTATAGATACCATCTCTTGAAAGCCGCTAGGACAAAGAGGCTCCTTACTTACAGAGGAAAGCCCATCAGAATAACGTTAGACCTGTACACAGAGACCTGGCAAGCCAGAAAGGGCTGGAAAGATATATTCAGGGCACTAAATGAGAAGGACATGCAGCCAAGAATACTTTATCCGGCAAGACTGACATTCAAAATGGATGGAGAGATAGAGTTTCCAAGACAGGAAAGGCTTAAAAGACTATGCAACCACCAAACCGATACAGCAGGAAATATTAAGGGGGGTAATATAAAAAAGGAAAAATCCTAAGAATGGCATTGAACAGAAATAGAGAGACAATGTACAGAAAGAAAGTCTTCAAAGGTAACAGGATGTCAATAAAAACGTATCAATAATCACTCTCAATGTGAATGGCCTAAATGCGCCCATAAAATGGCACAGGGTTGCAGACTGGATAAAACAACAATACCCATCCATATGTTGTCTACAAGAGACACATTTTGTACCTAAGGATACACCCAGATTGAAAGTGAAGGGATGGAGAAGTATTTTTCATGCCAATGGGCCTCAAAAGAAGGCGGGGGTAGTGATTCTCATATCAGATAAATTAGATTTTAAACTAAAGACTGTAGTCAGAGATACAGAAGGACACTACATAATCCTTAAAGGGACTATCCACCAAAATGATCTAAAAATTGTAAATATCTATGCCCCCAACATGGGAGCAGCCAATTCCATAAGAAAACTGTTAATCAAGATAAACAGTCATATAGATATAAATACACTAATAATAGGAGATCATAACACTACTCTCTCAGAAATAGATCATCGAGCAGAAAATCAATAAAGAAACAAGAGCATTGAATGGCACATTGGACAAAATGGAACAATATACAGAATATGGACCAAATACACAAAACATTCCACCCTAAAACAACAGAATACTCATTCATCTCAAGTGCACATGGAACCTTCTCAAGAATAGACCACATACTGGGTCACAAATCAGGACTCAACCAATACCAAAAGACTGAGATGATTCCCTGCATATTCTCGGATCACAATGCTTTGAAACTGGAGCTCAATCACGAGGAAAAGTTCCGAAGGAACTCAAACACCTGGAAGCTAAAGCTCACCTTGCTTAAGAATGCTTGGATCAACCAGGAGATCAAAGAGGAACTGAAACAATTCATGGAAACCAATGAGAATGAAGACACTTCTGTCCAAAATCTATGGGATACAGCAAAGGCGGTCCTAAGGGGGAATTACATAGCCATCGAAGCCTCCCTCAAAAAATTGAAAAATCCAGAACACACCAGCTTCTCTACACCTTAAAGAACTGGAGAAACAACAGCAAATCAAACCAACTCCACATATAAGAAGTGAAATAATCAAGATTATAGCTGAGATCAATGAGGTAGAAACCAGAGATACAGTATAACGTATCATTGAAACTAGAAGCTGGTTTTTTGAAAGAATCAATAAGATCGATAAACCATTGGCCACACTAATCCAAAAGAAAAGAGAGAAATCCCAAATTCATAAAATTATGAATGAAAAGGGAGAGATCACAACGAACACCAAGGAAGTAGAAACAATCATCAAAAGTTATTATCAACAGTTATATGCCAATAAGCTTAGAAACCTAGGTGAAATGGAGGCATTCCTGGAAAACTATAAACTCTCAAAATTGAACCAGGAAGAAATTTACAACCTGAATAGACCGATATCTAGTAAGGAGATTGAAGCGGTGATCAAAAACCTCCCAAAAAACAAGAGCCCAGGACCTGACGGATTCCCTGGGGAATTCTACCAAACTTTCAAAGAAGAAATAACACCTCGTCTCCAGAAGCTGTTTCAAAAAATTGAAGCAGAAGGAAAACTTCCTGACCCTTTCTATGAAGCCAGCATTACCCTGATACCCAAACCAGGCAAAGACCTTACCAAAAGGGAGAATTTCAGACCAGTATCACTGATCAATATGGATGCTAATATTCTCAACAAGATCCTAACAAACAGGACCCAACAGCACATTAAAAAGATTATCCACCATGATCAGGTGGAATTCATCCCTGGGCTACAAGGATGGTTCAACATTTGCAAATCAATCAATGTGATAGAACAAATTAATATGAGAAGAGAGAAGAACCACATGGTCCTCTCAATTGATGCAGAAAAAGCATTTGACAAAAATACAGCATCAGTTCCTGATTAAAACACTTCAAAGTATAGGGAGAGAGGGAACATTCCTGAACCTCATCAGATCTATCTATGAAAGACCCACAGCAAATATCATCCTCAATGGGAAAAAGCTTGCAGCCTTCCCGTTGAGATCAGGAACAGACAAGGATGCCCACTCTCACCACTCTTGTTCAACATAGTACTAGAAGTCCTAGCAACACCAATCAGACAACAAAGAGAAATAAAAGGTATCCAAATTGGCAATGAAGAAGTCAAACTCTATATTCGCAGATGACATGATTCTTTATATGGAAAACCCAAAAGACTCCACCCCCAAACTACTAGAACTCATACAGCAATTCAGCAACGTGGCAGGATACAAAGTCAATGTACCGGAATCAGTGGCTTTCTTGTACACTAACAATGAAAATACAGAAAGGGAAATTAGAGAATCAATTCCATTTACTATAGCACCAAGAATCATAAGATACCTGGGAATAAACCTAACCAAAGAAGTAAAGGATCTGTACTCGAGGAACTACAGAACACTCATGAAAGAAATTGAAGAAGACACAAAAGGAAAGAAGACCAATCCATGGTCTTGGATCAGAAGAATAAACATTGTTAAAATGTCTGTACTGCCTAGAGCAATCTATATTTTAAATACCATTCTGATCAAAATTCCACCGGTATTCTTCAAAGAGCTGGAGCAAATAATCCAACAATTTGTATGGAATCAGAAGAGACTCCGAATCGCTAAGGAAATGTTGAAAAACAAAAATAAAACTGGGGGCTTAACGTTATCTGATTTCAAGCTTTATTAGAAAGCTGTGATCACAAAGACAGCATGGTACTGGCATAAAAACAGACACATAGACCAGTGGAACAGAGTAGAGAGCCCAGATATGGACCCTCAACTCTATGGTCAATTAATCTTCGACAAAACAGAAAAAATATATACAGTGGAAAAAAGAAAGTCTCTTCAATAATTGGTGCTGGTAAAACTGGACAGCTATATGTAGAATAATGAAACTCGACCATTCTCTTACACCGTACACAAAGATAAACTCAAAATGGATAAAAGACCTCAACGTGAGACAGGAATCCATCAGAATCCTAGAGGAGAACATAGGCAGTATCTCTTCGATATCAGCCACAGCAACTTCTTTCAAGATATGTCTCCAAAGGCAAAGGAAACAAAAGCAAAAATGAACTTTTCAGACTTCATCAAAATCAAAAGCTTCTGCACAACAAAGGAAACAGTCAGGAAAACAAAGAGGAAACCCATGGAATGGGAGAAGATATGACAGTACAGACAAAAGGTTGATATCCAGGATCTATAATGAACTCCTCAAACTCAACACACATGAAACAGGCAAACATATCAAAAAATGGGAAGAAGATATGAACAGACACTTCTCCATTCAAGACATACAAATGGCTATCAGGCACATGAAAAAATGTTCATCATCACTAGCCCTCAGGGAGATTCAAATTAAAACCACATTGAGATATCACCTTACACCAGTTAGAATGGCCAAAATTAACAAGACAGGAAACAACATGTGTTGGAGGCGATGTGGAGAAAGGGGAACCCTCTTCCACTGTCGGTGGGAATGCAAGTTGGTGCAGCCTCTTTGGAAAACAGTGTGGAGATTCCTCAAGAATTTAAAAATAGAGCTTCCCTATGACCCTGCAATTGCACTCCTGGGTATTTACCCCAAGGATACTGATGTAGTGAAAAGAAGGGCCATCTGTACCCCAATGTTTATAGCAGCAATGGCCAGGGTTGCCAGACTGTGGAAAGAACCAAGATGCCCTTCAACAGACTAATGGATAAGGAAAATGTGGTCCATATACACTATGGAGTATTATGCCTCCATCAGAAAGAATGAATACCCAACTTTTGTAGCAACGTGGATGGGACTTGAAGAGATTATGCTGAATGAAATAAGTCAAGCAGAGAGAGTCAGTTATCATATGGTTTCACTTATTTGTGGAGCATAACAAATAGCACGAAGGATATGGGGAGTTAGAGAGAAGGGAGTTGGGGGAAATTGGAAGGGGAAGTGAATCATGAGAGACTATGGACTCTGAAAAACAATCTGAGGGGTTTGAAGGGGAGGTAGGTGGGAGTTTGGCGTACCCAGGTTGTGGGTATTATAGAGGGCACGGACTGCATGGAGCACTGCGTGTTGTGAAAAAATAATGAATACTGTTATGCTGAAAATAAATTTAAAAAAATCTAAAAAAAAAAGTATGGAAGCTTTTCATTTCATCAAGAGGTAAGAAGAGGAAGCTAAAGACCCATATGCGAACATTTTAAGTTTTTCACATTGATTTTTTTAAAAGATTTTATTTATTTATTTGACAGAGATCACAAGTAGGCAGAGAGGCAGGCAGAGAGAGAGAGGAGGAAGCAGGCTCTCTGCTCAGCAGGGAGCCTGATGCGGGACTCGATCCCAGGACCCTGAGATCATGACCTGAGCCGAAGGCAGCGGCTTAACCCACTGAGCCACCCAGGTGCCCCAACATTGATTTTGATTAAAGTTTATGCAGTAATTTTTTATTGTTGTTACAGTTTTAAAAAACACTACGGTAAAGTTTTTGTTTGGTTTGATTTATTAACGTTATGCTAAATATGTTAAGACATTGTGTTTGGAAGATAATGTTTTTTTTCCATTTTCATTAAATAAATATATTACAAAAAACTTCTAGTTTGTGGAAGCTTTTGTTTATCACATATATTATGACGAAACAGCTCCAATTATCCATATTTTGTCTATTACATTGGAAATAATAGTCTTCGAAAAGCTTAACAATTATCTAAAATAAATCATTCCTCAGTTCTCATTGATTAAAGGTTTCTGATGCCTGGAGTTAAGTGAAAAGGCAGAAACAGTCACCTTCCTGAGAAATTAGTATAAAAAAATTACCTACTGCTTTAATGTATTATGTGCCTCTTGAAATTAAAGTCATCGATCTATAAGATGCAAAAATATATTCAGTGTTATAAAGACATTAGTAAGGGATGCCTGGGTCACTCAGTTGGTTAAACATCTGCCTTTGGCTGAGGTCATGATCCCAGGGTCTTGGGATTGAGGCCCACATCAGTCAGGCTCCTTGCTCAGTGGGGAACCTGCTTCTCCCTCTGTCTGCTTTGCCTCTTCTGCCTGCAGCTCTCTGTTCTTCTGCTCTCTCTCTGACAAATAAATAAATATAATTGTAAAAAAAATAAAGACATTAGTTCACTTTTTGAGGAAAATACATTTATAACTAAGGATAAATCCGTGTGAATATGCCACTGCTTTATGAAATGTTTTGACATTCTGTTGCCTAACAAAACATTCTGGATCTTAAAAAAAAAAAATTACTAAAAGGTTCACTTAAGGAAAACTTATTACTGAAACCTTTTATGAGAGACCCAAAGCTAGCAGCCTAAGAATTTCAGAAGTTCAGAAATTCAGGAATGGGAAAGAATCTAGAGAATAAGATAAGGGTAAAGGTCTATTTCAGAAAGATGATTTGGACTTCAAAAAAGAAGTTCAAATGAAATAATATATTAAATAGACTGTCTAGGGGAATTTAAGATGCTCTGTCTTTGAAGATCTAAAATGAGAAGTAAAACAATAGCCTTAACACTGATGAAAAATTGGATCTTTGATTCCTAAATCATCTGGGAATGGACTAAAGCAGACAGAGTTAGAATAGCACTTTAAAAGAGTTACACTGTAGACTTTCTGGGTAGTTACATGATATTCTTTTTGTTTGACACTACTTTGTTATTGTTGTTGTTGTTGTTGTTGATTTAACAGAAATGCTAGTGTGCCATTTCTTTTGGCTTTCTTAGTTTTCTACTTCCTCACATTGTTACACTATCAAGACAAGAGGCACCAGTTGTTAGTATTGACTCAATGCAACAGTTTGTATAGTAACTATTCTCTTTAGGACCTGCTTAAAGATTTACCTTGATAAGAACATCACAAAAATATTTATGAGTAGTTGATACTGGCATCATTTAAACAGATTCATCTCTAGTATTACCCATTGTACCTAATAGATTAAAAAAAAAAAGTTTTCCCAGGGCACCTGGTTGACCCAGTCTGTTAAGCGTCTAACTCTTCATTTCTACTCAGGTCATGATCTCTGGATTCTGAGACGGAACCCTGCCTAAGGGTCCATGCTGGGTGTAAAGCCTGCTTAAGATTCTCTCTATCCGTCTATTCCTGCCCCCTCCCTTAAAAAAAGTTTTCCCTAGGAATATTGCTAAAACAAGGGAAGAGCACAACAGGAACCATGATGAAATATGCAATCAATGTATTTTGTAATCACTAAAGAATGCTAACTATATGAAGGGAAGTACATTTCCTCTATTAGAATTGTTTTTATACAGTTGCTAGAAAGACAAATGTATATAAATCAAACCATATTTGAAATGCATCCAGGATATTTCCTATTTAAAAGGAATCTGATTAAAAATCCTTTAAGGAAGGAGGAGTCAAGATGGCGGAGAAGTAGCAGGCTGAGACTACTTCAGCAAGCAGGAGATCAGCTAGATAGCTTCTCTAAAGATTGCAAACACCTGCAAATCCATTGGCAGATTGAAGAGAAGAACAGGAATTCTGGAAACAGAAAAACAACCACTTTCTGAAAGGTAGGACCGGCGGAGAAGTGAATCTAAAGCGACGGGAAGATAGACCCCGGGGAGAGGGGCCAGCTCCCGGCAAGCTGTGGAGCAACGGCGCACAAAAACAGGACTTTCAAAAGTCTGTTCCGCTGAGGGACATCGCTCCAGAGGCTAAACCGGGGCGAAGCCCACGCGGGGTCAAGTGGCCTCAGGTCCTGCAGGGTCACAGAAGGATCGGGGGTGTCTGAGTGTCACAGAGCTTGCGGTTATTGGAACGGGAAAGCCGGCTACAGAGACAGAGCCGACAGAAAGCTCACAGCTCAGTGTTACCTTGAACCGGTCGCAGGCTCGGTGAGCTTGGAGCGCAGCCAGAGGTCAGGCAGATGGGAGTAACTGGGCACTGTTCTCTGAGGGCACACTGAGTAGTGGGGCCCTGGGCTCTCGGCTCCTCCGGGCCGGAGACCAGGAGGCCGCAATTTGTATTCCCCTCCTCAGGAACTCTACGGAAAGCGCTCAGGGAACAAAAGCTCCTGAAAGCAAACCCGAGCGGATTACTCAGCCTGGCCCCTGGTAAGGGCGGTGCAATTCCGCCTGGGGCAAAGACACTTTAGAATCACTACACCTGGCCCCTCCCCCAGAAGATCAACAAGAAATCCAGTCAAGACCAAGTTCACCTACCAAGGAGTCCAGTTTCAATACAAAGGAGAGCAGCAGAATTCCAGAGGAGGAGAAAGCAAAGCACGGAATTCATGGCTTTCTCCCTGTGATTTTCATTTTTTTTTCCCCTGTGATTTTTTTAGTCTTGTAGTTAATATAATTTTTTTCTTTTTCATTTTTTTTCTCTTCTTCGGCTGAAATTTTTTTTAAGATTTTACCCTTTTCTTTTTTAACGTTTTTTAACTAGTTTATCTAATATATATATTTTTTCCTTTTTATATTTTTCGTTATTCATTTTCTTTTTTTAAATTCTTTTCTTTTTTTTTTTCTTTCTTTCTTTTTGAACCTCTTTTTATCCCCTTTCTCCCCCCTCACGATTTCGGATCTCTTCTGATTTGGTTAAAGCATACAGTTCTGGGGTTGTTGCCACCCTTTTAGTATTTTACTTGCTCCTTCATATACTCTTATCTGGACAAAATGACAAGACGGAAAAATTCACCACAAAAAAAAAAAAAAAAAAAAAAAAGAACAAGAAACAGTACCGAAGGCTAGGGACCTAATTAATACAGACATTGGTAATATGTCAGATCTAGAGTTCAGAATGACAATTCTCAAGGTTATAGCGGGGCTCGAAAAAGGCACGGAACATATTAGAGAAACCCTCTCAGGAGATATAAAATCCCTTTCTGGAAAAATAAAAGAACTAAAATCTAACCAAGTTGAAATTTTAAAAAAAGCTATTAATGAAGTGCAATAAAAAATGGAGGCTCTCACTGCTAGGATAAATGAGGCAGAAGAATGAATTAGTGATATAGAAGACCAAATGACAGAGAATAAAGAAGCTGAGCAAAAGAGGGACAAACAGCTACTGGAACACGAGGGGAGAATTCGAGAGATAAGTGATATCATAAGACGAAAAAACATTAGAATAATTGGGATTCCAGAAGAAGAAGAAAGAGAGAGGGGAGCAGAAGGTATACTGGAGAGAATTATTGGGGAGAATTTCCCCAATATGGCAAAGGGAACGAGCCTCAAAATTCAGGAGGTTCAGAGAACGCCCCTCAAAAACAATAAGAATAGGCCCACACCCCGTCACCTAATAGTAAAATTTACAAGGCTCAGTGACAAAAAGAAAATCCTGAAAGCAGCCCAGGAAAAGAAGTCTGTAACATATAATGGTAAAAATATTAGATTGGCAGCTGACTTATCCTTATCTTTTTGACCTGGCAGGCCAAAAAGAGCTGGCATGATATTTTCAGAGCACTAAACGAGAAAAACATGCCACCAAGAATACTATATCCAGCTAGGCTCTCATTGAAAATAGAAGGAGAGATTAAAAGCTTCCAGGACAAACAAAAACTGAAAAAATTTGCAAACACCAAACCAGCTCTACAGGAAATATTGAAAGGGGTCCTCTAAGCAAAGAGAGAGCCTACAAGTGGTAGATCAGTAAGGAACAGAGACAATATACAGTAACAGTCACCTTACAGGCAATACAATGGCACTAAATTCATATCTCTCAATAGTTACCCTGAATGTTAATGGACTAAATGCCCTAATCAAAAGACACAGGGTATCAGAATGATAAAAAAACAAAACCCATCTATATGTTGACTCCAAGAAACTCATTTTATGCCTGAAGACACCTCCAGATTTAAAGTGAGGGGGTGGAATAGAATTTACCATGCTAATGGACATCAGAAGAAAGCAGGAGTGGCAATCCTTATATCAGATCAATTAGATTTTAAGCCAAAGACTATAACAAGAGATGAGGAAGGACAGTATATCATACTCCAAGGGTCTGTCCAACAAGAAGGTCTAACAATTTTAAATATCTATGCCCCCAATGTGGGAGCAGCCAACTATATAAACCAATTAATAACAAAATCAAAGAAACACATCGACAATAATACAATAATAGTAGGGGACGTTAACACTCCCCTCACAGAAATGGACAGATCATCCAAGCAAAAGATCAGCAAGGAAATAAAGGCCTTAACGACACACTGGACCAGATGGACATCACAGATATATTCAGTACATTTCATCCCAAAGCAACAGAATACACATTCTTCTCTAATGCACATGAAACAAACTCCAGAATAGATCACATCCTCGGTCCTAAATCAGGACTCAACCAGTATCAAAGATTGGGATCATTCCCTGCATATTTTCAGACCACAATGCTCTGAAGCTAGAACTCAATCACAAGAGGAAGTTTGGAAAGAACCCAAATACATGGAGACTAAACAGCATCCTTCTAAAGAATGAATGGGTCAACCAGGAAACTAAAGAACAATTGAATAAAATCATGGAAACAAATGATAATGAAAATACAACGGTTCAAAATCTGTGGGACACAACAAAGGCAGTCCTGAGAGGAAAATATATAGCAGTACAAGCCTTTCTCAAGAAACAAGAAAGGTCTCAGGTACACAACCTAACCCTATGCCTAAAGGAGCTGGAGAAAGAACAAGAATGAAACCCTAAGCCCAGCAGGAGAAGAGAAATCATAAAGATCAGAGCAGAAATCAATGAAATAGAAACCAAAAAGACAATAGAGCAAATCAACGAAACTAGGTGCTGGTTCTTTGAAAGAATTAATAAAATTGATAAAACCCTGGCCAGACTTATCAAAAAGAAAGAGAAAGGACCCAAATAAATAAAATCATGAATGAAAGAGGAGAGATCACAACTAACACCAAAGAAATACAAACTATTATAAGAACATACTATGGGCAACTCTACGCCAACAAATTTGACAATCTGGAAGAAATGGATGCATTCCTAGAAACATATAAACTACCACAACTGAACCAGGAAGAATTAGAAAGCCTGAACAGACCCATAACCAGTAAGGAGATTGAAACAGTCATTAAAAATCTCCAAACAAAAGCAAGCCCAGGGCCAGACGGCTTCCCGGGGGAATTCTACCAAACATTTCAAGAAGAATTAATTCCTATTCTCCTGAAACTGTTCCAAAAAATAGCAATGTAAGGAAAACTTCCAAACTCATTTTATGAGGCCAGCATCACCTTGATCCCAAAACGAGACAAGGATCCTATCAAAAAAGAGAGCCATAGAACAATATCCTTGATGAACACAGATGCAAAAATTCTCACCAAAATACTAGCCAATAGGATTCAACAGTACATTAAAAGGATTATTCACCACGACCAAGTGGATTTATTCCAGGGCTGCAAGGTTAGTTCAACATCTGCAAATCAGTCAATGTGATACAACACATCAATAAAAGAACAAGAACCATATGATACTCTCAATAGAGGCTGAAAAAGCATTTGACAAAGTACAGCATCCCTTCCTGATCAAAACTGTTCAAAGTGCAGGGATAGAGGGCACATACCTCAATATCTTCAAAGCTATCTATGAAAAACACACCGCAAATATCGTTCTCAATGGAGAAAAACTGAAAGCTTTTCCGCTAAGGCCAGGAACACGGCAGGGATGTCCATTATCACCACTGCTATTCAACATAGTACTAGAAGTCCTAGCCTCAGCAATCAGACAACAAAAGGAAATTAAAGGCATCTAAATCAGCAAAGAAGAAGTCAAATTATCACTCTTTGCAGATGATATGATACTATATGTGGAAAACCCAAAAGACTCCACTCCAAAATTGCTAGAACATGTACAGGAATTCAGTAAACTGTCAGGATATAAAATCAATGCACAGAAATCAGTTGCATTTCTCTACACCAACAGCAAGACAGAAGAAAGAGAAATTAAGGAGTCAATCCCATTTACAATTGCACCCCAAACCATAAGATACCTAGGAATAAACCTAACCAAAGAGGCACAGAATCTATACTCAGAAAAATATAAAGTACTCATGAAAGAAATTGAGGAAGACACAAAGAAATGGAAAAATGTTCCATGCTCCTGGATTGGAAGAATAAATATTGTGTAAATGTCTATGCTACCTAAAGCAATTTACACATTTAATGCAATTCCTATCAAAGTACCATCCATCTTTTTCAAAGAAATGGAACAAATAATGCTAAAATTTATATGGAACCAGAAAAGACCTCGAATAGCCAAAGGGATATTGAAAAAGAAAGCCAACGTTGGTGGCATCACAACTCCGGACTTCAAGCTCTATTACAAAGCTGTCATCATCAAGACAGCATGGTACTGGCACAAAAACAGACACATAGATCAATGGAACAGAATAGAGAGCCCAGAAATAGACCCTCAACTCTATGGTCAACTAATCTTCGACAAAGCAGGAAAGAATGTCCAATGGAAAAAAGACAGCCTCTTCAATAAATGGTGCTGGGAAAATTGGACAGCCACATGCAGAAAAATGAAATTGGACCATTTCCTTATACCACCCACAAAAATAGACTCAAAATGGATGAAGGACCTCAATGTGCGAAAGGAATCCATCAAAATCCTTGAGGAGAACACAGGCAGCAACCTCTGCGACCTCAGCTGCAGCAACATCTTCCTAGGAACATCGCCAAAGGCAAGGGAAGCAAGGGCAAAAATGAACTATTGGGATTTCATCAAGATCAAAATCTTGTGCTCAGCAAAGGAAACAGTTAACAAATTCAAAAGACAACTGACAGAATGGGAGAAGATATTTGCAAACGACATATCAGATAAAGGACTAGTGTCCAGAGTCTATAAAGAACTTAGCAAACTCAACACCCAAAGAACAAATAATCCAATCAAGAAATAGGCAGAGGACATGAACAGACATTTCTGCAAAGAAGACATCCAGATGGCCAACAGACACATGAAAAAGTGCTCCATATCACTCGGCATCAGGAAAATACAAATCTAAACCACAATGAGATATCACCTCACACCAGTCAGAATGGCTACAATCAACAAGTCAGGAAATGACAGATGGTGGCGAGGATGGGAAAAAGGGGAACCCTCCTACACTGTTGGTGGGAATGCAAGCTGGTGCAGCCACTCTGGAAAACAGCATGGAGGTTCCTCAAAATGTTGAAAATAGAACTGCCCTATGACCCAGCAATTGCACTACTGGGTATTTACCCTAAAGATACAAACATAGTGATCTGAAGGGGCACGTGCACCCGAATGTTTATAGCAGCAATGTCCACAATAGCCAAACTATGGAAAGAACCTAGATGTCCATCCACAGATGAATGGATCAAGAAGAGGTGGTATATATACACAATGGAATACTATGCAGCCATCAAAAGAAATGAAATCTTGCCATTTGTGACAACATGGATGGAACTAGAGCATATCATGCTTAGCGGAATAAGTCAAGCAGAGAAAGACAACTCTCATACGATCTCCCTGATATGAGGAAGTGGTGATGCAACATGGGGGCTTAAGTGGGTAGGAGAAGAATAAATGAAACAAGATGGGATTGGGAGAGAGACAAACCATAAGTGACTCTTAATCTTACAAAACAAACTGAGGGTTGCTGGGGGGAGGGAGGGTGTGAGAAGGGGGGGTGGGGTTATGGACATTGGGGAGGGTATGTGCTTGGTTGAGTGCTGATTCACAGACTTATACTACTGGGGATAAAAATACATGTTTATAAAAAATAAAAAAATTTAAAAAAATAAAAATCAAAAAAAGATACATATGAACGTTATCAAAGCCAAAAAAAAATCCTTTAAGGAAATAAAAGAATAATGGCTCCCTAATTAATCCTTTGTATGAATCTGGATTTTCCTATATTGTGTTTGCCTAGTGTAAGAATTATCTGTAGAGTTTACACTCCTACTTCTTGTTTACCCCATGTCTCTTCCAACTCAGCCAGCATTGGTGGCTGCAGTTAGTGGGTACAGATCCTTACATCTCCACATAAACCTGAAGTGGCTGCTTTCAATGAAAAACTACATCACAATTTCCTTATTAATACACTTGTCTATACTCTGTCAAATGGAACAGTGAGGTTTCTAGTGGGCTTTACAGCAAAAAAGCATCAATCTCGAATCCATCACTTTAGTTTCATATTTAGATAGGATATGGCTTTTTAAAGATTTTATTTATTTATTAGAGAGAGAGAGAGTGAGCACAAGCATGGGTGGGGTGGAACAGAGGGAGAGACAGAATCTCAAGCAGACTCACTGCTGAGCACAGAACCTGAAGCAGGGCTCCATTTGACAACCCTAAGATCATGACTTGAGCCAAAATCAAGAGTTGGCCGCTTAACTGAATGAGCCACCAGGCCACCCCATGATACTGTTACCTCTAAGACTCACTTCTATGTGTTTTCTTTTACTTCACTTTTTTTCTCAGCGTTCCAGAGACATGTATTCCGACCCTATTTTCTATTCTCTTACACCCACCCAGCCAGCAAAAATTTCCACCAAACCACCCCACACTTATTGGTGTCAACTGTGACCACCTGACAGATCACTTTTCCAGGCCCACAGCTGCGGTCCAAAATCGTGTGTTTTTTTTTTTTTTTAAGATTTTATTTATTTGACAGAGAGAGATCACAAGTAGGCAGAGAGGCAAGCAGAGAGAGAGAGAGAGGAGGAAGCAGGCTCCCTGCCTAGCAGAGAGCCTGATGCGGGACTCGATCCCAGGACCCTGAGATCATGACCTGAGCTGAAGGCAGAGGCTCAACCAACTGAGCCACCCAGGCAGCCCCCAAATCATGTTTTTAATAGCATACTTGCTTCTTTCCCACAGCTCTGACTTTTTTCCTTCTCAAGCTCATTTCCTTTGGGCCCATTGCCTATGGAGATATACATGGCTGCCTTAAAATCTAATCTGGTATTTGAAAGATATTCCAATATAAAATGCAGAAGCAGGAGAATTCTGGGATAAGTGTGAGGTTGCAGAAACAGCAAATCAAAGGTCACTGTGACCATTACAGGCTTATTGTTACCCAAGCCCCCCCCCCCAAAAAAAAATCCAGAACCCAGTTCAGTTTCCTATCATTTGCATTTTACTATTTAGTTGAACAATGGTCAGGCACCAGAACTTAATAGAGGAACGCTATCTCCAATTACACTTTAAGAGACATTATCAAGACGGATAAGTTCCAGATTTCTACTCTGACTTAAAAGATGATTTTCCTACTTGGGATAATCTGGGACGGGGGGAAGAAACATAGTTTATAAACTGCTAAACTGCAACAGAGTTTAAGAAGTCTACATCCTTCTGTCCAGAATCACATCTAAATCATCCATGCTGTATGTAATGCAAGAAAATGAAAGTGTTGGGAGAATAGAGTATGAAAGAAAAATAAGAATAGCTTTTTATATGTTAATATCACTTTCCCATCTACAAACTATTTCCCTGTTGTTTATCTGACTTCTTTCCCCACCGAGGTAGTTATTATCATCAGACTCCATAAGGGGATTATTATTGTCATCATTTCCATCTCACAAAATAAGAAAACTGAAACTCCCAAGAAGTTAAATCACATGTCTGATATCATTAAACGGTACGTCCAGACCTTGAACCCAGATCTTCACAGGAGACAATCTGAGCCAATTGCTACTACTGCAAAGTTGTTTTTTGCCAGTGATATATGTGACAATTCAAGGCTTTTGCTCTGAGTTCTAAGTTCTCTTTTCTGCTTAACCTTGAAAGGGGGAAAAAAGAGCTTTCACTTCTTCCACCTCAACCTAGTCCTTAAGTTTCCATGTTTTTATTTTTATTTTTTTATGACCTAAACCAAATACCTGGCTCCATATCTGGACAGGGGGAACAATTATGAGGCTCTTGCTGATCATCAAACACCTGGAAAGAGGAAGGAAATGATACAAAAAGAGAAAAGCATCAGAGTTTTGGCAGTTTAACAGCTGGAGCTTTAAAAGCACAGAAGTCAACTTAATGGCGGGGGTGGGGAGAAGGTTCCTCCTAAAATATGAAACTTCAAATGAGGGTGCCAACCCCAATGTGTTCTAAGCTTTTCTATGGGACTATCAGATAGTAAATGAGCCAGGGTATGGAACCACCATGCCTACTCCAGGATCAAGCGCCTCTGCTGGAAGCTCAGCTCCAACCCCCCAGCTGTGTAAGGAAGGAAAGAAAAAGGAGAAACAGACTGCTTATATCCTACCTGAATACCAAAAACACAACTGCCATGTCTAATTTTAGGCTTCTCTTCTGAGAGCACTACTATAATTCTCTTTTTAGAAGTGCCACAGGGAGTGAATTCTAGAAGGCACATGGGAAGGTTGAAACCTACTCAGATGGAGTCTGCCTTCAAAATGTGTATCAGTGACAAACACTGCCCTGTAGGACTCCCAAGGGACACAGAAGTGAATACAACAGGAAAAGAGGACTCTACAGGCAGTCAGAACAAAAGCCATTCAAGTCTAGTCTCAAATTTCAACCAATTAGAAGTACTAAATTCATTTCTTTTTAACACACATAGTCTGTTTGCAAAGCCTGGAGCTAAATTCTGGTCTGGATTGGGTATATGGAAATGAATAAGGTAACCTACAAATGGAGGGTTGTTGCTTACAAACGTTGCAAGAAATAAGATAGAAGCAAGGGAGTTCTTAAATACTTAAAACACTTTTTGAAGGTTTACTGTATATGCCTGCCAAGCATAGAGAGATGAGCAAGACAGACTCAGCCCTTGCCTTCGCAAACCTTGCTGAAGTAAGAAAATTTGGACAAGTAGTCACAAGTGTATTGAGTGTTGCTAAAGGGAAAGAAGCCCAGGGTGCTATTGGAGTTTCCAAAACCTTACTTGCTGTAAAAGAAATGGTGTGATGGTGAGGAATAAAGGTGGACAGAATAGGGATTGCCCTAAAATTACATACTATCTACACCCTGGCTGACCTCTTCCCGAGAACATGCTGGAGATGAGAAGGGTGAAGAAAAAGAAAGATGGAAAAAAATGGAAGGGAGAAAAAGAGGTGGAGGACGGAAACCAATTGCAAAGCCATGCCTATTTGATCAATGTCCTGAGGCATCACTCTGGCTTGGCACCATCTCATTCTGCTTTTTGATAGAGGCACATTTGCCTGAACTGGTTATTCAGGTGAAATTTGAAGAGCCAAGGGCACTTTCATAAAGGGTACAGAGGGAAACTGCCAGCTAACATTCCCACACTCTTGGGTCTTCCAATAAAAACAGGCTTGATGATCCTGGGCTGGGCATGACTAATTGTGAAGTGTTGGGTGATGGCACTGCACTGGCCTGTGTGGCCTCAGTGCTTGTGACATTGCCTTGCAAAGTGCTTTGGGATGCCTTGATGACAGAAGACACCACCAATTACTCTGATTCTAGTCTATTTTTAAAAAGCACTGTAAGTTTAAAGTGCTCCTTTTTTAATAAAATGGTGTGGGGACAAGGGCAGCTTGGGAAATCTATTCCCTGGACAAGTCTGAGCCTGGTCTTTTCACCTTTGAGTTGGATTTGGGTACAAGAGGCAGTGCAGTGCATGACGCATATTTGGGCTCCAAGACCTGGAGTGAGCCTTCATATGAAGCATGCAAAGAAGAATTGGGAGTGTTGGCCAGGAGATTGAGTAACAGCCTCTGATACCCTACAGAACGTCATGTACCTGCCCACTTTGGAAGCCCCCAGAATTAGGGGGGGAGAAAACATAGGGGGCCTTGGAAGAAAGAAAAATATATAGTTCTTGTAGGACCTGTAGATTTCACCATAGAGCAGTAGGAAGACTTCTAAATGTATGCTTGTGGGTAACGAATGGCTGCAAGGACAGGGATGGGGTGAAAAAAGGAAAGAAGGAATATTTACTGAGTGACTTCTATGTTCCTGGTGCTGGATCTCATTTTCACTATCACAACAACCAGGCAAGATGGGGTTTTTAAGTTCCATTTCAAAGGAGAGGAAAAGTGAAGTTCAGAGAAGCTAAATAATTTGTTTAGGGTCACACTGTGAGTGACTATAGCCCAAATCTAACCAGTTCCAAAGTTCATTATTTTTTCCATTATGCCAGGCAGCCTTCCCAGTAGCATTCTAGTAGAATTTCCTATTATGCCAAATGTGATGATGCTCAAGGGTGTGTCTAAATCAGAAAATATTCTGGGACCCACGAATATTTTCAAAGGAATTCTGGAAAATGCCTATCAATGTAGATGCAGTCATGAATAAAATCTATACTACAGCCACCTCCTATCACCAAGAAGTGTGTTTTTCAAATAGGCAACCTACTTTGAAGTAAATTGTCCAAACTTTATGGCTGTTTGTCTGCACTTGCCCTAGCCTGCCTTCCCCCTGGGAAGTATATAGGCAGCCAAATAAATGAAACAAACATTACTGAATACATATCCAACATAAATCATGACTATCTTCCAGCAAGGACTTACACATTTAGACAAACATCACACATGGCATTCCATTCCACACCTGATTTTACTGCCTGATTCAATGTGGTCCAGTACAAAGAGCAATGGACTGGAAGCTAGGAAGACTTGGGTTAAACTCCTGCTTCCTCCACTTCCTAGATGCATTATTTAAAACAAGTAACTTCGCTTAGTTGATCCTCAGCTTCCTCATCGATAAAATCAAAACATCCATTTTATCAGGTTGTTCTGAGTATTCAATATGATAATGGGTAAGGAAGGATCTTGTAGGTGACAGAGCTACAAAGAAGTGGAGGATGTTAGTATTCTCACCAGGCAAGCCAAGGAAATCAACAAGTGAACTGAAATTGACACTGATGAATTCCTACCCTTATAACAAGGCAGAAAATAGGGCAGTGTCATTTCTTAAGCCAGGCTTGAAAGAAAAGGAATACAACTGTCTAACAACAGGGTCTGGAGTGGGCTTTACTATGTGTGAGACCAGTCTCAGCACTCAACAATACAAGAATTATATAACCCCAGGATGTCTTAATAAAAAATGGTTTCTCTGGGTGCCTGGGTGGCTCAGTTGGTTAACTGACTGCCTTCCACTCAGGTCATGACCCTGGAGTCCCTGGATTGAGTCACGAGTCAGGCTCCCTGCTTGGTAGAGAGTCTGTTTCTCCCTCTGACCCTCCCCCCTCTCGTGCTCTCTCTGTCTTTCTCTCATATCTTCTCACTCTCTCTCTCTCTCTCAAATAAATAAATAAAATGTTTTAAATAATGGTTTATGTGTGCAACTATTAACCATCTAACACCATCCTCCAAAATTAGGAGCTTTCATTTGGCTCTCCTTTTCAGAGAGAAAACTAGGAGCCTGAAAGGATCAAAGTCATTCATTAATTTATTCACTCAACCTTCAAATATTTACAGAGTGCCTACTAATACGCCAGAGTCATGAGACCCAAAAATGGAGAAGGTGATTTCTTCCCTTGTAGATGTATAACATATAAATGGATATATTCAACACCACAGAAGCTATGACGAAGTATAGACAAAAATAGTATAGATAAGTAAAGTTACTTTGAACTGGGATTTTGCCAGATGAAAGAAGAAAAAAGAGCTATCTAGGCAGAAGAAACAAAATATACAAAGCCACACAGAAGTGAAAGGAAAACAGAAGTTCTGTGTGGCTAAAGCATAGAGCATGTTTATGTTTGTGCTGGAAAGGAAATAAAATGCTCTTATATGGAAGTGGAAGAGGCCATCACCTTCAGCCATGAGTTGAGGGGGATATGGAAGATTCTGCTCTTCCAGAATATCTACCCTCACACACATGTTTTACAGTGGGCTAATCACTGCCCATGGGCTGCCTTGATCCATTCACACCCTCTCCCCATTGCTAAACTCTTGGAACCAATACTTGAATGTGATTCTAAAGCTTCTTACTGGTGGCAGAATTAAGCTGTGTTCATGAATCAGAAGAGGACTGAGTAGTCTCAGACAGGACTCAAAGCCTCAATGCTAGTAACCTCAATCTTCTCAGTTCAGGGATATGACTTTCCATGGACAATGAACAGACCAGGCCAGTCATTTGAGTTATATTAATCCTCACCATTGACTGTCAAGTGATTATTAAAGTTGAGGTCATTGATAATATTTATAAAAAAGCCAAATGTTTAGTTATATCATGGTGTTTCATTGTTCCACTCCACAGGAACTCACTTCATATTGCTTATTGCTGTTGCTAATAATGTTGATTTTGAGTAATAAAGAATTTGAAGCCTGTGATATGGATAAATATTTTGCTCTCAATTCCTATTCTTTTTCATAGGAAAGATAACTTCTCACCATTAAGGTTACCCCAGTGAAACTACTATAAGTTCACGCCTTCCAAAATGGGTTGAGAACTAAAAAATAATTGCTGTTCACAGTCTGCTTTGTCTTTGTTTATTCATTTTTAAATCCCACATATGAGTAAAATCATATGGTATTTGTATTTCTCAGTCTGATTTACTTCACTTAACATAATACCCTCTAAGTCTATCCATGTTGTCATAAATGGCACAATCTCATCTTTTTATGGCTGCATAATATGCCATTATATGCATATACCACATCTACCTTATTCATAAAGAACTCCTACAACTCAACACGAAAAAACTAAATAGTCAAATTTAAAAGTGAGCAGAGGACCTAAATAAACATTTTTTTTTCCAAAGAAGACACACAAATGGCCAATGGGTATGTGAAAAGATGTTTAACATCACTAATCATTAGGGAAATGTAAGTCAAAACCACAAGGAATGTTACCTTGTACTTTTCAGAATGGCTAAACAAAAAGATAAGAATCAGCAAGTGCTGGTGAGGATGTGGAAAAAAACGGAACCTTCATGTACTGTTGGTGGAAATGTAATTAGGTACAGCCATCATGGAAAACATTATGGAGGTTCCTCAAAAAATTAGAAATACCATATTATCCAATAATTCCACTACTGGGCATTTAATCAAAGAAAACTAAAACACTAATTCAAAAAGATGTATTGAATCCTATGTTTCTTACCCAAGTTCCTTAAAGTCGCAAAGCCAGGAGTAAAATACAGAACTGTCTGAATTCCGGTCTGGTACTCTTTCAACAGAATCAACAATAGTTCCCTCTGGTTCAGGATTCCAACCTACTTTTCTACAATGTTACTTCCAAAAGTCCTTATTCAGTGTCTCCTCTAGAGCCTACCTGATTCTAAAGACCAGGGCCAGTCTTGTCTCAAAATCCAACTCCATCCTTTAAAATCTAGCTCAAGTGCTCTCTCATCTATGCACTGTCCCCTTGGTCTATGAATGTGAAGAGTAATACAGAAAGGAGTTTTGAGTGAGGATGAGTTTTGCATGAACAGTGGACAAAGACACTGCGTTTTCTTTTCCAGAATCCCCAATAAGTAGCATCTGCTATAAAGTTGTTGAATACACAGCTAATATTCATGGAGTGACTAGACAAGAGAACTGGCCCCTTTTTCATTCATGGTGTATCTATTAATTTACTCTTCCTTGATCACGAAGACCTACTAATCCTATGTCTTTCAGTTGCTATGCAAATAGGCAGAAATTAACAATAATCTCAGGGCATATGCTAAACTTTAACACAAAATTAATACCAGAAAAACTCTACCAGGTTTGCCTAGGGGGTCAGGCAATACCTCAAAATGTGCAGGTCACATGTGCATTCCTAAATTCCACCCACCAAATGTAGGATCCAGGTACTGAACAATGTACTGTTCCCCCATTCTTCCTATTGGGGAGTTGACTACAATTTGACACACTCCATGAGCCTTAATTGTTTCCACTGTGGTTATTCAATATATCAGGTACAGATGATGATCATGCCACAGATTATATAAAGACTTGAATCTGCATAGGTGTCTGTCTAAAGGAGAGCCAGCATGGTTCGCAGAATGACCACGGGCAAACAACATTCAAAACCAAACTCTGGTTTCACAGTGGAGAACCATTTCCCAAATCACTTCATCAGTATAAACACCGACTAAGCAACAAGCAAAAGATCAAACACCCACACAGTCTTACATTCCTATACGAATGTAATGGTTGTACAAATAATGAAGAGCTTTTGTAGCTCTTTGTTATAGAAAATGTACGATTTTTGTTCTGTGATCCTAACTTTGCAGCAGAACTGGAGATCACTGCCTTATAAAGGAACACCACTTGAGGGATTTGGGGATTTTTATATAAATAAAACTTAAATGGATTATTGAAGCTGCATGTGTTTCATCTGGAGGTATCTGCAATAGAAAAAAAACTAATAAATATCTCTATTGAAAAAATGAGTAATTCTTTTACTCATCATGGCCTCCAGCTGAGGACAGAGATTACACAGTGGTCCATAGTTCAGAATTAACTCACCTTTATAGTTAAGACATTCTTTATCAACAAAGAGATCTATCAGAATTTCTATACAAAAGAATTCAAAGATGATGAGCACCATCTCTTTTCCTTTACCCATAAACAGACTCTATCTGTTATGTCCTAAGATAAAGCTTCCACTTCTAAACGTGGGGGCAAAATACAAATTCTAGCTGCTCTTGTATTTTTGCAAATTTTTCTTCCAAATTTCCTCTATGCGGAAAGTCTTCACTTTTTACTAATCTTTGCATTTTCACATCTTTATCATTCTTCAAGGTCAAACTTAAATGCTATCTTGGAGAAGTATAATGGGGTGGAAGAACAGACAAATTCAACCACAGGTTTTCAATTACAGCTCTATGTCAAAATCTCTGAGTACATTTAAAAATATATAGATTCCTGGCTTTCATGTCAGACCAAATTAATCAGTTTCCAGGGACTAACTTTTGATGCTCTAGGAGATTTTGAATCAGTCATGACTGAAGAACAACACCTTCAATTTTGTATTATTAACCACAAAGTAAATGATAAGGCCTAACATGTCCATCACTTCAGGAGGACCCAGGCATGAAAAATAACAGAAACAGATGAGGTCAAATATGACTCTGTCTACTAAAGTTGAGTCCACTAACTTTACATTGCTGAAGTACACACGTAATCAAGCACTTTTTCCTATATAGAAAATATCACCTACAACTACCTTGATAACCAAGAGAAAGTCCGCATCCCATGGCTCCAGAAATGCTAGGTTCCTTGATCAGCGTGATGCAGAAATAAAGTTAGAAACAATAGCTCTGGTCATTAGCTAAAAATGTCAGGGATAAAAGTGAGGAAGCAGTCATTGGACTGGTACATATATTATACCTTTACTTCAAAGAGCACATCACATTTGCAAAGCCAAAACACAGTAAGAGTAAGAAAAGAGATGTCACATGTAAGTATGAATACATTTACCACTACAGTTTTATAAAAGAGATGTGATACTAAAATACTGTAAGAAAAATAAATTTTAACTGAATCTTATCTGGACTTAAACTTAAAAACTGGAAATACATTCCCATGTTAAGGTATCAATCAAATAATGTCAACTTTTAGTGTAGCAAAAGGGTAAGTAGGTTAACCTCCAAGATAAGCCAAGTACTGGTACTCTGGCCCCCACTTCAGTAGCTAGGAACTATACCTTTTACATTCTCCTTCCAGGAGTCTTGTAAAATTGAACTATGTCTTTAAAAAGTCATTTCTATTATCTCTACTGCACACGGTAAGAAAGTGGAAAACTTCATGGAGAGTGCTTTTTTATTTACACACTTTCACCTCCACCCTGACCACACCTTTAATCTAGGGCTTGGCTCCTTACTGTCTACATAAACTGCCCTCTCTGAGATAAGTTTTCCCATTTATAAAATAGGAATAATATTAACTATCTATCTTGAAGACTGACTGATTGATTGTGAGGAGAGAAGAGGAATGATTTTCATTGTTTGACACCAATACTCAGTGAGTGTCTGCTATGTGCCAAACAAAAATTACACTGCAAACTGTTATCATTTCCATTTTACAGATTAGAAAATTGGAGGAAAGGGCACCTGGGTGGCTCAGTGGGTTAAGCCTCTGCCTTCGGCTCAGGTCATGGTCTCAGGGTCCTGGGATGGAGCCCCTCATTGGGCTCTCTGCTCAGTGGAGAGCCTGCTTCCCCACCCCCATCTGCCTGCCTCTCTGCCTACTTGTGATCTCTCTCTGTCAAATAAATGAATAAAATCTTTAAAAAAAATTTTTTTAAAGAAAACTGGAGGCAGAGATAAAGTGATTTGTCCAAGTTAGCCAGCCAGTAAGTTAATTTTACACCATTTGATAAGTGAATTTTAGCCTTAGCTATGCATTACAATCACTTATGATCTTATTTTTTATTGATGTGTAATTAACACAATGTTATATTAGTTTCAGGTTATATGTAATGATTCAACAATACTATTCATTTCTCAGTGCTCATCAAGATGATCCTTTGAGAAATATACATGCTCAAATTTAGACCTGGAGGTTCTAATGAGTAGATTGGGATGGCCTGTACATCATCTTAAAGTTCCAATAATGATTCTCATATGCAACCAAGGGAGAATATTCCTGGCTTATATTTACTAAGAATTAGAACATGAACTCTTCTTTATGATTTATTCATTCAACAAATATTTACTAAGCATCTCCTATGTATCAGACACTCCGATAGTACTAGGAATGTATATAGCAGTGAACAAAAGGTCATGGTCTCTGCCCTAACAGACTTCACAGTCTAGTGAAGGCAGAAAATGAGCAACTGAACAAATTTACAACAAGAATAAGTGCTTCAAAGTAAAGAAGTAAGATGCTATGACAGGGATTAAGGCCCTGCTGAAGAAGAGGCTTTTAAACTGAGAGACTAGAGTCAGAAAGACTAACTGTGGAATAGTTAGGCAAAGATGCTATATTTAGATCCAGCAAGGAATACACTGAACATTCAGGTTATGGATTGGTAATTAGGGAACAGCCCTCTAGCCCTTGGCCAGAATAATAGTGACACTTAAAGGCAATTTAATAAGTTTCAAAATTATAGGGGAAAATTTATTACAAAATTAATCTTCTTAGCTGTTCTTAAACCATAGCAGAGCAGTTTATAATAAATCCAAAGCTTTTTATATTTTGACAAAAGATATTACTACTTGTTAAAGCCTTTATTGTGTATATTATAATCATTATATCTCCCCTGTAAACACAATAAAAGGCAAACAGAAGGGTTTTTTTGGTCAGCATTTAGGGGAAAAAATTCTAATTGTCAGGATCATGAGGCATTAAATTTTCCCTGAAAATGCCTTTTTTCCCTTGGGGAACTTAAGAAAAAGAGCAAACATCTATCTGCTTAAGATGAATTAAGAACTCAGGTGGAGCTGGGGAACCAGGCTCTGATAAATATGTGTGGGAACTGCTGAGTGGTGGCTGAGGAAAGATGAAAAGGTTAAAAAGTGGCCAGTCAGGGTCATGTGCCAACTAGAAGAAAGAAGAGCAAAGTGACACATATGGCACAACTTACAGAAGGAAGTAATCCAAACTTTTCAATCTCCTGGGAACTGCCATTTTGTTTTGCAAGGGGCTGAATTGACAAGTTAGTTACAAATGTTTGCACTGAGGATATCTGAAGGAAAACAGAAGTATTTATTGCTTTAACCAAAAAGAAAAAGAGCAAGAGAGAGAGAGAGAGAGCACTAGCACACAAGCAAGAGCAAGTGCAAGCTCTAACCAGATTAAATGTGTTTTGTTTAATAGCTACGTAGAAACCTGAAGCTCATAAATTTTCCTTCATGTGCCTAGGAGGACAGAGAATTGCAGATTTATGAGCTTTGTGTTGGAAATCTGTAACAGTATCTTCTACATTATACAAGGTTTGTTGAAATCGCATTCCAAAGACGCTTGCTGGACATTAAAGAAAGTAATGCAAGACAACCATCTACCACATTTTCCACCCATAATCATAGTCCTTCCTTCATTAGAAGTATCTTTTCTTATCTCACAACACTCTTCTGACATTGCACTTTTAGGTAATACAAAATGGCCTTGCAAATAGCTTCAGTAGAAAATCTACTAGCCCTAAACAGCTGTCCATGCACACAACCTTCTGCAGTCTTTTCCACAATTTTCAGTGTCCTTCTAAAGGTAATGTTATTCACCAGGACCACCTGGAGTATCAAGATATTCAATGACAATGTTATAGGCATATTGACAGACACTGAACCATGAAAATTTTTGCCCGAGGTAAACTACTGAAAGGACCTTCAAGATAACAAAGGGATGAAAGAATACATCCCACTATGTATAATATGAGGAGGAGAAAAAGAGCTACATTCGATAATAAGAACTGGGCTGTGGCTCAGGCTCTGTCACTGAACTGCTGTGTGAATTTAGACAAGTCACTAAATGTCTCTGGGCCTCAGCTGTCTCATCAAAAAAAATGGAATTCATACTGACTCATACCTTCTTCCAAGGTTATGAATAGACAGTGAAATAAAGGACACTAAGTACTTCTAAATACATGAAGCAGTCTGTGAGTATAAGGGATTATTGTAAGAAATTTCTGCTGGGTAACATTTTCTTCAAAAAATCCAGATAACCAAGAGAAAAAACTGTCCATAGCTACCAAGCACTATGCTTAGACAAAACAGAAAATAAATACTCAAAGTCCTTTCATTCTGTCTATGGACTCTGATACCAACCCAGATTAAACTGTACCATTAGTGTACAGTTTCCCATTAATAAATACACTTGTCCGTATCCTCAAATACAAAAATAGTAGCTAGCTTACTGAGCACTTATGTGTCAGACACTTTGTGTACATCATCTTAACCAATCCTCACAAAAATTTGAGAAGATGACTTTCTGTATACCTCATCAATAAAGAAATGGAGATTCAGAGAACCAAAGCAACTTGCCCAAAGGAACACAGCTAAGAAATAGGAAAAAAAAGTATTTGAAACTCCAGTCTGTGGCATTTTAAAACTTTTCTTATAAAAAATTTTTTAAAAATAAAACAAATCTTGTTCCTCTACATTGAGTTCCATGACTTTCCACTTTGGATTATTTTATTTTTAAATCATTAATATATATTGCTAAAACAAAGCAAGGGCTACTCATCATGTCCACTGTTTCAGACAAGTACATAGGGTCCATACATAAAGTGAATACACTTTTGGCTAAGTGTTATAAATAATTCAAAGTATTCCAGAGCTTAACATGAGAGACTGTCAGCTAGGTGACCCATCACACAGGCCAACAAAAGTATATGCTGATTTGAATAAAATTTACCAAGTTTTCTATCACAGTTTCATGTGCCCTTCCTCTCCTGTCCCTGCAGAAATATGCATAAGGCAGAGCAGAAAGAAAAGGTCCCAAACTCAATCAATTGAAAGTAAAAACCAAAACAACAAAAAATACAGATCTTTAAATGAAGATTCTCCTCTACCCAGATAAGAGTGGGGGGTGGGGGGCTTAAATAGCAACTTTCTGATACATTTCTGATAAATTTCTGTTCCTGGGCTACATTCTCAGCAGGGAAGCCAAGGTCACTCAGATTCTGCTGGCATCTGTACCCAGCAAAGCGGCCAATGCAGCTAAACTATGTAACACCAGTAGAACTACACAAATCCTTGCTAGAAAACATCAGATAACTTTAAAGTATCATCCTTAAAAAGACAAACATATCCAAAATATATTTAACAATCTGACAATTCAATAATAAAAAGATAAATAATCCAATTAAAACTTAGCATAGGATCTGATTAGACACTTCTTCAAATGACATGTTTCTTCAATAGACATTTCAATACATGAGAAAATGCTCAAATCATTATTCAAGGGAAATGCAAGTCAAAAGCACACCACTTTGCACCTGTTAGGATAGTTACTAATAAAAAAAAAAAAAAACACCTAAACTAAAAAGGACAATAACAAGTGATGTTGAGGATGTGGGAAAGTGAAACTCTCATATACTGCTGGTGGGAATATAAAATGGTGCGGTTGTTTTTGAAGTCTGGCAGTTCTTCAAAAGGTTAGACATAGAGTTACCACATGACCCAGCAAGTCCATTCCTAGGTATATACCTAAGAAAAAATGAAGACGTATGTCCAAACAAAAACTGGTACACAAATGTTCATAACAACATTATTTATAACAGCAAAAAAGTAGAAATAGTTCAAATGTCTATCAATTGATGAATGGATAAACAAATACAGTAAATTCATACAACAGAGCATCATTCAGCCATTAAAAATGATTATGTGCTACAATGTGGACAGACATAAAAAACTTTGTAGTATGTGAAAGAAGTCAGATGTAAATGGCCATATATGCATGATTCAATTTACAGAAAATGTCCAAAATAGACAAATCTATAGAGGTTGCCTAGGGGTAGAGGGTATGGGCAAAAATGGGAAATGACTCCTAGAGGGTACAGGGCTTCTTTTTGAGTGATGAAAATATTCTAAAATTGATTTTGGTAATAATTGTACAACTCAATATAGAAAAAATACTGAACTGCACACTTTAAAGAGGTGAACTTTATGAAATGTAAATTTTATTTTGATAAAGCTACAAGAAGGCAATATGCTTCATATGAAAATCTTAATCGATTTTTCCCAGATAAAGAAGAAAAATAGAAAAGAAAAGATTATGCAGCCAGGTGTCATAAGAGTAAATTACAGAAGGAGGACTCTGCCATCTCCATCAGCAACCATTCCCCTTTTAACCTATCTGTCTGAGAAGAACCCTCTCTACTGGGTCTCTGCACAGCAGCTCCAAAAACCAAACCCAGTAAAATAAAATCTTTTACTGCATGGGGGCATTTTGTTGAAAACATGACCTCTGAGACTGAGACCAGGGTATCCCAACTTGGATAAGTAAGTATGCAGGGGAGGGGCTTGCTAGCTTGTTTTCTTACTTTTATGTGTTTTTCTTATGAAAGAGAAGTTTTACTGAGTGAGGGACATAACAAATATTTAAACGTAACTCCCAAGGCACTAGCTCATTAATTTACGAGCATAATTCCCTGGCCTTGTTGTCCACATACTCATCCATAGGCACCGCAGAAGACAGGTATAATGCCAAGGAAGTTAGTGCTGATTTGAATTAACAGTGGGCTCTATTTATCATCTGCACAATGGAACCGAACTGGGGCTTGGCTGTCACTGCTTTCAGCACCAATAACTAAAGGGAAAAAGAAAATTTAAAGGAGTACTACTGAGGACCTGAATTAAAAGCCTGCTCTAACCAGTGATTACAAAATGCCCATATTCCAACTTACCAGTCATGAGGACTTCATGGTCTGCAGCCATGTTGCTAACATGGGAACCCAATCATTTCATTTTCTGAAGAAGGCACTTTCTGATATGCGTAATAAGTCTCTTGAGCTCTAAGGTTTACCAACGAGATGACAGAAAATCTTTCCGGGCAACATATACAAAACCCCACAGGTTTCTTGGACAATTTAAATATATTTCTTTGATTCTATTTTTTCATACTGTTTCTGACTGTCTCTTCCTTTGCCTCTAAATATGAAACTTAAATAAAGTTTTAGTTGAAAACTGAGCTGATATTTACCAAAATGAAACATGTCAATTTCCTATGCAAACAAAAGCATAATAAACAGAATGGTTAGTACCACAACCTCCCCAAATAGACACCCAAAATGTAATGGATAAAGGAGAAAACATCTGAAGTAACTAACCAGCTAAGATGTTAGCAATTACATTTCTGAGATGTGAATTGTAATTTCTGTATTATTTTTATTCTGATTTACAGGGAGGGAAGAGATGGTAACTCTTCCATAGTTTTCTTTCCACAACCATAAACCTATCTCAGCATATCAGTATAACACTTAGAGTTTGAGTTTCTGGAAGTCCTTATTGCCTTCTTTAGGTACACAAACATTTCATTTCTAATTTTATTTTATTCTTTGATATTGCACTTATTATTTTCAGTTAAGGTGATTTAATTAAAATATGTATTAATGTTTTACACACCAGTTATCCACACACATATGTGGAGAAAGCAAAACCATTAACACTTTAAAAATCCATGTATTTATTTTTAACATACACATTTATTTAATCTGCCATTTCGTATTTTAAACAAAGGCACTATTACTTGTAAATCTGTTCCATTTTGATAACCCATGGACTATTTGGTATAGCTACCTACTGTAACGCCAAGGAGATCCTAAAGTTCTGACCACAACCAGAGCTAAGCTACCTACAATTATTTCTATAACCTCTCAACATTTTGCAATAGAAAAGAGAACTCTCTGACCTCTACAACAGTCAGGGGGAAAAAATCCAAACAAATATTTATCACTTTAAAGGAGTCAAGGATTTCTAAGGATTTTGGGATCTCGTTCAAGGTTTCTTTTCAGTGGATGCATAGCTCAGTTTTGCCTCTTCTCACCCCCTCCTTTTAAAAAGCAATTGCAACTTCCTCACTATCCTTACCCTGCCCTGCTCCACTGACCTGCTCCACTGTCCAGTACATTACTTTACAGGGCTTTGAAAATGTGTTATTTCTTAGCCCAATTCTCATACCCTGAGCAGATATGTCTTTCTCCTCTATACACAGTCAATGCACTGGACAATAGACTTAGATCCCATAAGAACCCTGTGCAATGATCAGAGATCATTATGTGCTGCCCACATTTTTTTAGATTAACAAAAATTTCCGCTACTTTTCCCAATGTCATTAGCTGGAAATCATCCCCAAAGAAAGAAAACTGGCTTTGTTATTTGCATTTATCTTTATAGTTTCCTTACTTTGCTTAACATTGTTTGGAGCCACCAGAAAGTCAGAAATGTAAGCTGGTAGTCTTTACATAGTATTGAGAAGTAAAAAATAAATAAATAAATAAACTCTGAGTTTTGCTTGTAATCAAATGGCCTCAGGCTAATTTTTCCATTTAGCAGTTGACACGTCTGTACCAAGATGGAAAGCCCTATTGACATCTCTTCTTTTACTTGGATTAATTGTAGCATCTCTTCTCAAAGACAGTTTATAAGTCTGAGAAGCATGTGGGAGGTATCTAGAAATACTATATTTGATTAAGCTTTTTAAACTTAACTACTGCTAAGGTTCTAGAGATGAGAGCCTCTGCTGCAAAGCCAGTGAAGGAAAGCTCAGAGGCAACAAAGTGAAATATGATGGCAATCATTTCCCAAGATTTCAGCGCTGGGTGACATAAAATTCCCTAGCAGGTTAAGTAGTAGGCCTAAGCAAAAACTGAAAGCCCATAGCACACACATGTCCAAACCAGCCCAAGGGGTCATCAGGGCACTTGAGTGTATTTCCTTTTTGACAAAAGGTGTTTTCAGAATTACAACCTTATGGAAAATTAGACAAATGGGAGCTGTCTCTGTTGTTTGAAAGGGTGGGTAGAGAAGGAGAATGAAAGCCAAATCCAATGCTGAGAAAAATCTGGAACTCATTACCTTCTAGAAGACATATCAGGAAGGAACACATTTAGTCAGTATTATTTTCTCAAACTTCTTCCTATGGGTGGTGTCCAATAGACCTTCCATAGCTGAAGTGAACTAAATCATCACTTAGGAGAATCCTATGTCCTAATATGTTGGCAAGAACCTTAGAAATTATCTACTCTTATCTTTCCTACACTCACATCATGTTTTACAGATGAAGAAAATAGGACCCAGATAATGGAAAGGAATGTTGTCCTTTTTAATAGCTGTAAAACTCAGAGCAATGTCTCCACAACTGTAAAATGTATACTGCTAGTGAGATGATGAGTTAATGTGACATTGCAGTAAATTTTTTAGCAGTTATGCATTTATTTTAATCAGCGTTTTAAAAGTACTGGTTCTCATAGAATATTAGATAATGTTTGGAGATTATTTTGGAGGCGTGTGATGGTGATTTATGGTTATGTTAAAAAGAGAAAATTTTACTTGTTAAATACGCACGCTAAAGTATTTACAGGTGAAATCTGTCAGATTGCTTTAAAACACTGCAGCAAGAAAAAAAATGAGTGGAGAAGAGATAAAACAAGAATTAGAAAATGTTGATAATTATTGAAGCTAGAAATGGGCACATGGGGGTACCTTAAGTTGTTCCAATTTTGTGTATTTTTGGAATTTTCCATAAGGGCTTTTTAAAATAGGGAAGGAAATCTTGTTTTTTTCATGCATAATACTAATGTGAAAGTTTTTTTTTTTTTTAATAAATGTGTTCTGTTTGTGGAAATGCAATCTGGTACAGCCACTCTGGATAACAGTATGGAGGTTCCTCAAGACATTAAAAATAGAGCTACCTACAACCTAGCAATCACACTACTAAATATTTACCCAAAGGATACAAAAATACAGATTCAAAGGGGTACATGCACCCCAATGTTTATAACGAATTATGGAAAGAGCTAAAATGCCTATTATAAGCTGATGAATGGATAAAGATGTGGTATGTATATAAATACACACACACACACACAAACACACACACACACAGGAATATTACTCAGCCATCAAAAAGAATGAAATTGTGTCATTTGCAACAATATGGATAGAGCTAGAGAGTATATTATGTTAAGTGAAATAAGTCAGGCAGAAAAGACAAATAGCATATGATTTCACTTATATGTGGAACATAAGAAACAAAACAGATGAACATATAGGAAATAAAAAAGAAAAAAAGAGAGATGAAAGCAAGCCATATGAGACTCATAACAATAGAGAACAAACAAGGTTGACAGAGGGAGGTGGGTGAGTGAGGGGCTAAATGGGTGATGGGTATTAAGGAGGGCACTTGTTATGATGAGATCTGGGTGTTATATGTAAATGATGAATCACTAAATTCTCCTCCTGAAACCAATATTATTCTATTAACTAACTAGAATTTGAATAAAATTTGAGAAATAGAAAATGTAAAAATTAATAAATGTATTAAATGTAAATGATAAGTCAATACCCCGTATTAAGTATGGAGCAGAAAAGGTGGTATGTAAGAGTAAAACACAGTGAAGGTGAAGTTCATTAGGAATGAGTATAAGTTCAGGAAACACTGTCCCAGATCAATAGCCCCAAAACAATCAAGGCAGAAAAGTTTTACTGAAAAGTACTATGGAAATACTTGACAAGTATTCCTCAAATCACTCCCAGATGACAATAACTAACTTTAACTAGATCTTCGTTCATTAATTGGAATAAGTACATTTTAAGTGAAACTTCTATTTTTTAATTTTAATTCCAATATAGTTAACACTCAGTGTTATATTTGTTTCAGGTGTACGATATAGTTATTCAAAAATTCCACACATCACAAGTGAACTCTGTAACTGCCATGACGTATGTCACCCATCCCCTCTGACTACCATCAGTTTACTCTCTATAGTTAAAAGTTGGTTTCTTGGTTTGTCTCCCTTACTTTAGGTGCTACTTTTAATTATCTTTTCTCAAACTTTCACAATAAATTAAAACACCAGAGATAAAACCACCTATTCTACAAATTCAAAATAGATATTTATTCAGGCAATAACTAGCTGCATGACCCTTGAAAAGTCCCTTCACCATTCTCAGTCTCATTGTTCCCTATACACAACAAGAGGGTATTAAGAACACCCTGGAAGAGTAGGTCAAATGGTGGCAGGCAGGCACCTCAGTCACATACCCACTGGGTCAGCTCACAGCCTTGTGCTGTTAGTCACAAAATTAATACAGATGGAATCACAAAGGAAGGCTTGGGATCAGATGATCCTGAAAAAATGTCACAGATTTGAAGAGTTGGGAGGGAATTTTATAAGTCAGCCAGCAGAACCCTCTATGTGATACCTCAGAAACCCAATCCATTCTTGTCAAATTTGCTGTCCTCAAATGGAGAAACATTAAGGAGCTATACATAACAAAGAGAACTGTTGGCCCAGACCTCAGAGGAGCAAGATAAATAAATACCAATCCAGGAGAGAACGGCTTCCTCCATCCTATTTCACCTTTCTTACTAAAGTCTGATTATACATGGCTAAATGTTTCATAAGTACTTTCTGAAGGATTCAGTATTTCAGTTGCTTCGATTTGCTCTTCCTGGATTTAAGCATTATTAATGGCCCTCTGAAAATGTAGACAATTCATTTGAATGGCCTTCTAGTCTCTGCTTTCTAGAATGGTTAACCTGGGAGAGCAGAGACCATGGTTGGTGAGCAGACTCTTGAGGATTCCTAGGAAATAAAAAGTAATTATTTCCTCATTAGCCTAGTTAATTAACGTCTCTGAGTCTCAACTTATTTTTCTATAGAATAGACATTAAGATTTCTACTTACCTCACTGGGTTATTGTGAGGATTAAGAGGTCAGAGCACTTTACACATACATAATAACTTTGCCATATATAAGATAGGTTGGTCTTGAAAAGCATGAAAGCACAATGGAACAAATTTTAGAATGCTGATTTGGGTGCTTAAACTACCCATGATATATTAAACTAGCCAAAATACATGGCAGAGTTTCCCACCTGAAAAGTGATTTGACAGACTGGTTTGATCGTTTTTGTTCCTCAAAACTCAAGGTTTACCTTGCAATCTAATGATCTACTTATAATTTGAAATCCAGGTTCCATTACACTAGTAAAATAGAGAAAACAAATTTAAATTGATACTACATAGAAATTATAGTAAACTCTAGGAAGTGGTCCTTTTCCTTTTACACACCAGAATTTTTATGTTTTATTTTTTTAAAATTATTATTTATTTGACAGAGATCACAAGTACACAGAAAGGCAGGCAGAGAGAGAGAGGGGAAGCAGGTTTCCCGCTCAGCAGAAAGCCCGATGTGGGGCTCGATCCCAGGATCCCGAGATCATGACACAAGCCAAAGGCAGTCTTAACTTAACCACTGAGCCACCCAGGTGCCCCCACACTAGAATTTTTAAATCTAATATTCTATCAATAAATGGGTCAACATCTACAACCTCCATTCTTACAGAGGGCATAAAAATTATCTTAATACTTACACTTGTTTTAATGACATTTTGCCTAATATTCCAACTTGGATTTCTTTTTTTTATACAAAGGATTAAAAATAACGAAGTCTTACATGCCTGAGGTCATAATTGTGGCACTAAGTATTTCTTGAGTAACATAACTGGACACTTTATGCTGCATGTATAAAACATTATTTTGACATGGATGTACTACCTCAGAAAAGTCATGACTCCCCCTCAACCCAATGATCACTCTCCCTCCCCCCAGAAAAAGCAAAAATGAACCTGATCAACAACTTTTCAAGCAAAACAGAATGGCCAGGTTTTGCTGCTAAAGACAATTTCAGAATATCTCTTTAACCAAATAAATTTTGTTTTATAAAAAAAATTACTTCATGGTCTTTATTTTTAAAATTTCTCCCTATGTAAGTGAAAAGTTTGACATATCCAATCCTTTGGTAACTACTGGGATAGACTTTACTGTGACCACTATACAGATGAGAAAATCGAAGTTTGAAGTTACCAAGATTGGTTAGAATGTGAAACCCACATTCAAACCTCCATCTTCTGACTGGAATCTGAATGTGACAAAAGAAAATCTCAACTCAATTGTCTGAATTACAAAATATGATAGATTTTACCTATTAGCTTTGTTATTTGTAGTATTTTACATTCAGTAATTTAAATTAAGAGTCTATTTCTTAAATTCCACATATGAGTGCAATCATATGATAGTTGGCTTTCTCCAGCTGACTTATTTTACTTAGCATAATACTCTCTAGCTCCAACCATGTTGTTGCAAATGGCAAGATTTCATTCTTTCTGATGACTGAGGACTATTCCACTCTACCTATGTACCACACCCTCTTTATCCATTCATCTATTGATGGACACACACACAACTGTCTTTTTAATGAAGATGCAACATATACAATTCTTAATGACTCTTGATATCAATACATAAATAGTTATGCACAACTAAGTATCAGCACATAGCTAAGCACCATGGTGGCCAACAAACCAGAAAATTAGCAGGAAATTCAAGACATCTGAGGTACCTAACAAAATAATCCAATGGATTCCTCAGAAAGCAGGTTCTTGTGAGATCCATGGACACATATGCACAGACATACAGCCAATAACACAAAAGCAGACAGACAAAGAAGGGGGAAAGCCCAGATAACAGATGTGCCTACTTGAAACAAGCCTCAAATGTTAAGTGTTAATAAATAAGAGGGGCTTTGGAGAGATTTGAAGGGGACTTTGAGGGTCTGCTCTGCCTGCCATCTGCTGACCCCTGAAATTGTAATCTTCTTTTCACATTTGCTTAATGCATAAGCAGTCCACTGCCTGCCCTCAGCCCATAGTTGCTACCACGGTAATGTAGCTGGTTCAGAGGCAATGCCCCACCCCTTATGCTACACATGTTTAGGTGTTCAGGAAAAACAGGACAAGGTTTCATCACTGAAGCATAACATTTACTCTGCAATCATAAGAAAATCAATACTTTAAATCTACGAGTCCTGTCTGAGTTTATGAAACCCTTTTAGTCTTATCTTTTCATCTATAAATTTCAAATTCATGTTCTAATTTACAGATGAGGAAATTCTGACTCAAAACTGTTGCCTGTCCAAGGTTACAAAGATAGTAGCTAAAAATGTCTGCACAGAAATCCTGGTATTATAAGCATACATTCACTGCTTATTCCTGTACCCCAGGCTTCTTCACTCATGATCCTCTGTGTAGTCCTTCAACTTCTCTTCTTTAGTCCAGTCAGAGGAAAAGAAAACCTTGTCACAAACTCAGGACTAAAAAGAACTCATGTCTAGCTCCCACCTTCATGTCTGCATAGAAAATAGGGAACCAAGAGAGGGTGTGGCACTTGGCTGAAGGACTCTTAGGAAGGAAGGAAATGAAGCCTTTCTCCCCATCATCCTCATTACTCCCAGTTCTCAGAGAACATTGTGGGTAAGTTTATGAAGCTAAGGAAGTAAAATAAAGATGACAAGTTACCTAGGAAATTCACATCCAAACTCATTTTTTTCCTAAATTAGCTATGACTTTGATTTTCCATTTTAGAGTTAACCAAGGCACTTAAGAGCCTGGATTAAGGCTCTGGGCCAGAGTACCCATGCAAGTTACAAAGTCTTTTCTGAGGATTGCTTAAGAACATGATGGCGGGGGCTGGGTGGCTCAGTGGGTAAAAGCCTCTGCCTTCATGATCTCAGGGTCATGGGATCGAGCCCCGCATGGGGCTCTCTGCTGAGCAGAGAGCCTGCTTCCTCGTCTCTCTCTCTCTCTGCCTACTTGTGATCTCTGTCTGTCAAATAAATAAATAAATAAATAAAATCTTTTAAAAAAGAACATGATAGAGAAGAATAATGTTAAATGCTGAATGGAGGCAAAAGGTTTTGGTTTAATGGCTTGTATGAAAAGTAAAGCTCAGGGGCACCTGGGTGGCTCAGTGGGTTAAGCCTCTGCCTTCGGCTCGGGTCATGATACCAGGGTCCTGGGATTGAGCCCCACATTGGGCTCTCTGCTCAGCAGCGAGCCTGCTTCCTCCTCTCTCTCTGCCTGTCTCTCTGCCTACCTGGGATCTCTGTCTGTCAAATAAATAAATAAAATCTTAAACAAAAAAGTAAAGTAAAGCTCAAGTGGTATAGAACAGTGAAAACAGCAGTGAGGCCAAAAGACAGTAAGTCAAAAATCAAAAATTAAATCCTAAATCTACTAAATTGCTCACTGTGTGACCCTGAATAAATCATCAACCTCTCTGAAGCTTAGTTCCTCTTCTATGAAGTGAAATTAATAAGAACTGCCTAGGATTAAATTAAACAAGAAAATACCTTGACAATATCTAACTCAGTACCTAGCACCGAGTGCTGGATGCTCACAAAAATAGAATATTTGATCAGAATCAGTTCAGTCATGCTAAGAAAAAAGCTTGTGTGTCAGGTTTTCAAAGCAAGTGGAATAGTGATGTTCTAGATCTGCTGCCCATTTATTTGGAAAAATCTGAGATCAGCTCTTATTCAACAATCCTTGTCACCCTGATCCCCTATACAATACATATATACAGGTTTGGACTTCGCTAGGACAAACTAATTCTCCTATAGCTCCTATTAGCAATTCCCCAGCTCCCTCTATCATCATATACTCAATCCTAACGCCCCCCCCCCCAAACATGCACAGAAACTAAAACATTCACTTTTGTTCTTAGGAACACAGAATTATGTTGAAAGGCAGTTATTCATAAGGCTGCACATTCACGTACTCAAAAGAAAAAGGCATCCCCACTTCTAGAAAGGCCATACTCACTGTGCAAGAAGCGAATGACTTGAGATTTTGGTAATGGCATTTCATAAGCAGCTGCTTTTATGTATGCTATTGAGATGTTAGTCCCCAGTCTAAAGATCTCTGAGACCTGAGATGATGTCTTGTTTCTCTTTGTATCCTCAGAAGTCATTATAAGACCTGGTACAAAGCCAGCACTCAGTAAATGTACCAGTGAATAAAAGAAGGAGTTAGTGAATTGATGAATGATATGTTTGCCAAACTGATATTGCTGAGAATTAAAATACTCCATAAATGACAGATCAAATCCTTAACTCAAAGTTGGAAATAATGTTTCCAAATTATATAGGTACCCATTCATTCATTTATTCAATAGCTAATCTGGACAGTGAGCTTGAAAAAGATTAAACCTGCATTAGAAAAAATTATGGTCCAAATCCTTGTTCCCCCACTTATTGTCTAAATTACCATGGAATGCCCCTTAATTGCCTCCTCTAAGTTTCGCATCTGTGAAATGGGGATGTTGATCCATGCTGTGCCTACCTCCGAGTTGGTTTTGAGAAGCAAAGGAGATAATGTCTTTGAAAGTACTTGGTGAAATTTCAAGTGCTTCATACTTCCTAGGAATTGGAATCATTTTGTCTCAAATAGGTCCAATGGCTCCACTCCCTTTTTCCAATCCTCTACTATTTTTCTTATCAACTGGCTATAACAAAGCCAGCCCCCATACCTTCTGAAAACCATCTAAAAACAGAATGCAAAAGGAAAAGGATAAACAAATATCAAATCATTATGTTGTACATTGAAATGAACATAATGATAAATGGCAAGTACCTCAATTAAAAAAAAATAAGGAAGGAGGAAGGAAGGCAGACAACAAGGACTCTTGTTGGCCTTAAGCAACTTTTGGCTAACCTGATTTCTTTTAGTTCCTGGATCTGGTTGTCAGAACAAGTCACTGCTGCCACTGTTAAAACAATCTTATAATACCTTTCAAAGTCATCCAAGAAGCATTCTTTTTGGATTCACTCTGGCTTCTCTGTCCAGAGGTGGTGGCAACCAAGTGAGGAAGATTTTGATGAGGGGGAGATGGCATGGGAGATAGGTTGAGGAAATGGAGATACAAATGTACAAAAGGTAGCAACAGACAAAGGAGAGAACACTTGCCTTGAAAAAGAAAGGGGCTTGGAGTCTATAGAAAAGAGTTCAGGGGCACCTGGGCGGCTCAGTGGGTTAAGCCTCTGCCTTCAGCTCAGGTCATGATCCCAGGGTCCTGGGATCGTCAGGCTCTCTGCTCAGCAGGGACCCTGCTTCTCTCTGTCTCTGCCTGCCTTTCTGCCCACTTGTGATCTCTGTCCGTCAAATAAATAAATAAAATCTTAAAAAAAAAAAAAAAAGAAAAGAGTTCAAAGAGGCCAGGACTGAGAAGAAACTCAAGGCTTTGTCAAATTTTGGAACTATAGACTTACAGGATGAAAACGAGAACGAAAACTGCAGCTAGAGAAGCCTGAACTGTACCTACAATGAACACTTACTAACTGCTAATTTCTCCACTAATAAATTCAGAATTGCAATGAAGAATAAAGTAGAAAAAAAATGTATCATTTTCCAGCAACTGGCATGTGCCATGGTAACAATGCACATAACCAGAAACTAAAAGGACAGAGGGAAATGAATATATCAAACTGACACTCTCTTGCTACTCCCAGTTACCAATAGTAGGAACATTACAACTCCAGACAGCTGACCCACTGGTGCCAGAGCTCCTTCCCTTTCACTCTTACTGTTTTATAAACTGAGAAGGAAACCAAATGTGATTGAACAGGGAGTCTCAATAGAGGCTCTCTAGAATAGTGGGGGCTAGAAGTGGGTTGCCTCCTCCTTCCCCATGGGAGGAAGCCAAATAGATTTCACCTATCAACTTACTCCCCCATAGACTGGGGTATAGTCCTTGTCTCTTGTGATTGGGCAGCTTGCTCTTCAATGACTCAGCAGATCTTTAAATACACTCAAGCAAAGAGCTGCTCTGAGACAGTTTAAAACAAAAGTTTTAAACTATTTGGGATATTGAAAGGAAGTAAAGAAGGTCCTTTGTAAACATGAGGTTCCCAAGCAAATTTCACACTGTTATGAAGCTCTTTCTCTATGCTAAGAGGCTTGTTTATATTCTCCTGACTGCCTATTGCCAGCTGTGTGGAGCACAAGGATAAGAAAGGGGACAGTTCCAGGCCATGGAAGGAGTCAAGTAAATTCCTACCCAGTGATTTCGTGGGGGATGGGGAAACAACCTATGAGATGGAGCGAGTGGTTTAAATGTAGGGGCCTCAAATTCACCAAGGGCCCAGACACTGTACTGGGCCTCTCTGTTGCCTGTGGAGGATCATGACCTCTGGCTGAGAGGAAGGGTCTTTTCATTCTCCCTCTCTTTTCAGACCAGCTCAGTCTTGCACTCTGAAACAAGCATCAACTAGTGAAAGATTTCAGCTGAGCTGAGGGAAGTAACTTAGTAATATGCATTACGAAAGCAAATCACACTCTCTGTTATCTGCAATGACTGCACACTTCTACTCCAGTCAAAGCATTTTGGAGACTGGAGCTTTAGTGGAGGGGAGAAACGGGCAGCAGGGGCCTGGGGAAAGGCCCATGCAATTCAGAGTCTAGCTGTGCATTTTCCTAAGCTCTGCTTGATTGGTATAATAACCATAACAATAAAAACAACAATAACAGGTACTTTATCTAGCTTTTTTTCTGGAGCAGACACTGGTCAAAATGTTTTACATTCATTATGTCACTCACCCTCATAAGAACCCTAGAAAGGAAGTATTAGTATCTTCATTTTAGAAATGAGGAAACTGAAACTAGGAAAGATTAAGTGGCCCAGAACACGCAGTTAATAATTGTCAGAGACACAGGATTTAAACCAGGTCTGTCAAATGCCAAAGCCTATGCTTGAATCCCAACACATTACACTTTAGCCCTGACCCCAACCTCTCTCCCAAGAGCCCTCACCCTTTCTGTTGTTTATTAAAAATCCCTAACTCTACAAGATACCTAAAATCCTTGAGATGGGAATTTTGAAGTAACTTGTAGGCTTTACAATTGTTAGGAACCAACTGTGGAAATCACCTACTGTGAGCCCACATCTCTGCCCTATATACATAGTCCCAAATGAGTCCAGCTTCTTTCCAAATGCATTCAATGAGGGTTAATTTACTACTTGTGTAACACTGCCAGTTGGACAGAAAGGGTGTGATGGGTAAGGAGGAAACTAATATTTCAGTATCTACTAAGCAATGTGCCCTTTATGTAAGTTGTTTTATTTAATAAACATAGTGATACTGTGAGCAGAGCATTCCACAGATAAAAAGGGTGAACACAGAGATGTTGAGTTACTCACCCAAGGTCATACAGTAGGTAAATAGCTGTGCCAGAACTGAAAGCCAGTTTTATAATTCTGATTGCAGACTCCTTTGTACTTTTCCTTAGTCCCTCCTCTATAAGGAACAAAAGCCTTTGGGGTAAGGAAGGCTTTCATCATTTGCCTGGCCCCTGATCTGACAGGGATGGCAAATTCAAATGCCTGGAAGAGTCAAGCAAGTAACTTAAGTGAATAAAGCCGGTTGTTGGTGCGTGGGCAAACTGGAAAGTGCACACCCCATCTGAAGGAGCAGTTGCTCCTTGCTTCTGCCTGGTTATTGCCATGCAGGAATATAGGCTCAGCAATGCCAGATCTTCATTCCCAAGGCTGGAAATAAAAATTTTCACGTGAAATGACATCAACTAATTTGATAAACATATATACATACATGTAGGTACAAAGAAAACTCTTCTGGCCCAGCTTTAAAATTTCTGATGTAGGGTGAAACTACTCTGAGAAAATGTTTTCTTTTTACTAAACTGCAAACTACCTTCATTGGTTTTGCCCTTTGGGGTACTAGAGAAAAATATCTAACTCCTTAATTCCATAACAGTCCTTCAGTTATACTGAGACAATATTTATATCTACTGCTCCCTGCTTCCCTTCTCACACCTTCTCCATGCTTTACAAAAGGAGATACCCCATGAATACTGGGTTGACTGCAAATACAGTCCAACCAGAATTTAACTGAGCAAGACTATCACTTCCTTTATTCTGAATCTCATATTTCCATTAATGGAGCTTGTGATCCACCAGTTGTTTTTGGCAGTCACTTAATACAACTGACCCAGAATCACTTAATTAAAGAGTACTTATGGAATACCTACTATATGCTAAGTGCTAAGGTATGTGTTTTGTGTGTTTTACACAAAGATATCCATGAAATAATTTTTACCCTAAAAGAGAGTACAGTTTAGGAAGATATATAAGACATCCACACAAATAATTATCATAATTCAGAGAACTAAGTACCATATCTATGAAGAAGGAACAAAGGGATACATCTAAAAGGCATAAGCACTGACTCCTGACTTGAACCTAACATGCCATATCATCTGATCCTCTCCGGCCCCAAAACTTAGAAACTATAGATTTCTAGCCCTAATTTACAGATGAGGAAAGTAAACCCTACATTCTTTCAACCATATTATGTCACAGAGATCACTTCTGAATGGGTTAGGGGATGAGAAATTTTATGTGGTAGGAGACTGTTTTTGAACTAAGTTTAAAAGAACGGCTGGTATTAAAATTGGGATAGCTTCAAGGTCAAAGGAATGATAGGAAAAACATCAAGTTCAAAGAATAAAGAAAGGAGTAAGGATGGTTTAAGGTGACAGTGACTAGACCATATGGCTGGAGCTGAAGATTGTTGTAAGGGAATTACAGGACCTGAGGCTGGAACAATAAGCCAGATCATGAAAAGTCTTGAACACCAGACTTAAAGAATTTGGACTTTAACCTATAAGCAAATGAGGAGGAGATGCAATTTCAAACAGGTATTACCTGTGTAGCAAGGCTTCCTCCATACTAAGTATTGGGAATGAAGAGGTAAATTAGAATTTCAACCCTCAAGGAAGTTATAGGCCAATGGATGAAAAAATACATATAGTACTATAGATGAACTTTAAGAAGGTTAACCTGGTGGGATTAATACAATATGAATCAGGGAGCAGCAGGGAGGACTCAAGAGAGCAGGCAAGAGGTCACTGCACTAATCCAGGTAAGAGGTGATGAGGATCTGACCTCAGGTAGAAGGAATGACTGAGAAAGCTTTGGGAAACAACGATACATCATTTCACTACATTAATTCCCTAAGACTGTAATGCAGCTTTTCCCAGATACGGTAGGGTCATCTCTGATGGGGAACTCTAACTTGGAAGAGTAGAAATGTCCCTAAAGAAGAGCCCGCTCTACTCAATTCCATATCTGACTTAGCATATTTTGAGCCAATCCAGCACCTCAGTGAAGTCCAGCAAGTGTCCAAAGCAAACTAAACACCCTCTGAAAATATGTGTATGGTTACCATTTTCTGTCAAAAATTAGGTAGTTGATGACTGAAATGTCTCAGTCTAGGTTAGTCTTTTTTATTTAAAAGCCTGATCAAACAGCTTGTTCAACTCCACAGAATACACACTTGTTAACCTTTGTATTTTTAAACAAAGATGAAAGAGAGGAGGAGTGGGCATATTAAACAGACCCAAAACATGTTTTGGAATCCTTTCTACACCCAAACGTCAATCAACAAGGTTTTCCATCTTTATTCCCAATTCTCAGTTTATGCACCTCTTCATCCAGTTAAAAATTAGGCTATGCTTTCAGAAAGGTGACCCAATATGATAGGTTTGGTAAAATGCTTTCTCTTATGTACTGTCAACTTTCAAAAGAAATAATTAAGTAGTTACCACTTATGAGTGGTAAGATTGCACCTTCTTTAAAAAAAAATCTGGACAGAAGCAGACATTTGTAGTTGCCTCTTTCTATTTCCACAGTAACAAAAATTTTATCTGACAACCACATTTAGTTCTTCCTAGGGATCTTGCACAACTCATTTGAGCCTAGAAGGACAAAGCAACATCTTGTTATATAGTAAAGATGTTTTTATTTAGGGAAAATTCCACAAGCTGACTTTTTTTCCCTGATATTTGTGTTCCACTTGTCCAGTGTCTAGAATAATATGGAATCTGATCATTTTCCCCATTCTCGGCCCAATCTTGCTGATGAATAAAGTTATTTTTTTAAATATGTATATATATATATATATATATATATATATATATATATGTAAAATTTTCAGCATAACAGTATTCCTTGTTTTTGCACCACACCCAGTGCTCCATGCAGTCCATGCCCTCTCTAATACCCACCACCTGGTTCCCCCAACCTCCCACCCCTCGCCACTTCTAAACCCCTCAGATTGTTTAAAGTTATTTTTTTTTAAAGTAATGAGTAGGATGATACAGAAGGAGGAACAGAGGGATACAAGTTTGTGTGAGAAGAAAGCCAAAGTGAGAGAATACAAAGAAGTCTGGGAGTCTGGAGCCTCAAATTTAAGCTCTGGTTTTGCGACTTACTCACCAGGTGACCTTTGGTAAGAACCTTTCCCCCTAAGAACACTTAAAAGAAGCAGATGTATTATAAGGATAAAAGTTACACAATGTTTTAAGTTCATGCACTATTTTTTATATTTTTAAAAAATTAGTATGAGTAGTACCCCTTTCCCTAAATGTACTGGAAAGGAATATAAGTTCTGTAGAGTCAACTGCCTAGGTTCTAATATAGGCTCTTCCACTTAGTTTTATAATCTTAGTCATGTATGTTGCTTAATTGTTCTGTATCTGTTTCATTATCAATAACATGGGAATGATAACACAACCTACCTCAGGGAGTTATTTTGAGGATTAATGAATTAACACATGTAAAACAAGTTTTTCTTAACTTGCTAGCCCTCCTATTTAAGCAGGCACTAAACTGCCCAGGTTTGTATTGGCTTTGAGATTTTCAATCACCTCAGTAACTCTAGGCCATTTTTAATAATTTCTACAGTTCTGCTTTCTAATTCCTATTATAAATGGTCAACTTCTTTCCACTACCTTCTTTGTGTCCCTCCACCTCCACTTTTAATTCCCAGGCATTCAGCTATTCATTCGGTGAGGATCAGTAGACTATAATAGAGGCAGTACATAATTAGGTCATCCCAGTAACCAGTCTTTTTAAAGATTTTATTTATTTGACAGAGATCACAAGTAGGCAGAGAGGCAGGAAGGGGGGAGGGGGAAGCAGGCCCCCTGCTGAGCACAGAGCGGATGCGGGCCCAATCCCAGAACCCTGGGACCATGAACCTGAGCTGAAGGCAGAGGCCTTAATCCACTGAGCCACCCAGGTACCCCCAGTCTTTTTGAATGGTAGCATAATGGCTGGCTAATCTGAGAAGCTGCTGGTATTGCTCAGTGGTTATAACACTGTAGTTATAAGCCAGACTCCCTGGGTATAAACACAAGCTCTGCTACTTCCTAGCTATGTGACCTTTGGGTAAGTTATTTAACCTCTGTGGGCCTATTTACCAAGGTTGTTATGAGAATTTAATGAGTTAATCCATGTAAGGTACCAAAATTTGGTACACGGTAAGTGTTATCATTATTATTGCTATTACTATACTTATTTCTTCTCAGTGGGGAGCCACTTTTACAATACAGACTTTTCCAATGAAGCAACCTCAGAACAGACTATGACTAAAAGGCACCAACATTCTATGTGATTTTGGTGAAGTTCCTTCCCACCTCTGTGCCTCAGACACCTCATCCAGAAAATGATCTGGTTGGACATGATGGTATCCCGGGTTCCATGAATTATAATATTTTATCACCTCAGGCCATTTCTGTTCAGATTCTCTGTAGGTTCCAGATGTAATCAAAGTCCAGTAGCCTTTAAAAGTCTTCTTACTATGTTTTTCATAGATAAGTTATTTTGTTATATGGTCCAGTGAAAACATAATTATAATATTTTGGTTTGATTGGAGATAGCAGCCAATTTGTGTGATGTTGTGGTTATTTACTCACTGTTTAATATAATTACCAGGTTTAAGGTTTGGGTAAGAAGAAAAGACTCACTCTCTACTCCAAATGAGGTTTTAGAATGATACTGAGAAAAGAAGTACCTAGTTGGGATCCAGGAGAACTGAATTTATGCTCTAACTCTATTGCCAGTCTGTTGTTTCACTCTGGATAAGTCCCTACCCTTTTCTAGGCTTTCATAAAATGAAAAGGGAGAGAGGAGTGGGCACAAAAAGCCAACAAGATCTCTAATCAATCATTTTTATTTAGATTTTATTTATTTATTTGACAGAGAGCAAGATCACAAGTAGGCAGAGAGAGAGGGGGAAGCAGGCTCCCCGATGAGCAGAGAGCCTGATGCAGGACTCGATCCCAAGAACCCCAAGATCATGACCTGAGCCAAAGGCAGAGGTTTAAGCTACTGAGCCACCTAGGCGCCCCAAGTTCTCTAATCAATCTTAATCTAATTAATCTAGTAATCCCAATTAATCTTGAAGAGGAAAAAAACTGAGGGCACTGCGTGGAAAATGAGAGGAAGCCATCAGGATGTTCAACAGATAACTTAAACTTTATAAATCCAAAATCAAGCTCTTGATTCCTACCCGCCTCACACAATACCTGCTCTTAAAATCTTCACCATCTCAGTAAATGGTAATCACTTTTTTTTTTAATAATCACATTTTTTCAATGCTCAGATCAGACGCTGAGCAACCAGCCCTGACTCTTCTCGCAATGAATACCTAACCTGTCAGTAAATGCCATTGGCTCTACCATCAGAACACATCTAGAATCCAGCCACTTCTCTCTTCTATCAATACCACCCTGGTCTAAGCCACCATCACCTCTCGCCTAGATCACTGTGGTAGTCTCATCTATCTGGTTCCCCCTTGCTCTTACAGTCTCTTCTCCACAGACAGTAAGTCAGCAAACAAATGCATGTACTATCAAAAAGTGGTAGATGTTATGAAGAAGGATTCTTTTAAAATATAGGTCATTCATATTACTTTTCTGCTCAAAACCCTCCAATGAATTCCCGTATCAGAGTAAAAACCAAAGTCCTTTTAAAAAAAAAATATTCATTTATTTGACAGAGAGAGACACAGTGAGAGAAGAAACACAGCAGGTAGAGTGGGAGAGGGAGAAGCAGAATCCCTGCCAAGCAGGGAGCCTTTTGCGATCCCCAATCCCAGGATCCTGAGACCATGACTTGAGCCCAAGGCAGATGTTTAAGGACTGAGCCACCCAGGTGCCCAAAAACAAAGTCCTAATGAAGACTTGCAATGCCCCTCATTAAGTCTGATCTCACATGACTCTCCATTTACTTAAACTAGCCATACAGAACCCCCTGCTGTCCTCCATCACACCAAGTGTGCTCCTATTTCAGGCCCTTTGTGCTTGTGGTTGCTTGAGTCTGGAATATTACAACCCAAGATATCTCTGTGGCTCACCCCTTCATTTCCTTCATGTCTCTGCTCAAATATCACCTTCTCAGTAAGGCCTTCTCTGACCAACAAATATAAAATAATCTCTCCCACAATTAATCTCTGTCTCCCACAATCTGTTAAGCTATTCTTTGTGACACTTAAGTCTCCTCTTACTACACTGTAAACTCCACAAAGGGAAGATTTTTGTCTGCTTTGTTCACTGTTGTATCATTGGTGTCTATTACAGAATTTGGCAAATAAGTGCTCCATAAGTATTTGTTGAATAAATTCAGATTATAAAATAGGATGGTAGGTTATTTGCACCTAGAACTCTTATACATACCAATCCACCAGGGGCTCCTGGGTGACTCAGTGGGCTAAGCCTCTGCCTTTGGCTCAGATCATGATCTCAGGGTCCTGGGACTGAGCCCCGCAACTGAATCTCTGCTCAGCAGGGAGCCTGCTCCTTTCTCCCCCTCTGCCTGCCTCTCTGCCTACTTGTCATCTCTCGTTCTCTCTCTGTCAAATAAATAAATAAAATATATTTTTTAAAATATACCAAACTCAGTCTGGTGAGTAAGTAAGAGACACAAAAGCCTTACAGGCTTTACCAGTTTCTATTATAGATACCAATTAAGGTTCCTTTGTCTCTCTGAATCTCCTACTCCCTATATATGACTTGACAGAAGTGGGAGTGAAATAAAAGGGACATTTGATTTGAGAAAGAGTAAGATGGAGATCCTAGCTCTGTCACTTTGAAGCTGTTTGACTTTAGACGTGTTACCTAACCTCTCTGAACATAATATTTACAGTGGAAGTAACAATAGTATAAAAGTATGAAGAGTATTATACTTGAAACCTGGCTACATGTAGAGGGTAGAAAAGAGGATGAAAAGCAAGAATGGGATAAGAAACTGATCTGTAACTATAAAGTGCTATTGGAATATATCCAAGGTCACTGCTCCCAGCTTCACATTCAGAAAAAGGTATTAAGGAATCAGTGTTACTAAAAATGTTTTTCTGCACTTTGGGAAGGGACATTAAAAATAAAATACTAAGTACCACAATAAAGTAGGTGGCTCTGGCTCAAGTTAACCTGTACAAAGGAGGCCAGCCATTCCCAGGAAATTCCTGCCACAGGACAGCTGCAGCCCCTCCACCCCCCAGTGGCCAGATAGTGGGACTACACTTCCACAAGCAAAGAATCTACTCAAACCACAGAAAACAGAATCTATGATTGAAAGGGTGCGCACCATGGCATCTGGAGGTGATATTCCTACTGATGATGACCAGGCGACTGGGCTGGAGAGGGAGGTCATGATGGCTGCATGGAAAAGACTGGACCCATACAATATGCTAGCCCCAAAGGCAGCTGCAGGCACCAAGGAAGACCCTAATTTATTCCCATCTATCACCAACAAGCTAATAGTGGGCTGCATCTGTGAAGAGGACAATAGTACCGTCATCTGGTTCTCCACAAAGGCGAGGCCCAGTGGTGCCTTAGCTGTGGAACCCATTACAAGCTGGTGCCCCACCAGCTGGCCCACCAGCTGAGCCTTTGCACTAACTTACTCAGAATGTGCTGTGAAGTTTCCTCTTTCCAATAAAGACAAGCCATTGCACTGGCTCCTTCTCCCACAAAAAAAAAAAAAAGAAAGAAAGAAAGAAAAAGAAAGGGTGGACCATTTCAAAAAGCTACATCATCTAATTCAACAAAGCCCTTATTTAAAAAAAAAAAATCTTTCATATGTCCCTTACTCCCAGAATTGTTTGATTTGTACTTCTCACTTCCCTCCCTTAATTAACACCCTAAAATGCCATTTATACAGAACCTCAAAGAAAGCCACTACGATCAAAGGAAACTCTGAGAGCAGAATAATAATTCTTAATTTAACCACCCCACTAGATATCTTCACACCAAGAATAGATGCACTCAATTTTAATTAATTTAATATCTTCATTAGCTCTCACACCAAGAATAGACACCCTCAATTTTAATTAATTCCTATTCCTAAGACTTGTATAGTCAAAGATACCAAAACATGTTCCCAGTATGTGCAATAATATAACCAAAGGAACTAAGGAAGAAACTAGTAACTAACTTAACTGGGGTGGTACTTCTGAAAAAAACAGAAATATATTTCAACCCCTTACTTGAGTTCATTCGTCATTGTCTTTAGAGACTTATCACTTCCCAGTGTTTGAAACATCCATCAAGACCTATAATCTATTGTTAGAGTTCAGTCATGTCCCCACTTAATCCATAGAGGATAAAAGGCAGCCACTGCTAATACTGCTGACCAGCTCAGCCTAACTTGATACATTTCTTTTCAAATGCCCACATTTGAAAAGTCTGTGCCATACAAACCAGCATCTCATCATACCAGCATCACAGTGTAGTCATTCTTTGTTGTAGTTGTTTTAATGGTTATAAACTCCTTGAGGGCAGTAATCTCAAGATACTTCTGAATTGTGTCCTCTTTACCCTGACATCCTTATAGAACACAGCTAGGCATATAGCAGGTGTTTAATGAAAAGTGGTTGATGGATGTGTACTTTTTAAAAATCACTTTAATAAGGTCATCTATAAAGACAGCTGAGTCATGATAGGACCTTTTATTCAGTGGCCTGCAGTTTATGCACCATTATCAGGACACAAAAGCTGTAGCTAATTAGATATAACCCTTAGTCTAGAGTGTTAGTGAGGCCAAAGTTCAGTCCCTTTAGGTAAATTGTATCTCTGCTTCATGGTTATAGAGTCCATCGCCAAAAAGAAGTCCAGTTTATATGAAAGTAAATGAACCATTTCCTCATCTAGAAATACACACCAGAAGGAGTGGTGGCATTTACTTTATCCAAAGGACAGCACTTAAAAACATAAAATTATGACTCCAGCTGTTTACACAAACCTAAACATAAACTAAATATAGCTAGTTATTTCTTTGGCCTAGTTTGCATTTGTTACTTCTATGTAGAAATTATTATTAATTCCTCATCTCCTTGCTAGTAGTTTCCAAATCCAAATACTAAAAGGGGACTATTAACTGCACAAACCTTATTAGGTTTCTTTCCTACTGTTCTGTCAAGACCTGATAATTTTAGAGACGTTCTTCTATTCATCCAGAAAAGGGCTGGCATCACCAATTTCAATTTACAACTGAAGAAATTTGAGAACAGTGTCCCTATGTGGCTTTCATATAGGCTGGGACAAAGTATGCTTTAACTTTAGTACAGCAACAGAAACCTGTCTCTTAAGTCCAGAGGTGTTCAGAACTCAGGTACTTTCAGCAAGGTTGCAAGATACAAGGTCAATATACAAAAATCAATTCCATCGCTATATACTGGCAGGGAACAATTTCAAAGGTATATAAAGAAAACTATTTCATTCATGATAGCATTAAAATTAAAGTATTTAGGAATAAATCTAACAAAAGTACAAAATTTATACTCTTAAAACTACAGAACATTGCTGAAAAAGAACTAAATAAATGAAAGGATCTCATGGTCACAGATCAGAAGATTTAACATTGTTGAGATGGCAGCACTCCCCAGATTGATCTACAGATTCAATATAAACTCTATCAGATTCTCAACTGGCTTCTTTGTAGAAATTGACAAACTGATGCTAAAATTAATACAGAAATTCAAGGGACCCAGAAAAGCCGAAAGAACAATCTTAAAAACAACAAAGTTGGAGGACTCACACTTCCTCATTTCAAAACTTACTAAGTACCTAGAGTAATTAAGACAGTATAATATTGCTAAAAAAGCAGTGAGATATAATTCAGAGTCTAGAAAGAAAGAAAAAAAAAAAAAACTTCACGTTTATAGTCAACTGATTTGATTCAAAGGGTGCCATGACAGTTAAATGAGGAAAGAATCCACAAGTGGTGTTGTGATAACTACATCATTTGTTGATATCTACATGCAAAAGAATGAAACTGAACTCTATTCGCATCTTATGAGTTATATAAAAACTGAAAATCAGTCAAAACCCAAAACTTAATAGTTAGGAAGGAAGCCTAGGTATGAATCTTTGTGACCTTCGATTAGGTAGACCTTTATTATATATGACACCAAAATCACAAGCCACCTAAGAAAACAATAGATTGGACTTTATCAAAATTCAGAATTTTTGTGCTTCAATGAGTGAAAAGACAACTCACAGAATACAATATATATTCACAAATCATAATTTGTTACAGGACCTGTATCCAGAACACATCAAAAAAACTCTTAGAACTTGGGGCGCCTGGGTGGCTCAGTGGGTTAATCCTCTGCCTTCGGCTCAGGTCATGATCTCAGGGTCCTGGGATCGAGCCCCACATCGAGCTCTCTGCTTGGCAGGGGGCCTGCTCCCTCCTCTCTGCCTCCTCTCTGCCTGTGTCTCTGCCTACTTGTGATCTCTGTCTGTCAAATAAATAAATAAAATCTTAAAAAAAATTCTTAGAAGTCAATAATAAAAAGACAAAAATTCCAATTAAAAATGAGTAAAGGTTCTGAATAGAGATTTTTTCAAAGAAAATATACAAACAGCCAATAAGGACATGAAAATATGGGCAATGTTACTGGCTATTAAAGAAATGCAAATGACAAACCATTTTGAGATGGCACTTCACACACACTAAGGACAAATATAATTAAAAAGACAACACGTATTGGAAGGATGTAGAAACACTGGAACCCTCATATATTGCTGGTGAGATTGTAAAATGGTGCAGTCAATTATGAAAACAGTTTGTGAGTTCCTCAGAAGGTCAAACACAGAGTTACCATATAATCCTGAAACTCCATTCTTAGGTATGTACCCAAAAGAATTAAAAATATCATATTCGTATATCCACAAAACATTTGTATGAATTTTCATAAATGTCCATAGAAGTATTGGTCATAGAAGTCAAAGGTGGAAAGAACTATAATGTTCAACAATTGATACACAGGTAGATAAAATGTGATACATCTATCTGTATGATGGAACATTATTTGGCTATAAAAAAGAATAAAGACTATAAAAAAGAATACTGATACCTGCCTCATCATGGATGAACACTGAAAATATTATTTTGTATGAAAGAAGCTGACCACAAAAGATCACATACAGCATGATTCCATTTAAATGAAATGTTAAAATAAGCAAACGCACTGAGACCAAAAGTAGATTGGTGGTTGATAGTTGTTCAGTGTTTGGCATCGGGGAGTGACACTAGATGACTAAAATATTTTATTTTATTTTATTTTACTGAATTTATTTTCTTTAGTTTTAGAGAGATATAACTGAAAAATAACATTGTGTTTCAGGTGTACAACATAGTGATTCAATACTTGTATACATGGTGAAATGATCACCTCAGTAAGTCTAGTTACTAACTGTCACCATTCAAAGTTACAAAAATTTGGTTTTTTTGTGATTAGAACTTTCGGGATTTATTCTTTTGGTGACTTTCAAGTATGCACTACAGTATTATCAACTTATAGTCAGCATGCTGTGTATTATATCCCTATGGCTATTTATTTTAAGATTAGATGTTTGTACCTTTTTGATTAAAAGATTTTAAAATAGTGGTGCTGGTTTCCCAACTCTGAATACAACTAATATACCAAAAACCTTTGAACTGCACACTTTTTTTTGAAATACTGTATTTATTAATTTGAGAAAGAGAGACAGTGAGCATGAGTGGGGGGCAGGGGCAGAGGGAGAAGAAGGCTTCTCACTGAGCAAGGAGCCTGAATTGGGGCTGGATTCCAAGACCCTAGGATCATGACTTCAGCTGAAGGCAGAGGCTTAAGCCAGGCATCCTGAGCAGCACATTTTTAAAGGATGAAAATGAATTATGTTTCAATAAAGCTTTTTTAATTAAAGTGGTTCTTTTTAAAGATATTAGTTATTCATTTATTTTTATTTTTATGTTATTTTTTAAAGATTTTATTTATTTATTTCACAGACAGAGATCACAAGTAGGCAGAGAGGCAGACAGAGAAAGAGGAGGAAGCAGGCTCCCTGCCGAGCAGAGAGCCCGATGTGGGGCTCAATCCCAGGACCCTGGGATCATAACCTGAGCGGAAGGCAGAGGCTTTAACCTACTGAGCCACCCAGGTGCCCCTCAGTAAAGCCTTTATTAAAAAATAAAATAAAATTCAGGTATTACCTGATCTAAATCCACGGCATTCTCAAGTAACCAGCACTTCTAGAGTTTTAGGCTTATCTGGATGAGCTACTCTCAACCCTAATGTGGCCTGTAGGTTGGTAGCAGGAAATGGTTTAAGTGAGAAAGGCTGGTGGCACCCATGAGGGTGCAAGGGATTGTGCATAATTCACAGTCCTATCATTTCCATGCAACACCCACTGAAAGTAGCCCTTACTGAGCAACAATCTAAAACATCTTTCAGGCAGGCAGCTTATAGAAAAAAAAGCTGGTAAGTGCTACTCTAGAGAAGTTTCTCCATATGGTAAACAAATATTACAGAAAACTCAACTATTTCTATACCCTCAAGGAGCAAAGGGTTGTTCACTAAGCATCCTCCTGGCCTACTCAAACTTATTTAAGTGTTAGCCAGTAAACTATAAGACACTGGGTCTTTTCTTTGAAAAGGGTGCTATAAATGTGAGATTTCATAATTCTCTTCAAATATGACAAATGCCAACCAATACTGGTAACTGTAGAGAACATTACAAGGAATGGGGGAAAAAAATAAGCTTTGTGTTTAAAATGAGGATAATTTGGGGCTCCTGGGTGGCTCAGTGGGTTAAAGCCTCTGCCTTCTGCTCAGGTCATAATCCCAGGGCCCTGGGAGGGAGCCCACATGGGCCTCTCTGCTCAGCCGGGAGCCTGCTTCCTCCTCTCTCTCTCTCTCTCTCTCTCTCTGTCTCTGCCTGCCTCTCTGCCTACCTGTGACCTCTGTTAAATAAATAAATAAAATCTTAAAAAAAAAAAGATGAGGATAACTTAACTCTGAATTCAACATTTCAGAACTTGATGGAAAGATGGTAGGGGAATTCTCAGGTAGAATAGCTTATTCAATATCTTTCTTTGTTTTCAAATGATTACTTTACATATCATCAGCATATTTATTGGCCCAGCCAGTCACTTCTAACAAGCATCGTCACACATAGATTTAAGTACTGCTTGTGAAAGTGTGGTGGAGGTCTGACCCAGCACAGTCTCAGTGAGGGTCTGGTTATTTTCAGGCTTTGAGAAAAGGTTGCCAAAATGGCAAGTAAACAGAGACAGATTAAAAGAGAGAGACAGCAGCTGGCAAAATACTTCATTAAATCACCAGGTCCTCAAGCCATCTATTTTAGCTTCCTCAGGAACTCTTGAATCAGGCTCTAATCTGGAGCTAAAAAAGCCCAGCTATTAATTCTGCACTCCCCTCAAGTCATCTAGCCTTACAAGAAAGGTGCTGGGATAGATCTGATCGGTTACTCTCCAGATGTTTAAAACAAAAACAAAAACAAAAAAACTTTAGGGGCATGCCACAGGTGTAATGAGGAAAAAACCCCCAAAAGTAGAAAGAAGTGTCTATGTTTCCATTTAGTTAAAAGCACGAAAGAAGAGAAATGAAAGAAAATCTGGGACAGGCAGCACTTGAGAAAGCTGCAGACAAAGAGAAAATGGTGGAGGTAGGGGGTGGGGAGAGGTTTCCTTTACCCTCTCTAACCAACCTCACAAAACTTGATTTTTGTTTGCTTTTCATTTTTCAGAATCATGATTTCAGGTTTGATTATAAAATAAGTCCCTTGCTTACCACACCTAGCCTGCATTCTGTTCCCTGTTTGAGCAGACTTCCAAATGAAACTGATGGTATTGATACCACCATGGAAAAATAAAATAAAATTGTCTAGGTCCCTAACTTCAACTCATAATCTCACCAAGAGCAGTCAGAGTACAAATAAGAGTCAGAATCCTAAGGATTCATTGTTTTAAATGTGTATATGCACACCAAGGGAGAAAATTATTACAGGGAAATAAGACACTTAAAAAAGAAAATTTAATGTGCCCCCAAATTCAATATATTATATTGATATATCTAAGTTTACAACACAGAGAATGGAAGTCTGATGAGGTAAAATTAGCACTGGCAAGAAAGTGCCCCAAAGTGACCCCGCAATTGGAAGGCTACAAGCTTCTTGGAAAACATCTTTTACTGATGTTAACCTTTGGCCGAGCTAAAAGAGATACTCTGTGGACAACAAAGAGGAGACTTCCATCAGTACATCTTGCACATATTTCTAAATGATATACTACCCAGTGTGGCTACTTGGTCCTCTGGTTCTGATCACTGGTACCCAAACATAACTCACTAGTTATTTGCTGACGATGAAGGAAGGATCCTTCTTTACAACATACTGACTCTCAAGGACTATGGACAGAAAGCGTCAGACTATCTTCGTTCCAAAGCAAAATTCTGCATTAGAAAATAAACTTCTCCTTGCAAAATAATCATAAAACTTACCTGATAACTGAAGAAGGGAGAGCAGATGTAAAGGGGATTAATAAAATGTCTTCTTCTTAAATAACTAAGAGGGAAAAAAGCGGGATTTGCCGATCTCAAAGCACTACAAAAATACTACCTATCATATAAAGATCAGAACAAGTTACCAAGAGAAAAATTAAAATGTTCTTTTTGCATCCGGATAATTAATCTAAATCCAAGCTTTTATTCTGGCACTGTCTTCCTTGGGGCTCAACTCCCAAGAATATTTTCCATATTATTGTGCTGCTTGCTGAAATATAAAAGGGTTTAGTTCTGTCAAGTGGGCAGGTGGTCAATTAACAAAGTTGTAGTTTTGTTTGATCTCTGAAAGAAGACAGCTCCATTAAATAACATCAGGGTTGTACACAAGCCCCATCAATTTTTATTATTCCTTCTGTTCAAACCACATGCTAAATTAAGTTGTTGTTCGTTTTTGTTTTGTTTTAAAGGACCACCTTCAGATTCTCTCCTCCCGCCTCTCTCCTTTGAGCAGAAACATTGTAGATGTAGAAGAACATAGAGTTATTCTAAAAGTAACTAAAGTTAACCCCCTCCTCCAATTAACTAATATGGATGAACACACACAATCAGGAAAGGGAGGAATCCGACATTATTTGAAGCTTCTAGAATTTTTAGATCTTTTAACTCAAATTTAGCACACAATGCATGCAATATAGACAGGGTGGAAGTTCTCGCTTTGGCTTTAAAAATCCCCTGCCTTTCACCAAACTGTGCCCCAACAAAGTGAGGGAAAGAAAGAAAAAGTAAGAAAATGTCAACTTTTAGACTGGGGTTGGTTGCATTCTGATAAAACTGAAAATTTTTAACAAACTGACTCAACAATTTTCTTTATCCTAGAAATGAAAATTCTCCTTCAACCCACAAGACAGGAATGCCAGTTTTCCCTTTCACCAGACTCTCAAAGCCAGTGCTGCAACCACAAACCGGGAAAGATTCATTATCTTTTACTTTCTTTGGGTACTGCTAAATTCTCACTATTTAAGGTCATTAATTTAAGCAGGTCTTTCTAACAGAGAAAATCTCCCACTAAGACATGGGATAAAATAACCAAGCTTACTCCACACCTGATAGGAAGAACTTTTTGCTTTCTATAGCTACTTCCTGTAAATCTCAGGTTATATTTTCAAAGAAACACATCCCTTAACGAAGATGCGAAATTGTTCATTCCCCCCCTATTAATGAGTTAATTGTTGGGGAAGGTGTGCAGAAGAGAGAAGGTTCCAGTTTAGCATCATGGTTATGTCAAAAAGCACCTGAGACATCCCCATCCCTCAAAAAAGTTCATCGTAGAACTGACTAGCAACAACCCTAGGGGGGAAAAAAATTGACCATACCAAGTAAATCTGTTCTTATAAAATGAAGAAAACCTTTTATTCCACAGTATAACCACATTGCAAAAATATTTCAAAAAATACTAACTGGAAAACATTTTGATGACCTTTGAAAATCCTGTAAACTAAACACTTAAAATCTAATACTAGGATGTAAAGACTGGTAAGAAGCTGTTTCTTCAATAACCCTAAAAATAATATTTTATGAAATCCTATCCTCCTCTTTCTGTCCTAACACTGTTCTATCAACCTTCCAGGAACAAAAGCATCAGTGAAAGGAGGCAAATTGTTAGATTTAAGTCGCCAAAGATGTGAAGGCCAACAAAGACATTTTGGAAAAGTCACAGATAAAACAAAACAGCTAAAACAAAACATAACAAGACATAATTCCAAGGGCACATAAGTACCCAGCACACCTAAGGAGTTAGTTCCTTGGTTAGTATTCCCTCTCTCACTGAGATAGACTAATATCTTTGTTGGGGTTGGGGAGAGGATCTTCAACATGATCTCCAATAAGCTCAACAAATGTGGGAAGAATTTTTAATAAGCAAGGTGAAACTGATCACCACTTTTCTCATATCCTAATTAAAACTCATGGGCAAAATTATGGCTTTAGGTCCCTAACAGTTCTTACTAAATTTGTTAGAGGTAGCAGCTCATGTTTCAAAATACAAGCACATCTAATATAACACTGTAGGACAACTTCATTTTAATTAAAAAACGCAAGCATATTCTTAAAAATGAAGGAATATATGAGAGAGCCTCACTCCTCCCTCCTAAAAGCAATTTCTGAGCACACTGGAATAGCAGGAAATTCTTAAGTAAATTTTCCAACACTTTATAAGTCAGATTCAAACCTGGATAAATTATTTATTTAAAAAAAATTCTCCTCTTTTATGGGCCTGATACAAACTTGAAGTAGGGGACTGTGGATCTGTTGTACTCCATAGAGAAAATAAACAGTTTACAAGAGAAAACCGACTCAAGCAGCTACTTCCAATATGGTCAACCTGTGAGAGTAAATACTGCCCAGTGTTTACCTACAAAATTGTCCTCTCCTTTTCCTCTACCTTTGGTTGCTCTCCTGCCGGGTTAGATTCTCTCTGCCGACTCCAACCCTGGGGCAAGTCCTCAATTGTTGCCAGGGAATGTACTTTGCCCTGTCTTCACGCAGTGGCCCTTAGAACCCAGAGAACTCAGACCTTCTTCCCTTAATCCAGCACCTCCATTTTATCTCTTTGGAGGAGGCGGACTGAGAAAAATTTGGGCCGGTCTTTTTGCCTTTAACCTGCTAAGATGGCCACAGGCTGGAGGCAAACCCTAACACACTCTAAGAGATGAAACTGCCCATATTTCCTGTCCGGGTCCTCAGATTTGGGAAGAGGGAGAAGAAAAATTACAGGAGGGCTTAAGAGCTTTATTTCTGAAAGTGGCTCTTACTATTGGATTTAAGTTGGGAGCCTTTGGGACATGGAGCACCATGAGGTACTGAGGATTTTAAAGGGCTAGAGGTAAGGGAGGTGTCCTTATGGTATCTGGAAGGGCACACACCAGCACCCAGGGGCCTCGGTGGTGGGGACTGGGGCACACAGTGGGGGTTCTGAGCACTATGGTCTTATCTTTGACAGGCTAGGAATACCCAGAAGTCTCCAGATTTAGGACGGCCTTATTTTTTATGGAACACTGTTGAACTCTCACAGGGTAGAGTGTTCCCATAGGTAGGAGAGGAGAGATACCCCAGAAGCCGACTAACTACATTCAAGACATGTCTAGGAGGAGAAACTTACCGCATGTCCCCATAGGGTCCAGAGTAGCTCTCGATCCAGGGGCTCATCTCGCTTTTGACACAGCTGGGACTTGGATAGGGAACTCTGCTCACCACACCGCCCGGATACCACACATCAGGTGGCGGGAAGTCACCTTCCTGGCCTGCCAAACCCTGAGGTGGCCGAGTGTAGCCATAGGGGGCTACAGACCCTGCCTCGCCAGCGCTGCCGCCTCCGCTCCCGCCGCAGGGCCCATACAGCTGGCCTTCTTCGGCTGTGAAGAGAGTGTGCCAGGAAGAGGAGGCGGTGGTGGGGGGTGATCCTGAGCTGGGTCCCGCTGCACCCCCACCATGCAGGCTCGACAGATCTCCGTAACGGCATTGTGCCGCGGCAGCCGCCCAGGCGCTGCCGTAGTCCAGCGGGCTTTCCAGCTTGATGCGGGCGTGAGGATGGGGAGGTGGCGGAGGGGGCGGCGGCCCGGCTAGGGCAAGCGGAAAGTTGTAGTAGTCGCGATTCTGATAAGCCGCCGCTTCATCTAGTGCTCCCGACTTGTAGAGAGAAAGGGTGGATGGCAGCTCAAGTGTTCCGGAGCCCCCGGCTTCACTCGTGCCCGAACAACCCAGGCTGTCGCCATCCAACCCTTTGGCATAACCTGCCTTGAAAGGAGAATACTCAGCAGTTTCTTCCGTGCCCTTGCTTCCGCCGTCATCCAGCAGAGAACCTTTGCATTCGGCCAGCGGGGCGCAGGGACGTACCGCGGGTGGACCTCCCAGGATTGGGGCATACATGCAATCCCCCCGAAGCTGTTCCCCAGGACTCAGATGCTCCAATGTCTCCACACCCAAGCCCATGGACACCGACACTGCCTTACACAACTCCTTGGCGCTGTCCGAGATGGTCGAACTGCCCCCTAGGTAACTGTCCTTGGACGAGGTGGGAGCACCAGCAGCCTCCCTCGCTCTCCCGCTGCTGCTACCTTCGGATACTACCTCCTGCTGCTGCTGAAGGAGTTGCATTGTGCCGGCCTCGCTCAGGATGTCTTTAAGATCGGTGGAACAGCTACTTAAGCCCGGGAAAGTGGGGCCCAGCAGGGACAACGTGGATGGGGCAGCTGAGTCATCCTCGTCCGGTGGTGCTGGCTGCTGCTGTTGCAGCCCCTTGCCGGTGGCTGAAGCAGCTCCAGGCTCTGGAACGCAGCCGCTCTCCGGATGGCCCTTGTGGGCTGACTGTTGTTGCGAAGGCTGCTGTTCCTCGTCCAGGGCCAGGTAACCTGTGGGGCCTCTTCTCTGGGCTTGGGGAGAGCCATCGTCACCCTGCTGCTGTTGCTGCTGCTGCTGCTGCCGAGAACTGGTCTCCTGCTGCTGCTGCTGCTGCTGCTGCTGCTGCTGCTGCTGCTGCTGCTGCAAACGGGCGCCGGGAGGTGCTGCACTCGCGGCCTCAGGGTGCCGTGGGCCCGGGTTCTGGATCACTTCGCGCACGCTCTGGAACAGGTTCTGGAAAGCTCCTCGATAGGTCTTGGATGGCGGCCGGGGATAGACCCTCCCTAGCCCTAACTGAACCTCCATCCTTGAGCTTGGCTGACTCTTCCACCTAATTCCTTTATCCCGGTTCCCCTTCTCTAGCTAGGAGTTCAACAGGCTGCTATGCGGTAGTCCCTGCAGCTAATTGCCCACCTGCGGGAAGCTCCTGGGAAAGAAACTTGCAGGAATAACCACGCAAGAGCACTCTGACAACCTTGAGGTCTCCTGTACAGGAAAACAAGCACTGGACACGATCTGCCCTGCTAAGCTCACAGCCTGCTCCTGAAATCTTGGGAGGGTAGAGTCAAGAGATGCCCAAGTCTCAAAGGAAACAAAACAAAAACAAGAAAAACCCTCTGCCTTCCAAATTCAGTGTCCACTGAAGCAGGTGCAAGTAGGAACCGGGTTATTCTCTTTATGCTTTATTTTGGGTTTGAGGGTTTGTTTGGTTAGGTTTGGTTGTTTTTGTTTTCGTTTTTAATCGTCTACTGAAGCCCCCACTGCCCTCTGGCCTTTCATTGTTTGGTCTATGGTCCTGCAAACGGGGCCGGCTGCTGCGTGCAGTAGGAGGTGGAAAAGAAATGAGGGGAACCTGGGGGCCCGCCCCGCGTACCGCCTAACTAGCCGGGTCCCAGCTGCAGTGCTGAAGCGGCTCACTGGTTGCCCGGCTCCCCAAAGCCCTCTTTGCAACGTGCAGCTAGCTCGCCTGTTCTCAGCCAAAGGGAGTTACCTCTCTGCAAACTCGGGCTGGCAGCGTTGGGCCGACTGGGGGCGGGGAGTGGGTAGGGGGACGGGCAGAGAGGAGCTGGCAGAGGCAGCAACAGAAGAGGAGGGTGGGGGGGCGGGGTGAAGGGGAGGAGGACAAAGGCAGCCCTCAGTCCTACCCGGCACTTTCCTCGCTTCCTCCGAGTCTCTAGCTGTTTTTAAAAACTTCACCGAAGAGGAAAGGGCAGCTCTGGGGCGGCGGCTTCGAGCCGCCGCACTGGAAGAAGCGTTCGCTGTCGCTGAAGCCCAGCTGGGGTTGACGCCGTACGTCCCTTAGGCGCCTGTCCTGCACTGGAGTGGCTATCTAGGTCGCTTTCCTCTGTTGCCTCTTCTGCCTCGGCGTTTGTTCCGGACCCTCCAGCTCTCCCAGCACGCTGGCTCACTGGGATCTCGGAAGGGGCGCTGGGAGGTGGAGAGCAAATGCAACAGTTTGCTAGTCGGTCCCGCCCCCGCCGGGCCGGCCTCCTTGCCTTCCCACCTCCTTTCTCCCTCCCCTCCCTTTTCCTTTTCTCTCCTCCCCTCACTGCGCGCTAACGCCTAGTGGCTTTGGAGAAATGAGTGCTGGCGCAGCGTGGGTGAAGGCGGGAGTGGATTTCTGTAGCCCAGGAGGGCCCTAGCTCCCTGAATACCTCTTACTTGCAGGGACCAGGTTTTAGGTGCCAGAGGTGAAGCTTTAACCAGGAGCTTTATTTTGAAGACAGTGCTAAGAGGAGCTCTTGAGTGCCAACACTTACAGATTTGGTTCTGAAGTCCAATCTCAAAGCAGACTCTGTGCGTGAGAGGAAAGGGAGTAGGTAGGGGCGATAGGAGTACCAGTGTCTCAGGAGAGGGACTATATGTTCAAGGCAGACAGAAGCACAGACGGGAGTGTCTCCTACAAACTGAGGAAGAAGCTATGGCCAAGGCAGCTGATACTTGCTGAAACCTCCCCAATTTCTCTGTAGAGGTAGATTGGGCCTTGTGGCAGATGCCAGTTGCTCTAAGAACCCTCTGCCTAATAACCAGAGGTCATTTCTACCCTCTTTTCTTCTCATTTTCCTGTCACATTGCGTCTAAACATACATTTCTCATCTATCCAGATGTGCAAAGGCAAAATCACCCAGATAAGCAGACAAACTCCCAAAACGCTGGTCATGTGCACAGGGACCTTGATTTTGTCCAGGGTTTTGCAGCCCTTTGCTTATATACAGGCACTTACTTTTCCAAGTTGCCTTGCATATCTTAAGCTTGGAAACTGTGCTATTCAAGTAATGGAAACTACATGGGACTGCTTTCCTTCCTCTTGGTGGACCGCGAGGACTGGGGGTTGAAGTGGGATATTGCAATTGCCCCTTTATGGAGGAGAGACCATAGTCTTTCTGTAAAGATGGACAGGCAGATTGGGGATGGAAGAGTAGAAGTGGCAGGGTAGACCTATGGGAAAGGAGGTTTCCCTTTGTGTCAGCAGGGGCCCTTGGCCTTCATAGCCTTTAAATTTCTTACACCTCTAGTTCTGGGCAGGGTCTGTCTCTCCCAGAATGCTGGTGTAGATTTTTGTGTGGATCTCTTCTACTATTTACAGTCTTCTACAGACACTTACATTGTTTACAGCGGAGCATGGGCATTTACTTACTCTGACCAAAGGAGGTAACTTAATTCTAAAGGCAGAGAAGAATGGGTATGATCAGCTCTATTTTCCAGATGAAGACATTGAAACAATGGCATTATTTTTTCTATGTTCCACATTAGTAGAACACAAACTAGTCTTCCGTCTCATTGCTATTTTAGCTAGATTAATCAATGTCAAGGGCATTTGGACAAGAGCTATAAATGAATCTTCCAGAATTCAAAGGCTTTTTTACTTGAAGTGGTGAAAATTATCCCTTGGTATTTTAATGGCTTCAGCCTTGCCTGCATATATCCCAAATATACCCTTGTCTGCCATTTTTAGTGAGGAATCTCACAAATCACCCCTTTTGGTAAAGACATGCAAAAGGGCTTCTTAGACATGTCAAATTGTAACAAGGCTAATTTTCAATTCCCCATTATAATAGGAAACAGGAGTATGTAAGTGAAATGCACAGATACTTTGAAAACTTTATTTGAATAGTCATCACAACCTCTAATTCCACCAAAGCTTTTAACTAGGGTTGTTCAAAGAGAATTGAGTCAGCTGGGCTGGTGAGAAAGTAAAACGAAAATAACATAGGTCTCAGAGACAGGAGAACTGTCTACAGACTGATAATGAATCTCTTCCAATTCCTCAGCTTCAATTTCTTGCCCTGTGAAATGGGGAGAGGAGAAGGTAGAGGCTGGAGTAGATGATCTTTCTGACAGCGACAATTTAGAGTGCTGTGACTGACTTGAGTTTTCTTCTTATTTACACTCAATAGAGGGTGGGTACATGGAAGGGATGCTAATGGTAGTGAAAGGACTCCTTGGATAAAGGTAAAGAAGCCTTAAAAATTGAGTTTTGAAATAATTCTCTGAAGTTCCCCGTTAAATAAATGGCAGGCTGACAGACATTTAAACCCAGATCTGAAGGATTCCAAAGTTCATGCTTTTTCTACAATGCCAAAATGGTCTTCAGAGTTTTTCATCAAAAAAGTATGGCCAATAATTCCTACCTTAGAAGACTCAAGTAGTAGTTAGAAAAGGTGATGGAACAACTTAGTAAACAGGAAAGCACTCTACAAATCTAAAGAATCATATTGTGTTTTATTTTTAAAAGGGGTGCTATCAACATTTATATCATTGTCAGGAAAGGCTAATTACTGTGAACATAATAGGGCATCCACTTTACTCTGAATTTTAAACTCTGATCTCCCTTCTCATCTTATTTTCTTTACAGGGCTTTAAAAAAGATCAAGGGACACTGTTGAATATTATATAAATTATGTGCCTGTGCCATCTTTTTTCCTTTTTCTTTTTCTTCTTCTCCTTCTCCTTTTTCTTTGTAGTTTCTTAGCAACAAAATTAGCATCAGTGGTGTTCTCCCAGGACATCTGAAGTGAGGGTAAAGTTTTTGTCACTGGCTTCCTCTGCAATTTCAAGGGAGTTGTATTAATGTAATTTTTCCTAGGTCCTTGCTTTGGAAAGCCAGGATGAACTGACCTTTGGAAAATGGTGGACGTTCTCCCAACTTTTGTTGGTTTTATTTCCTAAATATTTCACAAATCTGCCCAGTTTTCTTCATCTCTGTTACTGCCAACCTAGTTCAAGCCACTTCCCTTTTTCACTTGGATCACTGTAAATGGTCTCTGTCTTTCTCACTCTTACTTTACCTAGAGACAGTTCTGAATTGAACAGCCAAAGGGATTTTTTTAATTAAGACTTAATTTTTTAGAGCAGGTTAAGGTTCACAACAAAACTAAAAGAAAGGCACAGTGATTTCCCATATGCCTCCTGCACCAACATATGCATAGCTTCCCCCATGATCAACATTCTCACCAAAGCAGTGTATTTCTAACAACAGGATAAACTTACATTGATATATTATAATCACCTAAGTCCATAGTTTACATTAGGGTTAACCTGGTGTTGTACATTCTGTGGGATTGAATGATTGTACAATGACATGTATCCATCATTATAGTATCATGAAGACAATTTTCACTGCCCTAAAAATCCTATCTCCAAATATTTATTCTTCCCACCACTCACTGACCACCACTGATATTTACGCTGTCTCCATAGTTTTACTCTTTCCAGAATGTCAAAGAGCTAGAATCTTACAATATGTGGCCTTTCAGATTGGCTTCTTTCACTTAATAATATGCATTTAAGTTTCCTCTATGTCTTTTCTTAACTTGATGGCTCATTTCTTTTTAGTATCAAATAATATTCCATTGTCTGGACATACCACAGTTTATTCATCCAGTCATCTACTGAAGTGTATCTCAGTTGTTTCCAAGTTTTGGCAATTATGAATAAAGTTGCTATGAGTATTTTGTGTAAGCTTTTGTGTGAACATAAATTTTCAACTCCCTTGGGTAAATACCAAGGGGCATGATTCCTGGATCATATAGTAAAGTAAGTTTAGTTTTGTAATAAACCACCAAAATATATTCCAAAGTAGCTGTACCATTTTGCATTCCCACCAGCAATGAATGAGAGTTCCTGTTGTTCCACATCCTCCCCAGCATTTTGTGTTGTCAGTGCTGGAAATTTTGGTAGTTCTGGTAGTGGTATCTCATTGTTGTTTTAATTTGAATTTCCCTGATGACATATGCTGTGGAGTGTATGTTTTCTTATACATATTTGCCATTGAATATTTTTCTTTGGTGAGGTGTCTATTAAAGTCTTTAGCCCATTTTTAAATCTGGTTGTTTATTTTCCTATTGTTGAATTTTAAGAGTTCTTTGTATATTTTGGATTACAGTCCTTTATTTCTGTGTCTTTTGCAAATATTTTATCCCAGTCTGTACTTGTTTTCTCATTACGTTAACATTGTCTTTCACACACCAGAAGTTTTTCATTTTAATGAAGCCCAGTTTATTGATCCCCTTTTTCATAAACTTTGTCATGAAAAGTTGTTGATGTTGTATCTAAAAAGTCATCACCACACCCAAGGTCATCTAGGGTTTCTCCTATATTATCTTTTAGGGTAGTTTTGCATTTTACATTTAGATCTGTGATTCATTTTGAGTTAAATTTTTGTGAAGAGTGTAAGGTCTGTCTAGATTCATTGTGTTCCAGCACTATTTGTTGACAAACTGTGTTTGCTTCATTGTGTTGCCATTACTCCTTTGTCAATAATCAATTGATATATACAGTTATATAGACTGTATATATATATATATATATATATATATATATAGATTGACTATATAAAAATATATATAACTGTATTTGCTTCAATGAAGCAATTGATAATCAATTGACTATATATAGTGTCAATTGATTATTGACAAAGGAGTAATTGTGTGTGAGATATATCTATATCTATATCTATATCTATATCTATATCTACATCTGCAGTTTCTATTCCAGAGGGATTTTTTTAAAAACAACATAATTAAGATATTATTTTTTTATTATTTTTTTTATTTATTTGACAGAAAAAGAGAGAGAGATCACAAGTAGGCAGAGAGGCAGGCAGAGAGAGGGGAGGAAGCAGGCTCCCTGCTGAGCAGAAAGCTCCATGTGGGGCTCGATCCCAGGACCCTGAGATCATGACCTGAGCCGAAGGCAGAGGCTTAACCCACTGAGCCACCCAGGCACCCCATAATTAAGATATTATTGGCATACAATAAACTAAACATATTTAAAGTTGTACAAATTGATAACTTTGGGCATATGCATACATAGGTGATGAAACCATCACCTAATCAAGATGGTGAAAATCCCCATCATCCCAAAAGTTTCTTCTGTGCCCTTTTTAAATATCTCTTCCCTTCCCCACACTCCTCTTCTGCCAATCAATGATCTACTTTCTCTTGCTATAAATTAGTTTTCATTTTTCAAAATTCATATTAATGGAATCATCTTTTTTTTTGCCTAACATATTTTACTTAACATCATATATATATATATATATATATATATATATTTACTTGGCAATAAAGTAGAAAAAACTACATATATATGATGTATTTATGTAGTTTTTATATATATATAAAACTATATATATATATATGTATATATACATATATATATATATGTATACACTTACCAACACTTGGTATGTTCAGTCCTTTTAATTTAATGTGTAGGTGTTTCTCATTTAATTTTCATTTCTCCAGTGAATAATGTTGTGAAGTATTTTTCATGGTTTTTTTTTTTTGCCATTTGTATATTTTCTTTGGTGAGGACTCTACTCAAATTTTTTGCTGGTTTTCCAAATTGTGCTGCTTGTATTCCATTATGGAGTTTGTAGTTTGATTTATATATTGTAGATACAAGTTCATTATCAGAAATATGACTCACTAGTATTTTCTTTCAGTTTGTAGTTTGTCTTCATTGTCTTACCAGGACATTTTTAAGAGCCAAAAATATTTAATTATGATGAGGTCCATTATATCAATTTGTTCATTTATGGATTGTGCTTTTTGTGTCAGATCTAAGAAATGTTTTTAAACCCAAGATCTCAAACTGTGTTTTTAAAAACCTGTGCTTTGATTTCTAGAAGCCTTATAATTTTCAGTTTTACACTTACTTAGATGTATGATCCATTTTGTGTTAAGTTTGGCGTATGGATATCCACTTCTTTTGTATATGGATGTCCTATTTTATCAGTCCTATTTTATCAGTTTCTTTTTTGAAAAAAGAAACTATCTTTTTCCTCTTAATTGCCTTCAGACCTTCATTAATAATATTTGTTAACATATGTTTGTGTAGAGAGTCCTTTTTAAAAGCTGAATCTAGGGGTGCCTGGGTGGCTCAGTGGGTTAAAGCCTCTACCTTCGGCTCAGGTCATGACCCCAGGGTCCTGGGATCCAGCCCCACATCCCTCTGTCTGCTCCACAGGGAGCCTGCTTCCTCTTCTCTCTCTCTCTGCCTGCCTCTCTGCCTACTTATGATCTCTGTCTGTCAAATAAATAAATAAAATCTTAAAAAAAAAAAAAAACCCTGAATCTAGTCATATTATTCTTCTACTTAAACCCTGTATCTGGCTTTTCATTGTCTTAGTATAACAACCAAATCTTTAAAGCTCAAATCTATGTGATTAATATCCCTCTACCTTTTTTCCTTTACTTTGTGAACTCCACTCACACTAGCTTGTATTCAGAATTCCTCAAATGCCTGAAAGTACCCCCTACCTTTGCATATGCTGCTCCTATACCTGAAATCCTTGTTCTTCCTTTTTCCTGTTAATTAGTTAATGCCTATGCATACAGAATTTCCAGGAAGACTTCTTGGACCTCTTAGGCTAGCTCAGGTTCCTCATTTACCCACCTTTTAATATATTTTGATAATACCCAATTGTGCATTTATTTGTTTAAAATTTACTTTCCTCAGCAGACTGTAGGTGTGTTTCCTGAGAACATGGACCATGTGAGTTTTGTTCATCATCAAGTTTTTAAAACTCAACTTGGCATGGCACATGGTCTGTGCTCAATAAATGCCCGTTGAGTAAAAGGATGGATTCTATTTCCACAGAATTAAAATTCTATTTCCAAGCTAGGAGTTTGGCTTCGCCGGGCGTGGGGGCGGGGAGAGGGTTGCAAAAACCCCTGTTGTTTCAGTATGTTTAAGAATGTAATAAACTGGGGTGCCTGGGTGGTTCAGTGGGTTAAAGCCTCTGTCTTTGGCTCGGGTCATGGTCTCAGGGTCCTGGGATTGAGTCCCCCATTGGACTTTCTGCTTGGCGGGGAGCCTGCTTCCCTCTACCCTTCTCTCTCTGCCTGTCTCTCTGCCTACTTGTGATCTCCCTCTTTCAAATCAATAAAAAAATCTTTTAAAAAAAGAACGTAATAAACCTTTCGTCTACCTACAAGTAGAGAATCCCTCCAATTCGTGCATTGAGTGAGTATTTACTAAGCACTTACTGCTTTCCAGGCTCTGTGCTAGGCACTAGGGCTCACTGATAAATAAGACACTGTGGACTCTGTCTTTGGGAGTTATTCAGAGAGTGAAGAATGAGGAGAGTGAAGAATCATCTAAAAACATTTGAGTTGCATTAGAAATGAGGAGTGGAGCTTCTGAGTAAACCCTCAGAATTCTTCTCTCTGCTGTTTTATAGATGTTTGCAATTTCTTCCACTTAGAGAGTTATAAAGGATTACATTCACAGCTTTTATGTTCTTCTTAGTGTTGGAGCCTCCATCTCATCTTATCCTTTCCCACAGATCCAGCCCTAATTCTTCCCATGACTACCCTCTTCCAGGCTGTCCTCAGCAGAATCAGAATCACAGGTCTTTGTCTAAAAGGATATCTCTTCTCATTGTTCCTCCGCTCTATAACCTTCAGTTGCTTATACCATGGTTTTATTTATTTATTTGTTTGTTTGTTTATTTATTCAGTTAGTTAGTTAGTTTAGAGAGAAAGAGAAAGTATAAGCAGGAGGCGGGGCAGAAAGAGAGAGAGAAAGAATCCTTGGGCAGACTACCCCCTGAACATGGAGCCCCAAGCATTAGATCCCAGGACCCTGAGATCATGACCTGAGCTGAAATCAAGAGTCAGCCTAATCTACTGAGCAGCCCAGGTGCCCCTCCACCCGGAATTTCAAACTCAAATGCCTCATGAGCAACAAAAGTGAGTGAAGAGAGCCTGATATGAGATACACAAAGGGTAGGGTGGTGGAGGTTGTGGCGAAATAGAGAGTACATGTCGCATCTGAAAGGGGCAGCTATCACTTAATTCTAACCAGTTATTGTCAGGCAAGAATGCAGCTTTGGTATTTCAGATGTTCCATTATTTTTAAGTACAGTATTCTGGATTTTAATGTGAAATCTGAATTTTCTTATGAAGTTGGCAACTAATTCAATTAGTTCAAAAACATTATGTAAGCCAATTCTTTTCAGCATCCCCCTACACACACACACACACACACACACACACACTCACAAAACATTTTTATAGACAAGAATTAGTTTGTGGGCTGCCAATCAGCGACCTCTGGCCTGCAGGTTCAACTCCAAGGTCTATACCCTAGACTTTGAAGTCTGTCACAGTTAGGCCCTAATGCTTCTCTGTAATCCTTTCTCCCATCTGTTCTCCTACCAAACACCTACCTCTTCAGCCACATCAGGGTTTCTGGGTTCCCTCTGAACATATCTGGCACTGTCAGGTCTGCCTACTTTTGGTTCATGCTGTTTACTTTTACTAAAATGTTATTCCCTCTTTTCCCTTATGACCAAATTCAACACATTTTTCATAACACAGCTCAAATATTGAGTGCTCTGGGGAGCATTACTGGATTTATTAATAATAATTTATATAACATTTTATTTCTATCTCTTTTGAAAACACTTATCATAACCAGATATTACATATATATCTAATAAATCTTCCTCTTCTACCAGGCAGTATAACCCTCTTTGTGCATTGTCATTTATTAATTTTTCATTTGTTTAACGCATGTGTGGAACTCCCACTATTTGCCAGGCACTCTACTAGTTACTGGGACCGAGAGCTCTAAATGTTCCATTTAGCCAAACTATAGATATAAAATGTCAAATGCAAGCAGATTACAAAAGTGTTTCGAGAACGAGATTTGTTCACACTTTTGCTATTTGATTGCAAACAGTGATAATTAACTGGGAGCCCATTGTGATACACTGGCATTACAGATCATTAATAATTACTTTTGTACAAGAAGCCAGGTGACTAGATGTTATCTCTATTTTGTAAAGGTAAAAACTAGGCTCAGAAATATTAAATAATTTGCCCAGAGTCAGCTGATACAGGGCAGGGCCTGTATCATTTATGAATCTAGTTGTTTTATCAAAAAACAAGTAACCTCCTACCACTATGCCTCAGCTGCCTCTCTATGCTCTAGTAAGATGCCCGGTTTACTGATATCATGCAGACTAAACATTAGATAAACAAAAGTGGTATTGAATCTATGCCATAGCAAGGCATTTCTTTTCTTTTTTTTTTTTTTTTTTGTAAATATTTTGTGTATTTATTTGACACACAAGCACACACACACACAGAGACAGCGAGAGGAGAGAGGGAACACAAGCAGGGGGAGTGGGAAAGGAAGAAGCAGGCTTCCCATTGAGCAGAGAGCCCACTGAAGCCTGGATCCCAGGACCCCTGGATCATAACCTGAGCCGAAGGCAGCTGCTTAATGACTGAGCCAACCAGGTGCCCCAGCAAGACATTTTCTAACAGGTTTTATAATCATATTTGATGAAGAATAAAAGTAATTTCTACCTCTATTTATATGTTACATGACCTCTGACTAATCTCCCAATTCAGACCTTTTTACTTTTTTGTAAAATGGAGATAATAATTTCCTTCTTGACAATTTATTATGAAAACAACAAACAAAAGAATACAAAGAAAACATGTAATAAGGATTATCTTTAAAAGTTGTCCATTATGTGCCAATACGTATATTATTTGTAATCCTTACAACTGTTCTCCAAGGAAAGGATTATTGTTTGTCATTATTCCCATTTTAAAGATGACAATATTGAGGTAGAAGTAGAACTTAAAGCCTGCTGTGTTTGATACAAAGCAGAATGTTATATTACCTCTCAGGCGTTAGGCAATAGTTAATTACTGGTATCATCTGTATAGTGCTATTTACTTTTCAAAATGCCTAAGGATATTTGACCCCAAGTTCAGGTGCCAGGGATAACATTTGGAATTCAAAGTTTAAATTCCACAGTTAAAAGGTTTCAAAACATGTGAAACAGAGGTCAAAAGTTGGAAGTCCTTTCAGCAAGACCCCTTTCTTCCCACCCACATCTTATACTTCCCCAGCAGAAAAGACCTACTTCATCCTACTCTGGAAACGCCCTTGACAACATTTGTTGCTGAAAAACACATTTGTGGGTGACAGTGTACAGGGAATCTTGGCTCATATTTGTTTTGGCTTTACCAGGTACTGAGGAGGGAAGCAAGAGCTGCCAAAAGGGAAAAATGACCATCAGTCAGAGTACATATGTCACTTATGGACCTTTAAGAATGCAGTGTTCCGGGATAATCTGAGTAAGGCCAAAAGACACTCTTGAGATTACTGTTATCATTCACAGTAGCAGAGCCTCCCTGTAGAGTTCAAATCTAGGAGAGGCGAACCACTGAACAACTGCCATCATATCCATGTATTTTCCCTGGATAACAGAAACGGGGGGTGGGGGATGGGTGCCTCCATCCTATCTCTGTGATGTCTCTACATCTTTGGGCTCTGACAACAGTGATCTTTGAACAGGAAAATGTGGTTCAAAGAATATTTGCAGATAATACCTCAGTCAGTGTTCATAATAACTTTTGGAATTAAGCAGAGTGTGCATGATTAGCTCTGTTACACAGAAGAGGAACCTGTCTTCTGAACCTGATGTGACTTGCTCAAGGTCATTCAGCTATTCAGATAAAGAGAAATATGGGGCCATCATTCTTTGTTAGAGTTCTTTTTTCCACACCAGAATTTTCAGTGATCAGTCCTCCTCAACAAGCGATTTCCTTCCCCAGAGAAACAGATTATGTACAGCTAAGTGAAAACTTTGGTCAGGGTTGGACTAGCTATATCTGAAAATTGGGATAAATTCTCTAGAATCATTTCCTGGCAGCTGCTTTTGAGTGTGAGTGACAGTGAAGCCACAAGGGGGTAGAGCTGAGGATGTGTTATAGATGGACTCATATAATCTTTTGCTACTGCCTTCCTGTACATGACTTCCCCTCAGAGAAGTGTGACTTATATCACAAGTTTCTGAGAAAAAGTCCCCACCCCTTAGGTTCTACTTTGACCCAGGGCAGATAACTCCTTAGAATATCATTAATCAATCTGTAAACATTAAAAATTTCTTTAATTTCTGACTGCGTTAAAATATAAATTAATGAAAGAAAGGTAGCATCGTCATACCTTGGAAAGTGGATTTATTAGTAGAAATTCTTTTACTTTACCTAATGAATCATAAATAGCGTTTTGATATTTGTCAGTTGAAAATCTGTTACTTTATTTAAATAGATGACTCAAACTTGTGTATACTGGAATTGTGAATTATTATGGTGAAAGCTATAGAGAAAAGCAAACAGTATTTTTCAACAGACCCAAACTGATCACATCCTCATAGAAGTGCAAAGGATACAGGTTCTGGTTTTTTTCCTTCCTGAATCAGCTTAAACCTGGAACTAAAGCAGATTCAAATACAATGATCAAATATTAGCTTATCACCAATAATCCCTTTTCTCCTGTCTAACATGACCATTCCTTAGTCACCTGCTTTCCAACGCTGGCCAAATTGCAATTACATGTGCTATGGCAGTGCCCAGAAAACTTGTCTACACAGCTGTTAAAAGCAGCTCCTGTCACAGATAGCAAACCAGAACAGGGAAAAGAACTCAAGAGTAATACAGTATTGCAAAAGCATTTGTACTGTATCATCAGATTGAAATGAAAGGACCTCATATAGAAATAGCTAGGTTGTGGTTCTCTTATCACCAGAGTCTATGCAATGGATTATAATAGTAGTTAATATTTATTACAAACCTATTATGTGCTTGCTGTCCTTTTAAGACCCATGCATTAGCTAATTTATTTACCACCAGGAGTGATTACTCAGTGGTCAGCCATTTTCCTAATAGCTTGATACAAATTAACTCATTTAATCCTCATAACAATTTTATGAGAAAAATACTATTATTACTCTTATTTTATAGATGAGAAAAGAGAAACTCAGAGAAATACAGCAACTTATCCTAGATCATAGAACTACTAAGTAATAAAGAGAGTCAGATTTGAAACCCCCAAAACCTGATTCTTTAACTCATGTTATCCTGACTACTAAATGATATTGCATATTATCTGCATGAGGAACATTGATAAAATGCCAGGAACTTTCAATGAGTAACTTGATCTTTTTTTCAGCCCTACTATGTTCTAGGCATACCTTCAAAAATTACACAATAAAAAAAGTACAAAGTCCATCCTTTACTTCTGTTAAGAAATCAAAAGAATTATGAATTGTTCAGCATTTTAGAGTTTTCAAAGCTCTTTTCCCCATCTAATCCTAACAAATCTCTTTGAGTACAGCTAAGAAGGTATTTATATCTTCATTTCACAACTGAGAACACTGAAACTCAGAGAAATTAAATCACTTGCTTAAGAGCACACATTTGAGGGCGCCTAGGTGGCTCAGTTGGTTAGGCGACTGCCTTCAGCTCAGGTCATGATCCCAGAGTCCTGGGATTGAGTCCCACACTGGGCTCCCTGCTCCATGGGGAGTCTTCTTCTCCCTCTGACCTTCTCCTCTCTCATGCTGTCTCCCACTGTCTCTCTCTCAAATAAATAAATAAAATATTTTAAAAAATAAAGCACACATTTGAAAGTTATAGAAACAAGATTCAAACATCTTCTGACTGTACAAGTTGTACTTTCTTTACTACTATATGCCATAGTTCATGAAGTGAATATATCAACCACCTGGACTCAGAATGACTGTACTCAAATGCTGTCACAGTGGCTTTAGGTTTATAGGTTTTGTCACACAGGTGGTTAGAGGAAACATTTTAGATTTTAGAACCAGCCATCTCTATCAGTGAGAATCACTAGTATAAAGGCAAGGGACCCCATCTTCGGCTGAGACAACAAAGTTCATGAATAATACAAAATCATAATACATTGATATGCTTTCCAGCTCTGATATTGACCCTCGATAATTCTTTATCTTGCTTTGTGCTTCAGTTTCTATAGGTCTCTTAATCATGCAAAAAGCACATGGCCTACAGATTCTGTCATTAAAAAAATTATACATGATCAATGATATAAATTAAGCAAAAGATACTTCTACAACAGTAGGATTGTGTGAATCTAAAAGCTCACTGATGAATTGTCTTTGGTTTTGATAAGTAAAGGGCTTTACTAGTTAGGGGTTATGGTTGCATGTAATGGAACCCAGTTGAGCTCACTCCAGCAAAAAGAGAAATCGAATTATTTAACCTACATAGCTATTTATAATTTAGTTTCTAGGGATATCTCACAGAACCAGAATTCTGCTCAGCCTCAGAAACAATTATAATAAGGTACTCAATGCTGTCAGGACTCTCTCTCTCTTTCCTTGTATTGGGTCTGCGTCTCTTGGCATATTTCTTCCTTCTTCTCTTCTACAGACCACTTTCTCCATTCTAAGTCCACATGGAAGAAAATGGTCACTAATAACATATATACAGTTCAAGTTAGAAGCCAGATTGGGCTGAAATCTCTTGAATCAAAAGCCCAGATAAGAACTCTGATTGTATAAGCTTGGGTCACATACCCATTATTTGACCAATTAATTATTGCCAGGAAAAGATCATATTATAAGAACATAGTAGTTCTTAGTAACCATGTGAATAGGGGATTTCTTCTGGAAAAGTTGAACAGTTCTCTTCAAAGGGGTTTTCTGGGAAGATAATGAAATAAATAGGTTTGTTCTACAGAGCCAATGAGTGTATATTTTTGCCAATTAATTCAGCCTGAGAACCTCACTAGTGAGATTTGGAGATGGGTTTCCCTGCATGTACCAACAGATCTGTGCTCTCCCCCAGTCCTAACAATGGTTCGTAAAAGACCTATGCTTTGAGGCTACTGGAAAGGATTTCCATGGATATTGGTCATCACTTCATCCTCTTCCTTTTTCCTTCATCCTTCTTCCTTTTTAGAATTGATGAATGATTAATGTTCTAGTGAACATACTTTGAGAAGTCTTTTAGCTCCAACATTTTATGGTTCTACTATTGTTAAAACTCCTATAGTTGGACCAGTCTTCATACACTTGGTATAATTTCAGAGAAACCTGAGTTTTATTAATATTTCCCAGAATTTTACCATTAGTGCTCTATTTCATTATTTTAAGGCAAAGCCCCCACTTCAATGCTCCTTTCCTTGGGAGTGGTCATCCATGAAGTCTTTTCAATCATTGACATATTAATATGAATGAGTTGTCTGGATCATTTTCTTAGAGCAGATTTATTTAGAGGACTGAAAAAGGAAAAAGTTAAAAAGGCTATGGGAGGGTTGCTGAAGGGGAGGTTGGTGAGGGGATGGGGTAACTTGGTGATGGACACTGGGGAGGGTATGTAATGAGCACTGTGTAAGATTGAAGAATCACAGACCTGTACCCCTAAAACAAATAATACAGTATTTGTTAATTAATTCAGTTTAAATTTTAAAAATTTAAAAAAAATTATGGGAATATGGGCTTCTTGTCTGGGAAGTGGGGAAGTTGAGTATAAGTAGGAATGACTAAAAATCCAAAGACAAAGCCTTTCTCTTTCAGTACTATAGACAGCCAGACTTCCCTGGCTGTACAAAGTGACTTGATACCTTTAGCAGCAGGGCCTTGATATTGACAATATTCTAATATTCACTGCAGCCTGGCCAGGATTCTGTGATAATATGCTTTTTGCTATCTACAGTTAGCAACTCATAATTTTTAACCCCTCTTGCAAACAAATAGGAACACAACTGTTAGTAATTTCATTATTAAAGTAATTTACAGTTCACAAGAATGCTTCTATGTTCATTATCTAATTTGACTCTTGCAACTTCCTTATAAAGTATGTTTGGACAATGACTATCATTCCACTGAGTGAACTGAGGCTCAGTGGAATTAAGTATTACAGACATACAGCTAATGTATGTCCAAAAAGCCTTGGCCTACACATTCTATAAAAATAAAATTCTTGTTTGCTTTGTTCACTGCTCTGTCTTTGGCCCCAAGAACTGAGCCCGACACTTAAGAAAAACTCAACTGCAATTTGTTGAATAAATTTACTTCACTTGAGTCCATATCTTTATTTTTTAAAGATTTTATTTATTTATTTGACAGATGGAGGTCACAGAGAAGGAGGCAGAGAGAGAGGAGGAAGCAGGCTCCTTGCTGAGCAGAGAGCCCGATGTGGGGCTCGATGCGGGGCTCGATCCCAGGACTCTGGGATCATGACCTGAGCCGAAGGCAGAGGCTTTAACCCACTGAGCCACCCAGGCTCCCCCACTTGGGTCCATATCTTCTCTAACTCTACCTATGCCCTATAATGCCAGGGAACTGAACAAGAACTGGTATTTGAGGAACATTCCAGTCCTTACATATACAAATTTTATTTAATCCTCATGAGAATTCTGAAGGGTAGGAATTATTCTTTCTCTCTGAGACTGAGAGAGGTATAAGTTTTCACAGGTAGTAAGTGACAGAGCTGAGATTTGAAACCATTCATCTTGGCTCCACAGCCTTCAAAACTTCCTACATTCCTACATTCCTAGTTTAATACTAGTTCTCATTTCCCAGAGTCAGAGTGAAAAGATGATGAGTCTATACAAGTCACTGAAGAGATAAAAGTGCTGGCCAAAGTAAGAAATGATAATTAACATAGCTGGGACACTCAGTCACCCTGTATTTACTTCTTCTTAGTAAAAAATCACTTTCCCCAAAACTTATTTCCTCCAAGAATCTCACTTTAAGTGAAAAGGACTAACAGAGCCTGAAGCCTCCCACCTGTTGACTCAGGTCTTCCTGAACTTTGAATAAACTCAATACAATGTGAGAAGAAAGAAAGTTTCCCATTTGTATAGTTTCTTCCTTTGTCTTTCTTGGTAAGGTTTATAGAATGATTTATAGAAATGGTGATCACTCAGTGATGAACTCAGAAATGATTAAATTAAATCATTTATTGTGCAGTAGAATAGTAACAACAAAAACAACAATAATCCTTTTAATTGTTTCTGTGAGCATTTTAATTTACAGTTTGAAAAGTTCTGTCACTTCCAGTAACTCATTTCAGGGTTTTGGTCTCCTACTTTTTTATCACTTTCTTTCAATCTTCAAAACCAACTGGGTTTTCACTTATCACATTTTGTACAAAAGTTTATGTCTTATGGTTGGTAAAACAAACAAACAAACAAACAACCCAATGATACCAAACCTGGTCTTGAAACACCTTGGGAAGCTTTTGCTTACATTATTTTCTCTTCTGGAAATGCTCTTATTCCTCTCCCTTCTCTTTTTATCAAAATCTTACTTACCTTCCAAGGCACAGGTCAAATCTTCCTTTTCCTTCAAAACTTGGGTCCACATCAACTCATAGGGTTCTTGTCCTTCTCAGGGGGCTTCATACATTTCCATTATTCACATAACACTTAATAGAGCATGTCTAATGTTATTTTGATGTATAGATACATCCTTCTTACCCAGCCAACAGTTGGTGCCCAATAAATGTTTTTTGATCATATTGCTAATGCTTCCAATAATATATTAAAGTTCTCCCAAATGTTTAAAAATAAGATTTATTTTATTTCTGTTAAAAAATACTGAATGCTTACTCTAGGGGAGATTTAACATGTAATAGAAAGAAACTTGAATGTAGAATGGTAAACCTGAGTTATAGCTCTAGATTAGTCATTTTTCAGCTGTGTGAATTTGAATAAGTCCCTTTTACATCACAAATCTTTCAGTTTTCTCATCTGTAAAAAGAGGCAAGGAATGCCTTCCCTGTACAGTGCCTGGCAGATTGCAGATACTCAGTAAATATTTGTAAAATAAGGAATAAATATTTATTTTATAAGGTGATTGTGACTGTCAAATGGGATCATGTATTCAGGAGTGTTCTTCCAACTATCTCTGCAAAGAAAATTATCAGTAATCATAATTACACAAATGAAGAGGGTTTGGTCTAGGGGCCTGCCAACGGAGTTGCTGACAAACTCCTCTGGAGAGATGAAATCAGCACACAAAACATAACAACTACAAATATGCTAGATGGGTCAGAGTAGTATAAAAAGACTTTATGAAGTTGTGAAACATGAGCAGAGAAGGGTGAGAGTAGGACTCAACATAAAGAAAAGTTTGAAGGATTGCTGAAGATGGCATGGATGGGGTATAGAGTGTGAAGAGGACACCCTGTCTAAAGAAAAAGACCTGTAAAGGAAGGCTGAGGGAAAGAGTTGGATAGATGTGACAGAAAAGATTATGGAGGATCATATAGTGTTTTGGAAAGAATGGTGTGGAATTGATATGGGGAAGGACAGGAAGCTATTATATATTTCTGAGCTGTGGAGTGATATATCACAGGTGGTCTTCAGAAAGATGTATTAGACAAAATTGGAAGATGCAGGGAAACTGGAGTCAACAAGACTATTTAGTCAGATCTTGATTTGGTCCAGGGCTAAGGTCTTTTTATTTCTAGCATATAACACCATATTCCAATTGTTAGTTTCCTGATCTCATGAAAAGGGATCTTAGTTGCCAAAAATTTGAGGTATTGGACTTGGTCCCCAAACAGGCAACCTAAGACCCAGGTAAGGAGCATTACCACCCACCAATTTCCACCAACTCCTGTCAGTGGCTTTCTGTCAGTGTCTGTTCCTTCATTTACCACTATTTTGGTGCCAATAATCCCACCATTAGCTGCCAGGATCCTGAAGCCATCACAATTTACTAATTTTCACCTTTAAGTCATATTAAAGTAAGTGTGGTGTTTCTGAAATCCTATGGTTTTCTCATCTGCAAAAGCGGACATCGTAGGATAGTGGGAAGAATACCCATTTCTATCTGTGCATCCTTGGGTAGGTTTTTAAACCACTTTCAGCTTCATCTGTAAAGGTGGGGAACATAATAACTTTATTCAATAAATAGTAATTATATACTTAATATGATCCTGACTCTGTACTGGATGTTAAAAATATAATGGGGAATATATTACTTAGGGCAAAATAGCTGACATAATAAACTTCCCAAATTTCTGTGGCATAGCATAAGTTTATTTCTTGCTCACATGAGAGCCCAATAAGGATATTCCTGCTCAGCAGACAGCCTTGCTCCAGTGTTTCAGGGATCCAGAAGTCGTCCCCTGGCAGTGGTCTTTAACTTTAGGAGATTCTAAAGAATCTCCTAGGAGAAAGAATCTCCTAAAGAGTTTTAAAAAACTGATGACTGGGTGTCCGCAAAGACAGATTTAATTGATTGACATGGTGTATGGCAAAAGTATCAGAATTTTTTAAGTTCCTAGGCAATTTTAACATGTAGTCAAGTTTGAGAACCACTGCCCTAGGGCCTAAGAGGCAGATGAAGTATAAAGAAAGGTTAAAGAAGACACACCTGCTTTTTTAAATGTGGTGGCCCAGAAATGACACACATTACTTCTGTTCATATTGCATTAGTAAGAACTGGTTATGTGTCACCTTTCTTTTCCCTGACATATTAGGAGGTCTGAGAAGTATAGCCTCTGGTTGGGCAGCCACTTCTTAGCAACAACTTTTTATTATAAATGTACCATAATTAAATACTCGGGTCCACTCATGTAAATCACAATTATGATAAGACAAAGAAAAGTATCCATGCCATGAATATGTAACAGAGAGACTTGACTGGGCACTGAAGTCAGGGAAATTTACCTTGATTAAAGTGATCAGCGATCTGAGATCTGAAGCATGAATAGAATTAGGCAAAGATAAGTAGGAAGAACTGTCCAAACAAAGAGAAAAGCACATGCAAAGGCCCTGAGACTCACTATACCATGGTTATTATAAGAATCAGTTGTTAAGATGATTAATGCAAAAAAGGATTATAAAAATAAGGTTCTATGCAAATGCTATCATTTTAAATTGTCATTATTAATTTATTGTGACTGGTTTTATAGCAAAATCCAGGGAAACACCTACCTTTATTTTTCCAAGTTTTGGCTTAAATTCAAATTAGTTAACATATAGTGTACCATTAGTTTCAGGTGTAGAATCGAGTTATTCATCACTTACACAAAACACTCAGTATTCATCACAATAAGTGCTCTCCTTAATACCCATCACCCTTGTAATATATGACAGCAGATCTCTTGGGGTATGAAAACTGCAAATGAATGAGTATGTACCCTATGAAATTTAACTTGAGAGGCTCACTTTGTGAAATATTTGTATTGGCTTTAATGGAATGCTAGAATTAGGCAGAGTCAAGGCAATACAACTCTAAATATTACTGTTCCCCATTTTTTAAATATGAGAGAATGCAAAAGAGAGAGAGAGAGATGGGGATATTTCCATTCTGAATGAGAAGTTCTGTTAAGTATCTTGTTAGAGACATCTTCCAGTATTCATCTATCACAAGGACTTGACATTTTTTTTCTTCTAGACCTAAGTGCTTTATCTATCCCCTTGCTATTATCATTTATATTATCTATATCATCTATACACCTCTAGGAGATAAGAATGTGGACAATATGAATAATATAATCCTAAAGAGTTGTATCTTGGATGAGATAGATTGATAATATTTTAGGAAATCAGTTGGAGTAATATACAGCTTGAGACACTAAGGCACAGAGCTATTGTAGTACGCAGGGCATGGGCTAAAGTCTCAGTCATATCTCATCCCCCACTCTTCAGCATGACTTGTGCTCTTTCTACTGCACTCCACAATTAAACTCTTCCAGTGCCAAAATGACTAGGATGGTCTGATTTTAACCTATTTCAATCAGTTTATTCTTAATTTCAAACAATATTTATTGATTGCTGACTATTTGAAGTGCTAGTGCTAGTGGTGTAGAAATAAATAAGGTATCTTCTTTGTTTTCAAGCAGCTCATGCCAAATGGGGAATACCCAGGAACTCAATGATGTTACAACACCATGTGATAAAAGCTGTAAGGCATGAACAGGGTGCTATGAAAAGAGAGGAAGAATAATTAGGGGTAAGGGCAGGCTTCTCAGAGAAAGATAACAGACCTGGTTCTCAAAGAATTATTATGAATTCACCAAAGAAAGCAAGAAGTAAGAGAGGGACTAATTAGGATTAGGGAATAGCATGAGCTTTAATTGAGTACAGAATTGTAAATTTAATCTCTGACAAGAACAGAGTGAGTTGAGAATGTAAGCTTAGTTTAGAGCAGCTTGAAGAGAATAAAATCAATGAATTCTGGCTTTATTCTGTAGGCTTCTGGAAAAACATTGCACATTTAAAAATAAAAGTGTGATGTAGATTTGTTTATTCATTCATATATTCACTGCACTCCAAGAGATCGTTCAATTGACAAATATTCCCTACTTGAAACACCTAATTGGCTCCTTGCTGGCTTTAGGATATAAGATAACCTCCTTAATATGACACCTATGACTACTTCTCTGCTTCCTTTTCTACTCTCATTTCTCACTATCACAATCCTTGTATTTTAAATTTTAATTTTCCTGACTCTTCATATTTCCTTGAGCATGGAGTGCTGTTAGACACTCATTTCCATTTGCTCTTTTTCATTCTTTGACACATATTTCTCACTGTTTTCCCCCTAACTAATTCCTCTGAACACAACCTGTTGACCCCTCCTCCAGGAAGTTTTCCCTGTTGCCTCTAGGCTGGCTTGGGTGCTTCTTCTCAGTGCTTTCAAAACATCAAGTTCTCATCCTCTGCTTATCATTGATCACATTATATTGAAATCATCTGTTTACTCCTCTGGCTTTATAAACAGGTTGTGAACTGCTGAAGGGCAGGGACCAGGCCTCTCAGTCCACTTTGTATCCCTAGTTTTCAGTACTGGTCTGCCAAAGAATTATTGGCTCTGTAAGTGCATGTTGAACTGGACTAAGGATTGGTCAATTAGAAGCTTTTGGTAGCTTATCTAGGTTCCCATGACTCTCAAATCTATTCACATCTCCTATGCCCCAGAGCCAAGGGCCAAAGTCAATACAGAACCTCAAGCCATGCCTGAGGGGCTTCTGAAATCAGATTATTTTAAGAGAGTCAACTGGTTTTGGTTAAGGTAAGGCTGAAAGCTAAGTTTCAGCAATATGCATGCAGACAGACACAGCTAAAAGCCAGGAGTTGAAACACCCTCCCTCCCTCCCTCCCTCTTGTTCTCTGACACAAGTGTTGAGGTGGCCTGATTTAGCCTGGCCCATAGTTCACTCCAGAGTCAGGTCAGGGAGATGGTACCAGCCAAAAGATTAACTGGAGATGTTCCCAGTCCCAGGTTTAGGCTAAGGCTGGAGCCCCAGGCCAAGCCCTAGCTGGCTTACATTGCTGCAGCTCCTTGCTGTCAAAATGTTACTGAAAAAAGGAATGGTTTAAGCAGTCCACAGTTATACCTTATGTGGAAATAAAAGCATTGACCCCTTCCAACTCCTTTTTAGGGGAGAGGGCAAATTCCCCACAAAAGCCCTGGGGAAAATAAGCTCTGAATGAACTTCTTTATTTCTCCACGACACCCACTTCTAGCTAAGGCCTTCATGTACCGGAAAAACAGAACAGAAAATGCTAAAAAAATCAGTTAAATTAGTTACTTAGCCTAGAGACAAATTGTATGTGTAAAAATACTGTGATTATTATTTTCCACCTGTATCTCTTTATTTATTCCAGATTTCAGTCAAACCGGTTTCTGTGTATAGATAAAGTCTAAATGCCAGCCCACAGACAAGGTATTGCTAAGCATGCTTCTTGTGATAATACGAAGTGTTCCCTTGCTAAGCAGCATCCTCAAAGTATGATGTGCATGAGGGCCAGAGAGATGAAACAGCCAATATCTCTTTTCTCATACAACCCAGGCATTCGTTGTTGGAACTGGGCAAAATCTCATCAGATGTTATGGCCTCTTTATTTGGCTTTTGCTATTTCATCAAAAGGAAAGTACAGCCACTCGGCTACCACAAATCTATCAAAGATCACATTATGTAGTAGTGACAGCTCTGAGAAAAGGCCCAGACCCCCAAACCCCCTGTTCTATCCAAGTCCAATGTTTTCTCTACCCACCGAGGATTTCATCTTCAAAGTATTTTTTTTTTTTATAAATATTAACCAGTGAAGGCTCTGACCCAACTGTGTGGGATGTGAGCAGCAGTCATGCACTGGTCCAGTGAATAAATGTGAAGTGGCAAGAAGCCAATATGGGTTGTTAATTTTGGTTGAAAGAGAGCCTGAACTGTTTTAGGGAAGATCAGTGAGAGCCACAGAAACAGTATCCTATTACAAGATTGATAAAAAGCCATCTAGTCAATTCCTCTTTCTAGAAAGTCATCATGTAAACTAGTAAAGTCTTTGAATGGTTCCTCGGCATCATTAGGAGACTTATTCTCTTTCTGCAGCATTTTACAATGTGATCATCACATAGGGAGTTATAGTTTAGTGTTCATTAAACTTATCAGGTTTTCTGACAAGGGGCAGTTTGAATTTGAGAATCACCAATGTGTTCTGGTCTCTGTGTAAACAGGGAACAGAGATGACTTCATGAGAGTGCAACCTGTGCAGTCTCACAGAACCCCACAATTAGAAGGAACTGTGGTTTGGTTTAATTATTTTCTAACCCTATCAAGAAATTTTTAATTATTTTAATGAGGTAATCTCACATTTTCATTTCATACTGGGCTCTGCAAATTACATAGCCAACTCTAGCAGTTTCACATCCTCCCTGACCCTATGCATGTCTGCCCTTCTAAAAACCTACACTACCAATTCTGAGCCCCTCTAGCATGGCAAGTGGTATTATGAAACTTTAAAGACATGTATGAGGACATTTCAAATCTGAAACTCCTCTCCCAGATTACATGCTGCAGAAAGAGCAGGTGCTGGTGATTTCCATTTGGGCATAACCTAAGGAAGTTATGACCAGAATTGAGGATCATTTAAAACAAACAAACAAAGAAACAAACAAACAAAACTAGCCCAGTGCCTCCTATTTAACCTCTATCCATCCCCTGTTTGAATCTACAGAGGATACATGTTGAAACAAAGAGAAGTACCTAAGTGCCAAGCTTCCAGACTCTACCAGGCCAGTGAAAAGCACCTATGACTCTTTCCGTTTTTACTTTCATTGGTGGGAAAAGTTCTAGAAACTGGTGTTGGAAGAGCTTTGGAGTGGTGCAGGAGGCAGAACAAAATCCAACTCACTCTTTCCACAGCTGTCCTGACTCCTTTCTTGACAGCTGCAGAAGTTAGTTTTTGTCAGGTTTGCAGCTCTAACACCAAACAGGTCTCAGAAGAAACAGGGTCCTGGGAAGCCAATTGCATAGTGTTTAGCTCCTAGCCACAAGGCTTTTTGATGGTTCACAGTTCTTCAGAGACAACTGACTCTTGTGGAGGTGTGAAGTCATTTTTCCCATAGAGTGTACTATCCAGGCTTTAGTCCATATAGAAGAAATGGGAAGGAGAGCTAACCAACATCTACATAACTTTCATCTTTTATCAGTCTTAATTTACAGTTTTTCTATTTGCAAATTTGTCTTAGATAATCTTGAGAGTCTTTTCTAGCCATGAAACCCAGATACTAACCATAAAAATTAATTCTGAGAAATCACTACCTGGCTTGAAAAGTTTCTGAGTCTGTGCCCATGGTTTTCTGCTTGAGTTTCAAGCTATATTTCCAGCATTTAAGGGGATCTATTATATATTCAGGGGTCTGGGATAATCCTGACAAAGGTTATGTTGAAGAGAGTAACCTTATTTTTGTTCATCTTCCAGATTGAGTAAAAGGGAAAAACAGATGATCAGCCTTGACTCTGGTTTTTTTCCCATAGCAAACCCTTCATCTCTCAAAACCTCAACTTTATTATCTGTCAAATGGGAGTGATGATCCTTATTCCGTCTACCTATCAGTTGTTGTAAGATCAAATACTATCATCAGTTTTTCAATAAATATTTATATTTATATCTGGCTGTAGAAGATAAATAAATGGGCAAAAAAATCTTAAATAAATAAATGGGCAAGAGCTAAAAAATTATACAAGTAAGAGCTATGAGGCTTCACAAGGGGCAGAACTTACTTCCAGGGGCAAGAGCATTGGAAGGTTTCATGAGCAAGGGTGTGTAAGCTAACATTATGACATTGGAAAATGGTCAAATTCACCCATAAAGAGATGGGAACAAGTAGGGGTTGTGGGAAGAGCAGGTGAAGCATCAGCAAAGGCAAAGGCTTCAAGAAAGCACAGACTGTGTGTGTGTGTGTGTGTGTGTGTGTGTGTGTGTGTAAGAGAGAGAGAGAGAGAGAGAGAGAGAGAGAGAAAGAGAGAGAAAGAGAGAGAGAGCATTTCAGATTGAATAAAGTATAAACTACAGGGTCAGACCTGCTCAAAGTTTCAAAGCAAATACATCAGAGATTCTGCAAGTGCCCAGTTTTTTCTGTCTTGCTGTCTGGATCTCTTCCTCTAGGGAAACCATAAAGCAATAGTAATTTTGTATCATCCCATAATTCCTATTGTCATCATCAGGCTTTTCCCTTGTCTGTTCTACTCAAGTCTGTTCCTGGCTACTACATCCACAAGGAGACACAAAGCCAGGTTGGGTAGTAAGATCTCTAGTTTCTTAACATCAAGTGAAAAATGGACATTCAATTGTGAACATGATGAGTCCCAGAGAAGCACTGGTTTCTTCTCATCATACTTGAACCAAGCATCACCTTTTGTCATTCTCTGCAGATGTTATCACTGTGCAGTTAGTCCCAACTCTGCCTCTAATTCATCCTGATGGATGGTCAGTATACTTTGATTTTCTTGGTCTTTGTTTCTCATCTGGAAAACAATCCTATTACAAAAGTAAAGGAATGGTTAAGAAGGAATTCCATTGACCTCTCAATGCAAAGAATGTCAGAATATAAGAATGTAGGGGCACCTGGGTGGCTCAGTCTTTAAGCCTCTGTCTTCAGCTCAGGTCATGATCCCAGGGTCCTGGGATTGAGCCCTGCATCAGGCTGCCAGCTCAATGGGTGGCTTATTTCTCCCACTCCCACTCTCCCTACTTGTGTTCCTTCTCGCGCTGTATCTCTGTCTGTCAAATAAATAAATAAAATCTTTTTAAAAAAGAAAGTAATACAAAACAGAGTTGAGGCAACAGCAGTATAACATGGAGTTCAGTTCAATCTGTTACAGCTGGCTCTTGGGCAAGTCCCTTCCCTACTCTGAGCTTCATTATCCCTTTTGTAACATTGGAGTAGGGAGTGAGGGGTTGTTGGACTAGAAAATCTCTATGTACCTCTAAACATTTACATCCTGTAAATTTGTGCACTAATCTTAAAAGAAGGAAGCAGATCATAAAATTCATGTACATGAATAATTCTGTAAAGGTGTATGTGTGGGCACTGCCTAGAATCAGAGGAAAACACAGACTGATTTAAATAACTGTGTTAAAAGTATTTGAGATCTTTTTCCTTAAGTGTACAATAAAATTCAATATCTATCAACAGATTTCTAATGGTTTGTCCAGTATATATATCTTTATATCTATATCTTTATCTCTATCTATCTATCTCTTTGTAAGTTTTAAATACTTTTTCTAGCTTGAATCCCTTTTACTGTTATGTTTATAATAAAACTTTTAGTGAAGTAGTCAAGGGATTGGCAAACTCTTTCTGTAAAGGGCTCAATAACAAATATTTTAGGTTTTGTGGGATACTTGGTCTCTGTTTCAACTACTCAATTCTGCCAATGTAATGCAAAAACAACCGGAGACAATATGTAAAGAAATGGGTGTGGCTGTGTTCCAATGAAACTTTATGTATGAAAACAGGCCATGACTTAAGGTTTCTAATCCCTGAAATAGTCAATAATAAAATCCAAAATATGGAATAGTGAGGAAAATAGATAATATTTATAAATAACATTTATGTCTTTGAGTTTTAAACATTTCAAACAAAATATCCTAATGTATATTTTATAGACAATTCCACATTTTTTAAAGATTTTATTTATTTGACAGAGAGATCACAAGTAGACAGAGGCATGCAGAGAGAGAGGGGGAAGCAGGCTCCCTGCTGAACAGAGAGCCCAATGAGGGGCTCAGTCCCAGGACCCTGGGATCATGAATTGAGCTGAAGACAGAGGCTTAACCCACTGAGCCAACCAGGTGCCCCTTAGACAATTCCACATTGTAATAAAGTTCTCTTCTGACAAAATTTCCCAGTAGCTACAGGACGTAATTTATGGTAAACTTTGCCCACCTGTACCTGACCTTGCCTGGTGTGTCATGATCCTTCAGCTATTGCAGGCTCTGGCATATGTGAGTTACATAGAATGCCAAATGGAAGTAGAAGGAAACAAATCATTTTTTAGAAGACCTTCGCATTTCCTGGTGTCCGTTCAGGCAAAATAGTAGTACCACACTTTATGTTTCCTAAGGAAGTATTCAGTGGGTCAACCCCAGAAGTAACTTGTGAACTTATCCCCAAAATAGTTACAACAGGACTATTTGAACATATATGGGTCACCAAAGTTCTGTGCTCTTTGGATTGGGAAAAAGAGTTGTATGTAATTTGGGAGCTACAGTTTAGATGATAAAATATTTGAATTTTTGGCATATTTAAAGGGTCTATAGAGACATTAGGACAGACTATTTGTAATCAGGATTAACTTGATTTCTAACACCCTAGTAACACTGTGCCTTTATATTATTTTATATGTGTTAGTCTTTTCTCCTCTAGTAGGCTGTAGTATCTTTGAAGGCAAAGATGGTGTCTAATGTTTCTTTTCTTCTTTTAATTTAAATTCAATTAGCCACCATATAGTACATCATTAGTTTTTGAAGTAGTGTTCAATGATTCATTAGTTGTGTATAACACCCAGTGGTCATCAGATCACATGCCCTCCTTAATGCCCATCACCCAGTTATCCCATCCTCCCACTCTCCTCCCTTCCACAACTCTGAACTTGTTTCCTGGAGTCAGGAGTCTTTCATGGTTTGTCTCCCTCTCTGATTTCTTCCTATTTGGTTTCCCCTCCCTTCCCTTGTGATCCTCTATGTTGTTTCTTATATTCCTCATATAAGTGAAACCATATGATAATTGTCTTTTTCTGCTTGACTTATTTCACTTAGCATAATCTCCTCCAGTTCCACCCATGTTGGTACAAATGGTGGGTATTCATCCTTTCTGATGACTAAGTAATATTCCATTGTATATATGAACTGCCTCTTCTTTATCCATCTATCTGTTGAAGGACATCTCAGCTCCTTCCACAGTTTGGCTATTGTGGACATTGCTGCTATGAACATTGGGGTGCATGTGTCTCTTCTTTTCACTACATCTGCATCTTTGTGGTAAACACCCACTAGTGCAATTGCTGAGTTGTGGGGTAGCTCTTTTATTCTTAATGTAGTGATTAGCACTGTTTGGAATACATAGTGATGCTCAATATTCACTTCAGAAATTATTAAATGGTCAAACTATTTCTGTGACTGACACATAGTGGGGGAAGTTTATAGAGACAGTGGTTAGACAAGAGTACAGTCACAGTCACTAAAGCCAGATAGGCAGTGTTTTCATCCTAACACTATCAGTTCTTAGCTGTGTGACCTTACATAAGTTATATAATCAATCTAGTGCCTAAGTTTTCTTAGCTTAGAAGGATAACAATAGGAGCGCTTGGGTGTCTCAGTTGGTTAAGTGTTTGACTCTTGATTTTAGCTTAGGTCTTGTCATGAGTTCAAGCCCTGCATTGGACTCTATCCTGGGTGTGAGTCTACATTAAAGAAAAGGCTTATAAGAAGGATAACAATAGTACTTGCCTCATAAGGTTGTTGTAAGAAATAAATTTAATATAATGATAATTTAAAAAATAAAAAATATACCAACAACAAATTAATTAATTAACCAATTAATTAATTTTAAAAAGAGTCAATATGTGTGAAGTCAACAGAATGGTGCCTGGAACATAGTAGGTAGTATATGTATTAGATATCATCTTTATTATTTGTTGAATAACTAGAAGAATAGATAAATGAAGTCTTGAGTACTTATCGACTTAACATCAAATCTACAGAAATTCAGTATGTGTTAAAGAGTGTGAACTAGCAACAATTTGATAAACATCTAAATTCATCAATGGGAAAGACCCTTTTGCCCAAGAATTCCTTAAGACTGACTACATTTCCAAAACCTGAGGTATAGCCTGTTTAGAAAGAGCAGGTCAATTGAGAGGAAAATGAAAAGGCATGTGTGTGTGTGTGTGTGTGTGTGTGTGTGTGTGTGTGTGTGTGTGTCTGAGAGAGAAAGAGAGATTCTTGGAGCAAAGACCTAGAGCAGTCCAACTGTTGAAAGGTGCTTTGTGACTAACTGTGGCTGGAGACCAAAAAAATAGTCTTCCCATATGTTCAGAAGACAAGAGATTTCTTAGTTGCTCAAAAGACATTTTCACTCATGAAAAGCAGTGATTCTTGATAGTGCTGTAAATTTATTTGAAGGATGAAGGATGGGTGCATGTGTTCTTTCTCCCCCTCTTCCTAAGAATTTCTAAATTTTATCTAAATTTCTACTTTTATATCTTCAGGGGACAGGATATTTTGGTGGAAAGGCCCGGGACTTTGGAACTGGCTTCAAATCCCAGAGCCATCACTTTTATCAGAAAGTCCGTAAGTTTTTTCATTTGTAAAATTACAGTAATACAATGCATTTAACAGATGTGCTATGAGAATTGAATGGGGTGTGATAATTGAATACTATGATTTGTCTGTATTACACAGAATAGTGGTCAATAATTGTAGAGTTAAACTGTCAGGCACTGGGAAATGTGCTTTATAATTATTATCTCCTTTAATCATCATAACAACTTTATGAAGGTGTGTTATTATTATTGCTATTGTATAGGAAAAAAAAAGATATGGAAACCTTAACTTGTAAAACTAACAAATTAAGGAGTGATAATTTGCTTTCCAAAAATAAGTTTATCTTTATGAAGAACAGTAACCTACTAGTCATGCAATTTTCTTCTTAGAGGGTAGGACCCAGAACCAAGCATGTAATGCTGGTATGGGTAGATTAGAACAGAAGATTTAGCTGTCAGCCCCCACTTTATGGATGCTCAGTTTCTGTTGAAACATCCTAATGTCACATTATGTTTGCTGGCAACAGCACGTTGTTGATAAACAAGGTGTTTATCAACAAACCACTAAGTCTTTTAATACGTATTGCTATAAGCAGCATCTCTTAACCATCTCATGCAGCTAGTAATTTGGAGTCTTTGACAGGACCATACAGTTATTTAATTTCATCTTATTAGATTTAAATTTGTGTTTGGATTTTCATTTGGTGATAGATATTTGTCTATTATCTACTTACCTGTCACCTATCATTTACTCAGTTGCTTATATTCTTTTCTTCTTTCTATTCATTAACATTAATCAAGAAACTACTATAGGTTAGTCATTCTTCATGTGAATCTTAAAGATCCAAGAATGAATTAAAATATGTTCTGTTCTCAGAGACCCCCCATGTTCCCAGGCAAAACTCATTACATAATAAATTTGGGAGCACAGAGGTAATAACGACTAGATCTTTCGAAGATTGGGTGTGAAATCAGAGATAATTTCACAAAACGGATGATGTCTGAGGCAGAATTTGAGAATGCTCATAATTGGTACTATATATTCCTTTAATATTCATCAATAAATATTGGCTTATTTGTCTAATCAATTAATGAAATTAACTATGATTCTGGTACATCCTGGACATTGGGAGACACAGAAATAAATCACACAGAACTGGATCTTATATTCTTGTGTAATTACATAATTATAAGCTATTTATAAATTTATTAAAAGTAAGGGGCAACATAGTATATTGCTTTAAAAACATGGGTTCTGGGGCCAGACTGCCTGAGTTCAAATCTCCAGCTCTACATGTATAATGAGCACTGAGTGTTACATGCAACTGATGAATCATTGAACTCTACCTCTGAAACTAATCATACATTATATGTTAATTAATTGCATTTAAATTTAAAAAATGAAAAAATAAGTGTATAACCTTGTGTAAATAATTTAACTTTCCTGTGCTCCAGTTCCTCACGTGAAAAATGGAAATAAAAATGGCACCTACTTCATAAGGTTGTTATAAAAATTACATTGAACAGCAATTTAATGTGCTTAGAACCATTCTTGGCACATAGAGGAGGAGAGACAACTTGTTTGGAGATTCAAGAAAGCCTTCTGAGGAATTTGAAAATTAGGTTAAGACCTGGATCAGGGAAAGCATTTCAAAAGAAGGGACATCAAAATTGACACATCTAAAAAAAATTAGGAATTTGCGACGCCAGGTCCTTGAAAGATGGTTCAAATGGCTAAAAGACACATGAAAAAATGTTCAACATCACTAGTCATCAGGGAAATACAAATCAGAACCACAATGAGATATCACATTATACCCATTAGAAAGGCTAAAATTATTAAGACAGGAAAAATCAAGTGTTGTGAGGATGTGGAGAAAGGGGAACCCTCTTACACTGTTGGGAATGAAAGCTGGTACAGCCACTCTGGAAAACAGTACAGAAGTTCCTCAAAAAGTTAAAAATAGAGCTACCCTATGACTAAGCAATTGCACTACCAGGTATTTATCCCAAAAATACAGATGTAGTGAAAAGAAGGGGCACATGCACCCCAATGTACACAGCAGTAGTGTCCACGGTAGCCAAACTGTGGAAGGAGCAGAGATGTCCTTCAACAGAGGAAAGAAGATTTGGTCCATACATACAATGGAATATTACTCAGCCATCAGAAAAGATGAATACATACCATTTGCATTAACATGGATGGGACTGGAGGGGATTATGCTAAGTGAAATAAGTCAAGCAGAGGAAGACAATTATCATATGGTTTCACTCATATGTGAAACATAAAGAATATCATGGAAGACAATAAGGGAAGGGAGGGAAAACTTAAGGGGAAGAAATCAGAGAGGGAGACAAACCATGAGAGACTCTTGACTCCTGGGAATAAACTGAGGGTTGCGGAAGGGAGGGGGTTGGGGGATGGGGTAGCCAGGTGATGAGTAATAAGGAGGGCACATGTTGTGATGAGACTTGGGTGTTATACATATCTAATGAATCATTGAACATTACATCAAAAATTAATGATGTACTATATGTTGGCTAACTGAACATAATTTTAAAAAATTAAAAAAATAAAAAGGACGCATCTTTGTCATAAGGAAGATGGTAAGCCATCAATATGTTTTAAACAAATGAAATGACAAGCTTTGGGTATTGGAAAATCACTTTTGCTGTAGAAAATAAAAATAGCTTAGGAGAAAACTACAAATGGCAATACCAGTTTGGAGGCAGTGGCAAGATCCAGGTGAAAGATGCTGATGCCTGAGTCTAAGGTCTTATCAATGGGAATAAAGAGGTGTGGGTAGATCTGAAAGATATTCAGGAGGTAGAAATTGCAGAAAGAACTTAAGAACTAAGTAATTGTGTGTGTGTGTGTGTGTGTGTGTGTGTGTGTGTTTATCAGTGGTAGAGAGAGTAATGATAGAGAGAAAGAAATTGAAGATGATATTCAAGTTTTTTTGTTTTGCATAACTGGGTGAATGATAAGATCATTCATTGAGGAATGAGAACTATGATGGAGAAGCAAATTCATAAGTAAAAGAGATGAAGAATTTTTTTTCTTGAGTTCTTAATGTGTGCTAGAAATCATGTTTTACACTTCATATGCATTCTCTTACTCAATATTCAGTAGCCCT